>NC_089528.1:4530196-5913464 GCF_963924715.1 Thunnus thynnus
ACCTTGGCAACATCAATCTCTAGGGCACTGGTTTGTTGGAAACATTAGGTGGTCTTATTGACGTGTGCATTCATGGTGGCAGAATGTAGCTGGCTAGGTTAATTCCACTACCACATAGAGCTTGCTTGCTTGTCCATCTTAATGCTAAGAATGTACCCAAGAAATGTACACAGCAGCGTGGTTCTCCAGTTTGATGGACAGATTGGTCTTTAGCAGCCTCTTCAGTGCCTGGTGCTGCCTTAAGCTCTTAAAAGCTCTGTCTGGGAGAGAATAAGAATGAGCAAAGAAGAGAGGTAAGTTTGGCTTTCTTGTCAACAAATCTGTTGGGCTGAAAATCAATTGGCAGCTTGCATTGCATAAGGAACTGCCAATAGGTTTCCGGATTCTCAGAATATCTCTGTGGGGCAGGAAGATGTGGTTCAACAATCTACGGAGGGGGAGAAACAAGGCTGTTGGTGGAGAAAAAAAATCAGAATCAGGTGCAGAAACTAGAAGTGCAGGAATGGAAAAGATGCTGAGATGTCAAACTGAAATACAGAATAGTATGAGCCCTGGCTGGATTAACCTGTTAGAGGGCCCTGAGGGACAAACTTGCTGTTCCAGGTGTCCATGTATATGTATGTACCCTGTCACCTCCAACATCCCATCAAGTATAGTGATTGTGGTTGTTTTTACCAACATAACTTTATATAGGAATAAGGGCCATGTCAGCACAATATGAACTATAATGATTGAGGTCTAGACCCTCTACAAGACGGGGCCACAACTGAGCAATAAATGCTGGACCCACTTTTGTTGATATTCTACTTTACTGTTGGCAAACTCCCTAACATTCCTGCAAGAATTCAATTTACTGAAGACTAACTGACATGCAGTAAACCTTGGTTTTTAGGGCCCCTGGAGGTCTGGGGAGCTGGAGCTAAGCAGGATTAGCACCATGGACAGTGGTCACATCCACAATGAACAACAATAACAAAAATAATTAAATTTTGCTGTCAATGTAACCATTGAATGTTGACTGTAGATTCATAGTCTAATACACACAGCATCCATTTCACAACTGAGGAGATGAAAAACAAAAATGCCACCCATACAACATAGAAAGAATGGTCAAAACCATAAATAAACAAACAAACAAACAAACAGACAAATATACATGCAAAACATCCCGTAGGTATTTTCTAATAATGAATTTATACATGAACAACCAAACTTAAAGACAGAAAGCTGGGAACATTACAATAGTTTTCACAATGTATGGTCTAAAATAGAAACAACAAAGAGTCATTTAAACAAGTATATAATTGAAACACCCATTTATTCACACAAATAGGATACAGACACACCTGACTGGACCCTTTGAAACTCTCGCCCCCTCTAGATGGAGCACATTCAACCATTCACCTCACCGGATCCTCCTTGTCAAGCTAAAATACATTTGATCATGTCGTGTCGGTTACTCTCAAAATTAGATCACTTCCTGAAGAGGGTTCTGCAACAGTTTCAAACAACACACCGCTACAGTTTGTGATTATGTTTAATGTAATGGTTCCGTGAATGGCGTGAATAAGGTGTGTCTGCTTTGTCTTTTCAAAACGCTTGTTTTCCTCCTGACAGAATCTGCGCTTTTATTTTGTCAGAAAAACAATTTCCGGGCTGGTTGTGGCTAACTCTCGCGACATTAATAAAGGAGCTCTTTGTATGACTGGTCCGCGAGGCACCGCAGCACCGAGCACACGCGCGGCAGCAGCAGCAGCAGCAGCAGCGGCGGATTGAAACAGTCCCAACCAGGGACAGACAGGGTGCATCGTCCCCTGTCCGAGCAGCATACCGGCAGAAGAAACATACAGCGTTAAAAGGAGGGAAGACGACGTTTTTTAAAACCCTGCACTGCCTTTAAACATTTGTTTTTTTATCGCCAGGTATCATAGAAGTGCGTCTACCGGGAAGTTTGCTCCTCACAGCAGCAGTTACTGGAGCATGAAAGCCGGTGTGTAAGTTAGAGGAGAGCATCAACCTAAACTTCAGTGACTCTGTTAGCTCGGTTTAGGCTTATTTCGTCGACTTTTCTGCTTGAAACCTGCATTTTGTTTCCGTAAAAAAGCTATATTTGACCGTGGACGCTTCCCCGTGTGGTCACAAAAAAAAGACCTTCCAACTTTGTAAAAACGATAGTGAGGTTATCTCAGTGGCGCCTGACATCCACAGAGTAAATACAAGACAGAAAACAGAGAAGCAGGGCAGCGGGGAGAAGTGGATGTATTTTCAGCCATGGATGTAACAGTTTACCCGCCGCCTCCTCAGTCTCTGGCCGCGTCAGACCACACCAGGCTGGGGCAGCTCTCCTACCCCGACCCGGCCTTTGGGACTAACAAGGTAAGGAAGGAAAGAAAGAACCTTCATGGGCTTCTTCTGTTTCCCATTGTGTGGAGATGAAAGTCACCTTTGTGTTCCCCTCCTTTTCAACTGTCTCCCCTCTCTGTGTATTCATCTTTCTTACCCTGCCAATTAAGTGGTAATTAATTGCTTTATTAGGCTCCAGTTAATTAACGCATCCATTGAAGGTAACTACATTCCGCTGTGTCTCATGTCTTTCGATGATAGACAGACAGTAATTTTATTCCGAGTTTGTTAAAACTTCACCACTGGTAACTGAAAGGTAATTAAGACTAAACTTACACCACGTCATTAACAGACGAGTTACAGTTTAGGTGAAACATGGCAAGTAAAAATGAGAGGTACATACATACATACATACATACATACATACATGCTTCAAATAGTTTATATTCACCAGAATTCACACTAATGCCTATCATTTCTATTTTGTGATACTTAATTGGTGTCTTGGAAGCTCTGTTGTCTTTCTTCCTCCTGAGCAAGGTCAAAGGTCAGGGTCAGAATAGGGACCTAGACCTGGTAGGGATCCAGCATCTTGCTGTAAGACACTTAGGATGAATCCTCTGGGCATAAGATTATATTTAATCAATATTGGACTGTCTATACATCCCTCTATCTATCAAGGTGTCTGGGAACTGAAACACACACACAGACACACTGCTCATTTGACAGTGATGAATTGCTTAATTATTTAATTAGGTGCAGCTGATGAGTGCAGCTAGTAGAGTTAACAACAGATTATTAACCTCTCATCAGTCTTAACATAGTGAAATGGAACACGTTCATTTTGTCATTTGGCAGAAAATTGAAAAAAAAATTTTTTTTACAGTGTTTTACTGCATGTAAGATACATAAAAAACAATTAAGTAATGTACATTAATATAAAATACTATATTCTCATTTTAAAACAATGTTAAAGTGCACTATTGTATTGTATTGTAATTTGATAACCATATTACTAGTTTCTCCTGCCAAACTGTGGCAAGTTGCTGTGGACTCCTCTGTCTCACTGTGAATTCTATTTTCAATTCAACTTCAATTGGCTTTGTTACCATGATGAATGAATATATGTGTATTGCCAAAGCGTACAGAGGAAAATAGTCAGAATAGTCTGTGTCACAATTATACGAGAGCAGGGAGGGAAACCAGAATAGCATCATGTAACATCCATGAAATAAACTTATCACGAGCATCATTTTAGTATTTAGATCCAAACTGAGCAGTAGTGTAGGTGTGTTTCACTGTTGTCTTTAAGGCTTATACAAATATACAGTGACTGCCTGAACTCTGTCTTTGCTGGAATCCTAGCTCAGCTACAACATTGTGGTGTTCTGGTTACAGAAACTTTGTTTTACCAGAAGCTGCACGCAAGCATCCGCCAAAGTACCCCCACTATTTGCAAGTCTGCTCTTCTACCAGTCCACACACTCATTTTAAGCCAGTTTCACTATGTAGTGTGTTCACATATTGGGTTTTTGGAGTGTGCTCTTGAACCACACAGGTTTCTTACATATGTAACTAATATGTCCATACACTTCGAGGGGGTCTTTGTGGAGTAAAGACAAGTCTAAAAGTCTCAGTCCCACAATGCAATGCACAAAGGAAATATAGACTACTTATTGCTGCAAAAACCACAATAAACCATCAAGAGACAGCACAAGAAAGAAAAATACATCTTTGTAAAAACATTTTGCTGTCTGTGTGTTAAATTGGTCATTCATCATCTGTCTGATGGTGCATGTATGTTGATTTCTTATAAACTAAGTACAAAATAAGGTACATATGATATTTGTATAGCACATATTGAATACAATTAGTAAGTCGTTTTTTGATTGGGACACAGCAACTGTTCTGTAGCTGGCTGTGACCTCTGACCTCAAGACATGCTGATTGGGCATGAACCGAGTATCACATTAATGTTTTATTAGCTAGATTATAGTTATTTACTGTGTTCTGTATAACCCTCGTTAAAATTTGACATGTTTAGTGACTGAACTCACTGCACTGCAGGCTGAACTGCTGCTTTTAGGTAGATTTAGGTAATGTAAAATCATGTGTAGAAATGCTCCGCATACAGAGTCATACAGCAATGCGCTGTATTGTTGTCAGTGAGTGTTTGTTTCAGAAAGAGGGAGAGATAGAAGATAGAGGCTGTGGATGCCGAGAGAGAGAGAGAGTGAGAGAGAGAGGGAGAGAGAGGGAGAGAGAGAGAGAGAGAGAGAGAGCTGTGTGGTTGGGGGTAGGGACTGAACAGAGAGAGAGAGAGAGAGAGAGGGTTGTTGGGGGTAGGGATGTTGTAGATGAGAGAGAGAGAGAGAGAGAGAGAGAGAGAGAGAGAGAGTGTAGTGGGGGTGGGGCCACTAAGGTTTGTACTATATTTCTGTGTGTGTGTGTGTGTTTTGATTCATGGCTGTGTCGGCCTGATAGACGAGATCATATTACTGTGTGGGGGGAACAGAGAGCGAGAGAGAGAGAATATAGAGGGGGGAGAGAGAGAGAGAGAGAGAGACAGGAAAAGCACAGCAGAGGAAAGAGGCAGAGAGACAGGAAGTAGGAGAGGAAAGTAGGAAGCAGAGAAGAAACAAAATGAGAGGAATGAAAAAAGAGAAGAACAGAGCAGAGAGAGGCTGTGTAAGAAGAACAGAGAGAGAGAAAGGCGTGTCCTACAGATGTGTTAATGTAAAGCTGTAACACCAGTGCTGGTCTAGATTTTCCATTTTAATTGAATAGACAACATTCTCTGTACAATTATCTCTGAAAAGGCAACATTACACTTAATAATATGCATATTAATAACCATGATAACTACCACATGCATTAGTTTGTCAGTGGTGGAGTTTGAATGTGAAATCAGTAGTCCAACCCTCAAAACTAGTGCAGTGTTACCTTGTTTTAGCTGCAAATCAGTCTTCATGCTTTCTTTACACACACTGAGATAGGCTGTACTTCTTTGTTGGCATTGGTATTATACTTTGTGCTTTACTTTTGATTTCTAGCGATTGTTCTGTGTCTGAAAGAACCTTCATGAAAGGGAGACGTGCTGTTATAACATTTTGTCTGTAGTTGTGTGTACAGAAGATATAAATCTGTTCTTTGTCAAATTGGAATAGGTTTTTGAGGATTTCTGGGGTGAGTGACACAGTGGGTAAGCTATTACTTTAAACTGGTGATTATAACAGCCAATATAACCCAAATAAATTGATGTTCAGAAAATAGTTAATTTAGCTTCCTTCCTCCCCAGAAGTCTGATAATAATTACCATAATATATACACTGAATTTAAAGGAACCCTAATTGTTTTGCAATGGATTTTCAATCCAAAAGTACTTTTCTCTCAGCCTTCAAAATATGTATATATATGATAGTTTAGACAGGCACCAAATTGTTACATGTCTAACAGAAAAAAGGGAACTTTTGGCATCACTCAGAACATTTCATCTTAAAAAGACAACACTGATAATCAACCTTGTTGCTCTTGCTGGCCCCAAAGTTGTTTTTTTTAATCTCTTCTTTTTTTGTGAGGGTCTGAGCTGAAGCTTCCTGACTGACTCATGTAGAGCAAACTTCCAGGCTGTGTACAACAATATGCTCTGCTGATCACATACTTTAGGTTACATTTGATTAAGGGATATGGCCAAGAGTCTATTAGTCCAGCTGAAGAAGACGTGATATGAAAGCCAGTAAAGCCTACATTCAGTCAAAATGTGATGGTAAACATGGTGGCCATTATATCAGGCTTTGTTGAATAAAATAGCAGTATATACAAATGGCTGTTGATTATTCAAAACACAAGTTCACTTAGTGGTCTTTCAAGATTTATTACATTTTCAAAACTGCATTCCTTGTCTTAATACCTTCAGAAACATAGTGTCTTGTTTGACATCAGCTGGATTGCACCCTGAAGGACAGATGGCAGTGCATATTTTTATTGCTATAACAATACGTGCAGGAGGACAGATTTGCTTCCTCTGTGGATCTCATCTTTTTTTTTTTTTTTTTTTTTACTTTGGTTGTGAACAGAGCAAATGGAAATAAAAGTGTCAGACTAGTTGTCTCTCTCTGTGGCCAGCAGCCAACTCAGTGTCACTGTTGGTGATGCTTGAGCACTGATTAGTCACATGGAGGGCTGCAGGGACGGATGGATGAACAGAAGTGAGTGAGCCACGCTGGGCTCTGATTGGATGATGGAGCTTGTAACGAGTCTCTACAAATGTGAACAGAGGCAATTAATTTCATGCAGACGTTAAATAATTGAAACACACATTTGTGGTCGAACAGTTTAAATACAATACTATTAAATTAAAGTTTCGGCATCGTGGAAGAAGGGGAAAGATCTAGAGAGCGGGACAGAGATGGGACGAATCAGAGAGAGAGCAAGAGAGGAAGGGAAGGGTGCAAGAGGGACAGAGAGAGAGAGAGGGCCTAATGTAAACATGATGATTGTGAAAGCTGGGCGAGGTATTTCTAAAGCAAATAGAGAGGAAGAGAGAGGAGAGAAGTAGGGCTGAGAAAAAAACCAGGAGAATATAGAATGAAAGAGAGCAGCAGGAAAATCTATGTAGTTAGGAGAAGGGATGAGATTTGATAAAGCACAGAAGAAAGAGTGAAAGAGGAAAGACAAAACAGTGAGCAATATCAAATAAAGGGCAGAATGAGTAAAGTAATTAAGAGCAGAAGGGGCTATAATGCTGTGAGTCAGATGATCTGAAATCACGGAGCTCTTAAATCATGCAATCATAGTGTTATCTACAGCAGGTATGACGTGTAACGCTCTTATCATTGTTTTAAATCTGCGGTTCCCAACTGGTCTCAGCCACAAATGTTACAGACCACCCTACACACCACCCAGTAAAACTACTCTTACTGTAAAGTTGCATATTATAGCACCACCGCTCACAAGGAAGCGTGAAATGGTGCTTCCAGAAACTCACGCATCAAAGTAAAATTTGCTAACCTAACCTTTATGTCACAACCGAAAGTTCAGAAAGACAGGAAACGAGTAGAGAGAGGGGTATGACATGCGACAGAGGTCCGCGTCTGGAATCGAACCGCAGACTTTGCAGCTTTGTGGTATGTGTCTTAACTTGAAGGCAACTAGGGCCCCCCAAAGTAACGCTGTTTTAAGTAAAGTTGACCCACATGCTTACGACCCACTCAGAATAGACCCGTGGTTAACTTTGGATGGGGACATCTATTTTAAGTCAGCGCTCATAGCTGAAAGAATGCTAGGTTTAGCTGCTATTAACCTTAAGGCTTAACCTGCAGGTAGTAAATTAATGCTTATTCCAATTTTGAGCTGTGAAACAAAACGTGCTGAAATACACTAAAAATGCTCTGCAGAGCTGAAGGGAACTGAGGAGTTGGATGATAATTCTTATGTGACTGATCCCTTTCACACAACATATAGTTCAGGCAGACAACTTGAGATGTGCTGCTCCACTCACACAGCTCTACTTAATGTCCAATGCACCCTTTGCAAAAATGCAGCCTGTTTAACTTGTCAATGCTCTGTCATTCCTTTACTCTGCTACACTGCTCCACAAACAAGCTGCTGCTGCTCATATAGCATTTCACAAGCCCCGCCTCCACCCCAACATCCACCTATAGGCTCTGATTCTAAGTCACCTTGGAGGACAGTTTACATTACAGATTATCATCACACCTATCCTTCAGTGTTGGGTTAGTGTATATCATAGACTATATATAAAGATGGATGACAGGTCCCCCCGTCCTACCGCTATGCAAAAATACTGAAGCCAAAAGGGCAAGAGCCAAAATACTGCATTTTCAGCAGCTGCCATCTTGCTTGTGTGACGGCATTTTCAACCAGAGTCTGCATAGTTGAGTCAGGCGGCAGGATGACAGCCTGTAGGACACGCCCCCTCAACTTGACGAGTGAACCCAGGAGCTGTGATAGAGGTAAACCGGCCAAAACCAGACAGTAACTAGCAGCTACAACTGGTAGTGAATCACGTATTAAAACATACATCAGACATCAGACACTGCTGCGGTCACCCAGCTCGTCTGCTGCATCTGACGCCGTTTTAGGGCAGCGGTCAATCACAGCTGTCAATCATGATGTCATACCCCCTTTTAATATCATCAAATAACTAATTAAAACAAACTTATCAGAAAAATGAAGACTTGAACAAACATCAGCATGATAAGTACTACCTAAAATGACATAAACCATCTTTGGGAAAAAAAATTTTGACGTGTACTTTGATTTTTTAGTTTGGCTCACGTCCCATCCGCTAACATGGAGGGGGCGGGATTTATGACCAATGCTGCAGCCAGCCACCAGGGGGCGATCGAGATAGTTTGGCTTCACTTTTGATGAGCTGTCATGTCATCCATCTTTATACAGTGTCTATGGTGTGTACCTGTGGGGCACATATTCTTTGTTCATGTAATAATAAATTGCTCCACATGAGCTGGCTGTATGAACTCACTGTGTATTGTGAGTGTTGGCAAGTAGCCATTAAATAAACAAGATAATCCACTCTACTATGAAAACTAACACACTCTGCACTAAACTCCCACGGCAATATGACCATTTTTTTGTCTCTCAGGATTACAAAAAATAATAAGAAAAGTTTTGTCAGTAAATTTAAAATGGAATGTCATGCATCTAGCGGTAAGAAGCCAAAAAATAATTGTTCTTTGTTATAAAGACACACAGTAGACAGAATCAGATGCAGTGACACCAACACAAGAATACAAACAGTCTCAGCTATTTAAAAAGATGTACAGCTGCGGTGATCTTATCTTATTCTGTGGCCCCTCCCCCGCAGTCTTTTTCTGTAACACGTTCTCTCATTGTCTCCGGCCAAAGTGTCGGCATCTCATCTAATTATCTATCAGAACACAAGCAGTCAATCTGTCTGTCCGCCTGTCCACATTGGCTGTCATTCCCACTACAGAACATCTCGCCAGGAACCCCCCCCCCACCACCCTCCCCCCTCCCCTGACACTCGCTGATGATTGGGCGACTCTCGGCACTGTTGCTTGTGTACCGGTGTGGCTGAAAGCGTTTCAGTTGGTTGAATCACGGGGATGGAGCGATGAGGGACTCCTGGTTGGTGGAGGGATGCCAAATGGAACAGATGGGCGGAGATAGAGCGTTGCCAGAAGAGACTAATTATCAGAATTTCATTTCCAAAACAAACATATTGCAATCAAATCACATACTGCAATCATTGCCGCATTGTTCTGTGTGTGTGTGTGTGTGTGTGTGTGTGTGTGTGTGTGTGTGTGTGTACTGTATTAGTGACAATGACTTGGATCAATTAACTTGTGGTGGAAGAGATTGGATCAGTTCCTGTTCAGGAGTTGTTGCAGTCCATTTTTCTTAAGCACTCGCCTTTTGTTCAAGATCATACAATCAAAACTGTTGTAGTGTCGTGCTAATTGCTGCGAGTAGATTGAAATAAATTTGTCACATTTGAAATGTGTAAACTCGTGTCTGTTTTGACCCGGTCTCCTTCTGGCACCATAACTATCTTTGACTTCAAAGAAAGTTTTCTGCTTATCTGTGATTTTTCTTCCTCCTCTGTTCAGCACAAACGGTAACTGCTCTCATATCCTGTTAAGAAAGACAGCGGGCCTCATGCAAGAACATCTTCACATTCTTCTTTCAACCTCTCTAACAACATCAAAAAGATGGAATCATGAGCTCTAAGAAATTATATTATATCATAAAAACAACATAGTTTTTACTATTTTCTGACATTTTATCAACAAAATGATTTATTGAGAAAATGATTGATAATAAATTGATAATGGTGCAATGTCGTGAAACACTAACCATGTGCTATCAGAGCTGCACTGTGACAGAAACAGAGAGGGAATAGTTTGATGTGAAGTTAAAAACTAAAAAACATCTTTGTCAGCAAAGCCGTGAGGAGGATGTGACGTTCATGGAGATGAATGAGAGAATCTTATACAACAAGTGATCTGTCAGGTGTTGTAATGGAGGATGATCCTGGATAAAGACCCAGATGCTACAGTTATAGTGAGAGAATTTGAACTGTATAAGTCTTCATGCCAAAAAATGGCAACAAAAGAAGAAATAAAATAAAATAAATACACTTTGTTAAAGGTATGATACAGTGAACAGAATTTAAATTAGTTTTAGTCATATGTTTTTCATTTTTGATGATTTCAGTATCATATTTTGACAGATTCATTCATAAGATATAATTCTCAAGTCAAACGAGTGTTTTCCCTTTGTGAAGAACAGCAGACTCTATGTACATGACGATAGGTTCAGAATATTTGCAATTTTCAGTCGTGCTTTACGTTTTCTTAAATCACTCGTACAATGAATCTGTTTGCATGAGTGGTTCTTGCATGAGGCAACAGTCATCACTTTGATGATTATCACTTCATCAACAGTACTGTACGTTATGAGTAATTGTGTGAGAGGAGTGAGTTAAGCTATACAGTCTAAACTAACTTTGAGATTTTTTTCTAGTTAAGCTTGATGGGCAGGAAATATATCCAACAATAACAAATTTGTAAATGAATGCAGAAGCTTCAGTCCTCTGAGCCACTAATGACACTTCATTTGATCGTGTTGATTTCTTGGACTTTTGTTGTTAAATTAGCACACATGTTTAGGGCTGCTACAGAAATAACAGATTTTTAGTAACAGTAAATTAGAAGACATCAGTGTGGTACTGGTGTAAAAACAATTTCACAGGAATTTGAATGTGGAATAAGCATAAAGTCATCAAAATACAGTTTTTACTGATCCTCATCACAGGAAATATGTCAGAAAGTCTAAAGATTCATTCAGATTTTATGATTTGATCAGTCATAGTAGACAAAAATTTGAATGAAGATCCTGTCTTTCTTTACTGGAAGCATAATGGGGAAACATTTATCACACACACACATACTTATGCTGAACAGCTGTTTCAAGAAATGTAAAATTTCCCTCTGCATACAAAGTAAGAAATAAACACAAAAGTGATATCCTACGCCTACACACGCTATCTAGATTTACAGTCAGGGTGAATACAGTTTAGTCAGTAAAACTCAGTTTATATTGTTGTCATGGCGATAGTGATAAGACGGGTAAACAATCGCCAAGCTGACCTATCACAGCTGTGTGAAGTCTTTCTCTGTTTTGTCCATCTCTCTCTCATTGTACAAAGTTGATTTACATCTCCTGCTGCAATTCAGAGTGAACTGAAGTCCAGCCAAATAAACTCAGCCAAACTCTTGAGTGTTAAAAATGCTCTCAGGCTGTATAACAGAGTGTCTGTCCATCTCTGACATCGGTTTTATCTGAAGAGGAAGTCAGACCCAACACCGCAAACATTATGCTGGCAGGCTTGTTGACTACAGAACTTTTATTACAGTACATTTATTTGTTTTTGTAACTGTAAGCTGTAAGTACGCTGTATTCTGAATAAGTTCAAGTTTAATCAGATTGAACATTTAATGCTTTTAAATCTAATTTCTTTAAATCACGCTTCACTGGCAGGTTTTTTTCACATAATAAAAAAGAGTTTCAAATTGAATCACATTGCTTTTTGTCATAAAATGTTTCGATATGAATACTTCCAATTTAGTTGAACAGGATATCAGCTGAAATTCAGGCCTGAAGAAAACGGAGTGAAAGCATGTTCCTCCACTTTACATCTCTGTGTTTTTACCTCCTTCCTCACTCTGTATCACTCCCTTTCACATTGACTCCCCCTTTACCCTGTTCTCCATCCTCTTATCCACTGTATACGTTTCATTTCTCCAAACCTCTCCTTCTTTCTCTTCCTCACTCTGGACCCCTTTTCCTTGATACACTGTATTTCCCTCTTTTCCTTTGTCCTTGTCTGTCATCCTAATAGTCTCTCTTCCCCCTTTCTCCCCCCTTCCTCCGACCCTGACCCACTTAGCTGGCTGCTTGTTATTCAAACCTTTGCTTTACCCACACAAACACACACATATACGCACGCACGCACGCACACACCCACACACACACACACACACACAAATAAGGAAGAGAAGGAGCAGCAGAAATGAGAGAGTGAGAGACAGAGGCATGAGGGGAGGGGTGGGGGGGGGGGAGAAAGAGGGTAATTTGGTTTGACTACAAACCTTGCCATCCTTTTTAGTTCTCTCATTGTAAGGTTTGAGCTACACGCACACACACACACTTAAAAACTACTCATTTTGAGAAGCGGCAATATCCTGAATCATGATTTTATATAACAGTCATACCTGAAAACATAATTAAATATAAAAGTATGTATTTTCCACGTTATTAAATTTTTATCGGTACATTTAAAGTGAAAGACAAAAAAACCCCAAAATAACACCCTTTCCCATAACGACAGCAGCATGCTGATGACGGGGTTTTTCCTTGCTCACAGTGAGGCAAAGGTGCCTCCTTAGCTGTGACCTATTGAACCGTGATTTATCCTTTAAATGGAAAATAAATTTAAACGTCACCAGTCCTGCCTACCCTGGCTGTGGCTTCGATGATCTTATATCTCTATGATGGAAAATAATTTTTTCACAGTGTTGTGCTTCATTATTAGATGTTTGCTGGAGCAATCATCCTATTAAAATTTAAATAAATGGACCGAACTAATGAAACATGCACTAGAGTCCTCACTTTTCACAGAAAAGTCAATGACTATCTGACAGTACTGTCATTTATGATTATTTGTTTCTGATTAAGGCTGCAAGTAACAATTATTTTCTTCATCAAGCAGTTAATCATTTGGATTTGATGTATAAACTGCCAGAAAATAGTTTAAAAAAAGTCCATCACAATTTCCTGAAACCCAAATTGAATTAATTAAATTGCTTGTTTTGCTTGTTTTGTCTCCAACCAACAGTCCAAATACATTCAGTTTACTATCAGAGAAGAAAACCAGCAAATATCAACATTTTAAGAAGTTGGAGCCAGTGGATTTCTGACTTTTTTCTTTCAAAATGACTTCAATGATTAATAGATTGTCAGATTTGTCATAGTTATTATTAATGAGTAAACCAGTGCTTATAACATAGCCTGCGTCATTGTCAGCATCCGGTGAAGCACCACTTTATCTTAATTCTTGCTAGGTTGCACGGCACTCTTGACATGTATGTCCTGACGCACCTGTCACACATTCCCTGCATTTATACTTCAGTGACAGTAAGTAGAAAGACAGAAATGATTAATTAGTGAGCTAATCTCTCTTCCACCCACTGTTATTTCACTAATGTACCGTATGAGCACGGA
Source organism: Thunnus thynnus (assembly GCF_963924715.1). NCBI lineage: Eukaryota > Metazoa > Chordata > Actinopteri > Scombriformes > Scombridae > Thunnus > Thunnus thynnus. Next base: position 4,543,832 of record NC_089528.1, read on the forward strand.
AACACAACTGTCACGTGTTGAGCGACCAGGGCTAAACTAAGCTAAAGTCACAGACAGCCACTGAGCTCCATAGACTCTCTGTCTGCGTCTGACTGTCCCTCCCATAGCTGACGAAGAGCGTAATAGGCTCCACTCTGCCTCTCACTCTGAGCGTCTGCTGAAAAGAAATCAACACAATTTTTTTTCCCTCGCTGGCTTTTTTTTTTCCTTCTCAGCTCCTCTCTTTTGATAGTACTCTCTGTAGCTTGAGAGCTGTATTTGTGCTTTTAATAGCAGGAATGCATTAGCCACTTAGTTAAACATCTACAAATGACTAGTTTGTATTTTGCCTGGTTCGGTTTAGGGTGACATTTGTCAGTATATTTGCTACTAAAGTACTTAAGTGTTACTACTTCCTAGTGTGGGGTCTTTGTGTAAAATCACTGGCATCAACATCAGCTATCAGAGTAAGACTGGGTAAGATGGTTTAAAGGTAGGGGCAGGTGTAGAGCTGCAACGATCAGTCGATTAATCAATTATTCAAGTGAGAGAAAGTTAATCTGCAACTATCATAATTGAGTAATTGTTCAAGTGGCTGTTGAAGCCAATGCCAAACATTAGATGGTTCCAGATTTGCTGTTTTCTTGTTCTTACATTCTAGTAAATGTCATCAGATCAGCATTTGTCTCTGTTTAATGAACTGGCTGTGCTCTACTTTGTTGTGGTGGTGTAAGGACGTCACGTACAGAAGCCACAATGTATCTCTATCGGCTGATGATCAGACGGTGTCAGGAATCATGAAGACGTGGTAGCAGCTTTTGTTCAGGATGAGTTGTAATAAGGTGTACAATGGTAATGCAGGGCAACATTATAAACAGGTTTTTTAGGGTGTATACCAACAAATGTTTGGTCATTTTGCTTGAAAAATGGTTGGAATGATTAAGTTTTATCATTGCAGCTCTATTATTATTATTAGCATGTATTGTATTGTTATGAATAAACCCTTAGTTGACTGTATATCATTGGATTTTATGCTATATAAGCTCATTGTGTGTCTTTATTTGTCAGATTGTGTTTTTTCATGCATGACTGTGTCTGTGTGATGCATGTGGAATATCAGGCCTTGTCAAAGGTAAATGGAGAAAGCTAATTTGACCGTGAGGTCAGTATGTCTGCTCTTCTCTTCCTCTCCTCTGTTTTGTCTGAAAAACAGCGTTTTTCTCTCAGAGAGGAAGAATGAAGATCAGACTGACAGTCGAGACAGACAGATCCATTTCATCCATCTCCTCCCCATTCCTGTCGTTGTTGTTATTTTTGGATACCTGTAAAGCATTAAAAATTCACTGTTAATTCCAGAGAGCCAACAGACAGTGTGTGTGTGTGTGAGTGTGTGTCTGTCATAGGCTACTTTCGGGGACAAATTTCAGACTAAAGAGCATTTAATTGGGGACAGCTTTTCCAATTGGGGACAAAGATTTTTGGGTCAGTGGTTAAGAGTTAGGCAAGTAGTGGCTATGGTTAGAGTTAGGGTAGGTCTCCAGAAAATGAATGTAAATCTATGTAATGTCTCCAAAAGTGACCATGGTCTGATATGTGTGTGTGTGTGTGTGTGTGTGTGTGTGTGTGTGTGCCCATCACAACACTGTTTTGGCTTTCTGTTGACTCTGTAAACCTACACCTCATTTGCATAATACCCAACAGCTGGCGAATGGATAGGGCAGTTACACCTGTGTGTGTGTGTGTGTGTGTGTGTGTGAGAGAGTGAAGGGCTGTGTGCATGTGTACATGAGCCTGTGCTTTACTTCTGCCCACCTGTTCAAACGTTTTTCTACGTGTCTGTTTGACAACCAAGACAATAATTATGTATCCAGGATATCATGAATGATTTGAACATGGTAGAGCAGGGTTTATGGATTAGTCTTTGTTTGGTAAAGTTTGACTAGTACTGAGCATTGAAGCTGATACTTTTGTTTTTGATTTGAAGCTGTTGATGCCGGTGGCAGTATTCAATACCTGTAATTTCAGTAATGCTTGATTGATGATTAACTAAATAATTTGAGAAATCAAATGAAAATATTTTGCAGTCCTTAATATGACAGTTTTTATGGTGAAAGACGTCTGCCATGAAAGGTGTTTTCAGTAAATATGGGTCTGAATGAACATGTGATCTGTGTTCACTTTATCTGAACTGCAGTGTGTATCAAAGTACTCCACTTCATATTTAGGATGTAGAACATTTAACCATGCGTCTGCATTTTTACTTAAAAAAAGCCATGTCCCCTTTACTTTCTGCTTACATGCTTTGTCATTCTGTCGAAAGCAGACATTGATGACAGAGAGTAATATGCAGAAGTAATGTGGCTGGAAAATTTAATGTGAAAATATACACACTGACCAGCCACAGTACATGTGGTTCAGTATGTTTTCGGGGGAAGGGAAACTCAGCAATACATTGCCTTCAAGTGGAGTCTTCATTTGGAAGAAGAACCCCCCCCCCAAAATCAAAAAGATAATGATTGACTAAATTGACTGTTTATAATATAAACAGAGAAAACAAAAGAAGCTTCATCATATCAGCAGCAGCAGTAGTCACTTACAGTGAATATGTGATATGGTGATATAAGCAGCTGTCCTGTGGTCACATACAGTATAACAGACAGTGACATAAAAACCTTTGTTCTGTTGTGTAGGATAAATACAAGCTAATGGAGGAAGGAAGAGAGAAAGCGCCCCACAGTAGCAGGAAGTGTAGACGAGCTAAGGGAGGGAAATAAGGAAGTAAAAGGCAGAAAAACGAGCTGTATCACAGTTTAATGCTGCATACAAATGCAATACTGACACAGTATGTACTGTACTATAACACATATATAAATACCTCCTGGATGGTTTGTGCAGTCACAACAAAAGAAATCAGTCATTCCTTGTCTTGTATGTATGCTGTATATGCTATATAGATAACTATAGATCATTGTCACAGTGCACTAGGTCCCAAGACTATTTAGTCCTCGAAAATCATCATGTTAGTACTGAGATTGGGAAGCTGATTTTTAAATACTATGCTCCAAACAAGTGGAACAATCTGCAGGAGCTTGTAAAATTAGACAAGCTAATCCCTTTTAATCAATTTAAATCCCTTTTGACTGACATAGAGCAGTGTGAATACACATGTTTTTGAACTGATGTTGTCCCTTATGTTTGTTTGTTGTATAATCTGTCGATACTGTAATTTTGTATTGTTTTTATATGTACTTTTATTAATATGTCTATTGTTCTGATATATGATTTGTTGTTAATGTATACTGTAACTTTTGTGTGCTTTTGTATGTAATGTAATCAGAGCGTCCTTGTAAAAGAGAGCTTGCTCTCAATGGCCCTCTCTGTTTAAATAAAGGTTAGCGTTATATAATATACTGTATATGCTGAGGGCACCTATAGCTTCTCAACAAGTCCTCACAGGCTCGGCACCACTGAACTCGCAATCTCAAACTGTAGCTTTACTTTAAATGCTGATGTCTACAGGCACCTTCTAGAGCACTGGTTCTCAAAGTAGGGTCCAGGGACCCCCAGGGGTCCTTTATGGGGTCCCCAGCAAAAAGGGGAATCATTTATTTTCACTATAATTCCATCCATAAGTTACACAATGAAAGAATGTATGACTAGTTTGGTCATGGGTTTCATACACTTTCTGTAATAAAACATATAAAAGTAAAAATCTTGTAAATCTTGTAAAAATCTAGTTTGTGTCAGTTTAGGGGTCCTTGGCATGAAAAGGTCTGAGAACAGCTGCTCTAGAGAAAAGAGAATAGGAGAGTAAAGAGACTGAGTAAAGAGACTCAGAGTTACCAATATAAAACACCAGGCCAATGTGAAATTAACAATCATTTATTGTGGAGACCCTGGGTGATTTTATTCTGAGTGGATTCTCTCTGTGGTGTCAGATGTTAGCTCTTCATGAAACTTTTGGGGGGAGTATTAGATTAATCATTTGTGGTTGTGGTTTCAATCATTTGGCAGACAGTAACTTTTACAGTTAACTCGTCCAGGTCTCACCAGTAAAAGTAATACTTCCTGGTTAAATAAAAGTTAAATAAAGTGATCTCAGCCTGTGATTTATGCATGAATGTGAAGGCAATTTAAGTGTTACTTAAAATGTGCTAACATTTAAAGCAGTTAAGACAGTTTGTGGGAAACATGGCCCAGACATTTTACCACTTCTCACTCAGCCAACTAGCTGGATTTTTAACGTCTGGAGGAGATGGCAAGTTGATAGAGGACAAATCATTCATACTGGCTGCTGCCCAGTAATCTTTCACCTCCATCTCCACTTATTGTCTCCTTGCTTGATGTTCTGTGTTTGCTGTGTTTGATTAGAGTTTGTTGACATAGTTGCTCTTGCTTTTTTGTTCTCTCCAGTTGGAAGGGGACACCATGTTCCTGGGTATGCCAGAAGCAGGCCTTGACTTTGCTTCAACCAATCAGGTTAGTGTTTATGTGTGTATTGCTTTATTCATTTGTGTGTGTGTGTGTGTGTGTGTGTGTGTGTGTGTGTGCATGCGTGCGTGCGTGCGCATTTTTGTTACCTCATTGGGACCTTTTCTGGTATAAACACTGACCTTGTCTGGACCAGTAGTCCTCATGGGGACCAAAGCCCGGTCCTAATGAGGCAAAAAAGGGCTAGAGTTAGGGGTTAGGGGTTAGGGTTTGGGTTAGGCTGTCCACAATGAATGGAAGTCAATGTAATGTTCTAACAAGGATAGCTGTGCAAACGTGTGTGTGTGTGTGTGTGTGTGTGTGTGTGAGACAGAGTGGGTGAGCCCAAAATGAAGTTGTTTCTCATCTATTTCCTCATTTCTAATTGCAGCGAGTTGTTTTCTAAATGGAACAAATTATGTGTGAAGGTGTTAGACCATTTCAGCTACTGAACTGGATGTTCTGTATCTTGTCGAAACACCCCTTAAATGTGTAACCACTAACGTGTAAATGTGAAATGTGTCAGGTGTGCACAAAGTCACAAATGAGTGGCTTAATTTGCTGGCAATAATTAAATTGGTTCACATGCATGTCAAATCCACACACACACACACACACACACACACACACAATTTTGGCTTGTGTATTTCTCATACTGTCTGCTTGCTGTTACCATCAAGTAAGTGTAAAGGAAAAATATTTAATATTTATTAAATAATGTGTGGCAGTTTGATTCTTCAGAAGGGAGCAGGAAATGTTTTCAGCTTGTAAATAAAGACACATTAAACTTGATCTCTGAGATTTAAATAAACAACAATCTACTGTGACTTTACTATTACAGCCATTATTGGACTTGACAGCTGTGTTTTCTGGTTTTCTGAAGAAATACTCTGATGAACAGTCCTGTTATTTAACCACAATATGCACCGCAAAGTATCAGTAGAGAGGAGCCAAACTGCTGCCATTATGCCCATGTTGAGATGAATTTACAGCTGGTTTTGTTGAAGCTCTCTTTAAGATGATTTGATCATGCCCCACTGTGTCTTTCAGCTCACCGTTAGCTATTTCAGTCTTTACTCTTATTTTCAGTCACCTCAAACTAACTTTTTCTCCAATCCTGTTCCACGAATCAATATCACTTACCTGCACTCAACCTGAGGCACATAAAGCATTACAATGATTTTCTATCTCTAAGTTTCTCTTTTCTTACACAAATAGAGAACTGCTGCAGTACTGTGTAGGATTATTGAGCACTATGTGTGGATTGCCACAAGGGGGTTACTAATAAAATACAAGTCTGGCTTTAAAAGTAGTTTCTTTATTTAGGATGTTTGCATAGAATTAGTTTGCTCAAACTAATACTATGCTTCCAATATATTCACTGTTATTTGCCTTTTAAAGCCTTGGAAAATGGCAATAATCAAGGGTCAAATGATATCATTGTTTCACTGATTGAATCTTTCATTGTTTGTTATGACACGTTATACATTAATCGAGAAAATAATCGACAGATTAATCGTTAATGAAAATAACTGTAAAGTTGCAGCCCAATTGGTGTCCATTCTTGGCCATTTATTATGCTGTGAGCCCTGGTCAGTGTGAATATCTCTTGAATGAAACTGCAGCAAAGTGTAAAGGAACATTTCACTAATTGTTTCCTGCTTAAGTCGTAGAACATGAGCAGTAAGCTGTTTTTTCAACATTGAAAATCTACAGTGACTGTAAATGGCTAAAAAAACTTATTGAAAATGGATTTTTATCAAAATTAGAAAATTGGGAGAACTTTTGCTCTGCATGGCTACTGAACACTATGGTGAATATACATGTTTAATGATGAATGGTCACCCTCGCTCATTGTTGATTATATTCTAAATTCAATAATATAATCAAATTGTTAAAAAAAAAAAAACAGACATTCAATTGTGAAAACTGTCGCTGTCTGCCTCGTGAGTTCTCACGTGGGCCTGGGTCGCTGCACTGAACGCACTGCATGACGGACAGGAGTCACACAATGTCACTTCCATTGATTGAAAATGAAATGTAGGTCAAGATGAAACGAGCGAATAATTCAACAACTATGTGGTAATGACGGCAGAGTTCACAACCCAGTTTGGTTGCAGAGTGAGCGATTTGCACTCTGAGCAATCTGAAAAGCTCTGTTTGGAAATACTTTTGATTTTGGTGAACAGTTATGATTGTTATCTAACCTGTATAAAAATCATCAATCCGTGAGAAATCATTTATCTGATCTGGCTCTGAGAGACGGTGTGTTTTCAGTTCTCTCTCTAGCACCAACCACGGCACCGAGAGACAGAGAGAGAGATTGTTTAAATGAAGTTTTACGGTATAGGACATTATTTTATAGTAATAATAGTAGTTCTGTCTCTCGTTGTACTGCTTTGCCTGCTTATGGACATGATGTGCAAAAATATATATGCAAACAGTTTGAACCTATGTTTTTTTTTTAGAGGGAATAATTGAACACCATTTTTGGCCAATTTTGACAGCCCTATTATCGATTCATCTCTTCATCTATTTTTTTAATTTAATAGTTAATTATTCAATTTGTAATGGTAAATAAAACAGTGAAAAATGTTCATCACAATTTCCCAAGTTGACATCTTCAAAAAGCTTTTGATTGTGCAACCAACAGTCCAATTCCCGAAGACATTCAATTTATAATGAGATGTTGTGATGAAATGTTATATAAATATATATATAAAATCAATGTATTAATAATTCTCTGACAGTGTGCAAACAAAGTGATTAGACGATTAATTGAGAAAATAATGAGCAACTTAATAGGTAATCAAAATAAGGAGCCTTAGTTCTGTAATGGAATCACACTGATCATTTTAATTAAAGATTTCCTTGAAAGTGTCCAGTGTCCTAAATTAGTGCTGATTAAGGCTCCGGCCCCCTTAGAAGCTAAACAGGACAAGACATTTAGAGAATGGATGTATGATAAATGAACGGAGATTTCCTCTAGATAACATTGCATTCATTGCATAAAGTGAGTTCTAGGTTAAAGGATAGGTGATGGTGTATGTACAGCTGTCCTGTTATGTCACTGCAGTGCGGTGACCAACATAGTACAGATCAGCTGTTATTAGATTACTTAGCAACAGCCCTGGGACAGCGCTATGCAGCAAACAGTTTGTATATGACTGAGGGTGTAACTGCAGTCAGTATGTACTTTCCAGAAGCCAAGTCAAGCCTCTAGAGCAGTGATTCATAAAGTGGGTGCTGTGAGATTAATCATATCACTGCTCATTTATCGTGTGTTTTTAATAATGTTTCACCACAGAAAAAAATCAGCAGAGTAAACAAGCAATAAATATCAAAATCGCCATATTAAAAACTCTTTGATATGCAGGTAGTTGCAGCTGATATGACAACTCACTGTTGTTGGTTGTCTTAGTAACACAACAAGCTTTCCGGCTCAGGAGTTTTGCAGGAGATCAGCAGTCAGAAAAAAAGTGAGCATCAGAGCAGCGATGGAAAGATTTGAGACGGTAAACAGAGCTCAAAGAAATGCTGAAACATGTCAGCTCTCAACACAGAGACGACTGAATCCGAGCAGACTGACCGAAACATGACTCGGCTAACGGCTCGACAGGTTTTAGCTGCTTGTGGAAGACGCACATCCGTCCTTGCGCATTCACTGTGTTATAACAGTGTGATGTGGCTCAATCGAAAATAAGACGAGAGACTTCCTGTCAGTGGAGTCAGACCTGCAGGTTGTTCTATCTTCACATCAACACTCACACATTGAAATCCCATTGAAATGCCCCAAACCTTTTTTGGGTTTTGTTTGTTTGTTTTTCCTCGTAGGCCTTCATCTTAGATATAAGCTCATGTTAATTAAAGAAAATGAAAGATAAATTAAAATATTAACATGTATTCATTGTATTCAACTGTTCATTTTAAGTCAAATTATTTATCTGTAAGTCTTCACAGCACCTGTTGGTTTTTATTCTAAGTGATTGAGAATGAGCCTATATTATTTAACTTGATATTTATATAATATAACATAATATCATATGACATTATTAAAACCGACTAGCTTCTGTGTACATATAGGCTATGCAAGTTTTATTAGGGGTTAGGTGGCTCAGGGTGCCATGGCAAAAAATATCCTTTGGAGGGGCGCCACGGTCTAAAAAAGTTTGGGAACCACTGGTCTAGAGAGTATGATGTGTGTTTGTTAGCACAGAATTATCTCACTACCAAGAAAAGCCCATATTAATAAGAAACACCACTAGACATACATTATTCATAGAGTACAATATAGAGAATATTGTGTGGTATAGGAGTCTATGATTTGATGTTTTATTCATAGTGTTGTGCCATAAGAAGATGGGGAGTGGTGTGTGGAATAAAAATTTATGGCTTTATTATTGAAGTACCATTGCTTCTTTAAAGTCATAGGTTGTTGTGATGAATGTGACCAATTTCAATCCAGTCTGACCCTCATCCTTGTCATTTTTTGAATTGTTAATGGAGCAGCAGTGTGATGTTACTACATTAAGCTGAAAGAGGGAGATAGACAGAGAGGGTTGAGAGGGGAAGTACCATTTTTAAAGGCAGAATGAAACAATACCTTTACTGTGTCCTGTAGATTTGTAGTGTAGAAGCCTGAAAAAACAGTTTCACACATTCAGCCACGTCATACATCATGTTCACGCAGGAAGTCAACTTTGGTCTGCTCTGACAGATCATTTTTCCTTTATGGTTAGAGAGTGTGGCTCTCTGGTAAAAATATGAAAATACTGTAAGCTTCTATCTTTAACACACACTGTGACAAAGTTCCCGACTGAGAGTTTGCCTCTTAAAAACCAAGGATTGCGTGACAAAAGGGAATGAGACTTCCTTGCCCAATCATGTTGCATTTGAACAAGGCACTGAACTACCAACTGCTCCTAAGCTGTACTGACATTGTACGATATTTATTAATCTTGTATGCACCTTAACTCACACTACACCCACAGCCCAAACTTGCAACTTTTTTCCAATAAAATTGTATTAAAGCAAGAAAAAAGAGAAAGGTAGCATTAAAGAGAATTCCTATTTTGAACGGAAAGCAAGAAGAAAGAAGACTAAGAGTCACCAATGCTAGCCTCTGTGAGTCTGTGCCTAAACACAGCAGTGCTTTCAGCTAAATGCTAACCTCAGCATGCTACCATGCTTAGAATGACAACGCTAACATGCTAATGTTAGGCAAGTGTAATGTTCACCATCAGTTTAGCCTGTTAGCATGTTAACATTTGCTAATTAGCATTAAAACACAAAGTACAGCTGAGGGGGATGTCATTACAGGTATTTGATCATTAAACAAATTGTCGGACAAGTTAAGTTTTTGACCTGATGATGCGGCTAGAATAGAATACATGAATGTGTGTACACAGGGAGTTACAAGCAGGACTATTTCTTGGCTGAGTGTAGTGACTTCTCGGCGCCTCGGCTGCTTGCCTGGACAGAACTAGGCTAGCTGTGTCCCCCTGTCTTTATGCTAAGCTAATCTAACAAGCTGCTGGCTCCAGCTTCATATTTAACAGATACGAGAGTGATATAGGCTTTTCTCAGAGCAGACATTTTGACTTGTCATGGCAGGAAAAACACAGGTGGATCTGATAACATTAACAATGGCTCAGTTCCATTCAAGTGTCTAGGCAGCACCATACCAGGGTCATGAATTTCCAAAAACTAAATGTGAATAGGCGTTCCGCACTATATTGAACTATCCCATTAATCAATACAGTGTCTGCCTGACTTTATAGAGCTGCTCAGTGGTTACCATCCACACATTATGGTTGCACTTGTGCTTACTTACTTGTTGTACTTACCAGGTGTGACTGAATAGAAATCAATGAATGTGCAGCATGGCGGTGTTAGAAAAGAACATGGTGATAACCACACTTTCCCCAGCTTGATAAAAGCAGAAAACATACACTAAAACAAAACATAAAGTGCTCAAACTAATTAGTCTGTATGTAGCAGTGTGTTAATGTGTGAATGATGTTTTTATGTGTTTGTCTGTCTTCCTTCATAGCAGCTGCACAGCACTCGATGTAACCTTTTCTTATCAGGGATTAGCTGCAGAGGGAACGAACAAGCAATTTATTTACAGCCTCCCTCTCTCCCTTTCTGTAAATAGCTCTCCGACTCTCTTGCTTCATTTCTCTCTCTTTCTGTCAACTCAGTTCAGTTGTAACTGTGTTTCAGTGGTATAAAAGTAAAAGCAATATTACCCAGCCATAAAGATAAAACATCACTTTGACCCGTGTGTGGGACGCTGTATGTGTGTCTCAATGTGTGAGCGAGGGCTTGTAGGAACAATCTATCTCTCTCTCTATCTATCTCTCTCTCTCTCTCTCTCTCTCTCTCTCTCTCTCTCTCTCTCTCTCTCTCTCTCTCTCTCTCTCTCTCTCTCTCTCTCTCTCTCTCTCTCTTTGTCCTTGCTCCTCCTCATGACCTTTTCATTTGACCTCTGACCTTCTCCTAGCCTCTGGGCCCATTTCAACCTTTTGTTTGTCTCTGTGATTCTTCCCACAGTTTCGTGTGCCACAGCCCCCTCACCCTCTCAGCAAGGTGACGCCTCACAACCCACCCTCGCAGCACTGGAGGAGGGACACACACATGGCCGACACACACCGTCTGCCTTGGGTGAATACACACACACACACACACACACACACACTGCCAACACCACAGCTCTTCCAGGTGATTCAAAAACCTATCACACTTAAACACTGAGGTACAGCAAAATCTTGACAATGACAAATTTATAGGAGTGCAAATCAAAGTTGTCCTTCACATGGAAGATGTGTTGTGCTGCTTGATTGTTGTATCCTTCAAACACATGCATACACAGCTCCTCTCACACTTCAGAGCACTGGAGTCCATGGCAAATCAACCAAATACGTATAGTAAGGAATCCTGTTTAAATGTTGCATGAATTACATTTTGCTGGTAGCAGTGCCTTTGACCTTGACCTAAAGTTTCCCTCTCTTTTATGCACTTTACACTCAGAATCCCAACATCTACATGAAGCCTAGAAATTAATTTCACGTACTTCTTTAAGAAGTAGGTTTTGCTTTCGATTTATCTGCGTTTATTGTAGGATTTCAAATGATTCCTTCTAAACACTCATCAACACCGGTAACATCACACAGTTATAGTTTCTTCACCTTCACCTACTGCTTGTAGATCTCTCACGAATGCAGTTGGGAAAATTCTGATAATTCAGTGAATTAAATATCAACTTTGTGAGTGGGCGATATGTGGGGGCACGAAAACGATTAGAGGGAATGTCCCAATTCTCCTTAAACCTTAACGTAGCTTCTTTTGCCCTTTTCTCATGCACTTTAATACACAAAAAACATGTTTAAAAGGTAAAGGTAAGGTAAAGGAAACTTTGAGGGCTAATCAGTGTTAATAACCAATTTAAAATAATGTCTGTTTCCTAGAAGAGGAACCATGCTGACAAAGCCAGAGGGGAAATGTGAATCACCATTGAAGCCGCACATTTTTACATGTAGACAGACATCACTGTAAGATATTCACATCATCAGATCCACAACTGTGTGGATACTCTGCAGTAATGTGTAGTAACTCAATATAACAGACACAGATGGAGGAGCATACAGCTCGCAGAGAAATTGGCCCAAATTTCTCAAAGTACCTTATTATATTATAGCTAAAGCAAAATTCCAGATGCAGGTCAAAAATTATATAGATTTGCCCAGAAAATTTTAATATATTAGCTATCTTCATGACAAGTTGATATTTACAGATTCTTAGTAATTATCCACATAAATGTTTCCAGAAAATGCACCAGTTCATGACGGATGCACTGACTTACAGATGAATTTTAACACTATTCTGATCTAATTTAAGAACCATTAGATACAGTCACATATCAGTAATCTAGCTTTAGTAGAGGCATTTAATGTTGATGAAACACAGCAGTTGTATGTGCTTTTCGATATTGTATGAAACGGTCATGAACATGGAGTTGTGAGAAGTGTGTTTGTAATGTGAACACAACATGTGTGAAAGGACTTAATCCTGACTACATTAGTCTTTCTAGAAGCTCCCAGCGCGCAGGGAACAGGCTATTGTACTGACTTGAATGGAAGAAGAGAGAGAGAGAGAGAGAGAGAGAGAGAGAGAGGCAGAGGAGTAATTTATGCAGAACTTGAAGAAATGATAGAGAGAGTAGGAGAGGGAGGGAGGGAGGGAGAGAGAGGCAGACAGACAACAGACAGGCAGCGTAATTTATGCAGAGCTCTGAGCTCCAACAGGACACTGTGGAAGACTCAGAAACACAGTTGGACTTGTTGGTTTGTCTGGACCTTAATATACACAGCAGTGTCGGGTACACATCACAACACAACACTTCCAGGCTCAAAAAAAGCACATGTATAGGAGAAAATGCTCAAACATGTGAAGATTAACTTTTCAAGACCTGATGGATGACTATAACCACAGATTTAGGACAGATAGAGATCTGACCATTAAAACCACTGACCCAGAGAACTTTACAGAGTGTCTGTGTAATCTACAATATTACACACATACCCATGATGCAATTGTATGTGGTCTTGTAACCCTGATTATGACAGTTGAAATTCACTACATTATGTATAGAGTATTTATATAAGAAGCTCCATAAATAAGTTGCAAGAACCTCGTCGCAGTTGCATCAGAAATACTCTGGACGAGGGCAACAGTAGAAATGCAGTGTTACAGTCCTTTAATTAGAGGCTGAAGTTGCCCAATAGGTGTCTGTTGTTGATCCCTCTTAATTTTAATTGATATTGTACAGAGTTCTTTATGATTGTGATTCATTGTAGGATTATGCATACTCAGAGGGTAACGCTGGTTTTGGTCTTTTTGTGGGATTTGTTGACAATTAGGAAAATACTGATAACACTACCCTGTCTGTGGCACTCAGCCCCAAGCTCATTTGTTCCTACTGAAGATATAAATCTTAACAAATGGGTCACGAATCATTTTTAAAATAGGCTTAGTGATTTCCTATAACAGCTGGCCACTGTCATTTTCAACAAACATTACTCAAAAATGGAGGAAATAGCGGAAATAGGACTATTTTCAGCTGCGGATGAATCCACATTTGCTGTTGTAGTGAGTATTTCTAGCAGCAGGACGGTGTGTGTAGGACTGAGTCAAAATAAACTATACTGTCTATGTTCATGGTAAAGAAGGAACATGTCACTCAGTGCAACAGTGTGATGTGTTTTTAATAGGTTTCGGATAACAACGGAGCTGTAAGACACAGAGGAATAAGATCTATCAGACTTTGATACACACACAATACTTGTTAGAAGATCAATGTATTTGTGGCCAACAAAATTCCCAGTTTGCCCATGTCAGGTTATTGAATGTTTGCCTAAATGAAATCAGATTCCCATTAATTAAGAGTGGAAAGGTGCATAATTAAAGACGTTTTTTTAAACATTTTTTTTTGGCATTTTGCTGTATAGTAGAGAGATGAAATGAGATGTAGAGAGAAAGAGGGGATGACAGATTCAAACCGAGAATATTGCAGTTACACATCTTTTTAAATAGTTTTTTATTCGCTGTTGGGATGCAAGGTGTTTTATCGTTTTCTGTATCCCCTATTGCACATTTCTGTTTTTCTGTTTTCCACCTTTTTATTTTAAAGTAGCGAAACTCTTTACTCAAATGGTGGTTTACCACAGTGGCTGTTAATTATATAGTAAGCATACACCTCATATAACTCAACTCATAACTCATCACTCAACTCACAAGTCATGCAACTCATAACTCAGCTCTGCATGCGGTTTGAGATAGAGCAGAAAAGAGTGAGAGAAAATGAAAGAGTGAGCGAGATGAAAGAGAAATTGAGGATGAGATTACAAGAGCAAGAGAGGCAAAGAGGGGTGGAAGGAGAAGGACGGTGAGAGATGAGGAGCAAAAGAGTACGAGAGGGAGAGACTGGTGTGGCTAGCCAAGCAGAAAAGGCTGTCAGTCTCTATAAAAGATCTCCTCTGTCAGATTAGTATGAGAGGGCTTCTCTTACACTGCCTCTCTCTTTCTTTTCACCCTCGTGTCTCTCACTCTTCTCCTGCACGATTCTCTCACTCCATTTCCCTCTTCATGCACGTCTCCCTCTCATTTGTCTTTGCTCTCAGAATAATTCATTATCATATATGGCACTGATACTGGTTCTCTTTTTGCATGTCAGATTAGCATTGATGTATTTTTACACACAAAGATGCGCCTGTCTGTATTCTCTCAGGCAAAGGGGGCTTGTACGTATAAATTACTGTGTTGTTCTGCTGGTGAATGAGTATTTGTTCACAAGGCTTTCTTTCAAGGCTGGGAATATAATTAGTGATAATTAGTCTGTGATAAGAGCTTTCGGTGAGCAAGAATGACTACATGACACAGCACAGAGCCGTAGTTCAGACTGGCAGCATTCTGAGGTAATGGTGATGGACAGTTTTTCCATCTCTTCCATTTATTATCTCTGACAGTAATGTTTTATGACACTTTGGTTTCTTATAGTCCCCTATGTAATTCTTATTGAGTTTCACAAGTTGTCACTCCGCTTAAAGGGAAATTCCAGTATTTTTCAACCTGGACCCTATTTTCCCATCATTTTCGGTCAAGGTGACAAATGGGGACAAAAATATTTGGAATTGCTCCAATATTGAGTGAGAGCACTTCAGCCGCAAAACGTGCTCCAATCTAAACCTTGGGGGCAATTGCGCCCATCAAAGTAAGTCCACTAAAAGTGCTTGTTTCTGCCACTGACAGGCTCAGATTGTTATCATCAAGCACCTAGGAAGACATAGTGGCCAAACTGTGTATTCACAACTTCCAGGTCCGACAGGAGCCCAAAAAGCATTATTCCCGCACACAATCATGGAAAAAGCAGTGGCCGTAAAACAGTGGATACATTATTTTGAGTGTCACAACCTCCACAAAATGACTTATTTCACTATCAGAATTTGATTCATTCGGTCTGATAACATTTGGAAAGTCTAGAAGAGCCACATAGTTCGGCTAGCTGGCAAGCTGTAGATCCCTATGCAGTTACCCAAATGCTGCTACAGGCAACTAGTTCCTATGTTTGCTTTTGTTGTCAGACACTTAAAATAATCTGAGCCTGCCAGTGGCAAAAACAAGCACTTTTACTTGACGTTCTTTGATGGGCGCAATTTCCCCCAAGGATTACATTGCAGCACATCTCGTGGCTGCCAGCTGAAGCGAACTCACACAATACTGGACAAATTCCAAAAAATTTGCCCCCATTAGTCACCTAGACCCACAATGATGGGAAAATAGGGTCCATGTTGTAAAATACCAGCATTCCCCTTTAGGCAACATTGCCCATCCACTCAAAGTGTTGCCTATGATGATAAGTCAGCTTCCCCAAACTTGACTTTGTTCCACATCAATCAAGTGCCAGTGCTGGATAACAACCTTTTTTTTTCTTGGTTTATGTCGAGATTAAAATACAGTTATTTGAAAAGTTTTACACATGTCTCGTAATGGTATATATTCTCATCCATCTCGTGTTTCTCTCTGTCTGTTCAGTCATACTCAGTGGGTGGTTTGGGTGATGAGGACTTCAACATCCCGCCCATCACTCCCCCCACCCTGCCAGACCACATGCTGCCCCCCCATCTCCCCCATGATTCCCCCTCTGGACCGTACCACCCTCTGGACACCCCCTCCAACTCAGCTCCACACCACCCCTACCAGCTGCAGGGTATGGATCTGCCTGGCATGCCTGGTAGCCAAGATAGAGCTGGTATGTTGAATCAAGATGGTGGCACATTCAGTCCTGATGGCGGCCCGATGACCAGCACTCTGTCTGTGGTGAGTTGTCATAAATAATTCACTTTACGTATACGTATACACTTTACGTATACGTGGTATTTTTGCTCCAGTAATGAGTGAGAAGTGAGATAGGTTGCAGTAAAGTAAGTAACTTGACCAGTGAACTTAGCATTGAATTGCGCCATTGACCGATAGCAAGCTGCCTTGACAGTGCTGACCTTTGTAGGAATGGAGAGTCCAATATGGAGGACGCTATTGTAATTTATTAGCTGCATCCACTTGTATTGAATCTCCTCTGTCTGAGTAAAAACTATTCCACAAAAGAGTCAATGGTACGAATAAGCTAACAAGTAAGCCAACAAGCTGATGTGCTTGCTAACAAACTCATCAGCTCTTTGTTAACTTTTTATTGAACGAAGTGGTGTGCAATGTGAACAAAATGCCTGAGAGAAGTAAACAGAACAGTAGAGACAAAACAGAGAGAAGCTCTGGAAGCTACTGTGACTGAATAGCTTTAGCCAGGCCAGCTAGCAAGTTAACGTTTAGCTCGGCAGCTACAGCAGTTCACCAACTAATCCTGCAGGTAGTCACTAACCACCAAACCATACCAACCAAATATTTCACAAAGATATGTAGAAAAGAAAGAGGAAAGTCCACTGTTGTCATATGAAAAACTCAAGACACTCATCAGCCAGACATTTCTCCGTTATCTGTTAAAGAGCGGCTGATATTGATGAGATTGACACTAAAACGAGAATTGTTGGTCCACCTTAAAAGTCAGTCCATCTTAAGTGAGCCTGGTCAGGTTAGGCTAACGCGTTGTTGCTAACTTCTGGGCTAACCCCCTTTGATAGATGAGTATTTTCTTTGTCTTGAGGAGCTGCAGCATTTATTAACTGACACACCGTAGTCTGTGCTGTACATTTACTGCCAGATTGATGACTTACTGCTAACCTTTTCCTCTGCTCCGCTCACATTCACTGTCACTTTTCTGCCGCTGGCTCTCTGCACTCGCTCAACTACACACACACACACACACACACACACTACACGCATTGCCCTATTCCTTAACAGAGCTACACTACTCTTGTACCTTTCACGTAGATGTCCTTTGAAGAATGAAGACAGGGAGGGTGACTCAAAACAATTCCACAAATCATTAGTATCCTGTTGATACTAATGATTTTGTGAAATTTTTGCAGCGGTGCTCACAATTTTGCAGCGGTGGTGCGCTGGTACTGAATAAATATAGGGGAAACAGGGATAATGGTATTTGTCTGATGGAAAACATCCACATCTGTCTGTTTTTCAGAAAAATCTGAGTTCCCCAGTTGTAATTACAACTTGGATGTTGCATGACCACTAATTACAAGTTGGAAACTCATGATTAAGATAACCCTGATATGATATGAGCAAAACATGTGAGGGCAGGGTTACAAAAGTTCATAGGTTCAGAGGTGTTGCTGATTAGAAGTTTTTTAGGCCGAGATAAAACAGAGCTATCCTGAAAGTTTAGTGTGATCACCAAACTCCACGTAAAACTACCCATAATCTCCTGCAGGCACATAGAATATAGACATAAAGACATAAAATACTCCCCTTGGAATGATTTGTGTCTTATATGATTTTTCCACAAAAAAAGTTCACCTCATTAAAATTCTCAAAAGTACATCTACTCATTCTCCTTTGTTGAAAAAAACTGAAACTATGAATTTTTCATTTCACTGAAAAGTCTATTCTTAGTGTATGTGCACTGGAGGCTTCAAGTTTCCACATCACAGTCGTGAACTAGTGAACCAAACTAGTTGTGATGTCACAAATCATACTCATAGGTACACGTTTTAAACCCATATTTAAAGTGAGCACAGAGAAACTTTCATCCTTCAGCAGATGAAGGTGAAAACAAACTCTGCACATATAAGATTCTGAACATTGAGAACAACTTCCAAGTGGAGTAACAATAAGTAAAACACATTTGAGTGGAGGGAGACTAAAAGAATGATCAAATGAAAGCTGTCCCACAGCAACATATGCAACAAAACAGTGTGTTTTTCTGACTTCAGAAGACATGCTCACACAGTTGTTATGAGAGGTCTAAGCAGGCAAAACACGTGACATGTGCAGTTTATGACCATGGGTGTGTAGCAGGTTATAAATTTAGTGTACATGTATGTTTGGTTGCCACTTTATATGTATGTACCCTGGGAAAATTCACGGAACTTGTTTTTCAACAACACCCTATTTCACACTTAAACTGGTATTTGCTCTTTATAGCAGCACTAGTCAAGGGTGATACCCCACCCAAATCTATCTTTTGAGTGTCAAACCTTCCTCAGAAACTTCTCAAAGCAGTGCCGCTGCACAGTCCACTTCTGTTGTGCCATCAATGATGCCATTGATGCTTTTTTCACTATAAATTCATCAACAATGAAATCTTTCCCACTGAGATGAATTCTGGCCAGCTGTTGTTCTCCAACACAAAGGAAACTACAAACATTTAACAGCCATCAATACTTCAAAGATACATTTTAGGGTCAAGTATCACTTTGTGTCTTGCTCAAAGATACTTTAACTTTATTTATTGGGAGAAAAGTGAGGATTTCAGCTAGTCTTTAGATCTGAACTGACAGCCAGCGGACGTATTTTAACTACATTCTTTCATATTTTTTTCTAGTTTAACAGGATATCAGGATAAACAGGATATCGCCTAGGGCAGTGTTATTTGAAGGCCAATTATGGCAGCTGGTTCATGTGACATTTTCCTCATATTTTAAGTTTCATTTCACAGTTAAGTGAAAATCTTGCTTTTAGTTGTGACATTCAGATGTGGCTGGCTGTGTCATACAGTAAAAGAAATGAAAGCTACACCTCAGACTCGTAGTTACCTCAACTGTCATAGAGACAGGTTATTCAGAGGGGTGACAGAGATGTGTGTGTGTGTGTGTGTGTGTGTGTGTGTCAGTAATAGAGGTAGAGATTTTTCCTGTTTTATCAAGAATGAAACTTTCTCACCTCCCACTCTTGATCTTTTTGTCTGTTGTCTCCATATTACATCTACCACCTATAATATGAAGTGTCAGGTGAAACCACATAATAAGTTCTCAGCCCTGAGTGTAGCTGAATTAGAATGACTATTAAAAACCATAACATAGACTTTTTTTTAATAACTTTTAATTAAATTCACATTTTTCTGTTGTGTTTGATTGTTACTAACCTGAGATAATTATTTGAACGGCCTGAAGGGAAGGTCTTTTTTTCCCATCTTTATCTGTCTCGATCCCTACCTTTCTCTGTCTTTCTCTCTACCTCGCGTTTATATTCTCATACTAACATACATTTACTGCCAGTCCATGAATTATGGTTGCCTAGCAACCGTGCCTGGCTCAGCCTAATCGGGGTGGGTGGGGGTCTAGAAAGACTCAAGTCGATGTGTATGTGTGTATTATTCCTAGAGGAGCCAAGACTACTCTGTTGCAGATAATATTGAGGATTAGATTGCTCTTTTATTTAATTTTTTGCTGCTGCTGTCTGGTTGAAAGTTGACTGTCCAAAATGATAAGGTTAAAGAACTTTTGTTTTTTCTGCTGGTGATTTGGTCTAACTTGGTTCAAACTCATAATATGTGACATTCACATTGAGCTATAATAAATGACAGTTTTACTTTAGTCTGCCATCTTCTGATGTAACTGAATAGTGATTTAACCTATAATGGTTTCATAAGAAGTTTGTCCTCAGTGGTTTATTTAAAACAAACTAATGAACTAGTAGATTGTGTGAGCAGTGACATGTCTGAACAAAGAAAGGAGCCGCAAAGAGTATTAACAGAAAATGCATGCACAAATTCATTACAGTAGTAACAATAGAGCTATATGACGATATATACAGCAAATGAAAATATTGGATTTACAAGAGTTTTGCATCACTGTGATAAAGTACTTTTGTTTTTACAGGTCTCAGCTTTTTGTTTAAGTGTACTACATGATGATACCAGTTATTATCATGATATCAATATTGTGATGCAGAATTTGAAACTATGATGTAAGATTTTATCTACATCAAAGCACTGGACACATGGCAGGAATTCTTATTTTAAATTCAAATATTTAAGAGATTACTCCACCACAAAAACAACTCAACCTAACCACTTTACCACTGCCACTGTCCTAATATTACATCTTTTCAATATGAATGATTCAAAAAGTTTACAGGTTTGACTTCTTCAATATATGTTTTCCATGCTAAAATCTAATAATGCTATTAATGTCAGACAAAATATATGAAGAGCACATGAAAAATATGTGAAGCCATATTTAGACATTTAGTTTTGCTCATCACTGAGTCTCAGTCAAGTTTTAGGAACAAAAAAAAATCAATTATAATCATCATAATCATCATCAGCATGTTTTTTATGGAGAGACATAAAACAATACATTTAAAATGTGTAAACATTCAAAATACAAAAATGATGTTTTCATGTAAATGTTTTAGGTGTCATATTTTAAAGTTAGTTGGTTCCATTTTGATTTAAATGACAAGCCAAAAGTGATTTACAGATCTATGATTCTTAGTACTTTTTGGAAATATTTATGACTGTACTTACCAAATAATTAGTAACAGCAGTTAACCTGCCGTAGCGTGCATGTTTTTTTGTAATTTAGGGGAAAGATTTGTCATTTAGTTACCGTATGTTCTTGCACATTCTTAAAATACAAAAAATGGAAAAAAAATCAGCAAGTGCTGATTTTCCAGACTGTGTGAAAAAAGCAAAAAAACAGATTCTTAATTTTATGTGTGTACTTTTCATATTGAAATCGAATTATTAACCACACCTATGTGAAGATGCCTGAAGAGCCTACTATGACAAGGTTCACATCACAACTCTTTCCCCTCTCGTGACATGAGTCAGTCATTAGTCAGGCTGCTTACATCGGGGATTCCCCCTCTCCTGCTCTCTCAAGCCAACATCACAAATCATTTTCTGACCCCTTAAAGGAAAATCCAAAATATATTTTTTCCACTTATAAAGCTTCTAGTTTGAATTGCGATAATGTTACGTTTGATGTCGTTTCGTGACCTTTTGACCTCCTTTTCCTGTCAACATTGCTAATGATGTCAACACCCAAACCACTGAAATCTGCAACTGTTAGTAATAAATACTTCTTTTCCATACTTTAAAGTTCTTACTCCACATTTTCCAATAGAGTATTTTATTTTTATGTAGCTGACATGCTTTTTCATACATATCATCATCACGTCTAAGATAGGCAGTTATCAGTCAGTAAAATATAATCATATGTAATATGTATAGTCAGATATTTTAGTTATTAAAGAAGAAAATGTTTTGATATCCACACTTCCATCCAGATCTATATATTTTGAATGATTTAACTTTGTATTGTATATAGCCCAGCTAGGTCTTTGAACAGCTACTATTTGTACGCAAACCATCAAACAAAAATATCAAAGAATCAAATTTATATGACTGAAGGAAACTGAAGTCCCAACCCAACAAATGCCAAACCGCAGCTATTATTTTTCAGAATTTCAACCGGCAAATACGTCAGTCTGAAACCTCTTCCAAGGTTAGAGAAACGTCACTCGGCGTTCCATCTAAATACCACAGCTGTATTCACAGGCTGCTACCGGTAACTCAGGTTATGTGTTCCCAACAGGGACATAGCGCACCAGACCACATCCGCTATTATTCGATGCTTACTGAGAGGAAACTCCAAATACCCGCATAAACCGAGACCTGTGTTCATTTTTGTGACAATAGGTGTCAAAAGTTCCCATGCTGAGAGTGTGTGCAACGATAACTTTTGTTTTCCAGAGAAATGGACAGAATATCTCAAGCACTAATGACTGACTCACTACAAGACTGCTCACATTCTGGCAATGCTGTTTAAAACTACACTACACAGTGGGCTGCAGACCGGCCCATGAAAAGGAGGGATGACACATTTGTTTCTTTGTGCTTCATTGAACAGAAGCTACAGTTTATATTAAAATGATGACGAACCATTTGTAAGAAATGCCCTTCACTTTATTGAATTTTTTATATATGGATCAATTCCAGCATGTTGAGATCTTATTCCTTTTTATATAAACATTTATTCAAATTTCCTTCACTGTCTCCAGAGAGACATTTGTTTTGAAAGATAACAATGCACAATAAAACATGCATGTTTTAGGTGTGATAGTAAAACTGTGGACAACAGTAAACAGCTTTCTGACACATTATTGAGGACTGGGATGCACAGGGAATAAACCAGTGCTTGTATCTATTTGTCTGGAGTGTAGGAAATGGAGTTTAGAATCTCTATTGATGTTTTTTACGCTCACGAGTGGAGATTGATGTTTTAAATGACTTTTGATCCTATCTATTCTGACCTGTATTGCCTGTTGCCACGGTTACTATCAGATTTCATTATTAGTGAAGCCTGGACCGCTGCACACTGTACAAACGCTGTCAAGCAAAGGCACACTCTGTTTCTGAGCCCAGCTAGTTGTGTTACATCAACATGTTACGTAGCTCAGATACTGTTTCACCAGCCCTTCTTTTGAGTGCAATGTAACCTTAGTGTGAGTTATACTCTGAGATACAAACCTGATTGGAAAGCAAACTACGAGCTGTCTCACTGACAGGCAGCATTCATTTATTCATTTGGCCACTTGGGGCCAGTGGAATAAACTGTAAATACAACACTGACATCACCTTATATGGTTGTTATGGTGTATGAATGTGTTGGCAAACATTTGTTTAAACTCATTATTTTTCATTTGGAGTCAAGGTCCCACCCAGCCACCTGAATATATGAAATACATAGCAACATACATTCTCCTTTTAAGGCTATTTTGCTTTCTACCAACTCCTAAGGGAATTATCTGCCTCTTCAGCTGCTAAATGCTCAACTATATTTACCTGCTAGTTGCTAAATTTGTCTGTCTGCTGTTTGGTGCTGGGCAAGTAGTGTACAGTGGGTTTATCAGAGCTTTTTTGCTTAAAACAGCTGGTGTAAACGAGGTTCATGAGAGCGGTGAGAAAGAACCGTAACAGTCAAACAAAACAATGAGCTGAAAGACACTAAAGCAGTCTGTAGAGCTGAGGACAACTGCAGCTGATAGTTTTCTATGGGTTCAATAATAAAAGCATCAGTAATTTGATCCATTGTTAATATAAAATTTTGGATTAGTGCGGCTTTAAATAAGTAGCTAGACAGAGTAAGCAAAGCGGTTTTGCTTACAGATGTGGAATTTATTTTGGAACATTTTGGTTAAGAGGCTACAATAACACTGAAAGACATATAACATATCCTCTATGTGCTATTGAATGTAGTGGTTACTCTTTTTAATTCCAGGACTACCTTTAATTAATCAACAGTTAGTTTTATTAATCACATAAGAATTATTCATTCATGTGCATGCAAAAGTGTCTACTGGATTAAGAAGTCAAAGCAAACAGGCAAACATGACGTGATGTTTTCATTGGTCTACACTTATTGTACAATATTGATAAAATCAGCTTGAGAATGACTGAGGTAAATATTGGACACACAGCCAATTTCAACTTACTGAAAATGACAGGTAGCCCAACCAAGATTTTTAAAGGCGCAGGACATTGCAGTGCTTGTTATGGCGATCAAATCAGCAGAAGTCATGGCAACAACAACAACAATAGCAGAAAACAGAAAATAAAGAACAATGAAGCCAAAAATGGGTCAGATGAGACTGTCAAAGAGAGAATGGTGCTGCTTTGGTGGTTTTATGGGTGTCAGCTCAGCCTTAGCCCGATGCTGTTTCAATGTGACACAACTGATCAAGATGAGTGACAGTTGTTTGACTCAGAACCTGACCAACTGAGGGGTATGACTATATACTGTACATTTCTTGCCAGAGAACAAAAATGTGAATGTTGTAGCTTTATAGTGGACCAAGAAGAGATGCAAAAGGAAAAAGTTCAGAGAGATTACCAGTTTTATTCAGGATTGCCGATTTACCACCTCTGTCCAGTTGATATTTCTTCAATAACTTCAATAACTGCAGAATTAATGTAGTTTTTTTCTGAAAGTAATAAAACCCCAGGTTGAATAATGGAAAGCTATGCAACAACCTAGACTGTATGTACAAGTGGCCTAATTTACAGAAAGGAAATTGTCATGCTGACATAAAGGAAACCTGACTGATTGGAATATTCTGCAGATGATTGTTATAGTGTGCTGAAAAATGCACACGCCCATCAAGTCATTCAACCCGAAATGAAACCTGATATCTGCCTGAATTTACTGTTATTGTCACTTGTTGTTTTTGCACAGATGCAGCAGATGGTGAACTCTGATTCTCGGTTTACCAGCAGCCAACAGCCAATCGAAGCAGCGCTCGGACCCAGGAGCAAATCAGGCATGAACCAACAAAGTCAGTTGTCCACTATCAACCAATCCCAGCTGGGGCTGAGCGGGACCTCTGTTGCCCATAATTCCCCTTCACCTCCTGCGAGTAAATCCGCTACACCCTCTCCCTCCAGTTCAGCACATGAGGACGACAATGATGACGGACTCAGGGTAAAACACACACACACACACACACACACACACACACACACACACACACACACACACACACACACACACAAACACAGTACATACACAGACAGAGTATCTCCTGTTTGTATGAGTCACTGAGTCATATCTTGCAGTGCTGTAGCATCTATTTGTGTGTGTACTGTATGTACGTGTGTGTGTGTGTAGACAGTGGAGAGTTGTTATGTTAATGTTATGTGTCATAATAGACCCTTTCTCCCTGCATATCAACTAGATGGAAATCAGCTCCCTCACTGTTAGGTGTCTCACACTGAAACAAGCACTCTACACCAAACTGACTGTTCATATTCTGGGGAAATGAAACCATTACAACACTGCTGAATAATATTTACCAACTTCATCATTATCATCGGTTATGTATAGAAGTATGTATGAGTGGTAAACAGGCAATACTGCATTCAGGAAATATAAAAATAAAACTGCTCGTATCTTTAAAATACACGCCTACACATCTTAGCAGTGGCTGCTTTTGTGAAGCCATAGACGAGCAAGTGAATCACACTGTATGCAGTATTTACTGTACTCACTTATACAGAGTTGCTAGCCACCGCCTGTAATTATTTATTTATTTTTACATTTTTAATTTATTTAGTTATTTATTTATTTATTGCCTTTATCAGACAGTGGGCAGTGAAGAGGCAGACAGGAAAGTGACATGCAACAACAGTCCCTGGCTGGAAGCGCCTCACCCAGCTCCTTTCAATCATAGGCTATTTAAAGTGCTTTACATACAGTGAGGTAAATGAATGTATAAGAGCAACAATTTAAGAACACAACGAAGAGGAACATAAAAGAAATAATAAGATAAAAAAGAATAGACAAACAGTTTCAGTGCAGTTACAGCTAAGTAATAAATTGCCCCAAATGGAAGAAATGAAATAAAAGTGAAAAAGAGAAATAAATGAATCAGAGACCCAGGACTGTGTGAACATGGTTTGGTTTAGAATATATTTTGTGATAAAAGAATATATTGAATAAGATCTAAATGTAAACATTTAACTTTGCAAACATGCATTATCTGCTGTAAAAAACATCTCAAATGTTTAGAGGTGCAACCAAGACAAAAAAAAAAGTAAACAAGGGGATCACAAAGGCGCTGGCACATTCATACACTCAACTGTAAGATCAAATAAATTTAAAAGATATTAATTATATACTGGTTTTACATCTCTCAAATATTTGAGAGGTAGAAATCTGAGTAAAAAATGCAAAATTGTAATTGAGTCATTATGCTACATCTTTATATATACAGTATATATTCTGCTGTAACCTCTTCATTTATCTTACAGACTATGTTATTTTCTGCGCTTAGGTCACATTAGATTTGTCAGTTTTCTCTGTGAAATGACACTAGTGTTAGTGAGAAGTCTTTCATTGCTACTCTGTTTACTTAGCTTTGTGCTGCTTAGCCTAGCTTAGCAGTTAGCTTTGTGCATTCACAGTCAAAGCAGCCTCATTAAAACAATGGTGAGTGATGACTATTCTGCAGTCGCAGACAGGATGTCTACTAGAGAAACGTCTCAGTGAGTTAGCAGTATTTTTTAGGGCTAACATTACTTAAGACGTGATAGGCACTCCAGATAGTGTTAATGATAACACTAGCTGTCTCCACAGTGAAACCTCCTGTTTACATTGAGAGAACAGATAATAGCGTTCACAGCCCAGTCGACCTCACTGTGTTGCTTTTCGTCAGCAGTGAACTTTGCTTTGACCTGGATATCATATTATTAAAGGTCAAAAAATACAAAGCATTATCTATACAACTGTACAAAGACATCATCTTGGCTACCATAGCTTTTTAAGCTCTGATGGCAGACTGAGCCGTGACTCTACATGCATATTATATCTATAAGACATATGAGTGGGTGGTGGAAGTAAACTAAACTGACTATCATGACTAATAGATGAGAATAAAGGTGAAATAAGGAGAATGTGCAGGTCTCAGCTATGCAGGACATGGATATAGAAGCAGTGAGTGAAGGGCAAATGGATTTACACCCTGTCCACACTGGACACATTTCAGCCATATTTCATCTGACACAACAGATACACTTCAAATTCAATCAATGCAACTGTTAGTAACGCTTTATTTTGCAGGTTTGTACAAAGTACAATGCTTAAGTCCATCCATCTGTCTCTCCATCTATATATTATTGCATGGAGTATACTGCTTCCTTTCCCCATGTCTTGCTCAACTCCCCCTCTCCTCCTCTTAGCAGAGCAGTGGAGCGGAGAAGCGGCCAGCAGCACTGGACATCTCTAAGAAACCCAAAACACCAAAGAAGAAGAAGCGAAAGGACCCCAATGAGCCGGTGAAGCCAGTGTCTGCCTACGCCTTGTTCTTCAGGGACACCCAAGCCAACATCAAGGCCCAGAACCCCAATGCCACCTTCGGGGAGGTGTCAAAGATTGTGGCGTCCATGTGGGACGGCCTGGGAGAGGAGCAGAAACAGGTAGATGCTCCGTCCTTAATGCAGTCTGTCTATGTTCTTTTGTGCTGGTCCAGTAAAAATATGAGATTAATGTCTTTGCTACTGTAAATAAAGTTTTCTTACCTTTTTAGATAATAAGTAGGTATCAAGTGAAATCCACAGTTAATGTCATAGCAATTATAGTCAAACTGATAAGGACCGTAACGGATTTCAGCAGATTTTGCGCCAAAACTGATGTGGTGTCAGTGTGAAGTGCATTAATAGAAACTGTCAGGTTTCATGAAGATGATCTTGTCTGTTGGGTAAATATGCAAATCTTTCAACACTAATCTCGTAATGATTCATGAATGTTCAAATGTGACAGATAGAAACACAGAATGAGTTTATTGGAAAATATTCATGTTAGACGTTTTAGAAGTATCCGTCTACTGGATGGATTGGCACAACATCTGGTACAGACATTCATCCTTTCTAGAAATTGTATCCAAATACTGATTTTCTCTCAAGTTGAAGCATTTTCAACAGTGCAGATGTGTCTTTGCGTCAATTTGAACCTCCCCAGGCAAATTCATGTCTAAGGCCACATTCAGACCAAATCAGGCAGTGAAAACGCCAGTCCTCCCATTCATTTGAATGGGGGTAGTGCAGTTAGGCTGCAGGGGTTTTGGCTGCAGCGACCTGGAACGAGAAAGTTGATCCAGAACCAGCTTTTGGAGAAACACAACCCAACGTCACACTTCGGTGGCCAATCACAGCCAGCAATCAGACTGATCAGAGGTGCACAACCCTGCCATGAGAGAGTACAAAGAAGTTACTAGAAGGAGGGAAGGACATTTCTCCTCGTTTGATAACGTTAAAATAAAGTTAGACTTTGCCGACGACTTCCCGACTCATTTTTTAAAAAAAAGAGAGAGAGAGCTGAGAGCTCCAGCAAGCGAGAGAGAAAGAGAGAGAGCAGCTGTGGTCAAGTGAGCTACACAGTGAATGAAGAGAGGGAGCGCTGGTAGTGAGAAATCCAGTGAATCAGATCAATAAAACGTTATTTCCTGATTGTTTCACAGCAGTTACGTTCTAGAGCCCAAACACGCCCACACCCCCACACAACCCTGCAGCGGTGCACCACAAACGCCCGATTCGGTCTGAATACGGCCTAATTGTGTCTCTACATTGACTTTGTATGCAATTACACCGCCTCTAAAATTTGCTGATTCGCTGACTTTTGGCAGTGGCAGTTGGTGAAAGAAAGAAAACCCAGCGGGAGGAAACAACATGTTTGTCCTCTTCAGTAAAACCATAAAGGAAACAAATGTAGCCTGAAAGATATCAGGGAGGGAGAGCAAGTAGCTGTATCATCTTTGTGACAGGAATCAACAGTTTTGTAGGGAAATATCAGCTCTAACAATGCCTCTGAGACTACCCATCATTACTGCAAAATTGCTACCAAGTGGCATCTCATCTGAATTTAACGAAGTTCACATTGAGAGAAGAGTCGCAGTGGGTGATTTGGGAACTGATTATTGTGGTTATGTGTCATGGCAACTCTGTCAGCTGAGGGGAACACTTTGAGCGCTATGACAGTCATAATGGATACATGTGAAGTCATTATGATGATTAAATGCAGTCATAATTTTGAGTGTGTTAAACTGTGGTGAGAGTACACAGGTGTGAAGTGACTTGTTCTTTTTGTGTCTAAGGTGTACAAGAAGAAGACGGAGACAGCTAAGAAGGAGTATCTGAAACAACTGGCTGCTTACAGGGCCAGTTTGGTCTCACAGGTAACACACTCGCACACACACACACACACACACACACACACACACACAGGCACATACACACACACACACAGATAATGCCAATTATGAGTATGTTACTGTTGCCTTAACGACATAAACGAGCCAATGTGGAAACCTTTAAACTGATTTCCTCTCCTCTTCTCTCTCCAGAGTTACAATGACCCATGTGAGATGAAGCCCCCCCACTCTTCCTCCTCATCTTCCTCCTCCTCTACCTCAATGTACACACCCAAACCTTCAGTGTACGGCGGCCACCCAGGCCAGCACCCTTCCTCCGGTTCACTCGCCCACCCTCACCCTCTCCCTCCCCCTCAGCACCCAGGCATGTACATGTCATACCCTCACCCGTCACACCCCTCCCATGCCTCAAGCCCCGGCCTCGGCTCCCATCACCTGCCCCCTCCTCACACCCAGATCCACCCCCAGCTCCAGGCTCTGTCCTCCAGAGGGACCGTACCACGGCCCAGTGTCCCCCACCAGGGAGCTCTGTCTCTTGGCAACGTGGCGGCAGCTTCCACCCCTCCTCTCCAGGTCAGCCCTCCCCTCCACAGCCAGGCACACCTGGGAGGGCTGCACAGTCCACACCATCAGCACCAGCAGCTCAGTGGACACTCAATGGGAATGACACACTCACCTGCCATCACACAGGTCAGTTACACACTGGATCTTAGAACTTTACATTCAGTTGATTGGGATTATGCATTGGTCTTCATCTGTTTGTTTACTTGTTTGTTCAAAGATAGTATACAACCAACAATGTGTTATTCTATCTTTCCCAGCTGGGCGCTGTAGTTTTTTTATCAAACGTTACTCTAACAGGAGGAAATAGTGCATTTTTTGAGGACTATTTTTAGCAGCGGATTAATCCACATGTGGTGTTCTGTCAGCAGGACAGTGTGTGTGGGACTGAGTCAAAATAAACTACACTGTGTGTGTTCATGGTAATGAAGGAACATGTCACCCAGTGCAACAGTGTGGCTCACTGATGTGTTTTTAATCGTTTTTGGACAATAATGGAGCTCTTTGACACAGAGGAATAAGATGCATCAGGCTTTGATATACAGAAAATTCACTGTTGGTTTTGGTAATGTCATGGGCTTTGTTGACAATATGAAACATATAGAATATTCAACATCTTATCCTTTAAATACTACTGCGGGAATTTAAAACTTGCCACCAGATGTATTTACCACAGTAGTTGTTGAAGATGTTGAAATTGCAGGAGTCCAGCCATCCATGCTCTGCAAAATTAATATAAATAATGTTTTTCAGGCAGAGTAAACAGAAAAACAACATTAAAAGCTTCTAATTAAAGAAAAGAGTTTTGTTTGATGTAATGTATAACAGTAGAACACACATCAATTTTACATGTGATTTTTCATACATTTAACACAGTGTGATATATATACATATCGCAAATATAGTCATATTAATATTGTCCTTAATATTTTTTAATACCTTTAAGTTTTTATTGATTGCATCAAAGGTGGGGAACATTTTTTTATCATGTCATCTGCTGTGTCCTGATTTCATATTACATACTAATTGTTTACAGTATACTATATACTGATCTCTACAGTGTTCTGTTTTTGCAGTTAAAATACAAG
The DNA here is from genome assembly GCF_963924715.1 of Thunnus thynnus. Lineage (NCBI taxonomy): Eukaryota > Metazoa > Chordata > Actinopteri > Scombriformes > Scombridae > Thunnus > Thunnus thynnus. The sequence goes on from NC_089528.1 coordinate 4,574,548, forward strand.
AAATCAACTTACTAGTTGTTTTCTAAGATGTTTCTGGAGCTGTCTCATCACCATTTGCAATTTTCTGTTTTCATGTTTTTTTGCAGCTGTAAGTAGAGCCTCCATTTCCTTTCTGCATTGCATTATGGGACAGAAGTGTCTATCAGCAACTCACTTTTTGTTTGTACGATACAAAAAGATGTAAAATTTCTGCATATATTTCATTTATTCATTTATATGTATTATATTTAACATTACTTATAGCACTATTCTATTACGTCATACTACAGTGTGGAGTCGGGACACAGCTTTTGTTTCATCTGTAAGTCTTCAATTTGTGTTTTCCTCTGTAGGTCATCAAACCATTTATTACACACACACACACTCAGTCTTCCCATCTCCTCGAGGTAACAGCATCTCAGTGATTTAAAAGCTGCACAGAGGTGGACGGAGACAAATGAATTTATCAGCACAGGAAACACACAAACACACACACACACATACACACAGTGGAAATGAGACAGAGATGGAGGGAAAGCAGCAGCAGCAGCAGTTCCTTGTGAACATCAGAACAGAACTATATTGAATGAAAGTGATCTGAATTCAAATAAATTCATGTTCTGTTCATCCGGATGACGTCCATTAAGGTTCTTCTCCTGCCGTCTTTAATAACAAACTGCAGCAACTGCTTGTGTTTCAGGGTAGAAAACGGTTGCGAACTTGTTTATTTGAATCATAGAAAAGGAATATCTGGTTAAATTTCTGTCTACTTATCACACACTTAATGCTGTCAGTCAATCAGTCAGCCCCCTCTTCCTCTTCCTCTCTCTCTCTCTGTCAGTCTGTTAACAGTCTCTCTATTAAATCAGGAGGAAGATGAGTAGCATTGAAAAGATTATAAATATGAATTTGTGTTAAGTCCAGTGTGAGATGATATGATGGTTAAAAAATAGATGGGGGAAGGATTGCCACTGAGCCTCACTTTCCATTTTATCCCCCTTTTTATAGTGCACTTTTAAATCCCAGACTCCCATAATCCCCTTTCTCTCTCCTCCATTTTGCATATTTTTAGCAAAAAAAAAAAAAAGAGAGAAAGAGCAAACAAAAAAAAAGAAAAAGTGAAGGAAAAAAAAGGAGAGGACACAGTGACAGAGCTCCAAACTTTTTTTTTTCTGAGTGAAGAGTGAGAAATGATGGGGGAAGGGAGAGAGAGAGGGAGAGAGAGAGAGAGAGAGAGAGAGAGAGAGAGAGACAAAAGAGGCAGATGGGGTCTTTGTGAAGGAGTGAAGGAGAAGAATTTGCTCAACAATGGATGAATAGGTGAGGTAGAGGAGGAGAGGGGGAGGCGAGGGGGAGAACCCAACCACCTGCTGTCCTCCTCTTTCTCCTCTTTCACTCACAACACTCAGATTAACTTCCCTTTCAGCCTCACTCGCTCTCTCTGTCTCTCTCTCTGTCTCTCTCTCTGTCTCTCTCTCTCTCTCTCTCTCTCTCTCTCTCTCTCTCTCTCTCTCTCTCTCTCTCTCTCTCTCTCTCTCTCTCTCTCTCTCTCTCTCACACACACACACACTCCTGCACCTTGTCACTGCATTCGCTCATTTTCCACTCTTTCCATCTCTCCTCAAGTATCTTACAGTTGGAGCTCCTGCTCACCTCCTTTTCCCTTTCCTCCTCCTCCTCCTCCTCCTCCTCTTGCACCTCTCTTACCTTTTCATCTTCACTCTCCTCCCGCCCTCCTCCTCCTCCTCCTCCCTTCTGGCAGATGATAAAATCAGCAACACACTCAAAACTATGTAATTACTGCTGATGAACCTGCGACTGATCTCTGTCTGCATTTCACTTTAGTTGCTTTCATCATTTCATTCATATCCCTGTTAATCAGAAACCATTTTCCACAGAAGTGCCAAAGGTTGGTTTGTAAAAAAAAAAACCCATCATCTGTCTATAGACTGATGCAAGCTGAAGGGGGAAGTAAACAAGCCGCCATCACTGCGTTGGCATCTCACATTTAAATCTGTTCAATAATGTAATGAAATGTATGTAAAAGACTTCACTTTTAAACCAACAAGAAATATGCTCAGGAGATCCTGCAGAAGCTCTTATATGTTGAACATCTGGGCTGTTTTCTTCTGCTTCAAATTTTTTCCATCTTCAACTTTGAAAACAAAAACAAAAAAGAAATTAAAATCTACCAAATTCCATTAAATTAATTTCACTTTGCTGCCAGAAACATCCATTTTACAAGGACACACAAAGGCATCTGTAATAGCGTTGCTCATGCGGTATCTCACTCAACTGTGTAACAGCAACTGGAATATTATTGCTCTGGATGTTCACAGCTCATGTTAACAGCTGCGTATGTAGATTTCTCTCCCTCCAGCTAAATTGTAATGAAGAATTTATTAATAAGACACTTTTTATTCACTAACTTTTTTTAATTTTTTTATTCCAGGGCTACCCTCTCTCCCTCCAGTCTGACTACCAGCCAATAGGAGGAGGTATGATTAATAGCGGAGCGGTGATGTCATCATCAGTGGACTACCACCAGATGGGGCGACACACGTCCAACCACCACCCTTCTCTGGACTGGAGCACTGATTACCATGGCAACGGGTAGGTATCAGGGTTTGACTGTGACTGGTTTTTGATGGCTAGCTGGACTGTAACTTTAAATATTTGCTTTTTTTGAAATTTGAAATGTCCATACCAAATTTTCAAGTCCCCCAGAATTTTCTTTCTGTTTCTGCCCAGGACACTACTAATAAACAAAACACATTTTTACATGTTAGCATTCTTTTATCTTGGCTTTCTAACATTTAAATCTAATAAAAACAATGTCTGTTGTCGCTTGACAAAGCAACACAGTCAGATGTTGGACAATGGTGTGTTTGTGTGTTTTACTGACTTTATTGTCTCTGTTTCCTCTCTCCTCCTTCAGAGGTCTTCAGAGAGACAAACCTCTGTTCCTGAGCTAATCTCAGTACAAAATGACACCAAACATCAACCAAGCCCTTCTACTGCCACACCGTGGAACCTCCAGCCTCACTTCTACATGAGCCCACGCCTGCCTGAGAGAGCTGGCGATTCAAGTGGATTTACAGTGGGCTCAACCAACCAACAAGCCACCCAAACCTGAACCAAACTGCAGTTCAGCACTTCAGACAAAACTCCAAAACACAAATTTAGAACATTTAGTGCTGAGTGCCATGCATTACATAAAGATGGAAGTAAATATCAGGAAAATAATAGGACAGTTCTCTGTCATTGGTACGTCCCTCCTAAGGGACAACAGGACAGTGTTAAAAACAGGGAGATATACTTTTTCTCTGCTCCTGCATGTAGATTGGTTGGACTTGTTTCCGTAATTGGCTGTATTTTTTCTACTGATCACTGCATAGTTACTGCATAAGAAATGCTACAATTTGAATAGATCCAGTGAGGAGAGGTGGGCAGCTCCTGCGCTGTGAACCATGATGATAGGTGTATATACTACAGGTACCCTCAGAAAGGGATATTCTGTCTAACTGCTAACTTCCTGTCTGCCTGAAAAAAATCTTTATACCTACTCGGAGGTAAAATTTTTGTAAAGATGGTGTTTACGCCAGTTCCAAAAGGCTCTGAAGAGCAAGTGTAAAATACTGTAACGTAATTGTTTGAGCTGTTGATTTAAAGCCAACTGATTTTTTTTTTTTTTTCCTTTGGCGTCATAGTAGCTGTGTCCTTCTCCAGCCAAAGTCAAAAGAGCACAGCACACAAACAAAAGGTTGATAACCAAATACAACAAAGTGTTACAAATTGTGTCTCCCCCCTGTTTCTTTAATTATATGAACGTTCAATTTAATGGCCACTTATGCAGTTTGGGCTAAAGTCCCACACTGTCTGCAGAGACAGAAAGATGTAATCTGATTCTAAACAGAGTGATTATGACTGAATTCACACTGCTTCATTCAGTTAAAGACAAATAAGAGAAAGAGGTGGAAAGGCACCTGAAGCTGTTTGTTGCCTTTTAACCAGGCGATTAAAGAACTTTCATTGTTCTCTCGCAGTGAAGCTCAGATCTGCAGGGTACAAATCCAATGTATTTTAGTCCTTGAAATGATGAAATGTCAAACAAGTCTTTGTTGAAAAAAAAAAAGAAACAAAAATACTCCTTTGTACGATGACAGCTCCTCCTCCTGGCATATGTCTGTTGATAATATTGATTTTGATCCAAACTGTGTGAGTGAGTGTGTGAAGTGTTAATGAGAAAGCGGAGTGGTTGATTGGGTTGCATGGTCTCTTTTGTCATCTCTATTTCTCTGTGCACAGAGGCTATTTAAGAAACTATAACTGTTGCTGGGTTGGCTGTGTTTTAATGTTGTTTTTTTAATCAAATCAAGTTTTGTTTTCATGTTAATGACGATGATGATGATGAGAGACATATCTCTCTCGCTCTGTATCTCTTTGTATTCATGTGTTTTTTGGCAGATGAAAGGACTCTGGGTAACAACAACCATGAAGATTTTCTTATTTTTAGATTCTAATAATGTGTTTGAGAATAAAGTCAGTGCTGCACTGATGTGCAGTCATTACTCCAAACCCTGCCTCTTTCATGCTGTTTATTTCTAAACCTTTTGTGACAGCTGCTTTAATTAACTGCACATAATAATGTACACCTTTCCACCATTGTGACACAGTAGACTACGCCTTGTGTCTGTATCTTGGCCTTTGCATTTATTTGTAGCTAAGCTCTAATTGCAAAGCAAAGGTCTTTGAAGTCTCTGAAAATATGTATTTTTAAGCTGCGTTAATGTGATCGTCAAAATGCTCAACAAAAATATTTATTACAGTGGTTCTCAACCCTGTTTTAGCAAGCAATGTGGTTCTACTAGAGATGGAAATGTTAGCCGGTTTGGTACGAAAGTACTGCTGCATTGATTACATTTTGTATTGATCTTCATGGACTCCAGAGGGAGACTTTGGTGATCACTGAGTGTTTGGAATCTGTTAGCAACATTAATATTCCTCAGGATGAACTGTAATCACTAGTGATCATCAAGACATTTCATTTAGCACCATCCTCAAGTCAAAATTATGACCAAATACCTGACAAACTAAAGATATTCCAATTAATCTCAGCTGTACTTTGTGTTTAGTGGTAATTATCAAATGTTCTATGCATCTAAGACCTAAACAGCTGCATGCTAACATTGTCATAGTGAGCATGTTAGCATGCTGACCTTTCAGTATCATTTCAGAGCAGGACGATATTTAAATAGCTGCTAGCGTGGCTGTAGACTCTAAAAAGTGATGGCTAAATTTGGTTTAGCCCCAGTTTGTGCCTTGTGTATTATTACATTTGAGTCAAATTTAAGCTTTGTTTTACTGAAAGAAAAAATCTTGATGAAAAAACTAGAAGGTAATTTAACACTAACGCTGTTTTAAAGGTTTTTCTGGAATTCTTAAAAATTCTTAAAAAATATATTTAAAAAAACATCATGTTCATCAGGTGGGCACGAGAAGAGACCACTCCCATCAGAATAGAAATGTTTCATTATAGGATAAAAGAGATCATTCAGAACAACTTTGTATTGATTTGCAGTGACTCTTCCGTTTAAGGGGACAAGTGGACCCAAACCATGCCAGCAAAATGCCCCCAAAGTATAACAGAGACACCAGATCCCCTCACTGTAGGGGTCAAGCATTCAGACCTGTACCGGTTTTTCCTTTAATTTGTCACCCGTCTGTATATCGAACATTTGTGATGTGTGTTCAGCTTCTTGTGGACTTCTGCCCCCAAGTGGCAAGAAAAACCCTGAATAATGCTGCTTTAATATGGATGAGTGATATAGTTGATGTCATAAAAATGGACAATTAACTTTGTGACTCCAATGTGATATTAATACATGAGAGAGACAAACAAGGACTAAATGTGGTCTTACTTTTGAGAAACACTTGCAAAACTAGTGGCACTTTAAACAAAGCATCTTCAAATGTCAAGTAATGAACATCAGTGTCAGGGTTATCTCTCTTTATTCTTAATAATCAAGCCATAAGAGCCATTGTAATGCACTGATGATGTGTTTATGGTTTAAACAACATTTCCTGCACTAATCCTCATCATGATTGTGATTGGTCTGATTGACACTAGCAGGAGTAATGATTACTAATCAATTCAGCTACATCTGGTGCACTGATGTAGAGTACTGACTGACAGAGATGAGGGGATACAAACAGTTTTGACAGTTTGTATAAATCACAAGTCAGTTACATACACTTTGCACCAGAAACAAGGCTACAGTAGGTGCGGGGGCAAGTAACAACCATAATGTACACAGAGCCCACCAGGCATTTCCTCTCTTGCATTCAGCATTTGCATTTCACACACATGCCTGGGGATACAGTCACATTAGTGCTAACAACACAAGGTGTTGGTGGTGCAGTTCAGGTGTCAGTGCAGGCTGGTATTTGGTAAGAAATATCAGTTTTATACAAGTTCTTAATTTGTAGATGTGTGTTTTTAACATCACTTGAACATCTTATTTCCATTCCCTACATCCTACTCTACTTTTTCTGGGTTGATCCATTTCCAACATGGTAATCTTGTGGCGAGTAGTTAACCATAATCCTGAACTGTTTAGGAAAACCTTAAATTCCACAAAATATTAAGGTTTTCAAATTTTCCCAAATGGCAGCTGTATGTATTTGACATTTTGGATGATGATACCAAATGTCAAAAACTGGTTTGATTGTGTTTCATCACCCTTTTAAAAAATAAATTAATCTGTATGTAAAATAAAATCTTTAGGATGTTTACAGAGTCCTTTATCAAGAAGAACATGTATTTCTTCTCATTAATTAAATGTTGTCTCCAAAAAGAGCCCTTCTAATCCCATCCCTGCCTTGAATCCATAGTTTGCTTTTACATTAAAATGCAGTCTGCCTCTCTGTGTCAGCAGGTACACACTGTCCCCCAATGGCAACAAGAGACACTGCACCTAGTTCCAACTCCTTCCTCACTTTAAAGGTACACTCTCCTCAAACACAGTTCACAGTTAAGTTTTAAGACAACATTAAACTGGGATTTTGGGGTTCTGTAGGTCACTTGAAATCCATCTTTTTTCTATTTGTATTCCACACAATACTGACAACTGTTCAAATTTTCCAAAAATTATTATTTAAGAAAACAATCGATGTAATGACCAGAGCCTACACAGCAGGACTTGGACAAACTTGTGCTTATCAATATTTTAATATAACAATGGAGGAAATATGACTAAATGTAATGTGAAAGATGTAGTGACAAAACCGTGGAGACAAAACCAGACTCTGCAATTCCCCTTAGCTCTAATTTCCAGTAGCAATAGGCCTCTGTTTTCAGCAAAAAGTTCTGATAATGCCACTGTACACTACCTGTTCGAGCACCAAACAGCAGAAAGACAAAACTAGCAACTAGCTGGTGAACATGGCGGAGCATTTAGCAGCAAAATATTTCCCTCAGAAGTTAGTGGAGACCAAAGCGGGGCTAAAAGGAGAGTGAATATTGGACTTAGATTCATCAGGTGGCTAGAAACACAGCTCTAAATGAATTCTATCATTGCTCTCCATCTGCACTGTTTGCTAACATGACATAATAACTTTATAAGGTATATTTCAGTGTTTAGACTTTTACAGAATGTTCCACTGACCCCAAGTGGCTAAGAACTCTATTAATGCAGGTTTAAGGTGTTAACTGTAACATTTTATCATCACCTAATCATTTTTAGACAATGGTATGACAATAAAGGAGATCTTGACTAAGATACGCTTAGCAGGCTCAACACTACTTTTTGTACTCGAGTCCAGGGGAATTATGACACAAAACAGGAAGAGAGTGCTGTTCTTCTAGCACAAATGGAACAACTTTAAGCTATAGCTTTTTTGTTCACATTCTGCTACAAGAAACAACAAGGCTGCTGGGAAATATTATCTTAGAATTGTCAGCACTATTAACATCATGGTGTGACATATGTTCTCCATGATCTCATTAAATTCTACCAAGGAAACACTGAGTTGATGAGAATATACTGATGATTAAAAGACTACATATAGCACCTTCAAATGATAAAGGTTAGGTCACAGTAACCGGTAAATGTGACTCAGAGTCCTGCACATCAGAGGGTTAAGGAAACACCAGCTGTGGTGAAGACACTCAAATGGTAAAGGTTTGGCAAGTGTAAACCTAATCCGTTGTAAGCAGCATTTAGAAGTGGGCAGTGTGAAACCCAACACACTGCAAACAGCCGTCATGTTGCCAAATCGAAACCCAATCCAGCAGTGACACACTGAAGCCTCAGCAACCTGCTGCAATCCGCACAAAGGTCAAAGTCACTGCTGTTTCAGTTTGTATACTGCTCAGGTTGATGTGTTGCCTTCATCACTGAACTGTAAGGATTATTCTTTAAAAGTCATAGTCTGTATGTTTATTTCACTGTTGTTTAACTTTTTTGTGTGAAGTATTCCTATCTGTTTCCGTACCATGTTGTCATTCAAACAGCCACTGACAATTGACAAAACAATCTCACATCATGGTCCATTTAGTTGATGTTCTGGAGCTTCCAATCATATCACATAATCCCATCAGCTTTTTTTTTTTTTTTAATTTTGCTTTCACATCATGAATTTTAAAAAGTGATATCCATCTGCTGACAAAGATCATGTGATACAATCAAAAGCTCCAGAACAGCTACTATAGGGGCCTGCAGGTGAGATTGTTTTGTTAAACAATTTGTTTTGTTATTTCCAAAGTCAAGTATGAACTTTGAAACTTACCTTTTAAGATAACATGGATCCTTTAAGTGCTCAGAAAAAATGGAAATTTGAACAACCATAATTCCATGATAACTGAACTCCAACTGCTGATGAAGAGAAGATCATATGACAGGATCAACCTTAAGGTGTGATTGTTTTGTCAACTGCTGATTCCAAGATCATGAACAAACCTTGAAACTCAAAAATCAGAAACAGCAAGATTTTTTACTCAGTGTTGAAAATTATAAAAATAAAAGATCAGACATCTGTAAAACCAGAAACCCAGAAATGACAAAATAACATTTTGTTGCAGTTTATATCAGCACATTAGGAAAACACTAGTATGAAGACATCAGTCTCAGATAAAATATTTTCTGTATCTAATAATAAACTTAATTGTAAATGATGAAGTGCTTCTTCCGACCTTCATCATAACACCACTAATCCATGAGATGTTTACTCAAAATCGTTTAACCAACTTTAAATAAGGTTTAAAGAGCTAGCGTATTTTCCTCTCCAGTGCAGTGGGTGGACGACTGGACGTCTTCTCAGGAAGCACCAGCCTCAGCTTCCTCCTGGGAGATGAGCCTCCGTCCTCTGGCAGGTACTCCTGCTGCAGCAGTGCAGCAGCTGCAGCTGGGCTACATGTGGAGTATTCACTCTGTGCAGAGACACCTGATACAGACACATCTGCTGCTGCTGGCATGCTGCCTCCAGTCAACCCCACTGTTGAACCTTCAGTTAGAGCTACACCCCCAGCTGACATACTGACCATCAACCCTGCAGGTACACGCTCATTCTCTGTCTGACTGTTATTGTTTGACAGATTCTCCACAGTGGTCAAAGGTCCCGTAACCTGAGGGGTCACCCCAGATGAATCATCTGCGTCTAGAGGTGCCTGAGTTGGGAGAGTGAAGCTCTCCTTGGTCTGAGATTCAGGGGGCAGCTGATGAAGTCCCTCCCCAGTCTGCAGGCCCGGTCCCTGGGTTGGATCAGGCTTCAGTCCAGCTACTAGAGGAGAGCTGTCAGGAGGCATCTGGCTCTCAGAGAGGGACTGGATGGGTGAAGGATTAATAGCTGGGTTTGCTGCTAAGTTCTGGGCAAGTCCTCTAGCCTGAGAGTTATAAAGAGGAATGGTCTGTATTGCACTTGCTTGCAAAGGGTTAGCTTGTACAGCATTAGCTAGGAGAGAGGTAGCAGGAGACATGAGGCCTACACTAGTTTGCCTGCTGAAGCTGTTTGGGGCACCACTCGGCACCATGTTGGGCCCACTGATTGCTATGCTAGGATCAATGGTATTAGTTGGACCACTAGGGTAGAGTGCATTAGACACTGGGGCTGTGGTGTTGAGTAAAAAATTCCCTCCTTGAAGACAAAGATTGCTGCCAGTCAGCTGAGAACCTGCTGACCCCAGCAGGGAAAGGTTGGTAGTACAATTCCTTTCAGAGGCAGACATTGAGAAGGGATGCTGGGAGGAAAGCTGAGCGCTCCCAAGAACCAATCCAGCTCCCTGATACGGAATACCCGCACCCTGCAAGCCTGGCCCCTGTCCAATAATAGTGGCTCCCTCTACTCTGGTGGTGTGTGATTGGTCTGCAGCATTGGTAGTATCACTAGATGTGTGTTGGGAGTTCTCCAGGTGTGTTTTCTCACCTTGTTCACCTTCTGCACTTTCCTGACCACCTTTCCCACTTTTCGATGTTGTTTTTTTCTGCTTAGACGATGATTTGCTTTTCTGTTCCCCTTCTTCATCCTCCTTCTCCTCTGCATCATCCTCAATCAATCCTTTGGTCTTGGCAGTCTTTTTTACTTTCTCGGTGTTTTCCTTTGTTTTCTTACCAGAGCTTCCTTTCCCTTCCTTCTCTCTTCTTTCTTTTCCATCTCTCCTTTTCTCTTCACTCTTCTTGGAGCTGCTTTTCTCCAAGTGGCCCCGCTCGGTTTTCCTCTTGGGATGGACTTTGCTTTTTCGGAGCGGGCTCAGGTTTAGTTTAACCTTCAGTAATCGGCTTGACTGGACTTTAGCTTTGTGTTTCCTCTCTCTTCCTCTCTCCTTGTCTCTGGATGTCTTTGCCTCCTCTTCCCTCCGGCCCCTTCCTTGATTGTTTCCTTCTTCCTTCTGTGTGCTTGAACTCTCCAGATCAAACGTCACATTTCTTGTTTCTCTTCTAAAGTCCATGTCCTTCATCATATCAAACTGGTTGTAGCTAACATTCCTACCCCTGTCGCTCAGTCTGTGTTGAGGAGGGAAGCCATCAAACAGAGCAGAGTCTCTCATGTTGGTGTGAATTCTGCCTTGTCTCATGTTGTGCTCTGATGGTCTATATGTCCTGTGGCAGCTCTCACAGTGTGTCATCTCCTGTCCTCTGCTCTTACCTTCCACATTAGTCCTGTAGCTCTCTCCCATTTCTCTGTGTGTCTTATAAGCAACCAGGGTCTCTGGTCTCTGACTGAAAGTTTCTCTCCGTGGATGAAAGGAAGAGTTGGAGTTGCTTCGAGAAAGAAGCTTGTTAGGGACATCCCTGCCCAAGATTTCCTGATGAGTCCCAGGCTTCCTCCTCTCCTCCTCCATCATCATCATCCTCACTCTCCTTCTCTCTCTATCCTCCTCTGACTCAATTCCTCCATTCACCCTGTTGTCCCATCTCATCGGATTCAGCCTTGGTCCTTCAGCACGGCAGTCAGGGCACCTAAAATGGCTGTCGTTCTCATCTGCTCTGGACCTGAACTGTCCACCATGGCCTTCTATTCTTGTGTCCAACATGGTTTCCTTGTTCCATGGCTGGCTGTTGTTGGCTTGCAAGAAGAGGTCCCCCCTCATCTCACTAACATTATGGTGATTGACAAGTTGGTTGGCCACTGTGCTGCTTCCCTCCTCTTTCTCCCTCTGTCCTTCACTTTGTTTCAGTTTCTTCCTGTGAGACACTTGATAGTAGATCAGCACTACCAGCAGGGTCAAGCCGACGCCACCTGAAGCAGAACAGGTAGGATTTTAAACTGTGTTTCTAATGGTTATTCACAGTTTAATTCTAAATTAAATTCTGAGCAAAGGTGCTGATGTAGCATTTCTAGCATTATAAATTCAGTTCATATCTAGTGCAATCAACCCTCCCTAAGATTTCTCCCTAAGGACCCCGTCAGGTCAAACCCCCCAAATATTCTATTTACTATCATATGACAAAGAAAACCAGAAAATTCTCACAGTTGAGAGGCTGAAATCAAACAATGTTTGGTATTTTAACTTGAAAAATGATTGAAACAGTTAACTGATTATCAAAATGGTCTGCAGATTTTCTGATGTTTGAATAATCAATTAATGAACCAGTTGTTTCTGCTCTATATCTCTTCTCTTCATGTCAATACTTCAAGCCCTATATCTTGTGATGTGGGGTCAGAGAGATAGTGTAGAGATTGCTTCAATTTAAGGGTCACAAGCCAAAAAGTTTGGAAATAACTGCAATTAGTCATTAGAGCTGCAAACAGTCATTATTTATAATTGCTATCAACTTTGACAGATATAAATTGTGACAGGTATTTCACTCAGTCAAAACTGAGGACTGTACAATGTGTCTTATGTGAGGGATAATCCACAATGATGCACAGCTGTGCAGTTATCAAAACAGTCCCTTTCAAAAATTAAAATATATATTAATGACTATCTATTTTCAGGGGCAGTATACTCTAAATATAAACTTGTGTTGGCACTGTTGTACTGGTGTAAATTGTGATATTTCTTGGCTTTCTGTTCCGTTTGTCATTCATGTTATTTATTTTCTGAATCAACTTTTCATGAACCTTTCCTGGTTAATTAAAAAGTCATGGCACAGCTAAAGTCTACAGCTTCAACTATTTTCTGTTATTGTGTTGTGTATCATTTTCACCAATAAAGCAGATGACTGCTGTGATGGCCAGATCTCGAGCGTACAGTTGAGGCATCACGCTGCCTCTCGTTTGTATCTCTACTGTGATGTTCTGATTGGACGGGACACAGTTGGCTTCAGTCAGCTCCAGCACCGTGGTTACAGCGGGATTGTCAGCACTCACACACACCATCCTACGGCCATTATAAAGGATCTGAGAGCAGAAGGGGGGAAAGATGTTTAAAGATGTTTATGGTTTAAGTCAGTGTGGCACTGGTTCATAAAATCATTTTTTCCTTAAAACAACTACAAAATATCTACACTGCAAGATCATTTCAGTTGGGTGGTAGGACCCAAGTGAACCTACCTGCAGGTTTAGCATGAATTGTTTCCAATGCAGTTCCACCAAGTTTGACATTTTTATGACACAAATGACCAAATCTTGAAAAAAGCTGGACCAGTAACTATAAGGAAATTGTCTGTAATTGTCATTTTAAATTGTCTGTTTACTATACCTGTGTCATAAAACAGAATTCAGTTACTCCAATTTTTTCTATCATGGAAGACCCAAATGGTAATGCTGGAATGATAATTTGCAGTCACTAAATGAAAAATGATTCTATTCTGTTATCATTGCTTCACAGTTCCTGAAACAAGTGCAGCTGCATTGTAAATGTGTACGGGTTGAAGAAGAGCTCCTGCACCTGGTCAGGTTGTTGTATGAAGGTGGACAGGAAGGCAGCCAGATCCAGCAGCTGACAGGAGCAGTTCCATGAGTTGAGGTCCAGGTTGAGGTTGGTCAGCCAGGTGAGGTAGGAAAAAGCCTCAGCAGGAGCTGAACTCAGACGGTTTCTGGACAGATCTAGAGTGCGCAGGCCCACCAACCCACGGAAACTATGACCACAAGACAGGATCATACTGAAACTCTTTTCTGTCTTTTCTTTGAAAGAAAAAATGCATATATGATATGTGAGAACGCAAAAATACACAGTAAGCAAATGCAAACTGTGCACTCATGCAATAAAGTATGAAAAAACTATATGAAAGAAATATGCACTTACCTGTTTCTGTCCAGATGATTTATCTGGTTATCTGACACATCCAGACTTTCCAGATCTCTGAGGTCATTTAGAGGGAAGGATCCAGAGTCCAAACTGGTGAGCTGGTTTCCCTCCAGCTTCAAGCTCCGCAGAGCCTTGGTACCTTTAAGCCAGCCAGCTTGGATCTGCACATCAAGACGGAGAATCATGTCAGAGAAAAAAATACAGGCTTTATTCAATCCCACAGAGTACTCAAAGCTGTAATATAGACAGATGCATTTAGTCCTTTCTTAGTGCAAGACGAGGACTGTGGAAGTTCTGCAAAATGAAACATCTACTGTGTAGTTTTCATCAATTTTGGCTGTTATAATAAACTAATCTCTCACCCTCTGGATCAACCAAATTCTTTAAATCAAAAATGCATTTCAAATATTTCCCCAGATATACAGTACCAGTCAAAAGTTTGGACACACTTTCACGTCAAGGGAATAGGAAGGTGTGTCCAAACTTTTGACAGGTACTGTATTTTCTTCCCCTGAAGAGTTACCCACCATGCTGATGAGGTTGTGGCCCAGGGCAAGGACCTCTAGCTGGGTTAGATTGGTCAGAGCTCCCCCCTGTAAGGCCTGACTGGTCAGGAGGTTGTGGTCCAGCAGTAATGTGTGGAGGAAGGGCAAGTTTCTGAAGGACTCTTTACCAAGAACTGATATATGGTTATGACTTAGACCTGGAAGATGGACAGACACATTTGAAGGTCATACTTTCAACATTTTTTAAAGCCACTACTAGTAGAATTGGTGGTAGCATATCAAAAAGAACAAGTACAGATATGACTGACCTATGACTGTAATGTTGCTGAGGTCGGATAGTGAGGCAGGTTGGACAGTAGAGATGGAGCCTTCTGTTAGCAGTAGAGCCTGAGTCGTGTCTGGAGCGTCTGCTCACACACACACACACACACAAAGTTAACACATACAGTGCAGTACTGTAAGACCATGAGGACTCATGGGTAATAGTCTGGGAGGTTTGCCATATTATTGCAGTGTATTTTGGAGAAAATCCAATCCCACTTATTGAGACTAACATAAATCTATCTTTGACTGAGATGTGTGGTGCAGCTGCACATACAGCATGTGTGTTACCTATAATGTGAGCCAGCCTGTGACAGATGACAGCATCCTCAGAACAAACCACACAAGAAGCAGGGCATGATGGGACAGAGGACACACGCTGGGCACTGATGACTGACAGCAGCAACATCAGCAAAATACCTGGATGTTTAAAGGTGGAAATTGGCAAACCCATTCTTATTTTCTGACCCTGCAGTGTGTTTATGATTGTATTGATCTATAGTATATCTCTGTTATTTCAAAAGGCAATACTTGTAGGCAGAATGCAGATCATTTCAGTGATGGTCTCGTTAGTTTATGATAACACTAATAATGGAAATCCACATTGTATAATACTTACTGTTCATGTTGTGTTACAGTAGAGGCAACATGGTGATGAGGTAGCATCTCGTCCATCCGGCGGCAACCTGATACAGCTTCATTATTGTCACCACCATCATCTGTTTGGCCTGTGAAAACATACCATTACATCACTGTAAATACACTATAATCATCTGTCTCCTATCTTCAGCTCTGTTCAGGTGAATATAGACTTCAGCCCCCTGTAATCCTGAATAGGAAAGAAGTGGGTATAGAAAATAGATGGATGGAACATCATGGAAAACACACAGATGTGCTCTGAACTATGATTGCAGGCTGAGTTCATAGACTGAATGTACTGGCTATTACCTCCATAATCAGCAACAATCAATACTACTACTACCATCATCATCATCATCACCTACAGCAATGTCAGGGCTTGTTGCCTTTGTGTTTTGTTCTGTCCTTCTGACCACAAAAACGTCTGCACAAAACCAACCCTAAGTATAAAAATATATATCATACCCTCTAATTTCATGACATACTGTATATATAATGCAATGGATTCTGACATTATTATATTTACTCTACAAATAGTACATGTTTTGCAAAGAAAATTACTGGATTAAGTCATGGACCATTATAATAAATGGTCTTGAAGTGTTCTTGGCTCAGCATTGGCATGGGTGCAGTAACACTGTCATTTGGAAATTTAAATTTAGTTTGTAAAGATGAAAATAAACTGAATTGAACTCTTCTTCAATTTGCTTGGGGCCCTCTGGAGCCCCATCAAAGACCTTAGCGTGTCCTTGGACTAAAGTTTGGTTGCCACGTTTGTTCACTGTTTGTTCTGAGTTGCTAGGCAAACAAACAGTAATACACAAGTTAGCAATGGATTGACATGACAGTGTGTGTATATGTGTGTTACCATCAAGGGAGGTTCAGGTCGTCCCCAGAGGATGCTGACTGATGGATGACAGCCAGACACTGTAGCAGAATGAGGCCTATCATGTTTCTGCTAAAGCTCTTTTACTAATGGACTTTGCTCTGCTGCGCTGTCCTTTCTGATGAACAAATATGAGTTACTCCACAACAGTAATGTTTCCATAAAATCCATAAACCAGAGTGCATAGCAGAGAACAGAGAAACAGAATATGGTGGTGTTATATGCTGACAGACATTCAGCAGTTTCACCTCAAATGAAAAATATTTGGGTATTTTATTTGAGTTTTCATTGCTACAAAAGCACAGATACCTCCACGAAATAAAACAGTCACATACAGCCAGCACTTAAACATGTAATATTAAGCTACATAAACATAATATTGAATAAAATGTAATGTGATAGTACTGAATTAACTGAGAATCAGCACTCTACTCTGTAGCATAGACTGTATAAGCTAGCATAAATGCTATCATTGACCCTCAAGCAGTTTCCTACAAAAAGCTCTGATAAACCCCTGTACACTACCTTTCTAGCTCCAAATAATCTAAAATTAGTGACAAGCAATGAAGAAGGTGAAACATTTAGCTAAAGAGTCAAATATTTCCCTCAGTTGGTAGAGATCAAACCAGAGCTAAATGAAGAGTGCATCTTGGAATTACAATCGTTAGATGGACAGAAACACAACTTCAGATAAATGCAAAGGTTGCTCTGTGTTTACTGTATGTGTCAGTAGGCCATTGCTTGCTAACACATTAGCCAAATGCATGTGATAAGCTCATAGTATGTCAGGGTCTGTGTTTCTGTATTTGGTTTGGTGTTTTCTGCCCTCTAGTGGTCAAAAATGACTGAATGCAGCTTTAAGTTAAATAGTATTGCTGGTGCTCAAGTGATGCACTCATCCAAAGCAATTTTTAATGTCAGTGGTTTGTTAGCTGCGTGTGTGTCTGTTATGCATGGTTTACATCAGGGCTGGGTTAACGCACTGGGAGGTCAAGACCAGGCTTGCTGTATGTCAGTTAGTCATAATTTCATTAAATACAAATTTGTTGAAGGATATGAACACATAATATCAACTGTAATATTAAATGGTATTAGAAAAGCATCAAGACTACAGAAAAATTCAGGACCCACCTTAGGGATACCATTCAATTTTTAATTATACTTTGTTGGTAAATAATATCAAACAAATTAATCAAATTACCACAAAGTATTTGCAACAGACAGCCTGGGGCGACTGGGGCTGCTTGGTAATCCAGTCTTGGTTTATATTAGATGTCTTACCTGAGAAATCCTTTCAGTTGTGTCAGTTAATGAACTACTGACTCACCAACACCTACAACTATTTCATTAGTTTGGCTTTCACTGAAGCACTTCAGTGTCCCATTTCTGTGTAGTCTACAATGTGGTTTATACATACCACGTCTCTATTGAGAATGACATTTAAAAGATAACGATTTTCCCCCGCATTTTTAGTCCTTGACGCAATCACAAACTATTCCCTCACGCTGTGAATCAGGTTCATTGCAACCTGCATGTTAACTGATATCCAGGATTATCTAAACACCTTCTGATACCAACTGATTAACAATGAACAAAGAGAGCACTAAACTTGCATGAGCCTTTTTTTCTGTCATTGATTTGCTTTTGGTCAACTGTTTGACTTTAGTTTCTGAACATCCACACACCTCTTTCCTAAACCAACAAATAATGGTTAGAGTACATGAACATTTTAAAAGCCATTACAAACTGCTTACCTGTTGAACAGAGCACAAAGGTCCACCCCTGCTGGTGACATGGTATGCTCCCCTCACAGATTAATTCATAAAAATGATCTGTAGCCCTATGGGACTGTCTACTGTTTGGGGATTTAAACTCAGAGCTCCATCATTTACCGGTTCATACAGTGCTGTAGCATGTGCTGTGTATATATGAGTGTGTCTAGCTTAGGTTACCTGGCCCTCTCTGGAGCATGCTCAGTAGAACCGGCTGTCACCTGAGAGGCACAGATGTTATGTCTGACTCAGTGTCCTCAGTCACAAATTAGCCTTTAACTTAACTCTTACACCTGCAGTCCTCTAGCCCCCTGAAATCAAATGTATAGATTAATAGCATTAATATAGACAGATCTTTAAACTATTTGCCTTTTTTTCATTCATTTTATTTTCATTTAGATATATTCAATGAAATTCACAGTAATGAAATGCTGAGACCCTTCATAATTTTCACATGCTTTCACAGGGAATTGTAAGAAGTATGCATAGTACATATTTTTAGGTGTCTGTAAAACCAATGATAAAAAAAGATTGCATTTGCAACATTGTCCGCAGTCAGAAATAAGTCAGCTTATATTATATACTTATATTCTCTTACTCTCATTACAATTTCATTCAGCATTTTGTTCTTCTACTTACATTAAAAAGTCCAAGTGCTTCCATGTTGTAGCCATAAGTCATCACGTGGCAGCTTGAAAAATATTTTGGCACCCTCATGATTAAATAAGACCTAATGTGCAATAGGAAAGCATGTGCAATGTTTTCTTTGGTCATTACAACTTTAACATTCCCTTAAAGCTGCATTAATCAGTAAAGGCGTCGCCTGTGCAGTAGTCTCAGAGCCACATAGTACTCTCTCACTCTGCAGTTCCCCCCAAATATTTGGAGCCTCTTAGCATTTTTCAGCTCTTTTGTTTTGGTCCCCAACCCTCAAACTTCACTCTTATCAGAAATCAGCTGTTTTTAGAGAAAACGTTCTTATTCACACACTGTACCACCTACTTGGCCAGCACTAAATGCCAAACAGATAAAGTTAGTAACTAGCTTGAGAGGATAGTGGAGACTTTAGCAGCCAAAGAGCCATATATTTTTCTCAGGAGTTAGTAGCAACCAAAATAGAGCAAAAAGGAGAGGAATATTTTTGTTAATACATTAATGTTGTGTACAGCTTGTTTCTACTGACCCCTAGTGGCCAAAAAAATCTGTTAATACAGTTTTTAAAATGTAATAATTTTACACTTTTTATCATTCTTGTACAAGTGTCTTCACTCACTCTAGCAAACGGCAATGAAATTAATTACTTCCAAACTGAATTAAAGTCATTCTCACCTTGAGAACTCATCACTAACAGCCAAACCACCTTCTTAAAGACCAAACCCACAGCTTAACTGATGAATACTCTTGAGGGGCGGCTACCACAAACATGGCAATGGTCACATTAATGTCAAATGTAGCCAAAGGAATGCACTGAGACTACTTTTCTGTGGCCTTTGCTGGTCTTGTACTGTAAAAAGCAACGTGATGGGACCAACAGTGAGTGTCGTTTAAACTTTTTTTTTTTACATTATTCCCTGTTATTTGCTCTTCATGAAACTCATGTTCAAGGTACCTTATTGTCATTGTCTTGTTCCTTTCTTTGCGACCACCATTATTAAATTTAAAAAAAACACACACACGTATACAAGTGCATTGTGTGTTATATTAGCTTACACCAGTTGACATAAGTTAACTGGTAGACCATTATTCAGTTAAAAATTCTGTCCTCTGGATCTTCTTGCACCAATTTTTGGTCATTTTCAATAATCATTTCCTATCTAAATGTGAGCATGTTAACCATTTTGTGCTTGTTGTAGCAGCTCCTCAACAGTATCCACTCTATAAACTCTACTTGGTGACCTTTGACCTGTGATCTGGTCACATCATCACATGGTCAGGACTATCTTCCCAGTAGCTCCGGGAGACTCAATGATGTCATGGTGGGCCTGGGCAGCCTTGTCGAGGGGATACTGGGCACCAATGACTGGACGCAGCCAACCAGCTTCCATCCCTGCATAGAGCAGTGCTGCACACTCTTTCTTCTCCTCCTGACAAGAGGAGAAGGGAGGGGAGAGATGTACAAAAATTATTTAAACTAACTGGAACATGCTATCAGGATTTCTTGATCTTGGCTCCATGTCAAAATCGGTTTGCTGTCTGAATATTTCTTTATGTGTTTAATATCATGTGATCTTTAAAACTCAATGTTCACATGATCCAGCTGTGTTGTGTTTCGGCCTCGTACCGGTGTAGAGAAGAAAAGAGCCACTCCCATGATGCTGCTCTCTTTCATCATGGTGTCTCTGGGGTTGATCTCTATGGGGCCTCTGGAGCCAATGATCTAAAGAAGAAGAGATAAGCAGCAGCCAGACAGACGAAGGTGTTTACATAAATACGACAGGAATCAGCAGTACTCATAATGGTCTGTACTACAGAACTCTGGACTGTAGTCCTACTGACCGTGACACGTCCTCCGTAGGCCAACATCTGGAGGTCTTTACTGAGGTTGACATTTGACAGCATCTCCACGATCACATCTACACCTCGGCCCTCTGTGGCTTCCTGGAACACAAAAACACACACATGTTCTATATATCTGGTATCTGTAGAAACTAAGCTACTCCAAAGATTGACTTAACCAAAATACACTTTTCACCACAAACACGACAAACACAGAGAGTGTAAATGCGTAAACAGTTGGTGAGCTTCAGTGTGTACCATGATTTTGTCTGTGTAGCCCTCCTCTCTGTGGTTAAAAGTCAGGTGAGCTCCGTTGTTGAGAACCAGCTTCATTCCCTCTGGTGTCCCTGCTGTCCCCAACACCCTGAGACCCAGAGCACGAGACAACTGGCACGCTGCCACACCAACCTACACATACACATACACACACACACCATTAGGATGTAGCAGCCATTTAGATTTTTATGATGAAATAAGAAAGGAAATAAATAAAGAAAAAAGAATAAAACTTTCACCCCTCCACTTGCTCCATGGATGAGGACAGTCTCTCCAGCCTTAGCGTGGGCTCTGCAACACACAACACAGCAAATTAAAACACATTTTAGTCATATTCTCAGGGGTTACCTGTTTACCATTTAAAGGATAAAGCTGGCACTATTCTATATGGTTCTTATTGCCAACAAATCCCATGAAAAGATCAAAACCAACATTTTATTAGTCTATCTCCCCACTTCCCCACTCAGTCAAAATCTTTTGGTTCTTACTGAGACAAATAAAAACGGGTCACAAAGATATAAAATTCATTAAAAAAAGGCTCAGTAATTTCCTAAAACAGCTGGGTGCTGTGCTTTTCGCAAACATTACTCAAAAAGAAGAAAAGGGTGCATTTGTTTGGGACTATTTTCAGCTGCGGATGAATATACATTTACTTATCCTGGAGTCTTTCAAGTACAGGGGCTGAAGATGGAGGTGCTAGAGCAAAGGCCATGAGAGTCAAATAAAAGGTTCCACATAAAGTCTGGATCAGATCTGGAAAGAATTCAGGTTCTAGGCCATATTTAAACCCGTGACATCTAATCCACCAGCACTGTGGTTGTTGAAGAAAGAGTCTGTTTCAGTGTCGTGGTCTTACTTGTGAAGCAGAGCTCTATAGGCAGTGAAGTAGGGGATCCCTATGGCTGCTCCCTGTGTGAAATCTAAAGCGGCGGGCAGTTTGTAGACACAGTCGTCTGTCGCAACAGCGTACTCTGCATAACCTCCAGAAACTGTGGCTGTGGTGAAAACACGATCCCCGACCTGGAGAACACACACAGAAACATAAAAACTGTAAAAACTGCAAACTAATAGTCTTTGAAATAAAGAACAATTGCAAGTTGTTAGGCTTTAGAAACCTAAACTATTTGCACCTAAAGTAAAAACGTTAATTGTACCAACAAACAAAATGAACAAGTCCTGATCACTTCTGATCTTGATAAGAAGTTATAATGAAGTTATAATTAATCTGTGATTCATTACAAAGTGAGAAAGTTCTTTTAAGTTGTGTTTTTTACTTGTGCAGTGCAGGAAGACAACAGAAACTTTTCACTCTGTGTTTACTTTATCTTTTACACTGTAAAACCTAATTATGAGTGATATTAAATTAACTTTTCTTTCATTATTAACTCTGTGTGTCCTTGTGCATGAACCAGTAAAGTCTAGTGAACAGTTCATACTTTGCCACATATCTTTCTTAACTTTGGCCATGCCAGCTTCCTCCTCTAAGCTTGTTTCAGTAGGAATTTGGGCAGGACGTCCTTCTGGATTTCAGTAACATTAAAAGTAAAAATAAATTAAATAAACACAAGCAGAGAGGAATATAAATCCAAAAACAAAATAGGTGTTGAAATATGTGTCAGTGAAAAAATAAATAATCTGGTGTGTGCAGTAAACTGAAAAAATTTGGCAGCGGAGATAAGAGAAACAGGGATTTATTCATCTCATATCATGCCAAGCTTTAGTGGATCATAACATATCTGGCATGGAATTAATCTGCAGATGCTCCAGTTCAAGATGAGACCAAACTTTACTATGGATGTCAGTTTTTGAGCCATAACAAAGGCCAAAATGTGGCCTGCAACAGACTAGGTAAGGCTTGTTTTTAGCCTAGCCGATTGCTGGAAATGCCTTTTGCTATGTCGCACATATCACACAATGGCGAGGACTGCTGAAAAGACCAACGTCTAAGCTTTCTGATAGGCTCATAAGGAAAGGCGCTATAAAATAGGTTTTTCCAAAATTGGGAATCACTGCAACCACGAGAGATCCTTGAGCATACAGTCATAAATCTGCACAAAAAATAATAGGCTGAAGAGTCCAGTAGTATGCGAGATTAGCTGCGAATAGATGCACAAACAGACACACACGTCAGACCTTTACTGCTGTGACTCCCTCTCCTACAGTGTCCACCACTCCAGCTACGTCAGAGCCCGGTGTGTACGGCAGGGTGGGCTTGCGGCTGTACGTCCCTGCGCGGATGTACGTCTCCACAGGGTTCACTCCACAGGCATGGACACGGATCAACACCTACAACAGAGAAGCCATGAGACAGCGCGTCATGTCAGAGCTGAAACTCACACAAGACAGTTTAAATCTGTGAAAATTATTATGAAAATTTTAAGGCAGATAGTGTATATGCAAAATGTTAACTCTGTAAGGGATTATCATCTTGAAGAGACCGTTTTACAAAAGACACAGTGCATACAGGACACAAGGATGCATTTTGATGTATTGCGTCTTCATATTCATATTATGTAGTATGTCTTGTTTACATTTTGTGAGATATGCACCCTTGCAAATACAAATTTCCATAACTGACTGTGTTTATGGACAATAATGTTTAGTGCCAGTGCTATTTTTTTGTAGGAATAAACATTTAAACAGATACTGAAGTCAGCTGCTCCGTCTGTGGCCTTCATACAGACCACATTTTTTCTACATTTGTTCTGGTACTAGTGGTTATTCAAAGAGATTCAGGAAATAAGTCATGGATGTTGTCTCTCATTTTCTCATTGTCTTGCAAAATTTAATCAAAATAAACCCTTTTTTCTGATTCCATAAATGATGCCTAAACTTATCTGGAATTAATTTCCCTCCCTTGACCAAAAAGTCCTCTATCCAGGTCTCCATGGTGAGAGGTCATGTGGCTCAGGTCTTATCTGTTTGGCAGGCAGCACCTTGAAGTTGCTAGACGTCCTTGCGATCATAATCTTCATACATGTTATCAATCTGCCTGTTATTTGGTCATCCCGTTTTTTTTGCTATCTTGGTCTGTTCTGTATACACATCTATTGCATGTCTGTCTGCCCTGGAGAGGAGATCCCTCCACTATCGCTCTTCCTGAGGTTCCCTCTATTTTTTCCCCCATTAAAGGGTTTTTTGGGGAGTTTTTTCTTATCCTATTTCAGGGTCTAAGGATAGAGGATGTCTTCTGTTATGGAGATTGTAAAGCCCCTTGAGGAAAATTTGTGATTTGTGATATTGGGCTTTATAAGTAAAATTGACTTGCTAATTAATTGCAGCTCTAATATTATTTACAGATTCATTTTTCATCACTGTATTTGAGGAAGTGAGATTTTGCTCCTTTCATAAATTGGCTCCGTTTTTCTCTTACGTGTTTTCCTTTCATTAAAACAATTTCTGCTTTTATATTACTAATGTAAATAATTTGATTGTTTATTTATGTAAACATTTCTAAAATATTTCATTTCTTGGATTTCATATTTTTCTTTTTTACGTGTGTATGTATATTCCCTCTGGCATTATGTTCTTTTGTTACTATCCTACAATGTTTTAAATAAAGTTTTATTCAAAAGAAAAACTAAGCTGCAATAATAACAACGGGTGAAAGTTGAAAGGTGAAGCACTACCGGTCATTATAACCTGTTGAATGTGACTCACTAGTTAACCAGAAGCTGCTGTACTGTTAAGTTAAAGGCCTGTTTGTACGCATACAGACAGATTTTGCTGTCTCAGCAACTGGCAGCTTTACTGTTACAACGCCTCTATTACACATTACAGCACGTGTTTTTACTCTGGTTTAACTTTCACCTGTGAGCTGTGTGCTAACTGATCCACTGAGCGGCGGCCCGGCTCACCTGTCTGTGTTCGGGCTGCGGGACAGTCACATCTGAGCTGAGTCTGAGGACGGACGGACCCCCGAACTCACTCACTCTGATAGCTCTCATCAGCCTGGAACCCGACATGTCTGCACACACACACACATACAGAGGGAGAGAGAGAGAGAAAGAGAGAGAGAGAGAGAGAGACAGATAGAGAGAGAGAGAGAGAGAGACAGATAGAGAGAGAGAGAGAGAGAGAGAAGACAAACTTTAGATAAAGTGGGCAGGTAGCTCTCACAAACTTAAGAGGAAACGCCCCACTTACTGAGTACCTTCGGCTTCTTTTTCTTCTTCTTGTGTTGTTGTGCGGCGTGTTTATTGGCGGTTGGCAAACCAGCTTAAAGGCGCGTTACCGCCACCAGCTGGACTGGAGTGTGGGACAAGAGAAATGCAGTAAATTTAAAAAAAGAAAAAAAACTAGATTCTTTTAGCTAAATCAGTTTCTCTTAAAACGTAGTAATGTCACAGTATATCCCTCCCGAGTACCATGAAAACATGCGACTTCTTTTTCAGCGAAATCCGCTTTATCAGCTGATTAGCGCCACCAGGGGGTGGCCTGGGTGTAGAGCAGTAGCCTGGTTTGAGACAGAGAACATGATGTAAACACTAAAATGAAAACAAAACAGCACCGTTTTATTCAGCGCTAAACTTTAAACATCACGCACTGCTCAATTATTTAGCACAAAAAATGACATAAACACATATAAATACATAAATGCCAAAATAAATAAATGCAAAAACAAATAAATCAATCAATATATATATATAATATGTATCAAAATACAGAAATAGCCTAAATAAAATATTATTTATGGAAATTTAGAAAATAAATCCAATATTTTAATTTAATTATGTATTTTTTCATTACCAATTTATTCATGTATGCTTCTGTCATTTTTTGTGCTGCATATTCAATAAAATGTACCAAGGAGGAGAAGAAAGAGCGTCTATCTACTGCTCCACACTCCAGGCCAGCAGGTGGCGAAGAAGCCGCTCAGGACGACCGATAACGCGGAACCAGGACCCAATGAAGAGTTATCCAATCTACACACAGCCTGACCCGGTCTGCAGAGCAGGAACTGGCATGTTACTACACCCCAACGCTTCCCACCAGTCTGCCAGAGGAGCACCTTGACTGGGCACCTCTGTGACTCTGACAGTCACAATCATATCGGTGTTTGACTTCAGAGAAAATGGCATCAAGAGGCAGGTTGGTGCTGCAGAGAGTCCTCAGTGGACTCAGAGCTCACACTGTTTGCTATCGAAGCTCAACATCAACCTCAAGTCAAGGACGCCTTCTGTGGAAACCTCATCTCAGACCCCTGAGCTGCTCGTCCAGACTCTACAAGTCTCATTCTCTCAACACAGGTACTTTAATCAATGTGCACCAGTAAAATGAAGACTAGATTCTAATTTCCCAAATGTGTCCCTTAAAACTTATTCAAAAATGTGTATTAATCTGCTGGAAAATACATTGCAGGCATGATAATATGTGTTTCTGTTTTATGTAGACTTTAACTGTGGAGTTTCATTGTGACTTTGAATAAAACCGCTGACGACAGGTCTTTAAAGGACGTGTTCACAGTTTTTCAAGTCTTACTTACATTGAAAGCACGTTTGAAGCGGATCTTTTAATAGCCAGTATGAACTTTAAGTCATCAACGTTTCTGTGTGTGTCGTCTACTTATCCAACACTGCTTTTGTCATCAGGTCCCAGCAGTCTGTCGTTCAGGAGTCATGTCTGTGGAGAACTGAGATCAGAGCATGTGGGAGAGGAGGTGACTCTGTGTGGTTGGGTCCAGTACCTCAGGTATTATTGTGATACAGCTGTTTACACACTGAGAAGGAACAATCACATATGAGATATCAAAATACGTCTTTAAAGTTCGAACAATGACTCTAAACACTAGCGGCTCCAGATGACAGTTCAATGTAACATTTAAAAAGGCATATTAAACTACAATACCCAAAAATTGTGTGACACCAGTAAACTGAACACAAAAAGCTCATTTTATCAGCTTCATTTGTGATGTTTCGTACTAAAGTTATGACCAACTAATGTTTGTCAGACCAGCTTTACTCTGAACACCCAACACCAGCATATGATGTGTGATGAGATGAGGAAACTTGTATTTTAACAATGCAATTTCTGCCTCAAACAGACAAGACCTGTTTGTCATCCTGCGAGATTTCAGCGGCTTGACACAAGTTCTAATTCCTCAGGAAGAAGTAAGGATGAAAACACTTCAAAGTCTACAAAATACATCTGTTATTATTTTAAATGCCATGTGATGGGCATTAAAGTGATTACCACAAATACTAAACATATTCATATTATTACACATGTTGTTTGTACAGAAATGCTGACTTAAGACTGTGTTTTATTCAACCAAGTTTTTTTTCTGTCTTCAGTCTGCACATCATTTGAAAGCAATGCTGAGTGATCTCACAGCTGAGTCTGTCGTCAAAGTCACAGGGACAGTCAGACGCCGACCAGCGGGACAGGAGAACAAGGTGCGTATACTGTATGTGTCTGTCCTCACACAGTATTGTATAATGGCTGGA
The DNA here is from genome assembly GCF_963924715.1 of Thunnus thynnus. Lineage (NCBI taxonomy): Eukaryota > Metazoa > Chordata > Actinopteri > Scombriformes > Scombridae > Thunnus > Thunnus thynnus. The sequence continues at coordinate 4,601,559 of NC_089528.1, forward strand.
TAATAATGATGATAATAATAGTCAAAGTCCAGTAACTTTTAACAGACTGTTTGTAGCGTCCTGGTCGAATAAAGGAAACCTTGACTGATGGTCTAACGCTGTTCATTTGTTTTCCGTGAATTTTATTAAAACAATCTAAGAGCTGAGAGTTGAGCTTATAGGACTTGGTTTTACAATCCTGTATTGTGATCGGCAATCATTCTTTGAGTGGGGGTGGGGGTAAACACTTCACTGGGGTCATCAGGTGGGTATTGATAGGCCCCCACAGCAGCAGAACGTCAGGAGGATCAGGTGAGTCAAGGTTTCTTCTGTCAATGATTCAAAAGTAAACAAACAATAAATTAAAACTCTTTATTAGCACATAAAATAAACTCAGAATCCTTATAAATGCACAAATACATTAAACATTCCTTGTTGCCACTTTTAACTGGAGCAAAATGACATTTTCTCTGTTCAGTTTTATGAGCTATTTATCTCTGTGAGCTCCTGTGTTACCGTCACACTACTCTTTACCTTTCTCTTACTGTTTGAACCTTACCTCTCTATGTTTACAGGAAATAACACAATAAAAGCCACATAACAAAATACATTTACAAATACAAAACTTTATAATTATCAGTTATGAACCAAACTATGTGGGGTCATTTACACTGTTAAGGGGACACTTGGCCATTTTTTTATATGAAGAGTGAGACCACACATGATTCAGTCTTGTGCTGTGTGTATTAATTTGTCAGTTAATCTCAGTCAGTATTGGCCAGTGTTGAATCACATGTTTGTTTGTTTGTTTTTCAGTAATTAGCAACAATTTGTAGTTTGAGAAAATATCTCCAGCAGTGAAATGAGAAAAACAGTTGTTCCCATACCGGGAGTCGAACCCGGGCCGCCTGGGTGAAAACCAGGAATCCTAACCGCTAGACCATATGGGACTATACATAGACAGCATGCAGTGAGCATCTTCAGGTGTAAGAGCAAACATTCAACCTGCATGAAGTGACCTAAAAGTAGTCCAATTAGTGGGATTAGATTGCTGAATATTCCAGTGGATTATTTTACTACCAACATTAAGAATCAGATAACTGGCAATGCACTTCTGACTCCTTCTGAATTCTTATTTTTAGAGACTTCCTCTGAACTCGTGTGGTTAGCAGAGCATAATGTTTGAAAGAATATTTTCTCATTCTGCTCCATCTTCTGTTCCTGTTGCTCATGTCAGATGATGCCAACAGGAGAAATAGAAGTCCTTGCTGAGAATGTAGAAGTTTTTAATGTGTGTCGGACGCTGCCTTTTGAAATTAAAGACTTTGTCAAAGTAAGTTTCTTATGATTCTTGCATATTTTACAAGTGCTCAGATCCAAGATGTTGCGCTGCTTCCTTTAATGATGTTAAGTAATATGGTTTACAATTGCAGATGATCTGATTGTATTTTTGTTGTTTGGTTATCCAGAAATCCGAGTCTTTGCGCATGCAGTATCGCTACCTGGACCTGAGATCCTCTCAGATGCAGAAGAACCTTAGACTGAGGTCTCAGCTGGTGATGAAGATGAGAGAATACCTCTGTAATGTACATGGTATGGAGAGCAAGCTTCGTTTTCTCTTCTCACATAGTCTTTTCCAGGACAGAGGCTGACTGCTCCAGGCTGGGAAACATACTGGACAGTCCGTCACAGAGCAAAACACACTTAACCTGACGTGCCTGTCACTTCACAAAGAGAACAGAAAGTGAAACCAGTTGTAAAATCCAGCTTGTTCTAACTGTAGCAAAACTTGATTTTTTCCTTATTCTCATAATGTGTTTTTTTTCCCTGTTTTATAGGTTTTGTGGATGTGGAAACTCCAACTTTGTTCAAAAGAACACCAGGGGTAAGATCCCTTCATCTTATAGTCATCTGAGTAAAAGAAAATCAAAACAAGAATTGATTTGGAACAAAAAGGACACATTTAACTTGATCGGCTGTGTTTCAGGGAGCCAAAGAGTTTGTTGTTCCATCCAGAGAGCCGGGCCGATTTTACTCCCTCCCTCAGAGTCCACAGCAGTTCAAACAGCTTCTAATGGTGGCTGGTATAGACAGGTGGGTGAGGACCATAGTTCAACTCTGTGTGTTGTGGTTGTTTTTTTGTATGTGATGATCTGTGTAACGTCAACACAATCTATCCAGCATTTAAACACTGAACGATTCATGATAGAAAGGTTTAGATTATAGATGGATACAACGGTAATCCCAATAAAATGAGCATATCCTCTGTCATCACTGTGTCAGGTACTTCCAGATGGCTCGTTGCTACAGAGACGAAGGCTCCAAACCAGACAGGCAGCCTGAGTTCACCCAGGTAGGATGGAAGAGGGAACTTACACCCACAATATATCAGGGATGCATTGATTATAGATTTTGATGGTACAATTATTGTCTGGGGAAAAATCACAGTTTCATGATTATTATGCATTAATCTATTTCAAAACACTACAGATGGATAAAATGAAAGAAAGAAATTGAGAACATTTTTAATGCAGGTGTTATTAATCACTGAAATGCAATAAATAGATCCCATGGTATAGAGCTGGAAGATCTACAGGATCCTAATGTTAAGTTCGTCTTTTACACTTGGTATATTTACCTGCCATAGCAGCGTTTACTCAGCACAGACAGGAGGAAGCAGCGTGATTTAACTGGTCACACTGAAGCCTTTGAAGGGATTACATGTGGTTTTGGTGAGCTTTCATTTATAAATGTTGCGATGCTCCTTTTCCTGCTTTGCTGCTGTTGGTTTACGTTGCACTGAAGGTCCAACTCTTAACTCATCGCTACGTTGTTGATTATAAGCGACACTTTTATATTTAATTCCCTACCAACTCAATGTTTCATTAAGTAACTCTCCACTAAAGTAATGTTTTTCTAACGTAGTTATTACTTACTGTATTACCTTCAGTTGAGCAGTATAGCTGGATGGTGATCTCGAAGATGTTGCATTAAGTTTGAGGTTTTGGATCCTTTAGCAGCGGCTTTTTTTCGGTAATTTTGTCTTCTTGAACAACCCCTGTTCATTCTTTATGTATCCAAAATACTCCCACACTGACGATTTAAGGCGTTGTGGTGAATACAGCGCTTCAGTGATGGGTCCCTCAGACATTACTAGAACACTTGTCTCCTTTAGCTAACGTCGCCCCTCAAACACAAATAAGGTGAGTCGCTATTGCGACAACATGTGTAACTTTGTGTTTGTGTGTTTTGTGTACCTGAATTTGTTGCAGTACGGCATTTGAAGCTGCTGCATCGGTTTTTTTCCCGCTTTGAGCCTTTATTTAAATATGTGAAAGTTTCTTCCAAACATAAATATCATGGTACAATATTAAAGATTTATTTTCCAGACTGCACCTGGAAGTGCAGTCTGCCGGTTGCAGATATGGACTTTTTTTTTTAAACACAGTCGTCTAGTTTTGTTTAATTTTCCTCACGGTAAAACCGTTATTCATAGAAAATGACGTTTCATAATGTCCCTGTTTTGAGAGTGAGAGCAGAGACGGTCGGTGTAGTTGCGTGTTTAAGGTGACTGTGACGTTTTAAAGCGCGGTTTAAATCAGTTAATCACTGCGTCCATACAAGATATATTTGACCACACTGCTCACCGTCAATGAGTAGTTTTTATACTCGTATTCTTTTTTGATAGTTTTCAAGCTATTTGATGAGTGTTAGAATATTCATGTCCGGTCTGTCTTGTAAGACCAATGTTGTGACTCTGAACTATAGTTAAACAAATGTTCCCATACCGGGAGTCGAACCCGGGCCGCCTGGGTGAAAACCAGGAATCCTAACCGCTAGACCATATGGGACTATATAGAGAAGGGCGGATTTCAACAACCTCTCTGGCAAACAACCATAATCATTTCTATGATTTATTAATTGAATTCAAATGATAGAAATCAAGTTTAATCAGTTTCAAATGACTGTCTGCAACCCCAAGAACAAAGTCAGCCTGCAGAGCTCAGATATGAAAGTCTGGTCTGAGTCTTGAGACCACTTTTCTGACATTGTGCACTCATCTTCACCACTTCTACGTACTGACTCCCTGCACAGCTAATACATATCAGAAATGTATTTAATTTATTGTATCAGTTTTACTTCTCAGTTTTAATTCTCCAGCATTACAAAACACTTCATCATCTCTTCCATCACATTCCTATGCATTCATTATCTGGGTACTGGGGTGAATACTACAGAAAACAGTTTATTTTCTTTTGGTCTAGTTTCAGATTCTTAGATTTGGTCTCAGTTGTAGGTCTCAGTCCCATTTGGACCTGGTCCTGGTGTTGACTCAGACTTGTCTAAGGAGCTCTGATCTGTGTAATCTGAGTGGTTTTGAGAAGACTGAACTATCTACTGATTATCTCTCCCAGGTCGACATAGAAATGTCTTTTGTGGACCAGGCGGGTATCATGTCCCTGGTGGAGGGTTTGGTGCAGTACTCCTGGCCTGCAGAGAAAGGTCCCGTTAAGGTTCCTTTCCAAACCATGACGTACGAAGAGGCCATGAGGGACTACGGTGTGGACAAACCTGATACTAGGTTCAGTATGAAGGTGGGTGACTGTGAGTTTTTGTGTGTCTTGATGTCTCCTAGATGACATTTTCTAGTGTCTGAGGGATCAGAAGAACCGAGCGAGGCCTGCGACAAACAATTATTTTCATTATCGATTCATTTGTTAGAAAATAGTCAAATAGTGAAAATAGTGAAGAATGCCATTCGCAATTTCCTAAAGCTCAAGTTGCCACATTCAAATAGTTTGTTTTGTCCTTTTAACATTTGAAAATCCAAAGATATTCAGTTAAATATTATGAAAAACTAAGAAAACCAACATATATTCACACATTTGATAAGCTGGAACCTGTGAATGTCTTTTTTAACAATTAATTGTTGCAGATTAATTTTCTGTTGATTGATTGATTAATCATCTAATAATGCAGAATTAAAAAATGAAATAATTCAATTTCTGTAATCACCATTTATCATATCTTGAACATTGTGTTTTAGGCACTTGCAATGAACCTTTTTCTTCCCTTTTGGATGATTTTTTAAAAAATGAAAACTGTTTCAGACTGTATTTAGTCTCACAAACCAGCCTCAATCTTTAGACCTTAGCTTTTCAAGATGAGATGAGACAAAACATAAGTTGGGAAAATATCCTCTGAATTGTTGGAAACCTACAGCCAACATCTGCTTTAATGGTTTGATAATGACAAGATTTGCCACAAAAATAAACCAGTTGTTTCAGGTGTTACATTTTGCAAACTGTAACTCTGCAACTGCCCATTTCACTCCTCAAGTGTATTTACAAGCAGATTTTGGTGGATCATCTTGGAGAAGTGTAACATTATTTCCTAAAGAGTCCAGTGAGTAGTTGTCTCAGTAAAGGAGAGCAGTTATCAATCATCTGTTGTACAGTCTATTTGAAATGATGCCTGTGCTGAATGTGCTTGCTGAGCTTCTCCAGACCACAATGAACGTGGGCTGTGTTACCAAAACAAACTGCTGGGTTTTGGCTGTTGACTAAAAACTAAAAAATCCATGCTGTTAATGGTGGGAAATGCTTCTATGAGTGCTATCATCACGTATGTTCAACATGTCTGCTAGACCAACATGTTTTTGGCTTTCGTCTGTCTGAATCCATCTTTCTTCTGCGTCTATTTGTCTGTCCAGCTGATCGACCTCAGCAAGGTTTTCCTGTCCACAGGAATTGAATTCCTCAGATCAGCTATCAGCCAACCAGGAGGCTCCGTTCAGGCCATCTGTGTCCCCAGTGGAGCGGTAAGAACGAAACCAGGTCCTGTGGCAGAAAATGTTTTAGAACATATATACAGTACATGGTGTGGTACAAAAAAAGACACTGAAAACAGAGAGAGCTACAAAACTGTATTTGAAAACTAACATGTTTGTTGAAATCTGTGTTTTCTGTCTTGTGTTTGAATACAGAAACTTTTTACTGGGAAAAATTTGGAAGAACTGAAACAAACAGCCAAGACTCAGTTTGGCCAGGTGGGTTATTCTTGATTCTTTTTCTCTTTCCTTATGTTCATGTCTTGTATTCTCTTGTAATTGTGATTTGTCATTTTTCTTAAGTCACCATTTCATGTTATGTCAGTCTAATAATTAAACCGCCATGCTAGCAGCTCTGAGTAATCCCATATCACACAAACTATCCTGTCTGACCTCTCTGACATATCCTAAACAATAATAGGACTTTCAAAGTCTCACAAAGGTTTATTGCATGAGTGAATTATCCAGGTGCATCAATAGTTTCCACTACCAGTATTTTCTCATTTTGTGTGTGTTTGTGTGTTTGTCTAAAGGAGCTCAGTGTGGTGCTGGTCAGAGCAGATGGGACGTTGAAGTCTCCCCTGAGAAAGCTGTTGTCTGTCTCTGCCACAGAGGACCTGCTGGAGAAGACAGGAGCCAAACCAGGAGACCTTCTGCTGATAGCAGCTGGTTCCCTCCACACTGTGGTAAGAGACATGAAACTACCTTGTTTCTGTGGAAATTTTGTAGAATAAAGTAACTCTGAAATGTATCTCATCCTACCCTTCCCCTCTCCTCTCTGCTCCACTCTCAGCGCCCGCTGCTGGGTAATCTTCGCTTGCAGTGCGCAGAGCTCCTTGAGTCTCATGGTGTTTCAGTCCGCGACCCGTCAGCCTTCCACTTCCTGTGGGTCGTAGACTTCCCTCTCTTCTTGCCTAAAGAAGATGAGCCAGAACAGCTGGAGTCAGCCCATCATCCATTTACTGCTCCTCTGCCAGAGGACACACAGCTGCTCTACACAGAGCCACACAAGGTACTGTCCTTTAGCTAGTATTCATTTTTGGATATTTAGATATAAAAATACCTGATGTGGAATTTATCAAGCCTCATGTGATGTATTATGTCATTCTCAGGTACGTGGTCAACACTATGACTTGGTGTTGAATGGCTGTGAGATTGGAGGAGGATCCATCCGCATCCACAAGGCCTCAGAGCAACTTCATGTCTTGAAGAATATCCTCAAGGTCAGTGATGTGTCCATGAAGAATCTGGATGACAGCGTTTTATAGACATAATTATTTATTTCATCCTCTCAGCTAAGAAAGAGTATAAGTGTTTGGTTGTATATTTTGTATACTTTGTTCAGCCTCACTTTAGAAGATAAATCACTGGTTATAACTTGTTTTGACATTTTTCTGCTCCAGGAGGATCCCAGTCTTCTCTCTCACCTGCTGGAGGCTCTGGACTCAGGAGCGCCACCACATGGAGGCATTGCTCTGGGTGAGGATAAATCTGCACTTGAATGCAGCGTGATCTAGTTACTACTCAGCTAATTTAGCACAGTAAAAAAACATAAAAGTGTATTTTTACACCAACGATTTTGTTGCTTAATTAGACATTTGATTAGATGACAGTTATGATAAATATAAGGTACATTTTAAACACTTAACTTTACTGAAAATTTCATTATTAATATATTTAAATAAAAACACAAAGTACAGAGAATACAATTTGTACACTTTGGATATGCTGCAACTTAGTTCTGAGACAAAGTGGCAGCTGTTCACTGAGCAGAGCTTGTATACAAAAAATATATAACATTCAATACTATGATTAAAAATGCACAAATAAAGAGCTAAAAAAAATGGTTATATATTCATTAAGTTGTCCTGTTACCTTCTTTCTTAGGTTTGGACCGGCTGGTCTCCATTATGGTCGGGGCTCCCAGCATCCGTGACGTCATAGCCTTCCCCAAGTCGTTCCGGGGTCACGACATCATGAGCCACGCTCCTGACTTTGTATCTGAGGAGGAGCTGAAGTCTTATCACATCTCAGTCAAATGGCCAACAGAGGGAGGAGGAGGAGGAGGAGGAGAAGAGGGCAAGTGAAGAGAAGGAAGAGATGAAGAGACATCAGAGGATGGGGTGATGCTTCCCAGATCTTTCTAGCCCACACAACACAGGAAACAGGACGAGCAGACAACCAGCAGGTGGTGTAGAGGCTGAAGTCTATGGAGATCTCTGCCCGCTGGCCGGCAGATATGAGGAGGAGGAGAGAAAATGAGGAGGAGGTGATGTTGTGGCTGCATCTGACTACTGTTACTTTGAAATGGATGAGAAAATATATGGAAATACATAGAAACAGCCACAGAATGGATATCTGAAAAACTGACTGGTTCAACAAGGAAGAAAAGCTCACAACAAGTCTGATAATGAAAGACACTTGTGGTTGTGACTGTGGTGGACTTATATGTTGGTACTGAATCATTTTTATTATGATGGTTCTTCCCCGACTAGTGAATGAAATGATCATTTACAAGTTTGTGTCACATGATGGTCCAAATGTTGTTTCAGAGCGTGCTCCATCTTGACAACATTAAAGCCCTGAAGAAATACTTCATATCTGATTTTGTGACTCAGTGAGGTGTTGTTTGTCCACCATGAGATTCCAGTACAGCTACATTATCAAACCATTCAGTGAGCCATTGTGTGCTGTATGGAAGCATCTGCTTATTCTTCTCCACTCATTTCTTCAGGTGCCTCCACACCAGTACAATGGGGGTAAATGCAATTTTGTGGTGTATTTATTGGGTAGAAAGTAGTTCCCATTAAAAGTGCTCAGGTCTCTGTGAACCAATCCTTTAACATATGTTCTATATATATACACAGTCTATATTTATATACATTCCTCCTTGTTTTAATGCTCTTCATGCCTTCACAATGGATAAAGAATTACTGAAACTCTGCAAGTTTTAATAAGACATTTCATGGGTGATGTTTATCTGATTGTAAGTAACACTGTATAACATTAACCCTCTGCTCAGAGTCCGAAGCTTACAAATAAATTACTGTGGAATGGTTTTCAAACAGTAGTTTAAGACCTGATAAATTATACTGTGGTTTTATAACTAGTCAGTAAAAGAGGTATCATCCAACTGCCCCCGGGTCGTTTTGCTTATCTGTGACATTCCCTGGGTTTGCAACATAGGGCAGTTCCTGGAGCTCTAGTAACCGTTAGTAATTCTCAAACAATGTTATAAAAGTGATGTTTGTGTTGATGCAAATGTGCAGTCAGTAGTCAGTTTAGTACAGTCAGTCCTGTACTGTCACACAAGAGGATATCGTTTTTGCAGTAAGGCAGCCAAAAATAGAGCAAAAAACATTATTAATAATACAATATTTTATACAAATACAGAATACAGGAAAAAGTCCATCAAAATGGCAACAACTGACAGTAAGGATAAGATGCATTTCCAGGTTGAGCAGGATTCATGAAGTTCCCAGACAGCACAGAGAAGTGGAGGCACATCAGACAGAGTAGAGCGATGTAATAAGTTTATGATTCAGTTATCCTGTTTACTTTGCTGTAATTTCATAAAGAGGGGAATTTGCTCTTGGAGGGGTCCTTTGGGGAATTCAACATTGTTTATGTATTCTCTTTCTGTGGGATAAAACCTTGCAGCTGTGATGTGACCAATATGGTTGTCCAGTTACAGTTGTAAAGACTTTATAATAACATTTTTAACTTCTTAACTGGATAAAAGCAATTAGTCTGGGTCCAAGCCCACAGAAATAATGACCTGGATGGGGGACCAAGTCTCTGCAATTATTTTCTTTCTCTTTTTCCTTTAATTCTCTATTATGTCAGGTGGGGAAAGTGTTGAATAGTCTAAGTCATAAATACACAGCCCCTTATGTATTTATGCTATATATACAGTATTTTTAAAGTCCCCCTCCACTCACAAATGTGTTTTGTTATTCATACTTCTCTTGGATGCTTGAGCTTCACTGTGCAGAATGATGCAGAGTTTGACACTAGAAGGCTGTTTTCACATTCGTCTGTGCTCACTTTTAATCTCAGTTTAAGATGTGTATCTCTAAGCGTGATTTGTGACACCACAACTCATTTGGAAGCTAATCGTGGTTCAATATTCAACTCACACAAGTTTGATGTGGAAACATGAAGCCTCCAGTGAACAAACACTGACAATGGACTTTACAGTGAAGCAGGAGACATCTTGTGTCCAGCAGTTAAACTTTTGAAATGAACAATAGACTCTGGATTTTTAAACGAAGGAAAAGGAGTAGATGTAATTTGAAGATTTTTAATCAGGTAATTGAACTCTGAGAAACAAATCAGACACAAATTATTATTATTATTATTATTATTATTATTATTATTATTATTATTATTTCAGAGTATTTATGAAACTTTTTTGAGCTCTTATTATACATCCATGGTGAAAATAAATAAATGAATAATCCAAACTGATGACGACACCGTGTTGACCCGGAAGAGAAGCGGCGGGCGGTGACCTGTGAGGACGTAGAGAGGAAAAATGACTGAACAGAGACGTGATTGTTCTGTTTTGCCTTCGACACCAGTTAACATTTGGCTCGCTTCAGCGAGTTAAACGGGATTAACAGCGACAGTAAGCTGCAGTCAAACTATCCAAGAAACGGAATGTCGTCACAGACAGAAACGACGGTCGGTGAATTTCGTCGGAGAGACCTCGGACGGTGCTAAACGGCTAACTGTCTGATCGAAATTAGACTGTGTTGCGCTTATTTTAACAGCTTTAGTTAATCAATTAGTGTTTTAGCTGTTTGCTAAATGACAGTATTTATCCGTAAAGTAAACACCGGGTGACAGCCACGTCACCTAGCTTCTTTCTCTATTTTACTACAAGCACCGCAGTGCTCTTGGTTCGCTATTTTTTGTAGTTATTTTCTAACAAAAACCTCCAGTGGTTTTTCTTCGGCCATGGCTCCAATGGGCATCCGCCTGTCACCGCTCGGTGTGGCCGTTTTCTGCCTCCTTGGAGTCGGCGTTATCTACCACCTGTATGCCGGGGTCATCTCCAGCCGCCTGGCTGCTTTCAGGTCAGACTCTTCTCTCATTACCTTCCCTTTTGTAAATTGTTTTTTATTATTATTTTTCCTTACATAGTATAACGTGGCATGTCCTCTCGCTGAAGCTAAGTGTATTTGTAAGAGTTGACTTGGGTGTTTCACGCAGCTGCTTGTCTCAGGGGTTATCAGGCTGGTTGGACTTATGATAGTATAGTAATAATAGGTTTAATACCGTCAGACAAAGCTGGATTATCTACATGAACATTTAGTAAGTGGCCAGTCTGTTACATTAGTGATGTACATGCATGATGTTCTAGCAGGTTAGTATCTGCCAAGCCTGCAGGTCCAGCTGGTAGTGAGGTTGTAGGTAGTGGTGAGGGTAACGTTAGGGTCATATAAGTGATTTGCGTACACCAGGATGACTTTAGCCCTCAGCTTTTATCATGAGTCAGGTATTTGCCCGCTACTTTTGTCTTCAGCCATTATGTATGAGATTCCTACCTAACGTAGCTTTATAACAATCCTGTAAACATATAAAATTGCTCAATACTCGTGGGCAATTACATCATAGTCTTCTTGAGTCAAGAGGTTTCACAACTAAAGTTACTGAATATGTGCGGTTGGTCTGCTAAGTCACCTTAGCTGCTCACTAGGGAGGATTTCTGGGTATTGAACCTCAATACTGTTATAATTCAGACTAAAATGTATTGAAGACTGTGAGCGCTTCATTTCCAGATATGTAATATTGTCACTTAGTTTTTGATCAGATAGTTCACAATTTAAATAAATATTTTGTCAGTGTTAATCATTTATTCAGGCAGAGTTCTAGTACAATTAGAGACAACATTCAACAGTTGAGAGCATTAACTTCTATTAAATAATAAAAGGCTTTTCAAAAGAATCCAAACTATACCCAACCCTTACTGCTGACTGATGAAGATGACAGCACAGTAATGATTTTAGTGTATAACCAAAGTTATGACCACAGTTATGTATTGAACTTGCCTTGAAAAAGATTAAATGTGGTTGAAATGTCAGTTGTATGATAAATCACTGGATTGTGTGTGACCAGCACCTAGTCTTTTGTGTACAACTCTGACAGTAAAATATCATTATCGGGGTTTCAGCGGTCTGTGAAGAATCACTGAGCCTTTGTAAGTGTCTGACAAACCTGACAATGGTTTGATTGTGAGATAGTGAATATGAGCAGAAAATATCAGCTATCAGGTGCATCATTTCAAAAGTACCAGTGGCATTGTCCAAAACTTGCCTTCTTATTTAACTTGCAAACACTGGTAAGGCTGATCTAGTTTCATCAGGTTTGAAGTGCAGAAAAGGAGAAGTGCTGCTATTGAGTCTAACAAATTCTTGTTCCGTCTCTTTATCTTTGCAGACAGACGAGAAAAGTGGATCTGAGAGACCTGCTGGCTGTCTCAGTGGAGGCTGCAGTACTAGGTGGAATAGAGGTACTTTTTCTTGTCACAGCTCAACAAACAAATGTTAAATGCCTTGACTACAGTTTAGTAGAATGTGAGCTGTGTTGTTCCTCCCTAGGTGAAGAAGGTGCGTGATGAAAACGGTCTGAAGGAGAAGTCAAAAGGAAAGACAAGAGAGGGAGCCAATGAGCTTCTGACCATGGGTGACCTGCAGTCACATAGAAAGATGTTTAACCTTATAAGGAATACCTTCCCTGAAATCACGGTGAGCACAACCATTCTAGATGGGTGGGGGGTGCCGGGGAAGCGGTTGAGATTGTCACAAAAATGAGAATAGCTGGTCCACCTTAAAGGAGTCCACCTTAAGTTGTCGCCTGCTTCGGGGCTAACCCCCTTCACTTCATCTGAGTGGTGAGCAAGACACAGGAACTTGGCTTGGGTCTTGATGAGTTGTAGCATGTATTCAAAGTGTACACACACTGCACTATTCACAGTTATACTGCTAACTTCATACTCTGCTCCAGTCACCGCAGCCTCATCGTCACACACATGCTCTCTCTCTCTCTCTCTCTCTCTCTCTCTCTCTCTCTCTCTCTCTCTCTCTCTCTCTCTCTCTCTCTCTCTCTCTCTCTCTCTCTCTCTCTCTCTCTCTCTCTCTCTCTCTCTCTCTCTCTCTCTCTCTCTCTCTCTCTCTCTCTCTGGACTGCACACTCACCATTCCTTAAAGGAGCTACGCTACTTGTGTAACACATTTTAGTTTAGAAAACATTTTAAAATACTTTTTTTTTTTTTTAATTCCCTGTTGCCTAGGCCCAGCGGGGGGTCACCTCAGGCCTGGCAGGCCGCCAGGTTTGCAATACCCCGGTTGAAACCCTGAATTCATACACCACAACACTGCTGTAGTGTTTTTCCATTTCGAGCAGGATTTACTTTGAAGCAGAAAATGTTGCTCTTCTTTCAAACATTACCTTTCTACAGTGGAACTAAATAATGTTAAAGGATACTTTTTGGGTAGATGAAGGATCTCCATGATTAATAGGTTTAAGGTAAGACAGTTAAGGTAAAGTAGAGACATACACAAACTAGAAACAAAGCTAGAGATCACATAACCAAGGCTTTAATCTGTGATGTTAGTGAGAGACCTTTAGGACAACAGCAGTAGTTGCTTCATTTATGTTTTAGTCTGACTGGAAAGTTTAAAATACGCCTAAGGCACACGACAGATATAATTCAGTCTTTCTGTGTGCGTTTTCAGGTGAACAGTGAGGAACATGACAACATGGTGGATAAGGCGGCAACCTGGAGCCAGGACATTCCAGCTGACATACTAGACAAGATAAAGGCCGGAAAAGACGTCCCTGCTGAGAGCATCACTGTGTGGATCGATCCTCTGGACGCTACACAGGAATATACAGGTGTGTATGGCACTGATGTTCAGTTATCTTCATTTCCATGATCATTTTAGAAGGCACACTGGGCACTAAATATGTCAACCTCTCACTGATGTAAAGTACACTCTGTGCTGCTCCTCTTAAATAAGCAAGCAGCTTTTCTAGAATTAGACAGAGAGCTGTGAATGGCTAAAGTGAAAAATTGGCTTTTGACTTCTTTGTTCGCAGATCAAGCTCAGTGGCTCAGTGTAGGAGTGTATGCCTCCTTTGTTTGTCCTCGGTGTTATTGTGTGTTCTACAATTCTGTTTGGAAAGTTTACTGAACATACATGGTCCTTTGCAGCAACACCCTCCTGACATTCATCCAGTTAATCTCTTTAACAGCTGGGAGCTGCCCATTAGAGCTGTTTACTCTGTTGGCCACTGAGTCGTTTCAGAAGAGGTGCTGAAGTCTACTTGTGAATTTTTTGGTACAACTAAACTGAAATTCAAACACTTGGGTATATTAACACACACTTTAGGCATTTATCCCCTCCTAGATTCTCTGAAAACCTCTCAAACTCTCAATTTGTTTTGTTTCTTACTCATGTTTATGTTATTTAGAACACAGAACACGCATACGGAGTCTCTGAGGGTAGGGGTGGAGTTTGATAGCATTTTGTCAAATTGAAACCCAGTATCAAGTTACAGAATGTGAGTCTTATTAATTTTATCTTTCAACATTAAAGTAATTAAAGGATAAAGCTACTACAACTCAAAGATGTCCAATTAATCACTTGTTGGTAGCTCGGAAGAAAGAAACACAACAGTTTATAGTGGCAGCCTGATGAATATTCACAACCTGAAAATGAGATGAGCAGCATAATATATGAGATATTCATTTAATGTATCTGATACGTTCAGTCAACAGCCGCAGCCGACTGTACTCCAAGAGCTACTTAGTCCAAATACTGAAGGTCCTGATTCACAACTATGAAACTGAGCAGATATAAAGCTCACAATCTTTGTCTGAATACAAACACCAGCTGCAGAGAGCACATTAACTAGAAAACTATATTTTAGCTGTTAAGAAATGAACGTTAATTAGCTACAGCTGATCTGATCTGCTGCTGGTGATGCCTGTTATTTTAACCAGCCACAGCAACAGTAGGCTAAAAACGAGAAGCCTGCTACTGCTATGGTTTCCATTGCTCTGTGAGGGTTAGGGCTGTAAAAGGAGTTTTTTTTAATGTTAAGAGTTTAATGGATCTTGATATTTTGCAGACTTCAAAACAGATCCAAAGTGGAACCGGTTATCATCCCTAGCTGTGGGTGATGAGAGACGGATTACCTCATGTATAGATGACCTACTTTAGTTCAAAATCATTATCGTGGTTATTGTGGGCTTGACAGGGTGATGAGGAAAAAGGCAGATCAGACAGTTTACACCAAATTGAAGGTAATTACAGCACAAATAGTCTGTGGTAGCCTATAAAGTTCTACAGTTGATATTCTGCATTTTTCTGATTCTGGTGAATCAGATGGTGTCTTTGCAGCCTGACAGCAAATGTTCATTGGCCTGGTTATTGGTCCATGGCCCAAGGGTTGGGAACCACTGTCTTAGAGCAGCTCACTGGTAGTTGTTCAAGGGTGTGAGAGAGTTTCCCAGCTAATATGTATCTATTTAATCCCCAGCTGGACCAGGAATTCAATGTGTTCTTTCAAACTTTAGGTAGCAAATAATTAAAACCTGGATCTTATTTAATCCAGGTAATCTTAACATAGCAAAGTTATGGAGTTGAACAAGACTCTAAGTGCAGTATTATTTTTTATGATTAAGGACATAAAGACACAAATATGGACAGATAGATTTCCGCATGTTAGAGACACGCTGACACTTACCTCTGTGTCTTCTGTTCTCTCCACTGGTCCCGCCCATATCCTGTATTTTCTTCTTCATCCCCCCTCCTTTTATCTTCTGTCTGTCTCTGCTATCTCTGCTATCTTTCTGCCCCACCCGTCCTATCTGCTCATCTCGCTCTTTCTCTCTCTCTCCACAGAGAACCTTGTCAAGTATGTTACCACAATGGTATGTGTGGCTGTAGATGGTAAACCGATCATTGGGGTCATACACCAGCCATTCACTGGGTTCACTGGTAAGTGTGTGTGCCTCCTCAACTTAACTTCTGTATGTTCAACAGGATTGCCTCCACCTTATTTTATATTACTATTTATGGAGAGAAACAGTAAAATAGTCTTAGTTGAACTGTAATAATTAAGATGTTGGCTGACAAAATATATTGATTGTATGTATTGAACGTTCCCTCTCTCTACCCCTCCATTCCCTTTGTCTATCTGTCTCCCTCTCATCTCTCCTCCAGCCTGGGCGTTTGTGGGTCAGGGATCGAATATGCATCCCCGGTCGTCATACAGTGTAAGCCCTCCAAAGGTGATAGTATCACGTTCCCACTCTGGGGAGGTTAAAAGCTATATTCATGATGCTTTTGGAAACAACACATCAATCACAGAAGCAGGTGGTGCAGGTGAGTGGGGAATTATTTACATTTTTATATTACATTTAAAGGTTTATATATGTGCAGATGAAGTTCAAAGGCTGCATCTATGATATTAAGTAAAAAATAAGCAAAGCAAATTAAGACTTTCATTGCTTTTGTTGTTGTTTTTCCCTATTTATGGACAGACGGAAGTCCATTTTACAAACTGGTAAAACTAAATATGTTAGTTAAAATGTAGTTAATAGTTAATTTGTTGTTGAATTTTACACATATTTACATATTGGGACACATTTTTCTTCCCGATGACTGTACACACGTTCATAATGGGAACTTTTCGTACAGTCTCCACTCGCAGTCCCCTAATATCAGGACACTTTTTGGTGTGATGAAGAATCAAGCAGTCATATCAACCGTGGTCTCCCTTTCTCTCTGTCTCTCAGGGTACAAGGTCCTGTCGCTCTTGGAGATGCCCTCAAGTGATACAGAGTCCATAGACCAGGCAGACGCTTACGTCCACATCACCTTTATTAAGAAATGGGACATCTGCGCTGGTGCAGCACTACTTAATGCACTGGGTAATATTATAAATATCACTTCAAAAGAGATGAAATACTAAACTAGTGTTTTAACATCTTTAATGAATGTGTTGTTATTTCTATAATGGATTTTTAATGTGTGTAATGCACTGTGCCAATGACGTGTAATCACCATGATTGTAGGAGGCCACATGACAACACTAAAGGGAGAAGACATCGACTACAGTGGGACACCACTCAACAAAGGAGGACTGGTGGCCAGTGTTAATGTGGACCATAAGGCCATCGTGGAGAGACTACCAAACTGGGACCCTGAGAAGCACTGAAAGACACAAACACAGAGCCATTGGTAGTCTGGTCAGGTTGTGGTAAGAGCAACATGTGGCAGTCCTTTTCTGTAACTAAGAATAGGCTGTAAACATAACCAGGCCTCATCATCATGAGATCGGGATCAACCAATCAGATGGATTGTCAGATGGAGTCACTGGCACGGGCCACTGAGCAGGACTGTGGATCCAACATGACTGCAGCTGGAAACTGCAATGGCTGACACAATGGCTCTGAATGCACACTCCCTTTCATGCATACATACTTGCAGCTAGGAAACAGTACATCTTCCTCTCTACGTGCACGCACACACACACACACACACACACACACACACACACACACACAAACATGCTCACAATGAACACTGGACAGCAGTCGCCCTCCCTGAGTCCCCTCCCTTCACCTTCAGAGGACAGCAGGATAACTAATGTGAAATGTTGAACTAAGGAGCACAATGCTGAACATTACAGCAAAACCTACAAAGTGACTGACATCGTTGTCTTTTATCGTTTTAAGTCTAATCTTCATCACATGATGTTCTAGTGAAAACACAGGAATAAAGAGCCCCATGAATTGCACACAGGCAAGGTATCATAAATGTCAACATCAGCTTAGCTCAGTTAGTGAAACAACTACCTAGAAATATTTGAGACCGGATAGAAACTGACAGAGAACAATGAGCTTCAGTGGTTCTAGTCTCTGGCCGCTAAGATGCCACTTCACCAACAATCCCTCTGTTCACCAGCATCACACAACAATTCGCTTCACTTTAAAAAACGTTTGTAAAGCAGTGCCACTTCATTGAACAGAGCAGTGTGCACTGAGTCAAACTCAAAGGTCAGACTTACATGGAAAGAAAAACATCCTTCAATAAATACTTTTCAGAAAGTGTTTGTAAAAAACTGAACTGTGAAAATTGTCTAAATTATTCAGTTACTGACTAACAGCTCTAGTTTGGCTAAAATATGTTGCAGCCAAATAGGCAAAAAAAATAACACAATTGAATTAAGATTAAATGGTCAAAGGTAAACAAGATTTTTGGCTGATTAAACCTATTCTGAGGTTCAAGTGTGGACATGCTATGATTGATGTTTCCCAGATAGCATAATATGAGAACTTCAAGGCGTGTCCACTGAGAATAGAGGGCAGTGAGTGCAAGGAAAGGGTGGAGGATGATAGTGAATTGTCTAATAAAGATTAATCCTCAGCAGAGGTTTAATCAGACAGAATAACTTAAAACACATGTGGGTGTGTAAGGGCTTGAAACTCAACCTCCTGTAAATACACAGTTGGACTCTGGATTGAAGTCATAAAGCACCTTCACAGTCTGGTACTCCACATAACACCATCACTTCCCCAGTACATACTGTGTTAGTAGGACTGTTGCATTTCTCAGTGGATTAATAGCAGAGCATCCTGTTTAAAGATTGGATGATAATGTGTTCTTATCTCTGCTGTAAAACAATGTAGAAAAGCAAGTTCTATCCGGTATGTACAGTCTCATTCATGATTTTAACAGTCTGCCAAATGGGAATTACAGAAGAATGATTTTGTGTTTGAATGGTACATTGTCAAGAACTAAATGTAAAAAAAATAAATAAATCCAGTGCATGGACCGCTACATTCCTCCATGTTTCCAAACTGTTTCTATAACTGAACAATGTACTGTGCACTTTCCAAATCTGCAAAATTCGTTGATGCAAAAATGTACAGCTGTAATGACTAATCGATTAATTGATAGACAGAGAAAAAAAAATCAACTATTTAAATAATCTATTAATCATATAAGTCATTTTTCAAGCAGGAATGCCAAACTTTCCCCAGCTTCAGCTTCTCACTTGTGAGGATCTGCTGCTTTTCTTAGTCTTCTGCAATTGTAAATGAAATATCCTTGAATATTTTGGACTGTTGTATGGACGAAACAGGCTATTTGATGACAGGTATTTTTCACTATTTCCTGACATTTTATAGACCGACAGTTAATCAATTCATTGAGGAAACAATCAGCAGATAAACCAATAATGAAAACAATTGTTGTTTGCAGCCCTACAAGAATGACACCCTGGTACTTTTCAAATGTTATAAATGATCTAACATCTCAGTTGCCAATTGTTCAGTACAGTGTGTAAACTGTGTTTAGATATACATTTGCTTGCATGGTTTTGTATTCTGATTAGCCTTTGTTCATCTGACACTTTTCATTGTATTGAAATGCCGCTGGCTCCATCAGCCTGTTTCTGAGGTCTTTCTGTACTGTCTGCCATACATGTGTCGGTCTGTTTGAACTGACAGTATTCAAGAACAAACACTGACATGAATATGGATGTTTCTTTTGCTGTGAAACCACGTTAAACGGTAAAGCAAACAAACAAAAAAAAGGCCACCAGCAAAATATGAGCTCATGTCAGTGTCCTGGAGAAGATCCACTTACAAGTGACCTGTTTTGTGTTCACTTTGTCTCAGCACTCTTTGTGTTGATAACTTTGTATAGCTGAAAAACATGTATAGAGGTTAAGAGTTCAATGTTCACACAACATGTTCTGCCACAGACTGAAGATAATGATAGACGATAATGGCTTGCAGAAGCTGTTAGCAGGTTAAAGGCCTAATCTGGATGGTGTGGTGATGAAACTGGAAGCTCCATTCAGACAAAACAACAGAAAACAGCTTTCAGTCTCAAAACCAGAGCTGATGCAGCTATTTCAGGTTGGGTCTTAATGTGCTAAATTTCAGTTTTATGATTTGAGTGCCTTTGATCTGTGCAAGATAACATTGTCCTGGGATGAGCACTCAGCATTGTTTTATTGTGTACGTTGCTATGGTAACACTTGTTTATATGCAAGGGTAATGCTGCGGAAATAGCAGTGGAAATGGTGTTACAGTGACATGGAAATTACATGGGTACTATTGTTTGGATAGACAGTTTGGATGTTATTTACTGTATGAAACCTTTAAGTGATGATAATGGAATAATGATTCATGCATACATGTGAGTCTGTTTGGGGTGAGGATGATGGGTATAACCACAGATCATAGCCAGACAGTATAAGTGGGCACTGTGTGTTCTGCTCTACACACCTGAAAAATCAGATACAATCAATAAGCAGTGACTTATGGTGACAGCTAAACTGATGCTGTCACTCACTACATTGTGAGTTGGAATTTGAAATATTTGAAGGTGATATTGTCTCTTTTATATCCGTTTTTTCTTTTCTGTATGGATATGACACTTACTGAAAACAACCGTTTTTAGAGACCTCATTAAATCCCTGTCCCTACCTCTCACGCAGGAGTAGGTGTGACTTATTTTCAGTTCAGCCAGAGGATTCTCATTTTTATTCAAATATTGCAAAACATTTGATTTAAACTAATAAGAAGTGACAAAAGAAAATGAAGTGGAAGCAGGTCCAAGTTTTTAACTCGTTGTCAGTTGTCGTCTGTTGGTCTCTATATGTGTGGAGAGTGATGACTACTGATACATGGCGCTGATACTTGCAGATACCATGTTCATAGAGGGGTTGTAGATAAAGAAGTGAGCATTGTAGTGAAGGTGTTGCTGCCATGTACCAGTTTGTTGAAAGGCTCTTTTGTGTGGATTGAGGTTAACTCCACGTGTCAGTCAGCTGCTCTGATAAACAGGTTGTTGTACAGCTGCTCTGTGAGTCTCTGTCATCCTGCTTCTGCTGTGAATTTCCAATAAAACATCAGTGTGCATGATGGTATGAACTGACTGTGTGTACGTTCATTATATTTTGATTGAGATAGAGTTAGAGATCAGTGAGTGGAGGCAAAATGTTTTTTAGAACAACACTGTGAATGTCACCAACATTCATGTTAGTTGTTCTTTCAAACTATAAAGAAACTGATCAAAGCTCACATTGGGAAGGTTAAAACGAGTGTTTCAGCTTCAAGAGAATGTTTAATACAAATAAAAAATTTATTTCAATTATCAATATTTGAAAATATTTGGCCATGTTTTTTTTATTATTACCGTTTTAATTACATTGATTAAAAAGAAAAAAAAAGAACATCAACACTTTTATTCAGCATGTCAGTTATCCTGGATTATCCTGAGTAAAGCCCACATTATTTCTGGAAAGACATATTTTCAACAGTGTGAGCACTACAACTGAAAGCAGTGAGCAGTTATTGCGTTACGATGGTGTCAGCAGCAGCAGATTTCAAAACCTTGACAAATAAAGCAAAAACTATCTGCTGGGCTAGTACTGCTTTATTAGAGCTGAGTACTAAAATGTTCTTTAAAATTTGTGTGAACTGAACCTTTAAGATGTTCTATTAGGAAAATGTGATTCATTCAAACTCATCTATATTGTCTTTATAATGTTTTTTGTGCTTGCTGGTATACTGTACTTTGCATTTTTTTAATTAAGAAAGGTGCAATGTAAATTAAGTTATAATAATTAGTTGCAGGGGACAACAGTGTCAGAGTATTATTGAAAACACTTAAAACACTTTACATATAAATTTTGATGTCCAAATAATTAGTCAGAGAACAATTTTACACATATAGTAGATCTTCCTCTGTCTTCTTAGATCTTTCCTGCTGCTGCAGAAATAAATTAGACAATCCGCAAGTCACAAAAAGATTTAAACCATGCAATTAAACACACTTCATAACCCATACTGAGACTGTAAAATACGTGTTGTTCGGTAATACTATAGTTACTTACACTGAGCTGATAGTTTGCTGAGAATAGGCTGCAGAGTGTCCTCCATGTCTTTCCTTTGGGCCATGAAATCTGAGACTGTTGCGTTTTTGACACTTTGGATCCATTCAGACTTAGCAGAGCATGTTCGTGTACAGATGTTCTAGATGTGCACAAAAGAGACACTTCTGTATTCTTTAACTCTTAACCATTAGTGACTATGTGTTGCATTTGTCTGTTACTGACAAATACAACACATAGTCACTGATATCTTATTGTGAAACATGTACAGTAAAAAATACATTAACATTTTATAGTAACTTTGAGGAGAGTTTACACACAGTGAAAGTGTCACCACTGAGAACTATGGCTAATGAAAACTTGATGCATGTTGTGACATAAAAATATAATATAATATTGGATCAGTGTATGATGGTGTATTTTTCTCTGCACAGGAATGACAAATTCAGGAATATTACTGCAGACGGATATTGTTATCTCTTATTTTTCTTCTTTAATGTCAAAACTTGCAGCAAATTTCTTGGTCTGTCGGCAGACAAATCACTTCTTTTGTGTTGGACTAAAACTTGAAGTAACAAATTACAGAATCAATAAGACTCTGCTGAGGATGGAAATGGAAACTGCTCCCCCTCTCTTCCCACTTTACTTTTGTTCCGTGTATTGTTAAAAGAAGACTTTTGTAAAGATTTAAATAAGAAATGAAAGATGAAAAAAAAGAATGATAAAGGGGAGTTTTTCCTTGTGCTTGCTCATGGTGAATGTTGGGTTTCTGTAAAGTAAAGAGTACAGTCTAGACCTGCTCTGTGTGAAAAGTGCACTAAGATAACTTCTGACGTGATTTGGCGCTATATAAATAAAATTGAATAAAGGCTACCCACATCTAAAGAATGACAAAAAGAAGTTAGGCCAAGTTATTGTTTAAAAACTGTCATTGTGTCTGTCAATGCATGTAGGTCATGATGAGATATCACATGTCTTCTTGATCTATCCGAGTGCAATTTGAATCTAACCAGTGGAGTAAATGTTCTTCTCTGCTGACAGAGGCCTATTATAGCAGAGTGTAAAATGTGCAATCATGGCAATGTTATTTTATGTAAAGGGATATTTTAATAATTAATATGTGGATTGATAACCTGTTGAATCCTGATGTACAGGACATGTTACCTTTTCCTCCTTTGTGAGGCTCCTCTCTGGATCAGAAATCATGTCTTTAACAAAGGCTACAAATGACATCAAGTCCTTTTCAGCCTCTGCACAGAGATAAATACACATACAGGTTAATAATTTTATACATCATTGCTAATCCTGCTGTTGCTAAAGTAATGCCATAACATCAAGCCCAACACACCTGCCAGGATGAGACAGTCAGCACAGTCTGTCTTGGAGTACCTCCTGGCCAGGTCTACAGGTCTCTCCCCTCTGAAGGTCTTGGCCTGTGTATCTGCTCCCTGTTCAAGCAGAGTCCTCACTGTCTCCAGGTGACCCCAACAAGCAGCAAGGTGCAGTGATGAATAACCTGGGAAACAAAGAGCATCAGACTGAGGCCATGTATGGCTGGCTCACACCAGAATAAATACAACTGTGATTATAGCAGCTGAAGAAATATACATCCTACTCTGAGAGTTCAGGCCAGCTCAGATATGAAAATGAGCTGCTGGTATACAACAATGTCACTGTGTTGCACACTGAAGAGATCTGACAATGGCATTTCACAGACGCTTCCCATCCAATCTGACAGAGCTTGAGAGGGTCTGCCAGGAAGAACAGGATCAACTCCCCATATCCAGGTGCACAAAGCTTGTAGAGACGTACTCAAGAAGACTGGAAGCTGTAATTGCTGCCAAAGGTGCTTCTACAAATTACTGAATTGAGGGTCTGAATACTTAATGAAGGAAAGATTTCAGCTTTTGGTTTTTAACAAATTCACAAACATTTCTAAAAACGTGTCATTTGTGAAAATGGTAATTTTATCAATTTAAAAGTAAATCTACAACACAATAAAGTATGCAAACAGTGAAGGGGTCGAAGTACTTTCTGAATCCTCTGCATGTAGATGCACACATACATGTTCATACACCATGTGAACGTTTATACACACATGTTCTTATTTATTTCTGTTGATTGAATGGATTTAAATTGAACATTGGGGAATTTAATGAATAAAAAAGACCATAATTTATTAAAAATGAATTATCCTCATTGGTCATCACTATGTTAACCAGAGTTAGTGAGAGACCAGGTATTTTAGTGCTGTGTGGTATTTTATATCTCCAGTTGTATGTATAGATGTATATTATGGTATGAAACAAAAAGACATTTAAAGCTAATTTGACTTTATTTCACGCTTAGTTGCTTCGAGGTGGACTCAAAGAAGTGTTTTTTTCAGTTATTTAGTGTTTGTGTAGTCCAACTTGTTTAGTAGCTAAAGCACTTTTTTCTCTTTAGTTGTTACACAATTTAAATGAACTGAACAGTAATAAGCTTAGAAAAGTGGCCAGTGACTCACCTCTGACAGTCTGCTCATTGACCTGAGCTCCGTTATTGAGCAGTTCAGAGACGATGGCGCTGCTGCCCAGCATGCAGGCAGCTAACAGAGCATTTCTCCCAGCCTCGTCCTTCTTTCCGAACAAGTCAAATTCTTCCTGCGACTCTTCTGTAACAGTCTCACGTTCAAAACACTGCTTAATGGCCTCCAAGTCCCCAGACAACACATATTTAAAGATTTCTTCCTGTATCGATGTCATTACGCACACACTTGTTTTATCTACCAGTCCGGCCTGCATAGGCTGAAATTTACTGTTACCATGGTTACAGCGTCACCTCGTGCTTAAGGCTTTGAGTTTAATGAAACAGTTACAGAAATTCTTACTGTTCACGGACTTAAAAAACATTTAATAACAGACAAAAAACTTTTTGGAGGTAAAACATGAACCAATATGCTATCTGAAGTATTAGAAAAATATCAATAATAGCCTTCATATGACAACAGCTGAGTCAGTGTTAGTTAATTTATTTGACAGGGAAATAAAGCCTTTTATCACAAGTATCCAGAAATGGGCTTTTCAGTGGCAAAAAGGTATCAACACGTGCTTTCAAAGAGTAGCATTTATTATTTTCTTTATGTTGTCTGTTCTATTTAGCACTTTGAGTTTCTCTGTGAATAACAAATGTATTATTATGATTTATTATAACTTTGTAGCATGAAGGGACGTGTGCAGGCTATATTGACCTCCGAGCTGCAGGTTTACATCCATTCTGTGTTTTTTTACTACCTCTGTGATATTATGGATAGTAAAATGTTGATTTCAGTATTTACATAATGCTTATAACTTTCATTGCTGGTCGTTTTGGATGTAATAATTTAATCAATTTCTCATTGGGTTAATTTGACCGCTTACGAAACTACACTAACTGCATCAAACTCTATAGCCTCAATTACAAATGGTAGCATTTAACTCTAATTCGATGTCGTTTGATAATGACTGTCTCATCTATTTGTGTCTACTTTCTATCTATTATGATCATCTTTAAAAACAATAGCTTCATTATGGCACTTTCGACTCCACGTATACTAAGGAGAAGTGCACGCGATGGTTCTATGGTGTAATGGTTAGCACTCTGGACTCTGAATCCAGCGATCCGAGTTCAAATCTCGGTAGGACCTAATTTTTTAGCGTCAAGATCAAGGATTTGTTCGAGGTTTGTTTAGTTACTTGATATAATTAAAACACAATAACCATGAATTAACATGAATCAAGGTGATCAATCACAATACCTCGTAGCAGGTACAGCTACGTATTTTTTTGGAGACATTTCATCTGTAGAGAGACAAAAAGGCATCTATCATTCCTCTCGTGAGTTAACTTATCTTTAATGATGTCAAAAATACTTTGAAAACGATAAAGTTGATGTACAACGCCATCATAAAACTAGTAAGGATCGATGGCCAAGTGGTATAACCTGATCACGTATGACCCACACTATTCATTAACAGGAGTTAAGGGGTTATCAAGAAGTCATTTATTTATTTATTGTCCTGTACAACCTGAATTTCAAATAAACTAGGGCAACAACACATGTGTGTTGATGAGTAGGCCTATTTACACATCTCTGCTATGATTCTATTCGTGGAGAAACGTTTTAAGTGAAGCAATCTTCTGTTTATGAAATGCTTTCTTATCATGACGCAACACAGTCAGATCTACATGATCACTCATCATTTGTCATTTATCACTGTCGTAAACGTATTAAGTGAATTCAGAAATGTGTGCAGATAAGTAGAAATGAAAAAAAAAACCCAAAACACAGAATTGTAATTTAATGAACGCATTAAGCTCATAGTGAATATTATCTGACATGCAAGCAGAGAGATCCTGAACTTCTCCCAAAATAACATAATATACTAGATAATGTTGATGATAAGCACCGTTGCAATGGGGACTTTTAACTTCTTGCGGGTTACCTTCCAGAAGTATCAAAAGCGGAACTATCAAAACATCTCATCTCTTGAGAAACATTGTGGACAACATTGCTAGATAATTTAAGTTCATTTACAATATTGCTTATTCACTTTTTAATTAATATTTATTTATTTTTCTCTCTTAATTTCTGTATTATGTTTTTTACATTGTACAATTTTCTGTCTACTTGTATTTTTGTGATTATTTCATTTTATCTCCCTGTATAAATAATTGCATTACAAGTGTTGTTAATAAAGTTTTTTTTTTTTTTTAAAGAGTCGGAATAGGAGGAGGGTCCTGTCTGCATGGTAACCATAGATTTGCGGAAATTTGCGAAACGAGCCGCTTCAAAATATTCTTGTCTCGCTGTTTTATTATGTGACAACACTAAGGTTAAGGTGTGGTTAGGTGTAGATACAAAACCACTTCATTGCGGTTTAGGAAAGATCATGGTTTGGGTTAAAATTACCACTTGAAACGTGGTGTGGATTTAAGTTACTGCTTTCCTTGCAAATCTCGCGAGAGCTTCGTAAATCTAGGGTTACCATCCAGACAGGACCCAGGAAGAGGAACCGCAAGTAGGCCTGTTTAGCGTGAACGCTCGGGGAAACTTTTAACGTTATAAACATTTCAGTTTGGTCTAGATCCTCACATTCAAGATGTTCAACAGACAGACGAGCCTGTGGATGGGTGATGTATGTTGGAAGTTTCTTGTTTCTTTCAGTGTGGGATCGTTAGCTTAGCTTGTTAGCTATGCATGCTGCTGTGCTTGCTCGTTTAGCGTTATGTTAGCAACGGCGTGTGACCCTTGTCGTAAAAGGTTAGACTGAACTCTGCTCTAAAGCACTTGGTTGGTAGAAACTGGAGGAACACACTTCATCAAAACACAGTATAACGTTAAACGTTGATGGTCAAATGATACACCAAACACTTACTCCTTGTCCGTTAACGTTAAGCTCCTCACCTTGTAGCAAGCATCAGCTAATGTCGGTAAAGTTCACAGTTAATGTGTATAATGTGAAGTCTCTGAGCTCTAATATCGGCAGAGGGTTGAGTTGAGTTTGGAGGATATTTCCAGAACTGTAACTTTGTAACTGAATTAAATAAACAAAAATAACTGACACCTTGAAGTTGACGTCACGCGTTAGTTATATGTAGTTACAGTAACAAGTGTGATTCATTGCTTATTATCATTTCGCTTTGTATGCAAACATTGCTTTCCAACGTTATCTCGAAAGTTAAGCTAAGAAGTGGTTAGTGTTAATTAAGTACAGCAACTATGCAAGTGTTAATCTTAGCTAAACTACTGTCAGTTTCAATCATAATTGTTGAAAGATAAGAGGCACAATAAACAAGAATGAGAGACGAGACAAAACACGACGATGAAGTTAGCTTCGAGTTCAGCGTTAAAGGAAACATGAATAATGATATTTAGTGGCTCATTCCCCGTTTTTTCAACACTTAAACTTTTGAAAAAGTGTTAGACACCATTATTAATAACGGCTGAATTCCATTTATGTTTGGATTTTCTTATGTCTTTGTGCCGCGCATTCTGACTCTTTTGCATTGGGTTTCTGGGACACCTCAATGGATCATCATTTAATGTTATTATTTACATCTGTGCTTTTCATGCCATAACCATTTAAAATGGCTTTCTTACACAACATTCTAAAAATGTCCCAAGCATGCCACTTTGATGCTACAAGTGTATCAACAAGTGTTATAAAGGACCATGGATGCTAGTTTTGTCATAATTTTATAATAATCTTATACAGTTTGTACATTGAACGTTTGTTTATGGTTAAAATTTGATGAATATAACATGTCTTTGCATGTGTGTTTAGTTGGACCCATACATGGATGAGAACTTCATCAAGCAGGCCTTTAGCGCTATGGGCGAATCACCGTTTGGAGTCAAGATCATCACTCACAGGATAACAGGGTAGGATATACAGAACACCAACCTCTGTGTGACAGCTTTGAAGGCAACTGCTACAATATTAGATATGCTGGTGGTTTAGTAGAGCTGGCTCACCTCCACCATAAACGACGACCTGCTGTTTTAAGACCAACCTACTGCTCACCCTTACAACAACAGGATTGATGGCAAAATCACCTGTTTCTCTGGTACATAGCTCTGTCCACCGCACAAGTTCACACCTCTCTTATATTCCTTATAGTAACCTCACTTCATTTACTTCCTCACAGTGTTGATTATCTTTTTCAAAGTGTCCTTTTAGTGTTCTTATTTTAGTTCATGATCTTTTTTTAACTTGCCGAGTGTGTGCCGAGCGTCTTTGAGTATCTTGAAGAGTGCTCTATAAATAAATATGTATTCATTATCCATTCACATGTGGCTTTATAAAAAAAGATATTTATAGAAAGTAGCTTCTCCTCACCTGTCTCTAACATGCTGTCCTCTTGTGCAGGGGTTCAGCAGGATACTGCTTTGTGGAGCTGGCGGATGAAGCAAGTGTCGACCGCTGTGTCCAAAGACTCAATGGAAAACTGGTTCCTGGATCAAACCCGGTCAGTTCTATGCTGTTATTGCAAAATACCTACTAATATGTCTTTTAATGTACCACTTTCCGCAATATATAATTATTGTTTCTCCATAAATATATAAATTCTATTGACAATTTAATACTGCCTTCCTCTTTTTTTCAGTATTAGACTTTATGATATCAAGCAGTATTTAATTGTTGATCTGAGTGTGGATAGTGGAGCTCAACTAGTCTTGGTCCTCCTTTGCTACGACAGAAATACAACAGTACTGGATACTTAGAAGTCGATGTGATGTGAGGTCTTCATTTTGCTCTGTAAAAACACCAGATTCTTGTTAATACTTAAGTGAAATGTGGCACATTTGTTCAATTTGCTGTTTGTGTTGCTTTCACTACCACTATTGTGCCTTTCCCAGTCAATTTAAACAAAGAAGCAAAACTAAATAGCAGTTACAGATACCATTAAGTGAAAATATGTTCTGTATTGGCTGCAGTGACAGGAAATCTACTCGGGGATCTGGTGATGTAAAACAAAACAAAAAAACTTTGCCACCTTGAAAACGTTCCAAGTCTCAGGCGGCGTGTAAAGTTGTGAGCTGTAGCTGCTTGCTAGTGAATTTGAAATGCTGTCGGCCCTGTGAGCCGGCCAAGCTAGTGGGCTCCCCTGTTCACCTGCTGCTGAAGGTGGCTGAGAGGCTGCTTGTACATGAATGTACTTTGTTTGAAGCTGGGGAATAGAGTCTCTGGTAGGAACTAACTGAGGAATGGGCTAAAGGCTGGTCTGGGTGGTGGAGGTATGTAAACCCAAATAACAACAACCATAATAACTCCACTCTCTATTTCCAGCAATATCAGTGCTATACTACACGTCTTTGGTGTGTGAGGTTGGCTTAGTGTGTGTTTTCTCTCCCCCCTGTGCAGCCCCGGAAGTTTAAGCTAAACTATGCCACCTACGGCAAACGGCCAGAGGCAGGGTAAGATATGATTCTACATTTAACTTTTGCATCTTACTGTTGAGTCTAAGTTTAAGAAATGCTACACACTTATGTTGTTTCTGTGGAGATGAATTAATAATGATGCCATCATCTCTGTCATGTTGGCCAAGGCAGGGCACTCTGGTTGAAATCAATATAACAATATTATTGAGAGTATTTTTCTGATATATCACAGTTTGGTAAATGTGAAAAAATATAAATATAAAATAATCTAATCTATATTTAGTGCAATGAGTTGAGTCCCAAAACTCTTCATACATGGAATACAAACACTCTAAAGCCCCCACACACCCACAGTCCATCCACACACGTGTTTTCACTTATGTCGCCAATGTCATCTGGCAAGTTGCTGTATTGGCCAATCATATACATGCAAGCACACATTCCTGGTGGATTTCTTTGTAAAATCCTGCCTGTGAGTTTTACAAACCGGTGCGCAGTGTTTTGGCTTCTGATAAGTCCTTAAAAGCATTAATCTGTAACTCCAACTTGACTTCCTGGATCGCATTTCATTGTCTCGCTGGTACCTCAAACGACACACTCCCACCATTGTAGCCCCCCTACGCCGTAGTGTCGGATTGCCTGATTTGGTGTGAATACAGCCCAAGACTGTGTGGGCTGTACTTGATTGACAGCTCTCTCAGTCTCCCGTTGCCACTATTGCACCTGCTATGGCAGAGCAGTTATTGTCACATGCAGTTCGATGACATCATGTAATTGCCAGCATACCGTAGCTCCAACCAAGTTCAACATATGTATAATTAGTGAGAGTGATTGAAAACACCTGCATGGATGAGCAGGACCTTTTTAAAGGGAGTTTCTTGAAAACAAACAGAAGTTATGTTTACATTGAAACTGTAAACTTTTACAGCTACATTGTCATCATCTTTTCGAATTTTCCAAAGTCAAATTGGCTTAAAGTTTGATTATTGTGTAGGAGTAAACAATAGAAACTATATAAATGCAGCAGTACTTGTAGGTTAGCGTGTAGCCTCAGTGAAATGATGGTCCTCGGTGAGCTGTGTTTAGGCAGGTGAAAGACAAATGGACAAACAGGAATAAATGAATTAACAGTGTTGGCATCTGCATAGATTTTTGTAAACAATCTATTAATAGTGTGAAGAATTTTCATATCAGTGCTTCCCTCACTTTTTTGTCTGTTTGACTGCTGCATGTATGCAAACGATGTACTTTTATGCGTGTGTATGCAAATTACATCAAGAACATCAAGAAATGAAAGAGACAGTACAGGTTTGAGGGAAATGTTCCCATTTATCTCTTACTCAGTGTCAAAGACTCAGACAAAATTATGCATGCCTCAGTTGTGTCCCTGATTTAAAAGAATAAAATGGTAAAATTTCCCAGAAGCCTGCTGTCCCTTTAATGCTTGACAGTAATATCTGTGTATAAAAGGTGATTTGATGTAAAGTGTTTACTTCTCTCAGGCCGGAGTTCTCAGTGTTTGTGGGCGACTTGGCCTCTGAGGTGGACGACTTCCAGCTGCACCAGGTTTTTAAGAAGTACCCCTCCTGCAAGGGAGCCAAAGTAGTCACTGACCAGTATGGATACTCCAGGTACGTCAGCTCACAGGTGGACCAGACGACGCCATGGCTTTAGTGATGTTAGATGTATTCTGCTTAACATTGGAAGATTTCTTGAACTATATATTATTTATTTTATTTCTTTGATATGGTGTATTCTGTTCTGGATTGAATATTATATAAAAAATGTCCTGGTTTCTGTGATGTAATGAATATTTGCATAGCGGTGCAATGGACGTTGACCTCCAGTACATCTTCATCTATTTTCGAAAAAGGCTGAAAAAAAATGTTTTCTTGCCGTCTTATGCTAAAACTATTGTTTTCCCCATATAGGCTAAGCAAGAGCAACTCACAATTCAAGTGATGCTACCTCATGTTAAAAGTAAAACAACAAGTTTCAGTTCTACCATAATAATACCCATTATATTCTGTTTCTCATTATAAGGTGATTAAATGCCAAGTATGGAGTGTGTGGTGATGAGGATAGAAGGGCTGACTGTTGTTTGACTTGCAGAGGCTACGGCTTTGTTAAGTTTGGAGAGGAGAGCGAGCAGAAGAAGGCGATCGAGGAGTGCCAGGGTACGATGCTCGGGGGTAAACCGCTCAGACTCAGTATCGCTGTAGCAAAGAGGTAAGATACTGCACATCATCTCATCAGTCCATAGAAAGGTATGATCAAGGATCTTAATCGTATAATTTTAGAAGTGTAAGTATATTCAGATAAAGGAAGTAACACATAACAATAAACTTTTTCTTTGAAACTTCAAACCTGCACCCCAAAGCCATCCATAGGTGACACTCTTATTCCAGACTATGTTCATGTTTTCTGAATTTAAACCCATTAATATTCAATTGAAACACATAACATTTTGTTGCATGAATGTTTAAATCAGATGTCTAATTTTGATGACATGAGATGTGAGTATTATTGAAACTTATATCTATTTTTATTATTTTGCAGCCAGAAGATGAGCAACTACCATGGGGGCCAGGGCCAGAATTACCATAGCAACTACAACCAGTCCCAGTCCAGTTACTATGGCAGTAACAGCGGCGGGGGTCAGGGGGGTTACTACTCTCAGTGGGGGGGCTACGACCAGTACGGCGGCTACAACAACAGCGGCTATAACAGCGGCTATAATAGTGGATACGGCAGTGGCTACAACTACAACTATGGGCCATACGGATACCCCCCACCAGGCCATGTGATGCCACCACCTCCCATGGGGATGCCACCCACTGACATGTCAGGAGCTGTAGAGGTCAGTGAAATACTTGGATACTCATGCTCAAATGGAAGTTATACCATATAATATATGGAATGCTCATATCCTTAAGCTACGAGCTAAAAATGATATCTGAGCAACATAAGATAGTTCAGTCTTTTCATGTGTTTTCAGCAGTTATTTTCTAACATGTATAATGTGTTTGAAAAGAAATCTCTGGTTTTCCTTTACATGGACTTAAATCAAATAACTCACTGACACAAACCAGCATATATGACACAAGAGGTGCACAAATGTTCTGTTAGTAGTGCAACTATCTTGGATGTAAATATGTGCCTTTATGCTCTTGTAGCATGATTGTGTCCATTCAGATTTCTTGTTAAAGGCATATATTTTCAAAGTTGATGTCTTTCCTCAGCAGAGCCATGAGGAGACTGAGGATATAGATGAAGATAATGCAGAAGGTAAGACCTGTTTTCAGTGAAATATTTATTACCATTCAGTGTCTGCTGCCTGTGCAGACCCAATGTTATGTTGCCAAAATAACTCAGGAATAGGGATGGATATTGAGAACCAGTACTAAATTGGTACCAGTTGCTGACTGGTCAGTACTGAAATATTGATAAGCTCTTGGACAGACGTTGCTGCTATAATGTGCAGTGCAGCGTGTTTGACTGCTTTAGCAAAGCAGCTGCTGCACCTGACGTTACGCCCTCACTGCAGCCTCCCGGTAACACTTGTTATCATTACAAAAGTAAGTCTGTAGTTATTAACTCAGGACACAGTTCGCATCGGTTTAAGCACTTCTAATTTATGTTATTAAATAATCCCACAAACAACGTCAGTCAAGCAGCAGCCACAGTTTTGTCCCTTATTGTATATACAGGAAACAATTTAACTTATTTCTGCAAAAAAGTAATAAGATAACTGTTGAATCTTTTCACATCTTTTCAGGTGCACCTTGAAATGTTTGTATATTAAATGTTAGTGGTAATGTTAGGTAATGTCACAGCTGATTAAACCCTTTTTAAGGAATTGTAATCGTAAATAGTTTACTGATATAACTTGTTAAATTCATAACTCCAGGTTTGGTTTGGGGTTGTCTCTATTGTTTTTGCATCACAATCGCTTTGACTTAGGCCCATACCATTTGTTTGCATGTACAGATAAACACCATACTGTGTGGATGTGTATAAATCATTGCTTGGTGTTATTTTACAGAGCCCATCCCTGAATGTGACGTGGACCAGTGGAACAAAGATTTTATGCAACGCAGCGAGGAGTTCTACGACGCCATGATGAACTGTCACTGGGAGCCCCTGGACTCTGTTAACTCCCCTATCCCCTCACTCTCTTGATAATTTAGTCTCTTCGAATCCCTCCCTAAATTTGAAATATTACTTTTTTTATGATTTCGTACTCCACATAATCTCCCATGATCTAAAGCCACACTGAGACCTTAAAAAGCCCAACTTCAGTTCAGTGTATCAGTGCTTCTCTCAGCCTGATGAAAGACTGACAGTACATATAGATATACTGTTCATCTTCAAAGTACACACAAACGTTCACTTGATTTTAATGTTTACCATGTTGGTAATATTCAGAGAGTTGAACAAGCGAGTGAAGTTAGTATGTAGTCCATACTGTGTAGTATGAACTCGTCTGTACACCACAGAGGAGGGAGAGCTAAGAGTTGAGGGACAAAGTGCACAGTTACCCTCTGTGCTGTTCACAGTAGCTGTAGCATTAAACCCAACAAGGTCTTCTAAATATGTTACATGTCATGAGTGGTTTCAATAATTCACCATTTCACTGAGGAACAAACTTCACTATCATTTAGTTTGGTCTTGTTGATCCATGTTGAAATGGACACACCAGCAAAAGCTAACTTAGTTTATTGAATATGGCCCTGATCGTTTAGGAGGAAGAGACTGTCTTCTGAAGACAAAACTATGCCTTTTATTGTCATTCGCCATGTACATCCTCTCAGTCCAGGATGGTAATTAGATTTTCTTTGTATATCAGTGTCTTGTTCATTTTTTTTAATGAAGGATTTTTTGAGTAAATACCTTTCTCCTCCGTTTTTTAATTTTTCTGATCGATTTAATGAGCGTTATCTGGGTGGAGTTTTCACTATGAAAGATGTTGATGTTGAGTATAGTCAACAGAAATCAACCAGAAATGTAATTTATCACTGCTTTCCAGACAAGAAGATCTATCTTCTACTTATATAATAGATGAATGCTACAACCTCCCAACACTTGTGAGCGCTGTGAAACTGTATGTCATGATTTTGTGAGGTTGACAGCTGAATTTGTTGTATCAGATGTCAAGGCAGCATTTATTCTCTGCTGTTTGATGGCTGATATTTTGTATATATTTTCTTTCTGGAGACATTTTATCAATAAAACTAATTTAGGAGGAAAATTGTCTTTCTTCCTCATTACAGTAAACACTGTTAGGTTCTGTCAATCAGCATGTTTGAGTTAGTAAGTCAATGTTGGTTCTGTACTTTGATATGTATGTATCTTATTCTTATGAAGGACACAGCATGAGGGCTTGCAAAGACACAGTAACACCTTCACAACTTATTTTCTACCCATTGTTACAAACAAAAGGTGTGGTTTTAAATATAGACGACAAGACTCTTCCAGCACAGCGAAACAAATTGTTAGCATTCATTCAAAAATATTTCAGGCAGTCTCAATCTACCCTATATCTTGCCTTGCCTATCCACATCATACCTTCTATAATATTCTCCATTGGACATTATGGATAAAAATTCTTTGTGTAACAAATTCAACCTTGATGATAACAGTGATGTCATCATAAGCAAAGTTAATGGCCTCAACTTGATTTGTTTGCCATTGCCATACTACAAAGTGTCTCATGTCACAGCTGCATTTCTCTGCTTCTCTTATTATAACATACAGCAGGTGATACAGAGGTCTTGCTTTACATATGACTGACTATATGGAGTTAAATGTTTTCTACCTCTACATATTCTCTGCATTTTCTCCCAAAGTGAATCAGCTGACAAAAGATTTCTCTTCACCATGGGAAAACAAGAGTCCACAGTCATGCTAGTGGCTCTGTGAGGCTGCACTTGAGATAGCCTAAATGTTGGTGTTTAGTCTTATGTTTAGCATGTCTGCCAAATTTTGTGCCAATCCATCAAATGTATATCAGAGATCACAGCACAAGTGAAAAATTTGACCTGGCACTAGAGGAAAATTCATAGAATCACCAATGTAGTGAGACTGTATCCTCAAGGGATCTTGAATATCTGTTCTAAATTTCATTGCATTATAATCAAATAGCTGTGAGATAGTTCACCCTTAACTACAATTGTCAACTTCATGGTGACATTTATTGAGATATTTCAGTCTGGAACAAAATGGTGGCCAACAGTACCATCCCCAGAGCCGTGCTGCTAGCGTAGCTAAAAAGCTTGTTGTTTTAAACCATTTTAATGTGATGGCTGTCTGGAAAGTAAAGAGAATTACATGAAAAGCATTTTAATCACTGTATTTGTAGTTTCAGAATACAACTGACAAAATGCATCTGAACAAAGGAGGAAAAACTGATCTTGCACCAATGTCTTAACCAGTTCTCTGTAGTTAATCAACCATCTCACCAATGCTAAAGAAGACACTGACAAGGAAGCAAATGGACCTTTTGGTTGCAGTCTTTTAGTCTTTTTTATCATTCATTACCCAAGTTCTCCATTTATTTTTTTAAGTATTGGGTTGACAGGTAACATACCCATCAAATTCAGTAGCTGTTCATCTCTGTATCATGTATTTGGCATGTATTTGGATTGGCATGCAGTAGAAAAGACACATTTTATTCAAAAGCCCAAGTCCATAGTGTTTTGTTTGAATTAATAAAAGGACTGCTGTGATATATCCTTTGAGAAATTGTTAAAACATTAATAATGTGAGATGTGACAACAACAAACACAACTGGACAGGTTTGGATTTTCTACTACCTTGACTTTGTGATTTAAGTCTTTGTGCCAGTGTGATCTTGGCTCAGATGTCCGTCCTCGGTCGCTTCAGTCTTAATGTTGAGCAGTCCCAGTCCAGGTCTCCCGGGGCAGTACCAGCTGGGCCCCAGACGGTACCAGCCCTGGTACAGTCCCCTCCAGCTCAGACAGCCAAGAGCGCCCCCTAACAGCTGAGTGGGGAACTGAGGGAAGTAAGCTAGGAGACAGAGCAGCAGAAAGATCCAGAGCCAGAGCAGAAGAACACAGAACAGGAAGAGGATCCTCAGAGGGGCGTCTGAAAACCCACCCAAACTCAGATAAGGACCAAAAACAGCAGTTTCCTCTGCCAGCAGCAGGCAGCAGAGACAGAGGAGGAAGACATCTTCTGAAACTTCATATCCCCTCCACAACATTCCAGCTTTGAGGCACTCCGACTTGCTCTCCCCTTCCCGTAACACCAAGAGAGGTTGGCCGTTGGTGGCCTCTTGGCTGTTGACTAAAGGTTCGTAGCAGCTTCCTGTGGCGTTCTCCAGAAGGTCCAGAAGTTTGCAGAAACCAAGCCACAGTCCGCCAGCAACCCCGAGCCGGGAGAGGTGCCGGACTGAGAGAGAGAGGGAGCGGCGGATGGAGAAGGAGAGGAGGAAGACAAAAGAGCCGACAAAGACGCAGGTCCAGCCCCAACCAGAGCGCAAAAACATCCTGGAAGAAGAAGATTACCAAAATGTTTAAATTCTTAAGTAAAGACTACCCAAAGGCACTCTGAATGATGCTGGAGAGGGATGTTTTTCAAAAGGAAACACCATAGTTTTCTTGGGTTATGTAGACTTACTTTTGAGAAACATAGAGATGTTGTCCTCCACCATAGTGTGTTAGGGTTAGGTTAATAATGTGCCATTAATTTGAACACTTTGAGGTGTAAAAATACTGCATATAAAAGACCAGGATCCAACATATCAGAAATTATCTATTGTACTAATTTTACTATTGGTCTTCATTCTGTCAAAATCAAAAAATGCACCATTGTGTTTGCTAAAGAATTTAGACTTTTAACAACAAATTTTCTGGAGATTTAAGTAAGCACAAACCAGCCATTTTAGAAGTTAAGCTGTGTCATAATCATTGACTGTGTATAAATATGTATATATACTTATATACAGTCAATGATCATAAAACATTCTACATATAGATGTGAAGTAAGTTTTAGTATGTGTTGCATGCATACTGGAAAAATACTAGTCATAATAATTGTGGGCAATGTTCAGGGAAATTACTTTGGATCATTTTCCTTTCTCTTTGTTAAAGCCACATAATCATCAGTATTTTTTATATAATCAATGGGTCAAATGACTATGATGTAAGAAGGGATCACTTGTAGTGACAAACACAATGATTTGACACAATCGATAATATAACAAGCTTTTAAAATACAACACATTGTTAAAGATTAAACCAGTGGTTTCCAACCTTTTTGGCTTTTGACGTCTCACAAAAAGCAGTGTGTAGTCGGGGTCACATTTCACATGTCTATGAGTTGTTAACAGCTCCACCAAATAGTGATTTTTCCCTCTAAACTTCTCACATGCTTTCATTTCAATAAATGTTCAAATGATCCAATATTTCACCAAAAATCAAAGATTAGAGAAAAAAGTCCAAAAACTGAAAACAGATTTGTGTATCAGAACTTTGTTTTTTCTTCTTTCCTCTCCCATTAATCATCTCACGACCCCTCAGATTTATTTGGTGACCCCTAGATTGGGAACCATTGGACTAAACAAGCTAACTGTGTATAAAGTAGTTGAAACTAGCTCCACCTCCAGCAGCTACAACAGTAACATGCTGCTCTAACACTGATGCTTCAGTATTAATAATCTAATGATGTCATATATAATAATATATCAGTCAGAGGGACCAAACCACTACTTTTAATACTTAAGTAGGATTTTTCATGCAGGGATTTACTTATAATGGAGTATTTTTACATTGCTGTATTTGTACTTTTACTAAGTAAAGGATCTTAATACTTCTTCCACCACTGATATTAATACCTATATAGTGTAGAAGTGGGACTACTGATGGTATCCAGAAGCTCGGTCACATCTGAAGTGAAACTTCTGAAAGTGGCAAATACATCAGTAGGTTTAGTTTTATAACGACAAACTGAAATTATTCTGGTGTTCCTCTGACAGTTTCACACAGAGGAGGAAGATGTATTAAATGTGAGATGCATCCTGTCCAAGCTTCACCAAACCAACCAATCAAAACACTGACATGTCCTCAAGAGCCAGAGGCAGTTTGTTTGAACAGTAACACACAGGGAAGGTGTGAGACATGTTACCAAAGTAGACAGGAAATAGCCTCACCTGTAGAGGAAGTGGCTTCTCTTGGCAAAGACGCTGTGCTGGGAGACCCAGAGGCTCAGTGCGGGGCCGAACATCACCACTGCTGACAGAAACAGGTGGAAGTGCTGCCGGAACAGAGTGTTACCCAGGAAGCGAGCAGCCAGGTCCGTCAGGACCACCAGCACCATGTTCAGGATCATCTGGACACAGAACCAAAACTGACTGGATCTCAATTTATATTTATACCTGAAACTGGACTGCTGGCTGTAAAGGCAGCAGTGTGTTTGTTTAGATTATCCACCTCAGACCTTACAGCATGCACTGTTTCATGTGATAAGGCTTGAATCCCGTGTAGACTAGTAACAGTGGATTACTTCTGTTGCATATGGGAACAATTTAGCATATTATGTAAAACACAAGACTCTGCTCATGTGCACAAGAACAACCCCAAAGACCACAACAGAAATGGTTGGAATGTATCAATCTATACACACTAAATCATAATTTTTTAAAGACTAAGATATGATCCATTGATGCATCAATAGAAGATTAATCCGGATCCTGCTGAGATCCAAAGCTGCAGGCTGTGTAGTAAAAGAGTTGAAATCCACTGCTGTGACTCAGCTAGCTGCTACAGTTGGGCATCCATGCGTAGAGTGTGTTCTGCATAACATGAATGAAATGACAGCTGGCCTCTAGCATTCCACAGACTCCAGATATGTGCACACTGTGAAATCCAACCCTGAAATTCTTAAATCACAGTAGGCACTACTGTATGCTGTATCTGCTGGTGTCGTCACTGTAGTTTAGTTGCCACTGAGGCACTAAACTGTGCCTCACTGTTGTCTGCAACCACCCTCCAAAACACATAACTTGTTTGGCTGTAGTGTGTTTTCTTGCAGCTGCAGAAAGGTGAGTTGAGCTTCAGTCTCCTCTGACCTTGTGTGGCAGGTTTCCACGTGTCTCCTTCCTGTGCTTTGTTGTGGAATTGTCATTGGCCACCGCTGTATTGGTTCTGCGAAAACGCGACGACTGCCACTAAATTCCGCTCAGCGATGGCCAGCAGTCCGAGAGCTGTAGCTTCAGAATACCTCCCGTCTCCAAATTACCTCCACAGTAACCGTAGCTTCTCTGCTCCTCTCTCTGTCATTGACACCCACCCTCTCCAACACACACACACACACACATAAAAATACAGAGTATGTTCTCACCCTGTCATATATCTCCTGGGCCTTGAAGGTGTCATATTGCTCCTACTGAGACGGTTGAAGGGTACAGAAGGGTTGAACCAATAACACTGATTCGTCTGTGATATTATGGATATAACAGGGGTTCTGAATAATCTTGTATTAATTCCTGACAGAGTTACAGGCTGAGAGTAAGCAGGGCAGCTCTGATAACCAGTGTTACAGAGAGTCATGAATTAAAAGTGTCAACAAATGAGATGTAATTTGTCGCATCATGTGTGTGTTCATGTGTATTAATAGCAGTAACCTTTGTACTGTATCTGGGCCGAGACTCAGCTGCTGCAGCAGTCTGTGTCAATCAATGCATGGCAACACACTCATGGTCCACTCAGTTTCATACAGTTTCTATAGCTGACCCTTACCAATGCGATTATCAACAAACCATGTTGTCACTTTAAAGCTCCTCCTGCACCTTTCAACTCATGCATTCTACTGTATGTGTAACAGTTTAAAATGTAGGGGTTTCAATGACAAAACCAAGACAGTCAGTGTGGTCAGGCCATAATGGGCTTTTATTAAAACTAGTTAAAAATCTATGAAACAATAAAACCAAAGCTAGAGAAGGGAGCTGATACAGTC
This sequence comes from Thunnus thynnus, assembly GCF_963924715.1. Classification (NCBI taxonomy): domain Eukaryota; kingdom Metazoa; phylum Chordata; class Actinopteri; order Scombriformes; family Scombridae; genus Thunnus; species Thunnus thynnus. The sequence continues at coordinate 4,642,174 of NC_089528.1, forward strand.
ATACTGCTGCCTGGCGTCCACCAACCACAGTGAGAGGGACTGGGAGTAATGTTACCTGTAATAACAAAACAGACAACACTACAGACAAAAGAAACAGTGACTAAATAATGTGGCATCACATACCCCAAAGTATCACAGCTGACTGAATTCCCAACTGCTCCAACACCAACCGCAGTACTAGAAAGAAAACAGAACTAAATTTAAACCTAAAAGCCAGTGCTGCCTGTAAAAACACATTATCAGCACTAGTAGAGCTGGCTCAAGGTTAATATGATTAAATGGATTCTACAAATCTAATGTTCTTACTTTGAGCCTGGTATTAAGACTACCTTTCTCTTTTTTCTTTAGCAAACCTAAAATCAGGACAGGACACATTAAAGCATTAAAAACACAAGTACCTCAGGATGCCTTTGCACCCCTACATTACCCAACGTTAAGGCCCCATTTACACCTGGTATTAACATGTGATCTGTATCTGGATACTTTATCTGGATAATGACATCCAATCCATGGGTCTTTGCATTTACACCTCCAAACGTGGTCTGGCTGATCCGATCGCACTCCGATCACAATGTGTTCTGAGTCTATTCACACCTTGTATTAATATGTGTTTTTCCTTGTTCAGATAACATATCCAGATACAGATCACATTATAATGGCAGGTGTAAATGAGGTATAAAAGCGTACAAGGTGATAATATAATTTAAAAACATATAATAAAGGCACCCAGGCAGCAGCAGGAACAGGGACAATCACACAGAGTGCAGTCAACTGGCAGCACCCTCACACCTGTGCTCACTGACCCAGTTATCACCCGATCCCTCTGCTAGGCCCGCCCCTCCTCAAGGACCTGTGTCCCCTGCTACATACAGTATGTCTCACACCAAGTCTAAAAATATAGTCTATCTACATTACTTCATGCTAATAAGAAATAGAATAATAAGGCTGTAGTGTTTAGAGCTTGTATCAGCAAGCTCTACATGTATAGGACTAATATGAGTTAGTGAGTTATGATGGCTTCAGTCAGCACTGGAGTCTTTCTTCCAGAAGTTGCTAGGTTTCATCTGAAATTACCTGTGCTGAGTAACTACCAGGTGTAGCTTCATTGGTCATGTGAACCCTCAATTTTTCCAGAATTCATAACAAATTAGCAACACTTAAAGGAAAAGTTTGACATTTTGAGAAATAAGCTCTCTTGCCAAGCGTTAGATGAGGAGATTGATAGCACTCACATGTATGCTAAGTATGTAGATTTACAGTTTTATGTGCCAGACTATTTCTTGACCGGTAAATGATTTTGTTACCGTTGGACAGAGCCAGACCAGCTGTTTCCACTCTTTGTTTTATGTTAGCTGGCTGCTGGTAGTAGCTTCACATTTACTGCACAAATAGTTGAACTATTGCTTTAAGGTAGTGTAGAACTAGATAATGTAGAAACTGGTCACTTAGACATCTATCTGAAGTCTAATTGTTGGATCTAAGCCATAGTCAAAATCTATCCATTAAAGTGCTAGGAGGTCCTGGGGGAGGCAATGAGCTGCTGTGCCCCTACCTGGCAGGTAATCCAGCCGCGTTGACAGGGTTGATTTTCTCAAACATCACTATCAAATACACTGGTCACAAGATTGCATGTAAAAGCTATGATCCATCCTTCATTTTTCTCCTGTCAAAATAGAAATTTGCCAAATGTTTCCATTTTGTTTTGTTCTTGCAATACGGTGCTGTCATGTTATAGCTGTTTATTTACCTCAGATGTCACTTTTCCATTAATTTTCTGTAGGTATTTCTCCCTGCTTATAGTACCTGGACAGCTGTATGAGACACTGTTGGCAGGTGTAATAACAAACATTTGTTGATGTGAAAATTGTGGAGAATATCACTTTGATGATAGATGACAGATGTAGATGTATCTTTATTGCAGTTATTGTTTTTAAAATTCTTTTTCTTTCCTCACTACTGTAATCCTAAATCTCAATATCAAAATGTGAAATGTATATAAAATTATGCTTTATGACAGATTTACATTAATTACTTTTTGTGTGTTTTTCTCCATGTTTGTGTTGAAAAATGTTTCAGACAGATGTAGGTTAGATACATCTGTATGTATGTTATATATATGTGTGTGTGTGTGTATTTTAATTGTGTGACAACTGAAACATTGATTAAAATGTGTGTAATTCAACATTAGGCAGATTCCTTTCATTTATTTTTTCATATTACTGTTGTCTTTCTTCTAACCCTGACTGTGCTTTGTATTTCTGACATGTCTGACTTAGCTGAACTCTCATGTCTGTCTATCACTTTCTGTTTTGAACCTTGTGTTCTTTGACCAGAAATAAAGGTTGGCCTTCTTTTAAAGTGTCAAATGTCTCCCTTCTCTCGTTCCAACTGCAGGAAGAAGTTGAGCAGCCCAGTTGTGTTCACATCTCTTAACTTACACGCAGCATTTGATCAACTAATCACTGCATTTATTACATCACCTAAAAATTACAAGTTGTAACTGCCAGTGTATGTTGAAGGTGTAAAGAAGGGAGAACACAGTTAACCTTCTTTCAGAAAGCTTAAAACATGGCAGCATTTTTTCTACACAAAAGTATCTGAAGTTAGATTTGTGACCAATCTATGATTAACTTTCAATACTTCCACACTGAATGGCCATGCTTTTTGGATATTCCAAAAAACTGCAGTTTTTACTTGCATTGGTGTCTAATGAAAGTTTTCTTCACTGTTTAAGTGAATAAACGTAAAGTAAACGTAAAGATAGACCTCTTAAAGTAAATTTAAGAGGTCTATCAGTATAATTCGTCCTCCACTGCTACATACCCTCACTCTGCAGCCAGACTTCACATAAACATGAGTGTAAAGCCATGCTAGCAGCTCTGTGAGGTTGTACTCAGGAATAGCAGTGCTTTGTATGAAATGTCATGGCAATCCATCCAGTCGTTTTTGAGATATTTTAGTCTGAACCAAAGTGGTGCACAGGCCAACAGACTAGCAGCCACCCCAATAGCCATACTGCTAGCACTGAAAAAATAAATGAATAAATAATAATAATGATAATAGCAGTGTACACACAGTGACCACACAGTTACCTAATCTGTTAACTCTGCAATAGATCCTGCCTTTGTGTAGCTGATCATATTCAGTTTTTCTTTACATTATCAGGTAAATGTTTATTCAGACTTATAGTAATTTTGGAGGCTGTAGGACTGCATTATGTTAAAAGGTTTTTCTAATGTTTTGTTCCTTACATGTATGTAAATGGGAGTAGAAAACACATTGGAAACACCTTTCATTATGATGCATTCTGATGCAAACATTACTGTACATTGCACAAGAACATATATTTCTCTGGTTATTGAGTGTATGGAGAGTTTCGCTTAAAGTAGTCATGGCTGAATGGCGTTATGGCGTTATATGCTGAAGGAAAATGCATAAATAAGAACTGTGCATGGGTTCAGATGGTGAAATAAGAATAGTAAGAGAATGTAGAGCATCTCCACCTCTCTCTCACTGCAGGTTTGATTCATTACAAAGCTTGTAAGTCAACAGGTTGAGGAGACCCTTACATCATCAGTGGAGGTATAATTCAAGTGGAGGCCAGCAATTAATGTCATCAAGTTGATTTTCTCATTTGAGGCATATACACAAACATAACATGGAGTGGATCTATTGATCAGTGTAGTGCAACAGCACCTCCAAGAGATAGATTAATGTCTTACCCAATATACTGAGGCACCATCCACACAAATAACATTTCTGCAGAGCTGCTGACATCTACAGGCATTAGAGAGATGTTTCATATGTTGGCTTGGAAGCAGACCAATGCTGCCAGTGTGACTAATATCCAACCATAAAATGTCAACAAGTTAGACACGTCATGTTGGACAGTTAATTCTGTCCAATATCATTTGTAATTGTGAGCCTTGATATATTTTTGGTTTCTAATGGTGTAACTCATCACACCACTGACTATGTACCCAAGTGATACATCTATAAATTCACTCACTGACTTTAGACCACAAACAGACATAATGTGATCAATAGTTTATTATATATTCCAGCCCCTCTCAGTTTAAACTCTGTAAATGGATTGAGTTATATGCATGAGACCGTTTGTTCCTCCTGATTATTTTCATGTATTCATGAAAAAAATACTGCCACTGTGTGGATCAACTGTGACATTACAACACAGAGGAGTTTTAGTTTAGTCTCATGTAGTTTAACGGAGTATATCACATCATATATTCCCACCTTAAAGTGGGTAACAAGGTGATATTAAACTCACAGTACTCCAGTTCTTATTTTTATATTTCTCAGTGTAACTGTAAACAGGGTGTTACTGTAAATGAACAGGCATGCTCAGCCAGGCTACTCAGTACGGTATTCGTCAACAGGTCTTCACTTAAAGAAATCAGCTCTGTTATAAATTAATCCAAGAAGTGGGTACAACTTTCTCAGTTGGAAATGTACAGTAATATGTTCATACCTGCTTTCCAAGAATGTTATTGAAACCTGATCTAACACGTGTTGGAAGACAGTACACCTGCTGTAGTTCTCTTGAAGGCAGCAACTGATGGCTAAGGATAAGGGCTGTCGGGTCTGACGAGTCCTGTGTCCTGTTGCATCACCATGACCGCAGACTCAGACTGTGGTGTGAACATTAAGTGATGGTTTGGTTTGATGGACATCCTAACAACATACACAGTGTTCAATAAATACATGTAGATGGATGTCTTGATGATGGAGGTTACCTAATGTCATCGCAGTCCAAGAACATACATTCATGGCCACCATGTACCATAACTGATGTAAAATGATGCTTGCGCTGATTCTACCAAGTGAAAGAGTGGTGCAAGCATAAATTGAAGATCATTCAGATGACATGTTAATGATCTTTCCCCACAGTCCTGATATAAGTGCAAAAAATGATCATTTTCAAGTATTTTATTTTCTAAAGGCCAGGATTGCTCAAACCTACCGTATCTGTTAGAGATCCAAACAATATTAGCTCACCTCATCCTTTCCCTGCTGACATCTAGAAACTGCATGTCAAATACAATATTTTTTTTCTTCTTCTCAGAACTTCTTTTCAACACTTCTTTATGCAATCTAAGGGCTTAATAAATGTCATCCACATCTTGTTTCTGTTTTGGCATGCTTCATTTTATTCGGGGCATTAATTAAAGTTCCCCTCCACTCAAAAATATGTTTTGTTTATTGTTACTTCACTTACATGTTTGAGCATCTCTGTGTAGAATGATGTATGTGCAGAGTTTGTTTTTACATTCATCTGCAGGAAGTGGAAAGTTTGTCTGAGCTCATTGAAAATCTGATTTTAAGAGCCTACTAGCATGATTTGTCACATCACAACTAGTTTGGAGCCTATCCTGGTCAAATATTCTACTTACACAAGTATGATGTGGAAACTTGAAGCCTCCAGTGCACAAACATTGAGAATGGAGTTTCAGTGAAGTAAGAGACATCTTGTGTCCAGCAGGAAAACTTCTGAAATTAAATATTTTTACATATTCATAGATTCTGGAAATGTTCATGAGGGAGAAGGAGTAGATGTAATTTTGAGGATTTTTAACGTGGTAATTGTACTTTTTTTGTGGAAAAAAACATATCAGATACACATTATTGATCCAAGAAGAGTATTTTTATATGTCTAATTACATGTCTGGAGGGGCTCATTAAATAAGGCAGGCTGATGCACCACATACTCACACCTCCCATGTGCTGTTCCTCCCAGTGCAGATCAAATCCATCAAAGGGCCTGGTATCTGTGTGCTGTCCAGGCAGCCAGAAAAGCTGTCAGCTGTAGAATCTCACCTCTAATCCTCCATAAAACATTGACTGACAACACAAACAGCTGTCTGCTTGATCAGCTCTGCCCTTTTCCTCTGCTGAAAATGTTCCAAAACAAAGAGCCAAACAGGATGGGCTTGCTGGAGGCCTCGTGTTCATTTTTACTGGAAGACAAAAATATCTCTACATGTTAAACTTGCCAACAGAACTGAATTCGACAATTACAACATACAGTCAAACTTTTCATGTTGGGTTGACTGCTATCCATACAATCAAAACTCATTACTCCTAGCAATATAAAAACAAGAGTAGTATAAAACCTTGTATGGCTTAAATAAAGGCACCAGTCAAATGATGACTGAGAGAATGAACAGAAATAACAACTCTATCAGTGCAAGTTCTTTGTCTCACCATGGTGGTTATTTTTTCCCCATGACTGGATCTGTGCATGGTTCAATTCTAGTAAAAGTGAGACCTTATCTCCCTGCCTGCTCTCAGGATGGAAATACCACCGATAGTGTGACCAGTAAACAGGCTCAGTTTGTGAGGGTCAGGCAAGGTACCAAACAAAAGGTTTATTAATATCCATCACACCCACAAACTGCACACATGCTCAATACCAAAATGATGAGAGAACAGTTGTGCTTTCTATGGATAGAGCACTCACCATCCCACTGGACTGGGAGAAAGTTGGTTTAATATATAACACATGTTCCCAGTATTTCTTTTCATAATAGGATATCTGAGCGGGTAAATGATGGATTAGTAGCACATGAAAGAAGTAGCTATAATTGCATACCCCCTGCTTACCAGTCATTTCCTGTGAGCAGATTCATTTCATTCCTATATTGTAAACTATTAGGACAAAAACAGTAATCCATGGCTTCTAATGTCATTTGGTGTAAACGTTGTGGGTGTATGTGATGTGCTATTGTGTGTAGCTTTTTGTATTATGTGTCCTGTGTATTTTTTTCTCTGTACTGTTTGTTATTGTGCTGTTATATGTTTTAATTGTGACCTGCTAAAGGGACTGCAGATGAAAATAAGCTATAAGCTAACTCTGGTACAGTACATCAAATGGTAACATTTATGTTTAACACTGAACATGGTCCCAATAAATAGACAAGACAAGACTTGGTGGGATTATAATCCCATTTATTTCGTATTGTGACTTAATTGACTTAAAACTCTCTCAAAGCTCAGAAATTTAAAATGCTGCTATTAAAAAGTTTGCTGTAAATCAACTCTTCATTTTCCTGATAAGCGGTCTGCTTTGAACCAATCAGCCAGCAGCCAAAACTTGTGCGAAGAAAAAGTTACATTTGTGAATGGAGAGCAGAAGGAAGACTGTGCTGTGGTCAACAAGTACAAATTGATGAAGGCAACACAAATAGGTCCAAAATGACACAAAAACCTGAACTGTGTTTGACATTTGAGGCTGAACCTGGACATTTGAAGGAGACACTAGGGCTTAAGCTAGTTGAGCTGAGTAATATTGCTAACATGAAATTAAAGCTGCAACTAATGATTATTTTCATTATCAATCTGTTGATATTTATCTCGGTTAATCAGTTAGTTGTTTGGTCTATAAAATGTATATAAAATTTTTATGGTCTATAAAATATGGTGAAAAATGTCGATCACTGTTGTCCACAACCAAAGATATTCGGTTTGCTAAGACTAAAGAAACCATAAAATATTCACATTTAAGAAGCTGGAATCAGGGAATTTTGAATTTCAAAACAGTTAATCAATTATCAAAATAGTTGATTAATTTTCTGTCCATCAACTGATCACTTAATCGACTAATTGTTGCAGTTCCACATGAAATCAATGAGCCCCAAAGACAATCAGTATGTTGATTGAGGAACTCATTACCTAAATGTTGTGTTGTAAAAAAACTAATAAACCATATGCAATGACCACATTTACAGTAGGTTACCACTCCCAGATGCCTATATTGCAGAAATACCAGTGATTAACATGGTAGTGTTGGTTTAATATATCTTCTAGCCACCAGTAGCAGCACTGAGTCATTCCACTCTCTGAATGAGGACAAAATCTTGCACAATCTTTGATTATTCATGATTTGTATTGTCAAGGTCACATGGTTGTCAATTTTCCTATTGATTGATTGCTGAATGTCAAGAAGGAGGGTCTAATCTAATATAAGCCTGTCAGAGGGCAGACAGCAAAAATGAGAAGAGAGTGAGAGGAGGGGAAGGAGAAGCAAATGCAAGAAAGTTGTCATGCAGCAGAGAGTGAGAAACTTTTGTTTCTGAAGTATTTTGTTTAGTTTCTGTCTCTGTCTATTTGTTAACCTTAATGAAATTAATACAGAATATTTAAAATGACATAAAATTATGTATTCTATATATGTTAAAATAATGATAAAATTGATCAAACAAGTAATCAATATTAAATTTATAAATGTGCCTTTGATTGCCATTTTACAGATCACTGTCTGCATGACAATTACACAATAAATTCAACTGGTTAACAACCTAAACAAACAATGTTTTATTATCTAGATTCCATCTCTCAACTTATTTTTCCACCTCAACCTTATCATATCACCTGAAGCTAGCTCTAGAAAAAAACATCTTTATACTTTATAAAGTGCATACATTCCCACTGTACATTCTGTTTTTATATAGACCAGTTTTAGTTGTGGGAAATATTCTAAGTATGTTTTAGTGTCTAGCTAGTTGAATCGATGTCTGCTAATATGGGTCCTGTGCCAGTGTTAATGCACTTGGCAGGGGATTAAAAAAAATGATAAGTTCAGTGTAGTACACTATGTAACACTACACATTTTTACAAGCATTCCATATTTGTCTAGTAGTGAGTGACTACTAGCCTGCTGTTAAATATTAATGCAGCGAAATGAAAGCATTACCTTTGGTGAACAGCACATAATCATTTGTTAAGGACTTAAAACTCAAAGTGTAGGACTTGGGACTTGAGTGCCAAAACTTCAGACTTCTGACTTCCAAATACACAGTGGCTTTAGTGATTTATAACTACAAAATAAATGGTAATTTGGCAAATCCTATAACACTCATGTATGTTTCAAGTAAGACAAGTAGGGACACTAGGGTTTATGTCTGTAAGGTAATTAAAATCTCAAATTTGTGATCACTTCAGAGATACTGTCCTAACATGAATGTAGCTGACTGAAGCCAGGCATTTCCTTCAAGTGTTAATGTTTGAAGAACTGTTCCTGAACAGCTGATGTGTATATGATAGAATCTGGCTGCAGACAAATTTTAAATTTCATCACTCAGTATTCATTTCTTTGAAGTGTGTCCATCTATGTTAGCTGTATTTCATCAGGAGGTCATGACAGAGCTGTCACTGAAGTGTCAGTAGTAGTTGCTGACAGGATGCCAACCACATGTAGCTTGTCAAGCCCACAGTGTATACAATAGACATAAAGCCTGGCTGCGCTAAGCATGCAGTAAAGAGACAAGTGTTGATTTACAGGTATCACCCAACCACTTAACCTTAAGGGAGGAGTGATCTGAAAACCAATTAGCACTTGGTGACAGTGTGCAACATCTTTCTAGCTAATTTATACCAAAATAATATTAGAGGCAGAGTAGTTTGAGAAATTTAAACAACTTCTGGTCAAGCACATGTACCAATAGATATAAATATTCATTTGGTGGTATGATTTTGCTGCGGGGGCTTCTTTGTACTGCAGTAATAAATAACAATAGCATAGAATGCACAGATATATAAGTGATTTATAACTAGGGGACATTGCACATAAACCCCCAGTAGGAATTAACTGCTACATAAAGATCCTCCACGGTGCTTCCAAACAGAGCATGACTAAAGGCTTTTGCAGTAACAGCATTCACAGAATGAATGCAACCATCAAGGCCTTTAAATAGACTAAGCAATAAGTCTACTGAGACGTGACGGGTGTGGCAGGCTAGCTATTGGCTACCAAGAATAGCAACTTCTAACATGCTGCCTGAACTCATTATTTTTGTAAGGTATTATTTATGTAATGAATTTAACCATGATTGACATAGACATGACAGGATAGCTCTGCTCTTGGGTATGGTCAATGTAGCTGTCAATGTAGCTTTCATGCATAACAACAGGAAATACACAGCACATTAATTGCATGTAGAGAGAATTTTCAGTAACCCTGAACACAACAGAAAGTCTAACCAAACATCAAGTCACAAAGTGTGAATGATTGTTTGTCTATGTGTGAGTCCTGTGATACACTGACCTGTTCAAGGTAAACCCCGCCTTTCCCCTGATGACATCAGGGATAGCCTCCAGCCCACCACGACCCTGCAAAGGACAAGCAGGTATAGATGATGGATGGATAATGACCGCTCTTTGGGTCATTATCCAGAGCTCATGACATTGGTAAGGGTTCGAACATACTACTAGTAATTGAGAGTTTTCACTTGGGGCTCATTTCACATTTCACTTCACTACACTGCACCAACAGGATGACCCCAAAATACTTGAATCTCCTTACTGGTGTCACGAACTGGCTCAGAGTCAGTGACAAAGAAGGGAATCACACATGAATAAAACTTTTAAAAATTAGATTTATTATTAACTTAATATAAAATTTAATAATGTTAGTCAGTTAAAATCAGTCATGAATGCAATGTATGGATGAGTGAAGTATGTGATGCGTGCAAGCAAAGCAAAACAAAACAAAACCAAAATCTAGCCCATCTGGCTGGTGGAGGCCTGGAAGGAAGAGAGAGCAAGAGGTTAACAAGAAGACACCTAAGTAGGCTGGAGGCCTAAATTACCCAGGTGCAGGTAGATCCCCGACATCCTCTCCAACCCCACCCACTGGCTCCTGAGCCAAGAAGCCAAAGCAACCTCTTAAGCAAAAAGGCAGAGAGAGGGACATCACACCCTCCCCCTTAAAAAACTTCCAGGTCCACCATACAACTGAAAACTAAAGCAAACACAGGCCATTATTCATGCCAGCCATTTAAATCTTACATTTATGTAGTTATGTTATTATTTGATGACACTCATGTTTTCCTTTGAGTTATGTTTACCAGACTGCATTTCCATAGTCAATATATGTGCACCAATAATGTAAACAAACCATCTCAGCCAAGTCGTTTTGACATCCTCCATGCTCCAACCAGTCACCCAGTCCCACCTCAGCAGCCTTGGATCCTTGGGAGCAAATTAAGAGGCAGATTGAATAGGAAGAGCAGATGAAACAGAGGGATAAGCAAACAAATACAAGGGCATTTGAAGGCATCAGGAAGAACACCTCTTCAAATATCAGTGTTAGGGCCAATATGTAAGGTTGTAAGAACAGCCATCTAAAAACACTGAGGGATTTTTGCAGGGAACATGAGAACAGTGGTAATAACCTGTGACGCCAAGTATGCTTGAGTGTCCAACAAGGTTGTCTTCAACTAGACAAAACATCAGCAATGCCTTGTCCTCACGAAATCCCAGCTATCAAAACCACAAAACTGGAATTGAAGACACTAAACCAAGGTAGCAATACAAAAGGTTCCTCTAACCAAAATCACCAAGGCTTACAAGCCAAAGAGGAACTTTCTACACGACCAAAACTCATACACAACCAAAGCCAAACAGAAGCATGAGCTGTAGCATCTTCTACCAAAGTTGCCAGACTCAAAGTTGTGACACTCAACATTACAAAAAGGTAAATATCTCACTGTAATACAAGTCCAGTTCCCCACTTCTCAACCAAACTGGGTACCTGTTCATCCCAAGGCATGCCTACTCATTCAACACCACTTTACAATATAAAATATTGTTTTTTTCACCAATTTTGGAAAGCAGGTGTAAATTTCTGGTAAAGACAGTCTATGGATTAGCAGTAGGAAAACCAGAAAATCACAGACTGTACATCCTACTGGCACAGTACAAGCCATTATTACCCCCTATGGGCAACCAATACAAACTCCCCCCAAAACACTTTAAAACACAAGTGCTGGCACCATAAATACAACACAAGGTATGGGAAAGCCACCATCAAATCCAGACCCTCCCCAACCCTGTCTATCTGCAACAAGAACCATCTAACTCCACTCGACCCTAATCTTCGTGCCACTATTTGTGGGGGGGTCTTATGCACTGCAAACCACTGGGGCAGAAAAGCAACTGGAAAATCAGCGACCTCTCTGCAGCCAGGGATGTGTTCCCGAGACAACAGCTCTACCCACGTTTGCAGCCACACTAAACATTTACATGACCAATCCCCTATTGGGAAAAAGCCATCCAAACCTACCAGGGGATTAATGGGTCAACAAAAATGGCTACCCCAACCCAGGCATTGTACTTCAAATGGCCCAACACTTACCTGATTTAAAGCACTTGAACTAAAACAGGCAAAACAAAGTTAGGTAAATATAACCAAAACAGGGGACAAGTGCTGTTCCTCCACTCCAAACCCCACCAAACAATTCCAACCCCAAAACCTGAATTCAGGGAAGAAAATAATATACAACTTCATGTGTGAAACCCCTCCACATTGGCTACAGTAGGCATGCTACCAAGGCCTACACACATGCCATGTGGATACCACGACATACTCAAGATTCTAACCATGTAAGGCCAACAAACAATCCTACAAAAAGCCAATTTGATTCAAATTTACAAAGGATTAGGTTTACCAAAGAAAAAGCCCTCATTTGTCACACTCAGGCAAGACTTTAAATTGATTAAAAAATTAAATTGGTCCCTGCATTGCTCCTCCTGAACCAGAGGCTCAATCATCTGCTGGAGCCTGGAGTGTCCCTGGGGTGGCTGAGCAGTGTGATACCTGATAATTGGAGCACACCCTTCCAAAAATGGGAACCATCTCCCTGTCTACCAATCTCCAACAGCCATACAACATTGAAGATTTGTCTCTAGGAAGACAGTCAAAAAACCTCCATAGCTGTAAGGGTCTCAGAGTGAATCTCATCCATGACATGGGGAAGGTTTCCCTTGAGTCTTCCGATTATGCCTCCTCCACAAAATCTGGCATGCTGGCCAGGTTTAGGAGATTGCCACATTTTTCACCTGACGGCATCCCCAGTCACAAGTTCCTCTCCACTTCTAAGAACAGGCTGGAAAGATCTCTGGCTCTCCTTCCTGAATATTCTGAGAGTTGGCCAGAACATCTTTGAACTCATCTCTTAACTCATCCCACATGAGTTTTTGTTTTCATGACTGCAGAAACTGCAGCATCTCTGGTCTTAAAGGCCTCCTTTTTCCACTTGACAGCTTTCCTCACTGCTGCTGTCCACCAGTGGGTTTTAGGATAATCATCTGGAGGCAGCAGCACAGATATGTTGATAAATCTGCAGCTTTCGATTTGAGAAGTGCTGCAGATAAAAGTGCTTCACTTTTAACCTTCATTAAGTCACCTGAAAATGACACAAGACTGCAACAAAATAACCACAAACACCTCCTCACACATCAGACTGGTAGGTTATAACTCGGTACTCTGACATAGATATTGGATCACTGAGGCTCATTAATCCTATGCATCTGTTGGGACTACATGTGGACCACAGTTTACCACATGTTTCAAGACTCCAAGAAACCTGAGCCCTGGGGGTTCGCACCCAAAGTGTGAAGCTCCACCCATGGATCCAGGTTATCAAAACTAGAGATTCCCCTCTTATCTCTCTCTTTTCTCCTTCAGCTGCAGGAGCAGCTGCCTCTCTTTTCTCCACGAGCTGCAGCAGGAGCAGCTCCTTGCTCTTTCACACCTCCAGAGCTGCTGGAGCAGCTCTCTGCTCTCTGGTGTGGCCTGCTCACAGCAGACACACACAGTCTTCTTTACGGCAGAAGACGCGAGAGCCTGCCTAAGACTCAGAAACTAAGTTTCCTTGTGCCAGCAGCTAATACACAAGTCTGCTGGCCAGTTTAACAAGTACAGGAGCCGCGAAATGGAGTTAGCTTGCCGCTAACTCTACACCAAGGAGTGACCTGGGCCCTCTGCACGACTGGAGTGCTGTCTGCCCAGCAACGCCTGCATCTTTCAGCTTCAGAGCCAAAGCCTTCTCAGCCTGACTCACCCACGGATTCACCAGCTACAAAGCAGGACACCACAAAGCATCTCTTCCTTCATGGACTGGTAACAACTGGGCATAGCCTAGCAACACAGTGAAGCATAGTACGGCTAAGCAAGAATGTTTAACTCAAACAATGTACTGTACGTGTATTGATTTGGTTAAGGTTATACATTGAACTGTTGTTGTGATGTCCTTGTTGCTTATAGTCAGGCTACTGCATAGCCACACCGCTAGGTTAAGGTTAGCATGCTTAACACATGTTACATCCAGTAACTAGGCCTTGCATGCAACTAACCTCGTTTTAACCTGGCACCTTTAGCATACACCAATTGGCCTTGAATAGAGAACCACACAGTTAAGAGGTTAAAACCTAGTTTGGCAAACTTTGGTTCAGGCAGCACATGTGGTTCAAGACACCACATGGTCTGGCCTTTTATCTCTGCAGTTCCCTTTATCAGCCAAAGTGTCGGCATGCCATGTGCTCAGTCACCAGGTGACTGCAGCCATCTTGCTATTGTCTTCCCTACACACACACACACACACACACACACACACACACACACACTCACACATTCACACTTGTATATAGGTACACTCAGCTAGATTAGTATTGTGTGTTGCTTTTACCCTTTTGTTAAATAAATGCTTTTGGATATACCTGTTGTCTGTTTTGATGTTGCACAAGAATGAGTTTTGCCAACCTCTGCTCTGTAAAGAACTCCAAATCCTTCAACCTTTACTAGCTATTGATATGGTGATTTTGTTTATAGTTATTAAATTAATTATTAATCAAAGTCCCAAATTCATAGATTAGTACACTTTGAGACTGAATTGGCTATCTTTTTCCCTGAGTCCAGGGTGGTGCCCCGTTATTATTAATTCCTATTAATAATTTTATTGATTTTAATAATTAACAATTATCTTTGATAATCATTAATTATTGCTGATAGCCAAACTTGTAGCCACGGCCCAACAAAATGGCGCCCCGCGTGAGGCAGAGTATTGTTGGCAATTATTCATAATTGTGCAATATTAATTTCAGCATAATTTTGGCCAGTACCAAAATTCTGGAATCTAAAACCTTTAGACTATCCAAAAGTCTTTATATTTAACACGACCAGTCTGCCACAGGAGAAGATATCTAGCTGTACTTACAAACAAGTGAAGTGTTGGGAGAATTGATTTTTTTTTTTCAAATCAATTTTAGCAAAAGCAATTGGTAACCCAAATCTTGAGTTGTTGATAACTACCACCTTAAGCCCTCGTAGTGTTAAACTAAGAGATTGCTGTTGCTGCTAGCCACTCAGGTCGAACCTACTCTGTAGGAAGTGTAAGAATTTTGGTTCAGCATTCGAATAGTACACATTCAATGCCATCCAGTCAAGCTGTCAGAATTAGTTGTTAATTCAAGTGCTCCCCTTGTTAATTAAACCACAGTGTGCCACCGGCCCTGTGACACATAGAGAGCTTGTACCTGGCTGTTACTGCCATGCATTCCAGCCTGAGTAAGAAATAGAGCCCGTGAGATAGAGCCACAGTGTGCTACCAGCCCTGTGAAACTTAGAAGTTATCCTCTAGCTGTTACTGCCATGCATTCCAGCCTGAGTCAACTTTAAGAAACAATCCTCTAGCTGTTAGTGCGCTGCATCTCAGTTAGTGCATGTTGAAATCTGTTGTGCCCACTAGAGCCACTAGACGGTGTCATAGCTACCCCTCCTCCACAGGAAGCTACTCCCCATAGTGTAAGCCACAAAATTGTTTGGTTAGGCTAGTGTACTGCCCAAACTACACTACAAAGTGTCTGCCACGCAACACCATAGCCAACCACATTGTTTTGTTGTACTAGTCAACTGTTAATCTAATCCTCCGTTCCGGATACAACAATGGAGAACCCCTGTGTAGAACAGTTTATTTCTTCCCTAGCACAGAGCCTAGAACCTGGCTACCCAGAATTCATCAGCAGGTTGAATTTCAGTGAGTGCAGGAAAGAGATAGACTCACTACTCAAGGACAGGAATGATGCACAGACCTCATCCAAAGATCCATTGTTATGCTTGCTTCTGAACTTCCACAGGCAAACCAGCCTTGCCTGTCAGAGCAGAGCAGCCCTAGAAAAGGAGGTAGATTTCCTTAGAGCGCAAAATGCTTGCCTCCTCCATGAGGTTCAGACAGCCAATAAGAAAGCCATGCGCTATTTAGAAGACCTATACTCAGCAGAGTTAAATCTCTGCTCACACAAGGAGGAATTGTTAAGGCTTAGGTCAGAATGTCCTGCCCCACTACAGTCATTCAGCCAATGTGATTCCGGTTATTCCGATTCACACTCCTCCCATAATGAAAGGTTAACTCCCTCTCCACTCAGAAGATTGGAACAATTCCCAACTGACCCTAAGTTCTTGGGAATGAAGTCAGCTTCTCAACCGCCACTGAGAGACAGAGCTAACAGCTACCTGAGTTCCCATCTCTCTGAAACAGACACTGAAGAGACATGTAGTTTATCCTCTAGAAGATATTCTGCCCAGTGTTTTTCTCAGCCACCGATACATGACACATTCTTCCGTGCTCATCCTTCCGAAGGGGGGACTAGAACATCCCAGAACTGTTCAGCCTCTCCTCAGCACTATCAGGAAAGTGATAACAGTTGTTCAGCCCCTGCCCTTCAACAAGAGAGAATTGTAGCACGTGATGCACATGTCCATAATAGTGCTAGTTTAGTCTTGTCTTCACCAGAAATGATTTCACAGTGTCCCCGCCTTAAAGTGCTTGAGCTCATAGCTAAGGACATTGATCATTTTGACCCAGACAGCTGTAATCACCACATTGAAGATTACTTTAGAGAACTAGAATACAATCTAGTTGACCTGCCCCATGCAACCCAAAGTGAGAAAGTTAAACTTGTGTGGAAAACCAGCTCTAAAGCTGTACACAAGTTTATACAATCACAACCTTCCAGAGTCAGAAATGACTACCAAGAGCTCCGTCAAGCACTAGTAGAAGAATTCTCTTTTACTGCTGACGAGACCACATCAATGGTTGCAGCCCTCCAAGTTAAACATTCCCGTCGTGAGCATCCCAGGGATTATTACCAACGTTTGAGGCATGCATACTTCCAGGGCAAGAATGCACCAGGCTTAGAAGAAAACCCCACCTTCAAGTCCATATTCTTGCAGAACCTTCATCCATGCGTACGCACTCACGTTGTACTTATGACGCACCAAGGTAACCCTTCACTGCGTGAGATAAGAAAGATGACACAGGTGGCTTGGGAAACTGCTGTCACTTCCAAAGCAGGAGGGAAAACAATTGAGCCTGCCAGCTCAAACACTGAAGCGTCATACAGGTCTGCTGCCTCAAAAGATCACCCTCAGAACAGTCCAAAAGGGGGTGACAAAGGGCAGCATAGGGACACTGAGCGTAAGCGCCATGTCCACCAACTGCGTCGAGATAGGCATTCACACAGTAGAAGCTTTAGAAGGCCATACGCAGAGATTCTGGCCCAGAAGTGTGACCAGACAATGGACAGATCAGATGATGACCACAGCATCTCTGACCACAGTTCAGTACATGGTCACCATCTATCAGACAGTGACAGTGCCTCTGAATGTCTCTCTCCCCCTGGCTACACGGAGCGTTACAGCCCTGAGCCACAAGTTAGAAACTTAAGGCACAAAAGCTCTAGAGTTCGCTTCTCACAATTCTAGACAGCAACACAGTCCACCCCTGTACTGACAGTAAGACAGATACCAGTGCCTTACCTTTCCTGCAGTTACATAGGTAAACTTGGGTTCGTTAGCAACAGTAGCAACCTCAGTTATTCTAAACTCAGTAATAGCCAGACAGCCTGCTATTAGTTGAGGAAAGCCTAAATTCTGATTCAGCTCAGACACCACTGTCCTACTTTGCAAGTACAATTGGATCAACTCCTTGGTAGTATTTTGTCAATAGGATCACTTTGCAAAACACTAGCTTAGGACACTTGATTAGGTACTTTCAGAAGTAGTCATACACATGTCCTCACCTTAACAAAGTTACACCACTAACATTCCTGTTCTCACTAACCCAAAGAGTAATGAGAAACCCAGGTTATGTTATTTAGGACTATGCCTTTGTTGTTGTCTATCATGCTTTTGTTTTGTAATTCTGACTGTTCTTGCTTAGCCAAGATAGATAGTGTTAACCACTGCCCAGATGTTACAAACTTGAATGAACTGACAAATGAACTCTTGAACTCAACTGTGGACCATACAGTACATGTATGTTTGTGCTCCCAGGATCACACATCAGGTGCAATCCTAGGACCAAAGGGGGGATGTTGGGACTACATGTGGACCACAGTTTACCACATGTTTCAAGACTCCAAGAAACCTGAGCCCTGGGGGTTCGCACCCAAAGTGTGAAGCTCCACCCATGGATCCAGGTTATCAAAACTAGAGATTCCCCTCTTATCTCTCTCTTTTCTCCTTCAGCTGCAGGAGCAGCTGCCTCTCTTTTCTCCATGAGCTGCAGCAGGAGCAGCTCCTTGCTCTTTCACACCTCCAGAGCTGCTGGAGCAGCTCTCTGCTCTCTGGTGTGGCCTGCTCACAGCAGACACACACAGTCTTCTTTACGGCAGAAGACGCGAGAGCCTGCCTAAGACTCAGAAACTAAGTTTCCTTGTGCCAGCAGCTAATACACAAGTCTGCTGGCCAGTTTAACAAGTACAGGAGCCGCGAAATGGAGTTAGCTTGCCGCTAACTCTACACCAAGGAGTGACCTGGGCCCTCTGCACGACTGGAGTGCTGTCTGCCCAGCAACGCCTGCATCTTTCAGCTTCAGAGCCAAAGCCTTCTCAGCCTGACTCACCCACGGATTCACCAGCTATCAAAGCAGGACACCACAAAGCATCTCTTCCTTCATGGACTGGTAACAACTGGGCATAGCCTAGCAACACAGTGAAGCATAGTACGGCTAAGCAAGAATGTTTAACTCAAACAATGTACTGTACGTGTATTGATTTGGTTAAGGTTATACATTGAACTGTTGTTGTGATGTCCTTGTTGCTTATAGTCAGGCTACTGCATAGCCACACCGCTAGGTTAATGTTAGCATGCTTAACACATGTTACATCCAGTAACTAGGCCTTGCATGCAACTAACCTCGTTTTAACCTGGCACCTTTAGCATACACCAATTGGCCTTGAATAGAGAACCACACAGTTAAGAGGTTAAAACCTAGTTTGGCAAACTTTGGTTCAGGCAGCACATGTGGTTCAAGACACCACATGGTCTGGCCTTTTATCTCTGCAGTTCCCTTTATCAGCCAAAGTGTCGGCATGCCATGTGCTCAGTCACCAGGTGACTGCAGCCATCTTGCTATTGTCTTCCCTACACACACACACACACACACACACACACACACACACACACACACTCACACATTCACACTTGTATATAGGTACACTCAGCTAGATTAGTATTGTGTGTTGCTTTTACCCTTTTGTTAAATAAATGCTTTTGGATATACCTGTTGTCTGTTTTGATGTTGCACAAGAATGAGTTTTGCCAACCTCTGCTCTGTAAAGAACTCCAAATCCTTCAACCTTTACTAGCTATTGATATGGTGATTTTGTTTATAGTTATTAAATTAATTATTAATCAAAGTCCCAAATTCATAGATTAGTACACTTTGAGACTGAATTGGCTATCTTTTTCCCTGAGTCCAGGGTGGTGCCCCGTTATTATTAATTCCTATTAATAATTTTATTGATTTTAATAATTAACAATTATCTTTGATAATCATTAATTATTGCTGATAGCCAAACTTGTAGCCACGGCCCAACACATCACATCCTGTACAACTCTTTTTAAAACAGAAGAGGCATTTCATGTTTTATTCTTGAAATGTATCACAGTGCAAACGCTGCTATTACACATTCAAGATATAATGTGACCATTTATGATTTAAAGTACTGAAGAATTATGACAGAAATAGTGTCAGATTGAGGCAATTATACAAACAACTTCAATAAACTATTTTGTAATTTATCTCTATTATCATTGTAATAATTAACTGTTAATGTTGTCACTGTTGTGATGTTGTACAGTCACACTGTGCCACTCTGTACAAACCAGACAACAATATGATTTCCTGTAGAAGCTTCTTTCCATTTGTGAAAATATTGTTGGTATGCTTCACTGTGATTGGCACTGATGTTACTGAGCTATGAGACCAGGGATGTGAGTGGATGAGAATGTATTTATTAATCAGTACACCCCCCAATCTATATCCCAACATAAACCAAACTAGCAGCTGTGCTTGGAGACAGTCCGTGTGTCCAAGATCTACCACTTAGTGCAAGTTGTGCTTTCATGAATAAAATAGAGCCCTATGTCTCCAAAATCAAAAAAGATATAATGATCATTTTCTGCAAAGGTTGAAGAATTTGCAAACAAGGTCTCAGATGTTCCCAGTTCACCCTCACTACAGGTTTGGGTTTCAATTCAGCAGTTAACTGACCACCACCTGATGTGTCAGTGAACAAACTTTTCTCCCCCTCCTACCTGAAAGTCCAAGACATGGAGCAGAAGAAGCTGACCACTGATCTAACCTCATCTTCATGAAGTTGATAAAACTGTGTTTTCTATGGACAACCCATGACCAAGGATGGATGTTCGATACGAGAACCCCACCCAGGTTTATATATGGTATGCCATTCTTCCCAATCACCTCCTCCACATTTATCTTTCATGACCACATGCAAGTTAACTGGTCCAAATAAGGTGTTCAAATATCTTGGTGGTCACAAGTCTGGGTAAAAGAAATTCTGATGTCATGCTGAGATAGATTGTCAGATCAGGTCAGCTGCTGCTGTGATGAAGACCATGGTACCCAAGAAAGAAAAGGAATCTCAATGTGCCAGTGCTGAATCACTGCTATCCTACATTGTCTTCTGTGCATAGCTATGGAGTTGTACTGTTCGAGGCACAACTGACTGTAAGCAGACTCAGAAAATGTTCAATGGGCTGATCTCTCAAAAAGTTGAAATATTAAAAAAGTTGTTCTGATACAACCCCCTCTGTGATACATATTTTAATAATTATTTATTTTATTTTTGAGAAATAGATTTTCTGCTGATTTTTTTTCTTACCCAGATCTTTTTGGTTAAAAATCACATACCGTGTATTAGTGTGCAGCAGCAAAATTCATACATAAAATGTGTGGACAGGTAATTTTATTTTTTACCTAAGTAATTCATACCTTTCTTTTTACTCTCTGCCCTTCTTTTCTTCACCTCACAGGCAATAAATGGAATCTGGTTTCTGTCCACGATCAGTCCTCACTTGGAAAAAAAGAGACATGAGAGATGACAGAAAAAAGTGTGGGCGAGTGGCTATGCTTTGGGTGAGTCATGGATGAGTTATGCAGTAGAAAGTTCCTGGCATTGCTCCCAAAAAATCACATTATTTGGACGTGAGAGGTAGAGACAAATAAACAGAGAGGGCAGCCAGACATCATGAGGGCTATAGAGGGTCCTGTCATTAGTGATAAAAGTGATGGCAATTACCACAGTGGGTGTGTGTGTGTGTGTTTGTGTGTGTGAGAGGGTAGAGGGGAATGTGTGGAAGTAGTGTACCTGCTGATGTGTGTGTGCGTGTGTGTGTGTGTGTGTATTGGTTAGCAGGTCAGGGTGGTGCCCTTGGCCTTGTAAGGCAGGTTGATCTGGGGTTATATATTTGATCCCTGCCTGCCAGGTCTATGAACTGCGCCCTCTTCACCTGGCCTCTGTAAGTCTGAACAGCTGGTTGTATTTTGTATTCATCAATGTTGTTTTTCATACTGTCCCATCTCATTAACAGATACTTGTCAGATTTACTGTGACATTTGTACTAACCAGGTTGAACAGGTTACCTTAAATACTGGTAAGCTGAACAAGAAACATGTTATTTTGGACATTTTACTTTAACCTTAATATCTTGAAGTGTTCTCTTTCCACCGCAGGTGGATCACTGATACTCTGAAGTCTCATCTCATCAGTCATCTGAGTTGAATCTACTGGTAATTCTCCTTTCCTAATGGCTTCTATAGCTCATCAATACATATAAGCTCATATGAATCCTTATAGAAGGGTTTTAGACAAAGATTGATTTGTAAATAGTCAAATGCAAAAGCAGAGGAATGAGTGAAAAAAATAGAAAAAATAGAATTTCATTGTAAAGTCAAATTACAGATTATATTATATTATGGTAAAGTATCAGATACAGATAGAGCGATGCCTTAATTATCTCTACTAACTATATGTACATTAGTGCAGCCATGGGGGATGCAGAGATGGCTGTGTTTGGGTTAGCTGCCCCGTACCTGAGGAAATCGGACAAAGAGCGTATGGAGGCCTCCACACGTCCCTTCGATATAAAGAAGGAATGCTATGTTCCCGATCCGGTGGAAGAGTTTGTGAAAGGAACCATATCCAGCCGAGATGGAGACAAAGTCACTGTGGAAACGCAGCATGGGAAGGTCAGTGATTACTATTTACCATAAAATACAGCCAATATAATAATCTGGGGATAACCAGAAGTACAAGGCAGGCTGTGGAGAGTTTGTAAATTGATAGAAATAAAAGCAATTTTTTAAACAATGAAAATGTAATTATTTGATGCTAAATAAATGTACTATCTGCCTTAACTTACCAAGCATGCCGGATGGACTTTTCCACTTTGTTCTTCAGTGCGCTTGAAACCATCTGTCCCAGAAAAGTGATTGAATCCATTTAGTAATTTGCTTAACTGTGTCACTCTAGTCACCGGGGTCAATTAAAGAAGCACAGGACACAAATTAGATCTTAGTGTGAGCTTGAGTCTACGTGTGAGTCCTTGTCAGGGAGCAAGTGTTAATCTTACTGTAAATCTATGTGTGATTTAAAGTGTTTATCCTTAAGTGAGTGTGGGAGTCTGCGTACAGCTGCAATTACAGTGTCTCCAGTCTATGTAGTGAGCAGCTGAGTGATGAAACGAGGCATTGCTGCCATCTGTCAATAACAATGTGTGGCATGCTTTGTAATGTTGCACAAGCAATGTTGTTGATAACAGGGTAGCACATTCAGGTATCAAAAACCACAACAGAAACTGTCCGATTGTTTGGCTTATATATACAATGTATACATGTGACCATCACAAACAGAAATGTGCATTCATTTCCCTTAGACTGTGGTTGTCAAAGAATCCCTGATTCTGCAACAGAATCCTCCAAAGTTTGACAAGATCGAGGACATGGCCATGTTGACCTTCCTCCATGAACCAGCTGTGCTATTTAACCTCAAAGAGCGTTATGCTGCATGGATGATCTATGTGAGTAGCCTTCATACCAATTAACAAGATTTGTCAATAAATTCTACTGTGCACCACTTATATCATGGTTCTTAAATGTCTGGGGACACAGACCCAAACTGTGTTGACTAAGTCTTGTGCTGAAACCTCAGCTAGATGGGATAAACCAGTACTTTTACACCTATAGGAAATATGTTCATGTTTAATACCAATTTTAAATACTATACATATTGTTCAATTGGAATTCATTTTTCTTTAAGAACGTAAACAAAATCACGGACTGATGGTTACATGTACAGGAACCTCTATGAGGAATTAGAGAAACAGTACCAGTCAAAAGTTTACATACACTCAAGCATATACATTCAAGTGAATGGGAAGGTGTGTCCAAATTTACAGTACTGACTGGTATTGTAAGTGTGTCAAAAACCTGAAATCAATAAAACAAAACATATGTAAAAGAATGATTTTTCTGTGTTTCTCAGACCTACTCTGGGCTGTTCTGTGTGACTGTCAACCCCTACAAGTGGCTGCCAGTCTACAACCAAGAGGTGGTTCTTGCCTACAGAGGAAAGAAGAGAAGTGAAGCTCCTCCTCATATCTTCTCCATCTCTGACAATGCCTACCAGTACATGTTGGCAGGTACAGACTGATAAGTCAGATGCTGTTTTGGGTAACTTTTCTCAGCTATATGTAATTATGCTAAATCTTGGCCTGAGCAAAACTGTACTCTCTTCAAACTTGTTTTGCAGACCGTGAAAATCAGTCAATTCTGATCACGTATGTATAATACTTTATATTTAAAAAGCATCCTTGCTTGATGCTCTGAAATAAATTGTCTACGTTATACTGTTTTAAGTATTGACCATTGACTTTGCGATTACAGTGGAGAATCTGGTGCAGGAAAGACTGTCAACACGAAGAGAGTCATCCAGTATTTTGCAAGTATTGCAGCTGGAGGCTTTAAGAGAGACCCTGCTGCCAAAGACAAGGTAAATAATGTGTTCAGTCAAATGTGTGAGTTGTTGGAGTGTTTCTGGGGACTACAGATAACATAGGTATACAAAAAAACCAAAAAACAAAACGTGTCACTACCAACTGTTACTCCCTTTTTAACTGAAATGGAATACATTTGCCTTACAAAAAATCTTCTCTGTGCACTGATGACAAATTAAAATTAAAAATCACTAATTCACCAACAATGGCATAAACTCCTTTTCTGATTCACCAGCTACTGTGTTGCATCCTTTATAGATTAAGAAGACAGAAAAAAATCCCTTGATGCCACCAGAGGCTGCTGAAGCCTCTTTATGTACCTTTAAAGATAAATTACAGATTGAGCATGCACAATGTTCTTCTGTGACAGGGCACCCTGGAGGATCAGATCATTCAGGCTAACCCTGCGCTGGAAGCCTTTGGTAATGCCAAGACCATCAGGAATGACAACTCCTCCAGATTTGTGAGTATCTAATCTTTGAGTGAATAAATTGTGGATATTATATATTCAGTTCACATGAAAACACAATCAGTAGCAGTGTCAGATATCAATGTATGTTCAAACTTTATCCTTCAGGGTAAATTTATCCGAATTCATTTTGATACGAGGGGAAAGTTAGCCTCTGCTGATATCGAAACATGTAAGAGCAAACACCCCCATCATACTTAAACTAATAATGTAAATATCATTTATGTTTTGTCAGGTAGCAGTAGAATGGATTTTACTCATGGCAGTATCATCTCTCTTGTATTTTCAACTTGTCAGACCTTTTGGAGAAGTCTCGTGTGACCTTCCAGCTCAGGGCTGAGAGGGATTACCACATTTTCTACCAGATTCTTTCCAACAAGAAGCCTGAAATCCTGGGTCAGTAAAGGGCTGTTGTTTCATTTTGTGTACTCAGTGCTGGTTGGGGTCTGAATAGGAAAAAGTTTGTTGTTTTTGTTGTAGTCTGTTGTTCATCTGTCTGTCCTTGTCTCATCCTCTTCCTCTGTCAACCAGAGATGCTGCTGATCACAAATAATCCCTACGACTATGCCTTCATCTCTCAGGGGGAAACCACAGTGGCCTCCATTGATGATGCAGATGAACTGATGGCAACAGATGTAAGGCTCTTTCTTCTTTCTTCTTCTTCTTTCTTCTTTTCAGGATTCTTCATTAAACTTTGATCTAGTAGTAACTAGCTATAACTAAGTCAGTCTGTTAAGGAAAATAATAATAAAGATTCTCAGTATTGTATTATTTTGATGAAAATTATGCTTCTCTATTCATGAGCCAGTGTTAACTAGTGCTCCTCCACAGAATGCCTTTGATGTGCTGGGCTTTATCCAAGAGGAAAAGAACTCTGTGTACAAGCTGACTGGTGCCATCATGCACTATGGCAACATGAAGTTCAAGCAGAAGCAGCGAGAGGAGCAGGCAGAGGCTGATGGCACTGAAGGTGAGAGAGGTTCAGTGTGCCAGGTTAGCTCAGAACCAACCAAGAGAATTTCTGTCCTAAGTAGGCATTTTAATTTTACAGCCTTTTTTTTGCCTTCCTTCCTCAGATGCTGACAAAGCCGCTTATCTGATGGGCCTGAACTCTGCTGACCTCATTAAAGGTCTCTGTCACCCAAGAGTCAAAGTAGGAAATGAGTGGGTCACCAAGGGACAAAATGTCGCCCAGGTAAGAAATAAGGGAAATCAACTTAAAGGGAAATGTTTTATGTCTAATAAAGGACTACATTATGTTGTCTATATAGTTACTTCTGTAGAGGCTAAGTAGTTGCATTAAAAATGCTCAAAAAAGTGAGCTTTATTCTTTTGTATGCATGGGATTAAATATATTTTCTATTCTGCAGGTGAACTATGCCATTGGAGCTCTATCCAAGGCTGTTTATGAAAAGATGTTCCTGTGGATGGTGATGAGAATCAACCAGTCACTGGAGACCAGGCAGCCTCGCCAGTATTTCATTGGTGTGCTGGACATTGCTGGATTTGAGATCTTTGATGTGGGTGATTTTTATTAGAACACAATAAATCCTCCCCTTTCAACATAAAATAGATGGGAAAAAAACTTACTAAAATTTCTCTTTGCAGTTCAACACCTTTGAGCAGCTGTGCATCAACTTCACCAATGAAAAACTGCAACAGTTTTTCAACCACCACATGTTTGTACTGGAGCAAGAAGAGTACAAGAAAGAGGGCATTGAATGGACTTTCATAGATTTTGGTATGGACTTGCAGGCCTGTATTGACCTGATTGAAAAGGTGAGAGACTCTGATGTAATGTTCAATCACAAATAAAATGATTTACATTTTTTTTCTAACAACTCATATTTTGGTCTCCTCAGCCCATGGGTATCATGTCCATCCTTGAAGAGGAGTGTATGTTCCCCAAAGCCAGTGATTTTACCTTTAAAGCTAAACTCTATGACAACCACCTGGGAAAATCCGCAAACTTCCAGAAGCCTAGAATTGTCAAAGGGAAACCAGAGGCTCATTTTGCCCTGGGTCACTACGCTGGAATTGTTGATTATAATATCATCAACTGGCTGGTGAAAAACAAGGACCCTCTGAATGAGACTGTTGTTGCACTGTACCAGAAATCTAATCTTAAACTGCTTGCAACCCTTTTTGCAAATTACGCTGGAGCTGACTCAGGTACTCTTGAGTAAATATGAAGTTTGCACATTACAATTGTTATGTTGTCTAGTTACTAAGATGATATGATTTTTCCTGAACAGTTATGGCCGAAGCCACTGAAGGCAAAAAAGAGAAGAAGAGGAAGGGATCATCTTTTCAAACTGTGTCCGCTCTTCATAGGGTACTGTATGATTGTTTTTATCCTTGGATATGGTGTTTTGTACATAAATACAGCAACAAACACTTACTATAAATGATTACTTATTCATATTAAAGGAGAACCTAAACAAGCTGATGACCAACTTGAGGTCTACTCACCCTCACTTTGTACGCTGCATCATCCCCAATGAGACCAAGACTCCTGGGGCCATGGAGAACCCTCTGGTGATGCACCAGCTGCGCTGTAACGGTGTGCTGGAAGGCATCAGGATTTGCAGAAAGGGCTTCCCCAACAGAATCCTCTATGGAGATTTCAAACAGAGGTATTACCTTATAAATACAGACGGGTGACAAATTAAAGGGAAAAAATGTTACAGGCCTGAATGCTTGAATGGTTTCATCATAGGATAAAGGTGATGACTCAGAACAACCTTGTACTGATTTGCAGTGACCCTTCCCTCTAAGAAGTTAAGTGGACCCAAACCATGCCAGTAAAATTCCTCCCTACAGCATAACAGAGCCACCAGATCCCCTCACTGTAGGGGTCAAACATTGAGACCTTTACCATTTTTTCCTTTAATTTGTCACCCGGCTGTATATATATTATATACAGTTATAACTAACTATCACATTTATTGACAGTTATAACTATTATCACATAATAAAAAACCCAAATTAACATTTGATTACTGCCATTACAGGTATCGTATTTTGAATCCTGCTGCTATCCCTGAGGGTCAGTTCATTGACAGCAGGAAGGGAGCCGAGAAACTCCTTGGGTCTCTGGATATTGATCACAATCAATACAAGTTTGGTCATACCAAGGTATCGCTTGGAGTTTTTCTGATATTGAAAAAAATTAAACATCATTCCATTGGATGATGTGGAAGATAAATACCCATTGCTATTGTTGTCAGGTGTTCTTCAAAGCTGGATTGCTGGGTCTACTTGAGGAGATGAGAGATGAGCGTCTCTCTAAAATTATCACTAATATTCAGGCCAGATCCCGTGGTATCCTATCTCGTATTATGTATCAGCAGATGGTGGAACGAAGGTATCTTTTGTGTCCTGATGGTACTGTTCATTAAACAGTCAAAGATTGTTGATTTGTAATTTGTTTATTTAACTAATGCCTTCTGTTTACTTTAAAAAAATCTCTAGAGATGCATTATTAGTGATCCAGTGGAATGTCCGTTCATTCATGGGGGTCAAGAATTGGCCCTGGATGAAGCTGTTCTTCAAGATCAAACCTCTGCTGAGATCTGCTGAAGCAGAAAAGGAGATGGCCAACATGAAGGAAGAATTCCTTAAATTGAAAGAAGCTTACGCAAAGTCTGAAGCTCGTAGGAAGGAACTAGAGGAGAAAATGGTCTCCCTTCTCCAAGAGAAGAATGACCTGCAGCTCCAAGTTCAAACGGTGAGAATGGCACTATAGCAACATCTTCCTTTGAACATGTCATTAAGGTATGTGCTAATGAGATTAATGTTTGGCAGGAACAAGATAATCTCTGTGATGCAGAGGAAAGATGTGAGGGGCTGATCAAAAACAAAATCCAACTGGAGGCAAAACTCAAAGAGATCACAGAAAGACTGGAGGATGAAGAGGAGATGAATGCTGAACTCACTGCTAAGAAGAGGAAGCTGGAGGACGAATGCTCTGAGTTAAAGAAGGACATCGATGACTTAGAGTTAACTCTGGCTAAAGTAGAGAAAGAGAAGCATGCCACTGAGAACAAGGTATGACAACTGATTTAACCTTTTATTTGACCACAGATCAGCAACTTGATGAGACATCCAATAATGCATCTTTTCATGGTTCTTAGGTAAAAAATCTGACTGAAGAAATGGCTGCTTTGGAGGAAATAATTGCCAAGTTGACCAAGGAAAAGAAAGCCTTACAGGAGGCTCATCAGCAAACGCTGGATGACCTGCAGAGTGAAGAAGACAAAGTCAACACTCTGACCAAGGCCAAGGCTAAGCTGGAGCAGCAAGTGGATGATGTAAAAATCCATATCAAAATCATACTACTTAGATGATATTGTGAGTATTAATTATTAAACAATTCACAAATGTTGTGATCCTATGTATTTGCATTAAGCTTGAAGGATCTCTTGAGCAAGAGAAGAAGGTTCGAATGGACCTTGAGAGAGCAAAGAGAAAGCTGGAGGGAGACTTAAAGTTGACCCAGGAGAGCATAATGGATCTAGAAAATGACAAGCAACAGATGGAGGAGCGTCTGAAAAAGTACAAATTCATTATGACATTGTTTGACCAGTAACAGGTATTTGATCTTGTTGCATATGGAGTTCCAATTAGCTTACACTGAAACCTTACACTGCTACAGGAAGGACTTTGAGGTCAGCCAGCTGAACAGCAAAATTGAAGATGATCAATCCATAATAGCTCAACTTCAGAAGAAGCTGAAAGAGCTGCAGGTAAAAATGTGCACTATTGGGTCTAATAATTAAATGTTAAGATTTTTCTGAAGTGCACTGCATTTAAACACGTTTTGACACTAGGCTCGTGTAGAGGAGCTGGAGGAAGAGCTTGAGGCAGAGCGAGCTGCCAGAGCCAAGGTGGAAAAGCAGAGAGCAGACTTGGCAAGAGAGCTGGAGGAGATCAGTGAGAGGCTGGAGGAGGCTGGTGGAGCAACAGTAGCCCAGATTGAGATGAACAAGAAGAGGGAGGCTGAGTTCCAGAAACTCCGCAGAGACCTTGAAGAGGCCACTCTGCAGCATGAAGCCACCACTGCTACACTGAGGAAGAAACAAGCTGACAGTGTTGCTGACCTGGGGGAGCAGATCGACAACCTGCAGAGAGTCAAGCAGAAACTGGAGAAGGAGAAGAGTGAGCTCAGACTGGAACTGGATGATGTGGTTTCCAGTATGGAACAGACTGTGAAGTCTAAGGTATGTGTGCTTAAAGATGCTTAATGCAAATTCCCACACAAGTGAAACCAACTGACCACTAGCTAGTTGTTTGAATGATGTTTTGAATCCTAGAGGTGATGTAACATCAGTAAACTGTGTAAATGAACACCTCCAACTTAACCCTGTATGGCATGGTGATGCCCTCAGGCAACAAACCACCCTTTTGGACCTCACACCGCCTCTATACATTTTTTAAATGAAAAAATATATATGATATCACAAGACATGTCTGTGTCCATTGAAATGAGGGGCTGACGTGGGTTTGACTTTTTGTCTGGTAGTGGAACAGTCCTTTCAGGAAACAAAGTCACATGTGACACATGTATATTTGATTGTTTAAAGACATATTTTTTAAAATTTATTTACTATACTTCATTTGTTGCCTCAGGGCAACATTGTGCAGTTAGACCACTCCTGTTAGGGCAATCTCATGCATGGAGATACGCTGGGATGCATAGTTATTACCATAGTCAATTACTTTACTATCTACTAAGTGGATCCCAGAATCAGGTTTGAGTGACAGTAAGGAGGTCAGGGGTCAGTCAGTAGAGTAATGTGTGTGTGTGTGTGTGTGTGTGCACCCGCGCATGTGCACATGTGTGTTTGTTGATAATGAGACCGATTCTATGGATGAAGATGTTGATGATGTACCAAAGGATGACGCTCCATTACCCCAGTCCACAATGGGGGGACGACAACAAATTTTATGATGGATACATTATCAGGGACCCCCAAGCTCCACCCCCAAAATTTCCCCCCTGAAATAAAATGCCATAGAGGGTTAAATGTATTGTGGGGATGGAAAGCTAGTGAAGATAAATGCCTGGAAAGGGGGATATTTCTAGACCACTTGCTTTAAATGTTTCCCCATAGTATCTGAACAGTGATAAAAATCCATTTGAACTATGGTATATTTATTTTGAAGACGAATTTGGAGAAGACCTGCAGAACTCTGGAGGACCAAATGAACGAATACAGGACTAAGTGGGAAGAATCTCAAAGATCCCTTAATGACTTCACCACCCAGAAAGCTAAGCTTCAAGCTGAGAATGGTCAGTATTATGCTCTTAAACTTGTTTAATGTAGAATAATGCTAATCTAAAACCGAACTTTTGCCTTTCCAGATGAGCTTTTAAGACAGATGGAGGAGAAAGAATCTCTTGTTTCACAGCTGACTAGAGGAAAGAATTCCTACAATCAACAACTTGAAGATCTCAAAAGACAGCTAGAGGAGGAAACAAAGGTATGGAAATAGCTAAATGCATTTATTTTTCTTAATGTCTCAAAAAAAGAAACATCTATATTGTCTTTATTCATCCAGGCCAAGAATGCATTAGCACATGCAGTGCAGTCTGCTCGCCATGACTGTGACCTGCTCAGGGAGCAGTATGAGGAGGAGCAGGAGGCCAAGGCAGAACTGCAGCGCAGCATGTCCAAGGCCAACTCTGAGGTGGCTCAGTGGAGAACTAAGTATGAAACTGATGCCATCCAGAGGACTGAGGAACTGGAGGAGGCCAAGTAAGGGAAGAATCTTAACTGGTATTTAGCAATACTAATACACATGCAGAGAATAATACTAAAACCTTAACTTATTGATGATCTAGAAAGAAGCTGGCTCAGCGCCTGCAGGATGCTGAGGAGGCAGTTGAAGCAGTGAATGCTAAATGTTCCTCTCTGGAGAAGACCAAACACAGACTGCAGAATGAGATTGAAGATCTCATGGTGGATGTGGAGAGGTCTAATGCTGCTGCTGCTGCTCTGGACAAGAAGCAAAGAAACTTTGACAAGGTATATCGTTACTCATTATAATCAAGATTATTTCTACATTTCTACACTCTAAGAACCAAGACCTCAATGGAATATTCACATATGGTATAGTTGTACAGATTTATAAGTTTTGAGGTTTCATTGGGAATGTTATAAATTACATCAACAATAGCTACCTACAGTACTTATAAGATAATGGCTATCCAACCTAGTAACATACAGTATAAGTTTGATTAATGTTACTTATGTTCATATGAAAACAAAAATAGATTGAAACTGCAGTCTGAAGTGTCGTTGCATTGTTTTTTGGAATAATTAATTCCACAAACTGTGGAGAGCTTGATTTGGTGATTACTACCGACAGAAGATGACAATTTAAAACAAGATCTTACGACTTGCATCTTAATATCTAGGTCCTGTCTGAGTGGAAGCAGAAGTATGAGGAGTCTCAAACAGAGCTGGAGAGCTCTCAGAAGGAGGCCAGATCTCTGAGCACTGAGCTCTTCAAACTGAAGAACTCATATGAAGAGTCTCTCGATCAACTGGAAACCTTGAAGAGAGAGAACAAGAACTTACAGGGTAATATATCAGTGAATATGTCTTGGCAGGCAATACATAGTACATATAGCATATGACTGAGGTGCCAAACAACCAACTAAATGCAAACTACTTCCACAAACAGAGGAGATTTCTGACCTCACTGAGCAACTTGGTGAGGGAGGAAAAACTGTTCATGAGTTGGAGAAGGCTCGTAAGCAGCTGGAGCAGGAAAAGAGTGAGATCCAGTCTGCTCTTGAGGAAGCGGAGGTACAGGCCCTCTTTGATAATAACATATTTTAGAGTAACAGTGTCTGCTGCTTTGTAAAACTGTACCCTCCTGTCCATCAGGCCTCCCTGGAGCATGAAGAGGGTAAGATTCTAAGAGCCCAGATGGAGTTCAATCAAGTTAAAGCTGATATTGAACGCAAACTTACTGAGAAAGATGAGGAGATGGAGCAGTCCAAGAGGAACCTGCAGAGGACTATAGACACCCTGCAGAGCTCTCTTGAAGCTGAGTGTCGCAGCAGAAATGAGGCGCTACGTCTGAAGAAGAAAATGGAGGGAGACCTCAATGAGATGGAGATCCAGCTAAGCCAGGCCAACAGGCAGGCAGCTGAGGCCCAGAAACAACTTAAATCTGTTCATGCACACCTGAAGGTAAATTAGAAAGACAAAGGCTCAGTTTCTTAAGATATTTCAAATTCGAATTGATTATAAACATGAATGTCATTGATGTCATCCCATTAAGGACTGCCAAATTCAGCTGGATGACTCTGCTCGGGTCACTGATGATCTTAAAGAGAACATCGCAATTGTTGAGAGACGCAACAATCTGCTTCAGTCTGAACTGGAGGAATTGAGGGCTGCTCTCGAACAAACTGAGAGAAGCCGCAAACTTGCTGAGCAAGAGCTGCTGGATGTTAGTGAGAGGGTGCAGCTACTGCACTCACAGGTGAGCCCACATCATTTATTGCAACACAACCATAGACTGACTGGTTTTCTTTGATATTATAAAGAACTCAAAAGATTTACTATTTCTGAAGTGCAGTAACACACCCTTCTCGCATTCTCAAATATCACATCTTAAAAATATGTAGAACACTAGCCTGTTAAACCAGAAGAAGAAGCTGGAGGGTGATACAAGCCAGCTTCAGACAGAAGTGGAAGATGCGGTGCAGGAGTGCAGAAATGCTGAAGAGAAGGCCAAGAAGGCTATTACTGATGCTGCCATGATGGCAGAGGAACTGAAGAAAGAGCAGGACACCAGCGCTCACCTGGAGCGTATGAAGAAGAACATGGAGCAAACCATCAAAGACCTGCAGCACCGTCTGGATGAAGCTGAACAGATTGCCATGAAGGGAGGCAAGAAGCAAGTGCAGAAGCTTGAGTCCAGGGTGAGTATTTCTGTCACATGTCTAATCTTTGTCATGTTTTGGACAGCAAAGATGTTAAATAAAAGTTAAATTTACAAAATCTTGACTTTTACCAGGTGAGGGAGCTGGAAAATGAAGTGGAAATAGAGCAGAAGAGAAGCAGTGAATCTGTGAAGGGCATCCGGAAATATGAGCGCCGCATCAAGGAACTTACCTATCAGGTTTGTAGCTTGTTGCTAACATTATTGATCTTTAATCTCCATATGAGGTTAAAGTTCTTTTTAAGGACACATAAGTGTGGAACGTTGTCTCTTTTGTCACAGACCGAGGAGGACCGCAAAAACATTGCTCGACTCCAGGATCTGGTAGACAAGCTGCAATTGAAAGTTAAATCCTACAAGAGATCTGCTGAGGAGGCTGTAAGTGTGGAAATCTTTGAATTGAAGTCTTCATGTGGTTTCTTTCCCCATTCAGTGAGTAATTATATTTCTTTAATTTACCTTTAACAGGAGGAACAGGCCAATTCTCATCTGGGCAAGTTCCGCAAGCTGCAGCATGAGCTGGATGAGGCTGAGGAGAGAGCCGACATTGCTGAGTCCCAGGTCAACAAGCTGCGTGCCAAGAGCCGCGATACTGGCCCCAAGGTATGAAGCATGCATTCTGCAGCAGGCGCACAGCATCCGACCCTGACACATGCTGTCCTCTGTTGGCTGAATTTAACACGTATGCTGTTCTGCTATTCAATTATTAGCACAAATACGTGTTATGTCAATTTCAATGTTTGATATACTAAAGCAATACTAATCTGAAGAACTAACAGCTGTTTCTCTTTTTCTTTCTCTCCAACTTTCCCGGCTGCAACAGAAAGGGTTTGATGAGGAGTGAAGCTTTGGAGCCTTCAGAAAACCTTCTGACTGCTGTGTGAAGTAGTTCCCCTCATTTATCACTATTGACTTCTGGTAGTGCTTAATAAAATCTCAGCAAGCTTTTGGCCATCTTTGAATTCTTCCTTTTTTTTGGGAATGAGTGGGTTAATAGAACATTCTGGATTTAACGTATCTTGATCAAATTATGAATATGCAGATATTTAGTACAGGACAGGTTAAAGGGGAACTCCACCGGTTTTACACATCAAAGTGTGTTTACTTTTGACCTGATAAAATTATCTTAAGTGAGGGATGAAAAAAATATGGATCTAAAAGTAAAATTATAGATGAGGAATTTAATAAGGAAATACCAAATTTAAAACCCAATAAGGCAGCAGGAGCAGATGGTTTTCCCTCAGAGTGGTACAAGGAAATGAAAGGTCTGCTGACCCCAGTAATGAGGGATACATTTAATCATGTACTTGAGACTGGTGTAACTGGTGTAATACCAAAAGAAGGTAAAGATAAAAAAAAAATAAAATTGAATGTGGAAGTTATAGGCTGATAAGTGTACTGAACTAAGATTGTAAGATTTTTACCCACATTTAGGCAAAAAGAATTGAAAAAATCCTCCCCCAGATATTAAGTCTAGATCAGACAGGTTTTATTCAGCAAAGGCAGACACAAGATA
This sequence comes from Thunnus thynnus, assembly GCF_963924715.1. Taxonomy (NCBI): domain Eukaryota; kingdom Metazoa; phylum Chordata; class Actinopteri; order Scombriformes; family Scombridae; genus Thunnus; species Thunnus thynnus. The sequence continues at coordinate 4,677,277 of NC_089528.1, forward strand.
ACATTTTCCGTACACTACATGTGATTGAACATATAGTGGAAAACAAACTCCAGTCAGTATTATTGGGACTTGATGCTGGAAAAGCTTTTGATCGGATCAACTTGGAATTATTTTCAATATTAAGTATTACAGAAATTTGGATTTCATCAGACTTTTATTAAAACTATTCAAACACTGTGTTATAGCCCAATGACAAGAATGAAAATAAATGGAGCCATATCAAACTCCTTCAGCCTGGAGAGAGGGACCAGACAGGGCTGTCCAATAAGGCTATCACTGTTTGCAATATTTATTGAAGCGTTAAGTCAGGGGATCACTCAGGATAATAATATTACAGGTATGAAAATGCTAGGTCAAGAACATAAAATTTCTTTATTCGTGGATGACATTTTAATCTACCTGTGAAACCCAGAGAGTTCATTTTTTAAACTATTTCAAATTCATTCTGATATTTTTAGTTCTGTGTCAGGCTATAAATTGAACATTCCAAGACCCAAATACTAAGTTTCAATTACAGGCCTTGCCGGAACACAAGCTCCAACATCCAAAAAGATTGGGATTTGGATTATGTGCGATATCTAGGAATAAACATCCTAAAAGAATCAACAACTTTGTAAGGCTTAAATTTTAACCCTTTAAGTCAGAAAATAAAGGAGTACATAAAGAGATGAAATTTAATTCCAATATTAAGTTTTGAGTCTCAAACTGAGTCAGTGAAAATGAATGTCTTGCCTAGGGTATTGTACTTGTTCCAATTGAAATAACTGATAAACAGTTCAACAAATGGGATAAATTGATATCATGGTACATCTGGCAAGGGAAAAAAACAAGGATTTCAAACTCTTTCCCTGCCTAAAGGACTATTATATATCGGCCCAAATGAGGAACTTGTTTTGTTGGTGCAATTCTGATTACCAAGATGGAAAGAAACTGAAGAGAACATGTCCGGGGAAGTTCCAATTCAGGCACAGTTAGGCGATAAAAGACTTATTAAAAACCTAATGAAGGTAATAGGTAATAGGTAACCTAAAAATAGGTAACAGGTAATAAGTGGATCAACTTATCTCTGAAAATATGGGTAAATATTGTCTCTAGGGGTGGCCTGCTTAAACAGATAAAGATTCTGAGTTGGTGCTCTCATGACCTTGACTTTATCCCGAGCAGATTGGATGTGAGCTACACGGGATGGGCTAATTGTTACTGATTTTTTTCAGGTACATCCTCACATAAATGGTCCTATGTTGGAGGGTCAAAAGGTGTTTGAAAACAACTTATTGAAAATATTTATTTTTTATTATTTTATTAGGGCAGATTCTGGGCTTAAAGTTATTTCAAGCCTATATAGGGGACTCCAGGAGGTTAAAATTGCAAGTACCATCTACATAGAACAAAAATGTTCTATGTAGATGTAGGGACACTAAGAGTTGCATTCCAGAGGAAGTCTGGACAAAATATTGTGAATCTCAATGGAGGATATGAAGCTCAGCCTCATGGAGAGTGTTTGGCTAAAAGAGTCCTAGTAGATACGTCATCACACTTGTTCAGAGGTCTTTCCACTCTCTTCCAGCTGCTGGAGGAAATGTGGCTCCCAGGAATCAGATCAATCAGAGTCGGTTGGAGCTGAAGACTACAAGTTTGAAAATGAAAAAAATCTGTGGAGTTAGAAAGAAATGAGCAATGATGAGAGAAGTGAGAAATGATTACCAGACCTCTGTAGCTTCTCATCTCTGCTTGAGGCTAGCAGCTCCAGGCGACATTAGCTACTACTGGCATAACACACCCGAATCCCCTGACTGAACTGTAGTGTGGGTAATGTAGGTACCAGGTTCTGACAAGGAAGAACAATGTGTGGAATAAAAAAGATACCTCTGGTTCTGTTACATAGATTTTTTTATCTAAACTGGTCATTGTCCGACAGTGTTATCAGATTGAAATGCTAAATCAGTGGAGCATTCTTTAAGATACATTTTAGTGTTGTAGAGTCTACAGTGTTTTGAGGTCAATTACGATGTCTGTCAGACATCAGTTCAGGAGTGAGGAAGGAAGGAAGAGAAGAGGTAGGCCTGAACAGGAAAACCCAGGGGACCAATGATGTATGGTGACAGAGGGCCTGAAATTTGGAGAGTTGAGGTGAGGGAATGGCTTAAATAGAGAGAGATAAAACAAATCTCTTGTTCTTAAAATAGAGTTAAAGAAAGCCTAAGAGCCCGGGCCTCAAGGTCAACAATAAACCAGTGCTCACTCTCAGGCCTTCCATAACACAGTGTATAATCACTTACAGCTGGTCAGTGAATCCCAGCTCAAGTCTGCTTTTTTTTCTCTAAAATGGCAAGGGAGGATCTCAAAGTCAATAATCAAATATGTAGTTCATTTACTACAATAAAGCCACACAACAAAAATAAATTCAACTGGAATGCCTTCTCCATTTCACGGTACATTTACATTAAATTAAACATGGTAAACTGAATCAAATTTCGATGTTTTTAATGAAGTCAATTTATACATTTTGCAATATGTCGATGATATGAGATTAGTTCTAAGATTCACAGTATTACAAATCAAAGTAGGGTGTTGAGTAGAGGTATTGAGTAGTTTCACTTTAAGTAGTTTGTAGTGGTATAGAATCAATGTTCTTTTATGCCAACGACTAAAAGTGCTATCCTTACCTGTCTAGAGCTTTTTCCTTGGTGCTGGTGTCATGTCTCAGTCATTGTTGCTGGTGGAGAATAAATAATGATTCGAGGCAGGAGGATGGAGGAGAGGGAGGCCCCAGACTCCCTTTATGTGAAATTCAGGGAGTCCTGTCACCTTCTCTTATTACATGTCATGTCCTTAACTCCCTGAGTGGACAAGCAGGTATCTTTGAGCGAATGAAAACAAACTCACACCTCTCCATAAAGAGGTACACCATGTACAGAACAGTATGTGTTGAGGATTATCAGCATGATTAACAGGATATCTGAGCCTGTGCTCAAGTGAATAAGATAATTGACCAAAGATGGAGCAGTATGCCGCCTCTATAATTAGACCACCTTTAACGCACTATACTGTATGATGCATATGGTCACACCTCAGGAGTTAAAATTAATCATCTTTGACACTGTCATATAAAAATGTCACTGTCACTGACTGATGACTGATGAACACAACAGAGATTTAGTTTAAAGCCATTTCATAAAAGCTTTTACACCTGCTGCTCCCTGCAGTAGACATTCCTCTGCTGCACAAAACAAAATACATATGAAATATCCAGCAGAAGCAACAGTGATAATTTGGAATAGGTAAAGTTTTGCCTATAACAATGAGCAACAATGAGCAACAATGAGCACCAGAATGGTTGAACACACTAAGAAAAGAGCACCAGAGATTCATCAACAGAAAATCCAGAGAGGATGATGTAACCCCTCAAAGTCATATTTGGTTCGACAATAACCACTTAAAGATGGGACAAATTTTACAGCTTACAAATTTAATTGGGATCAACCATACATACCTACTATAGGTGCATACAGTAATTATTCAGTACAGTTAATTGCATTAGTGAACCCCGCCCAGAAAAGCTACTTTAACTGTCAGTTGTACTTCTGTACTCAATCCCCTGATCTACACAAGATCAAGTTAAAATACTGTATCAGGACTAAAATTATAATAATTAACTATATTTATGTATTTCATTCCCTTCTCAAAAAGTGCTTTACAAAAGACAGTAAAAAGGAGGTAAAACAGACACAAAAGAGCACGCAATATTTAAAGGAAAGGAAAATATAAAGGCAGAACACAATATAAAAAATAAAACACTCAAAACACAAAATAAGATTTTGAAGTCTCTAAGTTGCTGATACTGTATGATGACCAACAATAGGTGTCCGCTGTGAGGGCCCAGATATGTTGCTAAATGCTGAATTTGAATAACTTTCCCCAGTTTATATTTTACTTCATATGTGAGATGAGAATGTACATTTGTCATGACATAAATCTAAATCATGTTTCCTTCAATGAGTAGAAGTTTGATCTATGAGGTCAGTGTTATCTTCACTCGGTCTTTAGCAGAGGCATGGAATCTCTCACTTCCATTTGGCACCCTGACGCCGGCTGTCAGTAACAGGTCTGGGGAAGTTATCAGAATGGAAATAATCTCAGCACTTGTCAGCAGCTGTTGACCCTCTTTTTATCTCTTAACCTTTGAAGGGGCTGTGATTATTGGTGCTAGTGACTGGCTGTGCATTACAGTTTCTATACGTAATTACAATGTATGTTGTATAAATTGTTAGTTCAGTTTTATAAGTTAGAAATCATTACATGTGATTACATAGTGGGCCAAGTCAAAAAAACTGAAAAAACAAAAGGTACATGCAACACAAATCAGTAAGCTTTATGAATAGCACCTAAGGGTGAGTGGTTGGTGGGTTTATGCTTGTTTTTGGAGCAAAACGTCAATAACTGTTGATGAAGTAGATTTCAAAGATATTAGAATTAAGACTGGAAGTAAAACCTGCAATAAAGCTGAAGCAGCTCAGCTTAGACTCAGACTCCACAGAGGAGAGGCATTTTAAATGGGACATAAAAATTTGATGGGCTGTGGGATATACCTGTCACTCTCAGTATATTTATGGGAGGCAGAACTCAGTGTGAGGCCATCATCTGCTGCAGCTATCCTTGATGCAGGCAAAGGCAGGATCCTGAAAGCCTCTGTGGCTGTTCTTCTCAATCAGTGCAGGGTTCTCAGCAGGAATTTCACACAGTTATCTTTGTCCTCAAAGACACAATGCCATGTCAACAGGATTGTAACTGAGGGGCCAGCTTTCACAAGCTGCTGCTTGATAATGGGAGAAGGCTTCCACAGTGACCTTGGCATCACATTGGCGCACGTCATGCAGGCACAACCCTCTATTGTGTGTCATCATTACTGCCTTTCAGTGAATCTCAAGCATGTCACCTGTGGCAGACCTCTGTCTGTATTGCCTCGCACTTGTCGCCTGGATAATCGCACAGACTAATGTTCTTTATTTAGACCGACCCACTTGGTATCTGGTGGCTGTTTATATTACCACAAACTCCAGTCTATGATAACTAAACACAATATGTTACCCATGCCTCACTGTGACTTTACTTAAGCCCTCTGTGTAATTGAGACCCATTCATGGCATACTTCTCTAAAATATATCCCCATATATTTTCTGCATCTTCCTTTGTGTTTACACAACAAGACTAGTAGTTTACATTTATGGAAATAACTGTATTATTGTAAACCATGCAAAGAATGTGAATTTATCCTTTTGAGATGTTTTTTTCTGGTGCTACGTGAAAAAGCCTTGATTATACTGTCTTTCTTGATCTTAACTAATTTATTTTTTTAACATTATATCTTTTGTAAATGCAAAAATATATTTAAGTAGAGTTTGATGATTTTGAAATTATTTAGCACATTTATAATAAAACAGAAACATAACTTTCAATTTAACCTCTGGATTTTAGTCATATCTATTTTTTTGTATGCCTCTACTTGCTTTAATTGTTTTTAATTTTTATTTTTAATTATATATATATATATATATATTCAGTTTTCTTTATTTTTTGTTTATATTGGCATTTGTTCAATGATAAATAACACCTGTTTGTCCACATTTTTTTTTACTATTACATCACTGATTGTGATTTATGTGATATTTGATTGACCTGCCTGATAAAAAAGAAAAGAAAAATGGTTTTACCAATGAATACTTAAAGTAAAATTAGAAATTGGACATCCTAAAATTCAGCATATGACTACATTTACAACATCTATTTAAAATCATATAATGTTTAAACACATTTGAACAGTTTTGAACAGCATCAGTCTTGCATGTCCTAAGTAAGGATGCTTCTGTTTAATACAACATGCATTGTTCCTGTAACAGAAGCACACTTAAGGGATGATGAGAAAAGAATTCCTCCCCGTGTCTATTTAAAGATTGAGTCGTGTTCCCCTGGCTGCTTGAGGATACCTATGATTAATCACTGCTCTGGAGCTCCTAATATGGCCTCGTCAGGAGACCCCATCACTGATAAGACTCTGACCTGCTGATTTCTATATTGCTCTCCGCCACTCATTAACCCCCTCCCTTCATGTACCCCCAACCCATGTCAGACACAATAACATTCCTGGGCACTGAAAGGCTCCTCCATATTTGGCAGAGGGGCTTCGTTTATAAAGAGAACTCATGGTGAAACACCCAATAGGTCGCCATTCTATCTCAAGGTAAGGTGCGAGGACAATGGCTTGCAACACTTTGACACTGATGCATTACCTGTGCTGGCATGGACTGTAGAATTATCTCATTATTTTCCATTACTTCTTTCTACAGGACCATTACACCTCAGTCTCCTCAGTAGGGATTGGTAAGGTAAGAGCATCTGAAAAATGAAAATGTGTTTGATTTAAATACAGCAAATTTTATGTGGAAAGAAAAAAAAACCCATCATGATATGATAAATTAAATCAAATAAACAACAGATTCTAAATTGGCATATACATTCTTTCTGTGCTGCATTTGCCTTTAGCTAAATGAATACATAATATGGTTGAACTGTAAATGAGATTTTTTTTTGTTTGTTTTTTTTTGTAGAAAAGGTGAAAAATGGGTGACGCTGCCATGAAAGAGTTTGGGGCAGCAGCCCCGTACCTGAGGAAGTCAGATAAGGAGCGTCTGGAGGCCCAGACTCGTATCTTTGATATGAAGAAGGAGTGCTTCGTTCCTGACCATGATGAGGAGTTTGTGAAGGCATCCATCGTCAGCCGTGAGGGAGATAAAGTCACCGCTCAGACTGAAAAAGGGAAGGTCAGTGAGCTGCCCTGGATGCAACTGGTTTCCTAACTAAGACACAGGAGTGATGAAAGAAAAGATTAAGGCACATTTGTCCTTTCGTGATACATAGCAAAGCAACAACAGACAACCAAAGATTCCTGAGCAAGGAGGTATTGTGTTGCTGTACTCCAAACTACGCTGCATTACATACTTACTACATACATACAACATGCATTAAAAGCTTGTTTTATTTTCAAAAGATAATTGTAACAAATGGTAACAAAGTCAGTTTGATATATTTTACAAAAGGCACCCTTAATATTTAATGGTCGCTGTAATTTTGCAAAATGACCAACATTGCAATTTCTGTTTTCAGACTGTCACAGTGAAGGAGTGTGATGTACACCCTCAGAACCCACCAAAGTTTGATAAAATTGAAGACATGGCGATGTTCACCTTCCTCCATGAGCCAGCTGTGCTGTTTAACCTCAAAGAGCGTTATGCAGCATGGATGATCTATGTGAGTTGAAAGCTTTTAAAACAATGTGAAGCAAAGTAAAGGCTAAATACACCCAAAACATGGTGTAAATGTTCCCTTTCTTTTGTCTACATTCATATTTCAAATCAAAATTAACCAAAGTGCATTATGCCTGATATAAATGATCCATCGGTTTGCCTGCTTTCTCCTTCTCAGACCTACTCTGGGCTGTTCTGTGTGACTGTCAACCCCTACAAGTGGCTGCCAGTCTACAACAAAGAGGTGGTTGTTGCCTACAGAGGAAAGAAGAGGACTGAAGCTCCTCCTCATATCTTCTCCATCTCTGACAATGCCTACCAGTACATGCTAACTGGTATTTGAACTTCAGTTATCATATGCTCACATAAAATTCAAATTCCGAGGAAGCCTGTACTTTTAAGTGATCCTTTCTTTTCTTTTTTTAGACAGAGAAAATCAGTCAATTCTTATCACGTGAGTTTGGTTTTTATGACTTTATGTGATTGCAGTTCAGTGGTTCAATGTGATGAGAATTATATAGTCAGAGGCATCACATAGCTCCCTGTAAAATATTGTTGCTGGTTTTTCTGAGTTTTTGTTGATGCATGCCAGTTAACATAAGTAATTTATCTTATTATTTGATGTGGAATATTTATAGTGGCTAATAGTTGAGCATGTTCACACTGTATTGGAATAGACAACGAACATAAACATTAAATCATGTACATTGTGGAACATGATTTAATGGAAAGAAGTAAACAAATATGGAAATAACATCCCCTTGAACAGTTTTTATGCAGTCTGGTTCAGTTTGAAGTAAGTCATCCATGTTGGCAATACATGTCACTAACTGCAATAGGCCAATGCAGTACAATTATTAGGGCTGCAAGCACCAACTGTTTTTATTATCAATTAATCTGCCAATTATTTTCTCAGTTAATTTATTTATTGAATAATCATTTAGTTTATAAAATATCATGAATTGTCTGGTCAACAGTACAAAATCCAAAAGTACTGAGTTTACAGTTCACATTTGAGAAGCTGGCACCAGTGAATTTTGGCATTTTTGCTTCATAAATTACTTAATCAATAATGCAAATTGCTGCAGATTCATTTACGATTAATCAACAAGTCAAGTAATCAACTGATGGTTTCAGCTCTTATAGTTAATATTAAAAAGAATAAGTTATTAATCTGATTATGGATAGTCACAGTGGCAGCTTCTGGAAATTACATGTATACTTGAGAAAAGGTGTATCACCATTTACTGACTGCAATAATCTTTGTCCACTTTGAATATTTACAGCAGCATCAATTTACCTACATTCTGGTTAACTGATCAAGACCTGGTTAGAATGTATGCTGCCTAGTTGTCATCTTATCAAAATAATTCAATTTGTGTCTTCAGTGGAGAGTCTGGTGCTGGGAAGACTGTCAACACCAAGAGAGTCATCCAGTACTTTGCCAGCATTGCAGCTGGAAGTGGAAAAAAGGACACAGGCGCAGAAAAGAAGGTTTCTACTTTTTTCCTTTAAAGACACATTGTATAAGTGTTTATACATTTCAACAAATGTTGCACTGTTGTACTATTTCAGGGCACGCTTGAGGATCAAATCATCCAGGCTAACCCAGCTTTAGAGGCCTTTGGTAATGCTAAGACCATCAGGAATGACAACTCTTCCAGATTTGTAAGTTTCTGTCTGTAATATAATTGCCTTTTGTGCTCATTGTACAGTATTTTATTGTGGGATTTTTTTTCTCAGGGCAAATTCATCCGAATTCACTTTGCTGCTAGTGGAAAACTGGCATCGGCTGATATTGAGACATGTAAGTATACATTATATACATTCATCTGGTTTGCTGTCTTCATCGCAATGTTCACCTTCCTACCGACCTTCATAATACAAATGTCTTTACAGATTTGCTGGAAAAGTCCCGTGTCACCTTTCAGCTTAAGGCTGAGAGAGATTACCACATCTTCTATCAGATTCTGTCTCAGAAGAAACCTGAGCTGCTTGGTAAATGAAAACAAGTGATTTTTATACCAGTGACTACTGCAAGTTGAAATGCTGCTTCATCTCTAACATAAAAAACATTTTTGTTTTTCTTTTAAGAGATGCTGCTCATTACCAACAATCCCTACGACTACGCCTTCATCTCCCAAGGAGAGACAACTGTAGCCTCCATAAATGATGCTGAAGAGCTGATGGCCACTGATGTGAGTAAAGGACCATATTGTCTGTTTACAAAACAACAGCTCACATAAGCAGTTATAATATGTGGTATCAGTTGAATTTGCACATTTCACTATTCTAGACTTAGACCATGATGAGTTTACTGAAATGTAATGGTTTTGTTAATGGGAGTTGTTGGAAAAAACAGACAAGTGATGTTGCTCTGGCTTCCTACATGGTATTTTACATCTAGCTGTCAGCTTTGGATCCTGAAATTTTATGTCTTCTCAGATGTCAACTTTGGTTTAATGTGTGATCATAGAGGCTCAGAGGGCAAATACTATCTTGTCCCACCCTGCTGTCACTCTGCACTGTAAACCTTGATACAGCATAAAAATACAATGACATATCCAATATAAAACCCCTATTCTCAATCCAGGAAGCCTTTGATGTGCTGGGCTTCACTCAAGAAGAGAAGAATGGCATTTACAAGCTGACTGGTGCCATCATGCACTACGGTAACATGAAGTTCAAGAACAAGCAGCGTGAGGAGCAGGCAGAGGCTGATGGCACTGAAGGTGAAAAAGGCTCTCTAAAGCTCTGACACATGACAAACAAGATTTAAAACATGTCAGGATTCATCAGGATTTGATACTCACTGGGAGATTTTATATTCTATATTATATATTCATATTATATATGTATTTTCTCAGATGCTGACAAAGTAGCTTATCTGATGGGCATGAACTCTGCTGACCTCATCAAAGGTCTCTGTCACCCAAGAGTCAAAGTAGGAAATGAGTGGGTCACCAAGGGACAAAATGTCCAGCAGGTAAGAGGGAAAGTGGAGGGTTGAATTTCGGTCCTGGTTGATTTGGTGACACCTGTGGTCACTGGTGGTAACTGCAAGTGTGGTTTATACAACAGCAAACCCTCTCTGATCAGTTATTTTATCAGTAATGAAACCTAAGAGCATCTGGTCTATCTGTTGTCAGCCAAACAAACAAAAATTGGAGGTAGGCATAGGTAGACAATTTTAATACATGGCAGGATTGGCACACTCTGCCATGAGCAATGAAAACTACTATATAGAAGGGTAATTACAAAATGTAAATAATTGAATGGCCATTGCTGAAATAAAAATAACTTGAAGGAAACAGCACTGAGTTTTCATGAAGGATTATTTACTGGATTTCTTTTTTAGGTCTACTATGCTATTGGTGCACTGTCTAAGTCAGTGTATGAGAAGATGTTTTTGTGGATGGTAGTCCGTATTAACCAATCCCTGGACACCAAGCAGCCTCGCCAGTACTTCATTGGTGTACTAGACATCGCTGGATTTGAGATCTTTGATGTGAGCTCTGTCTATTATTTGTAGGCAAAGATTTAAACTCCTCTTTTTCACTCTGATGCATACAATAAAGAGGTGAGTGTGAAAATGACTACGCTGTTATCCACTTTACATTATAGTTCAACACCTTTGAGCAGCTGTGCATCAACTTCACCAATGAAAAACTGCAACAGTTTTTCAACCACCACATGTTTGTACTGGAGCAGGAAGAGTACAAGAAAGAGGGCATTGAATGGACTTTCATAGATTTTGGTATGGACTTGCAGGCCTGTATTGACCTGATTGAAAAGGTGAGAGACTCTGATGTAATGTTCAGTCACAATTAAGATGAATTACAATTTTTTTCTAACCACTCATATTTTGGTCTCCTCAGCCCATGGGTATCATGTCCATCCTTGAAGAGGAGTGCATGTTCCCCAAAGCCAGTGATTCTACCTTTAAAGCTAAACTCTATGACAACCACCTGGGAAAATCCAACAACTTCCAGAAGCCTAGAATTGTCAAAGGGAGACCAGAGGCTCATTTTGCCCTGGTTCACTACGCTGGAACTGTTGATTATAATATCAACAACTGGCTGGTGAAAAACAAGGATCCTCTGAATGAGACTGTTGTTGCACTGTACCAGAAATCTAATCTTAAGATGCTCGCAAACCTCTTTGCAAATTATGCTGGAACTGACTCAGGTAAGAATAAACCAGCCCAAACTCCAAAGAAAAACAATAGTATAGGTTGTAAATTCAGTCCTCAAAAACAACCTATAGTTTTGTTTGAGTGACTGATGCCATCTAGTGGCTGTAGTAATTCTGACCCAGAGAAGTGATGCAGTTCAGGTTACGTCTATATAACGTGACAAATTGGATGGATGGCTAGATAGGTAGATGGCAAAAAGTGGACTTAGCTGCAGGAGATCGTTGTTCGCTTTACATTTCTAACCATGAGTCGGGACTGTTTTTTAAAACCATAACTACGATTGTGATGTATTTACTGTTGCCATGACAATGAAAGTTGCTTAATATTAAGTATGTAGTAACTTTAACCCACATCGTGTTTCAAGTGATCATTTTAACCCAAACCATGATCTTTCCCTAATCCTAATGAAGTGGATTTTGTGCCTAAATCTAACCAGACCTTAAAGAGGACCTATTAAGCTCATTTCCAGCTCTAAATTTTATTTTTGGACTCCACTAGAGTAGCTTTGCATGATTCACAGTTCAAAAAACTCCTTATTTATCTTTACTGACCCTTTATGCACCTCCTTAGTATACACTGTGTCTCTTTACAGTCCATTTGAGCTCTTGTCTCTTTAAGGCCCCCCTCCCGATGAGCCCACTCTGTTCTGATCGATCAGCTTTACATATCAGAGTCGTGTTAAGTTACTGCTGATGCAAATCCAACATTTCCTGCTTTATTGCTTAAAATTAAAAGCTTTTAAATGACTAAATAAAGGGAACAACAATATATGGAGATATTTGGAGCTCTTTGTTCAGTGGATCAGTTAGAAATAATGAAGGGAGGAATAGTACAAGCAGACACAGCCACAATGATAATGATGTTTAGTGAAGAGCTGCAGATGACCAGCACACCTCCAACAGGTAAACTACTTATTTTACTTTGCTGTGCTGTATAATGGAATCATGGCTCAGTGGTGACTACCCTTAAAACAATGGAAAAATGCCATAATGTTAGCGGAGTGGGGCAGTGAACTTGTGCTATGCTTTGAGCAGATGTCCATACAAAGAAATCCATCATGAACCAATATCAGCTTGGGCTGAAAGTAGAAAAAACTGTTGGAAACTTAGCGTTCAAAGCAGTCTAAAGCTAGTTCTTTTTGCTCACAGCAATTACTTCGACAACGTTTACCATCGGCCACTTTTGACATGAACATTCGACAATGTGACATTATATATATGCCTGAAAATAAGAAAAAGCATAATAGGTCCCCTTTAACCGCAGCTTTTTCACACCATAAAACATAATTATTTTATAACAGTAATTTGTAACGGTTTTAGAAAGCACAGACAAATTATGTCGTCCTGCTAATTACTGCCAATAGAGGCAGCATATTAGAAAACCCTCCTATGGGTTGTTCTGGAGTGCGTAGTGCAATCGACCCATGGGGTCATTTAATTATAAGGACATGTTTGAATAAACTGAATGTACTGCATTAACCTGGGAGTATCTATAATTTATTAGTTTACTCACAGATGTCTATTACCAATGGCAAGATTGAATTATTTATGCCTGTGTCTGTTAATGCAGTCTAATTAGTTGCACTCTTGTTTACTAGCAGATGGTGGAAAGGGTAAGGGAGGAAGCAAGAAGAAGGGTTCATCCTTCCAGACCGTGTCTGCTTTGCACAGGGTTGGTATAAACACATAAATATGTGTGAGTGGCTGCTTCACATGGAAATCAATGACTGAGACTTAATTTTCAATGGATACCTGAGAGATTAGTCACAATGATCACCTAAATAGGTTGCTAAACACACTGTTAAATTACTTAACTTCACAGGAGAACCTGAACAAGCTGATGACCAACTTGAGGTCTACTCACCCTCACTTTGTACGCTGCATCATCCCCAATGAGACCAAGACTCCTGGGGCTATGGAGAACCCTCTGGTGATGCACCAGCTGCGCTGTAACGGTGTGCTGGAAGGCATTAGGATCTGCAGAAAGGGCTTCCCCAACAGAATCCTCTATGGAGATTTCAAACAGAGGTATTTATCAGATATAAAGATAGGAGACATATTAAAAGAAAAACATCAAATCTGTTGGTAACACATAGGGCAACCACAAACTACTGCCACAGCTTCGAGGTGACTTGGCGTAGATTTTCAAAGTCTGTTGCTCTCTGCTGGAGGAATAGACACTATTCTACCAAAAGATATTCCTGCATATTCTGCAGAGAGGGCTTCCCCAACAGGATCTTATATGGAGATTTGAAACAGAGGTGTTACCTCATATTAAGTGTTAAATCATATAATTCCAAAAGAAAATGCAAGTATTATTCTCAAATACATTTTATCTTTTATTTTCCAGATATCGCATCCTGAATCCTGCTGCCATTCCTGAGGGTCAGTTCATTGACAGCAAGAAGGGAGCAGAGAAACTTCTTGGGTCTTTGGATATTGACCACAACCAATACAAGTTTGGACACACTAAGGTAATTAATGAAGGGCCAAATCCAAAGCAATGCACATTTCTGATCTACACAAAGTTTACCAGTTTAAAGCTACATTGTCCCAAGAGTGTAACCCCTCATTTGTTGAACACATGCATAACAGCTAGCGGATATTTACATGATGTTCACATCTCCTGAAGGTATTCTTCAAGGCTGGTCTTCTTGGGCAACTGGAAGAGATGAGAGATGACCGTTTATCACTCATCATCACTGGAATCCAAGCTAGATCAAGAGGTCTACTGGCAAGAGTGGAATTCCAGAAGATTGTTGAAAGGAGGTTGGATGAATCAGGACTTTAAAATGGGCTAAAAGAAAAGTAATTGTAATGATTTCATTTTGCTGTTAGTTGTACAGTAATTAAAACTTTGGTTGATCTTTGACAGGGATGCACTACTGGTAATCCAGTGGAACATCCGTGCCTTCATGGGGGTCAAGAATTGGCCCTGGATGAAGCTCTTCTTCAAGATCAAACCTCTGCTGAGATCTGCTGAAGCAGAAAAGGAGATGGCCAACATGAAGGAAGAATTCCTGAAGTTGAAAGAAGCTTATGCAAAGTCTGAAGCTCGAAGGAAGGAACTAGAGGAGAAAATGGTCTCTCTTCTCCAAGAGAAGAATGACCTGCAGCTGCAAGTTCAGGCCGTAAGTTTGATGACTGCATTCCTGATGGTTTTAAATTATAATCATTATATGCAAAATAATGTATACATTATCATATGTAATATGACTTATCATGTGTGATTAACTCAATTATCATTTCAAATTAGGAGCAAGATAATCTTGCTGATGCAGAGGAAAGATGTGAAGGGCTGATCAAACACAAAATTCAGACGGAGGCAAAAGCCAAAGAGTTATCTGAGAGACTGGAGGATGAGGAGGAGATGAATGCTGAACTGACTGCTAAGAAGAGGAAGCTGGAAGACGAGTGTTCTGAGTTAAAGAAGGACATCGATGACTTAGAGTTAACTCTGGCTAAAGTGGAGAAAGAGAAGCATGCCACTGAAAACAAGGTATGACAACTACTCTGCTCTTTGTATTTCTCTTAACTGTAAGTGCATGTATGGGAAACAGGTTTGTAACCCTTCAGTACACTTTTCTATAATCCTCATTTCTCCATTTGCAGGTGAAGAACCTGGTTGAGGAGATGGCTGCTCTGGATGAAATCATTGCCAAGTTGACCAAGGAAAAGAAAGCCTTACAAGAAGCTCATCAGCAAACGCTGGATGACCTGCAGAGTGAAGAAGACAAAGTCAATACTCTGACCAAGGCCAAGGCTAAGCTGGAACAACAAGTGGATGATGTATGTATTTCAATGAATGTGTTTAAAAAGGTCTATCACTGTTCCTTGCATGTTGGAGAAAATGGTTTGACTTTCTGCAATGAACTTGTCCAGCTTGAAGGTTCCCTGGAACAAGAGAAGAAGATCCGCATGGATCTTGAGAGAGCAAAGAGAAAGCTGGAGGGTGACTTAAAGCTGACCCATGAGAGCCTCATGGACCTGGAGAATGACAAGCAACAGCTCGAAGAGCATCTGAAAAAGTAAGCACACCATTATATGAACAGTATGTCTATATTTCATAAAGTAGAGAAAAGCTCTACAGATACAGACAATATAAATTTGCAGTTGACCTAACTCTTCCTAATTTCCTGACAGGAAAGACTTTGAACTCAACCAGCTCAATAATAAAATAGAGGATGAGCAGGCCACTGCCATTCAACTTCAAAAGAAACTGAAAGAGCTTCAGGTAATGAATAACTCATATACAAACTTGGTTAAGCCCTCAACAATAAGTAGCGACTAAATAATTCTGCCTTAACAGGCTCGCATTGAGGAGCTGGAGGAAGAGCTTGAGGCAGAGCGAGCTGCCAGAGCCAAGGTGGAAAAGCAGAGAGCAGACCTGTCCAGAGAGCTGGAGGAGATCAGTGAGAGGCTGGAGGAGGCTGGTGGAGCAACAGTAGCCCAGATTGAGATGAACAAGAAGAGGGAGGCTGAGTTCCAGAAACTCCGCAGAGACCTTGAAGAGGCCACTCTGCAGCATGAAGCCACCTCTGCCACACTGAGGAAGAAACAAGCTGACAGTGTTGCTGACCTGGGGGAGCAGATCGACAACCTGCAGAGAGTCAAGCAGAAACTGGAGAAGGAGAAGAGTGAGCTCAGACTGGAACTGGATGATGTGGTCTCCAATATGGAACATATTGTGAAGACAAAGGTTGGCTAAATTGACAAGCAATTTCTTGCTAATGTTGATACAACACAGATATGTGGGTATTTGGGATATAATGGGTACATTTAGAAATGTTTTCTGTGATGTGATTTATTTCAATTCAGACAAATCTGGAGAAGACATGCAGGACTCTGGAAGATCAGATGAATGAATACAAGTCCAAGTTTGAAGAAGCTCAACGCTGCATCAATGACTTCAATATGCAAAAAGCAAAGCTTCAAACGGAAAATGGTATATTTTTTGCTTTAATACAAAACCAGGCATGATATTATTGTTTTATCTTTTTTACTTGCCTGCTTGATTTAATTGACAGGACCATATACAGAACATGTTTTATCACTATAATCAAACTTAAGCTTTTAAAACATGAAAAACCAATGAGTGGGAAAAATAGACACAATTTCTCATAAAAGTTCACTTCTGGGTGACGCAGGATTTGTTAAGACATTGACAATAACATGTTGCCTTTGACCAAAATACTAGGTGAGCTCTCAAGGCAGCTGGAGGAGAAGGATTCCTTGGTTTCTCAACTGACAAGAGGAAAAATGTCCTACACTCAACAGATTGAAGACCTTAAAAGACAATTGGAAGAAGAGACCAAGGTGAAGTTTCAGTACACAGTGACAGCAATGCGCATGTTATTTCTAACTGATATATATCATAGTTTTAATCATTCATACACATTTTTTTAAAAACAGGCAAAGAGTGCCCTGGCCCATGCAGTGCAGTCCTCTCGTCATGACTGTGACCTGCTCAGGGAGCAGTATGAGGAGGAGCAGGAGGCCAAGGCTGAACTGCAGCGCGGCATGTCCAAGGCCAACTCTGAGGTGGCTCAGTGGAGAACTAAGTACGAAACTGATGCCATCCAGAGGACTGAGGAACTGGAGGAGGCCAAGTAAGACAGTTTGAGATCTAATTCATAATTTAATCTGTAACTCCTAAAGAGACATTTTATTTCATCTAGCAGATCAGCTTTTTGTTTGTATTATGTTCCTACTAAAATGTAAGACGAACAAAAAGTTTGTCTGTTAGATGACTGAGCAGCCAGTCATAGTGGTTGAAGTCATTAGAATTTATCCAACAAACACACATGCAGGATCATTAAATGATTTCAATGATTGGTTCCTTAAGGAAAAAGCTGGCTCAGCGTCTGCAGGATGCTGAGGAGGCGGTTGAAGCAGTGAATGCTAAATGTTCTTCTCTGGAGAAGACCAAACACAGACTGCAGAATGAGATTGAAGATCTCATGGTGGATGTGGAGAGGTCTAATGCTGCTGCTGCTGCTCTGGACAAGAAGCAAAGAAACTTTGACAAGGTGAAGAATTTGGCAATGTTGATGTCTTTTATAGCCTTTTAAGACACTATTTTCCAGTAGCGCTCTGCTTCACATTTTTGGAGCTGCCCAGTAAAACTACAGAATGCAAGGTAGCTCCACTGAAGCAGCTATGGGTTAAGTTCCCACTGTTGGTTGTTAAAGTCATAATGTGCAGGATTTTAATATTTAGGACTTTGGCGCCCCATGGTGGTCATATCAAAAAAGACACGTTGCAGACTGATGAATGGACTGAGAATACTGGCTGCATAAACTCCCCAGCATACTTACTTTTCTACAGAAAAAAACAAACAAACTTGTAATCCTTCTGTCCAACACATCTATTTAACACCTAGAGCACTGAGTTAATTTTTAAAGGTTGGTGTGGATTTTTACAATATGTGCAGTTTCACTCAATAATAGAAAAAATATTTTACACAAGATGATATCACCCAGTCTGTAGTCTTTTCTCCATTCACCTGGTACATGTACACTTATTGCTGGCTATTCTATTAATTGTAGGTCCTGTCTGAGTGGAAACAGAAGTATGAAGAGTCTCAGTGTGAGCTGGAGAGCTCTCAGAAGGAGGCCAGGGCTCTGAGCACTGAGCTCTTCAAACTGAAGAACTCCTATGAAGAATCTCTGGATCATCTGGAGACCATGAAGAGAGAGAACAAGAACTTACAGGGTAAGATCTAATGCCACAGTTTGTGTCAAGGTTTCTGTAGACATACTTTATAAAGTTAATTGTGAATCTTTTTTAATCACCCTGCTTGACATTCCACAGAGGAGATTTCTGACCTCACTGAGCAACTCGGTGAGGGTGGAAAGAGCATCCATGAACTGGAGAAATTACGGAAACAACTGGAACAGGAGAAGAGTGAGATCCAGTCTGCTCTTGAGGAAGCGGAGGTACAGGCCCTCTTTGATGAATAATACAGGAGTATTATTATATTATATTAGAGTAACAGTGTCTGCTGCTTTGTATAACTGTGTACCCTCCTGTCCATCAGGCCTCCCTGGAGCATGAAGAGGGTAAGATTCTAAGAGCCCAGCTGGAGTTCAATCAAGTTAAAGCTGATATTGAACGCAAACTTGCTGAGAAAGATGAGGAGATGGAGCAGTCCAAGAGGAACCTGCAGAGGACTATAGACACCCTGCAGAGCTCTCTTGAAGCTGAGTGTCGCAGCAGAAATGAGGCGCTACGTCTGAAGAAGAAAATGGAGGGAGACCTCAATGAGATGGAGATCCAGCTAAGCCAGGCCAACAGGCAGGCAGCTGAGGCCCAGAAACAACTTAAATCTGTTCATGCACACCTGAAGGTAAATTAGAAAGACAAAGGCTCAGTTTCTTAAGATATTTCAAATTCTAATTGATTATAAACATGAATGTCATTGATGTCATCCCATTAAGGATTGCCAAATTCAGCTGGATGACTCTGTTCGGGCCAATGATGATCTTAAAGAGAACATCGCAATTGTTGAGAGACGCAACAATCTGATTCAGGCTGAATTGGAGGAATTGAGGGCTGCTCTCGAACAAACTGAGAGAAGCCGCAAACTTGCTGAGCAAGAGCTGCTGGATGTTAGTGAGAGGGTGCAGCTACTGCACTCACAGGTGAGCCCACATCATTTATTGCAACACAACCACAGACTTACTTTTCTTGGACATTGAAGAACTAAAAGACTGTCTAACACAGCTTTTCTCATATTCTCAAATGTCAAACATATGTAGAACACTGGCCTGATAAACCAGAAGAAGAAACTGGAGATTGATGCTTCCCAGCTTCAAACTGAAGTGGAGGAAGCGGTGCAGGAGTGCAGAAATGCTGAAGAGAAGGCCAAGAAGGCTATTACTGATGCTGCCATGATGGCAGAGGAGCTGAAGAAAGAGCAGGACACCAGCGCTCACCTGGAGCGTATGAAGAAGAACATGGAGCAAACCATCAAAGACCTGCAACACCGTCTGGATGAAGCTGAACAGATTGCCATGAAGGGAGGCAAGAAGCAAGTGCAGAAGCTCGAGGCCAGAGTAAGAGTTTCCACTAAAGAAATATCACAAATTGTTTGGAAAGGCATCTGTAGGACTAACATAAACTTTATTTTTATAAAGCTGCATTATCTCATTTTGGCCACAAGGGGCAGAAGTCCAAAACAAGGTGACAGATGTAGCACTGACATATTATTGCCCTATAAATTTGTTGCTGGTAAACACTGCCCACTTAGTCATCCAGCAGACATGGAACAACGTCATCATCCCATTGCCATGTTTCTGGCCACCTCACAAATACAGTACATGTGTGTTCACAATTCATTGGCCTTTAAGCTTTTGGTTTGGTCTCTACCAACCCCTAGAAAAAATATTAGGGCCTTTAGTTTAATAGATATTCTACTTTCTTCAACAAGAAGTTGCTTTCTGTATTTTAATAATGGGCAGGTGGGTTTATCAGGGCTACGACTGTAGCTGAGACTGAACTATGCCATAAAACCAAAACAATGAGCTAAAATTGGCCAAAAGGGTCTGGAGCGCTACAGAATTGGATGATAATTCTGCAGGGGTTTGTCACTACACATGACCTTAAGTTATTATTCGCTCCTTGTAAACCAGTGAATGATAAATGCTTTTCTGATGTTTTCAGGTGAGGGAGCTTGAGAATGAGGTGGAGTCGGAGCAGAAGAAGAGCAGCGAAGCAGTGAAGGGAATCCGTAAATATGAGAGACGCATCAAGGAGCTCACATACCAGGTGATTTTTTTTTAACGACCCATAACCTATACAAATAGCCACAACTGTGTGTGTTTTCATACAATGTATAATATTTATAGGCATCTTTATACTCTGCTGACAAATGTCCCTTCATACATGGACGTTTTTATGTTCAGCTATACCTTCTTTTCCAAAGTTCATTTTTTGGTCAAAATTAAGATGCCAATTGAAGAGAATATCTCTTATTGAACTTGTGAGTCTCTTTCCTATTCCCTTGATTTATCTAGACTGAGGAAGATCGCAAGAATGTTACACGTCTCCAGGATCTGGTTGACAAACTGCAGCTGAAAGTCAAAGCCTACAAGAGATCAGCTGAGGAGGCTGTAAGTTTGGGCTGCGTCTCATTTGTGATGTGTGCTCTTCATTAATTTAAATGTACTTTTCTATGCATGTGAATGTGATCAAAATTATGTAGTATGTATTTTACATGTATTGTATGTAAAATTACATACAATATATGTAAAATTACAATGTATGTAATGTAATGTGATCAAAATTACATTCTGATCACACATTACAATATATTAAATTACATTTTTTTTTAAAATGCTACTTAAACAGTAACTGTTTTGACTTTTGGCCAGAAAATATCTCAACTTCCTCCATGACTTGTTTTAGACAAAATCTTATATTTCTCAATTGACAGGTTATAGATGGGTTTATAGTCCACATGGCCTTAGGTAAACACCCTCAGGTCCATTGCCTCTTGTATTAATATAATATTGTGGTCTGTGTTTTCCTTCAATCCTATAGGAGGAGCAGGCAAATACTCATCTGAGCAAGTTCCGTAAACTGCAGCATGAGCTGGATGAAGCTGAAGAGAGAGCTGACATTGCTGAGTCTCAGGTCAACAAGCTGCGTGCCAAGAGCCGTGATGTGGGGTCAAAGGTAAGAGGCTCTGCTAGATTTCAACACAAAACTTCATATACTCTCCTACTGCCTTCACAAAAATGCACTTTTTCACAATTTTCATCATAATCATCATTATCATGTTATCATGTTTTATTTGTAATGCAAAATCCATAATTACAGCGTTCATCATTCATAATGGAACCAAACAAATCAGACCAGAGTCTTTGTGCAGATTGATTTTATTT
Organism: Thunnus thynnus; assembly: GCF_963924715.1. NCBI lineage: Eukaryota > Metazoa > Chordata > Actinopteri > Scombriformes > Scombridae > Thunnus > Thunnus thynnus. The sequence continues at coordinate 4,698,659 of NC_089528.1, forward strand.
CAATTAGGTTAGTCATTATGGGTTTGGTAAGTAAAATTAGTGCAATATGATGTAGGTTAGTGGAAAATCAATTTTTGGCATCATCAATTTTCATCATAATGATAACTACAATGATTGAATGTTTTTGGGAGAGGACGGCCCTTAAAATGGCGATTCCATTACATTAATGATAGTTACATAATATATACTGTTCCAAGTTAACATACCAAACAATTTTGTTAGATGGAACACTCACTTTTTGTTAAAACATGATATCTTCATATTTGTGAACAGTTACCATAATTAGCTCTCATGCAGTCACTAGAACATGTTAACATTATGGCTGTTTTGGCATACATACCCACATCTTTGTTAGCCATCTAGTTTGAAGATAAATGTCTTCATGTATCTTTAATTAGGCTTGAATCACAATTTTTTTCAAACGATCTATTTTATGATAAGGTCAATGAGTGATTTATTATTCTGTAAGTTAGGCTTTGTCATTTTGGAAGGGGTAACAAATAAAAAAACCCACAATGGCTTGAAAATACAAGATTAAACTAGCACATTTTGAAATAATGTGTCCAAGCCAACATTGTAAAGTAAGGAAATGCAGATAGTGAAATAAATGTTATTCAAGTTAAATTATTATCACAATCACTATAACGTCTTAAACGGAAGAGCAATCATTTCAGGCCAGAATCTAGTTGTGGTTTACTACCTTGATTAACACGTGTTGAGTCTTGTTGGTCTTCTGTCACTAATGTGTCTCTCTTTGTCTACTTTCTTATCATTATTCATCACAGAAAGGGCTAGATGAGGAGTGAAACTCACAGACGGCCACCTAAGACCTTTGGGATCTCCTGTGGTTTAGTCCCATCTGTCTCCAAAGTAACTCTGTAGAATAAAGCAAAAGTGCATTGAAATTACAGTGTAGTGTCCTCATTTATTTCAAGCAGGTAAAGTTCTCCACATCAAATTTCATCTCAGAGGCAGAGGGCTAATAATGTCAAATAATGTAGAAGTCAACATGTTAAATTCACCAGCTTTCACCTTATTACCACTGAAAAAATCACCTTGTTGCTAGATGTATTTTAGTAGATGAAGAGATCAGAAGGCTTAGCACTTGAAAGCATGAAATGAATTTAAAAAAACACATACATTTGCATTAGAACAATAACTTTCACTCTATCTGCAACCAATTAATAACTAACTCAAAACTCATTTGCTCACTTTCCCCCGGAGGGTCGCAAACAGAGGAGGGTTACTGATGTTTGGTTGGTTGCTCCGGCAACCTTGTGCTAACACTCTGAACTGTTCTCTGACTTTCTGTTGTTGTTGCAAAGATGTGTTTTGACAATGACAGATTTGTTTCCTGTCAAGAAACCCAGTGTTGATTAGAATGATACATCAGGTTGGCAATATATGGGAATAATATTGAAGGTCCCCTCCTCTGTAAAAATATTGAAAAAAGAAAATCTTAAAAGAGCAGCTCTCCCTCAAAGACAGCCTGGAAATGGTGGTGGATGGTCTAAATATTGTTTCATAGGTTTCTCTACCTTGTGTTTAATAAATCTAGGGCAGAAATGGATGCCTTGTAATGTTATAGCAATAAAATGTTATACCCCTGTAACTCTGTAGAACAGACTCCACTGAACAAAAACATCTTTCCTTCATGGTATTAAATGTAATGTTACTATTGACAGGGGTACTATAAATAGACTTATGCCTAATCCTCTGAGGTGTCATACCAGTTTGTGTAACATGAACAGGCCTGAAATTACAAAAATTGAACCAGTGAAACACATGTGTTGATATGTTAAAAATCCTCCTGAATAAAGTATTCTCTTCATGTTTTAAGCGCACCCATTTTGCCTTATTCTGTCATGTGTCAAAATACTGACATTTCTAAAAAAAAAAAAAAAAAAAAGAAAGAAAAAGAAAAAATGAAAACAAGTGAAACTGCACTGATAAAAATGGGAATGATCTTGCCCTACTTTTTCTGGTTTTAAAATTCTTGAAAATAGACTTTAAAAAGATTGATGTGATTTGCCATCAGGACACTAGATTTTTTAAAGCCCTTGCTTCTATTAATTCAATGCTAATATGAACACCATGGCCGTTGTTGTAGAGGTTGAATGTCCAAGTATAGTAGATAAAAAAACAACAACCCATGAAGAATCCACATGAAAACAAATGAAAATAACAGGATGGTTCCAATGGCATTTTAGATGTTCAGAGGCTTCACCCAGTTTTTTAATTTTTATATGTAATACAGTAGATTATATCTCCACCTGTGTGCTTGACGAACATATTAGAGTATTTAATGAAATATATTACTTTAATAGTGAAAAACATAATGAGAGGTTTTGATATAACAGAAAATATACAGCACAATGCACTGACATTATTCTAGTGAATTCCAGTGGGTAATAATTTAATATTCAAATTACAGCAGCAAATCCAAATTTTCAGCAGAATTCTGATGCAATGTTATCATGTTTGTACCGACAAATTTCTTTTGTCCAAGTTAGTTAGTCAGAACAAGCTGTAATTCAAAATAAACATTAGTTATTGAAGTTTTAGTTTTGCTTTGAACATCAATTTAATTATTTATATGCAATTTTGTCACATCATGATTGTTGAATTATATCAGTTTTTTAAAATCCCAATAATGATTTAAGCCATATCACACAGCAGTTCTGTGCAACATTCAGTAAAAAAATATAACACTGTGTTGACTATTGCTCAGGCTAGCATGCAAATACTATATACATTTTTTATATAGTGACACAGAACTGCTTGAATCAAAAATAAACAAAATACAATATAAACAAGTAAAAAGCTAATTACCACTTAAAATAAACATAATCAGCATTTCTTACACTGTATCTAGCTTGTAGATGAATCTACGACAGTCTTACTATACCTTATTCATCTGCAGCAGCACAAAGGAGAGAATGATGTAGCAAGTTCTTCCACTGACAAAAGAAGCCAAGCGACAGATATTAACTTGACACTTGTTTGGCACCGCATGCTGACCTTGATCTCACATGGCGCAGTCCTTCAAAAGTTTTGTACATCTACAGAGAGATTAGAAGATAATAAGTAAATTGCAGAGTGTTATTCTTTGTCATCCACATTCAAACACGAACCATGTAAGCCATGACTGCGTTAATCTTCCCACTGATACTTAACAACCCTTTGACATTGTTAGTTTAGTGCTTTAGGCGTCTCTGTGTGTCAACTGCTTGTAACATGAAGGACTGTGATGTTTAGACATGCTTTAGGATTGACACCACCAACAATAGCATATCAAGGTGACACCATTTGTTCTTTCCATAAAAGACTTTAGCTGCTAAACAACTGGCCTTACCTTAGAGGAGTCTGGTTACCACTCCATCCTGACACAGCAAGAAGGGGATAATAGCCACGAGGGGCACACAAAACAGATGAATATCCACCGGGATTGAGACAGCTGAGAATGAGAATGTGTCCAACAATGTGAAAGCAAATTCTTGCAAGGTCCATTGGCACACTGCTCAACACCATAGTATAACAAGGTCATTCTCATTCTACAGAAGGAAACCAAATTTGTATGTTTAGCTTCAATTGCTAAGGGGCGAGAGTGGATATCTGGCTACATTCTATCAAAGAGGGTCAAAACACCAAAATCCATTTTCTTTTTCTTTCTCTTTCACCTTGCAGCAGTGTTCACTTAAATGTGTTTTCTACTGATGTTCCATAACAGTAGAATGAGAAAAGCCTATGGCAGGAAATCAATTTGTAGTGCAATACTGCATGGATTTAAACTACCACGAGACAATATCAAATACTATACTATACATATCACTGTCCTCAAAGGCTGCCCTTCTCAATCAGAGAGAAAAAAATCCAGACAAGAATTTCACAGGGTTATCTTTGTCGTCAAGGCCAAAGGAAAGGGAACAATGCCATGACGACACCATGAGGCAAAGGGTGTAGACCTAGCTGGGCAGAACAGTGCTGAGTGATAATTTAAAGACCCTGACATTAGCTCTCAGTCAATAACAGCTGCAACACTTTATTGTCTCAGCAGCAGCTCGAGAAATGCATTTCAAGCCCCTTCACATGACTGACCTTTGCTGAACTTGAAGGAATCTTAACATAATAAGTGCAGAGCTAAATGTTTGAAGAACAAATAGTGTCATTAATATTCATTCATCACCCTTCAGTTTGGGATTTAGAATAGAGACACTGAATCAGTTGGTGCTGTTAGGGAGGAAACAAAGAGTTGTGGAAAAGTGGATCCTGTTGTTTCTACCTCAGTTGTTATCACATATAAATGTGAATTTAAAAAGATTGTTTGAACCTTTGTCATGTCCATTATGTACAGTTCTTCAATTCTGGTTATCAAAAATATTCAGCTGCCAAGTAACGACAGCAGATTATACAGCTGGGATCATCTACACAATGATACCACAATATTTTGTATGACCAAAATAGGTTGATGTTATTACATCAGTTTATTACACCCATCATTAGCAAGCAAGTTTTAATTGAATATAATAATAAACTTTGTTTTATATCCCAAGGCAGGGGTTAAAATGTTACATAATTTAAGTTAAACATTTAACCTAACCTTTGAAAGTAAGAGAAACTAAAAGTACAATATATAAAATAGAAACCAAACTGTGGCGCTACAAAACAAAGCTAAATGCTAAAACTATGAAATCACACTTAACAGATCTAACTGAACCAATAAAGAAATTATATTAATCATGTGTTATGATTTATACAAATACAATTAGAGTCACTTGATATCAAGCCTGTCCCTGATCCCCACCTCTTGCCCTCCCCTTTCTTTGTACCATGTATTGTCCTAGACTTGTTTGTCACAAGGTGTGGGCAACAAATAGCATCGGTACATCCTGCCCAATTAGGAGAATGCTTTTTTAATGTGCAACCTTTCTCCAAAAAATTCATCCCATATTTGGTGGATAAACAACCTTTATTAATCGAAGGAGGGCTGCTGTCAGCTGCGGGGCTCATCACTTCACTTGATTGAAGGTTGAAAATCAAAGGTAAGCAAAGCATCTATATCAGTGGTATGGGATAGAAATGTGACACATTTATCAAACTGATGTAATGACATATGTTGGCTTAGTTACAAAATATTGTGGGGTTAAGTTTCAGTGATATACTTAATCTGTGTATGGTGTTCTTTGCTGGTGGGAACAGATGGTGATATTATGGTAGTAGTAATGGAATAATTTTTTGCTTTGTTATCTAGTTTGAATACAGTCACAAGATTCTGATTGACTTTGGTCTCCTTTGGAATCCAACCAGCCTTAGGTAAAGGCCACTTGTGATACTTTCTGAAAAGTCAAAGGACAACACTTCCCCCAAAAATTCAGTCAGAACCAAAATGTTGTTTGTGTTTATGTACAGCTGTTGAAATTTAATCGTCGATACATGATTAACAGATCGAGGTCATTTGCATTCTAAAGAAACAGTGTGCATAGATAGTACTTTAAAAATTTGTACTAAACTGTGGCTCAGTACGTTATTTAATTTGAGCATTTCTTTCATCTGTACCTCAGCAATTACCAAAACTACAATATTTAGATAAATAACGCATCACTGTAGATATTTTTTTAAAGTTAGACAAGGCCTTTATGTCAACAAATTCTGACCACCCCTATATGAAAATCCTAATAAATACTATCTACCTTATTTTGACGACTAATGTAATGAATGAAAAGTTGTGACACAAGTCCTGTTGCAAATAATTTATAATTATTCTGAATTTGTAAATCTGTTAACAGGTTGAAAAATGGGTGATGCTGCCATGAAAGAGTTTGGGCCTGCTGCCCCTTTTCTGAGAAAGTCAGACAAGGAGCGTCTGGAGGCCCAAACTCGTCCATTTGATATGAAGAAGGAGTGCTTTGTTCCTGACCCTGAGGTTGAGTATGTCAAAGCAACCATCAGTAGTCGTGATGGTGACAAAGTCACTGCAGAGACTGAATTTGGAAAGGTAAAATAATTATTTAGATTCAGCAGAAGAGCAGTGATCTACACATTTCAAGAGAGGTGTTTGGTTAGCTTTAAAATGTATTATTTTCTTTTGTAGACTGTGACAGTGAAGGAGTGTGATATACACCCTCAGAACCCGCCAAAGTTTGATAAAATTGAAGACATGGCGATGTTCACCTTCCTCCATGAGCCAGCTGTGCTGTTTAACCTCAAAGAGCGTTATGCAGCATGGATGATCTACGTAAGACAATTTACTAATGTGTAACTTTGCTTCGTTGATAGACATCTCAGCATCTGAAACCATTATCCTCTATCCCTCTCTTAATATGGCAGACCTACTCTGGGCTGTTCTGTGTGACTGTCAACCCCTACAAGTGGCTGCCAGTCTACAACCAAGAGGTGGTTGTTGCCTACAGAGGAAAGAAGAGGAGTGAAGCTCCTCCTCATATCTTCTCCATCTCTGACAATGCCTACCAGTACATGTTGTCAGGTACATAATCTATTTTAGCCTTCATTTTTTTAATATTCAATTGTGAAGTCATGTCATCTGTTACTGATATTTTGATCATTTCTCTCGACAGACAGAGAAAACCAGTCAATCCTTATCACGTAAGTTACATAGCCAATAAAAATCTCTTCAATATATAAGGCTTAAAAGTCTTGAACTAAGACTTTTTATATCTCTTCTACTCAGCGGAGAATCTGGTGCTGGAAAGACTGTCAACACCAAGCGTGTCATTCAGTACTTTGCCAGCATTGCTGCTCCAACGACTGGGAAGAAAGATGCAGCTGCTGAAAAGAAGGTTTATATTACATATGTATTTCTGAATATTATACAACCAAAATATCAGAATCAGAAAAACTTTATTGATCCCTGGGGGAAATTTGGGTCAGATCAATGGTGAGTCACAAACATTTTCTTTTAAAGCTTTCCAAGAATTGACACTAAACCTGAAGTTGTGTCTTTGTTTAAAAAACAGGGCACCCTGGAGGATCAAATCATTCAGGCTAACCCCGCTCTGGAGGCCTTTGGTAATGCAAAGACCATCAGGAATGACAACTCCTCCAGATTTGTGAGTATCTGTGTGACTGCAGTGAGGCTACTTGATTATCATTAATTGACTGGGAGTTCATTTTTCCATATTAGAAATATAAATGAACATTACTTTTCCTCTCAGGGTAAATTCATCAGAATTCATTTTGACAACCGAGGAAAGCTGGCCTCTGCTGATATTGAGACTTGTAAGTAAGGCTAAATCCATCCACACACCCAATTTCAAAGCCATTTATCCTTTGTAGGGTTGTGTGGTGCTAGAGCCAATCTCAGCATGAGAGGCAGCGTAAATCGTGGATGAGATGCCAGTCTCCCAGAGGGCTAACACACATATTGAGCAAACACACAAATTTACCCTCACATTCAAACTAGTAGGAAATTGTGAGTCGCCAGTTTTCCTAACCGACATGTCTTTGGACTGCGGTAGGAAATCTGAGCGACCCAAGAAACCCACACAGATACAGGGAGAACAAACAGACTCAATACAGAGAGGCCTTTGCAAAACACAGGAGATTATTGTTGTAACCACTGAGTCAATGTGCCACCTATGTAAAACAAAATGTTCGACATTAAATTGCAGAAGCGCCAACAATTTTGTTTCGTAATTGTAGCTAAACCTACACCTATACAGCAAATAGTTCCATGCTCGAACATAATAACCTAACATATATTACATCTTTTAACAGACCTTCTGGAAAAGTCCCGTGTGACTTATCAGCTCAAAGCTGAGAGGGACTACCACATTTTCTACCAGATCTTGTCTCAGCAAAAGCCTGAACTTCTGGGTAAGTGTGCAATATACAGTACATATGATATATGGTTATTAGAGTATAATGTATTGTAATACAAAATAAATATTTATCTTTTTGTGAAATATCCTTTTAGAAATGCTGCTTATCACCAACAATCCCTACGACTACGCTTTCATCTCTCAAGGAGAGACAACAGTGTCCTCAATCAATGATTCTGAAGAGCTGATGGCCACTGATGTGAGCTGAATCTTTGATTCACAACAGCAAACAAGTTTTAGCCATACATCAATTTATAACAAAATAAGGAAATACCAGAATTACATTTTTTGATTTCATTCAGGAAGCCTTCGATGTGCTGGGCTTCACTCAGGAAGAGAAGAACAGTATTTACAAGTTGACTGGCGCCATCATGCATTATGGTAACATGAAGTTTAAGCAGAAGCAGCGAGAAGAGCAGGCAGAGGCTGATGGCACTGAAGGTGAGAGAGTTATATAATATGTGGAAGTGTATTATTATAATTATTATTTAATAATAATTTGATCAGATAAAATTTTCAACCATCTGTGTTTTTACATATCAGTATACTATATCACATAGTTACAACGGAGCAAGGATTTTTTTCAGTTCTTGCTTTTGGTATTAAGGGTTTTGTTTGACATTTTGCATTTGCTACATTGAGACTAAAGATATAAACAAATACAAATGAATGAGATTGACATCATGAGAGCAGCTGTGTCCGTGCAATTCAGACTCTTGCACACCACGTGACAGCTGAGCCCCTACACCAACTGAATCTGAACCTGTTTTAAAGCTGCACTAAGCAAGATTTTAATGTAAAAAATAATCCCTTGGAGCCATTGCAAGTCATAAACTGGGACTGTATCAAAAAGAGCTTATCCACGTCAATCAAATCCTGTATTATTCACAAAGTTTGCCCAAAATAATTTCAATGGTCACAACAAATTCCAAATTAAAACCTGAGAGCAAAGTAAAGCGTGTCATGTTGCACCCTGACAGAAAAAAGCTGAGAGCAGAGACATTTTTTGTTTATATGACTCATGTATATCTTCACTTTGTCAGATGCTGACAAAGCAGCTTATCTGATGGGCCTGAACTCTGCTGACCTCATCAAAGGTCTCTGTCATCCAAGAGTCAAAGTAGGAAATGAGTGGGTCACCAAGGGACAAAATGTTGCTCAGGTAAGAGTATACAGCATGACTTTTTAGTTCAATTCCAAAATAAAATCCTGAAATACTTACTCAGGTCTTTTAATGCATTTCCTTGTTAGGTCTACTATGCTATTGGTGCACTGTCTAAGTCAGTGTATGAGAAGATGTTTCTGTGGATGGTAGTCCGTATTAACCAATCCCTGGACACCAAGCAGCCTCGCCAGTATTTCATTGGTGTACTGGACATCGCTGGATTTGAGATCTTTGATGTGCGTTTGTAAATTATACCTAATCTTTATGAATTAGTCTTTGGCTTAAGGAGAAATGTTCAAGTCTGGTCATACTGTGGACCATGTCATTACAGTTCAACACCTTTGAGCAGCTGTGCATCAACTTCACCAATGAAAAACTGCAACAATTTTTCAACCACCACATGTTTGTACTGGAGCAGGAAGAGTACAAGAAAGAGGGCATTGAATGGACTTTCATAGATTTTGGTATGGACTTGCAGGCCTGTATTGACCTGATTGAAAAGGTGAGTATCAGGACATCTGTCTTTTAAGTAAGTTACTGCATTGTTTATCCCACTTTTAAACAGTACTTTTGTCTTAATACTGTAATATTTTTTTCAGCCCATGGGTATCATGTCCATCCTTGAAGAGGAGTGCATGTTCCCCAAAGCCAGTGATGCCACCTTTAAAGCTAAACTCTATGACAACCACCTGGGAAAATCCAACAACTTCGGGAAGCCTAGAATTGTCAAAGGGAAACCAGAGGCTCATTTTGCCCTGGGTCACTACGCTGGAACTGTTGATTATAATATCAACAACTGGCTGGTGAAAAACAAGGATCCTCTGAATGAGACTGTTGTTGCACTGTACCAGAAATCTAATCTTAAGCTGCTCTCACTCCTCTTTGCAAATTATGCTGGAGCTGACTCAGGTTTGTATTTAACAAGGAACAAGCATCGTAGTCCTAGAGTCAAATGATTATAAAAGTTTATCAATATATTATGTGGAAGAGCAAAATTTGTGCCCCCCATTATTTGTTCTATTGTATGCCACCTTTATAATTTAACAAGATTTAATTTGCCTTAAAACAACACATGTGAACCTTATGATGGCACTACAGGAAAAGTCATTAGAACTCATTCTCTGGGGACCACGAATGTCTGTACAAGATATTGTGCCAGTCCATTTAATAGACATTAATATATTTCAGTGGACAAAGCAAAACTTTGACCTAGTGGTGGTGCTAGATGAAAAGTCAGGTGGTCACCAAAGTCAGTGGGATTCATACATTGTTTTTGTGGCTGCAACTTCAGTTGTAGCTCACGCTCTGTGAAGCACATTGTGCTTTCACCTGGAATTAAATGTGCTATATAAATGAACCAACAAGGTGGACCAACATACCAACATTGCCATCCCAAGAGCCATAGCTAAAAAACATACATTCAATATATTTTTTAAAAGTCTAATGATACATATTCTATTCAGCTCAAGAGTCTGGTGGCAAGGGCAAAGGTGGCACCAAGAAGAAAGGTTCATCATTCCAAACTGTATCAGCCTTACATAGGGTAAGATCAATGTCATTTACAGTTTGTGTTAAATTAGCTAATTGAGAGGTTCTTGTCAGATTTAAAACAGTATCTTCAAGTAGTCCGTGACTAAATGGCAGTATGTTGTTTATATTTGTAATGGTACAGTTAATGATGAAGGTAATTGGTAATCAATTCTGTCCTCTGTGGTGATCTCACAGGAGAACCTGAACAAGCTGATGACCAACTTGAGGTCTACTCACCCTCACTTTGTGCGCTGCATCATCCCCAATGAGACCAAGACTCCTGGGGCCATGGAGAACCCTCTGGTGATGCACCAGCTGCGCTGTAATGGTGTGCTGGAAGGCATCCGGATCTGCAGAAAGGGCTTCCCCAACAGAATCCTCTATGGAGATTTCAAACAGAGGTATCTGTCAGATATACAGATGGGTGACGTATTAAAAGAAAAACATCAAATAACATCAAATCTCTTAGTAACACATTGGGCAACCACAAACTGCTGCCAGAGCTTCAAGGTGACTTGCTGTAGATTCTCCAAGTCTATTACTGCTGGAGGAATAGACTATTCGACCAGAAAATATTCCCTGATTTAGTGTTTTGATGATGTGTTGGGGAGCACCAAGTGATTTAAAAATCTGTGCTGTCATTACAATGTTAAGTCTATGGGCCGAGCAGGAACTTGCAGACGGGGCCGGTTGGGGAAACACTATTGCGCATATTCAGTGGGCCACACAACGCAGAAGCAGATCCAGAAGCTATAAACTTTTTTTGGCATATGTGCCAGCCGAGCAATTCCTATAGGGCACCATTTTTAGTCCGGTATCCAGCTCTTATAATACTGGATGTATTATAATCAATATAATTATTGTGGTAAATGCACCGTGCGAACCAAGCTACCAGCTAGCGTTAGGGTCAGTGCCATCCTCTTGTACAAATATGGCTCGCTTCTGGCTTCAAAAAAATTAAAGATGGCAATGGTCAAGATGCCAAACTCTAGGCTTCAAAATGTGAATCCACAAACCAATGGATGACGTCACAGTGGCTAAAACCTTAAAAGTACAGTACCTCAACCTGCCTGTAGGTGTCACTAATTTCCAGCAAACATTGACTGGTGTCAAAACACTCATCAAACCATTCAGTTATGAATTCATGCCCTGTATGCGTTTGTTATATTTCTCTACTTATCCATTCAGATTTTTATTTAATTTTTTCAGCCATTGATACATTCTACCAAGCATTTAGTAATACAGTTATTTAGCTGGCCATATTTTGGTAGTTTTATATCATTATATATTATGAAATAAAGTTTGACTGATCTTTTATCTTCATTGCAAAGATACCGCATTTTGAACCCAAGTTCTATCCCTGAGGGACAGTTCATCGATAACAAGAAAGCTTCAGAGAAGCTTTTGGGCTCCTTGGATATAGACCATAACCAGTACAAACTGGGGCACACCAAGGTAAGTATAAAAATTATTTGGCATAAATACCATTAAGTACAAATATTTTTACCTCTGTGTGATCAGGAACTGTGCAGGGTTTTTAACTTGTTGCTGATGTTGGTATTGTGGTATTCTATGACCACAATTTTTTAACTACAGACATGACAGCTACTCCTGCTTTCATTCACAGTATGAAGTTCTATTTGATAACATGCAGAAATATGGCTGTATGGCACCCACTGTGGGAATCTTGTGCTTGCTGCTTGTGATCTCATGTGTTTGCAAAAATCAGGTGTTCTTCAAAGCTGGGCTCCTCGGTCTGCTAGAAGAGATGCGAGATGACCGTTTAGCTCTCATCATCACCAGGATCCAGGCAAGGTCACGAGGTGTTCTGGCAAGAATTGAATTCCAAAAGATTGTGGAACGCAGGTAAGAACACTCTTAAATTAACTGAACCATACTGAATATCCAATTCCAAAGCAATAGGCATAGGTATCTGAGCAGAAGAATGAAAAAGACAACTCATATGAAGGGAAATTTTACATGATGCCTCTTTTTCATTGATTTTTCACTATATTCTGACAAGCTATGCTACTTGGGAGAACAGAAATTCATGAAGTAGACACAAATTAAGTTAAGTGAATTATTCAAAGCTATGTATTGATCCATCAATCGGATTTAAAGTTGACCTTTCATATTCCCTGAAACTGAAAACTGAAAAAGTGCACATACTGAGTATAGATTAATTTGCATTAGCTAATACAATTAAGAAAATGGATTAATTAACACAGAAGTTACGTCCAGAAAAAAAGTACTTGTATTGCTCTGCAACATTATGATATCTTTATGAATCCACAGGGATGCACTACTTGTGATCCAGTGGAACGTCCGTGCCTTCATGGGGGTCAAAAATTGGCCCTGGATGAAGATGTACTTCAAGATCAAACCTTTGCTGAAATCAGCAGAGACTGAGAAGGAGATGGCCAACATGAAGGAAGAATTCCTGAAGTTGAAAGAAGCTTATGCAAAGTCTGAAGCTCGTAGGAAGGAACTAGAGGAGAAAATGGTCTCTCTTCTCCAAGAGAAGAATGACCTGCAGCTCCAAGTTCAAACTGTATGTTTCAAACTGTACCTTTCAGCATTGCAATAAATATTACTAATATTATAAGACTGCTTATACTGTATGGCATGCTTTATGTTTTTAATAACAGGAACAAGATAATCTGTGTGACGCAGAAGAAAGATGCGAGGGCCTGATCAAGAGCAAGATTCAGCTAGAGGCAAAACTCAAAGAGATCACAGAAAGACTGGAGGATGAAGAGGAGATGAATGCTGAACTCACTGCTAAGAAGAGGAAGCTGGAGGACGAGTGCTCTGAGCTGAAGAAAGACATAGATGACTTAGAGTTGACTCTGGCTAAAGTGGAAAAAGAGAAGCATGCCACTGAAAACAAGGTACTGCAAAACACTTAAAATGACTCTGTGTGTCCCAAATAACATCCATGTCTAAGTCTTTGATAAAAATGTCTTCTGGCAATAGGTAAAAAACCTGACTGAGGAAATGGCTGCTTTGGAGGAAATAATTGCAAAGTTGACCAAGGAAAAGAAAGCCTTACAGGAGGCTCATCAGCAAACGCTAGATGACCTGCAGAGTGAAGAAGACAAAGTCAACACTCTGACCAAGGCCAAGGCTAAGCTGGAGCAGCAAGTGGATGATGTAAGAATTTACAAAATCAGGTGGATATGCATGTAACAAAAGGTAAATGACATTTGAAAAATAAAGTTATTTATGACCACCCACAGCTTGAAGGGTCCCTAGAGCAAGAGAAGAAAGTGCGTATGGACCTTGAGAGAGCAAAGCGGAAGCTTGAAGGAGACCTGAAGTTATCCCAAGAGAGTATCATGGACCTCGAAAATGACAAGCAGCAACTTGAAGAGAAGCTGAAAAAGTAATATGAAAAGAACACTTTTAAAAACACAATCAGATTTTAACTATTCGTCAGCGGGTACATTTTACGTTTTTTTTATCCACAGGAAAGATTTTGAAATTAGCCAAACCAATGGCAAACTAGAGGATGAACAGTCGATGAATGCACAGCTCCAGAAAAAATTGAAGGAGTTGCAGGTAATAATTTAAATGGGATTAAGTAAATTGAGTAAGCTAGTGCATGAATATAACATTTTAAGACCACAATTTAGAGCAACAATAAAGTTTTACTTTAATTTTGGTCTAGGCCCGCATCGAGGAGCTGGAGGAAGAGCTTGAGGCAGAGCGAGCTGCCAGAGCTAAGGTGGAAAAGCAGAGAGCAGACTTGGCAAGAGAGCTGGAGGAGATCAGCGAGAGGCTGGAGGAGGCTGGTGGAGCAACAGCTGCCCAGATTGAGATGAACAAGAAGAGGGAGGCTGAGTTCCAGAAACTCCGCAGAGACCTTGAAGAGTCCACTCTGCAGCATGAAGCCACTGCTGCTACACTGAGGAAGAAACAAGCTGACACTGTTGCTGACCTGGGGGAGCAGATTGACAACCTGCAGAGAGTCAAGCAGAAACTGGAGAAGGAGAAGAGTGAGCTCAGACTGGAACTGGATGATGTGGTCTCCAATATGGAACAGCTTGTGAAGTCTAAGGTAAAGTACTTTTATGTATTATATGTTGGTCTACTGATTTTGTTATTAAAACTTTCTTTGTAAGACTTTAACAAATGTGACCCCTCTCAAGTTCTTTATGTGCCATTGTTAATGCTTTTCAATTTCAGAATAATTTGGAGAAAATGACCAGGTCTCTGGAAGACCAAATGAATGAATATAAAACAAAAGCAGATGAGGGACAGCGTACCATTAATGACTTCACCATGCAGAAGGCAAAGCTTCAGACTGAGAATGGTATGCATTTGATCTGAAAAGTGTGTTTGTTTGGTGTGTCATGAAGTACTCATTTTATTCTTTTCTCAAAATTAGGTGAACTTGCAAGGCAGCTTGAGGAAAAGGATTCCCTAGTGTCTCAACTCACCAGAGGAAAACAGTCCTACACTCAACAAATTGAAGACCTTAAAAGACAACTGGAGGAGGAAGTCAAGGTAGCAACCAAATACCAGTGAGAACTTCTTTGGTTCAGATGTTGGTACATAAAGATGCTGGAAGGTATACTCTCATTTCAGGCCAAGAATGCATTAGCACATGCAGTGCAGTCTGCTCGCCATGACTGTGACCTGCTCAGGGAGCAGTATGAGGAGGAGCAGGAGGCCAAGGCTGAACTGCAGCGCAGCATGTCCAAGGCCAACTCTGAGGTGGCTCAGTGGAGAACTAAGTATGAAACTGATGCCATCCAGAGGACCGAGGAACTGGAGGAGGCCAAGTAAGTAAAATATATTTTAATGCAAACAACACTGAAAATTAAAAAGCAATTAATCCTGAATAAAATCCTAATCCAGAAAGAAGCTGGCTCAGCGTCTGCAGGATGCTGAGGAGGCAGTTGAAGCAGTGAATGCTAAATGTTCTTCTCTGGAGAAGACCAAACACAGACTGCAGAATGAGATTGAAGATCTCATGGTGGATGTGGAGAGGTCTAATGCTGCTGCTGCTGCTCTGGACAAGAAGCAAAGAAACTTTGACAAGGTTTACATTCATTACTTATTATTTTACTGCAGGTATAAGGTAAATCATTTATCTAAAATGTGAACTATTTCGCAGGTCTTGGCAGAATGGAAACAGAAGTATGAGGAGTCTCAAACAGAGCTGGAGAGCTCTCAGAAGGAAGCCAGGTCTCTGAGCACTGAGCTCTTCAAACTGAAGAACTCCTATGAGGAATCTATTGATCATCTGGAGACCATGAAGAGAGAGAACAAGAACTTACAAGGTCAACAAATTAATTGTTAAAAACCTTCTATGAATTATTTTCTTATGATAATACATTAACAGTTTGTTACATTTTGACCCATAGAGGAAATATCTGACCTCACTGAACAAATTGGTGAGGGTGGAAAGAGTATTCATGAGCTTGAGAAGATTCGAAAGCAGTTGGAACAGGAGAAGTCTGACATTCAAACAGCTCTGGAAGAGGCAGAGGTATGTTTTGCCTTCTGATGAAGGACCTCAAACACCTTAATGCACTTAATCTGCAACAAGTAAAATCCCATTAAAAATAATCTATGTGAGATTCTTTTTGTCTTTCTAGGCCTCTTTGGAACATGAGGAAGGAAAGATTCTTAGAGCCCAGCTAGAGTTCAATCAGGTGAAGGCTGACATTGAGCGAAAGCTGGCCGAGAAAGATGAAGAGATGGAGCAAGCAAAGAGAAACCAACAGCGAATTGTGGATACTCTTCAGAGCTCTCTTGAGGCAGAGACTCGCAGCAGGAATGAGGCCCTCCGTTTGAAAAAGAAGATGGAGGGAGACCTCAATGAGATGGAGATCCAGCTAAGCCAGGCCAACAGGCAGGCAGCCGAGGCCCAGAAACAACTTAAATCCGTTCATACACATCTTAAGGTATGTATTTTATTTCAAATAAAATAACACCTATGACATACTGTATTAGGTCATCACTTGATTTGACCTGCTTCATACTAAACGCCACACTCTTCCAGGATGCCCAGCTCCAGCTTGATGACTCTCTTCGAGCCACTGATGATTTGAAGGAAAACATTGCAATTGTTGAGAGACGCAACAATCTGCTTCAGGCTGAGGTGGAGGAACTCAGGTCTGGTCTTGAACAAACTGAGAGAGGTCGCAAACTTGCTGAGCAAGAGCTGCTGGATGTTAGTGAGAGGGTGCAGCTACTGCACTCACAGGTAAGATGCAGTCATTGCATTTGGCACAGTTCTTTTCTATTATTTTCAATTTACTGAACAATTCGCTGATAAAATTTTGCATTCACCCAGAACACAAGTTTGCTAAACCAAAAGAAGAAACTGGAGTCTGATACAGCCCAGTTTCAGACAGAAGTAGAAGATGCATTGCAGGAGTGCAGAAATGCTGAAGAGAAGGCCAAGAAGGCCATTACTGATGCTGCCATGATGGCAGAGGAGCTGAAGAAAGAGCAGGACACCAGCGCTCACCTGGAGCGTATGAAGAAGAACATGGAGCAAACCATCAAAGACCTGCAGCACCGTCTGGATGAAGCTGAACAGATTGCCATGAAGGGAGGCAAGAAGCAAGTGCAGAAGCTTGAGTCCAGGGTGAGTATCAATCATATAAGAGAAATCAAATGAAAAATCAAATCAAAAACACTAAATCATCATAATTTCACATATTGAACATATTAGAACTGTAATCAAAAAGTCTATCCCAAAACATTTAATATAACCAGCCCAATCTTTATGACTTGTCTCCAACAGATCAGAGAATTGGAAAGTGAAGTAGAGCTTGAACAAAGAAAGTCCAGCGAAGCTGTCAAAGGAGTACGAAAATATGAGAGACGAATCAAAGAGTTGACCTATCAAGTAAGTTTCAATTCATTTAAGAAACGGTGGAGCACTGAGAGTGTAATTTCTATTCAAAATTGCAATTATTTTGTTCTTTTTTTGTTTTCAGACAGAAGAGGATCGTAAGAATCTTTCCCGTCTGCAAGATCTGGTAGACAAGCTACAGCTGAAAGTCAAATCCTACAAGAGAAACGCAGAGGAGGCTGTAAGCACTCTCAGTATTTTAGGGAAACTATTAAAGGAAAAAAAAGCATAAAAGCTGTCCAAGCCAACAGCACCTGTGTGCATATTTCATACCATGCCCATTTCTTGCTCAATAAAGTAAAAGCCAGGTGACAGAGCTGGTAAATATTGCCAAAAATAACATTTCATCAAGTCTTGGTGAAATGACTTCATAACAGTATTTTTCATCAGGCACTGATAAAGATATTGTGTGTCTACAGGAGGAACAGGCAAACAGCCATTTCCAAGTGTGGAAATCTTTCAATTGAAGTCTTCATGTGGTTTCTTTCCCCATTCAGTGAGTAATTGTATTTCTTTAATTTACCTTTAACAGGAGGAACAGGCCAATTCTCATCTGGGCAAGTTCCGTAAGCTTCAACATGAGCTTGATGAAGCTGAAGAAAGAGCCGACATCGCTGAGAGCCAGGTCAACAAGCTACGTGCCAAGAGCCGTGATGCGGGGCCAAAGGTTGGAAAAACAGATACTGCACATACATTTCAAAATGGGCAAGTCTAGCATTTAAGAACCCTTATAGCAGCCATGTTGGCAGCTCACCCCAAAAATTCCAGACTGCCTTGAACAACTTGCTGTTGCCACAACTGGAAAACACTATTGCCATCGTTACTGTCAAATATGCTTACTACAGCACATTTAGCTCACCCCTCTGAATGACCATATAATATGAAATTAAAATAACTATTTTTTACCTACTTAATATTTTTCTTTCATTTTCTTTCTTTTTCCAGAAGGGATTTGATGAAGAGTGAAGTTCTCTCAAGAAAGATTGTTTTTGAGACACCTGTTGCCTGTGTAATAGTGTCTCCTTAATGATGTTTTTTGTTCAGTAGAATAAATTGATTGTGCATCTGAAGCAGTTTCTTGACTTTTCATTGACAAAGGCTCACATGGTTCTAAACTTGACTTGATTCTAGAATAAATGAAAGAAATGAATTACTTTTTATAATAAACTGAGGAATAAAATAAATGGTTAAGCTTGTATAAAAACATAGAGAAAATAAACAACAAACAGTCACAAAGAAAAAGTCTAAAAATATAATTTTCCGCATGTATGTTTTACTGTCATCGAAGGAATTTTATTTTAAGAAATGTATTTTCCTTCAGCAACATGAGCTATTTTTTTACAATATGCAAATTATGGTTATACCATTCATACTCTTATAGGTTGGTGATGATTCAGAGTTAACTGTTCAACGTGTCATCATCTACGTGAGTTTCTAACACCCAATAAATTCAATAATTCTAATTATGTGTGTGTACATGTGTGTGTGCGTGTGTGTGTTAGATATTATGTAAAAAATGTAAAAAGTCAGTTGTTATATCATTGGACAATAACAAATTGTAGTTGGCTAAAAAATAATAACAAAAACAAATTAAAAAACACAACACAACAAAACTGTAAAACCTATTCAATTGCATGTTGAAAGAAAATGAATACTTATACTGAAAATTCGGCTGAAGGAAAAGTCCTGATAAGAAAGAAACAGAAAAAGGTGGTCTACACGTAAAGTATATTTTAAATTAATCTATTTATTCATTCACATATTTAATTTTACCTTGTTTCAAATAAACCAGGTTTGGTCCTCCATAGTCCTGAAAATTGCAAGAATGTCATTTAATGTTTGTGTCAGAGATTGATAAGCGACTGCAACTGGCTGTTGCTTTTAAATTAAACTGTCTATTTGACAACATCGTGATACATTGTCCATTCAGTTTAGATTTCAGCATTGGCTATTTTCATTACATGATTCTTTTTTTTTTGTAAGCTTTCTAAATAATTTGTGGCTGAAAGGTATTTGTTTCTTAACTTAAGAGAAGTTTTATAAAAAATCCCCTTGTCTGGTTTTGGCCAAAATCTGACCAGGTGTATAGAATTCACAACTATAGCGAATATATTTTGACTCACTATATCTGTTATCATTAGCCAAGTAAAGTCTGTAGAACTCATTCTTCTGATGTTTAAAAGTCACTCAGTCAGATGATCAGCAGAGGGCACTGGTACATCTTATTTTAGTTTGGTTAATAAGGTAGTTGCTAAAGAACAATGTAACCCTACCTACTGATAACACCTGTCATGCTATTTTAATCCTGATAATTGGACACAACTGAAAAATAATTAGTAAGGTGTTTTTATTTGGAATTCAAGTATTATGTATTAACGTAGTCATTCTTGCAACATAGCAATTCCAAATAAACACAATTACAGTGTTTCTCAAGTGGTTTAAGTGAACTGAATATTTAAATGAATTTCAAGGTTACTGGAGAAAGTGAATTAAGAAGCCTCACAAGTGACAATGTGATAAGGAGAATTTAACACCTCAATCCTTTACTGAAAAAACTGACTAAGTAGAGTCTGCTTGTTAGCACAACTGAGGAAAATTTCACAATTTCAGTAATAAATTTGGTGACAGGAGTCCATCAACTAAGAAACTGCAAAAATGTCTGAGGAGAATGCGCCACTGCACATTTTGAGTTTGCAGCTGTTTTTGCATATATGGCATGTTTAGGATTATTAGAAGGAGATCTGGGTAGCATGAGCAACATGCCTAGTAGTGGACACACTGATTGACAAGTGAGCTATGAGATGTACAGAAACACCACAGCTAAGTATCTCTTTAAAATAGCTAAAATAGTATTGTAAAAAAAAGCTGTGGTGTGCATTAATGACAAATTCAATTTAGTATTGTTATATTATTCTTACGCAAGGCAGTCCAAACTGAAAAATGACCACATACGCATATCAAATCTCTTTTGGACACAGTAAATTGATCATCCTCCAGTGGTGACCCAACTTTTACTTTTTACATAAATGTAGCTCATAATATTTCCTTCACTTTTGATGAGACTGCAGACTAAAAAGATCTGAACTAGGATAAGTTGAAACTACTAACCTTCATATCAGTAGTGGAGGTCAGTCTTTCTCTAGCAACGAGCATCCTCTTTTCAAGCCAGAGGAGGGAGGGCCATTTGTAACACAGAGAAGAGGCAGACTTGACAAAGATGTCTGACTGACAGAAAATAATCTGGACTTGGCGTATTAAGAGGTAGAGTCCTCCAGAAGATGCCTGGTGAATCAAAGCAACACCATTTCATCAATCAAAATAAGATATTGATAGTAAGACTACATTATGACAAGATTGTATCTCTAACAGTTATCCACATCAGCAGTGTTTTAAATAGATTCTCATTTATTAATCCAAGAAAGTAAAAAGTACCTTTTTATTCACCCAGTCTTGGTCATTGCTTCATCAGAAGAAAAGCAGGACTCAAGATATGAGTCCACACAGAAGTCCACAGTCTGAATGAGTGGGGAGAAGACAAGGCAAGAGAACAATCAACTCCAGTGAGTCTCTGCCAGAACTCAGAACCCCCTTAGAAGTAACCTTTCACAACAACACAGAACAAATACTAACAATAGCTTTGCTGGCTCCAGTTTCAAACTTAAGTGAGGCAAGGTGCCTCACACCTTCCCTTGTGTGTTCATGTGATCATAAAAGTCAGAGATACAAGGACTGTGGACAGCTGGGAATGAGACCTTTAATGGATGGCTGAGTGCTCCACTAGAGCCTGGAATAGACAGAGGGATAAGCAAAGGAGACGAGAATTCTGGAGTGAAGGCAAGCAAGGACAGGGCCTGGTAGGATGTGATGTGATAGAAAAGAAGACAGCTGAGGTTTGGTCACATTACTGGTGAAAATACTTTGTAAGATTTCAGTATACCTGGGTTTTAATTATCATGTCAAGAAAATCAATTTACATGTTTCAGAAAGGTACTGGTTGCCATCAGTAATGCTAGTTTCAGGTTGACTTGCCTCAGTGTCCTTCATAGTAAGACACACTTGAGTAGTTGCATGCAATTTTTAAAATTTGGTCTGAATACAGATTCAGATTGAATATTCTTGCATATAAATGATATAGTATCCAACATAACGCTACATATACTGTAGTACATACAGTACATTACTTGTTTTCTCGTGGGCTTATCACCTGTCACTGCTGATCAAAGAAAAAATAAAAAGCTGTCCTGACTATCTACGTCACAAGCTGTCCCCAAACTGTCCTCTGTACCATCAAGCCCCCAAAGGCAGCCAGCAGGAATTTCACAAGTTATCTTTGTGCTCAAGGATAAAGAGAAGAAAACAATGGCGTGTCAACAGAAGCAGGCCAAGGGCACTCACAGCAGGTACCTTTTGTACAGGTCTGAAGTACGGGTCACAGTGATATGAATTTGTTTTAGAGCACAATTAAACGTTGCACATCTAGATTTTTCATCTGAATTTATTTTGAACATTCAAAGAGAGGTGAAAATACAATGAAAAAGATTACTTAAACAAAACCAACCATCTGATTTAAAAAAAATACAATTTACAGTGCCACACACACATTTTTTCTTAAATTAATTAATTTAATTACAATTAAAAACATTACCAGGAGTTAATTAGTCTTCCCTTTATCTTCGACAAGTAGAAAACAACAGGTTTTGACAAGTTTTGATAACTTTCGTTCTGTTGTTTGACGAATTTTGTTTTAAACTGATCTGCTCCTTAAAAAGTAAATCAAGGTAAAAATAAGCCTTTTATATGTCATATGAATAATTATACAACCTAAAAGAAGATGAGGACTTTGCACGCACAGCCACTAACTTCATCATAAAAAGTTTGTACTTTTATTATACTTACAGTACTGCTGCATTCTTTCTTCTAATGTTCAGTAAGAGGCCATCATAATAATGATTTCAATTAAGATAATGTTTGAATACAAGACCATATCTGAGAAACTTCAAATACAAGGACACCACAGACACAAGACATTTAGGTAAAAATATACATATGAATAGACCCAACATAAATGTAGAGTCACAGCATAATCACACATTTGGTTACACTAAAACCTGTGTAGTGCACTGATTTGATACATCAAAACTATAGCTAATTCAAATGTACAATGCTAGTTAGTATAAATGACCTCATTCAGCCTTGTTCAGGACTTTTTTGTTGTTTTGTGTACGATTTGCTGATAATACAGAATGCCAAGGCACAAACCAAAAGTTAGAACACTCCCTACAATAACCTATATTATATCCCTACACACATCCAACTGCCTAGCTTTTGCATGAATTGAATGTACTGTGGATAACACTTGTATTGACATCCTAAAAGGGCATACTATCAGTGACAGTTCCTACAGATTTATGGTTTTCAGCTATTTCACATGTCTCGCTGCCAATTTGTATTGGGTATCAAGTGTAAGTGCTTTTGACTCACGATAAAATGAGATTTTGAAATGAGATCATCTCCAAAGCCTATTTGTTCTCTAAGTAGAGAATGTTTAGCACAGTTCCAGGCCATTTAAAAGTGTTAAGGTCCACCTCCTTATGTTAAGCCACTAATTCATGTCATGTGAACTTGAGTTGGATGGCCTACAGTCTCTGAATATTTCTATTGATGATAAAGAAAAGGAAACAATGCCAAGTGGACAGGGTTGGAGTCAGTGTATAGACCTAACTGTGAACAGTGGTGAGTGATAATAGAAGGGATCTCACAGCTGTGACCTTGGCCTTGTCTTGTCTCTCTATAGACAACAGCTGCAGCTCTTTATTCTCCCTCTTGAAATGTATTTCACACCCTATCACTTGACAGAATATTATTGAACTTTAGATCTCGAGATCTTTGATGTCACATAAATTGTTGTTACCTGCTAGCCACCCTTATTTAGTTTAAGGGCAGAGGCTAAGTCTAAGATGAAACATGTCTGTTATGAATAAGACATAAATCATTATAAAGTAAAATGAATCGCTCCTCTAAGCAACAGATAGCCATCAATATACGTATTCTGAATCATGTGTAACATCCCAAAAGATGACAAGATGAAAGCCTAATTAGTGATGTTACGCAGCATACAGTATATTAGGTCCCATCACGTGTTGATTCCCCGACATACAGTACATACTGTATAAATGGGAAATAATTACATAAGCACTGATTTGATATTACTCCTTTTATTACAATTGTTTCCATATATGTAGAATAATCAAACAACACAGAAACAATAACTAATTTGATTTTCATCTTAAAATGTACTTAATTTTTATCATCCATCCCGACTGATGACTATTATTTCAGAACAACTTCATATAACTTAGTGGGACAGAGGAGAATTACTTGATAGACTGTAGCCTGTCCTTGCTCCCCCACCTCCTGCCATCCCCTTTCTTTGTCATGTCCAGCTACTCTGTTGTCCACAAAGTGAGAGCAACAAATAGCAGCACTAGGCTCTACCCAATTTGGAGAATGCTTTTTGTGATATGTAACCTGGATGCCATTTCTCTGATATTCATCCCCATATTTGGTTGAGTATCAACCTTTATTAATGGAGAGGAAGCCTGGTGTCAGCTACTGGATCCATCATTTCACTTGACAGAGGTTGACAGTCAAAGGTAAGAAAAATACCCAACTGTCGTGTCCTAAGTGTGTGTCAGTGTTCGACAATGTTCACTTGAGATGTTGAAATTACTTTCAGCTATACAATTTCTGCTGTTAACTATTTTTTTGTAAGAGGTTAGTGATGTATTATGGTGATGAAGATTATTTCTGTTACTGTACTTTGTGTTCTTTACTTGCCAAGCTTGCTTTATCTTAACTTACAATGATGTAATGTGACATTTGGTTTGCTTCTGTCTACTTAATATGAATAGCACAGATCTTCATTTCCTGTGAGGCAAAACCCCTCAGGTAAAATTCACAACTGCATTTATGTAACAGTGTGATATTCTTTCATACTGCAGTAAAACAACAGTTCACCCAATTATTTTTAAAGTATTTTGCTTCTCAATTAATTGTTATGATTCTGCCTTTTTGGGGTTGCAGTTATGTTTGATATTGAAAATCATAAGGTCTGAGACATCCAAATTTATCCAATGTAAAGGACCTCTGCATGTGTCTGTTACTCTGTCACTTGTTACTTAGTGGCTGTAATGTTGGTGATACATGAATTTAAGCTTAGTTCTGCATTTCTACTTGAAGACATCATGTAAAAGGTTAAAGGTTTTAAATAATTACATACACTCACGAGACAATGAAAGGAAATTTTGTAAATATTCTAATAATATAATATTATTTGTCTTATCTGTTCTTGTATAGGGATATAGAAAACTTGTGTTTTCAAGGTTTATTATGTCTTATTTATTTGGTATTTATTTATACAATTTATTCTTAAACTAACAGTATGTCTGTTTTCCTAACCCTTATGTTGTGTGTGTTTTATTGGGCCTTATATGATTAATCACTAGGACATACCTTTGTGTACAAACAAAATCACAGACCGTCAAAGATTTTTAAAATTCTTAACAGGTTTAAAAATGGGTGATGCAGCCATGGCGGAGTTTGGGCCTGCGGCTCCTTTTCTTAGGAAGTCAGATAAGGAGCGTCTAGAAGCCCAAACTCGTCCATTTGACATGAAGAGGGAGTGCTTTGTTCCTGACCCTGAGGTTGAGTACGTCAAAGCAACCATCAGTAGTCGTGATGGTGACAAAGTCACTGCAGACACTGAATTTGGAAAGGTATGTACGTCATATGAATTTAGTTCAAATGTATGCTGAACAAAAGTCTTGACCTTTAAGAAATGTGTTATCTTTTCCCACAGACTGTCACAGTGAAGGAGTGTGATGTACACCCTCAGAATCCACCAAAGTTTGATAAAATTGAAGACATGGCAATGTTCACCTTCCTCCATGAGCCAGCTGTGCTATTTAACCTCAAAGAACGTTACGCAGCATGGATGATCTACGTAAGACAATTTACTAATGTGTAACTTTGCTTCGTTGATAGACATCTCAGCATCTGAAACCATTATCCTCTATCCCTCTCTTAATTTGGCAGACCTACTCTGGGCTGTTCTGTGTGACTGTCAACCCCTACAAGTGGCTGCCAGTCTACAACCAAGAGGTGGTTGTTGCCTACAGAGGAAAGAAGAGGAGTGAAGCTCCTCCACATATCTTCTCCATCTCTGACAATGCCTACCAGTACATGTTGGCAGGTACATAATCTATTTTAGCCTTCATTTTTTAATATTCAATTGTGAAGTCATGTCATCTGTTACTGATATTTTGATCATTTCTCTCAACAGACAGAGAAAACCAGTCAATCCTTATCACGTAAGTTACACAGCCAATAAAAATCTCTTCAATATATAAGGCTTAAAAGTCGTGAACTAAGACTTTTTATATCTCCTCTACTCAGCGGAGAATCTGGTGCTGGAAAGA
The DNA here is from genome assembly GCF_963924715.1 of Thunnus thynnus. Lineage (NCBI taxonomy): Eukaryota > Metazoa > Chordata > Actinopteri > Scombriformes > Scombridae > Thunnus > Thunnus thynnus. The sequence goes on from NC_089528.1 coordinate 4,724,543, forward strand.
CTGTCAACACCAAGCGTGTCATTCAGTACTTTGCCAGCATTGCTGCTGTCCCAGGTGGGAAAAAAGATGCAGCTTCTGAAAAGAAGGTTTGTATTATATTATACAACCAAAATATCAATGGCAAGTCAGACAATTTTTTTAAAAGCTTTCCCAGAATTGACACTAAACCTGAAGTTGTGTCTTTGTTTAAAAAACAGGGCACCCTGGAGGATCAAATCATTCAGGCTAACCCCGCTCTGGAGGCCTTTGGTAATGCAAAGACCATCAGGAATGACAACTCCTCCAGATTTGTGAGTATCTGTGTGACTGCAGTGAGGCTACTTGATTATCATTAATTGACTGGGAGTTCATTTTTTCATATTAGAAATATAAATGAACACTACTTTTCCTCTCAGGGTAAATTCATCAGGATTCATTTTGACAACCGAGGAAAGCTGGCCTCTGCTGATATTGAGACTTGTAAGTAAGGCTAAATCCATCCACACACCCAATTTCAAAGCCATTTATCCTTTGTAGGGTTGTGTGGTGCTGGAGCCAATCTCAGCATGAGAGGCAGGGTAAATCGTGGACGAGATGCCAGTCTCCCAGAGGGCTAACACACATATTGAGCAAACACACAAATTTACACTCAAACTGGTAGGAAATTGTGAGTCGCCAGTTTTCCTCACCGACATGTCTTTGGACTGCGGTAGGAAATCTGAGTGACCCAAGAAACCCACACAGATACAGGGAGAACAAACAGACTCAATACAGAGAGGCCTTTGCAAAACACAGGAGATTATTGTTGTAACCACTGAGTCAATGTGCCACCTATGTAAAACAAAATGTTCCGACATTAAATTGCAGAAGCGCCAACAATTTTGTTTCGTAATTGTAGCTAAACCTACACCTATACAGCAAATAGTCCCATGCTGGAACATAATAACCTAACATATATTACATCTCTAACAGACCTTCTGGAAAAGTCCCGTGTGACTTATCAGCTCAAAGCTGAGAGGGACTACCACATTTTCTACCAGATCTTGTCTCAGCAAAAGCCTGAACTTCTGGGTAAGTGTGCAATATACAGTACATATGATATATGGTTATTAGAGTATAATGTGTTGTAATACAAAATAAATATTTATCTTTTTGTGAAATGTCCTTTTAGAAATGCTGCTTATCACCAACAATCCCTACGACTACGCTTTCATCTCTCAAGGAGAGACAACAGTGACCTCAATCAATGATTCTGAAGAGCTGATGGCCACTGATGTGAGCTGAATCTTCGATTCACAACAGCAAACAAGTTTTAGCCATACATCAATTTATAACAAAATAAGGAAATACCAGAATTACATTTTTTGATTTCATTCAGGATGCCTTCGATGTACTGGGCTTCACTCAGGAAGAGAAGAACAGTATTTACAAGTTGACTGGTGCCATCATGCATTATGGTAACATGAAGTTTAAGCAGAAGCAGCGAGAAGAGCAGGCAGAGGCTGATGGCACTGAAGGTGAGAGAGTTATATAATATGTGGAAGTGTATTATTATAATTATTATTTAATAATAATTTGATCAGATAAAATTTTCAACCATCTGTGTTTTTACATATCAGTATACTATATCACATAGTTACAACGGAGCAAGGATTTTTTTCAGTTCTTGCTTTTGGTATTAAGGGTTTGTTTGACATTTTGCATTTGCTACATTGAGACTAAAGATATAAACAAATACAAATGAATGAGATTGACATCATGAGAGCAGCTGTGTCCGTGCAATTCAGACTCTTGCACACCACGTGACAGCTGAGCCCCTACACCAACTGAATCTGAACCTGTTTTAAAGCTGCACTAAGCAAGATTTTAATGTAAAAAATAATCCCTTGGAGCCGTTACAAGTCATAAACTGAGACTGTATCAAAAAGAAGAGTTTATCCACGTCAATCAAATCCTGTATTATTCACAAAGTTTGCCCAAAATAATTTCAATGGTCACAACAAGTTCCAAATTAAAACTTGAGAGCAAAGTAAAGGGTGTCATGTTGCACCCTGACAGAAAAAAGCTGAGAGCAGAGACTTTTTTTGTTTATATGACTCATGTATATCCTCACTTCCTCAGATGCTGACAAAGTAGCTTATCTGATGGGCCTGAACTCTGCTGACCTCATCAAAGGTCTCTGTCATCCAAGAGTCAAAGTAGGAAATGAGTGGGTCACCAAGGGACAAAATGTTGCTCAGGTAAGAGTATACAGCATGACTTTTTAGTTCAATTCCAAAATAAAGTCCTGAAAGGTTTAGTCAGGTCATTTTTATGCATTTCCTTGTTAGGTCTACTATGCTATTGGTGCACTGTCTAAGTCAGTGTATGAGAAGATGTTTCTGTGGATGGTAGTCCGTATTAACCAATCCCTGGACACCAAGCAGCCTCGCCAGTATTTCATTGGTGTACTGGACATCGCTGGATTTGAGATCTTTGATGTGAGTTTGGAATGGAAAATGCAAAGCTTGTGAACTTAATTAATATTTTTGCTTTGCTTTGCATTTTTATGCCTGAGCTAATTTTTATATTATCCATATTATTACAGTTCAACACCTTTGAGCAGCTGTGCATCAACTTCACCAATGAAAAACTGCAACAGTTTTTCAACCACCACATGTTTGTACTGGAACAGGAAGAGTACAAGAAAGAGGGCATTGAATGGGTTTTCATAGATTTTGGTATGGACTTGCAGGCCTGTATTGATCTGATTGAAAAGGTGAGTTTTTGGATTTATTTGGGCAAATCAGAAAATTATCATTATGTTACATTACCCAGGTATTTCTATAGTTATTTCTGTAGGTTTTTCCTGAAACCTAATATCTATTTATTTTGCTTGTCTTACAAAGAAGAGAAAATATATTACTTTTTTCATTGTATTCTCCTCAGCCCATGGGTATCATGTCCATCCTTGAAGAGGAGTGCATGTTCCCCAAAGCCAGTGATGCTACCTTTAAAGCTAAACTCTATGACAACCACCTGGGAAAATCCAACAACTTCCAGAAGCCTAGAATTGTCAAAGGGAAACCAGAAGCTCATTTCTCCCTCGTTCATTATGCTGGAACTGTTGATTATAATATCAACAACTGGCTGGTGAAGAACAAGGATCCTCTGAATGAGACTGTTGTCGGTCTTTTCCAGAAGTCTAATCTCAAGCTTTTAGCCAACCTTTTTGCCGGGTATGCAGGAGCTGAGTCAGGTATGTTGACATTGATAATAGTAAAACATTGTGCAAATCAATTAAAACTTCAAGTAATACAACAATAATATCATGATTAACATCTTGATATAGATTAAATTACTGTACAGTTTTTGTACAGTTTTCTGTGGATTATATTTGACAGAGTGATTTTTATTTAGCTCAGGAGGGTGGTGGGAAGGGCAAAGGTGCCAAGAAGAAAGGCTCCTCCTTCCAAACTGTATCAGCTTTGCACAGGGTGAGATTTCTATGTTCTTTTAAAATTCACATTTTCAACAGTGGTTATTGATCTATGCTAGAAGCACTATAATAATACCAACATCACATGTAATTGCAAGGCTATTGGAATACAGCAAAGATGAAAAGAGGGTCTAAAAATGTTCTTCTGGTCAATAATTTACCAACAGTACTGTGTACAACATACTTTCCCCAGGATATAAACAAAGATAATTACTGAGTTCTGATAAACAATGTAATTTAAAAAAAAAATGAAAATGAAAAAAGGTATGTGTTCAAAACTTGCAGGAGAACCTGAACAAGCTGATGACCAACTTGAGGTCTACTCACCCTCACTTTGTGCGCTGCATCATCCCCAATGAGACCAAGACTCCTGGGGCCATGGAGAACCCTCTGGTGATGCACCAGCTGCGCTGTAACGGTGTGCTGGAAGGCATCAGGATTTGCAGAAAGGGCTTCCCCAACAGAATCCTCTATGGAGATTTCAAACAGAGGTTTGCATCTGATGAACAAATCTACATTTAAAACTACAAATGCACTGAAGTTATTGTAATGTCAGAATTGTTGAGGTGTTTTATAAGATATTTTCACAACATGCAAAACATTTCATCTGTTGTATTATTGTCAAAGATACCGTATTTTGAATCCTAATGCCATTCCTGAGGGACAGTTCATCGACAACAAGAAGGCTGCTGAGAAACTGTTGGGTTCTCTGGATATTGACCATGAGCAGTACAAACTGGGGCACACCAAGGTGAGTGTTTTCAGTGTTGGTTAAGAGAATATGCGATATGTATAACAGATACTGTATGTAATTACTGACTATCAAATCTGCCCCTATAAAAAAAGGTGTTCTTCAAAGCTGGACTTCTGGGTCAGCTAGAGGAGATGCGAGATGACCGATTAGCTCTAATCATCACTGGCATCCAAGCTCGGTCACGAGGCCTTCTAGCAAGAATTGAATTCCAGAAGATTGTTGAACGCAGGTAAGAGCTCACAGCAGGACCAGACCTTCTCAACAAAAACCCTTGACAAAAAGCAGTACCTCAAAATTCACATGTACTCTACCTTCAGTACACAAACCAAACAGTTTGACTGAGCCCCTTAAACCTTAAGCACTTTGTTGACTGTTGCGCTACTTTCTTGTTGTTTCTTATGCACTTGTCTACTTCCAGTCATTTCTTACTTTAATTATTAACAAAACAAAACAAAAAACAATCACTTCTGTCCAGTGCACTTTCTCATTGCACTTGTACCTAGTCATCTACTTGAGAATTTGTACCGCAGCTCTTTTAGAGTCACTGTCATCTAATGCCTCGCTTGTAAGTGGATTTGGATAAAAACATCTGCCAAATAAAAAAATGTAAATGTAAATTACTGTCATTGCAATAAACATCAAGAACAGGAGACTATTGTGAAGGTAGAGAATTGTTTTAGGGTGTATTGAGGAGGATATTTGTTGCAATCAGGTTAAAATTGGATCTTCACCGCTGGAAAAGACTTAAAGACAATGATAATCTGTTATCAACAGGGATGCACTACTTGTGATCCAGTGGAACGTCCGTGCCTTCATGGGGGTCAAAAATTGGCCCTGGATGAAGATGTACTTCAAGATCAAACCTCTGCTGAAATCAGCAGAGACTGAGAAGGAGATGGCCAACATGAAGGAAGAATTCCTGAAGTTGAAAGAAGCTTATGCAAAGTCTGAAGCTCGTAGGAAGGAACTAGAGGAGAAAATGGTTTCTCTCCTCCAAGAGAAGAATGACCTGCAGCTCCAAGTTCAAACTGTATGTTTCAAACTGTACCTTTCAGCATTGCAATAAATATTACTAATATTATAAGACTGCTTATACTGTATGGCATGCTTTATGTTTTTAATAACAGGAACAAGATAATCTGTGTGACGCAGAAGAAAGATGCGAGGGCCTGATCAAGAGCAAGATTCAGCTAGAGGCAAAACTCAAAGAGCTGACAGAAAGAATGGAGGATGAAGAGGAGATGAATGCTGAACTCACTGCTAAGAAGAGGAAGCTGGAGGACGAGTGCTCTGAGCTGAAGAAAGACATAGATGACTTAGAGTTGACTCTGGCTAAAGTGGAAAAAGAGAAGCATGCCACTGAAAACAAGGTACTGCAAAACACTTAAAATGACTCTGTGTGTCCCAAATAACATCCATGTCTAAGTCTTTGATAAAAATGTCTTCTGGCAATAGGTAAAAAACCTGACTGAGGAAATGGCTGCTTTGGAGGAAATAATTGCAAAGTTGACCAAGGAAAAGAAAGCCTTACAGGAGGCTCATCAGCAAACGCTAGATGACCTGCAGAGTGAAGAAGACAAAGTCAACACTCTGACCAAGGCCAAGGCTAAGCTGGAGCAGCAAGTGGATGATGTAAGAATTTACAAAATCAGGTGGATATGCATGTAACAAAAGGTAAATGACATTTGAAAAATAAAGTTATTTATGACCACCCACAGCTTGAAGGGTCCCTAGAGCAAGAGAAGAAAGTGCGTATGGACCTTGAGAGAGCAAAGCGGAAGCTTGAAGGAGACCTGAAGTTATCCCAAGAGAGTATCATGGACCTCGAAAATGACAAGCAGCAACTTGAAGAGAAGCTGAAAAAGTAATATGAAAAGAACACTTTTAAAAACACAATCAGATTTTAACTATTCGTCAGCGGGTACATTTTACGTTTTTTTTATCCACAGGAAAGATTTTGAAATTAGCCAAACCAATGGCAAACTAGAGGATGAACAGTCGATGAATGCACAGCTCCAGAAAAAATTGAAGGAGTTGCAGGTAATAATTTAAATGGGATTAAGTAAATTGAGTAAGCTAGTGCATGAATATAACATTTTAAGACCACAATTTAGAGCAACAATAAAGTTTTACTTTAATTTTGGTCTAGGCCCGCATCGAGGAGCTGGAGGAAGAGCTTGAGGCAGAGCGAGCTGCCAGAGCTAAGGTGGAAAAGCAGAGAGCAGACTTGGCAAGAGAGCTGGAGGAGATCAGCGAGAGGCTGGAGGAGGCTGGTGGAGCAACAGCTGCCCAGATTGAGATGAACAAGAAGAGGGAGGCTGAGTTCCAGAAACTCCGCAGAGACCTTGAAGAGTCCACTCTGCAGCATGAAGCCACTGCTGCTACACTGAGGAAGAAACAAGCTGACACTGTTGCTGACCTGGGGGAGCAGATTGACAACCTGCAGAGAGTCAAGCAGAAACTGGAGAAGGAGAAGAGTGAGCTCAGACTGGAACTGGATGATGTGGTCTCCAATATGGAACAGCTTGTGAAGTCTAAGGTAAAATACTTTTATGTATTATATGTTGGTCTACTGATTTTGTTATCAAAACTTTCTTTGTAAGACTTTGACAAACGTGACCCCTCTCAAGTTCTTTATGTGCCATTGTTAATGCTTTTCAATTTCAGAATAATTTGGAGAAAATGACCAGGTCTCTGGAAGACCAAATGAATGAATATAAAACAAAAGCAGATGAGGGACAGCGTACCATTAATGACTTCACCATGCAGAAGGCAAAGCTTCAGACTGAGAATGGTATGCATTTGTTCTGAACAGTGGGTTTGTTTGGTGTTATGAAGTACTCATTTTATTCTTTTCTCAAAATTAGGTGAACTTGCAAGGCAGCTTGAGGAAAAGGATTCCCTAGTGTCTCAACTCACCAGAGGAAAACAGTCCTACACTCAACAAATTGAAGACCTTAAAAGACAACTGGAGGAGGAAGTCAAGGTAGCATCCAAATACCAGTGAGAACTTCTTTGGTTCAGATGTTGGTACATAAAGATGCTGGAAGGTATACTCTCATTTCAGGCCAAGAATGCATTAGCACATGCAGTGCAGTCTGCTCGCCATGACTGTGACCTGCTCAGGGAGCAGTATGAGGAAGAGCAGGAGGCCAAGGCTGAACTGCAGCGCAGCATGTCCAAGGCCAACTCTGAGGTGGCTCAGTGGAGAACTAAGTATGAAACTGATGCCATCCAGAGGACCGAGGAACTGGAGGAGGCCAAGTAAGTAAAATATATTTTAATGCGAACAACACTGAAAATTAAAAAGCAATTAATCCTGAATAAAATCCTAATCCAGAAAGAAGCTGGCTCAGCGTCTGCAGGATGCTGAGGAGGCAGTTGAAGCAGTGAATGCTAAATGTTCTTCTCTGGAGAAGACCAAACACAGACTGCAGAATGAGATTGAAGATCTCATGGTGGATGTGGAGAGGTCTAACGCTGCTGCTGCTGCTCTGGACAAGAAGCAAAGAAACTTTGACAAGGTTTACATTCATTACCTATTATTTTACTGCAGGTATAAGGTAAACCATTTATCTAAAACGTGAACTATTTCGCAGGTCTTGGCAGAATGGAAACAGAAGTATGAGGAGTCTCAAACAGAGCTGGAGAGCTCTCAGAAGGAAGCCAGGTCTCTGAGCACTGAGCTCTTCAAACTGAAGAACTCCTATGAGGAATCTATCGAGCATCTGGAGACCATGAAGAGAGAGAACAAGAACTTACAAGGTCAACAAATTAATTGTTAAAAACCTTCTATGAATTATTTTCTTATGATAATACATTAACAGTTTGTTACATTTTGACCCATAGAGGAAATATCTGACCTCACTGAACAAATTGGTGAGGGTGGAAAGAGTATTCATGAGCTTGAGAAGATTCGAAAGCAGTTGGAACAGGAGAAGTCTGACATTCAAACAGCTCTGGAAGAGGCAGAGGTATGTTTTGCCTTCTGATGAAGGACCTCAAACACCTTAATGCACTTAATCTGCAACAAGTAAAATCCCATTAAAAATAATCTATGTGAGATTCTTTTTGTCTTTCTAGGCCTCTTTGGAACATGAGGAAGGAAAGATTCTTAGAGCCCAGCTAGAGTTCAATCAGGTGAAGGCTGACATTGAGCGAAAGCTGGCCGAGAAAGATGAAGAGATGGAGCAAGCAAAGAGAAACCAACAGCGAATTGTGGATACTCTTCAGAGCTCTCTTGAGGCAGAGACTCGCAGCAGGAATGAGGCCCTCCGTTTGAAAAAGAAGATGGAGGGAGACCTCAATGAGATGGAGATCCAGCTAAGCCAGGCCAACAGGCAGGCAGCCGAGGCCCAGAAACAACTTAAATCTGTTCATACACATCTTAAGGTATGTATTTTATTTCAAATAAAATAACACCTATGACATACTGTATTAGGTCATCACTTGATTTGACCTGCTTCATACTAAACGCCACACTCTTCCAGGATGCCCAGCTCCAGCTTGATGACTCTCTTCGAGCCACTGATGATTTGAAGGAAAACATTGCAATTGTTGAGAGACGCAACAATCTGCTTCAGGCTGAGGTGGAGGAACTCAGGTCTGGTCTTGAACAAACTGAGAGAGGTCGCAAACTTGCTGAGCAAGAGCTGCTGGATGTTAGTGAGAGGGTGCAGCTACTGCACTCACAGGTAAGATGCAGTCATTGCATTTGGCACAGTTCTTTTCTATTATTTTCAATTTACTGAACAATTCGCTGATAAAATTTTGCATTCACCCAGAACACAAGTTTGCTAAACCAAAAGAAGAAACTGGAGTCTGATACAGCCCAGTTTCAGACAGAAGTAGAAGATGCATTGCAGGAGTGCAGAAATGCTGAAGAGAAGGCCAAGAAGGCCATTACTGATGCTGCCATGATGGCAGAGGAGCTGAAGAAAGAGCAGGACACCAGCGCTCACCTGGAGCGTATGAAGAAGAACATGGAGCAAACCATCAAAGACCTGCAGCACCGTCTGGATGAAGCTGAACAGATTGCCATGAAGGGAGGCAAGAAGCAAGTGCAGAAGCTTGAGTCCAGGGTGAGTATCAATCATTTAAGAGAAATCAAATGAAAAATCAAATCAAAAACACTAAATCATCATAATTTCACATATTGAACATATTAGAACTGTAATCAAAAAGTCTACCCCAAAACATTTAATATAACCAGCCCAATCTTTATGACTTGTCTCCAACAGATCAGAGAACTGGAAAGTGAAGTAGAGCTTGAACAAAGAAAGTCCAGCGAAGCTGTCAAAGGAGTGCGAAAATATGAGAGACGAATCAAAGAGTTGACCTATCAAGTAAGTTTCAATTCATTTAAGAAACGGTGGAGCACTGAGAGTGTAATTTCTATTCAAAATTGCAATTATTTTGTTCTTTTTTTGTTTTCAGACAGAAGAGGATCGTAAGAATCTTTCCCGACTGCAAGATCTGGTAGACAAGCTACAGCTGAAAGTCAAATCCTACAAGAGAAACGCAGAGGAGGCTGTAAGCACTCTCAGTATTTTAGGGAAACTATTAAAGGAAAAAAAAGCATAAAAGCTGTCCAAGCCAACAGCACCTGTGCGCATATTTCATACCATGCCCATTTCTTGCTCAATACAGTAAAAGCCAGGTGACAGGTTTCTTTCCCCATTCAGTGAGTAATTGTATTTCTTTAATTTACCTTTAACAGGAGGAACAGGCCAATTCTCATCTGGGCAAGTTCCGTAAGCTTCAACACGAGCTTGATGAAGCTGAAGAAAGAGCTGACATTGCTGAGAGCCAGGTCAACAAGCTACGTGCCAAGAGCCGTGATGCGGGGTCAAAGGTCAGTTCTTGATTTTTTAAAAACTTTTTCATTTTTATGTTATGAACACAATATAACACTGACAAACTCTAATCCTAATGTTAATGCGGCTGTCATCTGGATATTGTATTATGATTGAAATACATAATAACATGCCATGTAAACTACAGCATTTTGTCCCATCAGAATCCATACTGCTGATGAGCCAGATAATACAATCCTACCAGAATTCACAAATGCCAACAGTATAATAATAGTGACAGTGAATCTTCAAAATGTTTTGATTGTTCCATTGCTTCACAAATTGTAATACATTAAAAAAAATAGAAAAGAAATGTGTCTCATTGCTTACATTTTTTCTTTCTCTTATTTCAGAAAGGACATGATGAGGAATGAAGCTGATGGAATAAATTCTTGTCTCTGAGGCACTTGTCTGACTGATGGTGTCTCCCTAAGCATGTCAGTTGTTCAGTAGAATAAAATGAATCTGCATCTCAAACTGTGCTTTGGCTTTTTTTGCTAACTTTACCATGTCTTAGTACATTTGAAAAAAACCCTATGAGACTAGTAACACTTAAAAATAAACTGGGATCTTATAACATGTTTGTAACAAGTCTGTAAATACAATACTATAATTATAACCTGTTCATAGAATATAACAATGTAGCCACACAATCACTGCACAAAAACTCCAACAAGCATTTTTAAAACAAAATGGATTTTCTTCTGTGCAAATGGTTAATCAAAATAATGTGGATTGGAGTTGGTATGCTGGTGTTACCCTTGACATACAGTACATACAGTGACATACTGATGGACATACAAGCAGATCAAGTATATTCTTGTCTAAAGTACAGACTGTATATTATGGTCTGTGTATCAATATACCAGATAATAGTTAGCAAAAAATGTCCACTAAAATGTTAAGTTGTGTTAGATGTTAGTTGTGGCATTTCATGACTTAACTGTGTAATGGTAGAAAGACAGTTTTATACTGTTTGAAATGTCATTAGCTGTACTGTATTCATTTTATGAACTTCATGTCCAGTATAGCACATTAATCAACATTGCCATACCACTAGTACGTATGTAGATAATTATTGCTAAATAGACAATGATCACTTATACTTATATAATGTATTGCGTTGCACCTCTGACCACAACCAGCGACACTGATGTGTGGTCAGAAGTGTGCTTGTAACCACTGTTGTAAACACTTCTCCAACACTGCAGTGGGGTGAGAACTTAAACCACTAGAAGACCATACAATGTTACGTTTCACTTTAGAGGTATAGAACATAAATGATGCCAATGGTTTTATATTAAACTGTCAACTAACAGAATTGCAGGATTAAATAAAACATAATGCAACATTGGCAACATACCAAAACTGAATGGTTGAAGTCTACTGAACTTGAATAGTCTTTTCAAAGCATGATTTCCCGTGATGACAGTGGGAGGGCTTTTCCACCAAATTAAGTTTTCTGGACAGACAGCAGAGCCCAGCATAGTGAGAAGTGTTAGAGGTTAAAATCAAGTCATGTATGTATGAAAATCTATGTGACTTCACTGTCCATCAGTAAAGACTGTAATTGTAGTATAAATCCACAACCTTCACAGCTTATTTCATGTTACATTATAATCATGATATATTAATTTATATAGATATAGATAACTGTCTGATTATTGATCTGTTATGAACCTGTTAACATAAAATATCAGATACAATTACCAAATGCCAGTCATTTTCTTATAGGCTCACCTGTTACTAGGTAGGTACTTGAAGATGCCTCAGTCCTAGTATTTCTATTGTTTCACAATGAAAGCCTAAGATTTTTCAGAAAAGAAAAAAAAACATTAGATGTTAAGGAAATTATGACCAAAGGTACTTCTACTGTCTTTCAATTAAGTATAATTTTAAATTACAGATAAAGTGAGAGTTCTACATCACAGCAAATCATTTAAATGCATTACAATAGATGTGTGAGAATAAATTCAGATATGTTCACATATGTAAAATGCAATATATAATAACTTTTGTCACTAAAGCAGACATCTTTAATAGTAATTAATTACAACAATATCACCACTCTGAATCTGTTAGTAAGATACAGACAGCAGAGGTCATTGTTGGACAGGAAAGCTTTTGTCTAAACATCTTCTAAAAAAAGAGCAACCATAATTGTAGACACTTTTTCTCGAAAATTTTCACCGCAACTTTTTAAACTTCATATTTCTTTACTATCTGTTCACATATTCAAGAAGTAACATAGCTTATGTAATATTACAAACAATATCATTCCAATTGCACACATTGTTTTAAGAGTTCATAAAAAATGCAGATACATACATAATGTCCACACATTGTTGATTGTGCATATGTTACATAAAATATTTCACACAATTAATAATACATTATTTTGCAAAACTTGTTCAAATATATTGGAATTCAAACCCTACCTTTTTGCCCTGTTTCTCTCTTATGTGCAATGTTCAGTGCTTCACCAGTAGAAAAATCTTTTAATCTGTGAGAGTCTTCCAGATCTGAATGCAAACACACCAACCACTACCTACTATACTGTCTGAATGGAGGCAAGGAGAAAGGGCAAGACAAGAGAAGGACACATGGAGGCAGGGTCCAATACTCAACACCTCCTCAAGTGACCCTCAGTAAATAACAAGCATTCTAACAATAGCAACCTCATCTGAAACCAGAGTTGGCTCAGATTTCAAACTTAAGTGAGTCAAGGTGCCTCACACCTTCCCTTGTGATATGTGATTGCAGAAGTCAGAGATACAAGGACTGTGGACAGCTGGGAATGGGAATGGGACCTTTGATGGAAGGCTAATGCCTGGAATAGATTAGAGCTAAGTAAAGGAGCTCAGAATTCTGGCATGAAGTTGTTGTCAATATTATGTATGTCAACTGTATGGAGGACGAACTGAGGAACTTCCTGTTGTTACCTAGCCTATGGTTCACTGATAAGGTATTGGTATATCAGGGCCAAAGTGTATGACATCCTTTGGAACATAAAACATGGGAATCAGCGAGTTATAAAAATATGCCATTTCCAGTTCAATGTTAACCTGTTGAAAAAACTAGTATTATTTGATTTTGTGCTCTATTTTGGTGGATTACACTCCTGTCCTGATGACAACCCACAACCTTCTGTTTAAAATAGCTATATTTAAAGTGAAAAATCAAGAGAGTAACCATTTTGTTTATGTCTTTGAGGACAAATCTACATTTTTTGACTATAGCCAATACCTGTCCTGTCCAAGACTTAAAATCAGTCTTACTTAAAGTCAGCATTAGGCCTGTATTAATAGAAGGTACAGGTGGTACAACTTCCCTTAGTACTGTGTTCATACTGTTAAGGCGTTAAGGCCTATACAGTATGGCTTCCAGTTCCATCTGCAACTATATATGTAAATACATGTTCTGGTTTAACAGACAGTGTGCAAATATGACACTTGTTGACTAAATCTGTAGTGCTGTCTATGTTCCCCATGGCAGTTCTTTTAGTGTATGTGTGTAAATCTGTCGAAAAAACTAAATGGAGAACTTGTCTGTGGTCCAGCAGGTGTTGCTGTCAAGAGGATTTGTATTGTAGTTTATGGACCTTGGTGGAGTATGTTGCCTATAAGTTACAACAATAGATGCAACAGATGGATTGGGAGGACCTAAATAACAAAGCAATGAAAAGGGCAAGCTGGTACAGAACATAATCTTCCTTCACAATTGTGTACAGTTCTTAAAAACTGATTTAGGGCACAAAGGTTTTCTACAGAAATTATTTTTGTTTCTAGGGAAAATAGTCCTGCTGACTAACTTCATAAGATACTATAATATTGTGTTCTTTTGTACATAAGCTTGTACAATTATGTAGTGTATGTGAGTGAGTATGTGCCAGTGTGTGTATCCCACATCTAAACTAGAAATACTGCCTCGTGGTTGTATACCCCCGCCAACCAGTCAAGTTGCAGTTTACATCCATGTCTGTTCAGACTCATACAATATTTGTAGTGAAGACTTTGAAGGAATTTAATAAAAGGTATTAAGTGTACTTTCCTTCCTCCTCCCATGTGTTCACATGATTGGCCAATGAAGTTGATTCTGATAGAACACAAAGTTGTAGCTGTGACAGTAGACAAAGCTTCAGATATGGATGTTGCTGCTTCTAAAACGTGGATACTTCACACATCTTCAACCCGGCAGCACAGAAGATCTGTACAATCACCACAGTTTCAAGGTGGACACCCAAGATTAGTATCACCAATTCAGTATCTGACCAAATGTGAAATATGGTCACAATCTTCCCTTCTGTTCCTGAGTTATGGGGTTGAATAATGGCCAGAAAAGTGTTTTTGCAGAACATTATGATGTCACAGTGAAACTGACCTTTGACCTTTTGGATATAAAATGTCATCACTTCAGCTTTTTATCCTGTTCAACATTTGTGTTGAACTTCGTCATAATTAGCGTATGAATTCTTGAGTTATGGCCAAAAACATGTTTTTTGAGGTCACAGTGAACTTGACCTTTGACCACCAAAATCTAATTAGTTCATCCTTGATTCCAAGTGGATGTTTTTGCCAAATTTGAAGAAATTCCCTCAAGCTGTTCCTGAGATATCACATTCACAATCCTAAGTAGAGCTCCACCAATCAGAGGTGTTTTTCTTATCACTGAGATGTCAAATTGCTCCAAATGTGCATAGTTGACAGCAATGTTAAGTAACAATTTCTGAGTTTCCGTCAGGTAGCAACTGCTCAACCATGGCTTCAGTGTTAGGAATGGTGTGATGTTTTTGAGATGGGTTTGCTTAGCTTGTGATCGTTAAAACAAAAACTGATACAAAAACAAAACAATGTTGTGCAACTATGACTTCTATATTCAGAATATGTGTGCACATGCAGCTTTGTTAATTCACATGTTGAGGTTGGCAGCATACTGTATGGAATGTGAATTTAATTCCCTCTCAAAAGAAGTCAGGGACTAACATGGTTCACCTTGTAGCTCATTAGTCTAGTTCAGTCATACACTGTAAAGAGGGACTTTCTTTAAATGTAGTGGAGAAAATGTAATGGCTGAGTCTAAGCTGTTTTACTTCAAGTGGGATTAGGACAAGGTGTACCTCTCTGTGGCCAAAGTGGGAAAGGCCACTGTCCATGGTGCTGACCTTCCTTCCTCCCTGTTCACTTTTTCTTCCCAGCTCTGGCTCTACAGTCGCTGCAAAAAAACACAAGACTTTACACATACAGTACTAGCTACAATGTTTTACCTGACCTAAAAGATCAAATTTCAATTTCAATTTAATCTAATCAGTTCTAGGAAAAACTGAGCCAGATCTGGTTTATACTTGAGAATAAAACTTTAGGTACATGTCCATCAGTAGAAGACAGTTATTGGAATGTGCACCTCACATGGGTGAATGAGCACACACTCCTGTCCTTGCCAGGATGTTATTTGAGTAAGTCATCCATTTTCACTGGATAAATACTAGACTAGCTACAGTGAGTAAGATCAAAATGCACATACAAAGGGCAATAGTTTTCGGTCACTCAAGGATGTCTGGATGAGTTTCACATAAAAGTAAGATTTAAAGAAAGTTTTCTTAATGCTTAAAGCCTTTTTCTTGCATGCTGATTTACAGTAGACTATACAGTATTAGTCTTCCTCATTTTAGATGGCTGAAGCCAAACAGCACATTTGTCTGTCTATTGCTTAATCACCTGTTGCAGCTTGTCTTCATGTACACTTGTCTCCTCTGGTGTGCGTCATAAGCTGTCCCCAAGCTGTCCAATAAATCATCAGTGCTATAAAGGCATCCAGCATGAATTTCACAGGTTATCTTTATGCTCAAGGATACACCACCATGCCAGAAGGCAAGGACAAGGGTAGAAGCAAGGGTACGACTGACTTCTGGAACTTCACTCACCCATTTTTAACACAGGGTGGTACAACCCTGATATCAAAGCTTGCCTAATTTGGATACTCCATTGTGACAAAAAAGTGAGGCAAATGTGTTTGCAAAATTACGTTGCTGCTGACATAGAGAACTGTCTTGTATCTATGCCAAGTCTCTGCAATGGCTTTCTCTGGAAATTGAGAAGAGCCAGCTCCGTTAACCTCAACAAAAGCTCTTGGTGCCGAAACCTTGAAGGCAGAGAGTACGAAATACTTGAAGATGTTGGTCAAGTTTATTTCATATGTGTTAACCCAAAAAATAATTTTTACACCACACAACTGATCCAGTAGGAAAGTAGCAGTGGTACAATTGTAGCGCTAGCCCTTTTTTGAGTTTGTTCTGTGGAAGTCTTTGTAAAAAAAAGACTTGAAAATGTGGTGTTCAAATTGTAGAAAATATTACTAGATGACATTAGAAAGCTGAATTAAATCAAGCACAAAGGATAATATTTTTCCCGGAAATATCCTAAAGCCTGCTATAACGTGCACATGCAGGTCTAACTGTACTACATATTTGGTCACTATTGCCATTGACATTATTCAAAGTGAACTTGAGGAGGAACAACTTGATCTCTTTTAACAAACCACGTAAACATGTAATGAACCTGTGATAAACACATCTTATTATTGGCATCCAAAACCACTTTCAAAATCCTATTATAGTTATTGTCTCTGTGGCTTGGCTACAGTTTCATTTTAATAACTAATTTGACTTATTACAGTACCACATGCTAACAATAGGCTACATATAGAAATAGCCTACATGAAATACCTATGGGAATAAGATTAGGTTATGGTGACCTCATTTTGGAAATGAGGTCTGAGAAATTTCAGATACAGCAACTAATATTAACTCAACAAAGCCATGAATTTAACGCCTCACCATCATGTGTTGTATCATTTTGAGACGCTAAATTTCAACACATCTAATCAAATTAAAGCTACGTAAGTAACATTAGCTAATCTAAACTAGCCATTAGCTTGTACTGAGCCCTGTCTTCTCGTCTCCTCAATCTTGTCTCAAGAAATGTTTTTTTCGTCCAACATTCATTGCTTCACAAACTCAAATGAAAATTATTCAGTATGAATAAGTACTGTACGTTATACGATGAAACATATATTTCTCAGTGGAATGGAGATTAACCTTTGAAAAAAGTAATGTAGCACTGTCCTTTTTTTAAAAAAAAAATCTTTTTCAAGTGACATCACGTTATGTAAATTTTACTTAAGTACGAAAATACATTTGTACAGTATTTGGTTTAAATGGCAGAGTATGTTATTCCACTTCATTTTTGATACGAAGACAAGTTATCCGCATTAAAAGAAAGAAAAAAAGTAGGCTAAATATACACATTGCATGGGAAGAGTCACACCTGCAGGACAGAGGACTGTTAAGGCACTGACCAAACCACTTCACTTATGTATGTTAAACAAAAATAAACTACAGAAAAGCGAACAAACGTTGTCTCTTGACATTGCTGTCTTTACTATAGTGTCCGTGTGAAATGTGAGCAAGTGGCTGCATTTAATATTGTTGAACAAAGACAGCAACTGCTAGTGTATCTTAACTTACCTGTTTTGCTAACAACTAGCATATCATTGCATTTTGAGAATAAGTTGGCCTAAACGTTACACATCCACAGACTTGTAAAGTAACTAACTCAACTACGTACATTTAGTCGGACGTTGTACTTACACGAGTACTATTTTAAAGGTATTTGTGGTGACAGCGGCCCACTAAGTTGCCGCCACCATTACTGTGGTGGCAGAGTGGAACCATTTATGTATTATAAGAGCTGGATACCGGACTAAAAATCAGTCCTATAGGAATTGTTCGCCTGGCGCATACATGGATGTGTAATGGGCGCATACCATGGATGTGTAATAAAAGCTCTTATAATACATCCATGGCGCATACGCCAAAAAAAAGTTTCTAGTTTCCGGGTTTGCTTCCGCGTAGTGCGGCCTACTGAATGTGCGCAGTAGTGTTTCTCCTGCTGGCCCCGCCCGCGAGTTACCGCTCGGTCCATAGACTTTACATAATGATGACGTAACGGATTTTGAAATCGCTTTTGTCGGCTCGAGGAAAATTTTACAAATATAAAACCTCCATGGATCAAAATTTCATGATAGAAAGAGTCATAACTGACGTTGTTTGCAGTTCGACGTGTCCTGTCAACAGTTTTACAGACGTCTCTTTTACAATGGTGGTCTATGAGGAAAATGCTTCTTGGGCCGCAGGGGGATTTTTCGTTGCAATTCCGCGAGTGGCCACTGGGAAAAATTGGCTGCAAGGCTGAGCAGCAGCTCCCTATCCAGCTCTTACTATTCATCCATGAGTGGAACAGAAACTGAACACTTCACATTTGAGGACTTTCAAATGCCTTTCACCACACAGTAACAGCAGCTTGTCTAATTCCACCTACAACCGGGATTTGTCCAGACCTCTATACCATTACAAACCTGCTGTTCTCCGGTCCGCCAGTAGGCCCACTCGGTAGTATATTCCTGCCTTTCCTGCCTGCACACCTGCAGCTCTTTACCTTGTCAACGTCCGCTATAGCAGCAACAGTCTGCTAAGTTACGTCAGATATATGAGGTCCAGTCTTTGCTCAGCTTATGATATGATTCATTGTCATGTAGTACAATGTACTATATGTACTGAACTTCAGTACAATTTTTAGGTACATGTAGGCTACTTCACTTGAGTGATAACTCAACTACATTCCAACGGAAATGTACTTTTTACTTCACTGCATTTATTTTTGCAGCTATTAAACACAGTGGGGCCAATGAGTACTTTGTACTTTGCAATTAATACCTCTGTACTTTTTTCATTTGCACGCAAGACTTTGTTGTAGTGGAGTATTTTTATAATGTGTACATACTTTTACTTAACTAAAAAATCTCAGCATTACTTCAGCATTTGCCAGTGTAAATATACAAGGTACAATAGTTCAAAGTAGTTCCACCTTGACCAGCTGCAACATTAAAACGCCACTAAAGATAAAGCATAACTAGTAATAATAAAATATTTGTGACAAAGTGGGTGAGACCACTCCATCTGTCCCATGAGCTTGATGCATTTTTTTTTTTTTGCCATGCTTGTTATTTGTTTATTTAGTCAGTAGAGCATACACTCACCAGCCACTTCATCAGGTACACCTGTACAATCTAATGCAATCCAATACAACAGCTCAGTCATAAATTCTACTTTTACAAAGCTGAAACATTTTCAGTTTTTGTTGACATTGTCAGAAAGGTGATAATTCTACTTTATGTTTATTATTGAGCTCGTAGTGGGTGGTGGTGGTGTACTGGAGAGCATTTTATTGAAAAGTGTTCATAATATTTTGCCCCCCTCATGTATGTTAATGGAGTGGACAAAAAAATTAGGAACACTTTTCAATATAATGGTCTCCAGTACACCACTACCACCCACTATGAGCTCAATGATAAACATAAAGTAGAATTATCATCTTTCTGACAATACAGCACACAAAACTGTGACTGGTTACAAGATATACACCTATTGGATAAAAAAGATAAGGATTAAATTAGGATTCTAAAACCACACTATACATAAAAACTCATCTGTCCAGGCACACTCTTAGTTACTATATAATGTATAGTTTGGATTAACTGCTGATTATGGCCTACTATAGGTTAAAAAAGTCAATCGATATGTACAATGATTAATAAAATACAGTACATTAGTAAATATGTAGATGGACAGAGAAGTAATGACACAACTGTGACACTGTTGGATCCTTTGCTCATCTTTTTATTTCATGATTAATATTCACATCACTGGTTAACAAATAATCACAATGAACATCTCTTTCATACCAAATATTCAGAATTGGAGGGGGAGATGAGCTCTATCTAATAGGACAGATGCCTCTAACAACCAGCAGTTTGTTTGTCTTCTGCATGCTCTTGCTATGGTGTTGTGCCCTACAGAATAAAACAGCACACACTACAGTGGATCCATTCCACAGCACTGAAAAGTAGATTATTTTGCTTGTTTCCTCTTAATTTATGATGACAGATTTGGACATGTAGGAGATACCCACAACCAAAGTAAGTAAGTAAGTGCAAAAGAAAAAAAAAGACCAACATACAATAGTGTAACAGTTAACAGTTAGAATACTGGTTTTAAATCTGGTAAGTGTGGTGAAGAACACAAGTAGAGAAACTACTTTTCAGCACTGTGATGCTGGCAAGCCTCTGTAGGTGGGAGACATAGCTAGGGGCTCCAGGTGCATATCTACCAACACTCCACTTTATTCTGGATTTCTCACTTTGTCCTGTTACATTTCAGGCAATTAGCTGTCTCTTTTAGAAGGACAGTTCAAGTTCAAATGTAGTATTGAGCTCAATATTAATTAATTTATTATATGCTTTTCAATAGTGCACATTGTTCCAAAAGTTTACATGATTTTCCTTTGTTATTAACACTGAACAGATAATTTTGTCCAAGTCTTCCCTTATTTCAGTTCTGTGTTGGTAGGTATGTCAAGGTGTCTATATAGGAGCTGTCTAATACAGTACAATACTTTGTACCACATGCCAAAAGACTAAGTCTGGTTACTGTTAGTCTGACTGGGGGGTAGCGGTAGTCGGAAGACAGGGCTGGCCAGTGTGTGTCCAGTGCCACATTTAGTGCATTTCAAACCGAAGCGAAAACCAATCAGATTGTGGAAACTAATTAGATTGTTTTTGGTCTTTTGAAAGAACTGAACTTTGCCAACCAATTTTAAGTTTGTCATTTAGTTTTCTGTGATTCCAGGTTTTCTTTGCATAACTTTTCTCCAAGTCATTTATCAGATCATACCAAACACGACACACACCGCCTCCCTTCTTGCCCGTCAGTTTGAATCCGGTAAATAGTGTTTCCATATGTGATCTATCTTCCAAAACAGAACAGAGACAAACCTCATACATGTATTCATAATCTTGCATCTTTAATACATTTTAAAAACATTCTTGAAACTTCAGCAGCCCTTTTCTTGGAGGAAAAAAGGCAGACTCTGAAAAAAGAAAAAGTACACCTTTCCTTTCTTATGCTTTCAGTCTTATAATAATACCATTATTAACCTTAACAGTAACAGGTTTATGAACATGAAAGCTCATCTGTCGACATCCACAACACCCTGTTAAGAAGTAAGTTTTTTTTATGTTTTTGTTTGATTTTAATTTATTTGAGTTTCTTCTAGAGTGATAAAAACATGGTGGTATCTATATACAATGGGCAGTGTGAGATACTAGTGGACGGGTGGTATTCAAGCGCTACAGTATAACTGGGGATCAAACAGTTGTGGACGGACATCAGAGTGAATCTGGTTATTACCTTTTGTCCAAGCTGCAACATTAACTTTATACCTCAGTTAACGATACTGATGATAATTCTAGTCTTAAACCTACTCATATCCACTGTTATTATATTAAACCTAAACTTTAAGAGATAAGGTAGCCCATTAGTCTCCCCTCCAACTATATAAAGGGAGGATTGGAACCATTTTCCTCTAATAAACAACTCTGTCCACGTGCTATTGCTTTAGCATACAGTATGTGAAGTATAGCTCAACCAACATTGGATTTCTGACGTAGATACCAATACAGATATTTGAGTTTTCAAAATCTGATAACAACTTATCAGGTGATACTTATTTGTGTACATCAACACTTGAAACATTTTAATAAGTATTCCTCTAAATTAGGTGATTAAAGACTTAATTAAAGACCAAAATATGCTGCATGCAGGACATTTTAGAGTTGAAAACTAAACTTTCTGGTTACTTTGTAGTTACGTCACTGTTTCTAAATTACTTCAAACATATCTTTGTCATTTACGTACTACTGCAACTTTTCATTACTTATCGGCCGACAAATACACAGATACCGCTAGGCAAAGTCACAATATTAGTTTGTCTTTTATGGCCTGTAGTTTCATAAATTATAAAACAGACATAACCAAATCTTTACCATTAGTAATGCACATCAGCTCCACAAACTTTAGCTGTCTGGCTAACTTCACTCAAGCAAGTAATGCTTTAAATCTTTCAGCAATCTGTCATTCAAAGTGCATTTGTTTCATCAAATCTTATATCTGTTTCACATGTCGCAGTACAAACCTCAAAGGTTTACACACATCTCATAAAAAAGATTTAACCATGCGACACTGAAGTTATTTCTACACTAAACTCATTTTCAGTTTTATGATACTTCTAATCACTTACAGTTACTGAACATACTGTATGCTGAAGTGCTGAAAATCATTCAAGAGAAAACATTCTATCTGTGAAACGTATTGAGTAAGGTGACTATTCGCCACGCTCCTCATAGTTCAGTGTGGTCCTTTAACCTGGCTGACTATAAACTTGCCCACTTGTGAAATTTGATTTTGTAGCTTGGTCAAAAAGTAAAAACCAGGAACAACATGAGGGCAGACTGGAGAGTTGAGTGTTAAACCATCATAGCCAATAGCACAACACCGATGACCAAAGCTCCACTAAAATCCACAAAGCTGACCAAGATAAAGAGTACCAATGTGTCATCCAGGATACACAACATCAGCTCATCCCGTCATATGGTAACGTACTCATACACTGAGCTTCCAATGCACATTAAGACTACTACTTATTCCTATTTTATATACACACACCACTACCTACACCTAGCAAAGTGCTTTCATCCCTTTGTTCTTCTATTCCTGAAGAAAGATTCACATTTTTGTTTCACATATGATCCACACATATGTATCATGTTTTACTTATAGGCAACTCATGAGAATGATTTTGAGGGAATAGTACAATATCAAATATGCTTATATGGTGATTTTAGTTGTCTAGTCTTTATTGTTGACTATTTGATCACTTGCTCTTTGATTATCATAATTGTATCTAACTACCAAGACTGTTTTGCTCCCAAAAGCACACATGTACAGTACACAGCTGACAATGTTTGACCAATATACAATAAAGCAACTTTTATATCACTTCAGTGCATCAAGAAATGAACAAGACTGTGTTCAAAGTGCACAAGACTTTAGAGTTTGAAGGGGAGCTGTACATAATTAATATGATTCGAGTAGTATTTAGTATTCCAGACACAATAATATAGCATGGTCATCAAAGCTAATTTAGATGAGAGACAGTATGTAGGTCTACTGTAGCTTCTCTAATGGTGATGTAAGTTTTCTCAGTCAGCCTTTTTTTGAAGTCTCAGAGCCAGACTATCAGTGTTCCAGAGGCTCGTCAGCGCTCTCTACAGGATGGATGCAGTGGTAACACTTCACACATCTGACAACTACGGCAACACGCCACAAACACGTCACTAATCCTTCATTGTTTCACCGGAGACCATCGCAGACTTTAATGCACAATGCATAGAATTACAGTGAGTGGAAAGAGCCTTCCTCATTAAGATGGCTGGTTCTACTTGTTTTACTTCTTTCACACACAATAATGTTTTTGATCTGTAAAATCAAAATCACATCACAGTGTTGGTTTACAAGACTCAAAATGCCAAAATTGAATTTTTGGTGATATATTAAAATAGTACAAACAGGCTGAAACTGAGCAGAAATAATGACGACTTCATGCTTATTTCTTATTAACCTTTGATTTTCATTCCCTTTAAAACCGAGCGTGCTACTGTATGATTCTTTTGAAAAACAGAAAAAAATCAAACTTTTCTTTAAAATGTGGATCTCTATTTTACAAGAACAGATTTGTTCCCTTCAAAGACAACTTCAAATACCACTGGATGGTCTCAACTACAGTATTTGCAGGCCTTTCTTGGTTCTGCCTTGCTGAAATACTGCTGCATTCATGGCATTTTGGAGCTGGGCAGTTCCTGCTGTCCAGTGTAGTGAAATCATTTTTTGATCATTCTTTTTTTAATCTTTGAGAATTTTTGCTTTTAATAACTTTTGAATATCCAGTGATATCCTATACAAAACAAACAAGAAAGTGCTGAACAAAAATATAAAAAAACAAACTTCTAAAAAGCTATTTGCTTCCATCTATTTACACTACAGATGTAGGGTAAAATATAAACTAGAAACTTGATCATTTTGATCATCTGCTACTGTGCAGCAGTCACCTCAAGTGGCTTGGTTGTAGCTTTTAGTAGGTTCTATCTACTAGACAGAGTCTCTAGAAAATAAATCAGTAAATAATTTTAAAGTTGCAAAGAAAATTCCAACTTCAGACTTGCCATGAATGTAACATTATTCCCCTCAAATGACACAACTTGCCTCTCTCCTTGACTATCTGTTAACTTCTGTGGTCGTTCTATGTCTGTCTGTCCATCTCTCTCTGTCTGTACGCCATCTATATGCGTGGGTAACGGGAGGCGTCCCCAGCTAAGATCACTGTATTGCTGTCAGAGAGGTGCAGTGAAACAAAGGAAGAGGAAATAGACGAGATGAAAGCTGGGTGAGGTGAGCCTATGATGAAAATGTCTGACAATGACTATGATAGGAACAACACACCGACACAGCTCATCGTTGTTTTAACAATATCAGCATAGACCACCAAAACACAATAAAGAGTTGGTTTCATTCTAGAACAGAGAGAGATGCTTTAATGAGCAACATAACGTTTTTTTTTTTATTTTAGGGTGCTGATTTCGGTTTGTGTGTATTATACGGTGTGTGTGTGTTGGTATTTCTGTTTGTGTATGTGTGCATGCACACCAACAAGCGTGTGTGTGCTTTCCAGTGTATCTCTGCGCTTGTGTGTGCTGTATGTGTGTGTGTGTGTGCGTGAAGAACATTAGCAGGTTTCACAGAGAGGATTCTACAACGCACCGGCTAAGTGGGAGGACTTAAAAGAGGGTGGGGGTCTGTAGCCCCACCCCTCTCCACTGGAGTGAACCACATGACCAGGAGGTGCCACATGCGCAAGAGAAGAAAGGTGCTGTCTGTCTGTCTGTCTCTAATAGACACATGTAGACTGTATATGCTATATACAGATCATAGTGACTGCCGGGGTCCCCCACAAAGAAGATAAGGTGTATGAGGTGGTTTGGGATCAAGCTTGATGCCCTGTAATGATTACACTGTGTGGGAACTAAAGAATTATGGTGTAGGAGATCCCTCACTTAAGGGATTGGTGCCCCTGAAATGTATGCCATGCAAAGGGTGGAAGATATAAGTATGTGAGCTCATTTAGAGCTAAAGGTTAAGGGTTTGTAAGTCTCACACTGAGAAAGGTCTATTGCTTGGGGTGTGATTTTTTTTTTTGTTTGTTTTTTGTCTTTTTTAAAAATACTTTCATCAACCCAAACTACAGAGCTGAATTATCCACAGTAGTTTGTGGACTTGTGCTAATACCATGTGTCCAGGACTGATTTCAATAAAAGTGTTACAGGTTCAGTTTTGCCAGCAGAATGTGAACATAACTGTTTAGTCATGCTGACACACTCACTATAATAATACACTTCATAGACCTGTGCATGTTGATTTAGTGAATTACACAGCAGCCTGTGACATGGTGGTTGACATTGTCAGCAATAAGGAAAGTGCTACATACAGTATATTGTTTGTTAATGGTTTATGTGCAATAAAAGGTGCAGCTGCTAGCAGTTTAGGGCTAGGGTTAAACACTCATCATATAGAGTTAGGATTACGGAGTGGTTTAATACGCCTGTTTAAGGTTAAACCTTCAGCTTTAAGTAATATTCACTCCTTCAAGGTCAAATACTAACTGTGATCCTACTTAAAAATTCTCGGATGCCAGATCAAATACCTGTGTTCAGTGCCAAAAGCTTTTTGAGCCAAGTCTAACCAAAGCAGCAGCAGAGTTCCCTAATCACTTTATGCCCACCTTTCTCATGATTATCACACCATTAAATGTTTTCTAATTGTAACTGCTTTGTTGCAGCCTTGTGTTAGGGCATAAAAGTTCCCTCACAAATAAATGAACGCATCTTTTTCTGCACTGATTTTGAACTACTCATTCATCAGCCCTTGTCCTTTGCACCGATCACTGCTAGCTGTGAGCATCATGATATTAATAGTCCAAGGTTAAAGAATTGCAATGGATTTGGAGAAGACATGTTTGATGAGTGAGCTGTAGAGTTACCTATAGTGAGACATTGTGCAAGTATTATAGATACTGTGGCTTTGGAAAGATTGCTGGCTGGATAACAGGATGCAAAATGTGTATTTAAAGCAGACTTAATAGTATTTGCCCTGCTGCTGGCTGGTAGCCAGCGGACAAGTGGACTGTGAGCAGTGGTGGGGTAAAAAGTAGTGTTAGCATAATGTCTGCTAACAAGATTGGGAGATCAAGGTGGTTTTGAATTGTGAGGGCCTGTAAGAGGGACCAGAGCCTCATTACTAAGTTCTGAAGCAGGGTTTTTGGACTATGAGGACTAGTGCTTAAACAGTAATTAGACTCATAGGTGGAAATATTTGAAGAAAAAACTGGCTATGCTCAGTATACTTCCATACAGCACTGACTACAATAGTGGATTTATTGCGTTGAGGTTGTTAGATTTGGGGTTTGGGGTGCTTACGAGGGAACTTTATCAGTCGAGAAGCTGGTGGAACCCCACACAGAGAAACACAGACAAACAGCAAGTGCTCTTCTCTGTGGTAGGCAGGGCCAAAGGTCAACCCGAGGGCATTGAGAGCTCAAAGGACAGGGTTGGTAGCGGGAAGCTGGCAGGCGGCGGACCCCAGAGAAACACTGAGAGGCGAACGGTCAGTTTGGTGCTGCGGTGGGCGAGATGGAGGGCGGGGCCAGAGGGAAGTGACTGCGCCGTGGTAGGTTGGTTGGTCGGTTGATTGGCAGGTCGGCGAGCGCCATGTGTGTCCCACCAAAAACTACAGGTCACTGAGACTCAATCTGTGGAGGGGAGGAAACCGGGTTAAGGAAAGAGATGTCACCAACAGAGAAGAGAAAAAAAGTGATGCAGATACATGGGTGGAAATTTCCAGAGTCTAAATTTCACCAGCCAGATGGTCTCTAGCTAATAGGCCGTTACTGTCTGGGGCAGGTTCATATGAGTTATGGGCAGAATTACAAAACATCCCTGTTTTTTATTTTATTATCACTGAAGCCATCCATCAATTAGGCTGAGTGTGGCAACCGTGTCAGGAGGCAGAAGTCTGTTGTCCCTCTGAACTCTGGAGTCTGGAAGCAGCTGCAGTGCCAGAAATGAATTTATCCACTAAGGCTGGCTAATCTTTACTCAGTGGGTCTCTTCATAATTTAATTTTGTGGCAAAGTGTCGCTGCTATTTTTACCGCCCCACTCAATCAGACACATAGCAGAGAGGAGGTACACACACATGCATGCATACACATAGTATCTACTTATTTATTGTCGAGTGTGTCTGCAATTGACCGTTTGATAAACCCCTGAATGGTGATTGTCCAATCAAAACTTAGCAACTGTAACTAGGCACAGCAGGCAAGTTAAGCTTTGGGATTTCTCCATATGTTGAAACAGTGGACATTGGGTATCTGCTATATCTATAGTATCTGTGTACTGTAGTAGAGGTACCTTACAGAATTAAAATAAATGTGAATCTGACCTTGAGGAACGTATAGCCAAGATCATTAAGCTCAGACAGTTTTAATTAGCAAAGAAGCCTAGAAAGGCTGATGTCTGTATTCAGCTAGATATTGTTTGTGAGTGAAAAGACACATCACTGTTCTTATCATTTCATTTTCAGGTTGTGAATTCACTAAATTGTCACTAAATTGTCAGCTGATAGTTAGCATTTAGTTACTTGCAAATGATTAAAAGTAAAACTAATAAGATTTGGTAGGGGATATGGATTCTGTAATACTGGATTTGAATTCCATAATATGCTATCGAAACCCATCATAAAGGGGGCTGTGCTTCTGAGGATTTCCAAAATCAAAAACAGAGGAGAGAAGTGTAAGTTTAAGTGTAATGGAATGGATACAACAGTGTGTTTGTCTGCTCTAACGAAAGCTGCAAACAGTAGCATGGCTGACTAACTGATTTAGTACCTACAGTAGTAATAAAAGCATAATATTACTTCCAGAGCTGGCAGCTTAAAATAACTTTATACTCCAGCAGCCCAGTCGTCAAACTCATGGGTTAGTCCTCATCCAAAAAGCATTTTCTCTTGTAATATTAAAAGTGAAAACATACGGTTTGAAAATAAGAACAATAAAGCATAAATACAATAATCATCATAACCTCTGTGCTATTTGTACATTTGTCTGTAAGGTAAGCATACAAACAGAGGATTGTCAGAACAAAATAACATTTTTCTTTATCATGATGATATCATGTATGCAGCCATCAGGTGCATAATTAAGATGCTTTTACAGGGTTTGCATTTCAAAATGAGTCAGTCTGAGTTTTCCAACAACTCATGGAGCTAACAATGATTCATTAGCTAGCTACAATAAAATCTACTAGTGACAGTTGTCATTTCAACCAGTAACATCGGCCATCCCCAGCTAGAATTGATAAACCTGCTTTTGTAAACCTGTTTGAAATCAAAGATCTATTGTTTAAAAAATGACTAAGAATCTTGAGAGGTAATTCTGCCATTATTGATTAATGACTATTATCATTATAAACTGCATATGTCAAATTGCAGAACAGTAAGCTTGAACATGTGGTGACAGTAACTAAGGGAAGTGGAGCTTAGTAACCCATCAAATAAGCATTCAGTGCTTTAAAGACTAATAGCTGTGTGTGTGTGTGTGTGTGTGTGTTTATACCTACTTGTCTCAGTGATGCGTTTGTCTGTGCTAAGGGGCTCCCTCAGTCCATCTCCCCCAAAAGGAGTAGCTGTGGGTTCCTTCACCCCATTCTCCTTAGCAACACCTCCTGGTGCTGTTGCCTTAGCAACACCTGCTGGTCCTGTTGCTGGAGCACTACTTGGTGGTGATGTCTTCTCCTCTGCCTTCTCCTCCTTTAGCCAAATATAGACACACAAGGGCAGACACGCACACACACACATACACACACACACAGACACGCGCACACACACAAAGATGTTTTTTTCTAGTGTACTACTCTCAAGCTACTGCACCATCTAGTGGTGATGGCCTGTAAAAGCACAGTGAGTCAGCAGAACCAGACAGGTTAACTGTCTATTTACTGATAATATTAATGACTGTGTTAAAGTTTGAC
Source organism: Thunnus thynnus (assembly GCF_963924715.1). NCBI lineage: Eukaryota > Metazoa > Chordata > Actinopteri > Scombriformes > Scombridae > Thunnus > Thunnus thynnus. The sequence goes on from NC_089528.1 coordinate 4,753,697, forward strand.
CTTGTGTCCGTTGGTCTGTCCATTGCCGGGCCCCACATTGTCCATGGATCCAATCTTAGACTTAGCCTTAATGTTTAGCTTATGGGACTCAATCTTGACATCACCACCACCTGCAGTAAAAAGGAGGGCTAGTCTGAGACCAAAATAGAAAAGGATGAAGCTTTAAAGGAGGAAAACAGAGGAGGACAGTTTTAAGTCGGACCTGGCTTATGTTTGATGTTGTCCTTGGAGCCACATTTGGACGTCACCTTGCTCACATCAACCTTCTTATTCAGGATCTGCACCTGGGTAAGAGGAGAGATTTATACTAATTCATAAAAATGTCACATCCACTGCAATGCATCCATACTTGAGCGTTCACTCTAGGCAATTTAGAAAATCACTGTGATCCATTATCATGCACCTGGCGCACTTATAGAGAGGAAGATATTCTGTCTCTACAATACAATGGACTATGTGGGAGAACGCCATACAGCACAGCACATTCTGGACTACCTACCCATGCTTGTTTCCCCACTTTGACCTGTTTTATTGTTACTCAAGGTGCCTTTTTGTTTTGTTAGTCTGGTTAATGATTATCCATTTATGCATATAAATTGGGAAAGGATATGATTGGAGGGCGGGAGCAGGCAGTTATTAGACCATCATCACATGATTCGAGTGTATGTTCAGGATCCCAAGCAGTAATCCTGAGTCTGTGGCATCTGGCTCTGATGGATTTTAAGACCCAGTGACCTGACTGACACAGTGCTGGATGAGATCAATCAGATTTACGTACGTGATGACAGACAGGAGAGCTAACAGTCAGCTGACTATGACCCTCACTGACATTAAAATTATATTAACAAATAAACCATCATCAGCTCTGATTGCCTGACTGACACTGGAGCTCTCCCTCATAAGATGTTGCTTAAAGCAGGTTAAATATTAATGACCTGATTTTATTATATAAACACCAATGTTTGAATTCTTTCAGTTTATAGTTTCTGTGTACAGTAGTATCAGTACTTTATGGAATTAAAATAAAAGTTAATCTGAGCTTAAAGAACATATTAAATGAAAAATGAAGGAAAATATATACAAATGTCCATCAATCACTCACTTGAATACATGAAAATAAACAGTGAAATACCCCAAACAAAATGGTAAAAATAAGACCATAAGTATTGGGAACACACTGGAGAATGTGTTAAGAAACAATCTGCAAACATAATCTACAGTTTTTTTGGCGATATCCCAGGCTGGTCAACTTTTAAACTGAAGTTTTTCTTCAAATAAATCATGTTTTGGCAGTTTTCTTGCAAATGAATTCCAACGCTGCATTATTGGGAGCTTACTGAGGATGTACCTTCAATATAAGAGTGGACCCCCCCCCCTCCCAAAAAACACCCCCTTTTGACTGATATTACAGACAAAAACACTTTTAAAAGGCACCTAGTTACTACTAACAATTTCTTCGGCCCATGAAACATTTTTTTTTCTTTTTCTTTTTCTCTGCTTATTTTTCTTTAATTCCTCAAACTACATTTGTAAGTAAATCTTCGCACACTGCTCTGAGGAATTCAAACAAAATAAATAAGAAAAAAACGGAGCACGCCTTACAAAATAGGGCTGTTCCACGTACAGTATGCAGAAAATACTATGTATGTTAATATATTTTGAGCAGATCTCTTTTGTATTGAAACCCAACAGTTTCAATATGAGAGAACATATTTTGTTTCATTAAATTAAGGCAGCAGAGAGGTGATTGTGAGAGCAGCCCAGAGATGGAACATGATAGTGCAGCAGGTGTTTAGAGCAGATGGGAGCAACATCTGGAAGGGTGGGTATTAAGACCTGTGGTCAGTTTGTTTTAAGTGAAATCAATCCGAAATGCAAACACAGGGAGCAATTAATGTGCTAATTACAGTGCATTCATGCTGAGTTACTTTGAAAGTGATAACCTTTCATGTTAAATGTTTGATATTTGCAGAAAGAGCTTTCTACATTTTTAATTGAACTCCAATTGCTCCCAGGACTGATGGATGCTTGGTACAAAAAACCTTCAAATTAGATTTTCTAAATCAGCAAGCAGAGGCCTGATCGGGGATAACACAAGAATATCGGATACAGTGTACTGATTGTAGTACAGATTGATTTGATTTTCTACCAGTATTAGATCCTCTCATGCTTGCTTTAATAAGGATAAAGTGTGTAGAACAATGGTCTGACTTTTCTTGTTTTAACTGTCAGGTAAAAGTCAGATCTACAGTATGTAGTGTAGGCTTACGAATTTCTGTGTAAATACAGTCCAATCAGGTGTACATGATATAATATGCATCCAGCCATGGAGAACCAAATTTACATACCAAGATCACAAATTCTGCTTTCATCCTTTAGTGATCAAGCTTTTTGTGACTACTTTACAGGATAAAAAGAAGATTCCCAATTGTTCATGGCTGAATTTAAAATTTGCATAAAACCTTCGATGCATCCATCCTAACCAGAGTCTGCTTCCAGCTCCAGCAGTACTTACATTGCCACCTCCAGGGACATGTTTGATATTGTCCTTGGAGCCACAGCGAGACGTGACATGGCTGAAGTCCAGCTTTTTGTGCACTATCTGAACCTAAAGACAGGCAGGGAGACACACAGGCAAGCAAGAAAGAGGTTGAGGGGCAGAGTGAGAAGGGAAAGAAAGAAAGAAGGAATGAGAGAAAGAGAGAAAGAAAGAAAGGAAGGAAGGAAGAAAGAAAGAAAGAAAGAACAAGCAAGAAAGGAAGACAGAAAGAGGAGAGCAACAGAGAAGAGCAGATCAGCTGGCAGCTTAGGTTAACAGGAAACAGAGCCTTGTACTGTAACTATGGAAGACTTTCTGTCATTCAAATCAAATGATTCCTTCTACTCAAGTTCTGCAGTTTTCTGCATTATGAGATCATTAAATCAGCACATGAGGCTGCAAACATTTTGGGACATTATCTAACAATTATTATGGTTCAAAATGAGAAAGTTAAAGAAGAAGTTCCTCCCAATATGAATGTTAACATACCAGAAGATGAGGATACTGACTTAATAACAGATCGCTTCCATAAACAGCGTGATGTGAAACTAAAGCACAGGACAAACACTGGAAGGTGAGACGGAGCACATGCAACAGAATATTGCAGTGGACAGTCAGGGGTTTTGTGTCACGTGCTGGTCTAAGCAGAGAAGGAACTGCAAGCAACTAAACACAGGAGAAGATAACAGATGCTCCTTTTAGGTTAAGTGGCCCTACATTCAGCCTGTAGGGGTGATGTCTTTCTGCACTGCTAGCCTTTACCACAGTCTTAAAAGAAAAGACTCAAGCACAAGTGCAAGTGGAATTTTTGGGTTGGTTAGGAGGCCTGTATTGTTTTTGGTCTTTTGGTCAATTGTGAGTGATGACAACAAGGAAACCAAAATCATTCATATAATGTATCATGTGCTGAATGCTAATTCATTGGTATTTCATCTGTCAACTTTGTCCACAAGCAGGATATATATGTTTTTAGGGAATTTTATGCCTTTATTAGATAGCGGCAGTAGAAAGATGACAGGAAACAAGGGAGAGAGAGATGCAAGAAAGCGGATCTAATAATTTAACAACAAGGGTTACATCACAAAAACACTGTTAACCAAAAATAGCCAGAGAAACACAACACATCATAAATAAATGAATGAATAAATAAAAAGATTCATCTTGGAATTAAAAAGAGGCACCATACATACGATAAATACACAAATACAGCCAAATAAGTAAGCAGTGGGATTAAAATGCATAAGTGAAACGTGGTCTGTTGTCTGTCACGGTGTGAGATCTGACGCATGAACCAGACAGCTGGATCTCTGTATACAGATCTCTTTGCACGTCTCAGTAACAGCTAAGAGGCATGTATCTCTGATGTTAGTAGATGCAAGCTTGCAGTTAATCTTAATAATGAGACTGGACATTAGGCAGACTAACAGAAGACACCTTTGTCTTCCTGTTCCTCCTCTTTTGAATCTGTCTGATGCAATGATCCTTTCAGCCAAAACTCAAGACAGTAAACATCAAGACTTGAGAAGGTTAAGATCCACAGGAGGTGTAGAGTCTGATGTATCCCCCTGGGATGGAAATTTCACCTGTATTGCTTGATTGTCAATTTGACAAATTTTCAAGGGCCATGTTCCAAGACGTTTTCAGGGCTTGTGGAAAGCTAAAAAAAAAAAAAAAGTATCCACTCCATGCTGCCCCACAATTATCTTTAAAGGTATAGTTTGACATTTTGGGAAATAAAATGATTAATTTCCTTGCTGAGTTAGGTGAGAAGATCCCATGTGTTAGATTAGCTTAGCTTCACCTAGCATAAAGACTGGAAGCAGGGCGAAACAGCCAGACTGGCTTTATTCAACAATATGCCTACCCACTAATTAACACTTTTTTTTTGTATGTGAAATAGTTCATTAAAATCTCTGCAAAAAGGTTATCTCCAAAATATCAAACATATCATCCTTTAAAAGTCTGTTTGGTCATTGCATTAGAAATAATAGAAAAAGATTAAGAAAAAAAACTTGGTGTACACTATGTGGAGTGACAGTAGTTAAAGAGTAACAGTCCAAAAGGTTTTTCTTGGAACTACAGTATTTCAGGTGAACAACCATATAAATAGTATATGTATATACACACATAACTGTTGTACACTGACACCCCTGCAGTGTCCCATCAGTCAAAACTTCTACTTCCCAAAGTAAAATAGTTCAATCCTTCTCTTATTTTCTTAAGCATTTTCCAGTTTGTGTTCATTTTAATCAGCTACTGTACAACTAGTATTATCTCACTGAGATCATGCTAGTTCCCCATTGCCACTCAACATGATGCGCAATGAAAAGTCTACATGCACAATGAATCTCTACATTCTCCTCCACAAACGGCTCATTTAACTTCCCCTTTTCCTAGAAACCTGATGTTTTCTTTAAACAAGTGAGCTCACATTAGACCAGAATCCCTAAAGTCCCAAAAGATAATATCTTCTTATCTTGTGCACTGAAGATATTAACTGGTGCACTTGAGTTAATATCGTGTTTGCAGAAGAGATTAGATCCATCTTGTTCACAAGTTATTATCTTGTGGGCATAAGATAAAAAAAATTTCGTATTTCAGGGCTCCGTACATTTGTTTTGCACTGCATCATCAATTGTTATTATTGTTCTACTGAGGACACAAAGCGACCCTCTCTTTCCCTTCCACCACACCTCACCCCCTCTCCTTTATGGTGCAACTCGTTCCCATCCTAATGTGATATTTCATTGCCTCTGTGGTTGTATTTTAAAAAAGCCCTGCAGCAGACACAAGTCGCCTTCCTCTTTTCTCTCTGTCTCTGTCTTAGTCTCCTTCTCCAGGATGAAAATGGCATGATGACGCAGGTGGCACCAGCAAAGGATGACTCACTAAGCAGTTAGCACACATACGCTTTACGGGTGAGGACACACACACACGCACGCACACACAAAGAGCAGCAGCCTGTAAACAGCGTATGTAATATTTCTACTCTCTTTTTCTCTTTCCAAGAACACGTTGTAAGCCATCCTAATTGATTTTAGTACACAAGCGCTAGCTGCAAGGTTGTGGTCTTTGGTGGAAGAAATACTCAGATCCTTTACTAAAGTAAAAGTACCAATAGAGCAATGTAAAAATACTGCATTAGTAAAGTAAAAGTCCTGCATGAAAGATCATACTTAAGTAAAAGTACATAAGTATTATGAGCTTGATGTAGTTAATGTATTGCAGTAAAAGTAGTGGTTTGGTTCCTCTGACTGATATATTATTATATATGACATCATTAGATTATTAATACTGAAGCATCAGTGTTAGAGCAGCATGTTACTGTTGTAGCTGCTGGAGGTGGAGCTAGTTTACACTACTTTATATACAGTTAGCTAGTTTAGTCCAGTGGTTCCCAACCTAGGAGTCACCAAATAAATCTGAGGGGTCGTGAGATGATTAATGGGAGAAGAAATAAGAAAAAACAAAGTTCTGATACACAAATCTGTTCTCAGTTTTTTAAATTTTTCTCTAATCTTTGATTTTTGGTGAAATATTGGATCATTTGAACATTTATTGAAATGAAAGTATGTGAGAAGTTTAGAGGGAAAAATCACTATTTGGTGGAGCTGTTAACAACTCATAGACATCTGAAATGTGACCCCGACTACACACTGCTTTTTGTAAGACGTCAAAGGCCAAAAAGGTTGGAAACCACTGGTTTCATCTTTAACAATGTGTTGTATTTTAAAAACTTGTTATTATCCATTGTTTCAAATCTTCATCTGAAAAGTAACTAAAGCTGTCAAATAAATGTAGTGGAGTAGAAAGTACAATATTTCCCTTTGAAATGTAGTGGAGTGGAAGTATAAAGTAGCATCAAATGGAAATACTCAAGCAAAGTACAAGTACCTCATAATTGTACTGAAGTACAGTACTTGAATAAATGCACTTAGTTACTTTCCACCACTGGTTGTGGTCATCATGTCTCCTCTCTAATTTTAATAAGGAAACACCAGTGAAACTACACTATAGGGGTAGGTGACCATATTTCATGGAGTGCCACAAGATGTGTGCATACTGCAGCAATGTTGTCAAGCAATGTACCATATTGGGCATTGTGGACAAATCTACAACTAGAACTCAAGAGGTGAATGAAACGAGGAAAAGCTGCTCTTTTTCTTTGTAAACACCTTCAACAATGGCAAGTACATACAGTATGTGCATTGTTTGATTCTTGTAGTTGGTTCCTAGTTCTTCAAAATATAAAAAAATAGTAGCTTTCTTTATTATTGGTGTGTTTTGGAAGGAGTTGGAAGAAAATTTGCTTGACTAGGGGGAAGCACGTACCAACAAGCCATGGAGCCACACATAGCCAGTGAGACTGCAAAACCACAACATTTCAAAATTCAAGATGTACAACGTCAGCCATGATGTGACTGTAAAGATTTGAAGTGGAGCACATCCACATCTGCAAAATGCATGCAAAGGCTGGTTTTTGTGGTCTTTATTTCCACTGAAATTCATGTCCACTGCTAGTTAAGAGAACATAGCAACACAAACAGTAGTTGCCACTTCAATCAATATTATTTTGTACAAGGATTAACATCATGATGAAAATGTACCTGCTGGGGTGTCTCTGGGGAGAGTGGACAGATATAGAGGTGTAGATGATGATGTTGGTGAAGGATGGCGAAGAGGATGATGTAATTTGGCTGGATGTGTTGAACAGTATATGATGCTCAGTGCATGAAAATGTTAAGGTGTTATGGAAATGAAAATATAAATGATAATAAATATGGAGTTTGATTAAACTGATACACCTATTTGTTGCAGAGTATACAGGAGGCACTTCACATGTACAGGAGCAGAGGGAGGACTAAGCTGTAACATACATCAGAGCTTAAGTTTGTCATAGTAAAACATTTTTAACTGTATGTACAATATTTCAGAGAGAAGGAAATGATTCCTCACTGACTTCCTATCCACAAACACTGCTAATTGTGTTTGATGTAATGTAGATATGGCTGTGTAACTGACATTACTGGATCAGTTTGGTGACTTTGAATCTTCCCTGTTTCTGGGACAAAAAGCTGAGTCATTGTGCCAATCCATCTCTCATAATGCATTCATAGTTTTGGTCCTTTTTGGCGAGCTCTAAGGCAGGTCATCTAATGATGACATACTGTAATTAAAGTGACTGACTCCGGTGAATCCTGTGAACTGTAGGGAAATTTAAAATGTCACATGTCATGTCTTTTTATTACAACTTTTGGTCACAGCGGCTGCTATTCAGATTATATGATATTATATTGACATAAAGCTTGTTTAAAGTAAAGTCTTGTTTACGTTATTTTTTCATTTATTTGGTCAAATGAAAACAGTGAAAGGAAAACTTTCAGTCCGCTTTCAACAAAAATTGACTTTGTAATAAAAGTCATAATGAAATGAGGCAAGTGTAAACTGCAGTGTGGAGTGGTATAAGGAGATATAAACAGAAACTGTTCCCCCTCTGCTTCTTGGTGTAGAGGGATGTGGTGTATCCTGGGTGGATGTAGAATGGGCTGTGTGTGTAGTGAATGCAGACAGATGGTGGGAGGATGTACTGGTGTGTGAGGTGTGACGGTGTAGATGGCAGGGACTCACTCTGGCCTTGGCCGCAGGGTTGGAGGGGTCTGATGTCTTGTTCGGGGTGGAGGAGACCTGGGGAGACAACCACCCCCTGGTAAATACAACCTCCAACCAACCACACGCCACAACACATGGGGTGAAAGAGCGGGTGGAGGGGTGGGCACATGGGAACTAGTCAAATGGAGGGGGCCTGGACATGTGTGTTAGCACCTGGACTAATAAATCAAACAGAAACTTCATACTCCAATCCACTGACAGAATGTGGATGTTTATCATTTTAAATCACTGACATCAAGAAGCACTGGGGTTAGAAAGTGTAGTAAGAATTAATTATGGGCCAAACAAATGAGAGGATAATAAACAGATATGTGTGTTAAACTGACAATTAGATCTTCTGTATCAGATGGTTAATGACAATCATTCAAATGGCAGTAAACTGGAGCAGATGGAGCATTTTTCAAAACATAATGAATTACAGTGGATTAGTTCCAATAAAACATATGCCGTGTTAGTGACAAGAGCCAATCAAATATCAGCAGAATAAAGACGTACCCAAAAAACACCAAAACACCAATACAGACACATGAAAAATCAGTTACAAGTAGTTGTACAAGTGAAAAACACCAGTCCGATTCCTAAATACTGAGGATGGAAAAGGTGTTATACCAATCAGCCCCTGGTGAATGGGACACACCGTATTAGAATACACAGACAAACCAATATCACTATCATTGAATGGGTCAGTGCACTTATTGTGATCGCAGGGCGCCGATGTGTTTGGCTTCACTCTGATTGACAAAAAGTGACAAAAAGTAGAGGCATGTCTTTGAAAAGGAAGAACAGCAGGAACAGACCTGCAACAACAAAACAAGAGTGAATAGTCCCTAAAAATTGCATTGTCATGCTGATGCCCAGCCAGTGCTGTGTATGTCAGCCTGCTCTACCAGTATGACCAGGTAGAATAAGGTGAATGGAATATGAATAGATGTGATAGAGAAGAAATAAGATTTAAAAATTCACAGGTTTCAGACTATAGAATTCTGTTGTTTGTTTTTTTTGTTGGTTCTTTTTTACATCTGCACATCTAGCAAATGTTTACATCAATATAAAAAGCAGAAATGAAGCAGCTTCAGACTAACAGGAAGATATGCCTAATGCAAAACAATACACATTAACTTTGTATGTCTTGTGAGAGAAACATGAAAACATAAAAACACATGGAGAGGTATGGCAGGAAAAAAAAATGCACCCAAGAAAAAAAGCAAAGCAAAGAGAATGCAAGAAAGGTGAAAATAGAAGCATATTTATTCAGAAAATACACTTTCTTGCCAAGAGTTAGATGAGAAAATCAATACCACTCATGTTTTATGCTAAATATGAAGCTAGAGCTGAGATATAGTTAGCTTAGCATTAAGACTAGAAACTGGCTAAAACAGCTAGATCCCATATTCTCATATAATTATACCAACAGTATTGCTAAAACTGACATATTAACACATTGTTTCTTACAAGGGTTTTTTGTGTGTTTTTTATTTGTGTTGTTCCTATTGTGTAAAGAGCCTTAGATGAGAAGATTGATACTACTCATGTCTGTACACTAAATAGTGAAGCTAGATTCGGGAGATGACTCACTTAGCCTAGCATAAGTACTGGAAGCAGAGGGACCGCTAGTCTGGCTCACTCCAATGTTCAAAATCATCATCAAAAAGAACAAGATATGTGTTCATTAGTGAGCTTTATAGGTGTTGGTGGGCATAATTTTGAACGCTGAAGTGAACGCTCTGTAAACACAATGTCAGTAGTGGATTTTCTCCGGTCTGTAGCTTCATAATAAATGTACAGACATGAGTGGTATCAATCTTCTCATCTAACTCTTGGTAAGGAAGTGAATAAGTGTATTTCTCCAAATGTGGAGATATTCCTTTAAATACATACAATGATCCTTGTATGTGCTATTTATACAAACTTCTGTAGTTAGCATTAAAGCAGTGTTAATCTGAGGTTGTATAATTATGGTTTTGTAAAAGTTTGACTCTGTGACAGACGATGCAGCAGAGATGGAAACAGGATGAACAGGATGAACTGGACTGACTCATTATATTAAATGGCAGGGCAGACGGAGATCAGGCGTTTGTGATTCAAAGCGACAATACAAACATTTCCCCAAGACGGGCTGTCGCAAACATTGAAGGGACATATACAACACAACCAGGTGTCTGAGCCATGCCAGTCCATGACCTGATGGACTAAAGATAGCATGTATGCACAGGAACAATTGTTGTTGTTTGGTAAAAGTCACTGCGTGTGTGTGTGTGAATGTTACAACAGGTGGAAAGTGGCACTAAGTTACTTGTATAGGATAAACCCAGGAATATAAGGAGAAGCTAAATTCTTTCAGAAACATGATGTTTGAGTCTAACAGAACATATCTGTGTGCATAAAGAGCACGTAGACCAAATGACCTCTTACCTTAAGGCAATAAGGATGTCAGGGAAACACTGAACAGGACTAAATACCCAGCTTCTTCCCACCAGTCACAGAGGAAAAGGGACAGTTTTTGGAATTAACAACTTTGTTCTCTTCCAGATACAAGCAGACTGCAGACTGTTCCCCTCAACCCACAGACAACCTGGATGAACTATCCCCCACCCACTCCCTTCTCTAGGTTCACAAAATGTATGGACACGCCGCATTCCTTCTTGAGTCTCTCTAAGTCTCTAAGTCCCTCTCTCTTCCACTACACTTTCTACTCACAATTAGTGTCTGAATTGGTCAGGAATGTCACTATAAAGAGTAAAAATACATATCTCAATTTGTCTAACCAATGTTAACCTCTATTGTGTTTTAGAACAATTTAATTAGTTTGATATTATGCTACATTCTGTCTCATTCTACATACTGGCTTGGCTTTTTATTTTGGGCTTTTTCTTTTTCTTGCTTGCTGACAGCTGCTGCGGTGTCTTCTGTGTTCTTTTTCTTGATGCCTTGTCAGACGTTATGGCCTGTGTAGCATTTCGGGCATTGTCTGTTTCATTTTTTCCCTGAGAGATGCAATCTCCAGAAAAGAGGAACTCTCAACTAAAAAGCAGAGGACTGCAAAGATGTCTAAGCTACAAGCCAAGCCACGCCATTTTCCATCTGAATAATCTATTATTTTTGTAATCTCCTATTTTTTGCGCGTAGTTCAATTTTTTTTTTCTTTTTAACTTTTCCAAGGATCCTTTTTGTATCTAGAGCTCCAGCTTCAACTCTAAAGACTACAACTACATGCACCAAGAGCGAAAGCACACAACCCTACTACGTGTTTATGTGGTTTCTGAGAGTCTGAGGCTCCCCAGGCGCCACTCAACCTGCAGCTTTTAACATCTGGCTGTGGCCTCAGCCCCCCCCCCCCGTTTGAGTGTTTTTATTGGTTTTAGTTATTTACTCCTCAGTGCGCCTTTGACTCATTTTTGACAACCCTCGTCATTCATTCATTCTGTCAGCAATAACATGTTAATCTTATTTGCCCATTCACTCACATATTCATTCATTCATTCATTGTGTATGTGCATGTGTATGTGTATGTAGTTCCCTATTCATCCTTAAACCTTGGTAGTTAAATAAATATCTTGATTTATAGTCAAGTTGTTGTATCTGTGTATTCCTTTTTATCAGAGATGAAGGTCACTGTATTCAGAATTCACAACTTTTCCTCCTAATTAATTAATTAATTATTAATTAGGTAATTAATAAAGGGGGGGGGGGGGGTGCCCCTGTCTTAACGAGTGCTTATTATTAATTTCCAAGTGTGATGTATTAACCCTTACATGCTGGAAGACAGGTCCACCTTTCAGGATGGTGGGGAGAGTAAGAAACAATGCACATGGCAGCATTTCACACTGATCAGCAATTAATAGACAAAGAAAGGGATAGAACAAAGTGGAGGGCAGATTGGAGATTAAAAGGTAGATGGCAGATCTAAGAATGAATAATGAAACACAAAGACATAAATAGATGGAGTAGTAGCCTTCTCTTCAATATCTGCAGTGCAGAGGTGAGATGTTTCTGAGTCCTATATGTGGGTGTTATAGTTCTGTTCACAGTCTGACTCTATATATTGGTTGATCTGTCTTTGTTTTCACTCTGGTCTGAACTGGCACAGCATATACTCTCTCTCAGTGATAAAGAGGACCGTGTGTGTTTTAAATGTGCTCTGGGTCACAAATTGTTTGTGATAACTGCATTTGCCATTTGTGTTTCTTTGTGTAGTGCTTGTGCTTGGTATTGTTTTATCCTCTGAGTCCAAGGTTTTCTTCAGTTTTATCTCTGCCTTGCTTTGGTTTTATTCTTGTGAGTTGGTAACCTCTTGTGTCCCTCATGCATGCCTGTAGCTCTGCCCAGCCTGTTTTCCTCTGCTCACCAGCCTTGTGTCAGCCTGCCACACCCTCCTAATCACTTTGTTACCCGATCATCATGTTCCCTCCTTATTCTGGTCCCTGCTCACCCCAGCTGTGCCTTGTTTTGCGATTAGTCCCCTGTGTATATATATATATATACTTGTCTGTTCTCTTAGTTGTTTGTCAGGTCATTGTCTATGTTTCCGGTGTTTGAGCTCGTCTCGGTCTCTTGTTTCATGCCAGCCTGTTACTTGACTGCTGAACTCAAAGTAAAGATCTTAAATCAGTAATTCTGCCTCAGTCTCTGCATTAGAGTGCACCTGCTCTGCTACCTGTGACAGTGGGATATCACACATATCTGTCACATGAGGTGCAGAATTGTGTGTTAACCACTTGACTGTTTTTTCACAACATTCTAATTGTTGGGAAAGTGGTGTTGTATTCCCCCCTCTTCTTGAAATAATTGCTCTTGAACTAATACTAATTTGTTGTTAACAGTGTACAGAATGTCCTCCCCTCTTCACACCACAAGCACTGTGTTGCTTTACACAGCAAAGACATGAGTATAAGATGCTCACAACACTTCAGTACAGCATTGCAAATGTGACTGAATCCAGTGTGTTCAAGACAGACTCCAAGACAGAGCTTGTAGTGATCTTCTGTTGGTTTTAGTGATCAGTTACAGACCAAGACATTGCTTTAGAGCTTTGTTAGGATTTAAGGAACATGTTTACAAAGCTCCACAAAATTGACTTCCACACCAATCAGCCCTTCTTCAAGGCAATGATTTACTACGGATATCTCTTTTATTGCAAGTAGGTGAATTAGGTGCTCGATTGAATTAGGTGCTGGATTGTCTTTTGGGAGATCAAGACTACATCAACACCGAAGTTTTTGATAACGTTTTCCAGAATGAATCTGAAAACACCAGCCTCATGTTTTAAGTGTATATGGGGAAAAAACAGAGCTTTTGAAGATAATAATGTAAACCTGATCAGACTCAGGGTGGGGCGGTGTGACACTAAAACTTATTTATGAATATTTTGTCAGATGATTTGGTGATCATAAAAGAGTGATTAACTTCAGCAGCAGAGAAATTAAAAACTGGCTATAGTACTTTTTAGAAAACTAGCAAGTTGCTGTTCATTATAGAGTGCGGCTTGGGCCGCATATTTCTGTCCAAATCCAACCCTAGTCTGACACAATTAATGTAAACTGAAGCAAAGAGTTTGTGTTTCCCTGTCACGCAATTGTTGTTACAATGTTACAGCTTACCTGTTACCCTGATTACACAATACATGTGTGGGCACCTTGTACATGAATGTCAAAAGGCGTTGTTTTATAATGGCTATAGGTAGGTTGTTTTAACTTGAAGAACTTGAAGCACCATGTCAAGTAGGTGGGCCCAGGCAACGTGACCTAACCCAAACTATGGATGTCAACGGTTAACTGTGAATTGGTTAACCATCAGTTACACATGTCGGACTATACGTTAATTTTCATGCTTCCAAGAGCCTGGTAGGAGAGTGTGTGAGTATGTAACTATACTATGATGTATAGTTAGTTAGTAACAGTAGTTTTCAAAAAAACAGTTGTTGGAAAAGGGTGGGTCATTTTATAATGAGGGTTGCCTTATATTTGGGCCAATATAGTACCAGCACTATGCTGTATCACATTAAGAACAAGCACTGCATGGCTGCCATGTCTGAGGATGGCTCACATTTGCAGCCAAAGATCATGTGGCTGTACCTGGGGGGAAAATGTGATGTGCGCCAGTCCGAGGCCATCACTCGGTTGGTGTACAGAATGATTGAGACAGATATGCTGCTGATCAGTGTGTTAGAGGACGAGGGATTAAAAGAGATTGTTCAGTACCTGACAGCCGAGAATGTCATACCACTGCTACTGTGACTAAACACAATGAAAAACACTTTGAGGAGAAGAAGGATGAGCTAAAAGTCAAGCTAGCAAGGGCAGACAAGCTAGCTCTGACCACCTACTGCTGGACAGCTCTCACAAACGAAAACTAAATCACAGCTTTTTTCAAAATGAATGGTCCTGTTGGGCTTGGGTTGAGTATCCACCCTTTAATTCATTAAACAAGTACAACACAGTGTTAACTTTTCAAGGACAGACTGAGTATCATTCATTCTGACAGCCATTTTGGTCCCAGTGTAGAGGAAGCCTTTTGAGTAAGACATGTTATTAATGAATAACAAACAAATAACAAACTAACAAGTGTCAAATCTTTAGCTGATACAAGAAAATCATTCTCTGGGTTGAAAGTTACACCACTGTTCTGAATAATTAAATAATTCATAGACGTTGCTCACTTGTCCTACCTTTCCTCCACCAGGCTGGTACTTGATGTTGTCAATGGATCCGATCTTGGAGCGGACGTTCTTCAGATCCGGTGTTGGTGCATTGATAGGCCGGGGGGTTCGAGGAGCACGGGGCACTGGTGGCTTCTTCTCCAGTGCGGTCTGCTTGGGCACAGGGGGTTTGGTGATAACCCGGCGGCGGTGACTGGTAGCGGCTTCACCATTGGTGGAGGCAGCCGGGGTAGCAGGAGTGGTGGTGGAGGCTGGACGAGGACGAGCTACAGAAAACAGTAACAAAAATTGTTACTGGTCATTTTTATGAAATATGAGCTCAAGGAGATATAGATATAATGGTTCACAATGTTTTTATGTGTGACCACGCTATTTAATCATAAATGAGCTGAAATCAAGTAAACCAGCTATGTCTAGTAAAGAGGAAAGAAGAGTCACTTGTCTAGTGACATTTGTAGAATTCCGGGAGAACAACATTAAAATGATTGAAGTATTGTCACATAACTTAGTGTTTTCTTATACTTTCTTACCTGTAGGTTTGGGCTTCTTGGCCTCTCCTGTCTTGCTCTCAGGCTTGTCATTCTTGCTCGCTGTAGAGGTAAACACAGCCTTAACAACACTAATTTGAAACAAAAATATAATTAATGAGATTGTAATTAATTCACAGAGTGTTTTAATAAAAGAAAAGAAAGAAAAAGAAGAGATGTAAGTGGTTTGGCACAGTGAGAGTCACACAGTTTTGATTTTCTATCATTAAGATATTTCAAATTAAGGTGTACTTAAATCAAAATGTCTTATTTTGAGTTTATCACCATCTGAGCTCACTCTAGAAATAGACAGATACCTATACATGATAACTGCAGCTATGAGGCAGATAATGAGGAGCTGGTTAAAACATACTCCATCTTCATTTAAAAACTGTAAGTCAAAAGTAAATGAAATTTTAGAAATGGAAAGAATAACCTATAGATTCAAAAATCAAGAACTGAGATATTTGAGACGGTGGAGTAAATGGATTTAATATGAGGCCCACAACTAAACAAGACAGAGGAGTTTATTATTGAAGGAGGCAGATGAAGTATAACATACAGGTTCAGCTGTAATCAATTCAATATTAAACAGATGGCCTTAAAGGATTACTTAATATAAATGGTCAATTTTTTGTATTTCCCTTCTTTACATACTATTATAGTTTTTCTCCTTCCATTTTTGTTTATCCATTTTTCCTTCTTTCCTTCCTTTCTCCTTTACAGAAATATATATATATATATATATATATATATATATATATATATATATATATACACTTCATAACTACAGAACTGGTTGTAGATGGCTGACAACTGTAAAAAGTCCTGCAGTTGACTGCTCATATCAAGTCTTCTTAATTGCTCAGTTGTATGGAAACACTGTGGACTGGTGACTTGAGGATCTTGCTTGCTGAGTCATTCCACCAACTATTAAGGTGAGGCAGTAAGTCAGTCTGTCATGTTGATGATAAAGCTGAGCAGCATATATTACTGCCACCCTGTGGCAGAGGCATTGAAGTCAGTGTAAAGGAAAATCTGAGATTTCTTTTGAAACACATTATACATCTTAGAAAATATTTGCTGAAAACATGTGAAAAGACTGAACTATGTAGTTCTGGGTTACTAGCATGAGCGTTGTTAACTCAGAGGTTGTTCAGTTGAGCCCTGCTTTCAGCGACTTCAGCAGACACACCGCCAGCGTTTCAGCGTTTGCTACTATTTTTAAACCTAACTTTATATACTTGGCAATTTTTTTAATCATTCAAATTTAGCTGGGAGGTTAATAACACATTTTTCTGTGGTGTGATAAACTCAGAACACATATTTATTATTGCTTTACACAGACCTTTACTTATCTGCTGCCATTGGGTCAATAGCCACAAAACTAATGGAGTTCACTCATGCATCTAAACTGAAATACACAAAATACACACATCTCTGTGAACTGGTTGAATGAATCATATTCTCTGAGGGTGATGAGCTGAAGTGCACAAAAAGCAGAAATTTTTTTTGACTAACACGGCTCAGACTTAGTCATAGCTCCCTTGCTTAGAGAGGTGAGATACTGTTTGTGATGTGCGGATAAAAATACCCATCTGGTGTCTTCAAAAGACAGCCCTTGAAACCGATAAAATGTAACATATGCTAGCAACTCAGTTAGCCTGTTGCCTGGAGTGGTGCCAGTCTACATTCTGAGTCATTTTTCCAGCTACTGTAGAGAGTTCAGGTCCTGTTGTAGAGGTCATGTTGCACTGGCAGCACTATGAACAAGCCAAAGCAGAGTAGAGATGCTGCCTGTGACAGCAGTGTTCATATCACACAATCAGGTGCAGAGGGCAGGCAGACACTGTGTGGTTATGTGTGTGTATGTGTGTGCATTTACCAGCAGTTTTGCTCGCAGCAGTTGCAGAGGAACCATTCTTATTGGCAGTTGAACGGGGAGCAGGAGTAGCCTTTGGCACAGGTGGGCGTTTCTCAGCCGTACCATTTTCTGGAGTCTGGAAAACAAACCAGAAGAGAGATACAATAAGAGATGTGTGTGTGTGTGTGTGTGTGTGTGTGTGTGTGTGTGTGTGTGTGTGTGTGTGTGTGCATGTGTGTGTTTTTCACTGTCTGCATCCAGTGACTGTCTATGTGTAATTCTGCATGTGCAGTAGGAGTGTGTTTGCTGTTGCTGCTGTGTGTATAAAAACTATATCATCCTGTTCTCCTGTGTATTGGAAGGCCAATCATGTAACCATGAAATAAGCAGAGAATGAAAACAAGGAGAGGAAAGAAGGTGAAGACAGAGGTAAGAAAAAGAGGAGGGGAGGACTGGGAAAGGATTAAGATGTTGTGTAATATTGTCAGATCTAAAAAAAACAGATCTAAAAAGAAAAACAACCTGAGATAGTGATGGTAGAAAGAACATTTGATGTAAGAATTCTTAAAGATCCCACGTTTTCAGACATAAAACACTCTGTCTGATATGGTTTTTCCACAAGAAGTTCAATTACCTTGTTAAATATTCGTAAAATTATACCTCCACCTTCTCTCATATTGAAAAATCCAGAATCTATGAATGTACAAATATTTCTGATGTCAAAACTTTAACTGCTGCCTCCTGCTTCACTGTAAAGTCCATTCTCAGTGTTTGTGCACTGGAGGCTTCAAGTTTCCACATCACACTTGTGTGAGTTGCATACTGGACCACAATTAGCTTCCAAATTAGTTGTCACAAATCACGCTTATAGATAAACGCCTTTAACTCAGATTTAAGGTGAGCACAGAGAAACTTTCCACATTTAACAGATATATGTGAACACAAACTCTGCACATACATCATTCTGCACAGTGAAGCTCAAATATTCAACTGAGGTTACAATAAGCAAAACATTTTTGAGTGGAGGGGGACTTTAATGGACCATACAGATATAAGATATATAAATATATATATAAAATAAACTAATTACAAAAACTTAATGTATCTACCTATGTACAGTATAGTATACTCACCTTTGCATCCTTGGCAGTTGCTGTTGGCGGCCGCTTAGTGGCGGTGGGTGTGGGCGCCTTGGGTACAGGGCTTTTTTTATTGGCTGAGGCTGTGGTGGGGGAAGGGCGTTTGGCCAAGGTGGCCTCGCCACTGGTGGAGAGGGTGGATGGGCGGGATTTGGCTGAGTTTGGTTTGGTTGAACCCACGTCAGGCTGGTGATAATGGAATTAAAAGGAGCCACAACAACACAGTAAAAAAGGGAGGAGGCCAGGAAAGAAAGAAAAAGATAAGTTTAGAGGAAAAAAGAAGGGAGTGTGTAGGAAAAAAAGGAAAAAGGAAGACAGATAAAGAAAGAAAAAAACAGAGATGCAATCAGTGATTGCAATGACAGCGTGATATGGCAGCACAGCCAGCATCATATGACAATCATAAAACATGTCATAAATCATGAAATTAAATTCCAGAGCTCATGAGCAGTAAATTATACAATTATAAGCCTTAAAGGATTTAGCTGATGATTTTCTATATTTTTTCTTATTATCAACAAATCTCATGTGCAGAATCAAACCAACAATGAACTCGTCAAGTATTGTGTGTGTATCAAAACTTGATATATCTTACTCCTCTTTGCCATCGACCTTCGTTGTCCAAAAACTATTAAAAACACATCAACGAACAAGAAAATTTAATAGTTTTTGGACAACAACAGAGCTCTATGGCACAGAGGCATGCGATATATCAGACTTTGTAAACACGTGCCATACTTGTAAGTAGGATGAGCTCATTGCTGGTTTGGCTCTGCACATGACATTTGTTGACAATAAGAAAACATAGAAAATCACCCACTAAATCCTTTAAATGTGATGAAATGAGCAGCAGTCCAAAAATAGCACATGATATGGAAGTCAGGTCTCGGATATTGGACACACTCGTACACAAACACAAAGACATAATACATAATATAGAGACAGAGGGCAATTTAATCCCGCCCACCCCGGAGGGGAAAACAATTCTTTGCTCTCCATTGACTTTGTATTGTGTGAAGGTGGCTCCTTGTCACAGAAAAATGCCTAAAAGCTGCTGTGGTGTGGGATGCACTACCAACAGGTTAAGGAACCCCTAACTAAGTTTGTATAAGCTGCCAAACCGACAAACTGAGCATTTAGGAAGGCAAAATAGGATAATGATACAGAGCTATGTGCCGTTTGGTGGGAGAGACAGACCCTACCTGAACCAAAAACCTCAATTAAAAATAACACACATAACTGGACACATTACTAGTCACAGAGAACATGCAGATTGAAAGTAAAAACAGAACAAGTATGCAATGTATGTAATTAACATTTAAATCACAGAATAGCTAAACTGCATTCAGCTGAAATGCTAGCTGTAAAAATAGCCTGGATGGGAAATTATTGTAGGACTATGCGTGTAATTTTCCTGCCTATGTTTACAAACTGTACTCACTATATAAGCTGTGAAAAGTGTCATGTCACCCTGTTATGTAGTTTGTATGTTTGCTATACAGTTGTGCTATCTCTACTATGGACGTCATGTTAGCTCTTGCATTCATGTATTGCATCTTAATGTAACTGGTTTCAGCTTATGCTAAAAACTACCTTTTCCTCTCTGGTAGATGTAGGGTGTTAATCCTTTGACATACTGAAATCTAATGTTTCTGGCTAGCTACAGGCATTTTGTTAGCGTTTCAGCCCTTGGTCGCATATTAGTTTTCCCCCCCGGTGGGCGTGGTTTTCAGAGTATGACGTGTTGCACTTTGTATCTATGGTCAATGCTAGCAAGCAGGGAGCATGCTAGTGCTAGTCAGTCACAATAGTTCTTGTGGCTACTTTCTCTGTGCTGTACTGTTAACTTCCTCTTGGTATTTTGTTCTGAGGACTGTTCATTATTTCATTTAATAAAAAGTTATTGTAGAGGGGAAAAAAGCTCCCAGAGGTGGCTAGTTTGAGAACTGTCAGTTAACAAACTCACAGTTTATTCAGAGATATATTTTTACCATCGTCTCCTGTCGCATAACTGTCTACAAATCATACCTTTTTTGTGAAGAATTTATCATCTGACAGAGGAGGTTAAATAAAAATGGAAGGTGCGACACAGCTAATGAGCTACAATAGCTTCCACCATTTTGGACTCTGTGCTTGTCTGTTCCCTTAGCCTGGTTTGCTGTTCCTTAACAGCATGAATTTGCATGTCAAAGTTAATCAAAACTGAACTTGACGCAAGAGATTTGCACAGATTTACTCCATTCATGTGACTGGGCCTTGAGACAGACAGACATCAAACACAGGCAGAGACACACACACACATACACATAGGAGGACGACAGAAGCAGCAGAAGCAGCGCACCAACTGTGGTGTTTGTGTGTGAGTGTGTGAACAAGTGTGTCTGTGTGTTTTGCTCGAGGGCACTTTAACGGACTGTTGTTGGACGACCCGGCTGTGGCAGAGTTCACAGCTGTGACCGTTGGGTGACAGGACTGTTTCTGTAACCACTGGACACCCTGCCAGCTTGAGTGTGTGAATCTGTATGCACGAAATGTGTGTTTGGGTATTGTATATGTGTGTGTTGGTGTGTGTGTGTGAGATTCACCTTGTTCTTGCTGTCAGGGCTTGGCAGGGTCTTGCTGCCATTGCCTGTTGGAGACTTGGCAGTCCCTTTCCCCCCCTTCTCCTCCTTCTCAGCCGGCTTCTTCTCCTCTTCCTTCTTCTCATCTTTGTCGGTCTTCTCCGGCTTGTCCACCTTCTCTGCCTTCTCATTGGCTTTGTTGTTTTTCTCTGCAGTCATCTTCTCCGTCTTTTCCTCGTCTTTGAGAATCTTCTCGGACTTCAGGTCCTTGTCTGGACTGCTGTCCTTCTTCTGCTGCTCCTCTTTCTCTTTCTTGTCAGAGGTGTCCATCTTCTCTGTCTTGCTGGACATGATGTCTGTCTTCTCCTGCTTGTCCTTGTTGTCAGATTTCACTGTGAGAGAAAGAATTTCATTGTGAGTTATAGTCTATTTTACTGAAACCATGCAGGGTAAATCTGAAGGTATATAAAAAACATATTTCATGCAATAAGAAAAAAAGTTAATGTAACAGGTCAGTTAACAGAGGTCCTCTCTTAAAAATGACCTTGACTGTTGAATGTTTGGATTCCTTACATGCTGTTCAATGTTAGAATCAGCATTGCATTTGGGGCATATAAAGTGACATATGACAGAACCTTTGAATGCCTGACAAACATTTAAGCACAAATGTGATCTACCTGCCAGTCAGACTCATGACTCATACTGTGAAAGCTGTCTGACATTTCTGTACGCACTGATCCTATATGTAAGGAATATCTTCACAGACATCATCTATCACATTACGTCACACCAGCAGATGATTCTCGGAACATTGGGTAAACAGGCCAACCCTAGTTACAGTATTCCATATGCAAATGCCCACAACGGTGATGCTGTATCTTTAGAAGCCACGGTCACTGCGGTCATATCCAACCATGATAAAAGAGGTGAGCAGACTGTTTTATGACTTCTATGAATTTGATGATTCCTCTCCTCTCTCTCCTATACTTAGTGCACTGACTTTGTGATGTTTGACTAATTTGTTAATAACAGGAGCGATGGCGGGTGCTAGGAGCAGTTAACATTTGTCATGCTGATCAAAAAATGATGTCAATTTCACAGTTATTAACAGAGTACTCCACAGATTTAACATTCACTCCTGTAATATTGTCTGACTCATGATGGACAGTTTAAAAAGGGACCAAAATCGATGCAGCAGACCCAGAGATATTGAACTTTTTATTTCACAGATTCTTCTTCCTTATGAAAACCTGGGGCCTACATTACCAACAATGCAACTCAACTGCTAACAGTTTGATCAGAGATTGGAGTGTCTTATGCTAGTGGCAGCTAATGTAGCCTAGAGCTGCTAGCCTCTGGCAGAGATGAGGAGCTACAGAGGTTTGGTAACCTCACTGCTTTTAAACTCCACAATCCCAGATTGTTTTCATTTTCAAACTTGTATTCTTCAGATCCAACCGACACTGACTCAAGTGACATCACTTGAGGCAATTTATCAGATTTCAAACTTCTAGCTCCCTCTGGAGACACAAAAGGCTTTACACAACGTTTTTCACATATGCAGTAGTACTTCCCTGCACCTGGAAACACACTTTGATGTGTGATGAATTCTCTGTACAGCTATGTCACTCTCGGTGTTTTTGTGGTACTTTTTTGTCACAGTTTTTCTGGATCTGGCACAGGAAGATGACATTTCCATTCTTAATCCACATTTTAAAAAAACAATAATAATCAGAATTTTTTTTTTTTCAAATCTGAATTTGAGAAGTATGTGTCCATTGAGTGCTCACTGTTCTTCATCGTGTGTGTGTGCCAGGATTATAAAAACACCATCCAGAGACATCCATCCTCGTCAGAGGAAACACTGGGTCAGACTTGGGTTACAGCACCAATGTTGCTAACAGCGTGATTCATGGGATGAGTTCCAGTATGAGAGAGAGAAAGAGAATGAAGAGAAGGCAAGAGGAAAGTATGACAAAGAAAGGTTTGAAAGGTTGATGGGGTTATGGACAGACAGCCTGCTGGGGTATGTGGTGGGAGGTGGGGGAGGCAAAAGCTTGGGGCAGAAAGAGACAGGGGCTCATTGTTGTCACTAAGGCATCTCTTATATAACAGTGACAGTGGACAGGTCTGGTTATGCTCAGCCCTAATGTCCCCTCATTTTCCTCGACGCTGAGGTTTGCTGTGATAACTGCTCTATCTACTCTGAAAACCAATGCCAATTTGCTGTTGTTGTGCTTTTTCAGCAATCAAGCAGACAACATCTCGCTAGAACTACAGCTGCCGTCAAACAAAATACATTTTGTTACATTACTTTAAACTGTGGCTGCAAACTAGCTCAGCCTGGAGCTCAAATCAGGCACTGGCTAATTCTGGAGAATTCTCACATGAATGGCTCATGTGTGGTCATGCAGGCATAAAAATGCTACAGTATGTTCTGCGCACAGAGTCACTGTCATCAGGGACAGATTTAGTGATTTGGGGGCCCCAGGCAAACTCTGTGTATGAGCCAAACTTTGGAATTAATTAGTTTTTATTGTTCTTATTCGTCCTTGTGTACCAGCCTAATAAGCTATGATTAAAATATATGTTTTTATAATATGAAAGGGCTCAATGTTTAAATGTATTTGTAAATTTAAAAAAATAGCATTAAGTAACATGTAATTTAATTTATTTCAGCGGTTAAGAATAATTTCATGCACCCTGGCAAATAAGTACTGCCCCTTTAAGAGAGAGAGTGCCCTCTTGCAACACCTGTAGGCAGTCAATTTAGGTTAATTAGTTCATGCATGATGTAGCTGTGGAATTTATTTTGTTATCCTGAACTTACTGGACCTTACAATAAAATTGTGCATTGTTTCATCATACAAAGACTGGTGTGGATAATTTAAGCCTACAGCAGGGCATGTGTAAGCCTCTACATTCTGTCGTGCTTTGTTTTTTCCCTCTCTCGAACTGGGAATGTTGGTGTTGGCTGTAGCAGAAGAAGTACTCAAAACCTTTTTCTTGAGTAAAACTATTCACACCGCACGGTAAAAACACTGTAAAAGTGAAAGTCCTGCGTTCTAATTTTCACATAAAAGTGAAGAGTGAAAGAGTGGTATTAGTAGCATAATGTACTTTAAATATACTTAACTTGTGTTCAAGGTGGAGCTTTTAATTCTTATATAATGCTGGATAGTTTAATCAATAATAATGCATCATATTTTAATTGATGTGAATAGATCTGAATCTTCAGTGTATCAAGTAACATTTATCTGTCTGGTAAATATAGTGGTACAATGTTTTCCTCCAAAGTAAAAGTGCTTTGGGGTCGGTCCTTTTTTAGCTATTTCAGGGCACAATGAGATTAGGTAGTAATTTAATTCAATATTTTTCATATCTACACATCATAATAATCTATAGCTGTTTGGGGCCCTTTTCATTGGGGACCCTAGCCAGTTGCCTACGTTGCCTAATGGTAAAGTCCACCCCTGACTGTCATTTTTAGTGTGGTTATACTCCTCCATTTCTGTTCTCACTATTTCGTCTAACACTGTTGTTTTGCCTTGCTTTGTCAAGCTGTAATGAAGTCAAATCCTGCCTTGCAACGTTAAGCTGATGTTAATGCAAACTCATCACTAGCTGCAGCTGCTTCACAGAGGCTCTCAGTGTTTCATGCATTTTAATGTCCTTGATTGTGTTATGACCCTGAGGTTCTATGAACATTTTCAATGTATTTGTGTATGTGCTTTAATTCCCTCTGTGCATGTGTTGTGGATCTCTCTCTCCCTTCTCTCTGGTGATCCTGCTGTGCTGCCTGTGTGTGATAGGCTGCAAGTGAGCTTGACTGATTGGCTGAGTGAATGATTGGGACTGTGTGAGTGTGTAAGTTGTTCCAGGGAGCTGACTGGTTCCAGCCTCCGAGCTTGCGTTTCAATGGCCGGCTTCCCCCAGCTCCTGCTGGCTCTCATCTCTCCACTTCCAACCATCCTGCCAGCCAACATGTGTGTGTGTGGAATGTTGTAAATAGGTTTGCTAAACTGGGTGGCTGTGGCTCAGGAGGTAGAGCTAATTGTCCACTTATCAGAAGGTTGGTGGTTCAATCCTCAGCTCCTGAAGGCTGTGCCATCGGTGTGTGAGTGTGTGTGTGAATGGGTGAGTGAGTATTAGAAACACTTGGATAAAACGTGCCATATTGCTCCTGATGAGCACGTTGGCACCTCGCATGGCAGCCTCTTCCCTCAGTGTATGAATGTGTGAATGTTGGCATGTGTTGTGAAGCGCTTTGAGTGATTGGTAGACTAGAAAAGCTCTATATAAATGCAGTCAATTTACCATTAAACTGATATAATAGCCCAGGTTCGGTAGGGGTGTCGGTAGCAGTAACTCAAAGGTAGCGATGTGTCAGCCAAGGCAGGGAAAAAGAAGATGGCTAAGGAGGCAAACATAGATGTAAAGAACGAAGGTTTCAAAATCTTCCAAGTTCTATTGTTTCTAATTATTGATTTATTAGGCCTCAAGGAAACAAATGACATTTTGGTGAGAAACACTAAATATAAACATAACATTGTTTACAAAGCTCCATAGGGTACGTTAAAGAATAATCATGGATTATTACAACTTGAGTTTGGCCATCTTTCCTTCATTAATAGTAACATTGTAAAGCATGAAAGTTCAGTTTTTGAACTCTGAAATAGTAGCTTGACATCACAGTCTTAATAGTAAAACCTTTAGTTAAGATTGTTTTCTCAAAATAACATTGTGCTTTCCAGTTGCTGAGATCCCAAAATGTGGAGACATTGCTAAAAAGTACACCGATGAGTCAAGAAACACAAGCAGTCAGACAATCAGAAATGGCCCACGGTTAGCCAAACTTCTTAGGAAGAGAAAAATACAAGTGAACGGTGAAAGTGACCTTTGTAAACTTCCATTACATTTTACAGACAACTGTCTGGTTCAGCATTGACCTTACTGTGCAGTGAGGGACTTTTACTGACATTTCTGGTGTGCTCGCTTTTGGTTTTACCTCCAAATAAAGTGGTTTATGATCTGGATAAACTATGTGTTTGATTACAACCTGTTTGATTGTCTCACTGCTTGTGTTTTTATGATGTCATCGTGTTCCCAGAGCTCAGTAATTAAGTATAATCTTATCTTAACCAATATGCATGGAAACATGATACATGTACAGTGTGAATCTACCTCAGTGAAACCTTTGGAAACTCACTAAACAATAACGTTCAACAACATGGATCTCACACGGGAAAACTAAATGAATCGTCTGAAAGCAACACATAAGACTTCAAAACTGTTCACAAAATTTTGAAGCAAAAATTACATTTGACTATTTGAAATGTGCTATAATCAATTTTATACCCACAGTAGAGCTTCAATATTATATCTAATCTAATTGTAGCCTTAACACAAACCTGTGGGTTTATTACTCATGTTCATGGCTGTATCACTCCACCCTGCACACCACACCAGCAATATGACTCATCCAACATGAAACTGCTGGCTGAGGACAGAGGATCCATCTAATACCACGCTACAATACACAGCTGCTGGCAACCAGCTGTGTGTTGGTGTGTATGTGTTGTCACACAGAGAGAAAGTTGGCTGCTACGTAAATCAGAGCATGACTAACATACACAGACATGGAGCTGGTGCAAGGATATTTGGCTGCAGGCTGCATCGCTCAACACGCACACACACACACACTTTCACTCTTTCTGTCTCACACAGACACACACACACACACACGTAAACCCAGTTTGAGTAATGACCACCATAGCTCCTTTTTGCTAGCATGATAGCTATTAAGCTACCACACTGACAGACGGGGCAATCAATAGATAGATAGATAGAGACTATAATAATCTGCATGACTTTGCACAGTCATGCAGTACAAAATGATTTTATGCTCAATGACATTCCAACAGCGTGAGAGGAATACTTTAAGCTTTATTTATCTAACAATGATGATATTAAATTTTTACTTGTTGTGTTTTCATTCACTAGTTATTTTTGTTTTCATTATTACCATGACAATTACAGTAAGCTTTGTAATGACAATAATGAAAAGAATAAATTAAACAATAAAAGCCCAATGCAAATAAAAACAGGCAATGAGATCATAGAACAAGGAGGATAAAAGTAAAACTTTAGGTAAATCAACAGGAGACAAAAATGACCTAATTCCTGGGATTTTTTTAGTCTAAAAGAAAAAAAAATCATGACTGGAAAACAGAGATCAGTATAAAAAATGACACCAAGTCTTGTTGATATTTTTTGTTAAAGGCGTTGAAATCTATCTCTAAATCTATTTTTCTCAACCAGCTTCTTACTGTGAGCGAAAAGGTCTTACATCAACACACAATTTTCTGCCAAAGTAAGTGTTTTGGTTATTTAACATGAAAGATTTTTGTATTTGTGTTTTTGTTTGAGCTCTTCTCACCTCCACCTTGGAGTGGGCAGGGCTCAATATGAAAAAGGTGATGCTACGTACCTCTGTGCATCAACAGGGATGCAAACAATAATTGAATCAACATTATTGAATCATTATTGTGACGACAGTTGTTGGGCTGCAAGCTTACGTTTCCAGGCCACTGTCGATCAAATCTGATCAAACCACACCCACACAGTGGTGATGACGTTTTTGACTGTTAATGAGTCATTTCATTTATTTAAATAAATATCAGATGGATGGAGATCTAACACTGAGTCAAATTTAGAGATGTGTGTTAAATTAGAACATGTAGCTCAGCATCTGTTCAGTGAACTGGCTGTATGTTATCGCTGTATGATGCTCCAAGACTCACACTTCTGTCTACCCCTCCTCTTACAGCTGTGTGCTTTTGTTGTTGTGCGTATATGCCTGTGAAGCTGCAATGGTGAATGTTAAAACATCTCTCTGTAACTTGCAGACACGCAGTCTGCTGTCAGTGTCTGTGGGGGCGTGTGCCTTTAAAATCTTTAAGATTCACGTCACTGGAAGCTCTTCACCTACACACATATACTCATGTGCGTGCGCACACACACGATGCTAGAAATAGCTGCTCTATATTTGAGTGAGTACAGTCAGAGTCAATGTCTAATCAATGTCCCAGCTTTTCCCCGTCGACTGCAGTCTAAAAAACAGAACACATCAATGGATGTTTGGATAAATCATTACATAGAGACAGAAACATCCAGTATAAACTGAACAGAAATGCATAGAAGGTATTAGAATGTCATATGCAGTCATATAAAAGATGTCAATAATCCCAATCACCATTCATTTTAAATTCCTGTGCGGGTCCTCCCATAATTTTCTGCCAGCTCATTCCTGTCTCACTATTTTCCTCTTTCTTCTTCTTCTGTTACATCACTGTCAAACTCAGTCTGTGAGAATGTCCTTTGAATTTATCCCAGAATTCATCAAATGGTTGTTTCAAAGAATGCAATAATATACAAGCATGTGATAATATCTGTGCGGCATTCATGAAATGAAATACAGCGATGATGTGAGACCTGTTTATGATATCAGAGGAGGAGATGAAGAAGTAAAAAGTGAGACAGGACTTTAACCTTTGAGATAATGGAAATGAAGACTCGTTTTCATAAACTCGTTCTGTCTATGTGCTCAGAATCAACCACCAACACAGCACTTGTGATATCCCATTTTACCAAAGTCAGTGAGATATTATCATCTGAACTCTTCAAAAACGCACTCATCTTTCACCCTTGATACAGCACAGCTCACTCAGTCCAACGATCAACGGAAGATACAAAGCTATTGTTGTTGGTTAACATGGCAGCAGTTGATATAGGGGCCTCGTTAGAGGCAATACAGCCATATTTACTGATGTTAAGTGATAAAACTGATTTCTGTGTTTTCATGATGATTTCAATATTAACACAACAAAACATTATCTGTGCAAAAAATGGAATATGTATTCTGTAGAACTGCAGCCAATAACTGTTACATTAAAGGTGCAGTGTGTAGGATTTAGTGGCATCTAGTGGTGAGGTTACAGATTGCAACCAACTGAAACCCCCCCCACACACCCTCTCCCCTTCTAAGCAAAACTTGCAAAACACGTGAAAGACCCTCTCTAGAGCCAGTGTTTGATTTGTCCGTTCTGGGTCATTGAAGAAACATGGCGGTGCAACATGGCAGGCTCTGTGGAAGAGGACCCGCTCCACGTGTAGATATAAAGAACTCATTCCAAGCTAACGAAAACACAACAATTCTTATTTTCAGGCGATTATACATAATTACACTAATTAAAACATACTTATGAATATTAAATTCCATTTCTGACAAGTCCATTCCACTAGATGCCACTAAATTCTACACACTGCACCTTTAAAGCTTGTATTCAGCTGTAAGCACACACTTTGCGCTGTAAGACTGTTCAAAAATCTGGTTCTACATTTCTCATGTAATGTTTCTTAGTAGCTTAGGAAAGCTTCTATTCTTGGAGAATGATGGGAACACCAAAGGAACTGCTAACATTCTTATTTACACCCAGTGTGAGCTGCTATCAACTGTACTGAATGGCATACCCAATTAAATTAACTTTCATTCAATTTAAAAGGCTTCAGATGTTGGTTGTCACCTCAAAGTAAAGTAAAGATGCACCTCACATACTTATCTGCTTCATCACTCTGACTAATACTCCATGTTGACATGTGCAACAGCCATACGCCCCCTTTTAACTCAGCTCATTAACTTGATTAATCACTATCTTAAATTAGCATGACATGACAAACAATTGATTTGCTACTACACTGTGGCTAAAAGACGACATTGTTATTGTAAAAAACTCAGGATGAATATATCTATAAATAGATGTAATTATTTTGGCAGCAAGGCTCTATTTCTTAAGTGAAATTTAAATCTAGTACAACTGAGAGCAGGAAGAACCGATGCCAGAAGATCCAAGAAGAAACAGAGTGGACAATAGTGGTGGACAGCAGGGGCAGGGGCTTCTAAGAAGACTGAAAGGATGCACATGAAAAATATTCAATGCCACTAACCATACCCTGCCACAGCATGCTGCAAGCATTGTGTATGTTTTCTCCACCAAAGTGGCAGCCTTCAATCGACAGTTTAAAATACACCTCTTTTCAGACGTATCTAATGCTGGAAAAGAAGGCAAAGCCAACAACCTATATTTAGCCAAATGCAAGTGAGCTGTAATGACATAAATGGCAACATGTGCTCAGGTGAAGTGCCACGGCTGGAAGGACAAAAGAAAGAACTGCAGGTACTCATCAGCTTAGATGTATAATGGCAGTATTCACACAACCTCTTATGAAGATGAAGATGAAGTGTTATAAAAGCTGTAACAGACCTCATGGACCAATCTGTTGGAGCTGTGACATTTCTGGGCATACAGTGTTACAAAAATACACGTCACTCTCAATTCCTCTGTTTGAATAGGTTGTTAGCAAGTGGTTGGAATTTCAACACTTGATTTACGGTTACACATCAAGCAACAGAGCCTACACACATAATCTCCATGGCTATGCTGTAGCTGATGTATTTTCTTTCTCCTCAAAATTAAACACAGTGGCTACAGAGATACAACTTAGAGACCATAAAACTGTGAGTGGTTAGCTTAGCTTGCTCCTACAAGTTTCCGGTTGAGGACAACATCAAGCAACCTGAAGTAAGTCTATATCTTTCCCTTTTCAATAGCACACATCAGACAAAGCCATTCCCACTGCAAACCTTCTGCTTGTCATGATTGACGGTCTGTATGTACTAAATGAAAGAACGTAAACAGGATGACTTTGTTAATTAATGACTGCTTCCTAGCTTCCCTTTCAGTAGCTAGAATAATCTGATAATCAGATTGAATCATTTTTTCACCATGTTCATTAAGATTGATATTGTGTTCAGTTCTTAGCCAATTTATTGTTAGCAGAGGGTTGTTTTGTTTTGCTCTCAGTAGCAAATGACTGACATGCCAACGCAGTTGACATGGAAGCTGTGGTAGCAGTTGCTAGGAGCTGTTCAACAAATGCTATTTTCATACTAATGAAGAAAAATGTCAATTTGTAGCTAGGTAGCTAGCTTGCTATGTAATGTCCACATTTTTAAGCTCTGCTTGATCAACTGTTTGTCAAAACATCGGACACAGCCATCAACGGGTACAACACGAGGCCTATTGCTAAACAAATCAGAGATCTGGGCAGTGATTCAGAAGTCTGGAACCAGGCTGGGGGAGCTATACCTTGTATATGAGATGATCCACTGTTTATGTTTTCTCATATCCATCCCCAAAGACACATACACACACATGAAGAAACTCTTACCCTTTGTGTTCAGTTTACTATCTTGGGTGCTGTTAACAGATGTGCCTGCAGGGGGCGGAACAGTAAGAAGAAAGTTGGTCTCGCAGCTCCCATGATGCCTCTTTGGGGGTGGGGATGATGGCAACACAGGTGACATCATTAATGGGGATGACATCATTGTCGCCATTGCAGCTGCAGCTTCTGTGCCGTCCGTGACTGTAAGCGAGCGTCGGACAGCCATGTGTGGGTAGGGCACCCTGGACGGACATGCTGTTCCCATCAGGGCAAAATTCGGTAAGTTGGGTGTCACTACCTGTGGGCCTCCCATACCGGTGGGGTACGTTTCAGTTTTCACCATGGGAACAGACAGGTGTGAACAGTCTGACATTGCTCTCCTCACAACACTCCGCTGTGGGAGCTCACTGCTAGTTTTTATTTCTCGGTTTAACGTAGCACATGATCCCACTCTCCCATCCTCAACATGATTTGAATCCTGTGAGATGCCATGAATTGCAACCTCGCTCTCTGTTATGCCTCTGCTCGGTGGAATACATGACCCTGTCCTCCCCTTTTCAGTGTGGCTTGAGTTTTCTCTTTCTACCCCACTCACCCCTACCCCACCCACTCCACCAACATTAGCTCTGTTAGCTGAGGCTGTAGATGCTGTAGGCCCTGCAGTAGTACCAGGTTTACTCCCTTGTAGGTCAGCAGCAGGAGGTTGCGTATCAGCACTTTGCTTTCCTAAAGATGGCTTCAGAGCTTGATTTCCAGTTAAATCTGCAACTAAATTGTCTTTCAGACTTCCGAGTAAGCCTTCAGACGTGGAGGAACTGACAGATTTTTTTGCATCATCTTTTTTTACTGGACTTAAACTGGTAGTTCCAGTGAAGCAGGGGTTCAGTGTGTTTCTCTCCCCAAGCCCTGAGGCCTGTTTTGGAGGAAGAAGCATGCCCTGGCCCTGGGCATCCACTTGTGATCCCTGGATGTGAAATCCATCTTTGCTGTCCACTGGAATAGAAGGGTTGTAGTTTTGTTGTAAATTATTTTGTCCAAAGTTAGGGTTTGATGTAGGCTTAGGGTCCAGTGTCACATTCAGAAATGATTTCCCAGGTGAGATAGAAGGGGAGGGTAACGAAGAGGAAGGGGAGGAGTAGGAAGAAAGGGGACTGCTCGGGCTTTGTCCTGCACTTCCGAGTGCCCCCCCTGCCTCCCCTGCCCTCTGTCTGTCCTCTTTCGGCCTTCCCCCTGTTGATCCCTCATCCTCTATCTTAAGGACTGGCATCTTAAAGCTCGGTGATCCTGGCACCTTGGCTGCCACCCCAGACGTCGTCCCCTCAGTCCTGCCTCGCCCTAATTTCACCTCATCTTCCGTCAAAATTATTTTGGACTCCCCCTGGGTGGCGGCGGCAACCTTCCCCCCTGGTGCCATCTGGCCTTGGCAGTGCCAGTCACTGTGTCGGGCAGAGGCCGGGCTAGAGGGTGACATTGGAGAGGAGGCCAGAACCGCAGGGATGTTGGCACCAGAGAGAGTATTAGGAGATTTGTGATGCTGTTGTTGATGCTGCTGCTGCTGCTGTTGAGGTCCACTGGAAGGTTGTCCGTACCCACTGCTAATGCCAGGCTGCTGCCAGGGCGAGCCAGACAGGAAGGACATTCTCTTACTCTGTTGTCAGTCCTCTTGTCTTGCTCTTTTCCAGCTTGGTCTCACCTATTCTCTCTTTTTTATTCCTTCTTTGTCTTTCTTGTAGTTCTTCTTTCTCTTCGTCTTCAGTTTTTTCCTCCTGTCTCCTGCTTTTTTTCTGTCTCCGGTAAGTGTCGTTTTATTCTTGTCCAGGAGGCAAAAATGTCCTCAGTATCCAAAGTGTTATGAGCTTGGAAAGTAAAGGAAGAAATGCATCCTTTCGTTTTTTAAAGTGATGCCTGGGAGTTGTGTGACTGGGTTGATGTGTGGGAAGTGCATGTGTGTATGCAAAGTGTATGTGTATGTTTACAAGCGAGGCAAAAGGAGTGCGTGTGAGAGTGAGAGTGAGTGTGTGTGTGTCTAGTCGTCTCGGCTTCTCTCTGAGCACTGCACAGATCAGCTGTGGGGCTAAATTGCACCTTGCTCTCTCTCTCTCTCTCTCTCTCTCTCTCTCCCTCTGTATCTCTGTTTTTCTCACTCTCTCTCTGACATCACACAGTCACATGACAGCCCGGAATATTCCCTCATTTGCTGGAGCAAAATTTCAGCATCTAGCCCCTAGTGACAAATGTGCACAAGCATACACACATGAAGACACATAAGCACACACTCACATACATTGGCAAACATACACGCACACACACATTCACATACACAAACAGATCAATGGCTGTCACAGATACTCAGTTGCCATATGACAGTCACTGTTCATATGTCGATAAAGACTGAGAGACACAGGGAAATACTAGCGAGACAACGCTGAAGACTGCAATCAGCCTGACAACACTGATTGGACTTTCTCTTCTCATTAGCCCATGACTGGCCATAGAAGTGGAAAAAAAACCCTCAATCTATATTTTGAGAATATGATTTAGCACATTAGCACACTGACGTCATGAGATGATATTGTGTGCACACGAAGGACCTGTGTGCCCTGAGCTTTGTGTCCTTGTCTTGATTAATTTGTACCTATATTTAAATTAATTTGTGAATTACATTTTCACTCACTTAACATAGTTTGCTTTGATTTAGATGATTAAACTGATTGAATAAGTAGGTATTTCATTGCATGCACAGGCATCCAGGGGCAAATTAAAAGTTTAATTTCTCAGTTGTGTTGGTGGCTCAACTGACTTAAGTGTAACATTTTCAAGTTGCAAAATTACTTTCGGTTTGGTATTTTGTTTTTATATGATAGAGTTTTCAACATATATTGGATGAAAGAGGGAGGTAATGTTAATGCACTAATTTAAGTACAAAATTGAAACTAAAATGCTGACTGCTGACTATGTAAGCCTTAGAACAGAGGTAAGCACCCGATGCAAGGGATTTGTACATTTTCGGCGAAAAGCTTCGCATGGGGTGTCAAGACTTTGCCTGCTAAAATGCTGCAGAGGCTTGCAGTGCGAGACATTAATCAGAAATAACTGACAAGGATAATGAGAATTAATGGGCCCAATTCTCTCAAGTTCAAATTTTAGGAATGCCATAGCATTGTAATTTATTATGGAATTAGATCGACTACAGCCCTTCAAAACCAAACCTCAACCAAAGTGCCCAATGTATTAAAACAAGCACATGTTTAGTGTGCATTTACCCAACCCCTGATTTGAAATACCACATGGAAAAGTGTTTAACTTTGCAGTAAAAAAAGTTACAATAACAGCTTGACTCACAGAGGTGAATCATGCTAGCTTGACTGCCAAGTAACAGCATGTGTCACTTATAAAAGAGTTCTTATAATTAGCATTAGTTTGATGTGTGGGTTTTCAAAGCAACACAAGGTAGCTAACAGGCCAAGTAGCTGCATCATCATCATCACAAAAATACAGACAGACTCATTGCACAAAATCTGTTATATCAACATTGAACGGTTTTGAATTGGGATTGACTTGATAATGCTTGAATGGCTTTTAGCCATTTCAAGCTAAGTTCACTTTGTGCTCCTCGGGTTACAAGTGCTATGTCTTATATTTATGGTTGACTTTTTTCGGGCAGATATGATACTGTACCACATCAAGAACAAGTACCTGGCTGCCATGTCTGAGGATGGCTAACAGCCGCAGCCTTGTGCTGCTGTGGTAGAGGGTGAGGGATTGAAAAAGCTAGTTCAGTACCTCAAGACCGAGAGCATTATGCCATCGAGTCACTACTGTGACTTAACGCATTGAAAAAAACTTTGAGGAGAGGAAGGATGAGCTAAAAGTCAAGCTAGCCAGAGCAGACAAGCTAGCTCTGACCACAGACTGCTGGACAGCTCTCACAAATGAAAGCTATATCACAACTTTTCTTAGTTATCGGTTAATGGGTGTCAGTCTATTGAAAGCAAAATTAAGTTGACATCCCATATTCCAGCTACTTAGTTTTGTTCCGTGGACTGACGAAATCTCCTTTGATTAAACAGCAGAAGTAGGTGTGGACCATGACTGCAACGGTACATATGTAGCACAGTTAGCTGATACAAGCCAGCTTCAAGTTATATGCCTAGCACAAGATGCTCAAACATTTAGCAAGTCAAAGAACTTGTGGACCAAACCAGGTGTAAAACCCAAATGAGCACAGAATGGATAAAGCACCTCTGTTGCCTTGCCTAACTGTATGTTATGAGCTTTACCAAGCTGCATGTCATGGCAAACCTACCATTTGTAAATCTTTTGTATCAAAAGAGGCAATGCATAACCTGGTGTAAGCTGGATCCATTATCAAGGAAATAAAGTAACATGAGTCAAACCAACATTAATCCTCTTTCCTATATAACTGGTACGCATGGCATATGATAGTATTGAAAGTCATCTGTTCAGAGTCATTAGATATGACTGCTCTGCAGGCTGCATAATGGTCAAGGCATTAGGCCATTCCTATGGCACCCGTATGGTAATAATGCCCCTATAACACACCACTAATAAAAATCAGGATGAAGTCTTAATGCTTTCCAAGGCCACCTTACTCACTATATCCGTACATCCGTACAAGGAACTGGGGCATTGCTAACACATGCATGGTGCAATATCCAGGGGTAAATAATTTTCTTGAATGTTCTAAAACCTCATAATGAAAGCTAATTACAGTTTGTTGAGAAAAGTAGGCTGAAATATACTATATTCACTTGTTAATTCAGTGATTTATACAGACATGATAATGGACGTATAAAAAGGGGTAGTGGGGGCCACTGAGGCTTCATAAGTACAGGGCCCAGATTTTTTTTTTGCTACGCCTCTGGCAATACCACACTAAATTCAGCTCAGGATTTGTGCCCCAGCTTTGCAAGGAAGATTAAAAGCAATTCTGACGGCATCCTTCCACCCTGCCTCTTCTATCTCCACATATTTCCAAGCACTGACTTTCTGGACTTAACAGAAAAACTGTGTGCTTATGGGTCTAACTATCAGTAGTATATTACATGTACAGCACCTAAAGTTGCAGGATTAAGCAGTACAAGAAAGGTGGTAACCTGATATTTATTTACAGCAACATTCTAGTCATCTAACTCATGTTTCCCTTAATGACCTAGTGATGCTCTATGCATCACTCACTATCTGTATCTTGGACCCCATGTATGCTGAAGAGAGCATAAACTGAGCGTAAATTCATTATTCTCTATTGGACATAATCTCCATTAAAATGACAACACTGAGCTGACTGTATTTGCTTTAAGCATGAAACAACCTTTCAAAAAGACCAAGGTCATGTTCAAAAGGAGATACTGCACTCACAAGATGCAGTACATGCATCATGTAACTACATTTAGTATAATGGTCTCCTGTTCTCTTATGGTTATGTGGCCAGCTAAAGAATGCTACTCTTTAAAGGACTAGTGTGTAAGATTTGGTGGCATCTAGGGGTGAGGTTGCAGATTGCAACCAACTGAATAGCCCTCCCCTCCCCCTCTTCTTCAAAACGTGTAGGAGAACCTGTGGTGGCCCCGAAACTTGCAAAAAACGCGAAAGGCCCTCTCTAGAGCCAGTGTTTGGTTTGTCTGTTCTGGGCTACTGTAGAAACATGGCGGTCCAACATGGTGGGCTTCATAGAAGAGGACCGGCTCCCTATGTAGATAGAAAGGGCTCATTCTAAGGTGACAAAAACACAATGATTCTTATTTTCATGGGATTATACACTAATTAAAACATTCTTATGAATATTATATTCCACTTCTGCTGAGTCTGTTCCGCTAGATGCCACTAAATTCTACACACTGGTCCTTTAACCAAGATTCTGGTCTCTTCAAAATATGAAAGTGGTGATGCAACAGAAAGTGTTCAGTGCTATGGAAGAAAAAAACAGGCCAAACAGAGGTATTCACTGAGACAGCCGGTGAATATAGACAATGGATAATATCTCTAGAGTATCTCGGGAAACCACTGGGAATCAGCTGTCACTGAGCCAGCTCTGGGTCTCAAACAATGCCTTTGAAAAACTATTTTAAACAAACGCCTGATGAAAATACTGACATCCTCAACACTCCTATTTCTGAAGTTTCTTACTGCACATGACAACCGACTGTCTCCCAAATGCACACCAACCCCTCTTCGTCCCGAACACACCCAAGGCCTGTGCCAAAATAACAAGAGCAGCTTGTCAAGCATGAATGAAAATGAATGAATATTATTACATAATCCTCCATAAACAATTTGTCTACTGTGACCACAGAGGGAGAGGGAGCCGGAGAGAGGAAGACATTAGAGTGTTGTTTAATTTCAAAAGACTTGGAAAGGGTGGCCATTATGGAAGCAATCCTGGCAACACTTCTGTTAAACTTTGGGTCAGGCTAAGGGGTAGCTTTTGTTAATATTCAATCTGGTTCTCAGTTTAAAGGAAAGAAATTAGTAGGCTTGACGGCTGAGGTTCTGGCATTTCAGAGAAAAGACGTGAGCAAATCTGAAATTTGGAAGACACAGGGGACTGACCTCTCCATCTTCACTTCTCTCCTTCACAAACAGTAATCCCTTTCATGTGGTAATGGATCGATTCAGATTTAAAAAAAAAATCTCCATGGAATTTGTAGTATGTTCATTAGGTCTTTGTTGAACTGTCATGTCTGAAAGCCTGTGGCAGTGACCTTTAGCTGATACACCTGCTGGTGTCAGTTTCTCTGCAGTTACATAGAGATGTCATTTTTCTCTTTCCACTTCACACTGTCATGGAAATGTGTACTTGGCTAGCATCAGTTTCACTTTATTTTCCAGAAAATCATGCCACTGTACAACTTCAACAAAAAATGTGTTTGATTTAGATTCTGAATTTTGCTTGTTGAACGTCATCACAAGTGGGTTAAATCTTGTTGGGGATGTGGTATTATTGTTTAGGCTTCACCGTTTTTCAAGTCTATCTTAAAATAATAGTCACGTGTCCATATGAACACTGAAAGAAGTTTTCCTCGCTGTAATCATTCCACTTGTTCATACTGGCTG
Source organism: Thunnus thynnus (assembly GCF_963924715.1). Classification (NCBI taxonomy): domain Eukaryota; kingdom Metazoa; phylum Chordata; class Actinopteri; order Scombriformes; family Scombridae; genus Thunnus; species Thunnus thynnus. The sequence continues at coordinate 4,792,010 of NC_089528.1, forward strand.
TTAAAAGATCCCCTTCTTCAAATGTGCTTTCAGTCTAAGTGATGGGGGACAAAATCCACAGTGTGTCCACACAGTCATTTTATTTAAAGGTTGATCTGAGGCTTATATGAGGCTTCAGCAGTCTGAGTTAGTCAATGTTTCCCTGTTGAGCTGTGGTGGAAGTATAGTAACAAAAAGAGGGACTTTGGCACTAAAAAGACTGTAACGTTGAAAGATATCTACTCGATTTGACTCATCTGGATGCTGAAGCTTCATATTAGCTTCAGATAAACTTTTAGATATATTTTTACACAGAAGGAGGACTGTGGATTTTGTCCTGCATCACTTACATTGTAAGTACATTATGAAGGGATCTTCTAATGGTCGGTATGAAAAGGAGGAATGATTACAGTAAGAAAAACCTGTTTCAGTGTGCATAAGGACATCTGGTTGTTGATTTAAGACTTGAAAAATTATGAACCCGTCCTTTTAAACTTTTCAGTAAAGTGAAAGTCCAAACCTGACCAGACTATCTTGCGCCCTGACCAGATCAGCAGTGATATTTTAGTTGACATGGCTGTTGCTACTGCTACCTCTAAATTTAGTGTATTTCATTGATATTTAGGTGAGGAAACTGGCTACTACATGTATAGGCCAAAAATCAACTTGGAGTGACAGTGAAAGCTGATGGTGATAAAGATTTAATGGCAGAGAAAAACATCCATTTCTCAAACATCATAATCCACTTCTCCACTTCTCTAATTTATTCACTCATCATCCAAATGCTCTTTGGATAAAATCACTGCTTCAGTGTAAAAACTTATTGAAACTTGTTCCCATCAGAATCCAATGTAAGCAACATAATACAAACTGGCCACAGCCACTAATAATGATAGATAGATAGATAGATAGATAGATCTAGATATAAATATATATAGATATATACATCTGTGTTTTTAAAGACATATGTATTCCCATGTATTTATTTCATATTACTTGCCAGTTTTGTCCTGACAGACAGTACACTGGACTATTCACCCTCATTAATTCACTGCCCAGTTTTTCAAACTAAACCACTGCACTACACAAATGACCCAGAGCACAAAGTGCAGAGGCACACATCATTTAGAAAGGATCTATTTCTGTTCACACATTAATACACATGCATGTCCCTTCTACACAACATTTGGTTTTCATGCTTTGCAGCTTCCCACTCTGCTGTGATATGAGTTCTGTAGCTTGCTTTCATAAGTGCCTGTATGTGCTACAGTACCATTTGACTGTTATCATTTTAATCTCTTTGTATTTTTATATTATTGCTTACCTTTGTGCTATTTTGTTGTATTATGCACAGCAGTTCTATATCAACTGACTTAAAATAAAAACTGTTTCCAAAATTGGCTTTACACACACACACACGTAGAACTGGTAGCTATTTGCCCGTATATTTCATTCCCTTGCTGCAGCTTTTTCTAATCATTTTTCAGAGACATTATTTCTTTTCATTAGTATGCTAATGGTACTGGATGTATTTTGCCTGTGAAAGTACCACTGAAACTGGAAATTATCTTGTGCACATCATGTCTGAAAACTTTCTTTGATTAATGATTATAAATTTGAGGTTCTAGCCCCCCAAATGAAATCTCTAACACTATAACTTTGGCAACCTGGCAACTAACAAGCTAAACTACAGAGACACTCTGTGAGATACACATAAAGGAATACACATAAAGTTCAAAGCATGAGAACAAAATAAAAAGTCATATATTTAGAAAAAAAGCAGGGGACAGAGATGACTTGTGCGGGTTTTTATGCAGGCAGAATCACAGAGGTCACTGTAAAGTCTCCTTTTGAAGGTCACAGATTGTTGAACATCAGCTTGAGATGCAGTAGAGAGGGGGAAACAGAGAGAGAGAGAGAGAGGATGCTACAGCTGCTTGCCCGTGGCGCTGGGCGGAGAGAGAGAGCGAGCAGGGTGGGGGGCTGGGGGAGGGGTGAAGGTGTGGGGAGGGGAGGACGAAGGAGGGTGGTGGATCTTGTCAGAGCGTTTCTATTTTTACTCTTCGACCTCACTGACTGTCACACCCAGTCCACCCCTTCTCTATCTCTCCATCCCTCACTTGCAGAGTCTCTTTGTTGCCACGGCAACCGCCTCCCATGTCTCCCTGACAACGCCTCCCCTTCGATACCAACACCCCCCTCGCTCCCCTCAATCGCAGATGCAGTGATTATTACGGTGCAGCAGCGACACAGGGAGTCTGGGCAGGAGACGGGAAGACGTGACGTGGATGGAGGAGACAAAAAGGGCAAAGACATGGAGGATGAGGGAAGAGGAAAATAAGAGGATGGAAGGGGAAAAGGAAACGGCAAATAGCGAGAGAGAGGGGTAGAAACAGGGAGTTGAGGAAGGGAGACAAAGGAATCTGCAAATAGATATAACAATGAAAGATGATGAAGGGCAAAAGATGAAGGTAAGATTGATAGAAGAAGGAAGAAAAGAAGAAAAACAAGGTAGAAGGAGGGAAGAGAGGGCAAAGGGAGACTAAATGAAGTATAGTATAATACAGAGAGAAAATGAGAGAACCAGACAGCGGAAGTATAAATAAAGATAGCGATCTTAGCCCACTTCTTGCTCTAGTGGCTTTAATCTGGTATACTTCTCTCTTTGTGGTCTGAAATTGATTTTAAAAAAACCCAAATACAGGATTTCATTAGAGAAACCAAACTGATATAGGAACAGATAAAAAGTATGGTGTCCTAATGTTGCCAAAATTGTTGCCAAACCATCAATTATAAGACCTAAATTATTACTTCAAACAAAAAATAGAAGATTGGCAGCGTCTTCCTCCACGATGTAATATGTGTCATTGAGCCACATTTGGCACAAGAACAGGAGGAAGGAACTAAAACTTAAAAACATTCTGGCATTGGCAGATGGGAAGCAGTGAAAGCCAGGCCATAATTTATTATAAATATAAAGTAGAGAAGAGAGACAGACCTGAAGGGAAAAGGGGTGAAAGGTGGGATGTAAAAGAAGGATTGAACAACCTTTATCATAAACCCAGTCTTTAAGGTGTCCTGGTTGAGTTCCTGCTGTCTGCAGCGTTCATGTTAGGCTCACTCATGAGGAACATACAGCCTTTAAAGAGACTTCAACATAGGATTTCATTAGTCCACCATACACGGGCATCATGCAGGGAGAATATATCATGTATATCCCTTGCAGGGGAATTAAATGAGCCCTCATATTGAGTGAGCAGCCTAAAGAATAATATGAGAGACTGAGCTGTGCCACATATGAAGTTTTCCATTATCCTGCTCAGGCTATGATGATGAAAAGTCCTACAGGTTTCCTAATAATAATGATATTCATAACAATAATGTCATTCATAGAGCGCTTTTTAAGATACTCAAAGAAAGTTATACAAAAAGTTGAATAAAAATTGTAAAGAACTAAAAACATGCTAAAGGCAAGAGGTAGTACATGACATTTAATCAAACATTAAAAGTACTTCAAAAAAGTTGAATTTTGACTAATGAGATTTACATGGTGTTCTGCCAAAGATCACTCCAAGGTTGCGGATGTTTGTCACAGTATGCTTTGGTTTGGTTTGGTTTGGTTTAGTTTAGTTTAGTTTAGTTTAGTTTAGTTTAAGGAAGCTGGTTTGCATTCCTGATTTAATCTCGATGAGACAGTTTGTAAGGGTAGACTGAGTTGCAGTGATGATGGATGTACTGGGTATGTAAAGCTGGACATCATCAGCGTAGCAGTGGAAGTGGAGTGTGTGTGAGTCTGAACCCTGGGGGTTGCCTGGACTGAGGATCAGTGGAAGAGGAAGGTCTACTATCAAATTCACACACTCCCTTTCATAACACCCATGTTGGCTTCTGGGTTTAATTTTCTATCATAGCTACATTAGAGAATCCAGTGCTCTTCAGCAGTTGTCACTCACATCTAGGGTTGCCAACCGCACCGTAAAATACGGAATCGTCCTGTAAAATATGGAATAGTCGCATAAAATAAGGAAATTGGAAACTAAAAGGCGTGTTCTGTATTAGACTGATAAGGGACAATTCAGTGTACGGTTAGGCTATTAAGGGAGATTTGTATGAGAGAGAAGCTAGATGCTCTGTTATTCCTCAACCAATGTCACTACACCATTGGTAGGAGTCTGGTTAAGGGGCACGCTCAGCCGATCAATGCCATTTGCGTCAAACGAACCGTTTCCATGACGATGGCAAACTCATAGTAAACACATCATGCACCCAGTGAACAGCTCTGCAAAGTTGAGTATGTTATGGTACACTTCAAATGTAAACCTCCAGAAAACCAACAAGGCAGTGAAAAAATGACATTAAATGAGCTAATTTTAATGTGGCACTTCAAGCAGAGAGTAACCAGTTCCAGTAGAGCGACCAGATGAAAATGGGTGAAATTTGGGACAAGGGAGTTGAGGGTGGGTGTGGTCATGTGGCCACAGTGGGCATGGCCTCCAGTACATTACATTCAGGGGCAATTCACAAATGGATTGTGCTGGTTTAGTGGCAGCAAAAGCTGCACAATCCTTTTGTGAACATCATTTTATGTTAAATTACATTAAATGAGACAAACTGTGCTGCCAAGCAAATAGCATCTCAATGCTCCTTTGCTATTTGCATGTATGTAAATTAGATAATATGCATACATTTGGCTCAAAATTGGCCCTTTCTATGCAAATGAGTCCCATTGCAAAAACAGTCCAACCAGTCCAGTCTTCCAGTTTGTGATGCTTGAATGATATTGAATTGATATTGAATGATATCAAGGGCGAAATCTTCAGCCATACATTGGGGGTGATCAAGTGGGTACGGGGTGGTAGGCTTATCTCAGACTTTCAGCTACTTAAAAATATAAATGTTCTGACAGCTTTAATGAATCTCAGGATTCATCCATAAGGCATGTTATACTACATTAAACAGTTCCACCGTATAAACCTGAATCTGTGTGAAACAGCTGATCTGTGTAGACATGTAGCAGAACACAGAACATTAAGTACTGTCATATCCTGACTGATCCAGTGTTAATGAATTTACCACTGCTGTTCGTTAAATGCACACAGCCTCTTTCTCAGTTCAGAGACGCACTTATCATTTCAGCTGCTGTGTGATGCTGCAGCCAGCTGTGACACACAGCCAGCTGTGGGCAACAAACAGAACATCAATACTGATGTTTCTGCAACATCCTGGATACATTCAGTGACACCTGAACAACATTATTGTAAGATTCAGACATTAATCTAACATGTTTCAGACCTGCCTGAGTCACAACTGTATTTTGACATTTCAGTAGATTATGTTACAGATGCAAAATACTAGGGAAGTAAAAGAAACAAAATACATGAAAGTTGGTTTGTGATTGTGCAAAGCTCTGTGTGTGCGCACCTCTTCTAATTCTTTAGATGTTAATCTTAATCTGCTTAATCTTTAGATAAGTCTACTACTGAGGGTAATTTTGGCATCAAGCCTAAAGCATTATGAGCATTAAATATCAAATATAATAAAAATTTGCTACAGATCCACAGTAGTCAGAGCCCCTCAGTCTGAGGTCATATAGGTAATCTAATAACCATATTGTTCGTTTTCTGTCAATTGAGTAATCAAATTAATTGACTTCTTAACTACAGCATCTCCATGACAACTGAGCAGACTCCATCCGATGAGGAATGCCACAAGAAGTGTTGAAGAGAAAAGTGAATTTTAGCATGATTGTGCTTTGCTAAATTTGGATTCAGATTTGGGAAAATTTTTAGTCCAGAAGCCAGTCTGTCCAAAGCTCTCTGTCTCTTCTCACCAGCAGCTGTTTGTATCTGATGAGTTACAGCTGCAGTTCTGCCAGCAGACACCTGATGGAGCCAACAACCAGGGCTCCAAATCAACAACCCCCTTGGTGCTTTACAACCGGCACACATAGCAACATGATTATCTATCTGCAGACTTGTACAGCCAACAACAACACACCAGGGTCCCCAGTGATCATCTCAATTTATAGGATTCACTTTGATTCAATCTCACTGGCTCACTCTCAAGGACAAAACCAGGTCATTCTCCTGTGTGTGTGTTTGGATTCCAGATTTCATTCACTATAGCGAAAGGTGGTTACTGCTTTGCCTTTGCCTACTATTTCGTTGTCTTATTCACATGCATGCACACCTAAACGCACACACATACACAAACCCAGTTTATCTTCTAAAATATACATAGACAGAGGGATCTTGCAGACCACATACTCTCACACACGGTAGAAAGTGACCTTGCCTTATGTAAGGGTGAAATAGTCGCAGCCATAAATATTGTATTTGAGAGAAAAGGGAGATGTTCAGGCGGATTGCAGGTTTATAAATAGAGACAGAGAAGGTAAAGAGAGGAGAAATAAATAGACACAGATAGAATAATAGAGTAACAGAGCAGAAGTCCACCAAACCTTAAACCAAGAAACAAGTCAGTAACTCCATTATAGTCCATTCACTGAGTCCCAATCTCACTGGACAACAACAGCACTCTACCTGCATGCTATGAAGTGACAAAATGTGACGAATATATACAATTCAGTAGCAAAACTTTGACAAACATTTCTCCACCAGTTTGCACTATTCCTGGTATCATGCAGGTAAACCTTCATGTGGGGAATTAAAATGATAGGAAATAAAATTTGACAATATAATTCTAAAGTTAACTGACTTAATAACACAAAATATTCTAATGAGAGGAAAAAAATGGGGATATCCTGACTACACAACTGATGTAAAGTGAGTTAAAAAATATCTTTTCACAAGTGAACTGAATATTTTACATTTGATGTAGGTCAATAGAAATTGTCTCCTTTACTGTTGGTTTATAAGATAAAACAATTTAGTGTGAATGACAGTCATCACACATTGATGCAAAGCAGACACCTGATGAAGGTCGTTAAGCACAAGAGACTGTGAGTTATTATGTGAATTTTTCTATTAAACCAATAAATCAGACTCTACTGTAGATACCCAAAACTCAGACAAATCTTTTCAAAATGAAATTTTCTCTATGTTGAAAAATCATAGGTGAAAAGATAATATTGTTTCAAAAGATTTCAAAGGGTTCCACAGCTACAGATTTGGATGTTGATGTCTGTGGTGTATTTGTAATGAACTGAAGAACAGGGTACAGTACTCAAGCTATCAGGTGCTATGGGTGAACAGACAAAGAGCCTTACCTACCTACTTTAATCAATAACCTTCAATAACCACACACTTTGACTGATGAGACCCTCAGGAAGTGCAGTATAGTAGTAGAAAATGCTACATGAGCATGAGAGTTTAAAAGATATAAAAAAGAACCACAAACTTGGCGTTTACCACTTTGCGGACTAATGAATATTAAAAGCTGAATTTCTACTGGGCTAGTACACAATGTACTGTTTGCACTAACATCTTAACAACCTCCACTTGTCAAGTCTGTGTGACTGTGATGTAGCTGCACCAGATCTCAGTCAAGTCCAGCACTGAGGGAGGACCAACTGCAGAGCAACATATTCACCCTGGGACAACTTAGTGATGACTGAATAAGCAAAGTAGACAGGCTGGATTGTGCTATCCTCTGCAGCAGAGACAGCCTTTCAACAAACACGGAGACACACCCACTTAAAGCTATCAGATAAGTGAAGAGCCACAGAGTTTCTATAAATACTCTCTGTGATTTCTGCTTATTTTGATAGATGAGGGAGAATCATGGTTGTGGCAGTTAAAGGTGCAATTGGCATTGAAACAGTGCTCAGTTGGTGAGTATCCAATTCCTCACATATCCCTGAACTGATAATAGACTCACACCAATTCATGTGGTGTGAAATATAACATAATTATCTTCCAAGTAATGCCATCTGGTAGACACTGGAGGGCATGCTGTGTTAAAAACTGCTCAGTAACATAATGGCAATGATAGTTCATTCATAATTTCATTCATTTGCAGCTTTCACTGGGTGGACAGTGATAGCGATAACACAATCTTAACAGTCACTGGTTTACATTGTAGGGAATGTTGACATTTATAGTATATTTATGGGTCCAAGCATCAACAGTGTTGCAACTCCATTGATTTTTGATTTTAAATTATATGTATTTATTTGTTTTTCCACCAAATTTCAACTAAACAGGGTTCTATGGCTCAAACTGTGCAATATATATATGTCAAAACTGGAAGGTATATACAAGAAGAGGAATTTTGCCAACCACAAAAAACACCTATACCAACCATAAGGATGCACATTCATTTCTGCTCATAAAATGTTGTTTTTCTCACAATTTTACAACATAATCTAGACAAATCCCACTTTGGCAACGTATTCTCAGGCTAGTTTTTCAACTGAGAGATACAAAATTGGTATCAACACATCATTTGGAACTTGAAATGTGTATAGTGTCATTTTAACAAAAATAAATTACACCAAATTTGGCAAACCAACCCTGGGTGTGGTCAAGAAGCAATACCAGCAAGAGGAGGTGTCACATGTTTGAATATTGGATGATTAATATTTCAACTCCAGGTCACCGATACATTCTCCAAATAACAGCAACTTTAGTATGTACATCCAGTATATCCTACAGTATTGTCATACCAAATTTGATGAAAATACAACAGTTTTTCAAATTCTTTCAAATTTAATTTATATTGTTACTCATCTTTATATGGTCTAATGCTGCCATGTAGTACCCCGCCTGACTGTAATTTCATAGACTAATGCGATAAAAGACAGTATGAGGTCATGGAATTGTTTCAAATCGACTGTCCTCCCAATCACTTCGGGTTGGTGCACCTTCCAATTAATGCCAGATGCTTGGACCCCAGTATAGTTGCTTGCAAGTCTAGTCAATTTTATAATGCAAACAGGTTTCACCTATTGAATCAGAATAGAGTAAAGCCTTGCAATTGATGTGCCAAAAGATGATTATCTGCTGAGTTATGCAATGCCATGCTGATGACAACTCAAATTAAATAACTGCTCACCCCACAATAAGTCATACCATTGTGATAGCAGGGGTGACCAACATGCCCAGAAAAGTTCAATATGGAAATAAAATATGCAAACTGGAAAAAGAGAAACTTGACTTACCTGTTGTTCAGTGTCACATCATTGTTAGCATTATTGGAAAGAAAAAAGGGGAGGGGGAGAGAGTGAAAGATGATGTTCAGTAACTTCAGAATCAGCAGCACTGCATTAAACACAGTTCAATATCAATCCTAACAATGCCTCAGCGTTGGAACTTATATTACAAGATGTAAATCATTAATGTGCTTCAGAGGTCCGGTTAGGTCCATTTCTGAGATTTGCCACAATCACAGCTACAAGGCCAGTGTGAAAGAAAACACTGTGTTAGTGAATGCTACAGTATGTCAGGCTAAATGCCTACAGTGTAAGACTTTGGAAGCCAGAGTTACATGGTCAAATTCAATTGATTGATCAAAACAATTATATTTAACACGTATTCCACAAACAGTGTCAAGTATTGGTCAGGTTTTAGTAATGAGAAAGGGCTCATAGAGAGAATCACATTAAAATAAGGCTTCATTCAGCAGACTGTGGGTAACAGATGTAGCCAGAGACAGAGTGCTTAGGATTGAAACCCAGTATTACCAGGAGAAAAAAGGATTAGAATGAGGGAATCAATTGCTAATGTCAGAGTTTCCCCCCAGTGTACTGGACAAAAAGACACAGTATGGCGGTTACACACATGGGGGTGGCCGGTTATGTCTGTTATTCATAACATTTTTACAATGGTGGTTCTTTCATTCTTTTGCAGTAACAACGGGGGGGAACTCTGATGGCTTTTTATTTAGGATAACACACTATACAAGCGGATTATAAACTGGACTTGGATTTGAACAGGAACAAAAACATAGATTTTTCTAAACCTATGAACTGCACTGGATCTTTGCATTGCAGGATCAAGGTCACGAATTGTTAAAATCAATCTTTCTCTTTTAAGGTTCATTCTTGAACTTGGAAATTGTAGTTTAACATTAGATTCTCAACTAAAGGTCCACTCACTAGATTTCTTTAGACACTTTTAGCCAGTCTAGTCTAGAGTGGACCATGTATTAGAAATGTGACTTGAGAATTCACATGTAGCTGATGTTTTTGGCCCTGAGAGCAATATCAAATCTACTCCCTTGTTTGGTCTTTGTGGGTAATATGTGCCAGATTTACTTCCTAAATCTGAATATCATATAATCTTAAAATTCCATCTCTGCTTCTAGAGAAAAATCATCTTTGAGATGCTAAATGTGTTCAACACAGTGTAGAAAATACTTTAACAGTTAAACAATTACAATAGAAACAGAATATAGACACAGTGACTGTAAAAAAACCCCAAAAAGAGTTGAGAAAATTGGATACTTGCAGGTTGTATTGTCTCAACCTAAACCATGTCTTACAGTATTGGTAAACCAATTCTCAACATATTTACTAAGTCACATGAATGTCAACTTTTAACTACTCTACTAATTTGACTCTGTGCAGTTAATAAACTACAGCTGTAACCTTAGCGACATTATAATGCCAACTAGATTTGCCCTGCAAGGACCCAGGTTATGTTTCTATAGACAGAGAAGAGATAGTGGGAGGTTACACAGGCAGCTGACAATCAGATGAAAGACAGTGGAGCAAGCATAGATAGTACAGCTATCTGAAGCACAGGTCAAGTCATAAAGTTGTTATGGTCATGGTAACACAGAGGCAGGCAGAGGGGAATCAAATCAGACAATGAAACTTACCACTTTACCCTTGCAGATTTGTTAATATAGGGCCCGAACAGTACAGTACATTTGTGTCCCATATTCAGTGATATATAAAGACACAAATGTGTTCTCTGGTAAATGCTTGATATAGACCATTGTTTTTTTTTATTAATGATAATAATAAGTTGTGCTTGGATTTTTTATCTGTTGTAGACGTGAATATCTTTAAGTTGGAAATAAATGTGCTTTTTCACATTTATCTGTCGGGCCCTGGTTATTACAAATACATAACGGAAAGGACAAAGCACCAAGCAGGCCTGGTGCTCAATCCACATACACAGAGCCATGCATACAGGAAGACAAATAGTAGCAACTTCCTGCTATCCTAGCATACAGTGATTTTTGTTCAAATTAGCCCCATGTTATTGATAATCTTCCCTGTAGTTCACCAACCTTCCAGTAGGGGGAGCAGTGGCGATGAGGACTCCTGGTGCTCTGAGTGTGCAGGGAGAGAGGGAGGGGCTGCAGGGGTGATGGAGGGAGAGGGAGTGGCTATGCTAAAGGAGGTGGCTACACCTTTAGGGGGAGTGTCTGACGATGATGGATGGGTGACTTCACTTTTAGTGGGAGGGGCAGTGGAACTGAGGGGCATGGTTGAGGTGGTAGTGGATGCAATAGCAGTGGTTCCAGAGGAGGCTGCTGCTGCGGTGCTAACAACAGGAGTAGCTGCAGTTGTAGTGGGGGTGGCTGTGGAGGATATGAGTGAGGCTGAGGGGACAAAAGGCTTGGCATCAACGTTGAGGGCCGACCCAACTGCAGCTGTAGGATAGTGTGTTTCTGTGTAAACTAAGGGTGATGAGTTGGTGGACAAAGCAGAAGTAGGAGGGAGGTCTGGAGTGTTCTTGGAGGGGTTGAAAACCGAAGAGGTTTGTGAAGCAGGGGCTGTTGTTCCTGCTGGTGTGGACTTTGTCAGGGGAGTGGTAGCAAGGGAGGGGGTGTTGGTGATAGGGGTGGTGGTCTGTGAATCTGGAGTGGAGCCTGGCGGGGTCTGGAGGACTGAATCGAGGAAAGAGAAGGTCTGGGAGACAGGGCTCAGATTGTCCCCTGTCATCAATGCTAAACTACCGCTAACATCCCCAGCTACACTACTCTTGCTGGCAGCAGCTGCTAAGCTAATATTAGGTTCAGGTCTGCTGGTCGCAACTTTCTCTTCGTTTGCCTTTTGTCCGTCTTTAGCAGATACAGGAAAGTCATCTACACACATGGGCTCGTAGGAGCGTGGAGACGAATCTGTTACTAGGCTAGCATGGGAACGGTTGGTGAAACTTGTGGGTATTTGTGCAGGAGCAGAGGGCAAAACAGGGCTGGGGCTGGAGTTCAGAGCTTTGAAGTCAGAAGGACCAGAGTCAGCTGCTGTGGCCAAGGTAGGACCGACTGTAGCCAGTGTAGGAGAGTCAGGCCGGTGGGGCGCTCCCCACTCCTCTGGAAGTCTTGCCCGACTCTTAGTCTTCCTACCTCTCACTCTACCCCCTCCTCCACTCTCTCTGATCTCCCACTCCCAGTTCTCTTCCTCATCCTCATCCTCCTCCACCTCCCGACCACCCTCATCCTGCATCCCATGCTTGTCAGATTGGCTGATGTTATTCTCCTGGCTATCCAAGAAGTCGTAGACCTCGTCGCGGCCCTTCCTCTTCTTCTTCCTCCGTCTCTGCTGTTGCTTGCCAGCCTCGCCCCCCGGCCCCGCTCTCTCGGGGCTGAGGGGTTCAGAGGTGGAGGAAGAGGGACTGCTGTCATCCACTGAGCCACTGGGAGAGAGGATGGGAGCTGCCGAGGGGGGAGGGTTTTATAAGAGGAGGAACCAATCACATACTGTGTCAGAAAATCACCTGCCAAAAAGCCGTCAGATTGTGGTTACTATAGATGTTTCTTGCTATATCAGGTTCAAATTTTTTTGAAAATGTTTGCTGTGTCATGGGTGTAGTGACTGGTCTCAGAAAAGCAAACATTGTTCATACAATTTGAAGGAGGGGAGCTTTTGGAGTCACCAGTAACTAAATGTGGATTCTTGTCATCAACTCTCACTGCCTGAATCTAGAATTCTGGTAAACAAATTGAAGAGCTAGTACAGATTTTGTTTTTCATTCTTAGTGAAAGTCAGGCAAACTCATGAATACTTTTTTAAATGCTTTTGTGTTTGAGGGTATGATGAATAGGACATATAGTCTGTTAAAAACATTAGAATTAGGACAATGTTTAGGATTAACGTATGCCTGGCCTAACAGGGTGTCTACACAAGATGCATTTCACTGAGCACAGTTGAAACTAGTATGGTTAGCCAGCAAGTTGCTGCATAAATACATCCTTATGTAGTCAGCTACAATAGCTAATTTAGAGGGCTATTTTCTGTGTTTACTATCCATTGGACCCAAAGACAAGCATAAGAAATTAAATTTCTTTTATGTGAAATTGAAGTCTATTTGTAAAGCTTTAGGAGGCTAGCACTGGTTGCTTTGACTGTTTTACTGGAATCAATGTTTCCCAAATTTCTACAAAGAAGATGGCTAGTGCAAAGTTAGCCTGACCCATAGTCAGAATGGCAGGTTGAAATGTACCATAGTTTACTTTGAAGTCGGACATCTCACATGTGTCTGATGGAACAGATATGTTTCAGTTTTAATCAGTACAGCTGTCAACACCAGCCTGGTAACAGCTCAGGCTTCATTCATGCTATATGGGCCTAGCTGCCTAAAGCACAAAAATATACTATTTTCTTCTGTTGTACGCACTTAACTACAGTGATTATGTACTGAGCGATGAATATGCCTATTGCCAAAAGCCTTTAGTGGACAGTAGAATTGTGCTGCTGCTGCTGCTGCTGCTGGTGAGCTGTTGACATCCTGCTTTCATTAGCGTCACAAGGTGAAAGAGAACATGCTCACTGAGAGGCTAAATCCAGGACAATGAAGTCCCTTGGGCACCTTGTACATATAAACATGAGGTGGCTGGAGGTTTGATATAATCTAATCTCTTTGTCAATAGCAAAAGTACCTCCTTTTCCAATATGTAAATTTTGAGTTGTCAAGCCATCAATCTTCACATTTAAGAGATCTGCTTCTTGATCCCATTAACGATCATTAATTGAACTAGGCTTGGTTAAACCTCTCCACTCAAAACACCTCAGTTTTGCTTGCAGAGATTAAATGCTTCTATGAGTTTGACTGACTCTGTGGAATTAGGAAATGTTCCTGATTCAAGTCAAGATTACAATTCAAATACAATACAAAGACAATTCTGTGCTTCATACATACAAAATTGATGCACATCAACCGACTATCTAGACTGAGAATATATTTCACTCCTCCTCAAGAGCAACGCAACAACACTAGTGTGGATTAAATGATCTTGAGTTATCGCAAAAACCTTCAGAATCTTCAAGACAGAAATAAAGGTTGTAGAGGACATGCACTATCAAATAAATTGACAATTCAAAATATAAGAGAAAGACAGTCTCCTCTAGTGTCACTGTGGAACTTCCAGAAAGAGAGACATTTCCATATTTTCAGAGGTATAGAGGAGGTATTTCAGAGAATAACTCAGCAACCACACATTCCTCCATTCCCTATTTCTCTGTTTAGCATCTTCAGGTTAGGCTAACCCTTTGTTGCTAATTTTGGAGCTAATTATGGGGAAACAACAGACGTGACTTTTCTTGGTCATTACAAGCTGCAGCATTTAATAACTGACACACTGTAGCCTCTCACACCCTACATCCACACAATACACACTGCCCTATTCCTTAAAAGGAACTACACTACCAAGAGTTTCCCAGGCAACAACACAGACCTTAACTCATGTTTTGGAACAGTGCTGCACAGAGAATCCAAAACACTGTTTTCTGATTTCCGAATAAATGGGTATTTGGCGTTATTATTGGCTTTGAAATTTTTTTTAAATTTATTTTTGGCCTGACGGAGGTTCTCGTTGGCCTGGCAACCCACAAGCCTGTTCAATTCTAGGGGAAACACTGTACAATCTTACAGTCTTACATATAATTTCACTAGTGCTCACATTATTGCATACATTGCTTGTATAGATGCTATAACACATCAGTTACAGTGTGCTTCCCTTGGTGTTTCAAGCCATAGTAACCAAAGTCTGACTGCTTTTATGCTCTTTTTGACACAACCCAACATTTTCATAATATGTGATGTATGTGATGGTGCCTGCTTTTATAAATGCATTTGACCAATACTAGTTTTACTCACCTGAACTGAATGCATAAAGTCAATTTACACAAAGACCTATATTTATAGATATTGCTTTACATAATTGTACAGCAACTCTTAGTTGTGACACAGCTGGAATGTGGCTCCATCACGTCTCTGCCAGGGTGAAAGTGGTTTGGATTAACTGTTAATTTACATGTTCATAGAAAAAGTGTTTTTATTCAAATTTGGTAAATTGTCATGGGAACTTTGTAAGACCAAGGCCGACGGGTATATCTACAGATTATAAATAAGGTTAAATAAGATTTAAGATCCCCTCTGTTTTGGTCATTATGGGCTCATTCTGTATGAATCCCAACAAAAACAGTAAAATGCAAGAAAAAACAAATTTAAGGATCTATTGTCTGTTACTTGTCTATCATTGTGTCAATTTTAAATTCTGAAATATTCGAGTGGATTCTGGAGTGGACTGTTTTTAAAACAGCACTTTTCAGTTAAACAGTAAATATATGATGTGACTCTCTTTTGAAGGAATGAGGTTCATTCACATTTCACATTAAAACATCATCATCATTATCATCATCATTATCAACATACAAGGGGCAGAGCTGGTCTTGTATAGGAAGCAGGCACACACAATGGAGGAAACAAACACTTGGAACAACAGAGCTAAAAAGTAACTAAACACAGTAAATAAGTGAAGCGTATTGCAAATACAGTTTAACATGCATGAATAAAAATAAATGCATGCATGTCTGAAGAATCATAGCACACATGCAGAAACACTAAAATGAGCAAAAATTCCACGTTAAACATACAGTATGGAATGTGTTACAAAAATCACAGAGGGTTGACAAACTATGCATGCAGGCTTTAAAAAACAAACAAAAAATAATATTCAGCTTGCACTGAAATGGTCCCTTCATTTGTCTGTTCCCACTATCTTCTCTTGCTTGGGGATGAAGTCATCATAGTTGGGTATGGCTTTTTCCTCTGAAGCCATATTTTAAAATTATTACTGACAAGCACTTTATCAGCTCAGAAAGAACCAAGAGATGGAAAGATGAATGGATAGATAGAAACAGACAGATAGAGGGAGACACTCTGAAATTAACTCTCTGACCTACGCAACCCTCTCAGTCTGCTCATTTCCTCTTCCTGTCTAAGTTATCTCAGTTTTCATCCCATCTCCAGCTTGCCTTTCAGTCTCACATCACTGGATATTAATGTGGATCTAGAAAAAGGTGCATCCTCCTCTGAATCTGGCACCTTTCCCTGCATTTCTAAATTGAAGTTGCTATTTTTTTCCCTGTGGCTTCTGATGCTTCCCCAGCTATAAACAGCCCAAAGAAGAGAGGAGGTAGGGGCATTATCATCAATATTTAATGTAATAAGGTATTTAATGTGAGTACATCTTAATCTGGAGTCTGGCAAAGTGCCAAGTGAAACATTAATGTTGGAACTCTGGCTGCCTCAAACACATTGCCTGTACAAAAGTGCAGTGCACTGAAATTTCATGCACAGGGTTTCATCTCACTGAATCTCATTGGCACCTGCACAGACAGGAGAGTAAGTGTGCAGAAAATCTAAAGCACAGAAACATAATATGAGAAGAGATAACAATGTTTGTTGTCTGAGGTAAATGTATCGTCAGTGTCCTGAAGAGGCATTTAAACCCTCAATTTCATTAAAACTGTTCAACAAGTGGAAGCCAAAGTGGGTTATTAACAGTGTTGGGGTTTCAAAGCAATGTTAGTACTCAGATTACATTTTTGTTGTAACAAGTAATGTAACACATTAGTTTTTGCAATTCAAGTTATCAGTTATTTAGTTATGTTTTCAAATAAGCAATCCGTTACTGTTAAAATGTTACCATATTTCTCTGTTTCTTTTGTTGCCACAAAAAAAAAAGAAAATCCTTGACGCATTCACACTGTTTCTTTTCTGTTAATGCACCTATTCCTACATCTTGGTGGGTAGCTGCTTACTAGTGGAAGGTTATAGTCTGTAACCAGGAACCAACAGGTTTGGCGAGCTGATATGTATAAATATTGCTGCTTTCTGGTGCTGTTGGAAATTATGCAATTACTCATTAGGCTACTTTCGTCTTGAGTGAGTGGGGTTTAATCATCAAGACTGGGGTGTATATCAAACATAAATTGTATAAACATAGTATGTTTAACTGTGTGAAAACTCTAATTCGCTGTATTGCTGAACTTAAGTTGACAAAATTACAGGACTTATTAAAATTACAGACTGGTATCAATATTATCAATCAATTTTAACAATCGTAACGCAAATGTACTCTGATGAGTTACTTTTTTCAGTAGATAACACTGTAACATAATGAATTACTTTTTAACAACAATAATGTTATAATGTAGCAAGTTACTTTTGGTTGACACTGAATATGTTTTTTTATATTTCTGCTGCAAAATGAAAACCTAGAGTGTTCCTCCAACTTTTGACATAGTTAATTTCAAATGTATGGTTTTCATCCGACAGCAGACAGAACATAGACAGATCCAACTGTACTGGTGACGTACTAAACCCCCTTTGTGAAATAAGTGACCTTCTTAAAGATTTTAGGACTTTTCTGCTTCATTAGATACTACGTGAAGTGATACAGGAAGAAGCGGAAAGACATGGCTGCCAACAAGAATGTACTACTGATACTTAACTCATCAAACAAAAACATAAAGAGAGAAATAAAGAGAAAGACATTAAGAAGAACTCAGCAGCTATTAAATCACCTTGATTATTCAAAATTTAAAGATTTAAAGATCTTTTTCGTAACAGATTGTGTATTGCTACATGTCAGAATACTTTACGGGCTTATGCACTGCAACAAGGTTATGATACAACATCGCTAGCGTATGCTAAATGCCTTAATTTGTTGCCACTGAGATTAGACAGGATTGTTATAATGCTTGTACTGAATGTACTCACATGTATATTTATATAATATACATAAGACTGTGCTGATATAGGCAGCTTGCAGTAGTAATAAGCTACAAGTTCTACATTTTACTCAATGTATAAAGCTGCACTCGTCAATGTTTTTATATCAACAATGTATCAAACTATTGTGTAATATGAAAGTCACTTGTAGTGACAAACTACATTCTGCAGCTCTCCTCAGCGATATGGAGCTTTTAGCTCATTGTTTTGGCTTTCCGGTGCACAAATTCCACTCTCATCTACCTCGTTTCCATCAGCAGCAGGCAGCTATTTTCAGTTCAGATAAACCCACTGTACACTACTTGCTCAGCACCAAAGAGCTGACAGACAAATTAGCATCTAGCATCTAGCTGATAACATGGTGGAGTATTTAGCAGTGAAAGAGACAGATATTTCCCTCAGGAGTTGGTGGAACCAGAGCTAAATGGAGATCAAACACTGAACTTACTGTATATTCATCAGGAGGACAGACACATTACTCCAAATGAATGCTAATGATGCTCTTTGTCTGCTCAATTTGAAAAACGCATTTTTTTGCTAACATGCTAGCGATAAAAGACTGGATTTGGTTATCTAAAGCTCACATTTTACTCTTAATTGTTGTCATCCAGATTTATGTAACAGGGCCGACATAATTGCAGCAATATCTGCAGGTATTTTGTGTGATGTAAGGGTTAGCTAACTAAATAGCAGCATGTGGTTATATCACTTTAATCTCTCAGTGGAGGAAGTTATTTTTATGGCCAAACAAATACAACTGCATGTTTAATTTGAAATGACTGATTAAAACGTGTATCCGCCATTACAGCAGCACACATGGACATTTCTGTAATGGCTGCTATCATGAGGTATCAAAGCATTTGTGGTGACAGATAACCTTTCCTCAACTCACCCCAGGTTTCTGAATGCTGTTGTGTTGTCATCTGTGTGTATTGTATTGTCATCTATCTGTCTGATGCATCGTATCTGCTCCAACGGTGACTGAATTAGAATAGTAACTGTTATATAACAGCCAGCCTGTACTGCTAGCTGGCTTTAAGCTAGCAGGGCTATCTTTAGTACATTAACTAAACAGAAGGGAGAAGAGCCAAAAACTAAAACCCTGAATAAGAGCTGGTTAAATGTTTAATAAGTCCTGCACTGCGTAAATCCTGTATTTTAAACCTTTACTTATTGCGTCATTTTCTCGTGTCAACGTCTATGCTAGGAAGAATCAAGTTCTAATCGAATGTAAAATTATGTTCGGATTAAATCATTTCCAGCAGCGCATGCAATCCTACATGATAGTTTTAATATGTAGACTTCAGGCCCAATTACACATGAAGACTACACTGTCTTTATTGCTTTAATCCTCCTGTGAATTTGGATTTTTGTTGTTTGGCAACCACAAATTCAGTTTATGGAATGTTCAGCTGTTATTCATTGACGCAGCTATTGACTGTTATAAACATTAAGAATTCATGATAAAAGGCTACTAGATTTCATGTGGTGCACTGACTTGCCTATAGGCTGCAGTTCCCTCCTCAGACTGCAGTAACTACTGAATACATAAAATATCAGGCTTCCTCCTTGTTAATTATTCACAGGGGTCATTGCATAAGCCCCATCTGTCTGACAGTCCAGTTTGTCAGCAGATAAGGGACAGCAGCAAGGTGCGCAGAGCATAAAGCGACATAAAAGCAGAGATGGAACTGTTCCATCTACAGTGAAAACGACTAGAAAAGGCTGCCCTCTGCTGCAGAAAGCACGTCCTCTGTGATCAAGCTGTTACTGTCCTCCTGTCACCATCCCTGCTGCCCTGCTACAGAAACCCAGGCCAACTGTCCAAAACAAGATTAGCATGACATTTTAGGTTTCATTTTGTTTTAAATGTCAGATAAGATCAGGGTTTAGATTGAGTTTCTCGATATGGGCTTAGGCTGTATCTCCACACTCCTCTGTAACTGTGTGACAAATTCAATCAGCCCTGAAGAAAGCAGCTGAGTATTTCAGTGAGCCTGGAGGTGACAAGTAAACTTACTCAGCTACGATTTAGTCTAGAAAGGTTTATGAAAGCTGTACATATAACTCCCTCCTCTTTCCTTATTCTCCCGAGTCCACCCTCCTCTGCTGCCCCAGCATAACCCATGCAACCAACCCCCTTTCTGATACCTGTAGTGTGATCCATAGAGTGGATTCCTGGGCCGCCAGAAGAAAATGGTTCACTGGGTTTAAAAGGGCTGCTTCCACTGGTATTACTGGTGGTTTTGGGCTCTGAACCAAACGGGCTTGAACTCTTCTGGGCGTCCATAGCTGAACCCATCCCAGACTGGCCAAGAGCGGAGCCCATACTGGTCTGGAATGGTGGCAGGCTGGACCCCATGGTCCCACCAATCCCAGACTGAGAGAATCCTGATGGAGAAACAACACACAGATACATCACCAACTGACAGCTGCTTCTCATAGTCACATTCATTCATATCTATGATTAGTCATTTTACACAAACACTGTACTACTTTCATGCACTCGTCACCCCTGCCTATATACCCATAGCTGCATTTCATTTTGAAAAACATAAAATGCAGATAAAGTATATTAATTAATGTGTTCTAGTGTGCAATTAAGTTAGATAGAGTAAAGAGTTATTTTAGCTGTCCAGGGTTCTGGAAGTAAAAGTCTGGTTTGTTCTCTGCATAGACAATTTTAAGTGACCATACAAAGGCTTGTATGGACATGAAGCTCTAAAAAGATAAGTAAGTATTAAAAATATATCTGGTTCTATGATGAAAAGTCAAAGTTCAAGGCTGTGTGCATGAAAACATAAAGAGGGGTCAGCTATGACTCTCAAAGAGCATTTTGGTAAGAAATACCAGACATAGAATTCAGTTACATGCACTACTATGGTTGAAGATAATGCTTTATAGATATGTGATTAAACATTTTACATCAGTACATTTTTGGGTCAATGTTACATGAATTCAGCAAGTAAGTATTCCAAATTTGCTATAGCTCTGATTTCCACCTGTGGCTTGTTTTCCACAGCAATGGTGGCTAAGGCTCATGGGTATTGTAGTCATAGAGATAACTGCCAAACAGACATCAACACAATCAACAACAAATAAACAAACAAAAAAAAACAGATTTTTCAAAAATGAAGTTAAAATAATTCATGCATTTTCTACATGCACACAGAAACACAAGATCTATAGTTAAAAGTGAAATAATTCCCCAGAGCTAGACTCAGATAATCATCAAACCATATTTAATGAGTCCTTAAGCCATGTTTATCCATGATTTCTACTAAATTAACCCATCAAAAGGAGGTGACAAAGTGAAGTGGACCTAGAAATGAGTCAGGCATGCTGCTGTCCTTTGTCTTGTTCTGGCTCCACTGGTCTGTCATCCCGCCCATCGTAGGACCTGAGAGGCAGAGAGACAGACAGACAGACAGACAGAAGGACAGACAGATAAGATAGACAGGCAGCAGGCAGATGGACAGAAAGAAGGAGAGAGAGAAAAACAAGTGTGATCAAGGGAAGAAAAATCAGAAAATCAGAGGAGATGGCAGGGGGCAGGGAGTTGGAGAGAGAAGCAGAATGAGTGGGAGGAGATGACGAGCAGAAAGAAATGAAGCAGTGGGATAGAATATAAAATATTCACCTGTTTATCATTGCATTTTAAATGTGCACATGAATTGAAACAATTCATAAAAATGCCAGAATATATATATATGTATATATATATATTTTTTTTTTTTTTTGCAAGGCTGATATGCAAATTTTTCCTTGGCATGCTACTGCCACATGCACAGTTTACCCACAGACACTGTTTTGATTATGTAACTTTGTTTTGTACATTTCTGTAACAGCATTTGAACATTTCCAGTAACTACTGTTAATAACTGTTATTTTTGGAAATTTGGTTCATACTAGAACAACATTTAGTGTAACATATGTTTGTGGTGAGAACTGGATAAGAAAAGATTTCTTGTTTGTTTGTTGAGTATTTATACTGGTCATGAACCAGCTAAGTCACTGTCAATATTTTGAGCTAATTCTTGAGAGTATACAGAATTTCGAGCACATGGAAAACTGTCCAAATGTATCATCACCCATAAGTATGGTTTTGATATTGACTGATAGAGGGCACTACAACCCTCTGCACAAAAAAAAAATACCCTGCAGCCTGTTGCATCAGCTGAACATAAGTTTGATCCTGAGTTTGAGAGTTAAGTCAGTTTCACACTAAACTTTTTTTCAGTTGCACCATATATACTTGAATTACACTATAATTTAACTAAGCCGACCACAATCAAAACATTGTTGCAGGAAGTGTTTCACGCGGAGCATCATTCAGGTAATTTGGGACAGAAAGAGACTTAAGAGACCTGCAACAGACTTAATTAAAGAAAAGGTAATGTATGCTGTGAACTAGCCAACATTGGATACAGTCTCATTCCCATCTCAAGTGAACACAACATAGAATCACACTTGTGCCTTTGTCTAATCCAAATAAACTGTATAGCACAAAACAAAGTGTTCATATCAGTGTCATCATATATGTAAGAGGTTGTAGTCTGTCACAGATAATAAGCCCCTAGTATAAATAGCAAAAAGATATTTTCTTCTCCCTCTTCTAATATTAGTCTCTAAAATTGTTCTAACCGTTCCACCATGATGAAAGTTAATAAGGATTGACTTACACCTGCTTGGGGGAGGTGTATCTTAACTCTACTTTGTAACAAACTTGTATGGTGAAGCCATGGTGTGGTCGCCGTCACACTACAAAATGACATTCCCTCGTCCACTTGATGTGGTTGGGACCAGAAGCTTGGTGATGTAGTTACTACTTGCAGTTGGTTAAGTGCTGTAGCTGGCGAGCTGACCGCTAACTTGCTAGTTGGACCATCTGGGGCTAATGCTAGTCAGTTACAATAGCTCCTTCAGCTTCTCTCATTTTCTCTCTGTTGTTCTGTTTGCTTCACACTTGCATTTTGTTCAACATTGCATATAATTTCATTCAACCAAAAATTATTGAAGAGGGAAAATATAATCGGCACTCCCCCAAACCCTCACCAGACAGGTAGTCAGAGCTGAAGGCAGGCTGTCCTGGTGGATCTTGGCGTCCCCCTGATAACGTTGTCGATGACATCATCCCAGGACCTAAAGGAGATAAAAACACATCATATCACCATCAGCACCAATCAATATATAAAAACATCATGATTCACATGATCTGTTAATGCTGCTACATTCTTTATTTTTAAACGTCACAATAACTTTCCCACACAACATGTTGCCCCTGTACAAAAATATCTTCCTCCTTTCATCATGTTGTGCTACAAGCTTTTCATTGCCAAGATTACTAATGACAAACTCAGATATAACATTTAAAAAAGTCATCATATAAACCCCAGCCTATTGCACATGGCCTACATGTTTCTGTCAAACTCATTCAGTATCCTGCAGGCTAAACACTCCACACAGTGAGACACATTAAAAACTGATCCTGAATCTGTCTGTCTGGCCCTCTGCTCTGTCAGCTGTTTGCCCATCAAACAGGTCCCATTTCCCAAAACCTGCCTCTCCAGCCTTCAAGTAAGTGTGTGTGTGTGTGTGTGTGTGTGTGTGTACATCTTTTGACAGTGAGGCAAGCAGACACAACATGTCGCTGAAAGGACTATCACCATGGTTACGCAAGAAGAGGACGACAGCATCTGTGGTTCCCTAGGCAACGCTTGCTTTTGGCGGATGAGTCTTGGAGGATTGATGCATGTGTGCCAACCGCTGAGGCTCTCATACCGCACACACAAAACACACTCAGACATACTCACACTATTAATAAATATCATAAATCAAATAAATTGTTATCATTAGTATTATTATAAGTAGTAACGGTAGAAGTAAGGGGTGGATGATGAGTTCCTTAGCTCCGTAAGGATGATGTAATCCATCAGCTGAAGGGAAGACTGGCACTGCCAGCATTAGCTTCAAAGCAGCACACAAGACTTGGCTATATATAATATCAAGTAATATGATAACTAAAGTACGCTATTAACTAAAGAATACCATCAAATTGTAGTTAAGTACTACTCATCATATTGTCTCATTGACAACCATTTAATCATTAAACATTCAAAAGCTAGCTTGCAATATAATGAGACCAGTTACCTCACTTGTTCACTGCGAGTGCAGAATCACAACAAAAATGTCTCTGACACAGTGCCAATGAAAACAGTTTAATCTTTACTATGTGATATTTTACAAAGAGCCATTGTAATGGAGTGCATTAGATTATGTAAGTGCTGCTTTTAGTTGTGTGTATGTCAGTAACATTTCTTTCCTCTCTGCATCAGTTCAATCAAGCATTAACCTCCTTATCCCATCGGTCCTGACTCTACATGCTTATTATTAATAATAATAATAATAATAATAATAATAATAATAATAATAATAATAATAATAATAATAATAATAATAATAATAAGGTATTCCCTGTTGGCTTGATAATCAGACTGAATCACCATTTTGTTTCATGTCATTCATTCAGCCTGTCACTGTCTTCATAGTAGCACAGTTCCATTTGGTGTTGGGGGAATGTTCTTCTTTTCACAACAACTGAAGAAATATGCCAGTTTAAGGGTTATTCCTGTAAATCCATTTATAGCAACCTGTGTCAGTTTCATCTGTGCCTGTTCCTAATTTTATTTTTCTGTCACTATTTTTCAAGGATGTAGCTAGATCTGTAGGAGGATGATGTCCCTGCTCTTTCAACCCATTTAAAAAAGGTCTTTTTGGTTAATTGTTTCTCCATCTCGTTTCATCCTTCTTGTTTCTTGTGTTGATTCAGAAGCCCGGAACCTAAAACAGCACTTTAATTTTATCCGCCATTCAACTTCCTTTGGTAATTCTGTGTTAATCACCAATGTCCTTCAGTTCCTCAGCTTCAGGTACAACTTTGTTTCCTTTAATATCATCAACCTCTGCTATTACTGCCATAAAAAGACATTTCAAAAGCCCCAAAAACTCAACAGGTTAAGATACTGAAATAGAAAATTGAGCCCTTCTCAATTCCTGTTGGAATCTTCATATGTACAGTGGGATCATAATTTATCTCCTGTGCATCAGCCTGTTGCTGCAACACAGCAAGTATTACACAATATGCATCTGTCCATGGTCCTGAAATACGAGGGGGTGGCCTACCCTGAAAGCAATGACTGACTGTGATGCTACGTGTATATCTGCTCATGAAAAGTTCCCAACAGTTATACAAAGATGTGGTGGTTTACACTCAAGCTAAAAAAGCTTCTCAGCTATCAAATGTATTCAGGGGAAACGAGGACACACATTTTTGGAATTGGGCCAATATCACTGTATTGGTGGATACCATGAATAATTAAGAAGCTTGCATTAACGAGTTTAGACACACTGGAGTGTGTTTGTGAGAAAAAGTGTTTCTTTATGGTCGTATCCATTTTTGGGTCTATAAACATAAGACTTCGTTGAATTGCTGAATTTATATTCAGCTGAAAGCACACACACATAAACACACACAAACACACACAGTTCTTTCTCCATCTAGTTCTTCTCCTTTCTGATCACTCTTCAGCTGTCAGAGTCTCCTTCTCTGTCATGTTTCCCTTCATTATTGTTTAATGTCACCACGCATCTCTTTGTATTCCTTGTTCTCTTGCTTTCTCTCCTGCTGCATATGCAAGTAAATATGAATATACATGTAAATATCAGAAACACACAAGCTTAGATGAACATTTAGGTCCTACCATATTTGTTTAAAGGTGTCATAAATTATTTAAATGTCAATAAATACCTACCAATTTAAGTTTGACTCATTAGCAATACCATAAACAAATGAATTAATTACTCCCAATCATTTCAACTTCCTTTCTACATATGATTGTCTCACTGTAATGAACGAATGAATAAGCTATAATCTGAATGCCAGATGTGCTTTGAGTGTAAAAACTTTGCTCTTTTCGTGTCGCATTACTTTTTGATCTTGTTCTATTTCTCTCTCTCTCTTAGACATCCCCACACACACACGCACACTTACACACACACATACAGTACGTGCGTGCCTGCACAGTCAGAACCCAGACAGTCCTCTGAGGACAGCAGCCAGTATCAAGCCTCAAGGTCAAACACTTTCTTTTTTTCAAACTGTATTTTTATGGCATTTCTGCATCACTGGACTGGAAGCTCTTTCAAACTTTCTGCCAGCAGTAACAAGTCAAAACATACAAGTGGGGAACCACCACAAAAATAGCTTTCATTTTGTAGTTTGAAGGAATACAGTTTGAAAGGCTAACCACTGTGCTGAAGATTGCAAAGTCACGTCATTGCTGAGTACTTAATGTCCTTTAGTGTTTGGTAAGATGAAAAGTTGACCTTCTCCATTTAGTTCATCACATTAAATCATATTCAATTGATAGAGAAGGGGAGGACAACGGTTAAGAAAAGAAGCACGAGGCTAGAGGCAGAGGTTTGTATCTTCTATTCAGAATGTGAATTTGAAGACAGAAGTTTCAAATGCTTTTAAAAGGGTTTTCTTCATAGATACCAGGCATATCAGTCAGACATGCCTGGTATCTGTATACGGTCAACAATACAATTAGCGTGCCCCAAACTATACTGTTAAAATACCCACGCACGCTATTTTGTACTTAGGTCTTAACACGGAAGTTATATATGACAAAAAGGGCTTTGAGAGAAATGTCAGGTGATGATTGCTTTCCGCTTCACTCCCCTCAATAGTCATTTGGGTTCATAGCTTTTCCCCAGAAGTCCAGAAAGATGTCCAATAGAAATGTGAAATTGGAGGGGCCACAGGTTCTGGAAGTGTTTTTCTCCATTCTGTATTCCCATTTCAAATATTTCTTTAAACAATCTCCTCAATGTTACTGAACATAGAAACTCAGGACTCTCCTGGATACTGTAAGGATCCTATAGGTTTATATTATGACCACCAGTTTTGGCTGTGACTTTGGCATGGTGGATGGCTAAGAATACTACAATACCCATGAGCCTTGGCTGCTGTTGTTAAGGAGAAGAAACCATAGGCAAAAATCAGAACGTAATAAATTCAAAATGCTTCATCACTGAAGTTGTAAATAATAGCCATGGCTGCTGAATTCACTCAAAAGTGAATCAGAAATTAGAAGTGAACTGGCTAACTGTAGATTGTAAAATCAGTAATCTTTAGCTTCTGCCCACCATTAGTGACACACGTGACCAAATTTTAAGCTCCGTGATTAGCTGTTTCTTGCTGAAATGCGCCTTGAGAGTCGCAGTTAACTTCTACCCCAAATTTTTATGTACACAGTCTTTGACTTTTTAGCAAAGAACCAGATATTTTCTAACGCAGTTGTTCATCTTTTGTACTGATGATTTAACTGGAGAGGTCGTAGAAGTGCTCTGACTCTGAATAACGTAACATTGTCTATGGAAAAATTAACAGGATTTTTACTTCCAAAACCAGGCACATCTGAAATAGCTCCTCCCACTTCCCAACTCTATTGGTTATCAGTATGTTTCCTTTCTTGTACACACATTCACAAGAAGAGAAAACACGGTTGTTGGTTTTGGTCTTTTTTGGTGACACAAGTACCTGACAAATCCAGGTACTTTATCATACTGATGCACAAATCATATAAAAAGCCAATATTGCCAAAAAGCAGACCTGCTCACTGATTTGCACAATTGCCCACAATGGCCTTATACAAGACGTTAAAGTGATAGCGGCCATGATATGGCAAAATCTCTGATTGCAGATAAATATACATCTTCATATTGCTCACCCATACTCAATCAATTATAAGCTGGACTGTGACTAACATATCTGACAAGTACAGTAAATTAACCCATCCCCAGGAACCCATCACAGTCAGTTTACTCATCATGATTACTCTACTTAGCAAGTGAAAACAGATGTATTCTGCGGCTCTGGAGGAGCTTGGTCAAGCCTGAGAAAATCAGGGTTACCTTGGACCTTGATCTTGATCATTCCCTTTTAAAATCTGTCTCTTACAAGTCCTCCAATTCCATAGAAATACAATATTACATTTCTGGAAGATGCTGAATCACAGAGGTCATAGTGCAGGAGTGTCTGCTGTGCCGTGCCTCTGGAGAGGTTTGGGGATGGCTGAAGTGCACCGAAGTGATGACTTGGTTATACCAACCACCTAAAATGAGCCCAACTGCACTTAAGATCACAGTAAGACTACAACTTCCAGATGATGACAGTCAGCCTCTGGGCTGACCTGCTGCTGCTATACTTAGATCAACATCATATGGGTCAGTTACAGTTGGGCAATAAGGTCAATATTAAATAATTCTATTTATTTTAAGTTAAATGTTGCTATTTTTCACAAGGCAACAGCAAACTTGTTATGAATGACAAAGCTCCTTAATCTGTTCTATTGACTTGTAATTGTAGTGCAACCATTTGTGATATACCTATTAATAATGCCATGAGCCAGGTTGTAGTTTTGTGTGATTAGTTTTTGCCCCAGTTTCATGCAGCTAATATTTGCGTGCGTATGTTGCTAACACTAAAGTCGTTCTACTCTCGCTGTCTGAGTCAAGGACAGGGGAGGTTAGTGTCAAACTACATCATCCCATCCTCAGTCACAGCTGTCACTGTCTCTGGAGAGAAACAAGCACTTAGAGCGAGGGAGGGGAGGGGGGCTGGACCGGACTGGAAAGAGGAGAGGGTTGAAAAGTGAGGAAGAGGTGAGGAAGGCAGCAAATAGCAGCAGCAGCAGAGAAAATGGTGAGGCAAAGAGAAAGAGGGACAGATAGATAGCAGAGGATAGATAGATAGATAGATAGATAGATAGATAGATAGATAGATAGATAGATAGATAGATAGATAGATAGATAGATAGATAGAGAGATAACAGAGGTACAGATATTGATGAGTGATGACTGATGAACGTGTATTTTAAACATGAATCTATAATTCTCACATGAATTGCTTTATGTTGGTGTAACTGCTGCGATTAAATGAAACCATGGTGTGGATAATTGGTAGTTGCTTTCTTACTGTGATGTTATTGGTGCTAAAACAAATAAATTACACATCTCCCATAGCCCCACTGTTTCTAGCTTTAAAGGATAGGCTCACATTTTTTCAAGTATGTCCATATGATCACTGAAAGAGGTTTTTCCTCTCTGTAACCATTCCACCTGTTCATACTGGCTATTAAAAGACCATCTTAAAATGCACTTTCAATGAAAGTATATATATATTTCTAGAGATGTCTATATATTTCTAAAAAATCAAAACCCACACCTGGATCATGCTAATATTACATTTGTTATGAGAATGCAGCAGATTGGTATAAGACAGAAAGGGAAATGCATGTATATATTGTGGAAAGCAGGTGGGGGATAGAGGGAGAGGGTAAGGTGAATTTATCAGTGTTTAGGTGATGGATGGTGGGATAAACAGAGAGTGAGCACCCTTCACTAGAATGAGCCAGAACAAAATCATGATTTATTAGAGAAAGGATGAAAAAACTGAAAGATGCATGACATCAGAGCATGAGTAAATGAGGGGAAAGAAACAAAAGGAGAGAAACAGAAACAGAGTGGAGTAGAAGAGAGAAAGACAAAGATGTTCAGGTGAATTATTCTTTCCTCTGAGTGTAGATGGTCCTTGACAACCGTTAACAGAGTAACAACACACTGCAGATGCTCTGTAATAATGTGGCAATCCCATGGCCATTGAATACATGATGCAAATCCTCTTAGTGTGACTGACAGAATGAGAAGCTGGTGGGACCTCTGGGAGGTACAGGCTCTTTATATAATTATGTTTTGCACTATAATCATACATTTCACCTAAACCGACCTGTCTCTGACACATTGTACCTTCAGAATTTACTTTAGCAACAAATAGTTGTGAACTGTTTTACACTTTTCTTATTCTGAACGCATTTATAGTAAGTCACTTTGGACAAAAGCATCTGCCAAACGAGTGTAATATAATGTAATGTTATGGTTTGTTACGACCTTATTACATGTGATCTTGTGATATGAAATGTTTTTGTCTTATAGCTCTGTGTGTGACAGAGCTAATGGGTTAGTAACGAAAGTAAAGTAACAAGTAATGTAACTTATTACTTTAGTTGTTGAGTAATTAATAATACTAAGTAATGTGATTGCTTTTTAAATGTAATATGTAATGTGTAAGTTGGCCTACATTAGCTATCAGTGAGTCACTAATATCTTCTTCTATCCTTTATTTAAAAGTCTTGTGGGACATTAAAATCTCTTTTTCAAGAGACACCTGGCCAGGCAGAATAAACACTGTTAAAACAAAAAACCCAAACAACATAACCAGACTAAGTAAACTTATCAATATCCAGTATTCATATCACTCACCTTGTGTCAAAAAACCTGAACTGTCCCTTTAAAATGACATCCCATGTAGGCCTATTATGGAGTTCATTACTACAGGACACTGCAGGGACTCTCCCATTGTGTGACAAAGTCTCAAACTAAACTTTTGTGTCTGTCTCAGTGGTTCAGGATGTCACATCTGCTTCATCCGTCAGTCAGTGTGTGCTGTAAAAGCTTCACTTCCATATTCACTTCAACATAGCTGCTGAACTCAGCACACTCACACACACATCCTAATTATTGGCAGTGACAGCCAAGGTGTGTGTGTGTGTGTGTGTGTGTGTGTGTGTGTGAGAGAAAGATGACCTCACCAGAACTGCATGTGTGTGAAGCTGCAATACACTGCAGTCACATGTTACTGCAGTGGACTGTAATACACACACACACATTGCATTTAAAGTGCAGACCCTTGCACTCAGGAAAGCAGAATGCCTCAGATACTACTGCAGAGTCATTGTGTCTCTGCTGACCACAACCACACACACACACACACGCACACAGACTGAGAGAAAGAGAGCATTTGTTAATGCAGAGCTCTTCTCTCTCTCTCTCTCCTCTACCTCGATCACACATATGTACAATGAAAGCACACACACTGCAGGGATGTGTTATCATGCCTCAGCAAACACAGCTCCATCCCAGCCTGATAGAAACAACAGCAGACTGCAGTATGACTTAACTTCCTCTCTGCTGCTACAGAGGCCCAGTGTAAAACTCAACTTCACTCCATTCAAATCTGGGTCAACTTAAAAGCATAAAAAAGCCAAACTGACTTGCACGTATGTGGATAAGTTGTTGCCTGGCATCACCATGAATGCTACGTAACTGGACGCTACCACGACATGAACACAAAGAAATCTGTATTTTCTGAAGATATCAACACATATAAAAACTACATAATGTGCTCATTTGACTACAATTGCAGCACTGGATGTAGGATGAAACTTATTCACACTCTTACTGTTTCAGGAAAAGCCAAAAATAAGATTTTCATAAAGATATTAGAGAGTATATAATATATAAGAACAATGGGAGGGACATTTTGCCCCATGTTGATGTCTGCATTCTGTACTGAAAACAAATAGCTCATATCACCATCCATCATATGTGCTCCCTACACTCCCATCTTTAAAATGGTTCCCTACACACTCGATCTCTGCATTTTATACAGCAAAAACATTTCCATTATCTGTTATCATGTCATTTATGACGTGAAAAACTAACCGGCTAAAACTAAAAACTCTACTTTCTTATGAAATGTGAGGTAAGAAGCTATTGCAGCCTCTTTCCAGTGAGTGGTTGTCTATCTTCAAACAAGATAGAATAAAACAGGTTGCTGTACTGGAAAAGGAAAAATGACACTTCATTTTAGAAAATACTTGTAATAACTGGATTTGCATTAAAAACAAGCTGAAATATTTTTTACTGAACTGTAAAACTGTCAAGAAAACAACACTTTAAGGATTTAAGAAGGAGGTAAAATTGGCTTTCCTCCTTATGAATGTCAGACTCTGACCTTAACCGCAAAAACTTCTTAAGAACAAGCAAGAGCATTAACAAATTCCCATCTGCCTTATCACGAAATGCTACTTCCATTTCAGAGAGAAAAAAACTGATTATTTTTATATATTAGCAATAATGAAGGTGAAAATGAGTTTGAGGAAGAAAATTGGACAGAACTAAAGGTCTCGCCTGTACAGACATTGAAGACAGATGAGTTTTTGGCTTCCCCATTCAGTTCACATCACAGAAGTCAGGCTTATTTAAGTCCTGCATCACAGCCGCAGCCTCACATGACTTCACAACTTCCACATTAATAAATGATGAGGGGAAAAGCACAACACTTCCCACTGCAGAATTCAAGAGACAAAGATAAACAAGGCACCAGACAAGACAGGAATGAGAAGAAGAGAGACAAAGAGGAAGAATGAGTATGAGTAAACAAATATAAAAGGAAGAGACAGATGAAGAAAATAAAAGAGAGTGAGGGTCAAATGGAAGTGAAAGATGAAAAAGAAAAGCAGAGAGAGATGGTAAAAAAACAGTGGGAGACACTCCCTTGTCTCAGACTATAGATCTCATTGACTGGTAGTGATTCTGACATGTACCCTGAGCATCCAAGTAGATATGCCAATATGTCAGTCTGGCAAGCTATTATGTCAGAAATGTTTTATATTAATACAGAATATATTTCACCTGCGGTCATATCAGATTATTGTAATCATTATTGTTGTACTGTCACTGCCAACAGATTAAAGTGTATACTGTATTCACTATAACACATTCATTATTCAATAAAGGTTCACAGCAGGATGTGGATGACACATCCTTTTTCGTACGCTAAATTGAAAGGATAAATAGGATTATATCCATTTTAAACATACTCAGTTACAAACAGTGAGGCAGCTGTGAAAGCTCTGTGCCTTTCAACAAATAGCATTTTATCTAGAGTTCCTCAAGCTGGATGATGCCCTCAACAAATTTTACTGGAAAAATAAAACTCATCGCATTAAACTCTTGACTCTGATATACTGTATATAGCAAGAAACACAGGGCTCTTCCAGCCCCTAACTTTCAGCTTTATCACCTCAATATTAGCTCCAATGGTTGACTCAGATTTTTTTTACCCTCCCTCCAGAACATAAAAGATCCTCTGCAATAGAAGTTTGGTTGCAAATACTTCAGTTACATAAAAAAAGGTGTCTCTTCCCCAAGTATTGTACCCAATTTGGCATAATCCCAATGTTAAATCTCAATAAAAAAAACATTAATTTCCCATTGCATGCACATATCCACAACACTCAGCGTTCAGCTTAACAGTATTCCCTTAAGTAGGGTTGCAACTAATGGTTATTTTCATTATCAATTAAAGTGATTTATTGATTGTGTCTTGTGAGAAAACACTAACATGCTCATCATAAGCTCTAAGAGCCTTTTTATATTAACTACAGTCCAAAACTGAATAATTCATTTCATTTTTCAATTTTATGAAACAAAGAAAAACACATGCTGCCGT
Organism: Thunnus thynnus; assembly: GCF_963924715.1. Classification (NCBI taxonomy): domain Eukaryota; kingdom Metazoa; phylum Chordata; class Actinopteri; order Scombriformes; family Scombridae; genus Thunnus; species Thunnus thynnus. The sequence continues at coordinate 4,825,340 of NC_089528.1, forward strand.
TTAAGAATATGAAAACAGAAATTAACTGTGTAATTCTGTCAGTCATGCTGATTAAAGAGGACATTCTACGCTTTCAAATGAGGTATCACATGAATATATTCACAAATGAAAATATGAATATAGTAATAAGAAAAATAAGAATTAATGAATTATACACAAATCATGGTTAGTCAGCAGCCTCCATGCCCTAAGAGGTTAATTATCATTTCAGCACTAAAACCAAGGAGGCTAATGGCCTACAAACAAACTGTAGCAGTAAACTACTAACTTTTATTAATCATAACCAAGAAAATCATATCATTTATCTGAAAAGATCTGAAAAAGTACATCTTTCTGTTGCACTGGACAAATGTTTGACATGTTCAACCTTTGTCTAATAGGAGTTAACTCTAATCTCCAGCAGCTGTTTTCAATAAATCACTACCAAATCATCTCAAAACCAATATTTAAATTCAAACTTAAGTTTTTATCACTTGTTTGTATACTAGTATTCAACAAAGCAAATATACAGAAAAGGGGGACCAGAATGGATCCTTGAGGGGTCCCTGGGTTCACATCTTATCACATGTGATTCTGTGGTGTAATGTGATGTGCGGTAAAACATCTCACTATTATACAAGAACACCCATATGGTACATACAGAACGTAGCCTACAGGCCTGTATAGTCACCAGTGTTTTAAATAGTCGAGCTGCAGCTCTCACAGAAACACAAACACACACATAAACACACACACACAGCCAGAGGATGTACGTCTGCCTGCTTTTGGTGATCATTATCATTCCAGCTGTGCATGGGCCATCTCCCCAACGCTTTGGGCTGATGCTTTATCATAAAGGATTAAAAAATATATACACGCAACTCAGTTTGATACGCCATCTGTGTTTAGCATCATAAATATCAAACCAATAAACACGATCTCATCAATCTCTGGACCTATGTTGCTTTATGCCATCTCATCTGCATGGTGAATTTTGAAAAGGTTATGTAAACAAATCACATGAGACATTTAATTTTCATGCCACATCATATTGATGATAATGTGAGACTCTAGGTGGAAGTCTGTCGAATGTTTTACAAGCTATGATATAAATCAAACTGTCCCTAAAATCTATTGATACAGTAACATATGAGAAAGAACCATCAACTCACTGCTGAGTAGCTACAACACAATGATGAGTTGACTAATAAAAGTTATAATGAAGATTTTTTTTAAAAAAGAGTTAAAATTTCAACAGTAATTTTACTGTAGTATAATGTCCCTACAGAGTATTACATTAATTACATTACATAAAATATTACATGTGGTGCAATCTGTTAGAATATAAAATTATGCAGTGTCTCTCTGTGACAACTGAGCCAACGCCATCTTGAAGAAAGAGACAGATGGAGAAAGATAGTATGTGAACCTTGAGTTTAAAGGGCACATCATCAGTTTTACACATGAACATCAGTTTACTCGTCTCTAAGAGTATTACTCAGTCTGTAAAATGTGTATGTGTATGTGTAATGTTTAATGTCCTCTGTAGCTCTGGAGAAGCTTTGTCAGTCTGAAAATGTAACCAAGATGATGTCATTTCAGCTTGAGCTTGACACGTCAAGTTTTAACGGGAAGCCTGCATTAGAAACTAGGGAGTAAAGGGCTGGAAAGATTACGCATACTCGGGACTAAAAGTCTCAGCCTCTGCTGCTTTCATTTTCTTTTTAAAAATCTGTCGTTAGCCTCACCACTTTATAGCAGTGAAGCCCTATATCACAAGAACACATAAGCCAGTGATCACATATACATTTTTTTTGTGTTTATACTCTTATCTAAACAAGGAATCTGACCAACATGCAACAGCTACCAGTGTCATAGAGTTGTTGCCAAACTCTGGTTCCCTACAGCTCTGGACTGTTGCATGTCAAATGTAGAGCTAGACAGGTTAACATGCAACTCATTGGACCAGACTGTGCCACTGGCAGAGTACTAATTGTGTGTGTGTGTGTGTGTGTGTGTGTGTGTGTATGTGTGTGATGATGGTAATGATGCTAATACAGCACTGTCTCCAGGCTGACACGGCGCAACAATGACAGGAAGAGAGAAAGACAGAGAGGAGAGGTGGTAGACTGAAAGAAAGAGAAAGCAAAAAGACTAGAGATGGCAGAAAAAGTAATACAAAAAGAACAATTGGAGGTGAAGCCTAAAAGACAAGAAAGAGGCAGAAAAATAAAAGAGAACAAGTCTGAGAGATAAAGACAGTTAGTAAGTTCAAGTGAGTAATTCACGTCTAGACAGGCTTGGCCAAAGTGTCAGAGCAATTACACTTAATCTTCCACACATGCATACACATTTCTGTGAGGATCCCTGCTGGCCTGGTCCATAGTACTATCTGAGGAGCTTGTGGTTTCTGTATTTTATGCAGTGATACCAACAAGAAGATGTCTACAATTATTATAGAACTGCTGTTGACTGTTAGTGATATTGAGATCACATGATTTATATGTTCTGAATTCAGCCAAAAGCTCCGCAAAATATGTTTCATACTGCTGTGCTCCACACTGTTGAAAACAACATTAAATATTAATATATCATGTCTCTTTAACAACCATGGGAAAAGGCTGATTAAGACAGCGTATGTTAAATTTCACATCAATATATGATGACTGCAGTACTGCAATTAATGTTAATATAAATAATATCCGTGAGAAACTTTCTTTCTAACAGTAAGGATAAATAATTGATCAAAATCAGGATTTTGGAACAGCATAATGTATCAAATAATAGTCTGTAGTCTGTAATGTGCAAACCTACATATATATTACCCAACTCTGCAGCTCCCTTTGCCTTATGGAGCTTTATAGAAAGTTTTAGCTTTAGCTGTCCAGCTGAAACTCTATTGTCACGGCTCAACAGAGGAGACGAATCCATGAGCTAGTGGAGGTGTTGTGGTGAGTTCAGCCATGTAACAGCAGGATAGAGAGGAGTGAACGCTGTACAAGCCTTTACACAGCACAGATTACAACTACAACGATGAGAAATGACTTAGGTAAAAAAAAAAAACGTCTTATGGATACGGACAAAACCAAGTTACAGTGACATAAGTCACCCCACACTGCTGAACTAAAATAGCAAAATAAGCAGCAGGCGGACAGCGAACAGTGGTCAGAATCTTCTTCAAGTTCGACTTTAAAGCACATTATATCATCGTTTCAATCATATCACCCTAAAGGTTCTGAATTTCTGGTTCTGACCTGGATTCAGTGCTGTGAAGCTAACGTTAGCGCAAGCAGCTAAAAGGTTTGCCAGTCAGATATCTACACTTTTACAACTAGTTACATTGTCAGATGTCACTGACCAGAGAAAACAAAGAATTCTAAAGATTATTATTACAAAAAATAAGAGAGATGAGATTTCTTAGAAGTGGGCTTTTCTTAAACTGACTGGGTTGAGATTGAAGAACCATGGCAGGACAATGACAACATTCACCAGCATTAATTTCATTATTTTCTTGAAGACACAAGACATATTTGTGAATATTGGTCAAAAAACAGTTTTTGAGCTGGAAGAAAGATGACTTTTGGAACCAAAAACAATGTGGTTTATGGGAAATAAGGTCTTATTTTAAAGACACACTACTTCCATGTATACCACATCTTTGAAATATTTTCATTAATTTCACACATTTTACATTTTAAAAACATTACCACATGCAAAACATTTAAACTGCCATTTATGAACGTGTGGTCACCTTGACCACAGCATTACTGAACACACTGACGTAAAGGGGGCTTTATTCAATGGTACAAGCCCACAGAGGGACTACTGAATGTAAATATCCTTTAAAATAGACCAGAAATACTACTCCAGTCAAGTCACAAATTACTCCCCCCTCCCCTTGAAGTTTGAACAAATCCCCCTCTATATAATAATCCATCCCTGTGTGTCTACAGGGCTTTTGTGTCTGCTCTATTTAACTCTCCAACCAGGAGGACTCCCTTACTCTCCATCCTTCACTCTTCTCTCCATTAAACCCTCCAGTTTGCTCATATCTATATTACTTCTCTCTTCATTTCTGTTATGCATTTTCCTTCTGTCTTTCATCTATCCATTGTTCAGTTCATTCATGCAAAGCCGGGCTCAGACTACAGGAGTTTTGAGCCAATTTTTCCCTGATTCACCCCTCCCAACAATCAGAGGAGAAATCTGGTCTGAGACCTAGGTTGGTACCAATGTTCGGTCCAGATTATCTGGTAATATGAAGGGTTTACAGATCCGATCTTAAACCTCCAGAACTTCATAATTTCAAACATAATGGATATGTTGATATTTGATATGTTTGATATTTTTCAATATTTTACTACTTTCTGAGTGGGACCACAAGTCTCAGCAGCAGTGTGCGTGGTGCAACCTGATTTCAAGATCAGTTAGGATTTTAAAACTGAAGTCTGAGCCTGGCTAAAGGTAAGCAGAGTGAAACACAGTGTTTCTATGCCTATCTCTGTAGTATCACTGTCGACAGTTATTATATTTCAGTGTTTCTTACTCTGATATTACTAAAAAATACTACTGTACTACTATAATAACAACTATAAGGTATTGTTCCTAATACCTATGATCTGCCTTGTTCTGTTTTTGTTCAAGTTAATACTTACATAAACTCCAATAGCAATGAGAGAAGTTTGTGTTAATGGCTCAAGCTACAAGCAGAAGAGTTTCACACTTAACAAAATAACCATTATTAGACTGAGTCACATGGACATTTTTGCATTGCAGAGATAGCAATTAAATATAATTATGTTGTCAGAGCTTTCTAAGGATCTTGGCACATGAGTTCAGCCAACAGAGCATAACACTGGATTGTTTTATTTTTAAAAACTATAAAAAGTGGGCAATCTAGAGCAGGGGTACTCAAATACAAGTCTTAGGTGTCAACCGCATCAAAGGTCCAGTAAGGGTGCATTATGATGATATTTCACTCTATCTCAATCTATAGTTGTGTAACCAAGCTCTTAAACTTGAGCATAAAAAGACACTGGTGCAAGTGTTTATTAGTGAGTCTGCGATATGAGTTCTTCACTGCATTCACTGTTGAAAATGTTTGATTTTATATGACTTCAACCGGTTCAGTTTTGTGGCTCTTACCTGTTTTTGGGATAGTTTTGTTCAAAACAGGCATGTTTGGTGTCGTTGTAGCATTTTAGTTTTCCACAAATCAAACACAATAGTCTCTTACTTCCCTCAGGCAACATGAACAGGTATTTTTCAGTCCAGTCATTCCTACATGCATGTTTTTCACTGTCTACCTTTCTTTTTTAATATCAAAAGCAGTTTTGCTCATGTTAAACTCAGTTAAATTCTGTTCCCGGATCCGGACCGGAGTCTGGAGTACTTAAACCTCATCACAGTTGAACAGAAGTTAATCTGTAACATTTCAGAAAATACTTCCTTTTTACGTCCAGGTGCTGACAGAAATTTGATGAGAAACACTAAGAGAATGTGTTTCTAACATTGTTAAATTAGTATTTGGTTTCTGTTTGGGGCATCTAATCAGCTCTACTCATTTCGTTTTGTCAAGTCTGAGAAAATGTCTCAGCTTGGGCTTGGAAACAAAAAAGAAAGTATGCATTAGAAACTTGGGATGAGGGTTTTTTTTTACCAGGCAGGAAGAGTTTTACAAAAGATCTTATTGGGTTGCATTATGGGAGGTGTAGGATCAATATTTTTGGAGCTTTATCTATTCTAGGGACTAAGATTGAGGATATCCCTGCTACCTTGATTTTGACCACTCTTTTTTGTAAATGTGTCTCTTGCAAGTCCCCCAACTTTATAGAAGTGCAATAATAAATCACTGGAGCACCCCTTTAAAGGACCTTTTTAGCCAATTCCATCTCCATGGGTATACAAACAACTATCCTAAATGTGACTTGTGTTATTGATTATGCAGTTAAGTTCTCATGAAAGCTGCAGAAGATATGTTATATTATTCAGAAGGACTGCATGAAAAATGTAAGCAGTGTGCTGGTAGAAAATGATTTCTAAATACTAAAACATTAGAGGCCTGTATACCATCTCTATACCTGTTGGGACTTAGAACACAAGGAGCATACAGAATGGTGAGTTTAGTGACTTTGAAGTGAGTCAATTCCATATTTACCAAATTTTAATTTATCATGTAATATAATAACATAGAGTGCTTTCTGTTGTAGCTATTCAACAATAAATTTATATTTTTATGTGGTATTAGTGTAATATTACATGGTAATGGCTAGATAACTGGGAAGAGAAAGTGGAATATTCACAACAAAGGGTCAACACAACCAGCATGGCCATGTGGACCAGTGCAAATGCAGCGAACACACACTGCAGTGATATCGCCATGAAACTGGAGGCCAGTGTCAGCTAGATGACTTGAATTCAAGCCCTATGATGCCAAAATGTCGGCTGATAATTCAAAATGCCTACCAGCAAACTCAACTCTCACCTCCTCCACACAAGTGTACTTCCCTACAGGGATCAACATCACATTAAGGAAAAACATCACTCCTTCGAGTCTCAACGCTCTAAACGCTTGTGGCGACTCACCACTCTTGGTATCCTTTCCGTCCAGCAAGGGTCGGTAGTCGCTCTTGGAGACTGTCTCTCCCACCTTGTCATCATAGCTCTCTTTCTCCAGTGTGGCCACAAAGTCTCTCTTCAGCAGGGCCTCAGCTGGGGCTCCACCTTGGACTCCACCTCCACCCCCACCCAGAGCGTCTCGCAGGCTCAGGTCCATAGTCCTGTTACTAGAGAGAAATAGGAAAGACAGATGTGATTATCTTTATTTTTCAATGCTTATTGCTATCTTTTCTATCTTCTTCACCCTCTCTGCTTCACAGGCTGTCAGACAGTCACATTGCCTGTGTGTTCATAAAACTGTAACTTCGTTCTTCCAATGAACATCACACTTACTATTTGTATGTGACTTCACACCTTCTACAAGTCTGTTGAGGTGAGCACAGATGTGATTGCCCAGTTCACACAATTTGCAGACAGATCGCAGATGCAGCCTGACAATAAAAATCAGACCGAAGACAGATGAAGAAACTGAGATGTGTTGCGCTGTGTGATGTTTTATCTTTCCTCTGTTTTCTTCTCTTTATTCACTTCAGTAAGACAAGCTAGCCTGAGGAATCCTTTCGTAAGATTATCATTATTGTCGTGTCACAGCAATTACCAATTTGAATTCAATAAAGTGCTCAAAAACATGGGTGAATGTTGACAAACTAGTAATTTACAACTTAACATGAGTATAACACATTATAATTAATGCTTGTTAAAGGTTGTAATGGATGTAACTCAATGGATAGGTTCAGATTTTTCAAACCTATCCTTTGACTAAGTATGCTAGATATAAAACAAAAGAAGTGGACATAAATTAGTCTCGGAAATTGCACATTGTTGATTTTCACCACTTTTAAAACATGGCAGAGTCTATAAAAAGACTGTTTTTCTTTCTGAGACACATTTGTATTAAAAGGTTGCACAGTTAGATTTGATGGAGAAGACTCTTCTCTTTGTGGGAGCTCTCACAGAAACTGAGCAGCAACGAGGATTGTTCTGGGAGAACTAATCCCCCCCCCCAAATAAACACATACAAACAGGCATGAGCGTACCAGCAGAGAAAATGTATTAATATGATTGGATGTTACCAGTCAGTTGGTGGTGAAACAGGTGAAGAATTAGTCACTGATTGTGAAGGATGAATGAAACAATTAGCTAATGTAAGCACTGCCTGGACTAATACTATACTTAGTTGGTTGCCCAGTATAACCCCCAAAACTCCACTTAAATATGTCCAAAAGCAAGAAAGACTTAGTTGTGTTTGCTTTTTTCAGATGTGTTGGTGCTCCCTTTTGATAACAACTTGAAGCGGGTGCTTCTCCTGATACAGTGGTGAATAAAAGGGGGCCTAATTAATGATTTCCAGTCTGTGATAGTCAGGCATATGTATGAATAAATAACACCCTGATGCAAACAGAAATCCATTTACTGTTCAGGGTACTTTTGATACTCTTTTGATACAGAAATACAGATAACGACATTTCAGTATGGGCTGTTTGTATGAATGTTAAGAACTGTATGGACTATTATAAGAAATAGGGGTCGCTCTAAAGGTCGTTCAGACTGAGAGCGATGCAGATTTTCACCTCTCGTCATTAATTCAAACCTTGACCACTGGACCCCTTCGTGTTTATGTGCCTCTAGCAGCCAAATGTACCAACTGTACATTAGCTGTAAGCTAGCTAGCAATGGATGCACCAGCCTTGTCAGTGGGAGTTCTGACTGAACTCTTTCTGTCATTTTCCCTCCAGTCTCTCTTCTTTTAACTCTTTAATCCACAAGATAGACTTGAATTTTTCACCCAGGTTGAAACATTTTTAGCATGGGCTTGGTCTTTGCATTAATTTGTGTCATCCCAGGCAAATTTGCATCTATTTGCATCTTTCCATTGACACTGTATGCCATTGTGCCACCTCTAAAATTCATTTCAAATGCAAAACACACAAACAATGAAAACATTTAGCTTGCTGCAAACTGTTTCACAAACTCAGTCGACTGTGCAATATTTCAGAATTGAACATGTGAAATGACAATTTTGCTCATCTCATGGTTCAAAAAAAGTGATCAGTTTTGTGTTTCCAATTAGTTGTCAATAAACAGAAGACCTCATGCTATCAGCACCGTTTGGTTGACCAGTGATTTCTGGAAAACTGGTTTTAGTTGGGGATACTCTTCACTACACCTGCTAAATGCCACAAACATGAGACATAAACGGTGTTCCAATACTTAGACAGCATGACCTCTGAACAAACTCTTCTTTCTTTCTGTCCTCTGTTTCTGTTTATCCCTCCATCCACCCTCCCAGCAAACAAGCTGTCATTGTCTCGCAACTGTACCAAAGACACACACACACACACACACACAAACACACACACACACACACACAGTGGCCAGTAGCCAGTATGAGGACATACAGTATATGTTAGCAGGCCTTGAGTGGAACTGTAGGCCATTGTTTCAGGGGAAGGACACAGTACAGTGGACAACACACACACAAACTTTCACTTTGAGTTTCTACCTCTTTAACCGTCTGATTTTCTGTTTTCACTCTTTGTTTCCCGTTATTACTCTATTCCAGCTATGAATGACTCTCTATTTGGCTGTTTTTGCCTCTAATTTTGTTTCTCCCAAACACACATGTATTCTTATTATGGGCATGGTTTAGCACACACACATTTCGGCTTATAGTCACACACTCTCTCTCTCTCTCTCAGACACACACACACTTGCACTGCACTCAATAATTCCATCATTCCCATATAAAAATGAACCAATCCTAAATAGCAGCTTCCTAACCTCCATTACCCTCTTAGCGTATTATTCTGCAATATTTATCGCTCCATTGGAGAGGTTTCATAAGCCAGAATATTCAGTGGCCTGGAGTTGGTGTTCTTTGTTGTCTCCGGGGCAGTCATTCCTCACAATCCTCACTTTTTTTGTTTTCATTTTATGATTGACAAAGAAATGCTACATTTTTACTGTTGCTGAAACTTTGTATGACCTTGAATTTAGATATATATATATATTTTTATATTTTAGATGATTCTTCCAGTTCTTGCTTAGAGTTTGATAATCCCAGTCCTACAGGAAGGGAATAAAGTGTAAAGCAAGCATATGCACCTCAGCAAAGCCTTCACTAGACTGGATATAATCACAAATACAGGACCAGGAAGAGCTTTGTATAGCAGAGGAGATTTCAGGCCGGGTGGACTGTCAACAAGGATTATCCCCTCTTTTAAGAAACTGGAATTGTACACCATAAATGACCGATTGCTCTGTATTATCTTAAAGTTGCACGAATCAATATAATTTATATTAACAATAAATCAAATGACCATGCTTAATGTGAAAAGCTCTAAAATTAGTGGAGCATCTAGCAGCTAAAAAGCCAGCTACTTCCCTCAGGAGTTGGTGGAGACCAAACCATTTGTCAGGTAGCAGAAACACCAATCCAAATGAATGATAATGTTGCTCCTTGTCTGCTGGAGGTGTAAATAGGCGACTGTTTGCCAACACATTGGCTAACAACTTTATAAGGCCAGTCAAATCATGTCAGTGTCGTGTTTTCAGATTGTTTTTCATTCCCTGACTTGCCCCAAAAAATCTGTCAATGCAGCTTTAAACTGGATACGACAAAGGTTTAAATATGAAAAACTCATATTTTAACATACAGTTTAACATGAAATAATAACACCGACACTGCCACATCTTTTGGAACCATTATCTAATGTGCGTCAGAATAGAACTTTAAAAAAAAAAAGTAAAATGCTCTTGTTACAGTGAAATTGCATGAAATTAGTAAAATTACTATTGTAGTACTACTAGGCTTAAACTGCAACATTATGGATTAACTAAAGACTAAAGCCAAACCAGCATTTATAAACAATTTGTGCAGGGCTTTCACATAGAATACAATTGTGGCAAAGTTTGACATGATAAATCTATAAAAAACACTGTTACACAGAAGCATTATGATGTAACTGGTGGCAAGTAAAAGGCTGTGTGTGTGTGTGTGCATGTGTGAAAGAAAGAAAGACAGAGAGAGAGAGAGAGAGAGAGAGAGAGATGACGGTGATGATGAAGGGTGGTTGGGTAAGACAGCTGTTGCACTCTGAGGGATTAAAAACCTATCTCTGTACCCACAATCCCTTGCTTCCAGCATCCGCCACCTCTCCCTCTCTGAACTCAACCATCTGCTACGTAATCATCTCATCCTCCAAAACACTGACAGCTCTCTCTCTCCCTCTCTCTATCTATCTCTCTCTTTTAAAATCAAACACTTTACTGTACCATCAAAATAAAGGAGATTTGGTGGATGATATTTTTATGCTTGAGTGTGAGTGAACATGAACCATCACCCAAGTTAAGCTCAGCTTCACCTCATCACACTGTACACAAATCAGCAAATCTTCGTGTGAATATTTTGTCTGAATATGCAGCATTCTTTTCTGTTCGTGCTTTTGTGGCAGATTAAAGTCATGTTTAAACACGCAGGAGGAGAAATCACAGTCAGTCAGGATGTTTGAAACATTATGCATCAATACTAACATGTTGCATAAAACACCACAAAGTCAATAGAAATCAGCCCTTTATGTGCAGTTTAAGATTTCCTGTTGTTGAATCTTTTTAGCAGTTTTAACCAAATCAGCTGAGCTTGTCCCAGATTAAATTTGAATATTTCCACCAAATATAGTTCTCCATTTGACAGTGTTTTATACTTTTATAATATTGCACTGAAAATACCAAAACACAAGGGAAAAGTGCCTTTCAAAGTGAAAAAAACACCAAGATGCTCGTATTCGTCTTTGCACTGCCATGACAATTGAGCCCATATGTTACATGGTGATTGTGCAAAGACAAACATACATCAAACACTGATCCACAGCAGAGGCAGGTAGTTAAACTGTATGGGTTTGCTTTGGTCAGTAACATGAGGAAGTGGCTCCAGTCATGACACGTTGTGATGATGTGATTATTGTTTGTTCACCACTGAAGGTTGTCCACACCATCATCAGTACTCTAAGTGCTTGAGCAAGAGCAAGACACTTGGCCTCAAGTTGTCAATACGCACTGACTGAAGGTAATACACATGCAAATCATTAAACATTATAATTACAGATGCATATACATACTATGGTTATTGGGATTTCCACTGTAAACACATCCTTTATGTCAGTATCATCCCACCCCACAAGAGAAAACAGCTGTTTTGCTCCACAGTATGAGAAATGTTATCTAAGGTCAGCTCAGTGATGAGTCACAGTACAATATCTTAGTCTGTACTAATGATGTAACAGCAGTGAATGCAGAGGTTAGAGGCCCTGAGGAGCTGTTCATTCCTGCATTCATAGGCTGTTATTAGCTGAAAATGCAATAAAGAATCATCTCCATTCAAAACCACACATCTCTGGAGAAAAAATGTCATCATTTCTAACCACATTCCCAACTTGTTAATAATCCAAGCATTTTTTTTGCTCACGACACTTTATATGTTCATTATTTATAACTGGACAATATGAAGATTGTATTATTTAGAGTGGCTCTGTATAATCATGATAAATTAATGTGCATCCTGCCTTGTGCCCTGACAAACAGCCCAGCACATCCCTACTTTAGCAGCACTTTGAGTTTCTCAGCAGCTCTCAGTCCACTCAAGGACAGCAAGTGGCTAACACCACAGCTGTCAGTTATAATGTCCGGACTACTGGAAGGTTCATTCACAGTTCAAGAGATAGAGAGACACCACGACAGGACGACAAAGAGAGAATGAGTGAGTGGGTGGCAAAACATGACAGGTTGTGTTTGTACTCTTGTAATTCTGAAAAGATAACTGTCATAATTTGGTAATGAATTTGGCTCTGATCACCGGTGATACAGTGATAAATAAAATAAAAATGTTTTTCTCTCTATGATGACAGCTCTGTCTTCAGACAGCTCACTGTACACCAGACAGCCCAAAAAAGAAGGTAAACTCTGAGTAAAAGAAGGTAAAGCTGAGTATTTTTATATGTCCTAAAACATGGGGATCTTTAAAGAGCTGAGTTATTCTATTTTAAACTGCTGATGTACATGTGCATTATCAACAGGTGAAGCATAGAGAGTCTATGTGTGTGTCTGTGTGCATGCACAGCAATATGTCATCAAACATGATGTCAAAACAGACTAAAATACAGGAAATCTCCTAAAAGATGTCATTATTTGACTTAAGCTACCATTAAGTTAATATAGAATATTTTCTTATAGATTCAAACAGCATTTACTGTAGGTGTGATCAGTGAGGTATATACCTGGCTATTGTTCAAGTAGATTTTAATTGAAGCTGCTTTGGAAATACCTGTATGTCACAATGATTCCCAATAAAGGAGAGAATGTAGATTTAGAAGATATTTAGTTTACTCAGCAGTTATAATGTTTCATAGTTTTGACCATCATTTTGAATAGTAATGATAACATTGTACTCATGTAAGTTATTGCTGGCCATGTGGCAACCTTGTAATTAAGTCAGACAGGGCAAGAAACACGAACAGACACACGGGTTGAAACAGCTTGACCAGATTATTTTATGACCTTTATTTTGAGGTAAAAATGAAAGTAAACACATGAAATGTCAGCAATAATCCCTGATTGCACAGATGAACTACGGTAAGTACAGTAGGTCAAAGTTGAAGCAGAAAGCTGGTGTGTAAACTGTGATGAATGTTTACAGTTGTCAGTTTGTGTGGTAATGTTACCCTTCGTTTTCATTTTCTCTTCCAAATAACTTTGTCTAACGTGCTGCATGCATGAGAACACGCAGTATACATTCATCCCATCCAGAGGCTTCCGTTAGCCGAGCGGCTAACTTCCGGTTAGCCCTCTGCTAACTTAAATAGCGATAAAATCATTTAATCGTGCAGTTCTTTTAGGCTTTCCAAATGTTATCGGACCGAACAGATCAAGTTCCAATAGTGAAAAGAGTCATTTCGCAGGGATTGTGCGATGCTCAAAACAATTTATCCACCGTTTTACAGCCACAACAGTAGCGACAGAGTAGGCTATGATGTTAGCATGTTGACAGTGTTTTTGTAATTACTCTCACTGCCAGAAGGGGGAGACCAAAGTTCCACACTCCAGCTTTAATGAGTACAACCATACCATAACCAACAGATACAACGGCAAATACCACATAAATAAGAAAAATGTTATAAAAAACCTAAATAATCCCTTAAAATAAACAAGTCAGCTCTAAAAGAACAGTCCACCATTTGGGAGAATATGCTTGATTGCCATCTCAGTCTGATGGAAGGATCAATATCCGTTTCATCTGTGTGGTTAGATGGAAAACAAGAGTACTTCCCAAAATGACAGCCTGTTCCTTTAAATGTGTTAGTCAACTTCTAAGATGACACGGCCGGAAGATGCAGAGGACAGATAAGTAGCATAATTGAGTTAGGAGCTACCAATCCAGACAGCTGAAATGTGTCTGAAGTCTATTAGCAAGTTCAGAAACGTTGACTCTGAAAGTGACGGCCATGTCAGTCGTATCTCAGACAGATTATATGCGGTCAAAAAATCAGGACTCCCTCTTGCTTTTCTTCTTTTCGTCTCATCAATGCATGTTGTTCATAAAACCTCAAACAATAAGGATGTGATTCTGATGCTGGAAATAACAGAATATGAATAGTTTATGTGGACATGAGAAAAGAAAAAGAAAAAAAATATCTTTTTGATTAAAATTTAGGGACAAAGGGGAAATAGAAACGCACCATCAGGATTGCGTGTTCCATTTTTCAGACTCATGGCCTCTAACGTGTTAACATAATCTCACATGGCTGCCGAGCCAGTCGCCATGGTGACTCAGCAGCTCCTCGCTGTCTCCTTCTTGACGGGCACAAACTCTGACACACACACAAACACGCACACACACACACACGCAGCATGTCTCTGATGAGCAGCAGTTTAGATTACTGCTGACAACACACTGTGCCAACCTATTCGCACACACACACACATTTACACGTAACATCAGTATATGAGAGAAAGGTGCAGACAGTCAGCTTGTTCAACCAGCCTGATGACTAACTGCGCAAATCTGTCAAATGTGGGTCTGTGCTGTGTTTGAGCTTGTGATCAAGAGAGTCAAGACTGCACAGAGAAGATGAGATTGGAAACTAACAGTGGAGGGAAAATGAGAACTGTACAGCATCTGCAATAAGTGATTCTGTATCTTTTCATGTCTCTTCCCTTCCCTCTGAATGTGCTCAGAATGCAGCAGAAAGTGTGCATGCGCAGATATTTTTTCTCTTCCCAAGTGATGTAGATCTGATCTTAGGGGTAATAAATTATTGCGCACAATTTTACAGTGACCACCTAAGGACAAAACATACAAAAGCAAAAAATTTAACATTAAGGAAATGTGCTTCTAATCCAAAAATGCTACAAACATCATTGTTTTATAAATAGATTTTTGGCATTTGTGAATCAATTCAAAATCATAGAAAAGTAAATCATTTTTTTTCACCAACCTTTAGTAACAACAAATGTACTGAATGTGATAAGCTAACAGTATAAATATGAAGGAGTGAATTCAGTATTTTGGGGCACAAATGACACATTTTTGTGTACAAGTTCAAAAGAAAATCACTTCTAACACCTGTTGGGCTTCTGCTACGTCAGCATTGATGTCTTTGTATTGTCAGAATGGAATTGAACACATTAAGATCGACTGTAGCCGACAGTGAACTGATAGCTTGTCCACAAACTCACTATATACATTGAAACTACATTGAACATGGCTGATTATTGTTCATCTGTTAGCAAACCCCTCACTATACAGCACTTAACCAGCCAAAATCTGAGGTAACCATATTTAACAGCTCCTGTTCTGCTCCTCTACCCCCAAATAAAGCCAGACTCACAGTCTCTCCCAGCCTCTCACACTGCAACAGTCTTAGAGCAAAAGCACCTGTGTTGTTTATTTATGCAGAGGAGAGTGTAGGAGGAGAGGCAGGCTGCACAAAGGAGGCAAAAAGCAGACAAAAAGAAGCAGATGGAAGGCAGCTAAAGGCTATATGGGCCTGTTGGAAAGGAAACAGGATAGATTCATGTCCTGAGCTCTGTGTTTCCTAGGGAAAGACCCACAATTTAAACATAACAAGGCTTATTTTGTTAGAGGGGAAAGACTTAGTGTAGCTCAGGACACCTTTTATGAACTGACAGAAAAGGAAAACTTTTTTTTAACAATTTGCAGATATTTATCTTCAGTGAGGTAAATGTAGTTGATGGTGAGTTGTACTTTGAGGACTGTGTTTCAGAATGTCTTATCTGATCTCAAAAGAGTGGAAGTACCCCAAAAAAGGTTCACAATACTAAGAAGACTGTGTTGTTACTCCTACACTGACTCCTAAAGTTCAATTATGAACTCCCGCTGCTGTTTCAAATCACAAACACTGACGGAAGCTGTGAGGATGACTACACACACACACATTTACATAGTTACCCTCTCCTCCCTCGCTCTACTGTAACATATGATGTCAGGTCTGATCTCAGTCTCAGCCCCCTCTCTCAGCAGGAGAGAACGACCTTTACTGTTTCCTCTGAACTCTCTGTTAGACTGATCCAGGTCAGCTCAGTCAGAAGGCTACTTTAAAATCATCAAACGCATTTGTTTGGTATACACTGGTTTAACGGGATCTAAAAATAACATGAGGAATATACAGTATGCTACATTTCATTTACAGGTAAGACTTAGTATAGATGAAATAACTAAAATTACTTAAAATTGAGTGACAACGATGCCCCTACATAGTGGCAGAGTAATTTTGCTGTTGTGTTTACAGGGTTTTTAGGCCCCTAATTCCCACTGAGGTAATAAAAATGGCTTCTAACAAATAGACCACAGCTTACATAATTCTCTGAGGTCATCAATAATGAATAAAAAGGACTATCGCACATTAAGTGCACTGAAAGTCTTTCGAAGGATCCTCAAGAGTGACAGGTGCAGCAGATTGCACCCATGTTCCCATTTGCACAGCGTGAGGCCAACTTAACAAGCTTCATAGCCTCACAGGGGAAAGACAAGATTGTATCAGAGGAGGGTTGACCCACTGTGCCTTCATTAGACAGAGGTGAGACTATTATTCCAGCATCGTTACAATCTGCAATTCACCTCTCGTTATCTGAAACTGTACCATATTAGCATCAAAAGACAAGAAGTGTCATTTCCAGGGAACTCTGGTCTTCAAATAGTAATTAACATTGGTAGCAGACATGAAACACCAGGCTATTTTACATTTACTGAACTAAATAGGTCCTTTATTCCTCAACATTTACTAGGTAAATGAACAGATTTAAAATGTTGAAAACAATACAAGTATGAACAAACGAATTTCAGGTTTAAACTTTAAATACTGGTTCCACCCATATTTTGTTCTGCTTAATTCAAACAATTGTATCCACAAACTCAATTTTTAGCCACACTAGCGGCATGGGTTAGCATGGGTTAGCATAGGATGGCAATGTTGGGCAGTTGGTCTACCACTATGTTCCAGACTGAAATATCTCAACTACTATTCAACTAACTGCCATGAAATTTTGTACAGACATTGATTACCCCCAGAGGATGAATCCTAAAGACTTCCCCACATGATGAATTATAATAAAGTTGGTGATCAAATTCTTTGGTTCATGACCAAAATTTATGACATTCCCATCAGTCTCAGCTGCACTCCAGCTGTGTGTATAGTCCTAATTAGCAAATGTTAGCAAGCTAACACACTCAGTTAAGATGGTAGACATTAGGCTTGGGTGGTATCTATTTTTTCATACCTCCACACCCTCCTGACATTTGACCAGGGTACACGGCATATGACGGTATTTGTGTTATGTGAAATTTTTGAAAATGTAAAAGCTGCTGGCGATAGAAGTCACTGTAGCATGTATGACATTGTCTAAACTACAATGCCGTGTGTCTAATATGCAATTAGCCTTCTTAGATAAGTTTTGCTGGGTTTAAATACTTATGGCCCATAGAATGATACATAGATAGGAAATAAGCACGTGTCTTCCATAGATTCATGCTGGAGGACCTGATGACACTTGTTGCCGCAGTGGATACCGACACGTTAGTCAGCTGAATGAAGACGGTGTGCAGACTGGTAGTCGAATAAAATCATGTGGCTAATAAATTGCTTTTGTAGTTGGAAGAAGTCATCTCAAGATAAAATTATATGTGGCAATATTTTCATGATTCCATACCACTTGCAGTCGCCATCTTTGTCAGCTCAGCTGCCTGTTGCACCAGTAGAGAGTGACGTCTGGTGATGCGTGCTGTGGACTACAGTACATCACCTCAATACTCCGTATCAGTTTAATAGAAAGAGGAGCGTCTGTATTTTTGACGATAGTGAAAATCATACCTTTGGGATTTCTAAATACCCTGGTATACCATAAAACCTTGATACCACCCAAACCTCGTAGACATTATACCTGCTTAACATAAACATGTTAACATTGTTATTGTGAACAAGTTAGAATGCTGGGGATAGCATTTAGCTTGTGGCAACTGCTGTACATACAATACAGCCCCAAAGAGCCCATAGCATGGGTATAGGCTCTTAAACTGGACTTATAGTTGTGTGTTAAGAGGTAGCCACGTGCGAAGGCTACATAGCCACACAATACCTGACATACTCCCTAAATGTGTATAGGGCTAAGGCAGCCATGGAAATACCACATGTAGACTGCAAGAACTGTGATTGGTCATTTTAACTTCTTGTGTTTTCTGGTGACGGTGGAGATTTCCGATGGAAGATAGCTGAAAAGAGGCTCCTTGATTTGCTACTTTTCAGTAATGCACATCGAGCAAAACCATCTCCACTACAAACTTTCTGCTTGCAGTGACTCCAGCTAAACATGGACATGGCATAGCAGTAGTCTCTTATTCAGAAATTAGATAAGGCAAAATAGAGGTGTGTATGTAAATTTTGTTTTATACATATTTGTGTAGCCCACTATCACTTTATATCAAAGTGAAAGACAGAATATAAACTCAGTTACAGCCTGATTACACACATATCCATCTGGTATCAACTGACGCTGAACCATAGATCAAAGTCTACACCGTAGGTAACTACAACAGACTCCACTTCACACCTTGTGTCAAGTACAAATCCAGTTTATGTCTTTGTAGACTATGATTTGGTGTGTTTTTGCTTTGAGAAATTCTGGCCGATTTCAGTGAAAATTGGTGCAGTCTAAGTGCTTTCTCAGAAGTCAGACATTTTCAAATCCTACACATCCTACACTTTAATAATCAGTGTTACTGTTAGGAATCAAATCTAAATATACCCTGCCTTAGCTCAAACTGTGCCAGTCACACTGTTGCACATTCAGACTTCATTAATGGTTCAGTACTGGAAGCTGTATATGCTTTATAATCTTAAATCAATGAACACCATTTGACCCTTGGTCACATATCATGCTGTTTTCCACTCCCATCTGTCATGTTCCTCTCCCCTGAAGATTATAATAAAGCAGAAATGCCATAAAAGTAACCTTGGGGAAAAAAAACGCAAAAGGTTCAAACTGTGGTCACCAGCTTTTTCACTGGTACACCAGGAGGAGCTTCTTGAGACTGGAGGGTGCTATCTGAGTCATCTAGCTCCTTAATATTAGGCTTGGTTGATATTGGGTAGCAACACTAAGAGATAACTCCATCTTTTGACCCCCAGGTGTTATGTAATCTTACATTTTACAAACTACCATTAGGGCTTAGAGAAAGCCTGGGGGGGACAACACCGCTGTTAGATCATGTCTCTGCTGTACTCTGGATGACTGGAGAGCCTACACATTTCCTGTAGACATAGCCGATTATAACTGACATTGTTATGGGGTAAAATGACTTACACGGTGAATGGCTGGCTGGCTGGATGATTGGTTGACTGTCTATTTCATTGGTTGACTGGGTATATAACTGCTTTTGAATGGCTGCCTGCCTGGTAAATGGACTGAAAACGTTGGCTATACCTGGCTGGATGACCGCTATCTTGACTTCCTGCCTGCTTGGCTGGTAATCTGGGAGGGATTGCACGTAATCCCACCAATCCCTAAAGCAGAAATTATAGCACCATCATCACAACAGCCATGCATTAGTACATCTCTGATAATCCATCTATCTTCCTGCTTGTAGTCTTTGGCATTTTTTCTATTTTATCATGTTATCTATGGTTCAAACATTCAAGCCATTAATACACTGAAAATCTGAGATGTTCAGGCAGCTGGCCTTGACTCATTCTCCTTATTTTTATCCCTCCCAGTTCCTCAAAATTTGTATTTCAAAGCAATCGGGGCTGCAGAAATTTCATCCAATTTCTCAAACCCATTAGCTAATCAGGCATGATTAGCGCTGGGAGGACTGGGCAGTGCCACGAGATATGGATGTTCCAGTGTAGCTGCTCCCACTATCCAGTACCATGGGAACTTTAGGACATATCTGTACTTTGTTGCACCAAATTCATCAGCCTTAGTCAGGGCTGATCAATTTAAGGAGATATCTTCTTGTACTTTTTCTGCCTACTGTTGCGATTGAGATTAAAATTGCAATTACTTAATATAAATTAATCTACAGGCCTTGTATTTATGGTCTTAAACAAGATATGATTGTACCAATCACTGCCATAAACTTTTATTTTATCTTATAGATAGCACCTTTTTTTTCTCTTAAAATATACGCCATAAGGATAAAAGGTATGCTTTATTTCAACGAAGTAAGTTTAATTAAGTTTAATTTACTCAAAAAGTTACTTCAGTAAATTTAATGGACTAAATGTAACTCATTACTGCTCACCTCTGCAATTTACAGAATGATTGTTCATACGGTTCAGTAAACTTGCATATTATAGTTGTCATGTTAACCGATACAATCAAGGGTCATGGCTTAAATTTACACTGACTACAAGTTAATTAGAATAGCATCTATTGCAATTTCATGATTATCATTAGATTATGAAATGAGCCTTAAGTACATTTTCAGCAATTTAACATTTCACAAGTTGCCCTGAAGACCATGCTGTGACATCAGTAGGTGAGTCAAACAAAGATCACCAAGCATGACTGACTGCAATTTTCATGTCTGTTATCTGGCATGTCAGTTCAGAGAAGCAATAACCCAAGACCCTTTTCTCTACAGAAAGTACAGTACAATACCACAAAAGATGGTGGATCTTTTGTGGTATTGTACTGTACTAAAGCACTGGCTGCTGCAGCTACTAAGCTGCTTGGAAGACACATTGCCACTTCATTGAAGTAAAATGGCCAACAATAAGAATCAGTGGTTAGCTACAGGTGTGGTGTACCGATAACATTTCCTGAATGTACAATAAAACGTTTTGCTACAGGATCGCAACCATTTCCTAAATACTAAATCCTCAAAAGTGATTTTTATGAATTATTCAGCTCAGAATTAAGTTTAAAGAAGTTATAATCAATATTTTTATGTTAACAATGGCTCAAATTACTATATGTAATGTGAAAGGACACTCAGAGACTCATCAAAACACCCTAATCTGCAGTTCCCCTCAGGTCTATGGAGCATTTTAGTGTCTTTCAGCTCATTGTTTTGGTTTTACAGTGGGCCACTTCACAGTTTTGGTTCACTCTCACAGCTCTCATCAGTGTCATTTCAAGCAGCAGCAGGCAGCTGTTTTCACTGAAAAAGTTCTGATAACCCCACTACCTGCTCAGCACCAAATAGCAGACACACACAGTTAGCAAATAACTGGTAAACAAAGTGGAGCATTTAGTAGCTAAAGAGATATTTTTCTCAGGTGTTGGTGGAAACCAGACCAAAGCTAAAAGAGAGTGAATATTGGACTTACATTCACCAGATAGACAGATACACGACTCCAAATGAATGATAATGCTGCTCCGTATCCACTGGATGTGTAAATAAGCAGCTGTTGCCAACACATTCACTACTTAAAAGGTGTGCTCATTAGTAATATGGATATTACATGCAAACAGACAGAAGCATTCACTGTTTATTTCACTTACCTGGAACTGTCATAATATCAGTTAATGGTACTGGCGTCTTTATTGACAGGACAAAGACTAGATTTAAGCTAAATTGCAGAATTATAATTACTAAAATCACAAACAAATATCTACTGTAGTCTATGATCGCTGAGTGAAAACTCTAAGATTTAGACAAACAGAGAGTACAGCACCTAATAAAACCAATCTACTTTTTTGATTGAGGACATGTTGTTATGAAATTAAGCTAACTGGTGGTCTAGTGGTCTAAGACACATAAAGTACCATGTACCATGTGACATCCATGGTTCCAACTAAGTTCCCCTTCCCTCCACATTTCCTGTCTCCACTCATCTAGTGTCAACTATCAAGATTATATAACATCACATTCATTTAGCAGACACTTTTGTCCAAGGTGACTTACACAATTTTCCTGTACACATACATTGGAAGCAATTTGAAGTTCAATGTCTTGTACCAAGGACACTTAGCACATGGGCAGGAGGAGCAGGAGGACCCTATCATTAACGGCAAACCTGCTCTACTACCAGAGCTACCACCACCCCAAAAGTCATGATGTATAAACATTAACATTACATAAAATATATAATAAAAACAATTAATTGCTGTCATTTTAGCAGAATAATGCAAAAATAATAGCAGCCTATTCAGTTATCAGAAATCTGAATTTCTAATGATCAGCATCAGACCTAAAATGAACCCTAGTAATACTATATGAAAATATATATTTACAACTGAAGAGAATCTTCTGATGAAACACAGTGTGACATGTGACTGACAGACAGAGAGACATTCAATAACCAGGCGACAGGTAGGCAAAGCTGGAGAGACAGAAAGTGTCTTAACAACTGCAAATAAACCTCCAAATCAAAGTCTGTCAGAAAAATGAGTGGAACCTCTCAGATCCTGCAGCACCCGCGTTGGGTCCACCAACACTAAACTAGAACCTGACTGATATATCCATCAGCCGATATTATTGGCTGATATTGGCCTATTACAGATATATCAGTATCGGCGTATGTGTTGTCCGATATGTGAGGTTTTTGTTTTTTTTTAAACTTATATAGGTAGCATTTTATGTATATTTGATCTAAGTTTTTTTATTTATAATTATCAAGTCCCAGTGAAGTTTACTGTTTCAGTGCAATGATGTCAATTTATACATCAAGTTTCTCATTAAACTGTAAAATATCTTACCTCCATTACATATCTTTGTCACAAGTGTTTGATAACCACATTTGAGGGATCATTGCGTTGCAAATGCGTGTATATATTCTGTATATATAAGATTATCGGCCGATATATCGATATCTCATATTGGTATCGGCATCTGCCCCAACAGTCCAGTATCGGTCGGGCCCTACACTAAACATTGTCCTCTAACCCACAGAGTGATATTTGAAATCTTCTCTAGAACTAAAAGTTTCCAAATATACAAAACATCCAAAAACGTCCAGATTAATATTAGGGACATGTTTCATGTAATGGTGCAGCCATGTGTCCTGGCTTTAAATAAATCACTCAGTGTAAGCATCGTAGCTTTGGTGAAGTGTTGGAACAAGCACACACACACATCACATACTATGATGTTTACTCAAACTTTCAGACCACAACTACATCATGGGACATTTAAGGGTAAAATTAAACATATTCACATCCTGTAGTATTCCTTAAGTGCGTCTGTACGTAGGGTGGTCACATTTTTTATAAATTCACAGTGCACTTATTATCCACAAACACAGCACGTTTCACATATAAAAAGAGACGGACGACCGAAGACAGAAAGAGCCAGAGAGAGAAAGACATGAGCATAGACAGAACAATGTGTACTAATCCACACAGAGACAGAGGATGCAGTGTGTGTATCTGTGGATGTGTGCATGCTTGTGTGTGTGTGTGGTGGTGATGGTGGTGGTGTGTGTGCGTGTGTGCGTGTGTGGGGGGGGGTATATTATTGTATAACAACAGGCTTAGTTCCTATAGAACATCACAGACTCTTCCTAAAACTGCTGTATAGGCTCCATAAGATCAGAAAAACCCTTTATATAACTGGGCCTTGCAGTTATGGAGATGCACCTGTCTGCCTTTATAATATATAATCCTGTAGTAAATACTATGGAGACATATACACAAATATACAACACAATCACAGACTATAGGTTACTATCTCATAGATTAAGGTTAAAGATGGAAAGATTAGATGCAATGAGACCCCTATACACTTGATAACTGAGGCCTCTGGGAGCACTTGCAGGAATATCACAGGAATATTTGTAGTACTACAGCCTAGTGATTTTTCAGCAGGAGGGTGTACCATCCCGACTGCGGCACCACCATAACAAAGAGACACAAATGCACGGACCTCTGCATGAGACAGAGATTCCCCCCCACACACATCCCCACCCCCGTTACACGCCCACTATCCTCTGCCATTGTGGATGGGAAACACCGTGGACCAGCATGTCAAATTGCCATAAGCTAAATATCTACATAGGCCCTATCTGCACCGCTGCAGCACGAGACCTACATAACACGATAAATAAAACATGAATTTCATCACTCATTTATAAACGCACGAGATGATGGCGCAGTAAAGAATGATAATCACGCGGTGACATATTATAAATTGGTAGTAAATTGTTCAATAGTGCAACTCACCGTTTGGATGTGTCCCGTTTCTCTCGCTGAGTGTGTATGTACGCTTGTGTGTGTGTGTGTGTGTGTGTGTGTTAGAGAGAGACAGCAGTGTGTGTGAATGATGGGGAAAATCTCTCCACCTTCGCTGCTCGCACAACAGACTGGTGCCAGGACTGAGAAGCAAGCCCCGCCCCCTTCCCAGACGGCTCAGCCAATCAGGAGCAGGGAGCAAAAAAAAAAAAAAAAAGAGCCTTTTCTTCTGAATCTGCAGGCATCAGGGGTGCTGCTGCCTTCACGCGCTGCAGTAAACATCAGAGTTTTATATGGAGTTTTTAAGGACCAACAATACACCTCCAACAAAACTCATCCCAGTCACTGTCGATGCAAGAGACACCATGTTAACCTGAGAACACATTTTTGTTACATGGTCCCAAGATGTAAAAAACCAAGACAGACACGTAAAAATAACCTTGAAGAGCCTGTTCAAAACCTAAATTATTTTAGTACAAACAAACAAAAGTAAGCATCCATATCAAAATGCTAAAATACAAACATAAGAAACATCAAATCAATTCAAATCAAATTAATATCTCAGTACTGATGAGCTCAACCTGACCTCTAAAAGATCCTCATAGATACTGTGCATTTTTATTTATTGTGTGTGTTGACATAACTCACATTACACATCAGCCCTTCTGCATGACCTGAACCTGCAACCTCTATGCTCACACTGTACAGGTCAATTGAGCAGCCACAACGTGGTGCTCACACTGATAGTAAGCACAAAACTCCCAGTCAGTTTGTCCATTCCAAGTTTATTCAAACAAGACTACGGCATTCTAAACAATGTGGACAAAAAGAGAGAAAGACGGTGTTACTTTGTGTAATTCCACTGTGAATGGAAAGTAAGAAGAAAAAGGAAAACTACGGAGTCACAGATGACTGGAAGATGCAGACAGTATGATCTGTCTGTTCTGCAGCCAAGTTCAGTTTTATATCACAGCAGTCTCAGTCAAGACTAGTTTTATCCTCAAGTAAAATACAACTCCAATAACACAAAAACAAGTCAATTCAGTTTATGACGGATTTTTTAACAACAGCCATGTGGGGAAACAAATCAAAGAACTGCTCAAACTGCAGACAATTTATCCGAAATCCAAACAATAGTCCAACAGCCAGATCATTCATTGTTCAGACAATAAATCAGGAGTTGTCAAAAGACAAACCATCTGGCAGAAATTCAGCCAGATTCTAAAATTAGTGTGACCAATTTGGGGTTAAACTCAGGCTTCATCCATCCATCCATCAGGTGTCTGTCTGGCTATAAGGAACTTCTGGCCACATTATTTACTTGACAATGCACCCTGGTCCTGGTACTACAGCAATTGTGGTAGCATCACATTTCAAGCAAATTTCATTTTTTTCAAATGTGAGTAGCTGTGGGGCATCAGTGTTTATCATCACCACATTCAAAAATCTTGAGTATTCAATACTGTATTTAGCCTGTATTGGAATTTTTACCAGATGTTGTTCTTTTTTGAACATCTGTTGTCACTCTCTGATAACATGAGTGACAACATGATGTTGTTAAAATCTGCATTCATTTAGGATGTGAGACTACAATTGTGGAGAAAATGCCAGATTTCAATGTTGAAAATCATGTGATCTTGAATTAAAGATGCCACAAATCTAGACATGTGATACTAGGAAAGCTATCTAGGAATAAAAGTTTCCCTCAGCTTGGTGGCATGGTCTACTTTAAATTGCGGCAGTAATAACTTTAGAACACCTGAGAACAACCCAAAGCCTAATACAGAAGATGAAGAAGATATTGACATTAAACATTCTGTGAAAACATTTTTCAACTATTAAAACCCATAGTTTAAAATTGTGTAAACGCTTCCAGTAGTCAGTTCCAGTGTGTGGCTTCATAGTGTATTAGAAGCAACCAATTTGATGACAGACTGGCTGGTTATTTGACTGACTGACTGACTGGATGACTGTCTGAGTTTCTGGCTGATGAAGCTAGTTAGGTGGATGACTGACTGGTAGTTTCAGAGGAAGAGGTCTCTATAAGATTATGGATCCCATTTGGTTTAGTGGGTTTGTTTGGAATTTCTCAAATATCACAAACTGTCTACAGTACACAAACACATACTCAACTCAGCACAAACACATGCAACACAGTGTAAACATTACATCTGTTATCTGTTGTTCACACATACAGAACATACACCCTTTATATTCAGAATCAATCCATATAGTAATCACTGATTCCAATTATGATTTCAACTGTCACTTTAACAACAGTTCTGATGCTCTAGACTGCTATATATACTGAGGAAGCTGATCAGGAAATGAGGGGTGGGTGTGTAGGCAGGTGGAGATCAAGTGACTGAGGAACAGTGTAAGGAGCTCAACACAGCTGCTGGATGGGGAGTGAATGGGTTTAGGATGATGGGTAAGGCTAGTGGTGGGAAAGCAGACATCAAGTGACACTTGTTTGCCCATGCTAAATTGCAAAGTACTGGCTGGTCAAAGAGGCATTTAAAACAGCAAAATTTTACAGTTAAACACATTTAAATGGAATTACTGCCAATTAATGACAGGAGTCGATGGTACGAGGAACTGCAAGTTAGCAAGCTAGCTTACCTGGACTTTTTTGTTTTCCCCTCTTCACCCTTTTATTGGATGAAATGATGAACAATCCTGAGAACAAAATGCCTTTCCCGGCTGGCTAGCATGTTAGCCAGCTACAGTAGTTCATCACTCAGTCCTGCAAGTATTCACTATGTTTCCAGTCATCCAATCCTGCCTATTTTACAAAGACTGTGCCACTGCTGAAGTCACTTGCGGGTCGACATACATTTGTTTAATTCAATTGTAAAACACAATGTTCTTAATTGCTTAAAGTCCCCTTCCATTCAAAAATATGTTTTCTTCTTGCTCCTAAGTTTGTATGTATGCTGATTTCACAATCATCTGCTGAAAGTGGAAAGTTTCTCTGTGCTTATTGAAAGTCCAGTTTTTAGGGGTTGGTCTAAGAACAGGATTTTTGACATCACAACTAGTTTTGAACCAATCCTGGTCCAGTATTCAATTTACACAAGTGTGATGTGAAAATTTGAAGCCTCCAGTGTACAAACACTGAGAATGGACTTTAGAGTGACGTAGGAGACATCTTGTGTCCAACAATTAAACTTCTAAAATTGAATATATTTGCATATTCATAGATTCAGGAATTTTTAATGAGGTATAAGGAGTAGATGCCATTTTAAGAATTTTAAAGTGGTAATTATGCTTTTTTTTTTGGTGGAAAAACCATATCAGCATTATTATATTTATAGTATTTTTATATGTCTTAATACATGTCAGGAGGGGATCTTTAAAGCTGCATGAATTGATTGTTTTTGGCCACTGACATACTATCACTTTATAAATTATATTAAAGTGAGTGTTAGCAAACAGTTGCCCACTTATCCATTAAGCGGAAAACAGCACTTAAGCATTCATTCACAGCCATCTTATAAATGTAAGTCCAAGATTCTCCATTAGCTCTGTTTTGGAACCCATCAACTCTGGCTCTTTAGTTCCTAAATGCTCCACTAGTCGCTAAATTGGTCTGTCTGCCATTTTGTGCTGAGCAGGTAGTGTACAGTGGGTTAATCTGAGCTTTTTTGCTGAAAACAGCTGTCTCCTGCTTCTGGAAACAAGGCTGATGAGAGCTGTGGAACTGAACCAAAACAGTGAAGTTGTGAGCCTTAAAACATTGAGCTGAAATACGCTAAAATGTTTAGTAGAGCTGAGGGAAACTGAGAGTTGTCACTTAGAGCGACCCCTTCACAGTTCTTTGACCCAGAGTTAAGAGTTAAGAGTTAACCTCTCCCTTGAAGAAGTGATAATAAATCTCAGATGACTTTCAGGTAAAATAAAGGTTCAGCAAAAATTCCAACCAACCCTCTGAACAGTTGAACTGTAAGTGAATCTAAAGTTTGCTGTAAGTGCCATGTTTTTACTGATCTCAGCTGTCCAGTAAACTGTGTGGTGTCTGATTTCTTTCTCTAGATGTCTGTAGCAGCGGCTCTCGATAACACATATCAGAGTGTGTCTGTAAGACCGTCATATTCACCAGGTTCATGCAGAGGAGGAGTGTGCGGTGGTTTCTCTTCATTCACAACTGCGTCACTGCATGTCCTCTCCTCTATTCATGATCTCATCAACCCCTCCTCTGTTCCCCGCTTCCCTCCCTTCTTCTCTCCTGGTCTGACAGAGTGTTATGTAATTATCTTGCCTGCATCACCTCCCTCTCGCTGTATCATCAGCTTCTCAGTTCCCATCTTACCCAAACTCAATCTGTCACACTATCTACTCTCCTCTTTTGCTGTATCATTCCTCTGTCTCACTCTTTCCCATCTTTTCTCTCTTACCAATGAAACTCTCTCCAGAAAATCCCCTCCCACAAATAAATGTTTCAATGTTTGATGCTGTGCAGCAGTAACTCCCTTTAGTATTTCAACAGTTAGAAAAATTGAGTTCAAACCGATTTATTGCAAAAAGTTGAGATGTAAACATTCTATAGATTCTGTAGGTGTCAAATATTAACACAAAGTGTTCTGATTTATAGTGGTTATATCTGAATTTATCAGCATCCAACTCTAGTTTTATTAAAGTTTTTTCCTCTGTTTTCCACTTAAACTCATCTAATATTGGTGATAGTAAAACAGATGCTGATGACTTCAAAAGCAGTCCTGATATGACTATCAGAACAGTTTATTATCATGGACATACAGTAAATGATAAAACATATATACAAGACACATACACTTCCCACACACGCGCAATGTCTGCTTATCTTTAAAACAACCTTCCCCTGTATTTGTCTGTGTCACTTGCTGTGTGTTTGTCCTTGAGTCATATACATCACCGTTTTATCTCTGTTACCCACCATAAACATACATTCACTGTTGACTTTTCACAAACCCCTATCAAATGTCTGATTCATACACCTGATGTATGGTTACTGAGAAGATAATATGTGATAATATCACAGTGTTGCCACAGTTAGAGGAACTCTACTTCAAGGAAGGATGGCATGTACAGAGAGTGTGGCTATATGAACATTAATGTTTACCATACTTCTATGATGAATACCAAAACTTTACAATCTGTGCTGCTCTCTTTTAGTTATTCTGTTCACACTTGAATTTATATCTTAAGTGTAAAAATCACTGGATTAAAATGATTAACAATCCTCAGAACTAATGTTTTTCTTTATGTAAAGCATTAAAATGCATCTTCAGCTTATCAAGTTGAATCAGGAGGGGGCAGTGTTTACATCCTAGTCTGCACATCTTTAAACAGGATCATATTGGTTGTTAAACGAGCAAGCATCAGATCTAATAACTCCCAGTAGATGACTGCTGATGACATTACAGCTTAACAGTTGGACACAGGTTCATTCATATCAACCTGGTCTGGTCTGCATTTATTTTTAGGACTGTGGAAGGAAACTAGAACCCACAGTAGAAACTCTGCTTCAGAAGGATCAGGAATCAGACCTCCTCGTAGTGATGCCACATTGCTACTCAGGTTGAAATCATGTCTTGGTTTCCTGTAAACATAAATGTGAAGATAATATTGAATGACAAGTGATTAGTCAACTTTGATCTTCATTTCACAGGAAATACAAATATGTAAAACAAGAGAATAATAATTACATTTTTAATTCCATAATGGCTGTATAACATTCTAATCAAATGCCAGGCTGAAGAAGAACAGTAGCAGTCAAAAGTTTGGACACACTTACTTACTGAAATGAATGGGACGGTGTTTCCAACCTTTTGACTGGTGCTGTATGCAGGTGCAGGTTGTTTTCCTTTGTTGGGCCTCAACATACATATATAGTGGTTTCTGAATGCCAATGCTGTCATAAATACCAGCGGTGTGATGCTCTTGACATGCAAGTTTTGTAGTGACTGCATCACAGACGTGTTGATTAAGTTGTATAGTTCTATGATTTTTACCAGCTGTCTTGTTAAGTTTCAATCTGCTGCTGTCAGTGAGTCCCCAGATGTTCCCACAAGCTCCTCTCCAGCAGTGCAGTGTGCTATTGCCAATTTTACATAAGTTAAGAAATTGATTACTTCTTCCACCACTGACATTTTGACATACAGGATATCATGGTGATGCTGCTGATCAGTTTTTCACAAAATTGAGGACTATAATATAACACTGTGCTATTTTAGAATTATTAGCCACACTAGCAGTATGGCTCTAAATAAAATAATTGTATTATCATTAATCATTCTTTATTTTTGTTGATACCCACTTTTTTGAACATCCTTTATAATAAATCCCTCTAGTTATAATAGGCACCTCTGTATGTGGGTGTCGTGCAGGATTTAGGTCACACAGACCAGTTGTTGGAGTTGAAACCATTCTTTTTTTAGTCTGGGCCAATCCAGAGGAGTTTAACTCTTTAACCATCTGATGATGACCTAAATAAGGAATGAACCCCTGCAGTGCCGAGGCTTAACTGAGGGATTGACACACTAATACACTGGATATAGCATGTTAACGCTGGTTCAAAACACTTTCACATACACTCATTCACAAACCATGTGCAGTGAATGGATGTGTACACAGCAAAACATACAATTGCACATTGATATCTCTCTCAATTACTCTATCTGAAATATCTAAATGCCACTAATGATGTTTTTTCTTGAGAGTCCATCATGAAATATATATTTTTAAAAATCTAAAAGTTAGCTACGGAGAGGAGGGTGGACGGTCAGTGATACTGAGGGGCTGGGGGTGGGGAGGGCTGGGTGAAAGGAGATTTGGAAGGAGAGTTTTGAGGTTGCAGGGGGATTTGGGCTGAGGCTGCACAGTGGGTGTCTGGGTTAGAGAAGTGGGAAAGGAAGGGGGGGTGGGGAAATGAAGATGGCAAGGCATGGTTGAGGAAGGGTGAGGCAGGCAGTGCGAAGGATAGTGTGGTGATGAAAGCTGGGTGAGATGAAGGGAGATGTGGTCTTACATATAAACTATAATGCCTCAGTATAGAGACATTTGTGCTGTATCTGACCCTCGACATTTGTGTTCTGCAGTCTCTGACATTTCTACCATCACTGACTGTTCACTGCAGCGTTTAATAAATGCATGAAACAAAAGCACAGCATAACCTCCTTCTGTCTGTCTTGTAAAGCCACACAAGGTCATGTCCGCTTTAGGTTCTGGAGGTTGATTGGTTATATGCAATTCTTCCTTGTAGAGAACAGAAAGAATATTTTATATACAGCTTCTATAATTTATTCTGCATGTGATTCACTAGAAGTCTCAATCATTTTACAGCACTTTTGAGGTGTTCATACAGCTTTTTAGTCATGCTAGAGGTACGACTCTAGGGATGGTGATGCTGGTCTGCTGGTCGCTCCACCACTTTGGTCGAGACTGAACTATCTCAACAACCGTTGGATGGATTGCTGTGACATTTATTACAGACATTAATAGTTTCCTGATGATGTATTCTAATGATTAACAACAATACAATTGATATAAGAAACTAATTAGAACAATAAGAATAAAACCAACTGGATGCCAAGAGAAGAAACTAGAACATTACAATACATTGTACTATAGGACAGAGAAACAGATGAGTTTTAAGTCTGGCCTTAAATGTTTCCAGAGGAGCTGTTCTAATAAAAATGACAACACTGCTCCATAGACAGGGACCACAATGTGAGAATGCTCTGACATCAGCCATTTTTTTTGTGAATTCTGGTAATGGGTAAGTAAGAGGAACCAGAAGAACCTAGGAGGCGTACTGGTATATATTGTAAAATGAGATCAGAGCGGTAACCAGGTGCTGTCCCATGTGATGCTTTATAGGTCAGGGTGAGTACTTTAAAATCAGCTTGAGTGTGTATGAGCAGCCAGTGGGGATAGATCAGAATTGTAGTGATGTGATCAAACTTTCAGGTTCTGATTACGATTCTTGCAGCAAACTCCTGAAGTTGCAGGCTATTAAAAGATGAATGGGTAAGGCCCGGAAAAAAGGGAATTACAATAATCAAGCTGGGAGGAGATGAACTCATGGATCAAAATTAAATTTTGTCCACATACTTGCAAAACTCATGAAATTCCCATCAGCCTCTGCTGTGCTTTGTGTTTGCTCATTAGCAAATGTTAGCATGCTAACATGCTAAATCAACACAGTGGACATGGTAAACATTATACCTGCTAAATGTTAGCATGCTAGCATTATCATTGTGATCATGTTAGCAGGTTGATGTTAGCATTGGAATCAATACTCATAGAGCTGCTAACATGGCTTTAGACTGTTGTTTGACAGTATGTGTGTATGTGAATAATATTTTGACATTTTGATTTTAAATCCAATTTGATGAATGCTTTGTTTACTCAAGTAGATTACCTGATTATGAAGGTTAAATGAAAGAGGAAGTGATGGCATTTCACAGCTTTGTGGCAGTTTAGGAGTGTTTGTCATCTCAGGATGAGAGAGGAGGATAGAAAAGGAAGAGAGATGAAAACATTTACAGAGTTGGGACTAAAGAAGGAAAGAACATCAGAGAAAAAAGAGAAATGAGAGGAGGAAGTTAAATGTGTCAGTTCTGATTACATTATAGTAATGGTTTTAGTGAACACATGAACCCATGTTTGCTATTTTGGGGTTTTCTCATACAGTTATAAAACTGTTCTGGGTAATTTATTGAGCAGGGATGTAGTAGGAAATACAAGGATGGTTTAACTACAGTAGGCCTATCTACATCCACTATTTCTTGATCACTTTACAGATTGCAACCATGTATGACCATTTTTTAGATTATTTTTTAGATTTAAATTACTATTTTTTCCCCATTATATAATTCACTGTCTCATTTGCAACTGATCAACCCCATAAAGCTTTATACCAGCCTTAAGAGGTGGTACGCTATATCTGTCAATAAAAAGCTAGTATAACTGAATTCAAAAGGCTTTACCCTTCTTAGGAAGAAAATTAGAAATGTAATCTAATTTTCCCATTTTGTAGAAAAAGTGGAATTTTTAAAATTTTTTTAGTTCTTGTTGGTAAAGATGAAACAGTGGACTGTAAAACACAACAGCAGAAACTGTCCATGAGACAGCAAGATGGAGCCTCAAAGCCTGGCATAGTGTGAACACACAGCCCCACCTACTGGACAAAAGGGTTTTTGCAACTTTAATATTATTTTACAATTTTTTCCTCTTTTTTTGATCAGTAAAACGCATTTCTCAGTAAACAGTCAGCATAACAACAGTCTATGTGGACTAAACTGACTTCTTTTCCAGGTGTGTTGCAAGAGAGGACAACAGGTGGGACGTTGATGAGAAGCTGTGACCAAATGCAGAAGTCAGGATTGACTGGAATTACGTTAGTTTAGGACAATAAAGCCTACTGAGGCTTTGTCGATGAGATTGATTGATAGTCTTCATACTTCAACTTGTTAATGCTATAACAGTTACATTTTTGCAAAGAGGCTGTGTGCGTACTTTTCACTGGTGCCAAGTCCAGTAGTCTGGCAGTCTGGCTTTTTAGTCCTCTGTAGTGACGGATGTCATCTCACAGAAACACTGTGATATACTGACATTTAGCTGAGCTGCTAGTTTAGTATCAATCAAACTAGTGAAGTAAGACTGTCATTCCTTTGGTGCTGAAAGGTGACTTGGATTACATTCTGCTGTGCAGGAGACAGACTGTGGGGGGAGCTACAGTAACTCTTCTCTTGCAGTGCTTATACACCTACAGTCAGAAGCTCTCAAATACAGGCTGCCTGTGTGTGAGGAGTTCGTAATAAAAAGTTTTACTAATGTGGTTTTCATTGAGGAAAAATGCTCAGAGACATTTTTTAAAAAATTAATTTGTTGAAGAACTTTGATCCGCTCTGTGTATAACCATCTTTTCTGATTGCTAAAGTCATTCCTAACAAACAACCTTTTTTTAAAATCTATTTCATCAACATATTGGTCAAATGTCACAAGACAAGACGTCTCCTCAGTGTTTGTGTTAGCAGCAGTTATTGTATATTAAGTGTCTGAACTCTGCAGTGGAACTACATGTGATACTGCACATGGTAAGACCTTAACTGACCTAACATCCTCCTTTTCAGTGACACCCTGCTTCAAACTTATACAGCTAAACATTCAAAATTCCATAACACAGCATGTTTATTACTAGTGATCATTATCAGTATCCAGTAGAAAAGCTGGAATGATGTTTTTCTCAATGCAGCCGTCTCTCTCGTGGGAACAGAGAACCGGTTTATGTATAGAGCAGGATTGCACAACCACGTACTGTACATCACTGCTTTATTCTTGTGTTTCAGTTGCATTCATTCAAATATGAAGAGTCAACCAAGGACATAAACAACACACATACAGAATGACTTCCATATTTAAAAACTTCTGTAAATGTTAATCAATGCTGTTTAAGTGAGAAATAAAAAAATTCAAATGTTCAGATTGTTTCAGCTGATACTCGCTAATCACAGATGTGGCAGAAATGCAGAGATATTACAGTGTACTATTTGTTTTTTCTTGTTAATTCACTTGGATGTTTGAGCTTCACTGTGCAGAACGATGTATGAGCAGAGTTTGACGCTAGAAGGCTGTTTTCACATTCATGTGCTACAGGGAGAAATTTTTTCCCTGCTCACGTTAAATCCGAGTTAAAGACACGTACATATGAGCATGATCTGTGACATCATTAATAGTTTGGAGCAAATCGTTGTCCAATAGTCAACTTATACAAGTGTGATGTGGAAACTTGAAGAATCCAGTGCACAAACACTGAGAACGGACTGAAGCGGAAGACATCTGGTGTCCAGCAGTTAAACTTTTGAAATGAACATAACATAACATATTCATTAATTGTGAATTTTTCTGTGAGGGAGAGGGAGGAGATGCCATTTTATGAATTTATAACTAGTTAACTGAACACTAATAATTATACCAAACATGAGTATTTTATATATGTCTTAAAACATGAAAACTTTAAGTTTACTCTTCAAGTACAGAACATCTTGCCTCAGTACACATTTACACAACTTTTTTTGTAACGAATTAAGGATCATTTCAAATATTTTTTGTGCAAAAAATGAATATTGGCCGATATATTACAGATTTGTTTTTAACTCTCTAACCTGATATCAGTATTTGCCTTGAAAATCAAGCCTCGACACAATCATTTTTTGAAGTGTGCTGTCTTCAGATGCTGTTAGACTCCTTGCAAACACACACAGGACTCAGTAAGTCACACATTCCTTCCCTCACAGCCTCTTACTCTCTCTCTTTCATCAATCCATTCATTCTGGTTTCCTCTTTCACTCCCATGTTTGTATGAGTTGGCCTCTGGGTGATACATGCCTCATTGTTGAATAAGTTGTAGCTCTCTGCTTTTCAGCACCTTTCAACTCTTTACATTACTTTATGCAAGTAGAGAGCAAATGGTACCCAAAGGAGACCCGAACACACACACACACACACACACACACACACACACAAACACACACACAGACAGACATGACAAATGTAAAATTTCCTCCTAAATGGGACCGGACCATGTATGAGTGTGCCTGCCATTGTCTGAGTGACAACACTGTACACTTTAGAAGGAGAAAGAGAGAGAACATTGCCAAAGAATCCCACCGACTTAATGTAAGAAAAACACAGACACAGGAAATGATGCGTTTGTTTTTTGTATGTTAGGGTTGATAAGAAACACATTCAGCCTCTTATAAGAATTATAATCGTATTAAAGAGTTTTGTATGTTTGTATCTCT
The DNA here is from genome assembly GCF_963924715.1 of Thunnus thynnus. Lineage (NCBI taxonomy): Eukaryota > Metazoa > Chordata > Actinopteri > Scombriformes > Scombridae > Thunnus > Thunnus thynnus. The sequence goes on from NC_089528.1 coordinate 4,861,408, forward strand.
CGGTGTGTAAACACTATTTTATGAAACATGATCTAGCATCTCAAAACATAAGATGTGTACATAATGTGGGTTATTATGCCAAATTGTTCTATGTTTGCACTACAGTTTATTAATGCTAACAAAATACAAGTTTTTTATTTTTAAATTGATAAAATATATCAATTGTGTTTATATGCAGAGGGACACAACATAATATCTCATGTCCCCTTAAGGTCCTTTGTACTGTTTCTTGTCTTGATCATAAATAAGTCTTTATACATATTCCAACTAGAATACACTTAGCATCACCTCTGCTACTGAGTAGCACAGTTCTCTTATATATTATATATATATTAAATACATTGTTAAAATGTTAAAATGTTTAAATCTGTCCATCTGGACCTAAGTCTAATATGTAGAGACATGAGATCATGGGATGTATGTATGCAGTATTTTATGATCAAGCTGCTGAAATGTTTCAATATGATCTATCTCACATTTTAAAACATGATTCAAAGATTTTTAAAAAGTCTTGGAGCCACAAAATGAAAAAAAGTCTTGAGATCCACACCAAAGCATGATCTCCACAAGCTGCTAACTAACAGACAGACAGGTGGGACTTCTATGTAACTACCCTCTTGGAATAAGAAATAAATATAAGTCTGTATGAATCATATGAAAGAAAGAACTCCATGTGCACACAAGTGCATACACTGACGTTTACTGACAGTGGCTGAGGGGGACATCCTCTCATTTATTTTTATACTGTTACAACAGACTTATGATATGATAATGATAATAATGATAATGATTTTTTTCATGTCAAAGTCATATAAGATATATATCATGTAAAAAGAATCTGCTATAATAATTTGTGCTTGATATGTTTCTTCCACAAAAAAAGTTCATAAGTTAGGAATTTACAGAAACTTAAAATTACATCTGCTCCTTCTTCTTCTTCAGTGGTGGACTCCGCCATTCCATTAAAAAGTACTACATAGAGAGGTAATTACATAATGTAAATAAACTGAATCAAAATGATAACCATAAACAGTGTCCAAAACAGGGTTTCATTTAATGAAAACCTTAAGGATTATAACTTTAAAATGATACAAATATGCATTACACTTCAACTCTCCTGATGTTTACATGCCCTGATGTTCCTCCATCCTTGCTTTTCCACCGACTCTCTCTTTCTCTCTCTCTATCTCATCCTCCCTTGTTTTCTCTTTCCCCTCTTCTTATTTCAGCCATTCATCTCTCTGTCATTCCATCCCTTTCATCCTTCCATCAGGCCACTTTTTCCTCCAGTTGAGTCTGGATCATGGTCTGAGATTTTAAGCTCCCATGTCCCATGTCATTTAAATACACACACACACACATGCACGCATACCCCAACACACACACACACACACACACACACACAACACTTGGTTACTCAATCACTTCCCTGGAGGTGAATGGAGCAAAAAGCAGGGGCAAGACCACCGAGAGAGGTCGGGTAACACACACACATACACATACACACACACACACACACACACACATATACACATACATATGTTTGCTCAGAGGCAGCCCTGCTGAAAGGTGATCGCATGTACCACAGTCTGTATGTGTGTGTGTGCGTGTGTGTCTTCACAATGTATCAGAATAAGATCTATTAGTATAGTCCAGCCACAGGAACTAATGCTACTTCCTGTGTTTTATGTCTGACTGTTTGCACATTTATTACACTGGAAATGGCTCAGCAGTGAAGATTAAAGGAACATCAACAGCAAGGTTTTGGAGATTTTCCTGTTGGTCAGTTTTGTTTAAAGCGCTACAGACATGCACCGACATCGTCCATGTGTCAGCAGCAGATGATGGAAGTCACTCAGTATAATGTGTCCTACAGTAACAGAGAGCTAATGATCTACTGCAGACATGATTTCATCATTTACCATGTAAGTTCAACAGACTAGCCTCTATCAGGTCAAAACAAAACACTATAGAGGACTCATACTGCTCATTTTAAAATGTTTAACTAAATGGTTCATTCAGAAATCTTCAGTGTTCATCCCATCCCATTTTCATATACAGAGGTGACAAGTCAAAGTAGCAAAAATCAGCTTCTGCACACTCTCAACACCAGCGCTGGGCAGTAATGCATGACTCTCTAACGTGTTACAGTAATGTGATTACTTTTTTGAGGTTGTGTAAGGGTTAGAATTTGAAATTCAGTTAATTACATAACAATTATTAATGCCAGTAATGCTGTTACTTCAATAGCCTTACTAGTAGTTTCATGGAGGGTTCAATGGACAGACTGAAATGCGACTTATTTACTGGTTGGTGTGTTCTTAGCTACTGGTAAGACTACATTCAGGAATCCGCTGGTTTAGTTCGGAGGTGGAGGGTGTGAGAACAATGCAGTCTTAGTGCTGGCATGAAATGAACAAACAAATTCAAAGTGCCAATTCTTCTGTGGGTTCAATGCGCATTATGTCTGTACTGGTACATTCTGCTGCCGGGAAGTAGCCATATACTCATACTCTAATGTCCAACACTAACAGAAAACCCTGCTTTATCCCACCTACGCTGCTATGTTTATGCTACTAGACTAGCTGCCAGTGATAAAAATGGAAGCATTACAACCTAAAACTTTTAAGTTGAAAGTTAAAGAAAAAGTATTTATCAGAAGTCATATTTGTCACCATTTGATGATGGCTTTGTGTGATCATATTCTGATTCACTGTACAGCTGTGCACAATTTGTTTTACCAACAACTTCTGTTGTCCTCTTTCATAAAGTGTTTAGTGTATAATTTTGAACTGACATGCTATGGTCAATCATAAATAGCTTGTTTCATTTGCTTTGTGTCTGTATGTAGTTTATCAAATGGATCATTAAAGTGCAGACAGTAAAGAAAGAATTCGTCTTGGTTAATGTGTCTGAAGTCTTCTGTGTTTTTGTGGTGTGAGTCTAAAAGGAGGAAGGATTTATTTAGTTAATGTTTTCTTCACAAAACCTCTTTTTGGCGAAAACAAAAATTGGAATGCAAAAGTCATGTGGAGTGGTTTACAGTCAGTCATTATAATGGGTGTGAATGCTGTAAAGCATTCAAAACATATGTTATTTCTGAAAGCATTCTAAATATTTATTATTCTTCAGCCCACTTTTGGGCACTGAACCCCTTCCACATTATTCAAGGTAGAAACTCTAGTAAAGCATCAAAATGTTCAGCTCAATTAGGACATTATTGCTACTACTTTTCTCATTCATACCCTTCATACATTCTAAAATAATCAACGTTTTCCCGCAATTTTGCTCCATTCAAATGAATGGACAGAAGGTTCAAAATTGACACATTTTCAACTCTTCTCTTCTCATACCTTCATCTACAAACTCCATTCAAACTTTGAAATCTTCCACATCTTTCATACATTCCAACGATTATTAAACTTTCAAATCCCAATAAACTTTAAAATATTCAACTTTGTCTTACAAATACAGCAACAAGTGGACCCAAACGCAGCACAGTGAGACAGAGAAGAAGTTTAAGAGGGTTTATTGCAAAAATTTAGATTTATCGATATGAATGAGGGTAAGGTGGTGGGTTGGAGAGGCAGAGGAGCACTGGGGGCTGAAGGCAGGCTGAGCTGGCAGGAATGGAGCTTGAGATGGTGGTGGAGAGTGGGCAAACAGGTGCTTGGAGGGGAGAAGAGCAGTGAGCAGGTAGACAGAGGGCTGGGAAGTGAGCATGGCTGTAGAGGAGTCTTGGCAGGAAGGCAGATGACTTTTGTACAGTGCAAGATGGCACTGGAAAGTTGGCCTGAGTATCTAACTACCACTATGGGTGATGGAACAATCTGGCAAAGCCTTGAAAGAGAGCTGGGGTAGATATACTGTCGAACTAATGAGGTAATGATGAGCAGGTGTGACACTAGGAAACAACAGGATCATGGTGAGAACCATGACATTTTGTTTGAACCTTAGTTATAATGGAAGTCAATTAGAAAAACATTCACACCCACTCATCTTCAACCTCTTCCAAATCATTCCTACATTCACGTGGAAACTTCATTCAAGCTTTGAACGGGTCACAACACTTGGGACATTCTCACATTAATTCAACATTTTCATATCATTCATACTTTTTACACAATCACAGTTCAAGTTAATGAAATTTTCAGCCCTTCTCAGATTTTTACATCAGTGTGTATTTCGTGGAATGTTCAGGCCCATAGTCTGACTGTAAAGTGACTGTTGGAGAGGAAACTAAGGATGGACCTAGTTTTTCAAAATAAAAGTGCTTACAGTTCAACTCTAGTCAGTGCTTAGACCTTATCTGATGTTTTAACTTTAGTCCAACAAAGAAGAACGAAACCTCAATTTCATCTCAGTAAACTTAAACTCATTTAAGTCCTTGCTCTGTGACTCCCATTTGAACTTCTTTCATTGCTTCTCTCTATATGTTGCATCCTTCATCCCTTTCCCACTTTTCCAACTATTCATACTGCTTCAGCTGCTTTTTCATGCATTTTCAACTCTTATCTACTGATTCATACTCCATTCAAAACTTAAAATGTTCTTCTATGCATTAGGAGTTTTATTCAACGCTCAAATCTCATTCATACTTTTTGAAAATATTTAACATAGCTGACTGAGAATTAATGACCAATCCATTCCCCACTTTTCCAACTCAGCATAATCCTTCAGTTTCTCCATCCAAATTAAAGCCAGCAATCCAGTTTAGCGTCAGTCTTTCAACAGCCAGCATTCACATGCAATTTCTTCAGAAATGGCCTTTTCTAGTTGATGTTGTAACTGTTCTTAAATGCATTTCTTTAGTCAGTGAGGAAGTGAGTTTTCTAGACATTTATTTTGTTACTGCAGTGATAAAGCTAATTACTTAAACAGAAATTGCTAAAAAAGTGGACCTCGAGGTGAGTCCAGACTGAAAAAATAAATACATTTGGAGGCAGTATTATACATAAAAACAATGGGAATATGTGAATGGATTTTGAGCTGTCACAAAAACACAGGTACACATGTATGCATGTTGGTAGCTAGCTAGCTACAGAAACTGCAGCTAGCTACAGTAAACTTCTCTCAGTTCATTGTTTGGAGCCAACAAACAGACTGAAAAAAACACTTCAACAGTCGAATCTTTTCAAATAAAGTGAGGTGAATTTCACTTCACATTCAGTTGGAACACCCCTTTGTTTCTTTATCGTCAGGATCTGCACAGCGTGGACTACAGCCTGCTCAGCTCACTGACTTCACTTTGATTCAACAAAGAGTTTTGACCCTTGGCATGATCTCTCTTTCTCACACACACACAAACACACACCAAGACTACATAGGTCTGTAATGATTTCATCATGTAGCAGGATATCCTACCACCACTATATAAACACTCCAAGAGGGTCCAGAGGTCCCCCCTTACTTCCCCGCTCTCCCTCTCCTCTCTTTCCCCCCCTGTATCCCTTTCTCCCCCGTTCAATCTCTCCTCTTCTCCATTACCCTCTGAACCCAGGACTTGTTTGGTTGTTTAAAATATGACAGCAGCAGTAGCTATCATTTCTGTCTGGCAACCTTACAGGTTACCTCAAATCTAGATCATAAAACAAAAGGCGAAATTTCACCTCAGTGAATAAGATATTAGCATTAAAAAGAGACATTTGTGTGATGACATGGTAAGAAGCTTTGACATGTGAAACACCAGAAAACAGCCAAGGTGAGAGTCACAGAGATCCATGAGTTTAAAAGCGTATCAGACAGTAAAACACACACACAGCAGAATATAATACTCGGGGTCAGAATTTTAAAAACTTTAAACAGCAGAAATAATCCATTTACATAACAAATTAATCTACCATGAATGTGTATATGCAGCATTTAACTGGTGAATCTAGTACCCTGCTGGATGATGTCATAATGGGCCTGTTCTTCTCCTAAACTTTTAACGTTTTCTCATACCAGTGTTCTAAGTTGGATTCAACAAAGTCTCTTAACTAGACAAACTTGTCATACCGCACTCATTTCAGCCTGATGAATGTCACCTATTCATGAAGACGTGCATGTTTGTGAGATTTGATCATTAGCATAACCAATGCCACTAAAATGTTCTTATAAGGTGACCTGTTCTGAGCAGCTGTACTGTGACAGAAATGAAGTTAGATGCTAAAAACGTCCTTCTAAAGCAAAACACTCCATGACTAATATGAGAGCTAGTTATGTGACAGTCACAGAGATATTAGAGGAGAGAATATTATAGCCTACAGTAGGTGATGTTATCAGGTAAAAAAGCCATCTGGACAGCAACATGCATAAAGACTCTGAGGCAGGAGCTGGAATATGCAACTCTATAAATTACTGTGCCAAAGTATGACAATAAAAACTGTAAAATCTAAAAACCACTCAGTAAATTGGCAAACCATAATAATGATGATATTGTGAGCAGAGTATCATATTTAAACTCCAGATTTAATCAGATAAAGGCATTATGATTTCAGGTCAAATGAGTGTTTTTTGCCCATTAGACAAGAGCAGACTGCCTGTTCATGACCTTTATCAGAGGTCTGGATCGCTTGTGACTTTTGTTTATACTTAAAAGAAAATTATGTGTATGAGAAAGAAAGTTGGGGAATGCCACAAATTCTGTGAAATGACTCAAATGTGCCACTAAAGAACAAATATGTTTATACCAGTGGTTCTTGCATGAATGTGTTGCACCAATAGTTGAGCCAGGTTCAACATTGTTGCGGGAACTGTATTTTTTTTTCTTTTTCCTGCTGGAGCTCTTTGTGTTAGCACCACGCTATGTCTCATTGAAATGAATGATGATGCTGCGTTTTTTTCTCGTAGTGCTGTTGTCCGTCCGTCTATTTGGGGATTCTGAGAAATCATTTGTTTTGTTTGGATCTCACTGGTTCATGCCATTACAACCAAAAACCCAGTGGACATGCAGCTTTCATGCTACTGTTAATAAAATGTGAGTGAAGACTGGAAGGAATTCTGCCTGCAGCAAATTGGCTTGTAAAACCATCAAGCCATTATTCTTGCAAAAGATGATTTTTTTTTCTCCAACACCTGAATACATAATGTTTGGAGAAAAATCAAGCTTGTGTCAGTCTTGCTTTATTCAGTTTGCATGTATTTAAGTAAAGGTTTGGTGGTCTTAATTTAATTTGAGCAGTTACTAGAACATGCTCATTACAAATCTCAGGACAGTTCACAATCTCATTCCCATAATCAGAATTACAATCAGTCACTGATATTGGGTTGAAGATCTTAAAAGCATAGGTATGTGTGTGTGTGTGTGTGTGTGTGTGTGCGCACTGTATGGGATCACAGAGACTTGTTGCATGTCTCGATCAGACAGTGTAAATTTCGGAGTTGGTTTGTATTGGCAGTCAAGTTGAATAAATTACTGAGAGGTCCCACTCCTTCCAGAGAATCAACTTCCACTCTGCCAGACGGAGAGGGCCTCACTTACTTCCTCTGTGTGTGTGTGTTTGTGTGTGTGTGTGTGTGTGTGTGTGTGACCCACTTAGCCTAACACCTCCAGACAGAGCCAGGATATTGATGTCAGTTTCGTTTTCAAGGGGATAGACTGACAGCATCGATTCTAACTCTGTTTTTGTTTTGTGACCGTTTATAACATTATTTTGGAAGCCTAACATTTGACTGTAATTCGACATTACGTTAAAATTGAAATTACATTAACAGTTTACACATTTGAATTTTTGGTGACATAATTCAGGAAATGTAATATCCAAGACATCACAACAAACCAATAGCAAGGAGTACAAGGGTCAGAGGTCACAGGGACCCCAAAATACTCCTGTTACCACGAACATGCATGTAGAACTGCTGGTTATAACCTGTTAGTGGCTTTTTCAAGGTAACATCCATGGCATTTTCATTTCAATAAATGTCTCTTTTGCTACTCTATCACTGTACACTTGATTCTGTAGAGCGTGATTTACTGTATGTTCAATGACAATTAGTGTTAGTTTCCTATACTTAACCAAAATTTTACCATACTGTAGTTGCCATATTATTAAAGGTATAATTGCAACTCAGCATCCTCACTCTGTCCCTCAAACATGCAAGTGTAGTGCCAACTTCACTGTAAGAATGGAGGAGAAGTTCAATTTGTTTGTTGAGTTATGCAACTCTACTCTCTAATCGCAAGCATTGCAAACGCTTACCTCCTGCCCGTGCTCCGTGATCCATGTTCCTTGGCAACACACTGCCCACGACTAGATCCAGCAGTACCAACAAGATATCTCCTTCACCACCACATCCACATGGAACCCTTCTCTTCCAGACGCCGCGCTTCTGATCAGCTGCGATCCAGATGCTCCACAGGCATCCACGCAATGGCCCACTTGGACACAGCTCTTTTCCAAGCAATTAACATCTTCAACCGGATGTTTGCTCACCTCCGGCGAGCTCTCAAGGAGACGGTCGTCCCACTCCTACGAAACGATGATAAAGACAAACTGTCCAACTCTATGCAGACTCTACTTCTATCAACCCTCTGCCGGCAGCTCAAATCCTCTAGCTCTTGCGGATTCATTGTCCGCCGCCGGGCCATTGATCGCCGCACACTGATGATGTCACAACGCCGCCTACAACAACAGAGCCCAGACTTCTTCAGCCTCGGCTGAAGGCCAGGCTGAACTCCGGATACAGATCCCGTTTCGCCGAACTGACAACAAAGCCAGGTTCTTCCTGCTCCTCTCTGCCTCCACCTCCACCACATGGATGTATAAAGAGAACTGGATACAGCGTCGGAAGCGGGTCTATCGTATGAAAGTTGCTCAGTGGCGCATGAAGCAAAAAAAATCGATCTTCCGCATTGTGCGGCCCATAGAGCATGCGCACTAGTGACTTTCGCTGGCCGAGTCTGCTACTTCCGGTTTAGCCCTCCAGCTAACTTGAATGGGGATAAAACAATTCAATCATGCGGCTCTTCGAGGCTTTTGAAATGTGATCGGACCGAACGGATTTAATTCTGATAGTGAGACAAGTCATTTCGCGGGGTTGTGATGCTCAGAAAAATTTATCCGCTGATTTAAAGATGTCTCTTTCACAATGTAAGTCTATGAGAAAAAATCTTTTTGGGCCAGTATGTGTTAAAACAAAACGGCACTTTATGATCCTTAGTTTCACTTTGTGTTGTGAATTTTATCCTAATGTCTAATTTTTATTTACCGTTTTATTAATGATTCCTGTAGAAATTGTGTTGCTGCACATCGCCTCTCTTGTACCTCCTGAGCTTCCGTAGCCCCCCCTTCTGTCCCTCACATTGAGGGTAAGTTGCACGGAGAAATGCTGCTGCGCTATTTTATTGTTTTCGTTGATAATTGAACGGTTTATGTTGTAACGTTTGCATATTGTTTACTGTCAACACTATTGCTTTACCTAGCTGTTTTGTGTTATTTTTATCGTTAATATGAGTTTTGTAGATGTTTTCAATTAACTTTCTTGGCGCCTTGTAGTTAACTTAGCTCAGCGATAGCATCCTATTTTTGAGCATAAATTCTGTTGTTTTGCAGTGTGTGTCTTCTGAGAGAGCCGATGTGCAGCCCCGACCACATCTGTTACATGTGCATCACGTGACGTTGTAATTATATGGTTTGGCCGTTATGTCAAATTGGCTTCAAAGCCTGGCGCTCTTCCTGTATCCAGTTCTCTTTAGACATCCATGCTCCACCACCGCTCCAGACGGCCACTCACTTCCGGGTTCCCCGCCCAGCGCCACCTGTACGCCGCACGTCGATGACGTCACGACGCAGCCAACTGGTTCAGCCCTCTCGCAGGGCCAGGTCGTATCTTCCCCTGTGCCTGCTCCTTCCCTGTCTGATCTCCCTATGTCTTAATTGCCTCATGTTTTTATTTCATCCCTGCATCTATGAGCCACACATCTTACCACTTCACACGCATCTCTTCATCCCTCACCCCTCATCCCTTCATCCCTCGACCCTTATCCCTTCACCCCTCGACCCTCATCCCTTCATCCCTCACCCCTCGACCCTCATCCCTTCATCCCTCGACCCTTATCCCTTCACCCCTCGACCCTCATCCCTTCATCCCTCACCCCTCGACCCTCATCCCTTCATCCCTCACCCCTCGACCCTCTTCCCTTCATCCTTCGACCCTTGACCCTAACCCCTCATCCCTTCATCCCTTAACCCTCATCTCTTCATCCCTCACCCCTTGACCTTCATCCCTTCATCTCTCACCCCTCGATCCTTCATCCCTCACCCTCGACCCTCATCCCTTCATCCCTCACCCCTCGACCTTTGACCCTCATCTCCTCATCCCTCACCCTTCGACACTCGAACTTCATCCCTCACCCCTCATCCCTCACCCCTCAACCCTCATCTCATAACCCTCATCCCTTCATCCCTGCCTCAATCCGTCCTTTATGAATCATCCTGGCTCTCCTCTGTCGATATTATTTGTTAACAGCACCCCTTTTTGCTTCCTCCTGCCACAGCTACTATAGCTCCCTTGACTTGTCTGCTTTTTTTCATTCATTCAACCTTTATTTACATCTCAAGGTATCGTTGAGGTCATGCCCTCATTTTCAGTGACATTGACTGACTGTATCAACTGCTTTGCCACACTGAACAATTTTCATTGCAATCGCTTCATATTGATTCATTGCTTCAGGGATCCTGGTGGTTTTCCTCATCATTAGTTGATATGTAAGGAAGCCACAGAGCTCCCTCCTTTCTAACCCCCTCCGTTTTGTATTTGTTTTCGTCTCATCCCTGTGTCTGCAGGCTGCACAATCAACCCCTGCACATACATCCCCTCATCCCGGCATCCTTTCCTCTTCTCTTCCTTCAGCTGCAGCTACCTCAGCACTTTCGGCTCCACCCGCCCCCGCAGCTCTTTTCTTCTTTCTTCCCATAGTCACTACTGGTCCCACTGTTATCTCAGCCACAGTTGCACCGAGCCACAGTGCTCCCTCCACTGGACCCACTCCATTTCCTCCTGTTCTATCCCTGTTCCCCTCCTTTCCCCCTCCCCCCTCCCTTCCCCAACACCCAACTGTATTTTTTCTGTGTTTTCAGCACCCCCTGTCGCCGGTCCCCATCTTTGACACTGTGCCCACTGGCACTTTCACTCCAGCCTCTGCTGACCCTCCTTCATCCCGCCACTGAACACTGTCTACAATCGTGCCATCATCTCTAACACCCATAGACGTTAAATGCCCTACACTATGCACCGGTGGACCATCCCGACCACCATGCCATCCGCTTTCCCGCCCTTGGTTCAATCACGTTTTCCACCCAGTCCTCGAGGTTCATAAAGGGCTGGATCCCTTTAACATCCTGCCGTGCTCAGACGCAGCAGTAGGTGGTTCACCTCCGATCAGCCACCTGAACGGTCACCCCCCTCTCCCTCTGCTCTCTATGAACCATACCACATCATCTTCGCAGCCCTTCTTAGGGGGCATGAGCGGTCTTCTAGTCATCCTCGTTCATACAGCTTACTACATCATTGCTGACCATAATAAACTAGAAATTTAAATCCTTGGCACCAGACTCAGAAAGCCGGTCTCTCCATTTTCAGCTTCCATGCCTCCCACGGTCTTTCGTTCCCTTCACTCAACGTCCTGACCCTCTCCTGCTTCACCACCTTCACCCGTTCCATTCTCAAGATTAAATCTTCCACAATACACGTCTACACCAGCCGAACTAACGTCTCCAGATAACTGTCCTCAGGGGCACCATACCTAGCCTTGTTTCACGCACACCTTGGCATGTTATCTGTCCGAACCACATCTTATGCCAAACGTTCGACCCTCACTTCAGACTTCCTGGCCCACTACCAAAATCTCTGCACAGGCAACCTGTCTCCCCACATCGACAAAGTCAGTCCAAGCAGAATGCTCATCGAGACATGTCCCCCACCCTGAGTCTCGACCCCTGGGTTCCCAGACGCTCCAGCCTCTTTGTGATTCCATTTGGTCACCGGTCATCCCCATGCCATCGACCCCATTCATCTCTCTCCTGGACCCCATCATCCCACTGTACATGACCTGGACCAACCTTCAGCTCCCCTTCATCCCTCTCCTCGACCCCCATCCAGCCCACCATACACTATCCTCATCCAATCCTGAACCCTCTCAACAATCCAAATAAATCTACTTTTTATACCATTCAAATGGCGTGGTTTTTGTTTTCCCATCAATTTAGTTGAACTTTGTGAGCAAAACCTGTTGGAAAATCAGTGTAGAGTGCAGCCTCTTTGTTCAAAATTCTTCTGCCAATGTCAAACTGTCTTTAAAGGGCCATTATCTCTGACTATGCAGTATCCCACCCCCTTTGTGAACTTATTCATTCTCATTTTATTTTTAGATGACATTGTACCACCTGGATGAAAGTACACAGAAAGGGCTTTCAAGGCTTGTTTAGTTCCTCATATTAATGGAGTTATTTTCTAGACAGAAAGTCTGACTCCAAAATGATTTTGAACTCTTGCAGTGAGCACCGTGTGGGTTCATGTTGTCTGTTTCTCTCTCCACTAGTATCTGCAGTATCTCTTCTAACTCTGCATCTCTAAAAGCAGCCAGCCATAACACTGAGATGTCCCGCATAAAGAGTGAGATAACAGTCAGTGTGTGTATGTGCGTGTGTACACTCGTGTACCACAAATGTGTGTGGCCTCAAACTGCACACACACACAGACGCACAGCACCTACGCAGACACAGAACCCTTATTTACCATTGCAAAGTTGCAGTTTTCCCTCTGTCTGAGCCTGCAGATTGAGTTTATCAACTCTGACTGGGATGACAGGTAGACAGAGGCAGCGAGAGTGAGAAAAAAAGCAAGAAGGACATGTAACTGTTTGAACTTGTCCTTGAGTAATATTTAAAACATTTACCAGAAAAAAAAAAACTAAACTGAAAAGTTATTTTACCCTTAAAACTCTTTGTACTTTCTATTTTGGAAAAAAAGACATTGGCAGTTAAGGTAATCTGGGCGGCATTATGTTTCATCAACATTCACAAGCCAAATAACTTGCATATGAACTCATGTTTACGACTTGTTGGTTACTTACATTGGTGGAAGAAGTATTTAGATCCTTTACTTTTTATAACAACAGTGGATCAGATGACTACATGGAATGTGAAAGGTGTTGCTCATAGTGATAAGCCTGCAGAGAATAATGCTTGACTCTGCAGTTCCTGTTAGCTGTTACCCAGTGGTGAAAAGTAACTACATGCATTTACTCAAGTACTGTACTTCAGTACAATTTTCAGGTACTTGTACTTTGCTTTTCCATTGGATGCTACTTTATACTTCCACTTCACTACATTTCAGAGGGAAATATTGTACTTTCTACTCTACTACATTTATTTGACAGCTTTAGTTACTTTTCAGATGAAGATTTGATATAATGGATAATCGGATAGTCGGGGTCACATTTCAAATATCTATGAGTTGTTAACAGCTCCACCAAATACAGATTTTTCCCTCTAAAATTCTCACATGGTTTCATTTCAATAAATATTTCAATGATCCAATATTTCAGCAAAAATCAAAGATTAAAGAAAAAGTCAAAAAACTGAAAACAGATTTGTGTATCAGAACTTTTTTCTTCTTTCCTCTCCCATTAATCATCTCATAAACCACTGGACTAAATTAGCTAACTGTGAATAAAGTAGTTGAAATTAGCTCCACCTCCAGCAGCTACAACAGTAACATGCTGCTCTAACACTGATGCTTCACTATTAATAATCTAATGATGTCATATATAATAATATATCAGTCAGAGGGACCAAACCACTACTTTTACTGCAATACTTTAAGTACATCAAACTCATAATACTTATGTACTTTTACTTAAGTATGATCTTTCATGCAGGACATTTACCTGCTTTTAAGTACTCATTATGCAGATTGATCCTACATTATCATACATTATATTATAGAATTATTATTACTGATGCATCAATAAAGCAAGCAGCATTTTAATATTGTAGCTGGTTGAGTTGGAACTAATTTAATTTAGCTAAAACTTTATGAACTCTGCTGCTCTGTGTTTTGAATAAAATGTATTAACGTGAAAATGAACTATAGCTGTCAAATCAATAAAGTCAAAAACTACAATATTCAATATTATTTTTCCCATGAGGAACATATGGACACATGGTTAGGTGCTTAAAATGATCTTGTAGAAAGACGTTTCAGTAATAAGAGAGAAGCTTCATGTGATTTGAGTGGGTTTTCTGGCCCAGCGGCAGTCCTGACTGTGTCGCTGCCCTGCCAGAACCTACTGGCCCATTGTTTGTGTCCCACCCCGCCAACTGACCGGACGTTTACCTCCATTACCTCGCTATGTTTACCTCCACACTCAGCCCAGAATAACCTGTCACTCAGCAGCTACCATTCACCCGTTTCCTCCAATAGCGTGACTCTGCTGTACAGGGGGGGCGGGAGCTGGATTAAAACAGGATAGAATGAGGAAAACAAGATGTGACAGAGAGGTGGGTTTCACAAAGGACAGGAAACCCAGAGGACATGTCAAAGAGAACAGAGGGGAGAGATGGAGAGAGAGATAGATGGAGGAGGGCAGAGAGGGGGAGAGAAATAAGTGAAGTGGTAAATGGGGTTAAAGAGAGAAGTGAATGAGACAGAAAGAGAGAGAGAGGGAGAATACAAGAGAGAAGGAAGGAAACTGGAAAGACAGAGCAAGATAAACAAAGGAAGAAAGTACAGATGTTGTAATATAGAAAGGAATAAAGAAACTGAAATACGAAAGAATGAAGACAGCCAAAAATATTTCAGCTTTGAAGTCCACTTTTAGATGCAAAGTGGTTTGTCGTGATTATAGTATGATTCGATAAACAGTGGTGGCTTGCTATGCGTGCCCTGGCAGACTACGTGATGAAAGTTTCCTAATAACAGAAGTGAGTCAAAGCTTTGGTTTTTAGCAGCATTAGTCAGCAGACTGACAGACACAGCTTTGATCTCTGACTCTGACTGAAGACAAACAAAAGAAAATTACATACATTTATTCATTTATTTAGAAAGTAATTGTGAATTAACTGCCATAAACCATATCACATGATAATAGTTTCCGAGATCTTTCAATGATCAAAAAAATAAGAAAAGAGATAAAAGAGTATTTGTCAAATGTATGTACTTTACGCACACAGTATTTATTCCCCAAATCTTACACCTGATGATGTGTCTAAATGACAAAAAAGAGACTGTGAGACTTGTAGGAAACTTAAACCTGCATTGTTTAGTCCGGTTGAACGGGGGTTTGTTTTCCTCCTTGTTACAATTTGACTGGGCAGATCTGAACCAAACGGCAACTACTGTGGCTTGAGGTTGAAGAAAATGCAGAAGTACGTTATAGTACAATGCGTTGATTGATAGCTGTGATTCACCTGCTGCTCTCTCCGGCTCTAGGACTCACACTGAGTCAGACTATTGTTGCAATATTTCACCAAGTTTAACGTTAATTGATTACGATACCTACCCTGTTAGCACAATTTAGCCTGAAGCTATGGTGCAGAACTTTTATTACATATAAACGTCTGTTACATTGAGCCCTTGCCAAATGAGTTCACACAATGCTGATTAAGTCTATCACCGCCAGGTAAATCTCTCTGTATTTCGTAGTACACAGAGTTTTTAAATCTGGTGCCTGGCTGAGCCTGACTTTCGCTGGCTGAGCCGGCTAACTTCCAGTTAGCCCTTTACTAACTTGAGTGGGGATAAAATAATTTAATCATGCAGCTCTTCTAGACTCTCCAAATGTTATTGGACCCAATGGATCAAATTCTGATAGTGAGATGAATCATTTCACTGGGGTTGTGTGTCGCTCAAAACAATTTATTCACTGTTTTACAGCCGCAATTGTAGCAACAGAGTAGGCTATGGTGGAACATATGATGTAAGCACGTGTCAACGGTGTTTTTGTAATTACTCTCACTGCCAGAAGGGGAGACAGAAGTTAGTTAGTTAGTTAGTTTTAGGCACGAGCAGTGAGATGGTAGTGTTAAGGTTAGGGTTCAGGGGTGTGTGTCGTGTATGAGAGGGGATCATCACTCTTTAAACAGCTAGAAACTCACCGACATACACAACCTGTGTGAGTAGTTGGCTTCATTTTAAATGGCCACAAGCCAAAAAACTTGGGAACCACTGATCTAGAGGTCCATGTTTAAAGGACTAAAGCCAAGCAGTATCCTGAGATCGCTACATTTTACTACCACCAGATATTCCTTTCATGTTATGATTCTGCTTGTATCTTGATGGGTGTCAAACATTTTAACCAACACACACACAGACATTTAGTGGAAATTTTGTGCTTAGCTCTCAGATTTATTGTAACATATCTGTGTGTGCCAGTAGAGGAACTGAGGAATGGGATGAAAGTGATCTGTCAACACCAACAACAGGCTTTCAGAGAGTATGGAGTTTGGTTTTGAGTAGTTTTAGCCAACCAATTGACAGACAGAGCTTTGAAGCTGTGGCTTCAGCATTCAGCACCATAGTAAGACCTCAAGACTTATTGGCAATAAGATTTGAAAAATCTCTGTGGCTTGGAGTTTTACCCAAAAGAAAGGAAAATAATGTCTTGAAACATAAGAGAAAAAAAATTCTCTAATCTAATGTTCTGGTAGCATCTGCATTGACAGGTCAGACATAGAAAAATGAATTAAGGTGTTAAATTATGGACAAATCCTCAGGCAAAACTGTATCAACACTGGGAGCTTCACATGACCAATGGACTGATGCTAAAGAGCAGGATTGTTCTCAACTCAAGCAAAACACATCAGCTATGTGTTGCATCCAGTCCAGGTACAGTAGCAGTGATGACTGCTGCTTTTCTGGAGAGTTAACTTGACACGAGTTAGTTTCTCTGAACAGACATGGAACATAACTACAAACCAGACTGAGTTCTGACTTGATCTACACACAATGAGGATTGCCATCAAAGTTTGCTGGTTGGTAAAACCCATAAAACCAAATCCACATGTACTGACCTTTTTATTTATAATTTTGATTGCAGAAAGAATAGCTTTTCTTGAGCTGTAATAATGAAGTAGTTATTATGTCTCTTTTAAATACAATCAGAATAAAGATGATAGCGTGTATTGTTAGAGGTTTGCATTTTTCTTTGGAGTTAGGCCCCATGAACCTGGATGCTGTTGTCATTGTAACCACTTTGAAATGCAGTGCTATCACACACTGTGCATTATCATGTTGATGTTCATAGCAAAGCTCAGTGTATGCTGGTAATGGTGGTAGTGCAGGTCACAGAGACAGGGAGAAACTAGAGACAGACAGAGTCACAGTGACACAAAAATACAAAGAGAACGAAGGAAACCAGGAGAGACAGAAGGAGAAGATGGGGAAAAAGAGACATGTCAGAAGTGGAATGGAAAAAGAAAGAAAACCTTTTCACAATTGGTATTTTTTTCACAGACATCAGACACAACATTGTCACAGCTGTCAAGTAGATTCACATCACAGAAGATTAGCCTTTGCTGTTATATTGACAATTTAGCAATGTGCAAATCTTTACACATTCAAAGGGCTCTGAAGCCCTCAAACACCATGACTGATATTGTCTGTTGATTTGTACTCCTGATATAGAGATCATGTGCATTTGAGTTCATGTTCATGTTCTACAATAACAACAAATCAAGATCTCTAGTGTTCCTTGGATTAAAAAAAAACCCTCAAAAAAAAAAAACAAACAAAAAAAACAATGTGTACAAATAGTTGAATCATTGTTAAATGTTTTTCAGCTAAATCTACTTTTTGTCCCATATGGCATTAATGAAGCATTAGCACAGTGCTAATTGGGATAGAAAAAACCTTTACTGTAAAAATAGTTCCAGTTCTTACATTGAATACTTGAACCTGCAATAACAGATTTTTTGGCTGCTTGGGGGCAGTAGAAACAAGTTATGAACGCAACATTGCACTTTATCATCAATTTTTAAGATGATATATTGAACTTGTTAGCACACAGTTGCTTATTTCCACATCCAGCAGTTACGGAGCAACATTATCATTCATTGTGAGTTCTGTTTCTGTCCACTTGGTGAATCTAAGTCCAATATTCACTTAGCTGCTAAATGCTCCACTATGTTCAGCTAGTCTACAGCTAACTGTGTCTGTTTGCTGTTTGGTGCTGAGCAGGTAGTGTACAGGGGTTTTTTACAGCTTTGTCTCTGAAAACAGCTGCCTGCTGCAACTGAAAATGACACTATAAGAGCGCTGAGAGTGAACCAAAACAGTAAAGTTGCAGCCGGACAGCTAGACAATGAGCTGAAACTCAATATAAAGCTCCGTAAAATCGAGGAGAGCTGCAGAGTCGCTGATCATTCTCTGTAGGTTCATCACTATGAACCACATTACACACTGTCATTTGATACATTGTTATTATAAAAGTATTAATAATAGACACTTAAAGGACTTTAGTTACCTATTAGAATAATTAAAATAAAACAGTTAACTCGCTAAAAATACAATCACCAATAAACTTTTGGTTCAGCTATTCCTCCTGGAATTTTTAATTGCTTGTGTAAAACATGACATCTACTTATTAGTACTACTTAGTCTACTTCTAATCTTAATCTTACTACTACTAGTATACATACACCAAGAGCAACATTTCACATTTTTGCTGTGAAACATATATTACCCTGCGGATGTTCCAACTGCAAATGCTATTAGCTTGTATGTCCATTACTTATATTGGGATATTATGCAAACAGTGAAATTTCAGTCTTTTCAGCTTCACCACACAAACGACAGCTATATCTATGATTCATGTTTTGAACATTTGAGTGCCAGCATCAAAGAGCCTTTTGTGTTGCAATAAAACCACTGAAATCCAGATCGAGGCTTTGACCGACCACAGTAATCTCAGTGGAGCGCTAGCATGCTAGCTAGCCTCTGAGGAGAAAACACAGTCTCCTTTGGAGCAGTGAGGCAGCTTTGAAAAATACACTCTGAAATGGAGATCCAGTGAGTTTTGACTGTGTATAAAAGGGCAAAGAAAACACAGAAGACAGAATGTGATCAAATCTCAGCTAAATTTAGATTTTATGAATGGGAGATTGCACGCAGATACACACATGTAACTTTTCTTTGACCTTTACTGCTGATTGGTTGATTGCTACTACCCACTTAACCATGTCCTGATGACTCTCCAGGGCAGGGTCAAAGAGCAGCTGCCTCATTTACCCTCCTCTTTTTCCTCTTCCTTCACTTCTCTTTCCATCCTTCGGCTCTGTGCCACTTGAGAGCATCAGAGAAACAATTATACTAATCAACAGGAGAGCAGCAGTTAGCATGAGAGAGGGGGGGTGTAAAAAGAGAAGAGCAGGAGAAGAATTAGAAAAACATCATAAGCATCTTTCAGACATGCACTTTGTTATGTAAGATATGATGTGCAATTTTACATGTTGGTCTAATGTCTGAATATGCACCTGTAAAAGTCTTGATGGCAATCTTAGTAGGTCAGACCTAACAACATTTCTGCATCACTTTCAACACAGCACAAGTCTGAAGTGATTGTTATCAGATTCATGTAGAAGCTGCGGCAGCACAAGTTTCAATGTGCAGAGGAAGAAAAACAAAAAATATGCATTTTGTTCCACTCACTAAGTAATCATGTAATCATTTTATTACTCAATTATCTTCTCTTGTGCACAAAGAAATCAGAGGGCAGTTAAATAAACCAAGAAACACTCTCATTGAGCCAATGTTGCTGAGGAGATCCTTTATCATCAGATCAGTCTATGAAAATGTGTTTCTCCTTATGGTGCAGGGTAAAAGAAGTAAAATACATGAAATAAAAAAACCTTTTTACAGCAGCAATAACAATCAGAACAGCACTTCCTGTACATTTTTCATTTTTATTCAAGTGAAGTCAATTTTATTTTTATAGCTCAATATCACAAATCACTAATTTGCCTCAATGGGCTTTGTGTCAAATGGCTTTCACATGCGATCTGTATCTGGATATGGACATGTTGATTCCATGTGTAAATGCAGACCGTACAGCGTGACCACATTCTTAAGAAAAGGACCCGCCCAGCAAGTTGAAAGGTCACCTGAGTCTGCCTCTTCCTTCTAGCTGCAAGTAGTATCGGTGGCTAACAAGTCTTCCTTGCAAAAAGTGATTTAAAAATTAACCGTGTTTACTGACAAGTCCACCGTCCCCACCTTACTAATTTGCATAGTGAGATCTGATCATAATGCCGGCACAGTCGAGATAAGGAAAACACTTATTATTATTATTACTTATCTCATGATCCAGATACACATACAGATCACATATTGATACCAGGTGGAAACAGTGGCCACTACGCTCCTTAATCAAGGCTTCTTCAACAGCAAAGTACGTTTTAAAATCCATCACTGAGACAGCCTGTGAGTGAACAGAAAACACTCTTCTTTATTGACATTGTAACATAAGATTCAAATGTTGGATGAGGTTTATTTTTGAGGAGATTTGTTTAGTAAATCATCTTATTTTACTGATGTTCATTGGGATGGTGACATAACTTAATTTAGTCAGATACTATAATGATGCTATGCTAATATTGTTATTTTTCAGCTCACTGTTGTTCTCAGCACACAGGTCTGACTGACAAAAACTCATCATTTTAACTGGTGAAATATATAACATTGCTAGCTTCATGCAAATCTGAAAAGGGCTATAGGGCATAAGGAAGAAATGTGGCAAGGAATAGAGAGTATATACATATCTATCTCATATGCTTATGACAACCAGTTTTGTGAGGACATTTGGTGTTCAAAAAGGTAAGAAAATACACACACACACACACAATCACTAGGATCATTTTGGACCACAGGACGACTGTCACTTCAGTATCATTTAATGACAATCCTAATAAAACTAGAGCTAAATGAAATCTCTCCGGGTCCAGAAACGGCTCCTTGAGGCCCAGGAAACATCAGTTTCCTTTGGTGATGTCATTTCCCTCTCTGTCAGAATAGACTGCCATACATGTGTCGCTGGGCAGAATATAAGTCATCTGTCATTGGCTGCTGATGCTAATGAAGCCCAGATGTGGCTCTCCTCTGGTTCCACCCGGCCACGCCCCTTTTATCCCATGTTGTCAAGGCAATACAGTGCCCAGAATTCTGCTGTTTATTTTGGTTGTCCCGGTGATGGGGAGCTGTAGCTGAGATGAAAGAGGAGCTGGGGGATGATGGACAAGCAAACACACACAAATGTGTCTGCATGTGTGGATGCGTTTCTGTGTGCATGCCCAAACACGCTGCTGGCTGTCAGCTGTCAGTTCAAGGTAGAAGTGCAACATGGGAAATCAGACGCAGATGACAGCCCTCTCTGACAGCTTCATGCAACAATTTCCTGCTGTGAGTGAAGATTTTATTTTTATCAAGGATTCTTCATCTTCATTTTTGTGCCTAATATTAACCATAAACTTAAGCCATACCAAAGTTTTTCTCATATAACTATCATTTTTATTTTTGTTTTTAAGACACAATTCCACAAACAGGTATGAGAGTGGTATCGATCTTCTCATCTAATCTAAGTTGAACTATTCCTTTTAAAAATGTAGTTTTGGTGCCTAAACCAAACCAAATTTTGCCCATAGAGCTAGAGAGCAAGAGACAAGAGACTCATTGTCTGTTTCAATTACCTCAACAGAAAATAAGAGCAACTGGAAGGTCCTTGTTTTTCTGGTGTGACACGTCTGTGTTCATCTTTATAAAAATATCTCAATATATACAGTACTGTGCTAAAGTTTTAGGCACTTGTGAAACAATGCTGCAAAGTGAAGATGCTTTCAAAAATAATTCCATGAATAGTTTTTGTTTATCAGTTAACTTGATACAAAGTTCATTAAACAGAAGAAATCTAAATTAAGTCAGTATTTGATGTGAGCACACTTTGCCTTTAAAACAGCAGCAGTTCTCCTCGGTACACCTGCACACAGTTTTTCAAGGTATTTGGCAGGTCAGTTACTCCTAAAGTGCACAGTACTGTATGTACAGCATGTACATAAGCAAGCACATGTTATTTCCAGCTGTTTATTTGAATAAAGTTTGATTTTTTTTAACCTACTGTCCACTGAAAGTGAGTGTAATAGTAATCTTAGTATCTTAGTGGCAGAGTAGAAGAGTAGAGTATAGGCCTTTTTCACAGCAGACAGTTGAACTTGTCATTGAAGCACAGCTGTTACTAATAATAATAACGATGGCTCTTTTCTATTCAAGTGTACCAGTGAGTCGTGACAGTGTGACAGTGAGTCAGCATGCACAACAACAGGACCCTGAAACTGAGGCAGCTGAATGAAATTCAAGTCATCATTCATTTTATTATTTACACCAGTGCTTCTCCTAATGTGACATATAAATCTGTCTAGCAACCTGCAGGGATTTTAAAAGTTGTTTTTGTTTACTTAATTTAATTTCCAAAGCAAAAGTCTTCAATGTAAAACCAATGACCACATTAGAGCCACAAACTGAGGCCGCAGTTGTACAAGTTACATGAACGTTGTTTAAGAACACATTGACCACAAGCTGGTTATACAGCTTGCTGCAATCAAGATAAGATCATTCTCCTTGTTTGACTGTATGTTTACATCAAATGTACCTGTAGTGTTGAATATTTGTGCAGATGCCAAGAGCAGAAAGTCAAAGCAACAAGATTGATCTACTGTAAGCCATTCTCATACTGCGTAGAAGTGTAACCATGTATAGAAAACAAAGTCAATGTCGAAGAAGAAGCTGCGTAGCTTCCATAGCATGACTGGAGGGGGACTTTTATTTTGAATTTAGCAGCTAATGATTCAAAATAGTGTTGAAACAGTAATAATGAACATTGTAGTTTTGCAGGGGCTGTTACAATCCTTGTACCATCTTAATGAAAACAGTAAATACATAACATACAGTAGACAAACTGTCTGTATGATCTAGTCCTTTAAGTCATTTTTTCCTCGGCCATGAGGGTCAGCATCTGCTACTACTGTGCCATGTGATATGCTTCAGTGCTGGAAAATACACTTCATCTACTGACCCCTCTAATTGTATCCGTCTGTATAGTTTCCAGTGTACAGAGTGAAAGGACCACCGTCTTCCAGTCATGTCCTTCCATCCATACCTGTCACAACTAAACACTTTCTGTCAGGAGTCAGGTAACCAATGGAAACTTGGCAGTTGGCAAGGAAGGTGGTCTCTCCCTCCACACACACGCACACACTGGTCAGACAGTGCACATACAGTCACATCTAATCTATGACCAGTGACTCTCCCTGACATCAAGTTAAGTAATCTCAGATGCCTACACACACACACACACACACACACACACACACACACACACATACACACAAACACGCAAATGCGTGTATGGTGACACACCCGTACCGTGTCACTTCCAAGCAGTGAGATAAGCCACAGCATGTCATGGCCAAACCAAAAGCAACTGCTGCTTTAAAGCAAAAACAACTGTGTGTTTGTGGGATGCTGGGATGTTTTTGGCTCAGGAGGGAAACCAAGCCCACTAACAAACACTGCCACCGCTCACGAACCCTGATGTCATAACGATAAATGTGCCACTGTGCAGTTCAGGGGTAGAAAAGGGGCAACAACCTTTTATCATTAGATACTATTTGACCAGATTTTCCCACTAAAAACTGTACCAATGTTTCACCTAATCAAACTATTGCACAAGATTAAATGAGATATTGTATGTTTTTTTAAAAAAAAAAAAAAGAGTTCTATCTCATCAAACACAAAACTTGCATAAAACGATTCAGCATTAGAGCTTCATCTTGTTGCACATCTGATACTTTTAGGCAGATGCAGGTTAAAGAAAATAATCCTCCTTGTGAATGCTAACGCTAAAAGGTTTGACAACTAAATGACCCATCAGCTCTCTTCAAGAGGCAGGTGTCTGCAGTGTGTGAGTGTGTCCAGAGCTCTCAGACCTTCTTAACTCATGACATTTTTGAAAAAGTGGTAATTAAGGCCCCTACATAAAGGTAATTTCCGCAGTTTTCAACTGTACCAGGCAATTTTTTTAAATTTTCATATTGACAGGTTTATAAACCAGAAATTGTACTGTGACATTTATGTGAAGGAAAAAACCTTGATCTAAACTAAAGGATAATGTCCTTTTAACATTAAGTCTGCCGTGATGGTAAACATTCAGAGGGCTAATTGTCGGCTGCCCTCACTCCCTCCTCCATTTGAATGAATTCGCAGATGCTGTCTGCAGGAGTGTTTTCCTAAATCCTCAAATCCTATGAAGGGGATGGGATTAGGGAGCAGTGGAGTGGAGGGGTCTGCCACAGGTGAGAGACAACAAAAAGGATTTTATTTGCAGTCTACATTGAAACAGTTGGCTGCTTTATTATTAGAACAATGTATGTATTTCATTTGCCTTGTGTTTTCTTTCCTAAAATATTGATAATCTGACAAACTCACAAGATTTATCCTGTTAACTATACCATTAAATATTCAGTATATACAAAACATTTTTTGCTTTAGCTGTTCTGAACACCTGGAGTAGATCTTCACAGGGAAAAGTATCAGGCTCACAGAAAATGATGCGCTTTATATTTCCAGCTGTAAAATTTCAAAAGCTTCACAATGTTTTATCTAATAGAATTGACTGTAAATCGGATATTCACCAGTGAGCTGAAACTGATACGACTAAAATAGCAAATAATATTTTCTAAATTCCTCTTTTTGGGAAGTTTAGGAATAAACCCAACATTTTACACATTTACTGTATCCTGAATTTCTTCAAAGTCCCAATAGACTGATGAATGTCTGGTTGCTGCTTTAATGCTCCCAAAGTCTTAAAATGTGATGTGATCGTAACAAAAAATGCTGGTGAGCCACTCAGCGTCATCTAAGGGAGAATCTTACAGCTTAAAATTATAACATTCTGTCCAGTGGAGATAGTGTCAAAGATTTGACATCCCAAACAGTAATCATATAACTATATTTCATTTAAAATACTAGTCAGATCAGTCTTGCAACATGTATAACTGCAATACTACAATTTGTTTGGGGGTTCAGTCAGTAAATTAGATGTTTTTGTGGTTCTTACAGTTGTAAGATAGCTTACACTTTTTTATGACATGTTTAATGCTGTCTATCCTACAAGCATGCCATTAAAATCCCCCCTAAAGACCCTGTTTTGAAGGCTGGAGGACAGAGCTATTGGGTTGCATATGCACAGATAAGACCCAGAGGGATTCTTGACCTAGTCCCTTGCCTTGCCATTCACAAAGTGCCCTCTGAGAATGTTTTCATTCATGCCTTTTCGACCCCGGTCTTTGGCTTGCTATCATCTTCATTTAAGGTTTGACAAGGTAATCATGGAAGAAGAGGTTCTCTGTAGAAACAAGAGCACTCGCTCTTTCCAAAAGAAGGAGAGACCACATGTCACAGCCAGACCCTGTCTGTGTGTGCCTGAAAGCAAAAAGGGATAAAACTTAATAGATACACATTTGATTTATTGAGTTACTTATGTTGCATGTCAAAAATAGGGTTTCACTCAGTCTGAGGTAATTTAATCCGTGAAACTATGTTGTTCTAATTTATTCTGACCATGTTTGTGGAGTTAAGGCGGAGGTTTTGCTGTGTTGGGGAGTTGCCCTGGGAGTCCTGCTGGTCAGACGGTGTAGATGTCTAAATAAATATAATTCAGTCCCCAAACTCGACCTGTCCTGTGTTCACAATGTCCCAAATGGCAAAAAAAGATGAGAAATACTGATAGTGTCAGCCTGGGCTAACTGAATCTAAATGTCTCTCACAGGAAAAGATCTGAAAGATCTTAGAAAGCAGCCTCAAGTGCTGAAGTCAGAGTGGACTGTGGAGAGTATAATAATATATCATTTCTGTTCAGTAAGCATTTTTTTTTTTTTGAGGAGTGATTTTTAACTTAGCTATATTATGAGCCCAATTTGACAAGGTTTTCAAGGCTGTGATACATTTTTTTCTGCTGGTTTTCTTTTTTTTTTTTTTTTTGCGGCTGTTTTAAATATTAAACCCAACACAGCAGCATCACTTTGCTCATTATGAGAACTCTAGAAATGACCCAGCACACTGCTCTTGCACCGCATCACAATTTATTGATCATAAATTAAATACGTAAATTGATCTCATTATGTCATCGTGAGAACAACAAATAAAAACAGAGGTAACTGTCATGCTAAAAATAAAAAGTTTTGATTGATGCAGCAGCGGGCGGGTCCAGACAGTCAGAGTGGGAGGCGCGCTGAGCTTTTTAAAATGACTAGAAAAAAGCTGAGACTCGTACCAGCGGCGAAAGAACTAAGTCTTCATAAGAGAAAGAAGCAACGCTGAAGTGACAATCTGGAGTACAGTGGACTAATAACAAGGTGCAACAGTCTGCTGCTGTGGAGTAACAACATCTGGCTGAACGGGGATGCAACGCAGGAGCCGGCAGATGCTCCGTGAAAATGTTTAACTCTGTCTCCAACAGCGTGGTGAGTTGGATATATTCACATTAATAGTTCTAATATCTTTTCTACAAGTTCAAATAGATTTTACTACAGGCTGGAGGTTTCATTTCCCAGCTGAAATAACAAGGAAGAAATGCTTCGGCGACGTTCGTTAATTAGGTGGGACCCAAACTTTTCTATTACCCATTATATTTTATTATATTATATTATATCCCACCGTATATCATTTAAAACATATTATTATTATTATTATTATTATTATTATTATTATTATTATTATTATTATTATTATTATTATTCATTTTTCGATAAAAAAAAATGAAGGCAAAATGAAGGTTTGATAATAGTAGAATATAAAGTTGCCATAAATTATTTTCTGCTAATAAAAAGGGATGGAAATTTGAAGGGTGTGTTTTTTTTCCATGCTTTGCTGTCCCCACGTATTGTTTAACAGAAAATAATTGACTTACAAGCTACAGTACAACTTAGAATAGTGAAGCTACAGGCCTAAACCATAAAAGTGACTTAAACATGAGGTTGAGGTTGCATTAAAAGGCTATATGTTGTATCTAGTAGCCTAAGTAATCTGACATTTGGTCATATTAATGACATATGAGGGAGGTATACAGGTCCAGTGCTTCCGGTTTTGTTTTTTGTTTGTTTGTTTGTTTTGTTTTTTGTTTTAGCATTATATCAAATTCTGTATGAAAGAGATAAATTTTAAAAAATGCAATAATCCACTTTGTGGCCTTGTTGTTTTCGCATTAATGCGTTGCACAAATATTCATTACCCACCTAATATCCAACAAAAGTAACCGATCTCCAAGAATTTTTCATTAAAGAAAAAAAAACATTATTCCCAAAGTGTCTTTCGCACAAAATGTAGCGTTACTTGCATCAGCATGTGGGCCAATTGTGTTTTTATTTATTTATTTTTGTATTTTATTTCGATTGTAGTAGGGCTATTTTCTGTCTACACAAAAAGATTTTTAGATTATTAAAATATGTCTCGGCAACATATTGCTACAGTTCAGAAAGGCAGCCAAACCAGCCAAATTCATGACAGAGTTGTGCACAATGGAGTTTAATATAGAAGGAATGTGGGGGAATCACGCTGAAAGAGCCCGCAGGTAAAACTCACCTGCGCCTGGCTGATGGCTCGTTATCATATGCACGTGCTCAGCTGAGCACAATTAAACAGAATCTCATTCAGCTGTGAGCGCGTGCTGAGGGCCGGTCTAATGGTGTCCCAAGTAGCTAATTGAACACACGGAGAAATCTGTTGTTTCGTGGCAAACAAAGTTGTAAAGTGGTAAAAGACGTCCCCAGGGAAGTGAATATATGCACCACTGCAGTCCACGGCAAACATGACCGTACATAAATACAATAAAGGCGCAGATAGGGATACCAGAAGTTTGGTCAAATATTTCGTTTTGGAGGGGTGACCTTTATTAATGAGGTCATCTCTGTGGTTGTCATGGAAATGTGAAGGGGTTCAAGGGGACATTAGCTTACTTGTGGTCACTCCGGCCTGTGCGTCACTTCGGGCTTGTCGCTGAGACGATGTCGGAGAGAGAAAGAGGAACGACGGAGGTTGTTTTCACTCAGCTACAACAAGGAAATATTTTTGTCGACACAGTAGGTGTTTTCAATATCAAATTAACGACTTTTTGTCTGAGTTCACACATCTTAAAGGTGTGGGCCAACAGGCAGAGGGTGAAAAGTTAAATGGAAGGAAGCTCGCCTGACGACGCATTAAGTTTTTAATTCTTATATAGAATATATCACAATATGCTAACCAAACAAGCTAGTTTTAAAGTTGTTTTGGACACTTGCTTTGCTTTTGTTGAGGGGCTAATCAACCTCAAAACGACGCTCTAAATTTTGTAATTGAGGTATTTTATGAAATGGTAATTTTCAAAGTCAGAAAAGGTTCTTTATAAGCTGTTGTTACATTGTCAGACTGTGGCTTCTGACAGGGTTCCTCCGGGCCTGATGATGTTTTCGAGGAGGACTCGTATTCCCCCTCCTCCCTCTCCTCGTCCTCCTCCGTCCCCGCTGTGGCCTCCCTGCAGGGTAAACCCCTGTGCGCGTCCTGCGGCCTGGAGATAGTGGACAGATACCTGCTCAAGGTAGACTGACATCAAAACCCGTAGCCTATAACCATGGCTGGCATAAGGCTCATGGGCAACACGGCAATTATAGGCATATTCATAAGAAAGCTATTATAGAGCCATTTAGCCTCAGTGTTTCCAGTTTCTAATGGCTGAGGCTAATTTTACCGTCGAGGATCAAGAGTCAATTAACCTGATTTTATGTATTTAAGACATTTATTTGGTACTAGAATTATTCTACCTCTTTTTAGTTTTTCCCTCCCCTCTTAAAATGTAAAATTTAAATTTTAAACATTTTAAAAATGAATACGTACATTAAGATTATGAGATCCCCTTTTGCATCATGTTTCACATTTTAAATTTGAATTTGTGTTTCAAATTGGTAATTTTTACAATTTTTGACACGCTGTATATCAACAGTTTGGCCTCCATTTACAGTTTAATGCTGCTTACAGTGCCATAGTAGATGTTTTTCTTTATTTCTGGCACCATGCTACATCATTAGTGAATTACAGTAGTATATTTTGAATTTGAGTCTATTATTAACTTTCTTCACTAAAAAGTGGACCAGTAAATTAGCCAAATCTCAAAATCAGAGGCTTACTAATTTTAGCAGTCTCTTAAATGCATTCAGTATAAGGATAACTGCCAGTATTCTATTTTAAATGTTGTGTAAAATAAAACCTTTTTTTCTGTTTCAGGTGAACAACTTGTGCTGGCATGTGCGCTGCCTCTCATGCAGTGTGTGTAATACATCATTGGGGCGGCACGTGAGCTGCTATATCAAAGATAAACAGGTTTTCTGCAAACTCGACTACTTCAGGTATGACATCCCTGACAACTTATGATAAGATAAGAACAAGTTTGATGTTTTTCCATGTTCCATCAGTGGTCCAGACTAATTTTTATGTGTATAGCCTCATCAGTTTTACATAACTCTTCACTGTGCGATTGAGGGGAGAATAATGCTGACAACTTGTCACATGGGTGTACTTTGAAAAACACTAGGGGTAAAAAGGTAGGTAGCAGAATTTTGCCACTTGATGTTGAAAATCAACACAACACCTTGGAAGGCAGGAAAATAATATTTTGTAGGTTTACATGTTTTCTGCCATGAGAAGGTCTGACAACTTAGCATTACCAGAATGAATGGATTATTTTTATATGTATTTCTTTAGGAGTAAAAGACCAATATGCCCCTTTTTAAGTGAATGAAGCTGACTCAGGTGAAGACAATGTCACTAATTTTGTTTATTTCTCTATTCTGGAAAAAGAGGAAACTGTAACACTAAACCTCAATGGACATTTAGAATTTTAACTTCAACTCCAGTTTATTTAAAGTGCACGTCACCCAGAGAGTCTCTGTACACTTTACAAATCAATAAAAACAACATGTAAAAGTATACACACACTGACACACACATACACAAGTAATAATGTTAATATTACAACAAGGTCGAGGCTAGTCATTCTGAAAACAGAGATCACATAATTATAACAGGGTTGGGATAGCTACATGTCAAGGAGGAAAACAGAAAGTGATTTGGGTTTCCAGTCGGTGAAATTAGGAGAGGTCATTGTAAACTTCAAATATTTCAACAAAAGTATTTTACATAATCTGACAGACTCTCCTAATTAAGGAAACATTGTCAGCAGTGTTGTCTCTCTCTCTCTTCACATATCTAACTGCTTTGAAAATGTCTTTCATTTAAGACAAATGAACAACCAATATTAATTTTATTTCAGCCTATTGTACTCACTTGGATTCCTTGATTTTATTTCAGTTTAATATCAATTTTGAAAAACAGGCTAGTTTATCATTTTGACTGACAGAATTTTGGATTACGATGCCTCTGAATTGAATATGAAGTCGATCAGACTCTGAGGAGATACTTAACAGCATGTAGAGTGTTTTATAATTTATGACATATTGACCCCACAGGTTCAATATCAAAACAACATTAAATAAACAGTCAATAAATAAGCATGTGTCAATGCGACAGCTTTACAGTCTGTGTAATGGAAGAGTGGCTGTGTTTGTGTTTTTTATAAATTAGAGCTATAGATATATGTAGAGATAGGTTATTCTGCAATTTTAGTCTTGGATTATAATGAATATTACTGCTAAAAAGTGGAAACATTTGTTTTGGATGGATTGTATTCATGCATTTTCATTTTGATCCATTCATGGGGAACACTGGGAGTACACGGAATAGTGCCATCAGAGGCAGATTTAGTGATTTGGGGGCCCTAGGCAAACTCAGTCATGGGGCCTATTTCATGCCTTATTTTTAGCCTTTGTCTCATTGAGAATGTTGGTATTGGTGGTGGTAGAAGAAGTAGCCAACTCAAAATACCACACTAAACATACTCTGTTAAAAATAAAAGTCCTGCATTCAAACATGTACTTTAAGTAAAAATGCAGAAGTATTATTACCACAATGTTATGTTATAGATTTAACTACCCAGCAGCATATAAGGTAGTTTAAATTGACATTCAAATGTCGCTGATAAGGTAGTGTGTCTGTTGTAGTCATGATAATAATACAAGTAACATGTAAAATAATATAATTCAAGTAAAACTTTAAATGCAGGACTTTGACTTGTAATGGAGTATTTTTATTTAACACTATTGTGACTTTAAAGATCTGAATACTTCCTCCATCACTAGCAGCAGCATGTTGCTACATGTTGTTTTCTTCTGTCCTGAAAGCAGTTTTCTTTTCTTGTAGACTACTAGTTGACTCTCCCTCTTCCTTGAATGCAGTTTTTTTTTTCTTATGTCATCATCGTTCTCTTTTCTGTTTTCATGAGGGTTTGTAGGAGAAGAGGGTAGATGCTCTCATCTAACAGATGAGTCAATGTGACAGGAACATGTTAGTAACTGTGGTCCTGCTAGTAGTTTCAGGAGGAGCAACAGAAAAGCAGATTACCTTTTGAGTTTTACAATGATTTACTTTACTTTTCCTGTTTTGTTTTGTTTTTCTTTTGGAATGTGTTTTGTGATAATGCTGTGTCACTGCTTGATGTGTTGAATTGCACATTACCTTGAAGAGTTTCTGCGTCCTTAGCAACATGTGAGTTGAGAGGTGTGCAGCAGCTTGTCCAGTAGTCAGTTGATCTGTAGTGCATGGGGGGGTTGCATGTTGACAGTGATTTTTTTTTTTTTTTTTCTCTCAAAGTTCTTTGGGGTCTTTTGTAAGTAATTTCAGGGTATAGAGAGTTTGAATAGTAACACAATTTTGTATGTTTCATATCTAAACATTATAATAAATCTATAGCAGTGGTCTACCTTGCCTAATGGTAAAGTCCGCCCCTGAGTGCCATGGGTTTGGGTTCATCAAAGGAAAATTTTGTTATTGTTTGGATATTAATTGAAGTTATGGGTCCAGCAATCAGATCTCACAGTCAGCTGGCATTGACAGGTGACATTAAATCCTAATGACATGATGGGTAGTTTACACCAACAGCCAGCTAAGTGCATCCACTCCTCAAGCCAGCCTGGTACAGGCTGAGTGTTGGCTGTTGATAATCTCACACACATACTGGTACATGTTGGTAATGAGGGACCAATTGAACAGACCCAAAATCTTTCCCAGAAGTGGTTATACTTTTAATGGATTAGACTCCAGAACAGACCAGATACATGCAGTAACTAGTGATAAAAGGTCGACATGTTAATTTGAGGGTAAAAAGGAGGCAACTGTAGGGTAAATTTTAACATTATCACAATATATATATATATATATAAGTACTGGGAGACTGAAAAGATGTGTGTGTGTGTGTGTGTGTGTGTGGTATATTCTCGTTCTTTTGCAAGACGTATAAAACCTGTTTTGTCCATGGTGGTCAGCATCTCCACAGACTGACTAAATATTACTGAACTATCATTGATCCCCTAACCCCCATACACTTCAGCTAAATAAAAGTAATGATTCCTTCTCACACGTTTTTTGCACTCTTCTTCAGGAGGTATGGGACCCGCTGTGCTCGCTGTGGCCGTAACATCCATTCTAGTGACTGGGTGCGTCGGGCACGAGGCAGCACCTTCCACCTGGCTTGTTTCTCCTGCACATCTTGTAAGCGGCAGCTGTCCACTGGGGAGGAGTGTGGACTACTAGAGAACAGAGTCTTCTGCCGACCACACTATGACATTATGATGGAAAATATCAAGCATGCTAAGGAAAATGGTGAGTAAATGGATAGGATAAATAACATAAATAATAGATGGATAACAAGGGTTTGGCTGGATAACCAAAACCTTGAAAGAAAAAAACTCATTAGGAGTGTGTTGAACAAAAACATTAATCTAATTTATAAACACTTCTTCAGTATTTGTAACAGTCTCATATCAAACTATATTAAAAACAGATTAGATTACATGCAACTGTTACAAATCATTTTAAATCAGTTTCGCTCAACAAAACACTGTGTATCCTTGAGCCCTAACAAACGTGTTGAATGCATTTTCTACATCATACAACATTTGCAGAGCAGATTTATCTTAAACATTTGAAACCGACATTGTTTACATCCATGTTTACTAGTTGGCAGCCTTCTTATACTCTGCCTTTTTGGCACATTGCTGCACTTCTTGGTGCATTAGAGCTACCTGTAGATCAGTGGAATAATGTGAAACTAATGGCAGGAATGTGTAACGTGTGTACAGTATGTGTATCCTCATGCACATACTGAAACTACGAGCCCAACATGGATTTAACAATTAAAGAAAAATACAATGGTAGCAAAAAATGGCAGATGATGCATGATGATAATCTTTGTAATGTGTCCTTTGTCTTGTCCTTAAGAGCAACCAAAAACAGAAGAAGATGAGGCAGACAAAGATGGCTCCAGCACCATGCCCAGACCTGCTAAAAGGGCCAGGACCAGCTTTACTGTTGACCAGTTACAGGTACTGTGTGTGTGTGTGTGTGTCATTACTACTGCTGCAGTTATTGGGTCAATTTTTCTTTCTGACATTTGTCAGTATGATTGATGACTTCCACAAAGGTGTTAGTCAAAGAATGTTTGACTGATATTTTTATGTCCAGAAACAAGACTCCAGATGAGTGTTAATGTTCCTCTGTGTCCAGGACGTGTAAATATGTTTGCCAGAACAAATAAAAAGCCAATGATATGTGGTCAGCTTGTTTGATGATTTTCTGCCCTCTAGTGGCAGTTATTATATTGCACTTTCAGTGCACTGGTGTCTTGTTAAAAAAATCAACCAACCATGTAAACCATGTTTTTCCTGTCAACTCCGTCTCTAGGTAATGCAAACTCAGTTTGCTAAAGATAACAACCCTGATGCCCAGACTCTCCAGAAACTGGCAGAGAGGACCGGTCTCAGCCGCAGGGTTATCCAGGTAGGCCAAAACTGCAACTTTTGCTGTCAGGAAAATCACTGTGGTTTAAATACTATTTATTTCATCACATTGTGGAAAAGATACAGACTACATTGAGTCAGGATATATGCTCACAGTGGATAAAGACTGATGGCTTTGTGCAATGATTCTAGTTGAATGACTCCAAGTGGAGTCCTGTAGTTGGGCTTTACCCACTTATATTTTATGTTTATACACTAAAAATGTGCATGCACATATGTAACTGATCCAGATGGGTCTGTTTAACTCTAAGAGGACTGACCCTCCCACTGTTGTACCTATAGTATAATGCACGGAAACTCAACTAATAGTCACATTATTATCAATCTGTTCTCTCCACTTCAGGTTTGGTTTCAGAACTGCCGAGCTCGTCAAAAGAAACACATCAGCCCACATCCTGTGTCCTCAACAATGATGACATCACTTGCTCCTGGTCAGCTGACACCACCTTTGATGGAGGATCTGCAATACACAACCTACATTTCACCAGATGCACCCCTTCTCACTACATTAACTTATATGGATGGTAAGAAAGACACACTCATCACTATGCTAACCAAGATTTTAGCAAGACAGTAAATATATCTCACCTCTAAATGCCCACACACAGCCAGGTCAGTGCTAACATTATGCAACAAATACAGGAAAACATGTTGTATAGTCTCCATGGATACCATTTACAGCAATGTCAGAAATTCTCACTATAGTAAAAGAATCTCATTACTGCTGTATATTAGAGTCTGAATCTGATGATTTCTTAAAAAACATGCAGTAATTGTTACTCAGATTCACAAGGAAATAATGTGGTGACTTTAATAGTTTGTCTTTATGGTTCATTTATACAGTATGTATCATTTGTTTTTACTTTTCCAGTCCAAACTCCAGACCCACTTTTGCTTCAGCCCCTCATGTCTCATCCACTGGCACAACAGCCAGCCAGCCATGCCTGACTTACAGCCTGCTCTGGAGAGCTGAAACTGATTGGCCGAGGAGAAGAGCAATCATTACTGTTAAATAAACAATCCTGTGAGGGTTGGATGAGTTTAATTCATAAACTGTCCAGCAAATAACAGCACTGAATTAGTTTAATTAACTGTACCTATTGTGTGAACACACACTTCAAAGAATCAACCTGTTCAGTCACTGAATTAATATCATTTAATCACACATGGATTCATCGATGAGAAGCTGAAAATGTCAAGTAAAGTAGTGATGTTTGTAAGATGAACCTTTTTGTTAATATGTATGTGTTATGAATTTCTTTGTGTTTTAATTTATTTGGAGAATATGATGAGATAAGGCACTTTGTTGGAAAATTATGTAAACAGCTTTGGTTTTCACTAAGATGTGTTTTTTTTTTTTTTGTTTTTTTTTTCAGGATGTATCGGAGAAATGTTTTGGAATTTACAAGAGAGAAAATGAGATGATTTGTGTTTGTGTATAAAGACTACTAGATTTTTTTTTTTTTTTAATATTTAGATTGGGTAGATTTTAGATTGGGTTATTCTACAAATTTAAACTACTGGAAATGGTACATGAATAGAGAAATTCTCCTGTTCCTTTCTGTCTTACAGTGCAAGTATAGCAGACAGCAAGTATGGACTGTCCTCCTGCATTCTCCTCTTGCAATGCCCAAGCCTCATTCTCGACACATCTGTGTGTCTATTTAGGAAAAACAGCATTTCTTAGGATGCTTTTCAGTAGACCATGTGTAAAGCACAGACAAACGGCAATATGATGTATGATTTGTCAATGTTGGATGCCACTAGAAGCCATGTTTGAGCTACACCCCTTGAATTGACTTTTCACATTACATGTTGATAGGTGGGAATTAAAGTTCATGGCTGCAACAAAACGCCTGTCTGTGTCTTGTTAAAATTCACTTTGCATTCCTGGGATCATCTTTGCAAAGATGGTGTTAGCGGTGGAATGTTACCTGAGTACAGTTTCTCTACTACTTTTATCTGAAAGCTGTAGTCAGAAGTTACGTTGCAGATTAAGATGAATTTTCAGTTTCCCAACAGAACATAAAGTTGTTAAATTAGCTCCACTATAGCCAATAACTATATTACTGACTGTTATTGTTCTGGTGATTTTACACAGAAAGAAAACATATCATGAGGTCCAGCTGAAACTGTTGCAACATGTGTCTCTCAGTCTTTATCTCTCCCCCTCAGTTTCTGTATCTGTTCTTCACTCATTATTCTTTTCTCTCGTCTTTCTCAGTTCTCCATATAACTTTTCTCCTCATACCCTGATCTATTTCCTCTGAGTTTGTCATCCCCTGTCTCTCCTGCCTCTCACTCTGCTCTCCTTCCCTATTTCTTCCTCCTGACCAGTCTGCAGCATTTTTTTTGCTAAATTTGGTGATAAAGTCTCTTTTGCTCTTCCTCTTAATTTTTGTCAGAAGGCCAATTCAGCTGCACTGACCTACAATAGTCAAGATGAGAAAGGATCTCATCATTTTATATTGTAGGAGCATATGACCAATAAGTTACAGTAAAGTACATTCAAACAAATAATAAACAGGAAGTTATATTTGGTTAATAACTCTATTTCCAGTCTGACAGTGAAGGATGCAGCCTGTTTGTGTGCTCACATTAACAGAGTTTAACAGGAAGGACCATTTTAAATATTTTTATATATTTAATATATAAACAAATTATAATAATCAATCTTCTGGCACTGCAATTTTAAGGCTAAAGTCCTCACCAGACCTTCATTACACTGTCAAGCTCCACATTTGCTAAATGTTACTGATTAAAATGTCAGACAGCAATGTTTATTTAACACTGCAGCTCTAAGATCAGGATTCAGTTAACAACACAAGCTGCTTCATTTTACGACAAGTGATGAACTGAAGTTACTCGGACCAAAATGAGGGAAAACTGCTTCTGTGTAACGCTTCCTCTTCCAGTTAACTTAACTTTTGGCTATTATCATAATGTTGAACGTGGTCTTTGAATTACACTAATATTGAACAATGAAATGTTGACTAAAAGGCTTTAAATTCAGGGGCACCTGTTTGCTGGTTAGCTAGCCAGCACCGTTGATTATTTAACACCCCCTTTGTCATTTTCCAGGGAGACCATCCTCCCATCCAGGTCTTCATTTCATTACTGCCATTATTTGTTCATATGAAACTTGTGTTCTTTTGATGTAATTTGACCTCACTGTTGTGTGTAACAACAGGGTTATTACAGTTATACGGAGTCTTCATTGAGAAATATTTGGCATCAGGAAAAAAGGTTAATATTGCATATAGTTTAATGCATTTATTGATAAGTTTGATTTAAAATGCTCTTAGAGGTTAAAATCAATATATTTACTATGACCAGAGCCTCCTGTAAAATTAACAAATAACAAATCTTAGCCCTGCTTTCATTTTTACTACATATATATACGGTATGTGTTTGTGTAAGAGAGTGAGAGAGCAAGCAAGAGAAAGAGAGAGGGATATCTTGCCCAATGTGCAATTTATGTAATTAATAAATATATATTACAGTGGGTGTGTTTCTTGTGTTTCTAATTGTAATTGCCTGCCAATATAGGCCATAATACTGAATCTATTTAGGATTTCTACATAAAAGATATTTCTTAATGTAGTATATTAGCCATTCAGAACACCAAAGACAGTTCTTACATATTAAGTTCAGGAAAAATTGAAAAAATAAAATCATTGTCTGCAATATAAATGCACGATTATGAGATCAGAATCTTTGCTTCTGTGGTTCATTCTAGACAGATACAGTTGTCTTATGCTCATTACTTTGAATAAAAAACAGTACTGGTGTATTAGTAGAAAAATAAAAGGAATATAAAGACAACATAATTTCACAATTGGTTCCAATTACACCAAGTTTAAAACTGGACCCAGGCAAGATGGCTTCAATATGGTTCCATCCCAGAAGGGCAAGTCATTATGAGACATGGCATCTAATGTCTTATATCTAGACGTGGCCGAAATTATTGGTACCCTTGCATTTTATTAAAATAATGCACCATTCGTCCTGAACAGTGTTGAAATGAAAAGATATTTTACTATCAATGCGTGTCTGTTTGGTTTGCAGTGGAACAAAACAAAAAATTGTGAAAATAACTGAATTCATGCTTATTCTACAAAGACATTCTAAAATAGCCTGGACAAAATTATTGGTATCCTTTAGAAGTTGTAAGAAATCATTGATTTGTAGTGATACTTTAAGCAGACTATTGTGTATCACTGGTGTTTTCAATCTCATAATCACTCATGCAGCCAGTTCAAAAGGAGAAAATTACTCCCTCTGCTGTTTTGTGCCACTGTGTGCATCACATTGAACATGGAAAACAGAAGGTTTTCCAGGAAGACAGTTCCAGGAAGTTTTCGGCGAGCAATTTGAAAATGTATATACAGAGAGACAGAACTGCGATTTTTGGTAATTAGTACTCAATAAATGCATTGATTTACAATATTTATATAGTGTATGTATATATGTAATATGTTTATATAGCACACCAGCATGTGTATGTAGTTACATCAATATGTTTGTTTAAAAAGTAAAATTCCTTTAGATTTGAGGATTAGTGTGAACTTCTGTTACCTGCCTTGTTCACATATTTTAGGCTAATGTTACGTTGGTTAAGAGTGTGTTGTTCTTGTTTCTTGCTTTGAATTAAAAAAAAAATTATGTTCTTAAACTTGTATGATAGTCAAGAGCAATCACATCCTGATGGTTATTGATATATTTAGAGGGAGGGGAAGGGATGTTTCAAAATTAATTTCTATCATTGCTTTAGTTCATGGTGGTTTCAGTAATCCCATGGTAACTAAGAGCCTATGTAATCTTAATGATTTATGTAATCTTTAGCTTTCAGATAGGACAGAAGATCAATAGGTGACTATTAATGATTGTCAATGAATCACTGGACTAGCAGCAGCGGCACAATGATGTTAAGGGTGTTATCTTGGGAAATCCATTGCAAATAAGTGGAATTAAATGAATCTTTTTATATACAATTCTTATGCGCCTCTGCACGTATTAATATATACATTGATACATAATATATTCTTTGGCTTGTATGTTCAGAAATCTGCTATTAAAAAGGGTGCATCATGAGGGTACACATCACATCCAGACAAGACACATTAAAACACATATGTTTATACACATGACCATATATTTTATTTATATAGTCTTTTGTCTTTTTACTATGCACTTATTTGCCACAATGAATTCATTAAACAAATCTCGTATAAACATGAATAGCATGTAAAACAGTTTGTGCCCTTTCCTCCGTGTTGTCCTTGCGTATAGTCTCCACCAGGGTTTGCTGTGTTCCAATCGCTTTGAAAGAAGTATGAATATACAGTTTCCTCTCTGACACAGAGGGGAAAAAATGGTTGGCTCAAGTCACTAGAAGCAGCCTGCTCTAGGCCATTTGTGCCCTGAGGTTCAGTTTAGCTCCCACTACTTTATGGAGCTACAAAATAAAAAGGAGAAACTTCTCCATGAGGTAGGTGTTTAAATGTCAGCCATGTTTTATTTTTTCTAAACCAATTCTAAGAAACACACACATCCCTTTGTTTATAATGCCTACTTTTTGTATTTAGTTTATTCATTTATTACAGAGCTTTTGTCTCTTTTGTGTGTTTGATTTAGACCCCCTCAGCTTGCAGTCCTCCACTCAGGGATCCACTAGAGAGCAACTTTGAAACAGTGAAGTGGGTCAGTGGTGGCTGCTTTGGGTGAGTTAGACTTCTTTATGTTCTGACTCTTTGGACACTACAGAGAGTCCAGTCAAAGCAGAAAAGAAACTGGAACCAGGATGGCATACTGTAGAATCCTTTTGTGCTTACGTTAAGAATGTTCCTGGAGAGTTTCTTGTCAAATCAGAGCTGATGTTCAGTAGTAGAACCTGCTCATGTTTCCTTTTTCCTCTTGTGCAGGTCTGTAAACCTTGTGCATCACAAGCTAAGCAGTCAAGCTTTTGCCATGAGAGTCATAAAACGGCAGAACTTGACAAATAAGATTCAGAACCAGCAGGTGTTGGTGGAGCGAGATGTCCTCACCTTCGCTGAGAGCCCCTACATCGTCTCAATGTTTTGCTCTTTTAAGACACAGATGGACCTCTGCATTATCATAGAGTACGTAGCAGGTAAGGGAGGTTGCTTTGGATTGTGCATGCACACACATATACAAATGTTATGTTTGTTTAGACAGATAGAGCAGACAAATGAGCTTTAAAATGACTTTCCTCTATTATCTTTGGACTTCACATCCATTGTACCCACCCAACATACACTGAGAAGAACTAAACATCACATCTGACCTGACAGTGTCTGTTTTTATATCTCCTCTTGTCCTTTTAGGTGGATGTATGTATGAGGATGTATGTCACAGAGACCACCATGGCTTTGGAGTATATCCACAGCTATGCCATCCTCCACAGGGACCTCAAACCCAGCAAATGAGTCATCAATCTGTCCCATTAAACAACATCACAACATTTACAACATCTAATTGGCTGTTTCCTAAGCCAAGTCCTTTTTGTTACTTTGGCCTGTCAAGCTTGCTGTTCAGATAACAGTTGCAGATAAACCACTCAAGATTTGTTGTAATTTTTGAAACAGTAGATCCTTTATTTCGGACAGATGTAGACAAAAGCAGCTTCTCATTTTCTTATCTGAAATGACAACTGCTGCTGACCAATCCAGCCACACGGCAATTTGTGAAATAGCCACGGAATTTAATCTATTGATATGTGTTGGAAGTAGGTTTTGTGCTCATTTGTTATTCATTTTCAACTATAACCGCTACATCACTCAACATTTAATTAAGATTTTATTGTTGTTTTTACTTCTTTATTAATTTTACGGTGGGCGGACTGGAGAGGATGCGCTGCATATGAGTACTTTCCTCACTATCGAATTTAATATCTTTAACATTTCTCAACACAAAACACGAAGGTGTCCTTGATAACTGTGGGAATATCACTCAACAATATGAAAGGTTATGGTCATCTGTTTTAATTGTTTCACCTTCAATTCTGAGAAATCAAGGTTTTTTTTGTCAGTTTTGGACGATAGTGAAAGCAGCTACATTAGCCTACCCATGATCCTCAGTGACCGTTACTATGGTGAACACCAGCTAAAGCCGTGACATAGTATATATTCAGTATAACATTATATAGTACTGCATACTGGTGGTTACAATCAGGAACAAAATACTGTACTGTATATTGAAAAGTAAAGAAAATGATGTGTGTCTGTATAATAAACTCTATCAGCCATAAACTGTGCAGTAAACAGAATTTGAAACTTTATGAATGACTGATTTCTTGAGGCAATCCAGTTTGGGACTTGTAGTTGACTAAAGCTTTATAATGTAGCCTACATATTCCCTTAGATTTTTAATTTCAACGCAGTTGTTATTTGTTTGCTCTAATGAATTGATCAACTGGGAAAGTTTGATGCCCATGGAACTGTTGGAAATTCTTAAACAGCCATGTAATATTTCATTTGGGCTTCATTCTATTTCAAATTGCTGCCGTCCACCGCAACCCGAATCGAAATGCTATTAGGAAAAGGTGTTTTATCAGCAGCACTGGAATGAGTTTTGAAGTGGGGCAACATCCAGCTATAGATAATGTAATAGTCATCATTTCATTTCACCATAACTCTAATGTTACCTATCTCACCTCATAAATAGT
The DNA here is from genome assembly GCF_963924715.1 of Thunnus thynnus. Lineage (NCBI taxonomy): Eukaryota > Metazoa > Chordata > Actinopteri > Scombriformes > Scombridae > Thunnus > Thunnus thynnus. The sequence goes on from NC_089528.1 coordinate 4,903,060, forward strand.
CACATAGTTTAGTAATTAATGTTACACAACAGCCAATCACAAAGCTTCATATTCTGTAAATGCACAGTTTATGGCTGATCGATTATATTATACATACACACATTATTTTCTTCCTGATTGTAAACACCAATATGCAATGCCATTGACTGTATGTGCGATACTATATAATGTTAAACTAAATATAAGTTATATTTAGTATAACAATATACTAAATATAACGGGCTTCAGCTTGCGTCTTCACCATAGTAATGGTCGCTGAGGATCATGGGTAAACTAATTTAGTCACTTCCGCTATCGTCCAGAACTGACAAAAACACTTGATTTCTCATAATCGAAAATGAAATAATTAAAACTGATGGCCATAACACTAACCCCAAATTATTGAGGACATTTTCATGTTTTTGTATGGAGAACTGATGAGGATATCATTCAAATCGACAGTGAGGAAAATAATGTTACTTCCTGGCACGGGACTGATAAAAAAATAAAAACAAGGATGAAATCTTGTGATTAAATGTTGTGTAACATAGTGGTTGTAGTTTAAAAATGAATTAGGCCTACAACTGAGAAAAAACAATACATCTTCTGTGCTCCCGAGTCCAGAAAAAACATACTGCAGACACAAAAGGTACTTCCTTTTGAAATACATTCGTTTGAAAGTCGTGCTGAGTAGCACAAAAAAAATGGGAAATTTGTGTCCCTGGACACGAATCAATAGATTAAATTTCATGACTGTTTCATGAATTGCCTTGAGACTGGGTTGGTACACGTGGGAATCACTGGGAATCTTATGAATTAAGTCAGTCAATTCAGAATCAATTCTTGATTCAGTACATAGCTAAATTAAAAATTCTGAATTTTGCTATTTTGAATTACTCTTGCCATATTACTGCAGTAGACTGGTAAATAAATCTCAAAGACAAGAAAAGCTACTAACAGAAATATATAATAAATTCACTTAGCTAATAAAGTATAATTGCGAAGGGCGAGTATTCTTCCTTAATCATCTCTGCAGTTTTTCCCATACATTGATTTTTTTTTTTTTACTATTTCAAATGGGTAAAATCTCAGCCTATCCTTCCCCCACTCACACTCTCTCTCTTACAAACACATTGGGTACATCTCAAGTCTCTTTCTTTCCTCCTCACTTGAACCGGAAGTCGTTCTGGTCTGCCATCATGAAAGTTGTGTCAAGGCTCTTGCTCCCGCTCTAAGGAGCGAGGCTCAATTAGGGATCTCTGAGGAGTCATGAGCGAGGATCACGTTCATTTTCGTCTGGCTCCAATCTCGCCAGTGGCACCAGCACCACCGCCACCGCCAGGGGTACACCTGTCCACACCCGAGCACCGATCAAATCTGTACCCAGGACAACTGAAACTCCGGTGATTGGCAATGGCGGCGCACCGCCAGCTCAGCTTCACTCCGAAAATAATCACAATGAAGCATCACTTTGTGCAATGGGACCCACAGAACATTTAAATCCATCCCACAAACAGGACTGGAGCTGCCTGTTTCCGTTTCGTTAGACAAGGGCAAAACTCCAACCCGAATGAAAGAATCAAAAGCCCTCGTGTCCCTCAAAATAGTCACCGGCACATTCATCCCACCTCCCACCATAGACACAAAACGTTTTGTGATAAACGGCCAGTACGAATCCAACTCCGGGGGACAAGAGTCTTTATCATGCAAGTCCAAAACATGACTATCAGAGGTGACAACCTGAGGAACGGTGCGGCTAAAGCAACCCCTTTTCCTGGGCACTGAAGGTACTTTAAGACTTAGATTTTAGCCAATGACAGTCTGCTTTGCAGTGTCCCCGTTTGTGACAGTAGTTACAAACCTTCTCTGACTCAGGCAGATGACTGCTATCTTTACTCTCAACTTGAAAGGTTTTAGCATGCCGGCCAAATTACTCCATTGTCGCTGTTACTCTTACTAAGCTGGGGCTCCCCAAAACTGCCTCTGTGAGTTAACACATAATCATCAGCAAGAGCCGCTGCTTCAGCCACATTTTTTGATTTCTGCTCACCAATGTAGGTCACCACACACACAGAAAGTGAATTTTTAAATTGCTCTAACACAACAAGTTCACACAGACCCTCAAAATCATCAATGTCTGAGGCAGCTCACCAATGTGTAAAATAAGTGGTCAGATCACGTGCAAACTCCAGATGACTCTGCTTCTCTCCTTTTTCCAGGTCCTAAATCGTTGCCCATAGGCTTCCAGAACCAACTCATGAACCCTAAGGACAGCTGACTTCACCAAAGAATATTTCTGACTATCTGCATCAGTTAACGCTGAACAGGCTTCCTATGCTCTACCCGTCAGCAGACACTGAAGCACTGGATCCGAAAAAAAAATGACTCTGGATCTCTTTCAGAAAACTTTGGCAGAAGACGTAAATTTCCCAAGACATCAAAACTATCCACAGACTGCTGAGATAGGGGAGACTTCCTGTTTAACTCACCCATAGCTGAAAGCTTGCCTTCCTTAATTAGTGCCAGTCTGGACTGCTCCATTTCCAATTTGGCCTGTTCTGTCTGCTGACGCATCCTCTCCACAGCCAATTCCTTCTCCAATTTTGCTTTTAATTTAAATTTATCATGGTCAAGCTGTAACATGAGCAACTCTTTTTGCTGGTCAAATGTCAAACCTGTTGCTACTAAGAGCAGAGACAACATGGAGCTCGGAGGAACAGCTGATGGATCATTAATCAATATCTTTTTTTCAAATAAATTTGATTGCAAAATGGCCTTCACTCTTTCTTTTAGACATTTGTCACCAATATCAGTGTCGTAGTACTCTGCTATTTTCAACAGTTGCTCTTTTGTACATTGATCTAAAAACACCCCTGACGGAGAAGCAAAAAAATCTTCCACATATGCCATATTTACTTACAAGTGTGTGAAATCAATGTAATGAACAGTGCAGGCTACCCCGACAACCCCCTGGGAGTTGTGACCAGTGGGTCTTCTGAGATTACTCTGGCCTGAGTTGCAAACTGAGCGACCCATTTTCCTTCCTTTCTTTTCAGAGCAATACAGCTGGATTTAATATGACCTGACTTTTTACAATTATGGCAAAGTACCTTACCTCTAGAAAATGGGGCTTCAAATGCCTCAAAAAAAGATCCAACATCTTCTTGATTAAACTTGGGCAACAATTTTAAACAGCTGTAATATCAAACTCATTTTGCCATTGTAGATTTTGTGCAGATTGTTTTAGTTTTTCTTGCAATCTTTGCCACTAACTAGTGCCTGTGTGTGTCACAGCTACACTAAGTTAACTAACAATAACAGAATCTCCAAGCTAGAGCAGTTTACACTTTATCTTTAGCATAATGGGAAAACAATAACATAGACCAATGTACATTCAATGGTAGAGAGCAGGAAGGAAGACAGACGTCTCACTCCACTACTCTGTGCTGTGACTCTGCTGCTGCTGCAGACAGTCACAGAGCAGACACTTTCACTTTATAAGTGTAGTGTAAAGTACTGGTAAAATGCTTAATTCTTTCCAAATTAGAGATTTTGCTATTTAATGAATGTAGGCGCTTATACACAAAAATGAGCTAAATGGAATTTATTTATATTTAAAAAATATAAATAAAAATATAAAGTAAAACCCCTCCCAAGCACCACTACAGAAAATTGCAGATGAACATTTAATATCCAGGAATTCACATTATAAACACTACCACTGACTATCCCCGTAACAAATTGCCCACAATTTAACACATTGACCATACACAGTTAGTCCAGCCATATACTTGGTTTTGATCTAGTCTTGTTAAAATCTTGTATATATTATAGACTGGGCTCTCTTGTACTAGACAATCAAACATAGCTTTAAAAAACAAAAACTGCTGGAGACATCAATATGGACCATTTCTGTATAATTATCCATAAAGGATATTATACAATGTAATTAATACCTAGTATAGCATCATTTGATTTTATTTGATGTGTTTATTAATAATTTATAAAGTGATTACAACCCTATTAATAACCTAATTATGAACCATTTATAAATCCTTTTATAAGGGTAGTCTTATTGTAAAATGGTACTGGTTAATTTATACTTCTTTAAACAAGGGGGGAAATGATTTATTTCAAATAGATTGAGAATGCACTCATTTTAAACGTTGAACAAATGTCTCATTTTCATATTTCAAATTCACCTATCAAATATCACAGATTCAAATATCAGTTTTCTCCAAATTAAAAAAAATGTATGAATTGCAATTGTAAAGATGGTTTATTTTATTTTATTTATTAAGGAAATAACCCTGTTTAGGACAGTGACATCATGGCATTCAAAAAATGTAATTAGGGCCTGAGCCCAAAGGGCGAAGACCCTATTGTTTTTCGGCATTGTTTTTCGGCATTGTTTTTCAGCACTAAAACTGTGATGGACCTGCCAAGAGGGTGGAGCAGCAGGTTTGTTTTGTAGTTTATTAAACAGACAGGAATAATGTGTAGGTTTTAATCATTGGTTCACTGTCCGAAGCGGAGGGTGGCAGTAATGCACCAACTATGCTGGTTACCAACTGTTGTTATACACCAAAAAGGGAAGAGTAAAATATTTTTCCTGACAGAGTGGTACATCCTGTCAGCCGAGTGATTTCCTATCTGTGCAGCTGAACACAGCAGTTCTGTACGGACTGTTTTACTGTGATGGTTACGGTGTTTTTTGCGCAGGTTTCACTTCACTCAGCTGGCCGACAGACCCTCTGGTTCTCTCCACTTTAACCTGAATAACAAATCGGGACTCGGTGCGCCGTTTGGATCTAAACAGAGAGCCGGTGTTAGCTGAGAGGCTAGCAGAGGCTAACTGGTTGTGCTTCTTTCGGTCATGCTGCAGTTAACGCTCCGCTAACGTTACGAGCGTCACCACTTCCTGTATCCGTCGTTTCAATTTTAAATCCTTCTAGAATTCATATACTTTTATGGTTGCAATTTGTAGTTGCACAGTGTACGAGTATTTTTTTTCCACTTCGCACACATCTATTTTTAGCCAAGGACAAAGTTGGACATTAAGACGGACTACACACACACCCTGCTCGCTTTGTGAAGCGACCAAGTAAGAGGCATAAGTCTGATTTCATAATCCATAATTGTCTGTGAACAGAGGGGTGGGCTCACAGAGAGACACTGGTTAGTGCTGTGTGTCAAAGACTCTCACACTGATCATCTCCAAACGTTTTCTTGGTTCCCAGAAGCTTAGGTGACTGCGCCGCGGCCCGACGTGCACAAGGGCGCGAAGGCCCGTTCAACGCTGCTTGCAGCTTTAAAACATATTTAACAGTAATGTTTATGTTTGTGACAGGGTGGACGTAAGGTTGTTTCTCTGAATATTGGCCCATAATTATCTGAAAATATGTGTGGGAGCTCAGCTAATATATATTTTTAAAACTCGAGTGTCTACTATTTATGATAAGACATAAATTATTGGGAAATTAAGATCAAAATGTGTATTGTCAGGGTTGAACGGCACTCTGGGCCGCTACAGGCTTTACCTGAGACTTTCTAGTGATGGGTGGGAGAGGTGCATGAAGTGTTTTGATCTTAGTCTTATGAGGGATATGTTTGTCTATGGGGGGTAGGTATGTCTGTCCTGATTTCTCTTCAGACTTCAGTACTACCTTTTTGGTGATGGTGGGCACCTGGGGCTGAACTTTAGACTTCTGCTTTGATTTGATGGTTTGGCTCTCAGTGAGACCTTGTTTTTCTCTTGTGCGCTTGTGCAACACAATGGAGTTGAGGATCATGGGGATCTGAGAGGCTCTTGGTGTGTCTTGAGGCACTTTTTGGACTTCACTTCTCCTCAAGGCCTCCTCCAAATCCCTCTTCTGCATTTTCTCATTCAGGTACATTTTTTTGATTTCTGCTACCCTTTCAACCAGTTTCTCCTTGTCCCTCTTGTACTCTTCAGCTTTTATTTCGAACACATTAGCCTCTGCCATTAGAACCTTGATCCTTTTACTTTGCTCTCTGATTATCCGGTGGAGTTTCGGGATCTCCTCTATTGTCTCTGGGGGCGGCAGCCGGGGTATACTGGACTTCAGCTGCTCACATTCCCTTTCCTTTGCCTTTATTTTTTGACAACTCTTTTCCAGTTGTCTGCCTATGGCGACCAGTTCTTGTTTCGTGGTGACCAGCTTTTTCTTTAACTGGTCATGCTCCTCGTGCTCTTTAATTACGTCACCATTGTTATAAAACTGTAATGTGAAAACTACAGTTGATTCAGGTATGTATTCTGGCTCTTTGCGTGACTGTTCCAGTTGTAACTCAAGATCAGAATATCTCTTCTTTTCTTTCCTGAGAATCTCCTTATCTTTTTGGGCAAGTCTGTCGCTGTTGGTTTTTGCAATTAAGACAGTGTTTTCCAGACTGCTTTTCTCCCTCTGAAGTTTCTCCACCTCCAGCTCAAGGACATGGCTTTTCTCCGTTAGGTGTGACTCCCGCTTGTTCAGGGTCTCTCTCAGGTCCTTGTTTGTCTTTTTCAATGTTAAGCATTGACGTTTGTAGTGCAGCAACTCTTTACTCAGGAGGTCTCTCTCCTTGCTCACCTGTTTCAGTTGCTCTGCTTGTTGAATTAAATATTCCTTGTCATACCTCCAGCTGTTTGCAAAGTCCTTCTTTAGCTTTAGCTGAACCTTCAGATCTGCCACATCCTTTTTGAGGTAAGTAACTTGTTCTTCATTTAACTCAAAAAACGTTATTTTTCTCTTTAGCTCATTGTTTTCTAGTATGAGTGGGTGCAGATTTTTTATTTCATTGACGAGAGGTTTTACCAGATCTTCCGCCTGCTTTTGATATTTACCAAAAGCTGTAAATACAGCTTTATCAATATGATATCGGTCGTCTTTATCGGCCATCTTTATCTTAAAGAGTGTCCTTAATTAGAGCAAATGACTGTGTTCTGTTAATGTGAGTGTTCTCTAGTTTAGGTCTGACTTATCAGCTATAACCTTGTTCCTGTGAAGATTCTGTATTTCAAATCATTTGAGTTGCTGAATTCCATGATGATATGAATTCCATGATGCAATAAAGGCAAAAGCCTTTATTGCATCATCATTGCATCATCATCCATCTGTGATGTTCCGCTGTGATGTTTAGAATGCAGAGTCATGTGACAGGAAATGCCCTTTTTAAATACTTTATTGACAATAGCACCATATGTTAAATAACACCAGAATGTGAGAACACACAATGCAAGTAAATCTATGAGGAAAAACTAAAAAACAACAACAAAACAAACAAACAAATAAAAAATAAAAACCCAAGAGAAATATACAGGGGGTAACACATTAATACAATAATGCCAACCTTTTATGAATTCATAAATAATCAGCCAAATGATCAACATCAACCAGAGCAGCCCTTTTCTCTATTTAAAATAATAAATATTACGATATAACCTCAATAATTTTAGATGATTTTTTTTTTCTTGTTTGTTACACATTTTAGTGATTTAAAATAATTTACAAAATCAGTCCTGAAGTAAATGAGGATTTGGTGCCTTTCCACTTTGATGTATGAATATGGTATTTGCTCACAATTATAATGAGATTAAACATGTTAAATATGTTGATGGCAGATTGTCTAAAAAGAATCTGATGTGGGAAAACTCAAACACTGGGACCCTATCAATCTTAATCTCAAAGATAACCAGACATGGACGTTTTTGCAAAATATTTTACTTACTGAACAAGAAAAAAAAAGATGCTGTAAAGATTCTGTTTCAAAGGTACAAAAAGAACACGGTCCATATTCAAATCTGAATGTTTTGTAACAAAACTCTAGTGGGAGAAATAGATGATTAAGTTTTATAATGTGAGGGTGGTTAGTAGTGGGTAGTGGGTTTTATTTTTCAAAATAAAATTAAAAATTATAGAGTTGGCACATCTTACTGTGTTTGGCTCAACGTTAATGAATAAAGAATGGCAAGGGTATATTAAACAAGAAATCCCCTCTGACTTGGGCAATTGGATTCCACCAAAGATAGAGACATCTCTTAAAAGCCAGTGGTTTAAAGATGATTTCATGGCATAAATTCTTTTCTCTTCCCTTCGCTGTCACTTTCTTTTTCATTAATTACAGTGCCAAGGTATTTCACCTCCTGTTTCACTGGAATGTCACAAATCATATCAGAATTGCAAGTATGATTTGGAAGTAATTCACATTTTTTCAAATTCAAGTGCAGGCCTGAGGCTTTGAAAAAAACATGTATCACTTAATCACCTTAGGCACTATGGAGACATTGTTATAGGGCTATGGATGTTATTGTATCTCATATTTTTAATGATGACATCAGTCCATAATTAGCCTATGAAAAGCTGATTATGACTTTAAAAGCCCCCTCATATTTTGCGTAGTTGGCCCACATTGATAAAAAAAAATTGATTGAATGATAAGTATGACCTAATGTACTACATATGATTTCTTAAAAAGGAGCTGGAGAAGTGGAGAAGTGTTTCCCTCCCGTTTTCAGCGGGGGATTAGTTGCTGGGAGTTACATGTGAGGGGTCTGGCTTCTCTGCTTTGACTCTGCATCTGAAACCACTCAGAGGCCTTCGGGGATTTACCTACAGGCACTAACGCTCAGGAGATGCACTGCTTGTGGGTTTTGTCTGTTTGGTCCAGTCATACCCGAGACTCTGAAAGTAACAAAAGTTGCAATTTGTTTTGATCGCTTATTCAAAATTGTCTAAAAGGGCAAAAAGTTTATCTTTCAGTGTTCCAAAAGGCCATGACCAGGCTTCAGTAAATGTAGAAATAAAAACTCCCCATTTTAAAAGATTTTGATCCTCTGTCTGTTAGCCCTGTTGGTTACTGATAGGACTCAATAACAATATTTCAGTTTGCTAGTCATTAGTGATAAGCTTTTTTTTATTGTCTTGTGAAACTTTGTGATATTTGCTCTAGAAAGGCACTTTTAAAATACAGCTTCTTTATGTACAGCACAAACCTAATTGGGCTGCATCATCACAGAGTAAAGAACAATAAAAAGAAAGGTTGTGTCTGTTATTCTCTTTCTCTGCCTACTACGGTCTCAAGGTCAGCTTCTAATCAGCGAATGAGGAATGCATGTCCTCGATTGAGAGAGGTTAGACTAAAAGTCATGTCTGTGTTTTCTTTTAAAAGCACAGTGCTGATGTTTTGTATCATCTCTTTTTATCCTTGTTGAATTGTTTTATCAAATATATGGTCAAAGGCACAGACGATCATACACACGCTGTGATGGTGTGTGTGTGTGTGTGTGTGTCTGCCTTAATGGAATCTTCATTTGTGAATTTGGTCCACAAGTCTGCACTGGGAGTGGTGATCCTGATGTGGGTGTATTATAAATATATATACATTTTTTCTATTCTGACAGACTGACAGTGTAATGTTACATTGATGTCATATAAGATAAATAAAACTTAATTTTTGTAGTTGCAACAGAATGTATATGATATGATATATTAAAGAAAAAATTAAGTTGTTGATGTTTAAAGTCACTAAATTCTTGACATGTTTTTTCTTTACTCTACAGGAACATTAAAGTAATGATGTAAAAGTGATAAAAATGAATTTGTGCTCTGGTTTAAAAACAACAACAACAACAAAAACTTCCTCATTGAGTAGTTGATAGCCTTCCCCACCTGCATACTTCCGATGTTTACTGTTTCATACTGTCCTGCTGAATAATACAACATGTCTCCTGCAGCTTTTGTGACACTGAAATATAATTGGTAATTAACAAATTTCACATTTAGGGTGCTTTTAATTTGGCCAGAAAAGTCTAAATAAGCCATTTCAAAAATTAAATACTTATTTAACAGAGTAGTGGACATATTTCCTAATATTTTAGATAGCAGAGCAAGTTTTTCTCCTCTTTAGGAGCTAAACATGTTATTTGTCAACAGTGAACTGAAATTTTACGGACCACATGATGGCAGGCAAAGAAACTTCAATAGATAGAAGGGTCATTATGTCACTGTGTAGCGCGTGAATGCACATTGGTGCCACACATAAACGCTCTTGGTGCAGTTAGCGTAGTGGTTAATGAGCAGACCACTCCTTCATCTCTCCTCTCCCAGTTTCACAGGTTGTCAGTCTGTGATGGAGGCACTGCTATTTTGTTGTGTAGTTATTTAGCTAATGTTAAATGAGTTTTCAAGGCACATTTCGTTTGATTTGTATGTTTCATTCATCTAATAACTTATTTCTATGCAAGTTGTGTTAATGTTATGCTAGATTTATGCATATGTGATTGAGGTATAACTAAATGAACTCTGAGTTAGTTAGCTAATGTTGTGTGACTTAATCTACAGTTTTTGATATAGTGACCAGGCAGACAGCAGGGCACCAGACAAATAGGATTACAGCCCATGTGTTGATTTTATCATGGCAGAGACTGCTTCATTCATAACTACAATGCGTTATTTTCTGATGATCAAGTTTGTTGTTAAATGTTTTTCTAAAAGTTTGATGGCCATGACATGTATGCCTTTGTTGTTGTATAGCTAGGGGCTAGTTTATATCCTACCAGTGCACAGTTAATAATCAGAGGAGGTTTAGAAATATTTCATTTGAATTCATGATGTTCCCATAACATTAGCTATTGTTAGCCCTGTAATGCCTGGGACACACAGCCTGTGTGAGCAGCACGTGTGTCGCGAAATCTCTTGCTTTTCATTTTGGTGTCCATGTTAACAGATTAGAGCTGCGGCGTGTCATCTAGAGATTTGAGGTCTCGCCTATTTTTTCCATGTGACGCACGAGGTTCTCAGCAAAAATAGATAGAGAAAATGATCTATTGACACTCATATTAACATCATACCAGCAACATTACACTTATCACTATGGTCTCAATGTCTATATCTGTAGAATATGTCAAAGACATGAAGTGTCACCACTGCAGGTCAGCCTGCACGCTGGGGCAAGGAGCCTCTCTGGCGGGGAACTCCAGTACGGAGTGTCAGTGACACACGGAGCTTCTTTTCTCGACTCCTGCTCGCTTTCTGTGATATCCTGCCTGTTGTCTCACCTGCTTCCAGGCAGAGATTTGGTGTTGTTATTTTCCTTATTTGTTGTCAGTTTCCCACCTGACAGTTTGGAGGTTTGTTTGTCAGAGTGTGTTTGGCTCGTTTGGTGAACTTGGTGTCGTCTGGAGGAATTTTCTTCACTTGGAGCAGTGACAGTAGGGGTTTGTAGGATAAAGTCCCTGCCTGTTTCGAATGCAGACAGCACAAGCCTCAAACAACAGACCAGCTCTTTCTTCAGCCCCCAGGAATCCTGGCTAATAAAGTGAGAGTCCCAGACTCCTCACTGACCAAACCATCTAAACAACCTCCTGCAAACAGAAAGGATCAGATGAGGAACCCCCCCACACCCCAGTGTGAATTGATAGTTCCATTTGGATAAACGACCCCCACCATTTGTTATCATAACTCACCTCTAAGAGCCAGTCACACACGGAGACGAGCTGGCACTAACTTTAATCCCACAGTGGATTTTGATTTTCAGGACTTGAGTGACCAACTCAAGAACTGATCACTGGGCAAACCAGCATAAGGCACAAGACATGCTGCACAAAATGCCATGCTCCAGTGACACAAACACACACACACACACACACACACACCCTCAAATGGCATGGACCCCTGACGTTTGCAGTCAGACCAAAGACCAGAGGACTGTAAAATCCATGGATTAGTTTTAGATTTTGTCTAAGGACAATTATTGTTGTATGTTGATATGTATGTATATCATATGTGTGTTGTTTTGTACTTTGGTTAGACTTTTATTCCACTGCCTTTAAGCCAAGACATGTACCACTAACATAATCCCATCATCCATGATAACACTATAATGTTTAGTACCATTCTGCTTGTTTCACTGTCAGAATGCTAAAGCTACTATCCAAATTGCAAAATTAGGAATCATGCAATTGTTAAATTGTAAATACTTTGATTAATGGAGCAACCCTATTCAGGAACTATACCCACCTGTCCGTGGACAGGGGGGGACTGACTTTGCACCTCCAGAACTCTGCAACCCTGGGATTGGCCAAGAGGCACCTTCTGGGCGGGCAGATTGAAACTTTGAAACAGTGTCTTATCTGAGACTTTGTGCTGTTTTTAGGCTGTCTGCTGTTTTGCTGTTTTACGCTGAAGTTTTTAAGCTGTTTTTAGTTGGCTCTTTTGGGCTGCTTGATGCTGGTTGCTGATTCTTCTTGCTTTCTGCCATGCCAGTGGAAAGCTTGCAGTTTGCTAGTCTGAAGATGTGACTCAGAGCATCTTCTGAATCTGGAGTTATGAGTTGAGGGTCAAGCCTAGGAAAGCATGAGAGCATAAATCAGGAGCTCTCTTCCAATGGGAACTTTTCAAGTCCGGACTGGCCTGCTCACTCATCACTACCAGACCCAGACTCTAGCTCCTCACCCTAGCACATCAGACTCCATTCTCCGCAAGAAGCCACGCCAGGGAGCAAGCAAGTATTTGTACAAAACCTTCATCAACTTGCTTAAACCCTGGTGCTTTCATGATTTGTAATTCTGAGCTAAGCTGTTGTACCTTTGATTTGACCTGCTACTTCTCAGGCTACAGTCATCTCATCTGTTTATCAGGTTTCTCATACCAATTACACAATAGATAACTCTACATCATGCATTCAACTCATTCACTAGCCATAGCCTTGTGTACCAGTTTCCCTCTCCCTCTTGTGTCTTGTTTGTAAAATGTTGTAGTGTTAAGTACTTGTAGCTGTAGTATTAGTAATAAATATGTATGTAACTAAAGTGGACTTGATCTCAGTCACTTAAAAGACCTTATACCCTTGCAAAATCATAATTAAGATTAATAACAATCATAGTTCTAATTGGCCTCTCTTGTGTGTCCAACAAGGAGGACTATTTCCCTATTATTGTATGTACCTTAATATGAGTTATGTCACTGGACAAATAATTTCATGTTGGAGTAGTGCACAATAATAATTCATAATTCCCCCATAAAATCATAAAAATATTTGAGTGCAAAAATTCCTACAGGTTTAACTGGTGGAATGATTAATATAATCAATAAAAAAAACATCCTTTGTGAGGAGTGTATGTGGCTGACACAGAAGTAGCCCCAACCAGACCCTACCCTGCCCGTCAGAAAGAAAGCCACTTTCACCTCACATATTATTTATTTTTAACAATTGAGCACATGCTTCTTAATCTTTTTCTGACTAAACTAAATATAAATGAAATTTATGATTAACTGATATGAAGACTAAAAGTGTCCAGAGACGGGGACAGGTACAGCTCTTAAACCAGGCCCAAGATGTGTCGATATACAACACAACTGTCTGTTTGTCTCACTTGTTATCCAGGAGGAGCCAGTGAGGTTTTTTTAGGGTCTGGACTAGAACAACCTCCTGAGTCAGGAGTTTCTGAGGGCGGATTGAAATCTGATCACTCAGACCACATTCGGAGGTGGTCTGGGCTGCATGTGGACACATTCATTTTGCAGTGTAAACACAATGCGTTCTGGGCCACATTGTAGGACCACCTCCTCAACTGACGTCCTCTATTTTCCTGCAGACTAGGCAGGGAATTGCATTGCTGCCTCCTGGTCCAAAGCTGTGTTTAACTTGTTTGATAACAGGACAAAGTTTTCCCCTTTCCCGTACCCCGTTTTCATCTTCAAAGTTTTTGGCTTGTCTATCTAAAAAATTATTTCAGAAGCTAAACGTTGTTGGATAGTTCCTTCTTTCCTGTCAAGTTGATAACTACAGTATTTAGTTTTGCTGCGCCGCTCGACATAATGAGCTCAGGATTTATCAGGAGGACAGCTGTTTTACTCCAAACAGTTTCACGGTATGAACCTGGACTGTGTGTGTAACAGTTGACCTTTTGGATGAGTAGAAGAACAACTCTCAATGGGGAGATCGCTGCAACTGTATTTCTTATATATATATTTTCAGACGCGGCCCTAGAGCAAATCAATAGGACAGGCTTTTGATTTTCATGAGGTGGCTCACAATGCATTGTATATTTGTTTATCCTGTTATCAAACAAGTTGAACACAGCTTTGGACGGACAGTACATGGACCCCCGGTCCTCTTGCCAGTTAAAAACGAACATATTTGGTAGAGTGGGGAAGTGGGATCCGATCACAAGTGGTCACTCAAGACACATGTGGAGACGCATGTTAATACCAAGTGTGAGCAGACGTACTTAAAGCTGTCCACTTGTGATCGAATCACCCAAGACACATGTTAATACCAGGTGTAAACAGGGCCAAAGACAGACATTAGAAGAGAGTTTCCAGTGTGTTTTGAGGTAGCAACCTGCTTCTTCAGTGATGCCTGGTGGGAATTTCAGTTAGAATAAATATCATGTCTGCCTTTTTTCATGACTTATGCATGGTGGTTGTTGCTGTGATTCCTACAGCCCACTCAGACTTTTGCTCCCATGATAAATGTAGTGATGATGAATCACCTGTGGAGTTCCCAGGCTTCTGCTCTGCTGCCTACCACTTCAGCAAGGTACAGTTTTTATCCAGCTCCCAACCTCCACTGCTGTTTGAGACTGTCTAAATCCATTGAATCCATTTTCATATGAAATACATATTTCATGTAAACAACTGAACAACACAGAACAAAAAGACAAGAAAACGTTGACATCAGTGCTTTTCCCTTTAAACTCCAGTTTTATGGCCGCCCAAAGCACTTGTTCACCCCAACTGGGCTCTCAACCAGAGCCCAGTCTCAAGACTCAGGGAGGTGGAGGAGGAGGAAGAGCAGGAGTTCAGTGATGATGAAGAGGAGTTTGAGGACAGATATGATGAAGAGAAGGAGTTTGTGGAAGAGCAGGAGTTCAGTAATGATGACTTTGAGGACAGATATAATGAAGAGGAGGAGTTTGAGAACGGTAATGATGAAGGTGAGGAGGAGTTGGAGGACATTTATGAGGGTGTGACAGGGAGAAACAAGGGTAGGTAGGGAAAGGAGAGAAGACAGTGTAAGAGGTAGAGGAGTAAAAAGAGAAGTTGCAGGAGAGGAGGGAAACCAAGACGACAGAGAAAAAGACGAGGAGGTGGAGGATCATGGGACTCTTATCTCTTCACCAACCCTCCACCGTGTCCTCCCAGATAGGATGGTTTCCCACCTGCAGCTCAGTGGTCTCCATGGCAATGGCAGTCGCAGCAGCAGAGGGGACACCTCAGAGAAAAACAGACTGGCTACTGGACACAAAGTACTGAAGACCTTTTCATTCAGTCCATTCTGCTTCAGTTTTCCTTCCCTTCTTCCTCGTCCTACTGGCCGGCCCGTCATCCTTCCTCTTTATTAGAGAGGACAAAAATCCACCATGGTGACAGGACAAAAGACTCTGACTTTTTCTGTTTTCTTTTTCTGTTTGCCTTGTTTTATTCTGTTTTATTTTTTCTTTCCTTTTTCTTTTCTTTTCTTTTGACTTTGAAAAAATAAAAAATACACAGTGGTTGTAACTATACTTTTTGAACTGAACATGACAGTAAGACAGTGAGTTCAGTTGAGTGTATAAAGATGATGATGATAATAGTTATGATAATGTGAGTTCTTTAAGAAAAGTGTAAATATAACAGTCAGATTGAGTGTGTGTTTTAAACAGTACGTGAAGTGACTGCAGCTAAATTAAACAGTAAAATAAAGTGCACAACAAAACAATATCAGTGATGTAAAGCTGTGGCTCCTGTTGGAAGGGGGGGATCTCTCTCTGAACTTTTAGCTAGCTAGTTAGCTAGTTAGCTAGCTTTTAGTTAGCTTGAGCTTGGGCTGTGTTGGGAACTGTTGTTGTTGGTCTGTAAAGATGTAAAAAATGCAGCTGTGCACTGAGATGGCAACTTTCATCTGACACTTAAATAACCAAGTTTCAGGAGTTTGTGAATCCCTCATCACTGGGTAGAGACCTCTATGATCATCTATGGCCTATAATGGAACTGTAGTATGTTCAAAATAAAACTATAGACAAAGTTCAGTCAGGAAAAAAAAACTTTTTACAAAACTGAAAACTCCCAGACATGTTCATCAAAATAACAAGAAAACTGCTGCCGAATGGTAGTATGTACAGAAAATCTGTATTTTCAGTTAATGTCTGTGGTGCACTTTGTAAAAATGCCACAGTAGGTTATTTCTGATTAATAGAGGAAAGAGGATGTGATACTGACCCCTGAAGAGCATAATGACCAGAGGTTAAAACAGTACCCAAGATTTCCCTCCATATTTCCTCCAGTTAAATCAAGTTTACAGCCTTCACTGCACTGTTATCCTCTTTTACAAAACAGACATTTTCATTGGATCCATCACAAAATCACAAAGTAACATAACTTGAAAAGTATATTATTCCACACAGAATCTAATAATCCATCTTTTACCATCTTTTATCTGATAAAAAAAGTAAATATGTATTTATAACAGCAGTGTTTCCATGGAGGCCACAACAACATGAACACCTATACAAGATATTACAATAACCCTAAAATAAACATTTGCTCTGTAAAACCCAGAATCTCTCAAACCTCAGTATGTGTAGGATTGTTTAAGATTTGTCTTTCCTTCTGTACTTTATTTCACTTAAAACACTTTACTTAAATATTAGGTTCCAAAAACTGAAGGCTTGCAGCTCTCTCTGGTGGATATCAGCCGCACATACATTAATATGACAGGCACACCGTCATATTATCATATTATAGTAACAGCATTGACTGTGTGGGTACCACAGACGAGTGCATTCCTGTGTTACTCCAAACTGTGCACATGCTCTAGCTATTATCTCGTTATTTCATAAGGTGAGGATGTGTGACAAATGTTACATTCGTCTGCTTGTCTACACCGTGTTATGCGATGACGTCAAGACGCATTCCCCGGAAGCGGCGCTTGGTATTTGGCATGCGCATATTACCGAGGAAGAAAAGCTCCAGTGTTTAACCTACGGCATTAAATTGTAAACATTAGCAACCGGGGCTACTTCTCTCTGTTGCTGGGATGGAAATATAAGGTAAAAAACTGTGTTGAACATGTATAGTTTTTGTCAGATAGTTGTCGCTGTTTACAGTGTCAACACACGCCGTTTAGAAAGCGTTGACGTGAACTTTGTTAACGTTACATTTTATGTTATTCCATCGCGGTTTGCGACCTGATGCGGCGGCCACAGCTACTCTGAACATGTCGGCTAACTCAAGAATGTCTTCATTTATTGTTACATGTCGTTTTGGTTGTAACGATTCACTTTAACGAAGCGTAAGTCGTTTGTATTGTGTTAGGAAACGCCTGTGGATTCTCTGCCACAGTGCTAGCGATAGCACACGGTGTTCCCAGATATCCTTACTGCTGATTTAATGCTTTTTATCGTTCTGTGCTCATAAAATTAGTCGTGGAAGCACATTTTTATTCTCTTTAGCTAATTAGTTTCTGCCACAGATATCGATACATTTAATTGAAACTAAATTCGTACCATATCATGGGAAATTGTGAACAGCTAACTAGCTAGCTGACTGCGTATTGGGACCTGTCTATCTACTGAAACTGCTAACAACAAACAGTCAGCTAGCCTATCTTACTATTATTTGTCAGTTATGTAAAGAATGTAGCTAGAAACAAACAACTGAGAGGGAGCGACTGTGTGCTGACGTTGTGGGTATTTTGACACAAAGTTAACGTTAACATGAACTGATCCGCTGTCTTGCTGATCCCGTTACGCCTTCCTGCTCTCCCACTAATTAATCCTGACCTGTGATAAGGTTTACAACGTTAGTGTGATGTTATCTGAAAGCTTTGCTCCAGCACTCTGACAGCTGATACTGAAACCCTCACAACTGTTTTCAGTGTCAAATGGACAGTTATTTCTATAATAAATGACTGCTTGATCTAAGATGCCAAAGTTTATTACAATAAAAAAGCAAAAGGGGACTTAATTAATCATTTAACGCACCCATAATGCAGTTAAATTATGTCTTCTGTTCATCCTCTCAACCTCACTGAATACCTGAATACAGCAACTTCTGTGGAAATGTTTTTAGGCTGTAGTTAGGGCTGGTGTCTTATGCGACTGTATTATATTGACAGATATTTTTTTTACACTACTCTCATTTACATACATGATGATGAACAGAAAAGCAGAAATGTCCTCACAATTGTAATCTCCAAATGAGCACAGAGGTAATTAAACACCTGTTCGATACAGTGTCAACAAAAACTGCACATCAGAAGTTTTTAAAAGGCAGGGTTTATTGCAGTATTTGATTGCAATGTGTTGTACAGATAAGTCTAATAAACTGGTGACTCATTGTGAGCAAACACATCAATCAAATGTCAGCCTCACTGAATGGCTGCATATTAGACATGGTAGGTGACAGGGGTGTGGCACAAACTACAATAACTAAACAGCACTGAACAAATAGAAATGCAATTAATCTGCCCTCACAAGAGGATGTATTGGCACATTTCACAAAATTGTGAATAGAAATTGTGTGTTTGCTCTTTGGAAAATATGTTTTTACATTTGAGTTGAGGACAGACTGAGTACAAAGAGAGGAATTTATTTTTGTTGTTGTTGTCTTTGTAGGTTAACCTCAAGGTGTGGAACCAAACATTGCTCTTCAGTGCATGGACGCAAAGCCAATGCGCAGGTTGGTGTGGTATTCAAGTATGAAGGAATGTGTATAAGATCCTTTTGCAGAATGAAAAATCAGTGGGTATTACAGTGGAAACCGCTTGTAGTGATCAACCACTTCTATGGATAAAAATCATATCATATTGGGTCTTTTCATACATGACAACATACAGAAAAAAATTGAAAACTACAGTAATTCTTTGTTTTTTTTTGTACTTCCATGATACACACATGATAAGTACTTGGCGGGTGCGGCACCATTATTGCCTCACGGTAACCCGTCCGCTTCAGGCTGGTTACCTGAGGCTGGTGCTGTGTGCACATTGAAATCATGGCGGGAAAAAGAAAGCAATTTTCTCTCGATGAAAAACGAGCCAACGAGATGCAGCAGCGAAACAAGTATTTGAAACAGCTGTACTGTATTTTGAAGCAGTCAGTGAAACATAATAATCATCCATTGATCAATTTGACCTGGAGAGACATGATCACTATAAGTGGTTTCCACTGTACTACCAGACTCTCTCTAGACTGCTGAACCAAAGCTTAGATTTAATGTCCCCACCATGGCAGGTGTTATATGTCAACTTAGTTTTTTACTCATGGAAAGTCCTCTTCTCTGAACAGGAAAAAAAAAAGTGTGAACCACCCCCCACCCACCCCCCAGGACTCAGCGCCACCCATGTGGTTACATCACCACATAAGCAGCAGACAAATCCCCACTATACAGAGTTTCCCCTTGATCAAAGACTAGTCATTAGTTGCCCCCCTCCCCAGCGTACTGGGTGGATCAGAGTGGATCCCTTTTGCTTTGCTAAACCTTTATCCTAAGTTCTGGTCAGCGTCTGTCCTCTGACAGGTTAATGGCACAGATGGAGTTCCAAACTGCTCTTTATAGTCTGAGAAGCACACACCTACTAAAATAAACTAGTGCTTTCACAATGTAGGCCTCTACAAATACCAGATCCACAACTGAAAACTAAAGATTACACATATGCTTGATGTACTCTTAAGGAGAAATGGACATGTTACCAGGAGAAGGAGATGGACATTGTGATTTGTTGTAAAAAATTCTGTGCTCATTTTGTAAGTTGCTCACAATAGGATGAGTTCCTTCCTTCTTCCTGCTGAATTAATCCTTCACATTAATTCAGCAGGAGGCTGGCAGGCTCCCTGCTGCTGTGAAATAAATATATACAATTCTGGCTTTGTTGTCTAAAAACAAAACATACAGGAAAGATAGAAATGTATAATAAGTAGGTGCTGGAGTCTAAACTTAGCTCATGATATGGTACCAGCAAGACACCCTCTCCATAATAACAACATAATCAGAATCCAGACAACCCTGCAATATGTGATATATTATGTGGCGGTGCATTAATATGTTTAAAGGAATTTAATTTTCTAGGTATAATTACATGCCATCATTATGTGTTGATATCTTATAGTAACACAGGTGCCAGTCCCTCATGTGGAGGCAGCTTTCAAAACAAAACACCACACACTTCCACAAGGTTGACAGTTGAAAACAGATTCTGACTTTTTATCCCTACAATAAAAATTGAATGCATTTTTGATCTTCCCTCCCTTTCAATGCATGAACAATACTCCTTGTGATGAGTGAACTGATCCTCATGTGTAAAATTACAGAGTTGCTTTACAACCTGTCAGACTCTAGATTTACTGAAGGTTTGTTGTATTGGATTATATTACATTGTATAGTGGTCTCTAATTATTTTGGCACTGAGTGGATATTTATTTAGTTTTTTAAAAAATATATTCTTTTATTTATTTGCTCATTTAGACTACTAAAATCTGTGAAAACTAAACTAAGTTGGACGTAGATTTAAAGTATACATTTACAACAACTGTAATAATTAGTGCAAATGTGTTGGTTGAAACTTTTACCATTATAGGTAATACAGTTTTGATGATGTACAGTATTCCAAGGGTGTGTATCATTTGTTCCACCCGTAATAATAAGGCCACATGTTGAGCTAGATGTGTCCACATGACAGGGATTTTTGGCTGGTACTGGGAACATGATCTGAAGTGAATCCGTGTCCCAGAACCAAAGTGATCCCACAGCTCTAAAAAGATGGAGGGGTACACTAAGTGAAGCGACTGGTGTGGAGTTTACACAGTTTATCTAGTTGCCAGTGACTCTCACCCTAGCAAACTGAGACCTAAGGTCAGGTGTGTGTAATGATGAGCTTTGAATTCACAGGTACACAGTATATATAACACAGTATATTATGTATTCACAAGAAATTGAAATCCATTAATGACTAAAATATGAGTTTGGGTTTGGCTAACAAATTAAGCAACTGCATTTTCCAAGAGTAGAATATATGAGTGTGGTATATGTGGTAGACACTGAAATTCAGAATTGCTCTCAGCTTTCACAGGCTTTTCTTTGCTTCTCACTAAGAGTGATTTATAATCTTCAATATCCTACATAAATGTTTCCACACACTGCATCAATTTGTTAACAGCACCCATTACAAAAAAGTTTTGAGTTTCCATCAAACTAAGAAGACGGCTGTGCAGCGTTGGAACAAGATGAATTGTTCAGAGTTGTCCAGAGTTGTTCAGAGTTATCCAAGGATATATTTACTCACTCAATAACTTTTACTTTATATCAAGGGCCACCAGCGCACGTCAAGACACCACTGGAATGGACATCACCAGCCGCTGTACTCTGGGGGACCCCAACAAGCTCCCTGAAGGGGTCCCCCAGCCTGCACGCATGCCCTATGTCTCCGATAAACACCCACGGCAGACCCTGGAGGTGATCAACCTGTTGAGAAAACACCGTGAGCTCTGTGACGTGGTGCTGGTGGTGGGTGCCAAGAAGATTTACGCCCACAGAGTTATCCTGTCTGCCTGCAGCCCTTACTTCAGGTACGAAGAGACAAACTCCATTCAGCATCTGTTAAAGCAAAATATACAGTATATGGAAATGAATCCATTGACCAATTAATGAACATCAAAGCGAAGCGTTTCAAGGGGAGTGCTTCGAGTGCTAGCTCTAACAATAATATATCTCCTGATTTCCATGTTCTCTCAGGGCGATGTTTACTGGAGAGCTTGCAGAAAGCAGGCAGACTGAAGTGGTTATCCGCGACATCGATGAGAGAGCCATGGAGCTGCTCATTGACTTTGCCTACACCTCACAGGTAACAATAATAACAGTGAGCAGTGTGTTACTGATATTTAGCTTTATAAATGTTGCTGCTGGCAGTAACATGAACGCCCACAAAATTCCATGTCTCACTAACAATTAGAATGCATAAATAACTATATGCACATGCACCATAAGCATGCAGATGTTTAAAAACCAGGTGTCTAAAACATGAGTGATGCCAAGACTACTTTGGATCTGCTTCTGACTCTCAGAGGTTGGTTGGTTTTGAACAAATGCTAACAGTAGAAAGAGTTTTGCACATTGGCAGTAAGTCAGCTGCTGTGAAAGCAAGTTCAAAAGTTCACATTTATTTAACCATGTTTGCATTTTGTCACAAGAGGCTATAAAACTCACCTCCTTTTGACTTTTTCATATTTACTTTTACACCTCTGAATCCCAGTGGATGTTTTAACTGTGTATTTTGAAACTGATCAATGGAGAGAAAATCTCTAAAAATGGGTTTAAACAACGTATAAATGTAAAACACTAAATAATTGATTGTGTAAGCATTTAAAGACTCCACTACGACAGTCATAGTGCATACTGGTGCAGCTCAGAAGTCTAAATGAGTATAATTGAGATCATCTGTGTGTAATCAAGGTTTGACAGGTGATTTTAGATTAAATATATCAGAATCTTGTAGGTCCAACTGCTCGTTAGCCAACTTCATGGTCAAAACTACACCTTGATTATGAAGGAGCATTGCAAGTAAATCCATAAAAATGTTATTCAAATGTACCAATCAGGAGAATGATACAAGAACATTTTAAAAGCAATAAAAGTTCCGCTGTAAATATGCCTTAAACATGTAGTTCTCAAAAGCTGGTATCTGTGTGTGAAGGACACTGGTGAGGGAAGCCACCAATAGGCATGTGGACACTCTGAAAGAGATACAAGGCTCCATGCCTGAGATACACATACATACATGAACTTACTAAAGCCACAGATATACTCCCGAGCAGACACGTACACGGACAGCTGCGGATACCATGGACATGTAGTCGCTCTGTTTATTGCACTCGCTTGGAGGACACATTCCACACATGCACAGTAGATCGACGTCTATAGGAAGGCAGCGTTGTCTGCGCGGTCACAACAAATAGGAAGTATGAGGATGTCTGCACAGAGCCTTCGCGTACACCCTCTGAGGACAAAACTTACATCATGCAGACCTTAGCAGACCCTCGAGTACTCGTGGACGTGGAAGGTATAATTTCAGCTTAACACTTAGCAGTCACAGCTTTATCTAAAGGGGTTCTGATGTCCTGACCTCTCTGCTCCTAGGTGACAGTGGAGGAGGGGAACGTTCAGACTCTGCTCCCTGCAGCTTGCCTGCTCCAGTTGGCTGAGATCCAGGAGGCCTGTTGCGAGTTCCTCAAGAGGCAGCTGGATCCCTCTAACTGTCTGGGCATCAGGGCCTTCGCAGATACACACTCCTGCCGCGAACTGCTCCGCATTGCAGACAAGTTCACCCAGCACAATTTTCAGGAGGTAAGAGAACATACTGAATATATAAAAATGTACGGAAGACAAGAACGAAAATAGATCTCAGGTTATGTTAAGTTACTGCTTCCTCTAAGAAATGATTGTGACTCATTGCTCTCCTGTAAAAAAGAGTTATAACACAAGAAATCTTGTTAGTGCAGGAAAACAAGCATTAACATGAAGCATGTCTGTGTTTACACACTGTGTGTCGTCCTCAGCAGGAAATCATGTCATGCACTCCTAACTTAGTTGGTTTGTTGTCTTGTCTTTCTCCAGAACTGTTTATCTACCTTTTTCCAAACCTCAGGATGTGTACTCATGATAACTACAGTTGCTGATGTGACTGTGTTTGACTCAGAAGTTACACAGGAGACAGTGAACATGGAAAAAGTCCAGACAGTCTGACAGCAGTCCATTGACTCATGATTATAAACATCAGTTGGTGACATGTGATAGATTTTTGTGCTAGCACAGCACATTTAGGACTGTTTCAAAGCTTCGTAGTGTTGCTTGTCAGACAGTTAAACAGGAAGCTATCAAAAGAAATTTCATTTATTTATATCAGTGATGTCATTTTATATCAACTGTAGTGCCCCCACCCCATATAAAGGGCAGAAGATGGTATTTGGCACTGGAAACCTTTAAAGGGATGTTACAAAAAGCAGCTCAGCAGGCAAGAGTACCTAGAGGACCTAGTGAAAAGGGAGAGGAGCAGCCTTTTCACGTCACCATTAGTGCAACTCAATCTCAGTTAGCAATCCTGTCATTTCAACAGCCAGTAAAAATGTTGACATGCCACCTGCAAGTCAATAGAAAGGGGGAAACTGCATCAGGCTGTTGAGTTGTAGATCAGCTGACTTTGCTGGTGATGAGAAATTGAGACATTTTAGAATGTAAAGTCTGGATTTCTTTCTGTTGTTAGACTACTGAAGAAGTGTTGAGTCCTTTCACATCCATAAAGCATTTGTCATAATGTATAGTTCTCTGTTAACACACAAAGTAGGGATATACAGGCAAATTCAATCTTCATACGCAGCTGTGGTCCTTCCACCCAGGTGACTTATATTACATGGCCATATTAGACCTCCTCTCAGGACAGTGGATGTATAACAGATGGTGCGAGATTGACATCTCACCTAGTTGTTGCACCTTTTTAGTGCGGGAAAATTGACACCTTTTTATAATTCTTACAGTTTAGTATTCTAGTTAAAATGAAAATTAAATAAAGTTTGACCTTTAAAGCTGAAGCCTGAGAGGTTTAACAGCCCTTTTCACAGCTGACATTTTTATCAGTCCGCAGGAAAAGCACAGGTTTGATTAGTAATGTTAACGATGGGTTCCCAGTAAGACATGGCAACTGGCACACCTGAACCGAATGCAGCCAGACTTGTTATTAATCACACCTGTGATTTTTCTGCTAATGAAAATGTTTGCTGTGAAAAAGGTTTATACAGTCTGTATAGACAAGTTTCAGAATGATGCAATCTTCAGATGACTGAGAGCTGATGGGAGGAGCAACATGACAAGTTGTTGTGTGGTAAACTGCATAAATTGCAAAAGTGATTTGAAAATGTTCAATATCTCAAGAGGAAAACATTGCTTCCAACACAGAAAACATAAAGTATTTGGCTGTTTGCATCTAGTACTAGACTTGACAGGTAGCAGACTGTAAAGAATATCTGTCTCTTCATTCCATTAAATGTCCCAGTAAGCCATGTCTGTAAGTGAGCATGCACATTACCAGAGCACTGGCTCACCTAAGTGGAATGCAACCATCACAATGTTATCAAATACACCTGTGCTTTTCCTGCTATGACACGTGGAGATGTCTGTATTTTACTAAACAACTCACAGGATTTTTTTGGCAAGGCAGTTGGCCTTGTGATGATTACAGCTCTGTAATGATAGCATGGTTGTGAAAATAGATGGACGTACTTTTCTGGATTTCGTTTTCTATTGCATATAGTAACCCCTCAATGGGGGCGGGGTTTGCAGGGATGACCGTCTCTGATTGGTCAAACACACACAGCACAGATGCTTTGTGTATCTGTGTACCACTTCATTCATAAAACAAGGAAGTATTCTGGTATTGATTTAGGACCAGTTTAGGATGAGGGAAGGGCATCTTTCTGTTTGATAGAGTCGAGTCGAGCCATAACGCGGTGGAAAAGCAGCTTTACTGTTCTGTCTTTGTGGCAGAGCTGCTGACTGCTCTGCTCTGTCGTCTTCTTAGGTAATGGAAAGCGAGGAGTTCATGCTGCTGCCCGCCAACCAGTTGATTGACATAATTTCCAGCGATGAGCTCAATGTGCGGAGCGAGGAGCAGGTTTTTAACGCAGTGATGGCCTGGGTGAAATACAGCATCCAGGAACGCAGACCGCAGCTACCCCAGGTTTCTATTCTACCACAACCGCTGCTGGCACTGCTGGCAGTTTGCTTATCAGTGTACTAGCCAGATGTGAACTCACAATAAGTAAACGTTAACAATGACATTGATTTCATGTGCGCTGTAGGTACTGCAGCATGTCCGTCTGCCGCTGCTCAGCCCCAAGTTCCTGGTGGGCACTGTGGGTTCAGACCCTCTCATCAAGAGTGATGAGGAGTGCAGGTGGGTGCTGTTTGTGTAAATATGAGCTGTCAACCGTTCAGATGCGGTTGGTGGGGAAATGTTGCTAGTGCAGATCTGGATCCAGGAGTCATTTAAGATATTTTCTAAAAAATTCAAGGCAAGGCATTTATGAACATTCTTTTCTATATTAGTTTGAATTTTGAACCTGGAATTGAAGGGTTAAATGTACCCAAGCACCTCCATTTTTATACAGTGATGCTGATGCTGTGACATTATGCAACCTTGAGTTATGATTGACCTAGTGTGTATTCTCTTTGTTTTTTGGCTGTGTTAGAGACCTGGTTGACGAGGCTAAGAACTACCTGCTGCTGCCACAGGAGAGGCCACTGATGCAGGGCCCAAGAACCCGGCCGAGGAAACCCATCCGCTGTGGAGAAGTTCTCTTTGCAGGTCAGTGTCTTAAAGCATTAAAATGGAACTGTTTCTAATCTTAAGATTTTAGATTGATGACAGCCAGCAGTACTAATTCAATTTTTAGTGCAGTTAATCTTTTTCTTTTTCCCTATTCAGTCATTTAACTTTTTGGTTTCTAGCATGATGTTGGAATCCTACAACCCCCCCAATCAGATTTTTTTGCACCAGTGTTTTTTTTTTTTCCAATTGGTAGCTATACCACTTTGTAATACTGCATACTGTCTCCTTTTTCCCTTCTACCATGATGATCTTGTAGTTGGTGGTTGGTGCAGCGGTGACGCCATTTCCAGTGTAGAGCGTTACGATCCTCAGACCAATGAGTGGCGGATGGTGGCATCAATGAGCAAACGGCGATGTGGAGTTGGCGTCAGTGTTCTGGATGACCTGCTGTATGCAGTGGGAGGTCATGACGGCTCATCTTACCTCAACTCAGTTGAAAGGTGATCACGCATTCTACTCCACCTTGTCATGTCTTCGTGCTCTTCTTGTCTTTCCGTTCTCTGTTAGATTAAAAAAAATCTTACATTTTTCTCTGTCCCATCTGTCCTGTCCAGATATGATCCTAAGACCAACCAGTGGAGCAGTGACGTGGCACCCACCAGCACCTGTCGTACCAGTGTAGGCGTGGCTGTCCTCGGTGGTTATCTGTATGCTGTGGGGGGACAGGATGGGGTTTCCTGCCTCAACATTGTTGAAAGGTATCAGTAAGAACTGACAATTTGTGCTTATTAAACCTTTTTTTTACCATAAAATCTCTCTCTTTTGACTACTTTAATAGGAGTATAGCTCTATGTAACAGGGTGCCAACCTTCCTGTGCTGCAGGTATGATCCTAAGGAGAACAAATGGACTCGTGTGGCCTCCATGAGCACCAGGCGACTGGGTGTAGCTGTGGCTGTGCTGGGGGGATTCTTGTACGCTGTAGGAGGGTCTGATGGGACGTCACCATTAAATACAGGTATGGCACTGATTCATGTGAGAAGTACAGTTGTAAAGGCCAACTGAATTGCATTCTTTTGTCCGCTACAGCATACACATCTGCTCTGTAAATCAACTGTCCTGTGTTCTCCTTTTGAAAAAAAAATCTTGAAACCAAAAGAGAGAAATTTATATTTAATATAATTTGATTTTATGAAGGCGCTCTGTAGTTTTGCATTATACCGTCATCCGTGATAGAAGAGTGGAGAGCTTGTTTCTATACAGCAAATCAGATCTTTTCATAAAGCAGCAATGTCAGCGTTACATCATAGGCAGAGCAGACGGTCACACTGCGCCTGATAGCATCCTGCTACACAACACAACAGACTCTGAACAACAACCCACATTGGCTTTCCTGCTAAACTCTCCTTATCTAATTTGCAAACATGAACACGTCTTGTCCTGCACCTGAGCTCATTAAACAGCCACCAAACAAACATTCACCGGGGAAAAGTGCGCTGCTAATGTCAGTTAGCAGGCTAGATAGCTAGTTATCTGCTCAGCTGCAGCACATTAAACAGCGTGTAAATATACCTGCAAAAGTCACTTTGGTACATTTAGATGCTGGTGTGGTCCTTACTGTTCAGTACCACTGCTAACAACAAACTGTCTCCAGATGACTTGTAGCAAAAGCAATAACAGGTTTGCAAAAAGGGATGACTATATGTGATTTCAGCTGGACCTTAAGTTAACCCAGAGCTGTAACAAGACTGATGGCTAAGATCCAATCAGATTGTCAGATCATCAGGCAGAGATCCAGTACAATTTATGTATGTATGTAAATGTTAATATGCTCTACAGCGTGAAGACACATAAAAATGGACCGCTGTCTGCTATGGGTTTGCCAAATCAGCTTTAATCAATCCCGTTTTTCCATCCAAAGATTTTGTGTGATATTTGATCATGAAAGAATTATGAGATGGGGAAGCTACTGTAGGGGAAGTATGAAACATCTTAGAGCAATGGAAAAAAAATATTAAGCTCCCTTAATTCCATGTGAGACATAACACAGACAGTGACTGTTAGAATATTCATTGTAATTGGTTTGGTCTTCTGCAGTGGAACGTTACAACCCTCAAGAGAACCGCTGGCACACGGTGTCTCCCATGGGGACCAGGAGGAAGCACCTCGGCTGCGCGGTCTATCAGGACATGATTTACTCTGTCGGAGGCAGAGACGACACCACAGAGCTGAGCAGTGCAGAGCGTTACAACCCCAGAACCAACCAGTGGTCTCCTGTAGTTGCCATGACGTCCAGACGGAGTGGGGTGAGTGTGTGTGGGTGTGGGTGGGTGTGTTGGGCTTTTATTAGGTTGAAACATGAGTGTTTTTTCAGCATAGTTGTAGCCTCCGCTACAGTCATATGTCAGTAACTAGACTAGACCTACACTGCATTTCATCTGTGAAAAGGTTATATTACACGTGTTACTTTATGTTGTCATAGTGGGTATTTATAATCTGTGTATAAGGTTGAAATGTAACCTTGTTGTGTCTGTAGGTGGGCTTGGCTGTGGTCAACGGTCAGCTGATGGCAGTAGGAGGCTTTGACGGGACAACGTATCTCAAAACTATAGAAGTCTATGACCCTGATGCCAACACATGGAGGTAAGCACCACTCTATAAAAGACTACAAAATATGGTTACTAACTACAATTGATAAATAAAATAGACATAAAATAGAATGTAGTTGTGATTAGGAAGATGTGTGAGTTCTGACATCCAGGTCGGTAAAATACAGTTTCACTAAACTCTTCTCATTTTTATTTGGCACTGACTGTTGCAATCGCCAGATAAAATGACAAACGTCAACAGCATATGTGATAGCAGCTGCTGATAATTAACATTAATTCTGTAAGTAACTTGATGACAGGCCAAAATTAAATTAGTCTGTTGTCAGGTTTGTGTGCTCTCTGCAGCTGGTGTCTGTACTGGAGCAGAGGAACTGCTGCAACACCACTGCACAGTTGTGAGAGGACTGAGTCTCTGTAATTCCAATGACTCCAACAGAGTGATAGGTCTTCTCTCTTGTCAATTTCAGGAGTTGCGTTCTTCGGTTTAACTTTCATTCATGTCATATCAATAATTCAAGCCGATCAGTTTAATAGTTTTGAACCAGCACCTCCAGTATTCGGATCAAGTAGCTGATGGAAAAATAAGATGAGCCAAATTTACAAGGCTGCAACGGTTATTTCGGTGTGCCAGATACATATTTAATCAATCTTCCCCTGCTTTATCTATACATATATATGGCATCATACTCTGTATCAGCAGATACTCAGTAGTAAAGGACTTGGATCGGGGCCAAAAAACTTGGATCAGGACATCCCTAACTATCACATATATTATTAACATATTTAACAGCTACTTAATTTACATTTATAATTACACTAACCTGATGTTTTCCTGTGATGCCAACCTTTTTTCACCAAGTTTCACATTTCCAACTTTTATCATTCACATTTACAAACTGCTCTTGTTTGCAGTCAAAAGTATTCAGTTTTTATGGAAAGGAGAGCTGAGGGTGGGAGTTACAGAGAAAAACTTTAGAATGAAACTGCTGAGATTTAGATTAATTTAGGGTGAATGCATGCTCTCTCAGATCACCTGTATTAACTATACTGCACAACAGAACAATTGCACCTTTCCTCCCTCATCATATGACTGTCACCTCTTTCTAGGTTGTATGGAGGAATGAACTACCGCCGGCTAGGTGGAGGGGTGGGTGTCATTAAAATGACTCACTGTGAATCCCACATATGGTAACACCACCACCACTCCCCCACACACTCATACACACACACGCTTCTCGTCACGTTGCAACGGATGCCTCTTTTCACTGACTCTCGTGCCTCCGAAAGAGACGCTGTTATGTTATCCATGCGAGGTTGAGAGGAATCTTGGAGAGAAACGAGACAGAAAGTGGAACAAACTTTTGAACTCTAGTTCATCCCAACCCAACTGTGAGGTCATTAACTTTGAAAACCCTTGTTGTCTTCAGTGATTGACCACGGTCACCATGAAGTGCACTGAGAGCAGAAGTCTACCATGAAGCCTCCAGTTTGGAGAGGACTGGCAGTTACAAGTCCTTCTCCGGTGACCTCACTATATATTCTTCCCCCAAGCTACTCTGTCAAAATGGGACTTGACTGAGACTGCTGCCGGGGGAGACTATCATATGTTTCTGAGGTTCAGAGGAGCAGAGAAGTTCAGTATCAGGTCACCGGAAGATGGCTTCTTTTTTCAGTCTTTCCAGCTGTCTTTCCCTAATTTCTGGCAAGCAAGTACCGCCCTGAATGACTGAAACAAAACAAAGTACAGCAACCAGCGGACCAGCAAACTTTCTGTTCATTGTTGAGGTTGATTATTTCCTGGAGACACAACGTGACATACTGACCGTCAGAAGTCAGTCCACGCTCTCTCATCCTGTCTCTACATAGCTTTAGTCCAGGCTGCGAAGCATACATCTCAACTGAGGCTGTTATGTCTCTGGGCTTCATGTAGCATTAAACAGTAGAATGAAGGCATCTGGATATCCAGAGATGGAAAAAAAACATGTCTTTCACTGGTCATTGTCACCAGGGAAGATGGTTAACAGGAGAAGGATGAGTATGAGGAAGACAGTGCCACTCAACAGTTTCTCCCTAACTTTCAGTTGTTGAATGGGATGCCGCACTTTACACGGTGCTACTGTAGCTGTTTGTTACCTTGGATTTTAGTTCATATGCTGTCGATGTTGTCTTCTTCTCCATCTTACCCCTTCAATGAAAAGGTCTTAGACTCCAAAATCATCCAATTTTTGTCACCAGTTGATTCTTGACTCCAGTGCTCAATCCTAATGTCTCGATATGCTTTAAATGGACTATGATGGCCAACCACATCGAAAGGCAAAATCATCTGTCCCAAAAACCTACATTATCTCCCAGAGCCCTGTGTCTGTGTGTGTCTTTGTAGTCTCCATGTGATGACTCTGCCTACTTTCTCACCTTCACACACCTGGTACACCTAGTCAGTCGTTGTACTAACTGGACCCAAATGCCACTTATATGTTTCAAACAGTTATAAAAATAGTTGAGCGAAGGCTCCTGGATTCTGCCATCAGAAAGAGTTTCAGAAACTGTAAAATGATCCGACAAGCACTTTGTTTGAAGCGTACTGAGGCCATAATAGTGTCATACATCAGCCTCACCCCAGAGGTGGAAAAAGTGAGCTTTTAAGGATAATACTGGCAATATTCTGTATTTTTCTTATTATTGTCATCAAATCCCATGAAAGGAACAAAACCAGCGATGTTCATCTTTCCACTCTCCGCCCACTTCCTCAGCCATTTATTCCTACTGAAGACATTAATCTGTAAAAACATATACTTCAGCTTTTAAAAAACGCTCAGCTGCCCACTGTAGTTTTTGTGAACTGTGCTAAAAACAGGAGGAAATAGTGCATTTATTGGGGACTATTTTCAGCTGTGGATTAATCCTTATTCGGTGCTCTAGTGAGTATTCCAGGACAGGACGGTGTGTGTGTGAGACTGAGTCAAAATAAACTACAGTCCATGTGTGTTCATGGTAATGAAAGAACATGTCACCCAGTGCACCAGTGTGACTCATTGATGTGTTTTAATAGTTCTTGGACAAAAATGGAACTTTATGACACAGAGGAATAAAATGTATCAGGCTTTCATAGACACACAATACTTGTTAGTAGATCATTGTTGGTTTTGGGTCTTTTCATGGGATTTGTTGACAATAAGAAAAATATAGAATATCACAAGGCTTGCCCTGTGGAGATTGGTAAACAAAATATAATACAAACATATTGCTTTAAAATATTAGATTACTTTCACTGCCTCAGTCATAAAATCACTTATACCTGCTTATATGCTGGCACTGAGCACTGGAGCCAGTGATCTGCAATGTACACATGGATTATTTGATGTCTGTCTCATTACGTAACGCATAAGTTACCTAACTTTGTATTTCTGTACCAAAGTCAAACTAGAAGAGAAATCCTAAATTCAAAACTGTCCACAGACACATCCTGGCGGAAAAGAAGAGTTGCAGTAAGCCCACGGTGCGAGAAATAAGCTCAGCATCACACATGACATTTTATGAACTTGTAAATATTTTAGGACAGAAATGAAGCAATTTTTTTGGCCATCCATTTAAGATGCCGATCACTTCCTAGTGATTGATTCAGGCAGCACTACAAGCGGGGTGTATTTCACATTCAGCTCAGAATTGTTAATATAAACTGTATTTATCAGTATATTAGATATGACTTCAGCAATTGAGTACCGGTGGTTTTTGCATTATTTCACATAACACCTGTAGATTTCTGTGTTTTATTAAGCCCCATAGTATCTCTGAAAATCCAGAGAGGAAATGGAGGAGCATTAAACTCAGCGTCTGTAATTGGATTTCTGTTACAAGCTTCACAATTGACAGACAAATCCTTCTGTAGCACTCGTTTTTGTTTTCACACAGTCACGGGGTTTTAAGACACAGGTCCTGGTTGTTCTGCTTTCACAGTCAGCATAGTATTTGTGTTATTGTGCTGTCGTATGCAGCACAGTTCAATGGCACCACCTGCTGGAGGACGGTAATAGTGCTGCTGATAAAGAGATTTGCAGTTTCCTTAGTGGTCACTGGTTGTACAACTGACCTTATTAGCTCAATGTGAAACAGACATGGAGTAGATGGTGACATTGGTTTTGGATAAATCTCAGAATTTATTGCACTGTGATTGGAAATGTATTTTAGATTTTATCTTTTTTTTTTTTCTTAATTATATTTTATATGGGCGTTGAAACTTTCCAGATACGGGGGAAAAAAAAACTCTAAAATCATCATAGGTTAAGTTTTGAATCTGACATTTCAGGCCGTGCACTGAGAATGACGGTCTTGATGCTGTGCAGAAGTGGATTTATTTCATAGATGCAACATGAATCGACTTGCTTCGTGTCACACACAGTTCATCACAGTTCTGCACTTTAAAGTGTGTGTGTGTGTGTGAGAGGAACAAATGCATCGCTGTAACAAGAGTTTATATAGCAAGTGGCAGCAGTTGTTATGCATTAAAGTCACCACATTTTCATGAGCGAGCAGGTCCGTACGTGAATATCGGTATTAACGTTCAATAATATGGCAAATCTAGATTTTAGTTGGGTTTAGTTCACTATGCTAGTGGGGGGTTTTCAAGTCACAGGTTCACTGTTAAGTCTCATAATGTTGTGATGCAAGTCTTTATGTTGGTAATGAATGTCTATGCTGTGGGATGTTTTGCAGTCATATATGCTGATGCTCACTTGAAATGTAAAATTGAACCATTTCTGCTAACATTGGAGAAAGTCTCTGCAACACATCCTACATATCGCCCAGTTTCTATCAAAAATAAAAGTGATATCACTATGTGTTGGAAGCAAAAGTTATGCTGACTCGCCAACTGTGTGTGCCTGCCTCTTGAAAACTGTTCCCCCTGAAAATATTATTTTTCACTGCCACAAGAATTACAAGGAAGTACCACTCAGTTCAAGAGTTCATACATGTTATTGCTTTAGTCCTAGACAGCCTGGTTACTGTTTAATATAACATTGCATTACTGTGAGAACCATGTTTTTCCCAAATGTCAACTTTTCATGGCCTCAGAAAAACCTTGAGTTTTTATATGATTTATTTATAGCTTACAAAGTGCAGTGAATTCCTCAACCCACAAAGGCACAGTTAGTCCATAATTTATCTGAAATCTTCCAAATCACTACATTTAAAGATACATGGAACAGACACAGAGAATGTACCCTCATCTCCAGAAAATGCCTCATTTTACCTGCACTGACATTTTTCCCCTCGACATCTTCAACTCTTGTCTTTAGTTTTTTTCCACTCTGGCAATATTTTTTTGTTGAGTTAACAAATAATGACTAGGCGGTCAGAGACCAGCAAGACTGTATTTGTTTCCCAAACTGAGTGGAGTTTCCCTTGAATCATGTAAGCTACTAATGATGCATTGTGATTGTGATGAACAGAAGTAACCAGCCTTCAGTCAGTAGCCTATATTCAGATATCTTATTTGGAGTAGTCTCTGTGCAGTATGTCCAACACGTCACCCAAACATGGTTGTGATCTCTGGTGTTTGTTTTCATGTGTCAGATTTCAGCTGTGATCACAGCAGCAGCAGCTCTGGACTCACAATGTTCACTATGACAAGGATTAAACTTTTTCCCTGGAAAAAAACAACCAAAATGTGTCAGATTCTTTGTGAGATCTACTGTATAACAAGACTATGATGAAAAGAGAAAAAGACAATTTATTCATTTAATTTTTATTTGTTTAGGGATAGTGTGTGTGTGTATAAAGCATGAAATGCACAAACAAATATCTATGCAGGCGAAACACTCATCATTAAAGGCAAAATCTACCATATTATAGAATTAGATTTTATTTCTATGATATTCCCATAGAAATAAAATCTACTCTTTTAGTAAGGATTGTACCAGTCACTTTTTAAAGCTGTGTTGCTGAGACAATAATGACACCAGCCCGAGACAAATCCTGGAGCTGCTCCACAGACCGTGAACAGTGCTACAACTCCTGGGAGACGATGACAGCCGCTGTGGTGATTTGACTGGGATACGGCACAATACTGCCTCTCAGCTGGAAGCCCTACGTTCAGATAAAACTTATTTGTACATAACAGAAAATGACAAATTAGTTACAAATTGAAGGCGGATTGTCAGCTCAGGGAGACTGTTTGTGTTGACTGTTTAAAATGACTAACAGCTCAATGTAAATTCTGGTGTTGGGCAGGTTTTAGTTTCTAATGTGATGTCACCTGGAATGAATCATGCAGCTGTGCTCAGTACAGCTGTGCAATGATATACGGAGCAACAAAGTATCCGTGGACCCGCACCAGAACGACATAAACACCCAGACTATGACTGTAGAGACCGAACAAACGAAGGCTCTGTCTAGTTTCTTTTTTCAAGCTCATTGAAGTCACATTATATTTTACAAGCCACTGGGATATTTAAAGTTTTATTGATTTATTTTTAATTGATTTTTAACTGCAGTGTTGCCCCCCTCCTAACTTTTTCTGGGGCTTTCAAATACATCTCATAGTCTTAATCAGCAGAAGAGTTTGCTCAGTTGTCATGAAGAGGGTTCAGTAATTATCATGTGATCTATACAAGTATGGAGCTCACCCTCCCTCCCCCCCCCGATGAATCTTTAGATCACTTTTCAAACTCTCTCAAAACTATTTCTTTTCAACAAGCCTTTAAAATACTACCTTAAGATGTTTTATTTATTTGCAAATGTCACTGAAGCATGCAAGAGCTCTGGCAGAGATAAAGTGAGAGCAGTCTGTGTCACTCCAGACTGTAGCAGCTTTTGTGTTTACGTAGCACAACACTATTAACAATTTTATTTTTTATATCCACCATAGCTAGAGCCGCATTTCCCTCATGCACCATTTGTCCTTTAAGATACAGTAAAGCTCTAATCAAACTGCTCAATCATGAGAAGCAAATGAAGGAAACTTGTCATTAAATTCAGTATTCACTAGATGTTAAGAAATAAAAACCATTTCAAAGATGAAATGCTTAAAATGCTTTCAAATTTTGTCTCATTTGCTTCTGTTTTGCTTAAGATGTACTGATGTATGTATATCACTTTATTCCTGGGTCTGTGCCTGTACTCTTAAAGTGGTTTTTGTGTGTGTGTTTGTGTGTAAACGGTTTTGCTCTCACAAAATGCATCCACTGTTTTTGTGGGGCAGAGTAGAGCGCCAGAAGAGGACTTTGATTTGGATACAGATCAGTAGCTCTCTCTGTGGCTCCAATCTGCTGAAATGATTTTTGTCCAAATGTCAGAAGAGAAGAAAGATGGATGTTCAGTCTCAGTTGGTCAGATAACACAACAAACAGAAAAAGTTCGCTTCAGGGATTCAGTTCTTTCTAAAGTTCTGCTCCTGAGGGAAAAGATGGAATTTGGAGTTTTGGAGTGTTGTTTCTTTTTCCTGTTATATTTTTTTTCTGTTATGTGAGACAGACATTTCTTTCTGTCGTCAGTTAGTCATTTTGTCCCCCCCTTTTTTTTTTTTTTTTTTGGACACGATAATTAATTACATTTTATGTTCCTCATTAGAGGCTTATAAACTGAAGCAGTTATTTTGAGGAAATTAAGTTTTTTTTAAATTCATGATTTACTACACAGACACGCTGCTCACTTCTGCCACAGGCTCTCATTTGTTAGCTCAATCCATTCGTGTATTATGTAAAATGGCTTTCTATTCTGGCTCTATATGTGTATTATCACATATGCTATGTAGACAGCAGCAGCAGGTCAGACATTAAACATTGGCTTGTTATGGTGTATCAGTGATGTGTGCTGCCTTCACTTAAGCACCAAATTCTTTCAGGTCAACACATTCTTCAAAAATGTTAAATGCAGTGTCTCAACATCATTTTGATCCTTCAAATTATAAAGACTGTTTACTACCTGGGGGTCCTGTAGACTGTGTGTTGGTCCTTTTATCTCTGTTCTGGTACCATAGGAACAAATTAGTATCACTTCTGGCTCATACATAGCTGCCAGATGCTTGATATGTAGATGCAGACTAGGGCCAGTTTGGCCTCTAGGATCAGTTCCGCTTAGCAGACCTCAGGCCAGCCTGGTCCAGTATGAGCCTGTTGGCTGGTCTGCATCAGTCTGCTAGTCAGGCATACTGGATTTAGCATGATGGGGGACAAAATCTGCAGCCCTCCTTCTGTGCAAAAATGTATTTAAAAGTTTATCTGAAGCTAATATGAAGCTTCAATCGTCCAAATGAGTCTTACAGTCTTTTTAGTGCCAAAGTCCCTCTTTTTGTTACTATACTTCCACTGCAGCTCAACAGAGAAACACTGTCCGAGGAAACACAATGAGGGAATTTGATGCTAAACAGACTGTAAATGTGGCAGATATCCACTTGATATGACTAACTCAGACTGATGAAGCCTCATATAAGCTTCACATCAACTTTTAAATGCATTTTTGCACTAAATGACCATGTGGACTCACTGTTGATTTTGGCCTCCATCACTGACATTGAAAGCACATTTAAAGGGGATCTTTTAATAGCCAGTATGAACAGGAGGAATGATTACAGCGAATGATTTCACTGTTCATATGGACACCTGACTGGGAGGCAGCCATGTTGTGTCCCAGTAGAACACATAAAGCTTAATTGTATCAAAATTAGTTTTCCCTAAAAGACAAGTTTCCCTTTAATAAGTCCTTACTTCAGTTTAACACCAGATTACAAAATACCTTCAAGGTCTAGATTGTTTTCGTACTGCTGCCCTCCAAAGAGTAATGAAACTTCTAAAAGAATTTAAAGAAAAAGAAAAAAAAATCTAAGATTGCAGAGAATGAAGAACTCACATATCACAGTGATATGCTTGATAATAACAATACTTTTGGGGCTTAAAGTACCCATTACTGAAGACACTTGGGTGAACCACAGGTAAAGTTTCCTCGCAGCCTGCTGGATTAACTATTCTTATTTTGAGCACAAAAAAGTGTTTGTAGCCTGTAAGACTGAGAGACATTCAGTGTCATGAAACCGAACACGTCTATTCAGCTCATACACTTCCACATAAAGTCACTGCAGCTGACAAATTTCCTCCCAGTTCAGACAAATGAATGTATGACCCAGCAAATACAGTGAATTGTGTTTGACATCAATTTGAGCATTTTATGCAGTACAGTACATGGTTTTGCCTACAATACCCATAATATGATGATACTAATATTAGAAACATTCTGATGATATCAACCATATCACCTCGCCCTTTTTGAGAAATGTACTGGTGACATACTGAACAACTAATAGTAACTGTTAAACCTTCACCACAGAAAAAGATTGGTGATGTCATGTTAGGAATAGGCGTTGAATTAATAAAATAAAAAGTACTTACCATTATTATTATTATTATTACCACAGTTTGAGGGTTGTTTAACTGCTTGACAGACTTTATATGATGTGGAATTTTATTTAAAAGGTCTGAATGAATATATGCATATTTTTGTCTGTAGTCTAGTCAATGATTTGAAATGAGTGAGGCTGAAAAATCACGTAAACCAATCAGGATTTTTCAACAATTTTCAAATGACAGTTGTGAAGTTGTTTCTTATGTAGCAAGGCCAAAAACTAATTTTCAGGGGCTTTAATGAACCATCAAAAGGTTTAGTGGAACTTAGTTTTAATAAGGCACCCTTCATGAAAGATTTATAAGTTGTAAGTAATGGCTTATTGTAAGCACTTTCTAGTAAACCTGTCACCTGTTAAAGTGATTTTTCACAACCCAGTAACCCAAAAGTTGTTAAGGTCTCATTACTGATCTGCAAAGCTTTACTAAATAATGTATTAACCATAAATAAAGCCATTAGTCATAACTCAAACACTTTATAAATGCTATATTATTTATAATGCCTTTATATGCACCTTATTAGAGAGTGTTACCTCTTAATTGTGTGGATGTTACTGTCTATTCTGACACAGATTTGTTTGGGTTTTACAGCCAAAGTAATTAATGCTGCAAGTCATCCCAACATATTTTGAAAAAAAAGAAATGAGGCTCCCACAAGAGGCTCTCAAACAAAATTCCAATTGTGCAGTGCTTGGCTTGAGTGCAAGCAGTGAAGAATTAAAGGTCAATAGGCTTTCTATATATGCTCCGCTCTGCTGTGTACCAAATCCCAGCACAACTAAGGATGGACAAACACAGCCACAAACACAGTCAGAAGAAGAGAGAGAGACCTACTGTATGTGCATGTCTGCCCCTCTCTCTCTCTCCTTGTGTTTCAGCACCACTCCTCTTTCTGTCTCCCCTTCTCGTTCTCCTTTTACTGTCTCATAAATGTGCTGAGCCAATAGCTGCAGGCGAATCTTTACTGAGCAATCACCTGCTTACTGTGTCTGTCCCAGAAGACACACCCTTACTCTAAAATATACACTAAAGCATGAAAACTTTGCTCTGGGCAAGAGTCCAAACAATTTGAAATGCACTTATCTTAGATTGTGGCTCAGCTGGAGCTAGCTTATGCTTCCAGTATGTATATGGGATATATTTAATATGTTGTGTTGCTGGGGTTTTTTACAGCATCTCGTTGGCAGTTAGAACTTAAACACTGAGCCAGAAGTACGACCTTCTGCCCACTCTGTCCTGTTATTGAGCAGCTCCTCCATAGAGAAAACATTGGAACAGAAGATGTGCAGTTAAGAGGGGGAAGGTTATGTTGATCTGGCTTTTTATATACAATACTATATTATATCTGCAAGTATTAGATTGGACCTAACAAGTATGAGATGCAGCATCACAAGTGTCCTCTGACTTTGCAGTGTTTGCAGAAGCTACTCAGAAGAGCAGCAGAATTAGGATCTGTTCCAAAGTTTGTACTAAAGTAAATTTATGCACAAATACTGAGATCTTTTTTTTAACCTTTTATTTAATCAGGGAAGTTTTCACTGAGAGGAAGCCTCTCTTTGGCAGATCACATTCACACAGTAACAGACATTCACACCTGGAAGCTGCCCAGTACAACCACAGTCTGATCTGCTGGCCACTGAGAAGCTCCACTGGAGCAGTTTCTCACTTTCCCCACCCAGATTTATCTGACGACTGACAACCTTCCAGTCGAAAGCTCATTTCTCCAACCTTTAGACCACCACTGCCCGTGCATTCATTCTGCATCATGCATTTAGTTGTGTAAGATATGGGATTAGTATTAGTATTGAGATTAGTATACAGTTTTGAGTGTGTTTATTAAAAACAGAACTAAATGGAGAATGCCTTTCTGTCATTCAATTGATCATTCAACTGTCATGAAATTTGAATTTCACTTTGTGGGTAAAATGACACATTCAGAACCACTGCACGGCCAAAAAGGTGCACTTCTTTGTTTAGAAACAATATGTATAAATGTCTTTAAAGAAGCAGCCTTTTCACCACTCAGGTGTTTTTGTTTTTAAAGCATATTGTTTTATTGGTGTATAAAATTGTCCCCCACCCCTCCAATTTCATCAGATGGGGGGACAATGATATAGTATGATGTGGTTTGTTGTAAGATTCCATGTTGGTTTTCCTCCTGTCGTCCCCAATTTTTTGAGTCACCAGCCGCCACTGCTGTACAGTATTAACATATTAACCTTAGTTTCATTTATTGTTATTTTTGAGGACCTATACATAAGCATACTGTAGCAAGGCATAGTAATTGAATAACATTGTGAAGACATTATCATGGTAAAAAGTCAAATCAGAGTTGGACTATGCTCTTTTATTAGATGAGGTCCTGGGGTACTCTCCCGCACAGCTCCTCATCCTCAAAAACACCATGAAGGTCACTGAATGATGAGTGTTGATTATCATGATGAGAGGCTGATTAAGCAGTCGACTTTCCTAATGATTTAGAGACGGCCTGCTGCAAATTGGTCTGGGTCAACGTTGATGATAAGAGGAACTCCCTCTGAGGAGTCCAATTGTAAATTAAAAAATTTGCATGGAGCTGTTGGACACTAAAAAAATAGTGGATGTTATTAATAAAGCTTGAGAAACCCCCTGATTAAGCTGAGAGTTCAAACTGTTGCTTTTAAGACTTTCTCTCTGTATTTAAAGCAGAATGAATTTTAGGAACATTGATTTAACACTTAAGACATTTTCCTTTTGCTATAAAGCAAAAACTAAATGAAACAATCACAAAAAAATAACATCTTCAGACAAGGAAAACAATGACAGGACAGTGACTCATCTCTTAACACGTACACTTGAGGGTTTATTATCAAAGAACTGAAAGCTACAATATGCAACTCTTTCACCTTGAGGCACTCTGCCAAAACTCTCACTCAGCTTGATGAACTGTCTACCTCGTAATGGTATCTCGTCTGAGGTACCTGGCAGAAATAAAGCCAACACAGATGTTAAAGAAGCAAAGAAAAGACTTTGTCTGCTGCAAATTTAAAGTGACATTCAGATCATTTGACCTCTCATTGTCATGTACTTGCTTTTAACTTGTGTGTGCATCACAGACCTTTTTCACAGCAGACAATTAAAGTAGGAAAAGCACAGGTATTAATAACAAAGGTTATGTTTGAAAGCCCTCATCAACTGCTTCCTACTGAACACTACCTGCCTACCACTGAATGACAGACAAACTGACAAAGTTAGCAACTAGCAGGTGAACATAGTGGAGCATTTAGCAGCTAAAGAGCCAGATATTTCCCTCAGGAATTGGCAGAGACCAAAAAAAAAAAAACCATGAATGTTCTTCAGGTGGCCAGAAACACGACACCAAATGACTGCTAATGCCTGCAGGATGTGTCTGCTGGATGTGTAAATAGCTAACACATTCGCCACTTACCACTTTATAAGGTGATAATATCTCAGATGTTGTGATTTCAGCTTATTTTGCTGTCCCCAAATGGCCAAAAAAAAAAAATTAGGTAAAGCAACTTTAACATCACAAAAGCCTCCCTGAGTGTTGCAATGTTTATTTAAATAAGGAGATATCAATTGGAAGTGTATGAGAATTTTTAGGTATGAGGTAAGCAACAGAAAAAGACTTTGGCAGTGAAGCATCTTCATTTAGTGTAGGCTGATGTGAAGATTGGAGATAGGACATGATCCCCCGGAGACTAGACTTTGGTGGTGGTGCAGTAAATCCAGCAGGTGGTTGATGGAAACTGGACATCCTGGAGATCATGGTGGTGATGGGCATCTAGAGACTGATTGGTTCGGGGCAGGTAGAAATAGTGAATTGTGAATGTAGGGACTTTGACAGTGTGGGAACGGAGAAGTGATAAAGAGAATTAAAACAGGAAGAAATAGCAGAAATTCATCCAGGGAGGAATAAAGGCAGAACATGAGAGAAAAGCTCTTTCTTATTGAACTTTCACCAAAGCTTCATTTATATTTATGTTGAGTCTTGATGTAATCTGAAGTTCTCAAGGAAGATATTCCAGTAATAGCCAGGGATGATATATATACTTAATATATACAGTATATATATACTTTTTAAGTGTTAAGTGAGAAAGTGTGCAGGCATTACTCTTTTGTCAGTGCTGATTTCCAATAGCGTTGCACCTACAGGGTAACTACGCTCCTCTAATCATAAGAGTAGCATTAACA
Organism: Thunnus thynnus; assembly: GCF_963924715.1. Classification (NCBI taxonomy): domain Eukaryota; kingdom Metazoa; phylum Chordata; class Actinopteri; order Scombriformes; family Scombridae; genus Thunnus; species Thunnus thynnus. Next base: position 4,945,534 of record NC_089528.1, read on the forward strand.
GGTCTTCACAGACGCCAGCTGTCAACACATGGGCCCACTGATAACTGTGCTATATCCCCAGCTTCTCTAGACATTTGGGGCTGATGAACAACAATGTGGACCACTCTAAACCACAGGGCTATGACTAAAAGAGCACTCACACACACCAGAAGGGCTTCTTGTAGTAAAGAGTAAAGAAACACAGAGCCAGCTAGTAGCTGCTCATGGTTGGTTATGGTTATGAAATTTGAAACAGACATTCATGGTCCCCAGAGGATTATTTTTAATGACTTGGTGACTGCTTGACTTTTCCTCACCAGCATGTCCAATTTTTCACTTTTCCTGTGAACTATAAACATTTACAAAATGGATTGGTACCACATTTTTTACAGACAGATTGATGGTCCCCAGAGGACGAATCCTGCTGACTTTGGTATACTCTTCACCTTTCCTCAAGCACCATCATCAGGTCAAATTTTTTAATTTTTCCAATGTTTTCATTCATGACTAAAAGCTTCAAAACTAATGATATTTCCATCCACCTCAGCTGTTCTTAGTATTTAGTGCTAATTAGCGAATGTTAGCATGCTGACATGCTAAACTAAGATGAACAATGTAAACATTATATCTGCTAATCATGAGCATGTTAGCTTTTTCATTGTGAGCATGTTAGCATGACAACTTTAGCATTTCGCTCAAAGCACCACTGTACCTAAGTACAGCCCCATTTCTTTTGTCCCCATCTGACTTTGTACTGGCTATAATTTCCCTGCACTTCATGACCACAAAGTTTTGAATGAATTTCACAAGTTATACCTCTTTTATGAACAGAGGGGTCTCTGTGAGGATCTAGTTTTAACTTCTGTAATAGAGTGTTATTTCTTAGTTATGAGATGACTAACTGTGAGAGCTGCCCTGTTCAAAAAACATGAGAGTAAACAAAACACAGCTCAGTTTGGTTTTCAGCCCACAGAAAAATGTTTTCGTGCTGTGCACATAGAGGCATCTCAATATCCTGATTCCCAAAACAAAGTTTAATCATGTCTTTTTAAAAAGAATTGACTCTGCATTATCTACCATTTATTTTCCATTAAAGCTGAGGATATGGAAGCACATTCACTATTAGTACTCCAATCATAGACTCTGGCCCTGGTAAACAAATGATAAGGATCGACAATCAGTGAGACTACCCCCCCTCCCACACATCCATCGCCAACCACACAAAAGCTGGAGTACTGAATGTCTGAATGTATTAGAGATCTTTAATCAGCTGTCTCTCAGCAGGGATCCTGCTCTGTGGTTAGTAAAGTCCCTGAGATTCAGTATCTGGCTGAAAACTATTACAGTGTTTGGTGTGTAAATGATGGAAACTTTAACACAAGAAACACATTAAACTACAGTTGTGAATTAAAATAGAAAAACAAATTGGGATTTAACCCATTCATAATGAACTCAAAGAAAACATGACATCCTATTTGCTGAGATTCTTTCCATCATTATAAGTAGTTGTAACTCATCAGAAATGACCATCTCAAGGTCATTGTGCTCTCTAACTTCATACCACTTTAATGCCACTAGAGGATAAGAAATTACATTAAGTACATCTGAGGTCTTTTCACTTAAATCCTCCAGCAGCAGAACTTAAAAGCACCCTTTGTCACTCACCATACAGCCCAGTTGAGAGATTTATGGTTATATACCTGCTGATGTATGTCAGAAGGACTGCAGTATCCTCTTCTACTGAGGTTACATATCTCAGCGATAATGAACAACTCTCGGATATATTCCAATATATCCGAGAGTTTCCATAGTTATGGTCATCTTTATGTCTTACACTTTGATCATCAAGCTGGAAATCACCTGCATGTATGTTTCTCTTAAGTGCTGTTACAAGAATGTGTTGATGCATCAATGACTCCGATTTTATGCTTTATTTATGATCTCTCAAGCACAACGATAGATAGCAATACACTAAAGAAACAATGTTTATACAAGCTGAGTTGCCAGTTTATTGGGTAGATAGCTGCTGTCAACAAAGTAACCATGTACACATTTATTCTCCAAAGAATCCAAAATAGGGTTTGTACTCAATCTATGGCGGGTCTGTAGTATTCGAGTCCAATCTCAAGACATTTTTGGCCAAAGACTTACCTGTTCCACTATTGTCCTGAGCCATTTCATACTGTGCATGGTGTTCCACAAGGATCAATTCTTGGTCCAATGTTGTTCTCTCTGTGCATGTATTGCCACTTGCCCAAAATGTTCTACCTAGTTTAAAAAAATCTTTGGATTACTTTTGATCCCAACCTACAGTTGTTTTCTTTGACTTTTGCTTCTTTTCATGGCTCATACTTTGTGGTTATTATACTTTAAAAAAAAAACCCCAAACAAACAAAAATATATTAATTTATTTATTCATTTATAAATAACTCCTTGTTTAATATATCGTCTTCTCTCTCTTCAATCGCCCTCTTTCTCTTTTCTTCTTCCTGTGAAGCACTTTGAATCTTCTGTTTTGAAAGGTGATGTAAAAGTAAAGTGTGCTTTTACACACAAATGTATGGAAAGATGTCATACATTCATGGTCAACTTTTAAATTGATTTTGATGTAATTATATTTAATCTGAGTTGTGGTCGTGATTTTAGATGGGAATAGATGGACGATGCCACTTGTTGTGGGCTTGTTGAATGGACACTGTTTTGGTTTTTAGTGTCTTGGCTTGGTCTTGAGTCGGCTTGGACTCTTGACTCTTGTCTTGAGTCTGACTCAACCCTAAAATGCTCAGACTTGGATTTATCTTGGACTAGACCTCATTGACCTTGCCATTCAAAGTTGGCAAGTGCACTTTTTGGTTTTTTTTGGCACATCAGTATCTGTAGCCAAGTTGAGTTTTTCATTCCTGTGAGTTGAATAGTTTTGCGCAGCAGATCCAAAATGCAGCAAAACATTCTGCATCCATTGACATGTTCATGTGCAGTCCTCCCACATTTCTGTTTGCAAACAAACTGAGAAATGAAAGACTTGACATTTGAATACATATCGGGGGAGGAGTGACGGCACTCTGTCTCTTTAAGCTGCCACTAACACTGACTGACATACATGATTATATAACACCATATGCCATAGCACTGCACTTCAATCAATCACAACCATGACCATAGAAGAGAGCAGATTGGCTTTTATAATACCTATAATCTCATAATGTGTTCCTATACCTACGTTAACCGTCACACTGCCGCATTATGACTTATGAGGGAGCCCTCTAGCTCTGCACTACACTTACAGCTTCAGCATTTGCCAATTTAGACTCTTAAGTGTTCCAGAGATCCCTGCAATAAAAGCCATGTTAATTGGCTCAACATGTTAGCAGTAATACTATACTTACAAAGGCAGCACTTGCCAAATTCTACAGACACTAAGCTCAAAGAAACCAGGCAAATAAATCACCATACATAGGTAAGAGGTACAACATGCGGAACTGTAAAAAATATAAAGTGCAGACTTTTCATTGGATATTTTTACTCCTACTCCTCCTTTTAATCCTGCTTATATTCAAGAAGTCAGACATTTTAGTAGTGGTAGTTATTTTAGTAGTTTTTTTTTTTTAGAACTGACAAGAACTTGTTTTTTGGAAGATCTTTGGTGCTTATTGGATGAATGTTGAAAATACCACTAGGGTCTGGAAGCTATATTGCAAGAACACTGATGTAGGAGCATAGAGTTTTGCAATATATCTTCTGGCCACCAGTGGCAGCAATGAACTTGTCACCACATTCAGTAAGCAAGGAGGAAATTATGCTCCATCTTGGATTTGGGTTGTATTCATAGATGTATGAAGTGCAAGTTCTCCTGAACTACTGCTTGAGTTTACCTTCTGTTCATATTTCCAACTTAACATTTATTAGTTTAGAACTAAAAGCATGCTAAGTGTTACAGTTCAAGTTTTTTTTACATTTGTTTTTAAGAAATGAGAAAGCTAGCATGGGGTGTCTAGGTGTAGTCTGAAAAGGTGGGTTTCAGCCTGTAGTGTAGTATGGCAGCACTCTGCTGTACTGAGTTCAGTGGGAGGTCATTCCACCACTGTAGGGCCTGTAGGGCTAGAACAGAGATAATCAATGAGTAGGTGTGTGTTTAACGGTTTTAAGGCACAACGTGAAGCCGAAGAACCACCCGACACAAAGCAAACCTAAGGTGTCATTAAGCATAACTGCAGAGTATGTCTCCAAATCTGTTTTCTTTTGTTTTTGGTAAAGAAAGTTTCTCAGTATATTAACTGCCCATTTTGTTGCCTTTTTTGTATTAATCTCATCTCTTCCTCTGTTATTTTAAGCTCTTCAGGTGTTACTTCCTTGTACTGTTTTTCTATTGGTTTCTTTTTTTGTCTTCTCCATTTCTTTTTCCTCTGCTGCATCCCATTTTTCAAAACTTCATAAGCTTTGACAGCTGTGCTCTTTAATGTTGCTATGGTTACAGGTTGGATAGCAGATGAATTTAGAGCAGTGATTAAACTTAGGCTGAACTATGTGTGCAATACATGTTTTAATGCACACTTGCCGGCCAATCAGAAAAGAGTATTCCCCCAGACCATGGTAAAAGATGTGATATTAACATGATCCTTCCTGCTAGTTACTAGGACCTAGCACAAAACTGCCTCCATTAAGGCATGCTTAGCAGAAAAAATAAAACTACATCAAATGTAATAATTCAAATGTACAGAAATAATTCCACTTGAATGGATTTGAAAAAAAATCCGACTGCTAGTGACTAAAATCCTAGTAAAGAGGACAACTAAGTGTATTGCTGGATCACTCTTGCAGAAAGTGTTTGCTGTCTTTCACTAGGATCTTTAATACAGAGATCCTGCATTATAGCCGTAAAGAAGATCCGTCATTAAACTGCCTTTGGTTTTTTACACTGAATCAAACAAAGCCGGCATAATGCTGCCCCCGTGTGTGCTTTTACATAGCATGCCGGTGTGACGTCTAACACAGTGTCCCACCATGCCAGCTGTCCCTTTTACACAGACGTCGATCTGGCTCTGTGACTACCTCCATAGTCGGCTTATTGGCAGAGCAACTCTGCCCACCAACTCCGTGTCCATACCTTTTATACTGAACAGCGAGGCAGAATAAAGGCGCGGCAATTCTGCCTTGAAGGGGCTGTATAAAAGGGGCTACTGTGTTGTATGCCAAAAATGTAAGCTCAGACGTTTGGACAAATACTACATCCACACTGAACCAGCATGAATAAGCAGAACAAAAGAGTAATAACATTTAATATATATATATATTTCACTCATTAGGATGAATAATAATATAAACTGAAAAGCCTAATCAGTGTGGTTGAAGATCTTAACCAAAACAGCATGAAAACATGCAGTGTTCAACTGTGTTTTTTAGATTTGGCTAGCTTAGTGTGGATGTAGCTTACACGCTAACAAACGAGTTAACAAGCTCGCTATTAATACTAGTAACTTGGAGTAGAAGTCTTAACTTATCTGCTAGAGGTTGCTTTTCTTTACCAGGAAGGTTTCATGAATAAGTGATGAAAACCGACAACGGAAATAATTAAAATTTCAACCCTTGGTGAGTGCTACTGCATAGGAGGAGGCTGAGGGTAGGGAAGGCTAATATTTGACCAACTATCATACTTAACCATGGAGGACAATGTTATTATGTTCATTACAGCAATTCTATGCACTGACTACAAACAGTAACAGACAGATAATAATGCAACACAATAAAGGTTGGCTGAAATGCGACAAAGTGCATGGGACACAGATTGAGTGAATAAGTCATGATGTAAAGCAAGTGACTTAAATGTCCACTTAGGTTACGTTTCTGCCCTACTGAAGCATGGACGGATTACCATGACCACGGGCCCTGGGCACAAACGTGCCACGGACCCCTACCTACACACGCAAATAGTACATGTGCAATGTGTGTACCCTCCTCAAGCACACAGAGTTTGGTCTCACAATAACACAGGGCAACCCACAACCACACAGCATGTATTACTTTGAAATTATATTCGTTATTTTGACATGTTTACTGCCATTTTAGGCCAGTTTCGTTGTATACATGCCATGTACAGCACAGTATATACATCTTTAGGAGTCAAAACACACACACCTTAATTTAAATAAAACCATCAACAAAAAAACATTAAAGAATACATAAATGAACATCAAATGTAGTACAGAGTCACAGCTATGACCACACAAAACCACAGTGAAAAGTACCCAACCTATCGGCTTTCCTCTGGCCTTCTTTGAAGAGAAGTCATTGATCAAGTCGTCAAAGTCCAACTCCCAGAGTTCCAATTCAATGACCATGAGTGACAGCATGTTCAGGCGTCTCTGTCTTTAGTTCATTTTTAATCCTGGACATTTGCGTAAAGGACCGTTCCCTCGCAGTTACTGACAGGAAGTCTTCCTGTGAACTTGGGCTAGCAGTACAGGCAATAGCATCCAGGTCATCCCGAGGAGGCAGCGCTGTAGCACTGGCATTGCTGCTAACAGTAACACCATTACCTTCCACTTGTTTTTTGGTGAAAAATGTTGAATTAGAGGGTATTAGTAGATCAAACAGTAGAAACAGTAGATCAGTGTGGTGCGATGAGAAGACTACTCACATTACTACTTGAAACAAACAGAAATATCATATTTCCATTATGTATTCTACGTTATTTTTTACTGTTTGAGGTTTGACTGGCGCTTGTTTAATTACGTCATCTTTTTCATCCCAGGTCTTCTGCAGTTCAATGGCACCCGACTGGAGAATTAGCACCACCTACTGCTTATCTTGAAAAACCAACTCCTAATAGTCACATAACAGTCAAAATAATAGATACTTTTATAAATGCACAGAGCCTCTAATAGGTAGTATGTATGACATCTACCTAGTCTGAGTTCTTTGAATTAGTATATGAGTTGAGTATTTTTATGTACCTTTTTTATATATGTAGCCTATTTTTTTTTAAAAATGTGTGTGTATTATAAAAACCTGTTTATATTTACTTCAGTAATGTTCCTTACAGTGGCATTCAAAACACCTTCTGTTAGTTATATTAATACATTTTGAGACTGAAAGCTCACTCTTGACTTTCTACCACAAGGTGCATTTAATAGCTTTTCTGGAGCTTTCGCTTATGTCACACAATCTTCCTCAACAAAGGAGAAAAATGGAAATTTGAACAAATACAATTCCAAGATATTCCACTTTTTGTATTTCTCCATTTCTTGAAGAAGACTGAGTGATTGAAGCTCCAGTGAAGCTACTAAATGGCCATTGGGGTATATTGTCAACTAATATATTAATCTTTTTTTTAGTGATGAATGGGTTATGAGGACTTTTGTAAAACTTGACCCAATCTGTTTGTATGGCTGTATGTGAGCTCTAACTGTGACATCAGATCAAGTCCCTGTGGTCCACATTTCAGTTTTGTCACATTCACCTGTCAAAATGTGAACCATATATCACACTGTTCACAGATTGTGCCTTTAGAGTACTCAGAATAACACAAGCATCCCCACTCTTCAAATTGGAACAGACATTTAAAAGGGGCATCAGTGCAAAAAGCAAAAGCTGCTATATACTGTAACAACCAAGCAAATGATGCATTCACACTGACATTCACCAAGAAGATGAAAGCTTTCATCATAGCATATTACAACACTGCCAAAACATATTTTTGTCTTAAATAGAAAATAGAAGTAGAAGATTTAGAGCACTAAATCTTGCTGATACAACCAGAAATAGAGTTGATTGTCAAGATTCACTCAAACTGAGGAATATATTGTCAAACAGTATGTTAATTGCAGTAATTTGGAAAACTTACATAATATTAGGCAGAAGAGAAACTTTAAAGACCTGGGGGAGAAGCTTTCTGTGTTCTTCAAGGAGCCTGGGCTCATTTAATCAGAACTGCTTGCAATAATATGAACAATCACTTTAACCTCAACCGATATTCTTTGAGCTCACAAGATCTTTCTCAAGTTCATTGTCACTGGAGTACTGCCACTTCTTCTGGATGGAGCCTCCTAAAGATTCTCCTAAAAAGTGCTAGAATTGAATCAGTCAAAGATACAGTAAGGCAGTAGTGGAAAGTGTTCTATTTAGTAAAGATGTACTGTAAATGCAATATTATCTCACTTAGATAAAGTATGATGTTCACCGTTCCTGACAACAAACCTTGTGGATTGACCTTGTGGATTGTTGCTGTTGGTTCTGAGAATGTTTTTCTCAGAACCTAAAGTCTACTGGTTTGAAAGTATTTAGAAATTACATGACATTTAAAGCCACAGTGAATCAGCCGCTCCTGCTTGTGTTTAAGATTACAGACACATTATCAGCCAAACAAGCAAAAACAGTCTATTTTAAGATCATTGTCCTTGAAAATTCTAGTGATGTGTGTCGATGTAGCCTTGCTTGTCTGGTTGTCATCTTCATAAATGTGCTACATGCCTGTTTAATTCTCTCAGCTGGTTAAAAGCAAAGGTAGCTGGACCACATTTTCATTCCCTTTGTCATGTGTCAAGTCCAATACAGAGTGACTAGATGGTTTTTAAATCTTTTAGTACCCCTTCCTGTGCCTACTGGTCTAAAACGCACTCTGTAATCCTGCTGACTTTAGTCCTGCCACAAGAGATTTTCTTCGCAAGTTTGGAGTTGGGAAGAATGTTTGGTAGCGTCTTGTCTGTATTCCATCTGAGATACTGTCAAATAAAATGGTAAACTTGTCTTCCTTCCCAAGCAACAAGCAGTGTTTCTAGAGATGAGTGCAGATGCAGGAACAGTTTCCACTGACAACGAAAAACTTTGAAGAGGACATAACATCCACATTTCCAGGTCTATATTTATATTCTGGGGCTCTCCTGGAATATCTTTGCAGTACTTATTTGCAAAAAACTCCTTATTTATCTTATACTGACCCTTTATGCAGCCCCTCAGTTTAGCCTGTCCCTTTAAAGCCCCTCTCCCGATGAGCCCACTTTGTTCCGATTGGTTAGTTTCTCTTCTGCTGACTCCAGAGGCCACATAAGCAAACAACAGTAGGCGGATTTCACTTCTTTTTCTCCTTCTTTGCTTGAAATGTCAACTTCTCAAATACTGAAAATGATTTTTTATTTTTGATTTTAATTGAATTTTGAATTTTTTAATTGAATGATTGTAGACCTTGGAAACTTGTTGTGAGATGTGAATTTGATAATGCAGTTATTATTTAAATCAGTTCTACCAAGAGCAACCTGTCTGACATTTGCAAAAATCTCTGTCTCATCTCATTTTACAGGACAAACTACATACCTGCTTGCTTTCCCTTGTGTCTTAGACCCATGTACTGTATGTACTGTTTTTTTCAACTGATTGATTAAAAGTTGAGTCTATAAAGTTTCCTAAAATACAGACAAATGACAATCACAAGTTCCTAGAGCCCAAGATGATGATCCCAATTTACAGAAAGAGAGAAAAGAAACAAATTCTCACATTTGAGAAGCTGGAAACTGAATTTTAAATAAATGACTGTAATTAATTAAACAATGACAATGACATGGACAGTCAAACAATGAAAATTGTTGTTGATTAGTCTTCTGCTGATCAACTAATTGATCAATCCACTAATATTTAAGCTCTTGATTACATTAGATTTGTAAGAGAAAATAACAAGTGGGACTAATTCAGATCCCTAAAATGCTGTTTAAATGTATATTAAACATATATATTTTTAATCAAAATCTCTAGGTTCCTCTGTGTTGAATTCTGGAGAAAAAAAATAGAGAAAGAGTGCTCAATTTTTTGTGGAGTAGTTATAAAAGGATGGAAAACACTGCAGTGACAATTGGCTGAGAACTGTAGGAGGAATAAAAGAATACCTCAGTCAGCTGACTCAAAGGAAAGAAGATAAAACACTATTGAAATTGAAAATATAATGAAATTTATGTATGAATTGGGTGAAGTGACACATTTGCTTTTCTAAACAGTGTAGGAGAAAATAGTAGATTTCACATTTCCTCTCCAGCATCCTCACCAATCACATGAAACATCAGTAAATATTATTTACTGTAAAACCATTTTTCCATTTTTCCAAGATTGCCAAATAAATTGTGCAGGAGCTTTTGAGCATATACAGAGGAAGGTACAGAATGTCTTTACTGAGAACAGAGTATAGGAAAGATTCAGTTTGAGCTTTTTAGTTCATAGGAGCACAGATATTTTCAGTGTGATGACTTAAACTGAAGTCAACTGAAACTGAGAAATGGACCCAATTTGTCTAAAAAGTAGAGCTGCTGATAAAAAGATTTTTGCCAGGTTTTGTTGTACATGTCTCGTTGATGTGTCTGTTCTGGCGCTATGCCTGGCATTCTGAAGATCAACTTGCATCCAGGCTAAACTTGCTCAGTCACTTCTATTGAACAGGACTGTAATACTAATAGGGCTGTCGCTGAAAGCTGCAATAGCCTTTTTGTCCAAAGCAGAAATCCCTGCAGGTCCTGCCACTGTAAATCATATCTGCTCCATGAGAGTGTTTCTGTGCAGGGACTGTTAACCTTGGTGTGAATAAGCTGCTGAATGTGAGATATCTCACCATGTAGTGACTAAAGGCCAATGTATGCACACAGCCTATAATAAGTTTGATGTGAGAAACGTTCTGTTCTCACTTGTTATCGCTGACTGCCATTAGCACATGTAAGCTGCTAAGAGCAACTTAATGCAAAAGCAGGTTAAAAGACAGGTTGGATTGATTGAGAGTTGTGCATAACATAGTCTGACATGAATAGAAAGATTTATTTATATAAACATAGTTCACACAGATTATACGTATGGATGTGTATTGTTACTGTATATGTTCCTCAGCCTGTGCTCCGCTGCTGCCATTTATAATCTTTTCCACAGGGGACATCATGGAAAAATGATAAAACACTTCAACCCTGTCAAAGTTTCTGATTCCATTTTCATTTCACATGCATTAAGACTTTACATGGTCTTTTATCAGTTTGTGAACTTTGGGCATTTTAAACTCATTCCATGTTCAACTGGGATTAACATGTCCTAATACCCTTGAAAACTGCAAGGCCTTGAATGAACTTTAACAATGTAGAATATTCAACTACTCTAATTGATATTTGAGAGATCTAAAAAAATTTAAAAAATCTGATAATACTCTATAACAGCCAATATTATTTTGTCTTTTTCACATAAACACAAATTAATGACCTCAAATATATGTTTGTCATTTATGTACTGGCGTTTCTTATTACTTATAGGCAAATAAGCTAATATCAGCCAGTCTAGCTGTATTTATTTTGTACTCTTTTATTCCTTTCAGGCAGAGCCAACCAACTAGGGGCCCCGGGGCTGTGGGCCCAAGGTGAACCTCCCTCCAGTTTCTCCCAATCTGTCTATTGTGTATGTATTAGTAAGTGACCAGTAATCAGTCTGTGGTAACCTGATTAAGCAGTTTCATTTTACATAAAAAAGGCCTTAAAACTAGATTTACCTTGGGCCCCTCTACAAGCCAGAGCTCAAGTCTCAGGTAATAAGTCCAAGTCTCAGGTAATGAGCTCCAGGTACTTGACAGGTGTGGGAAACAATCAGGAGTCAAAAATGCTTTTGCACTCTGAAAGATGTCTCGGAAATCCCCCTCTTTTTAAAAAAAATTAAATTACATGGTTGAGCACAAAGACAGACGTTTTGCTTCTTCAGAGTGAACAAACCATATTGCACCTCAGGGATTTCTACCTACTCACTGAGACCAATGCAGGTGGTAATAACACAGCTGTTGCCTCAAGGCTCCATATGATTGCAATTCACATTGGGATATATGTAGTAGTATTAGCAGAAAGGACTGTAGCTACTATTTAGGACACTGAGGTCATGTCTTCTGTATAGTTTTCTGTGAATTTGGAGGTTTCAGTATTTTACTGGCTTCTGCTTGTTACCTCTTATTACAGGTTATGGTCTTGCTGAGTTTTGAGAAATTCAGTGAAAGAACTATTCATCCTTCTCAGATTGTTTCATTTGAAAGAGGAAATATTCACTATTTCACAGGAAAAAAACAAAGCAATTAGAAAAAATAAACCTAATTTTGTGTGATAAACCTTTTACTTTCTTATTTCTTTACTCACCTCATGACCCTTCAGCCTTTTTCTTGGGACCCATTGGAAGGACACAACCCCTAGGTTGGGAACCAATGTCTTAAAGCATCAAAATTGATCCCTTTGAAAGCAACCATTCTTCACAACGAGTGCCTTCATTTTTTATAACTGAATATGTTTTACTGCAAATATGTGACATGTGATTGCAGGGATTTCAGTTCTGATGGATTTTTTTCAATTTCATGTCTTTTACTTCTTCTAACTAAGCAAAGAATCCTCAATATCAATCAAAATCTTTTAGAAAGTGTTGTTATCAGTATGACCAGGTGGGGGCAGCATTGCTCCACAGCATTTTAAGGCCCTCTCTGTTTTGCTGTGGCCCTTATCTGGGACAGGGTGACATTAAGGGAAGCAGTTAAAGGTTAAATACTTTTCTCAAGGGTGCTCCACACAGTCCCTCACCATACGGTAAAATCCTCACACAAGAAGCTGCAACCTGCAGCTCATAGATCGCCATTTTACAACGCCACAACAGCCGGACTGCTGCAATTCAGCTTTAGGGCTGTACTGTATGCTAATCACCTGGCTCAGACTCATCTGTAATTATTTTTGCGATGTTGAATGGAGAAAGATGTGATGTTTTTTGGGGGGGAGGATTAAGGAATTTTAAGGCTTAGAGACATAGCATGCCTGTTCATTTCTCAGCGTAGTTCCTCTGGTGAACCACCGCCTCAACAATATTCCATGCTCACCGCAGTGTAACAGAACCTCCTCAGCTATCACAACACTGCTAATTAAAAAGAGATATTAAATGCACAGGATCTCATAGTCTTCAGATCTACAGTCAGTATGAATGAACCACAGAGAAACATCTCCCATGTGTTTAATCTCATGTTGTGAGGATAAAAATGTTAAACTGCACTTCAAATGGTTTTACAGATTCAGCCAGCAGAATGTTTCTGTCAGCATCCACATTCTTGTAATGTTGCACAAGATAGACGATTCTGCAAAAATGTATTTCCGCAGCTTCAGTCAGTTAAAAATATGGGTTAGTGTTTACAGTCTGCAAACAGTTACAATGCAGTGCTTTTAGAGACACGATTCAGACTCTCAAGATCTCATTGATGCGTGGGTGTATTAAAAAGCACAGATTGGACAGGTGTTCCAAGGACGCTGCATATGCTGAAAGAGTTTTTTAATTCTTCACATTGATAAGCTCATTGCACAAGCTTATTATAGGGCGTGTCCACCACAGGAACTTTCCCAGGGGGGTCAAGAAGATTTGGAGGACCTCAGGAACTTTATGTGTTTCAAATAGAGAAATCAGGGATTAAACTTTGTTCCACTCCAATAATTCCAGGTGGCAAAAAAGTTTCTTCCCCAGGGGTTCAGGAAGTATCGGGGCAGAGCTTGCAAAGTGTCATTCAGTCACTCATGAAATAAGGAAAAACTGGGTGATTCTAGTATCAATATTTGGATGAGGGGGGGACATTTCTTTTACTTTTTATTTATGTAAAAAAAAAAGTTATGCTTTGCTGCTGGGCTTCCTAATCAGTTTTTAAAAAAACAGCAAGGAACGAGAGAGAGTGGTGATGACAGAACAAAGGAATGAAACTTTACATACCTGTAGTTTTATTGCAGTTACCCAGTAAAACAGAAATACTGTAAATAACCAGCAAACAGCAAGTCATCCACTGAAGTTTTACCTCTGCATGTATTTTTTGCATCCACTCATTCCATCCACTGAAACATCAGTCACAACCACAACATAGAGCAACATGACTCTGCATTGTCTTGTGACAATTGAGCTTCAATGGCAGCTTATGTTTTTAATCTGTCTAAGTTTTTGAAGGTTTTAATCGTTTTTTATTGCCAGTGAGTGAATGGGCTGACTGCCTGGGAGTGAGAGATGCTTTGCTGAAACACGGTGCAAAACGCAATTTAAGAGATCTTTTATGTAATTATGAGAAGTGTGAGCGAGAAAACAGACATCACCTGCAATAGCCTCATGCCACAAGCATGTGAGCACCAGGATGTTGACTACAGCTTATGTAATGGCCACAGATGTCACTAATGAGAGGGAATTTCTGATTCCTACATATAGAGCCATTACATGTAATTTGCCTAATCTTCATGGATCTTCAGATGTTATAGAAATACAAACAGGAATGCCCAAAAGGACCTTTTAGTTTCTAGTTTACTTCCTGAACTTAGTTTCAGTGGTTTCAAATTTCCTGATGTACAATAGGTGGAGATTTAACTCTGCACCACCCAAGCGCCTAAGATCTCTTTAAAAATACCCAAGAGATAAAAGACAAACATACTTATACTAAATTGTGATAATTTTTAAACATCTTGTGTGAAACTCATTAATATGAATGTAAGTGTGCAAATTTAAAACTAACACCCACAGTGACAGACAGAGCACATTTTTGGAGAGGAAATCACCTATAAATATCAAGTATTTACTGGAAATAACTTTAAGACAGATGCAGTGGGACTTTTTTTAAAATTTCCCAGGGTGGCTGGGACAAGAGTGTTAACTTTCATACTTTGTGGGAAATGGGTGTTGGGGGTGGAGCAGCTCGTTATTCTGGTCTTGTTACTGAGGCAGCATCAAGGCTGTGCAACCATACTTAGTGATACCAGCTGTTGGGCCTACAAGCAGGCGACGTTCACTCACTCCCTCTCTCTCTCTCTGTGTCTGCCTCTCCCTCAGATGTTCCTATTAAGGAAGAGAAAAAAAACCCTGACAGCAGGAGCAGCCAACCTTTCTTCTGCTTTAAACCATGGGTGTCACTTGGGTTTGGTGAATGGTATGCACTTACCTAACCTTACCATGAGCAAGCTGAAATTTGAACTTTTCATTGTTATAATGGAGAGAGCAAAGACAGAGCTGACATGACTCGGGAACTCGTTAGAAGCCATATGTAGAAAAATAATAGTAATATCAGAAGAGAATTCAACACCAATGTCCCCTTTAAAATGACAAGGCAGGTCTAATAATTTATCACTCTGACCCAATATCACATCCTGTCAGCCATCACTCATCCCTTACAGCCAGAGATGCAGTTCATATGTGCTGTTTGGACATTTTAAAGGAAAATGTGACAAGATGCAGGGACTATATGAGTTTAAAGAGCTGAAATGCAAATAGATATACAATACCAGTCAAAGGTTTGGACACACTTTCTCAGAAGTGCGTGTAACATATAACATCTACCTTTGTAACCAGTGGCCAGGGCTAGCTAATGATATTATTCTTCCTCATTCTATCAGTGACATGCATTGTGTCTAAACCAAATACCCTAAGTTAAATTTTGGAATTACTTTAGAACTTAATTTTAAAATTTGTTTGATATTGAATATACAACTACGATGCAATCCAACCTACCATTTAACATGATTTCCCACACAGCATTTATTTGTAGATAATCTCAAATGTTTCCCCATTCAAATAACTAGTCCGGTGCCCGTTCAAAATGTGCCTGTTTGGAACAGGCTAATTGCTTATTATTTCTCAAGAACCACACATATATATGTGTCAATTGACAATCAAATCAATTAAAACAAGAAGGATTCAATGAATTCAATGGTTTTAATCCAGACCGAGACTTCCCCAGTGAGACTTTCTTGTCTTTTTTAAGGTTAGCACACAATCCCAATCTCTGGCAATAGGCCCTTTTCACATTCTGTTTCTAAATGCTTTTGCATTGAGAAACTGGTGCATTACAACTTCCTGTTGCCAGCTATGGCCTTCACTGAATCGCTCTAAGTTGTTCCATTATATATCTAGTACTAATAACCATTACATTTTTTTCTTTTTGTTGGATTGCTTTGTCAATAGCTTGCAAAAAGAAACTTGCCGCAGGAAGTTTTAATGCACAGGTCTAGTTGTTACCATGACAATGTGAAAAGGGCCTATTGTGACTCCCTATTCATAATACCATTTGACTAAGGACAGTATTTAATTACACACCATGCCAGTGGTGTGTAAGCTGCAGCTTAACATAACATTAACAATACATTATTTTTTAATGTTGATGAATGAATGAATGAAATGTTATTATTGTGTCATGCATACAACTGTATGCCCAGCCCGCAAGGGCTTACAAGACACCATAAATTCCAACAAACCTGGACCAGAGTACAACATGTATATTGAAAAAAAAATAAAAATAAATAAATACAAAAAATCTTTCACCTTCAAATCTAGAGACCATCATTAGATAGTACAGACATTCTAATTTACTATCAGAAGCTTACCATATATTACTGAAAAGTCTAAGTAAATACTAATTAAACAGTCTATCTTGCCTTCTTTTCCAAGCTTTTGAAATAAAGTTAGCAAACTTAAATACATCAAAATTTAACAGCCATTCCAGTTTTTGCTCATCTGAACACCAAAATATTTCAGGGTTTAGTCAAGCAATTTCATGAAACAGTAGCTCTCTTAAATCATCATAATTTGTACAGTACAATAGAAAATGGGACTCATTTTCCACTTCACCCAAATCACAGTTCTCACACAGAATTTGGAATGATTCATCCTCCCCACTGGTAAAAGGCCAGCTCATACCCCAGATTTTTGATGACACTACTTGAACCTGCCAACTACTTGCTAAAACCAGCCGAAACAGGTAGTCGCATCAAAGATGAGCAGAGACGCTGTTTACGTTTTATAACAACACCTCTCTCCAGTGTATATAATTTCTACTTCCTTGTCACTGGCTCATGAAATTATACAGTTTGACTTGTTGCTGCTCACTAGATTGTGCAAAAAGCAAAATGGATCATGGTTGTGACACTGGGTGTTTGCTGATGGTGTTATTCTAATTTATATAGGACTTTATGGATGAGCGAGATTTACACTTGCTTTTTTATTTCGGTAGCAAATTTGTATCATACAAAAAAAGCTATTCTTCAATTAAATCAAGGACGGAGGACAGGCTCCTGCTGTCCTCCGCAGGGCGGGATCTCTTACATCAATTTAATGTACTTCAGTTTTTTCAGTGCTAATCTATGATTGGCCAAGACACTCCAAGGGAGGGTGTCCTCCCTAACCAATCAACAACCAGAATGCAATATTGACATTGTGTTGGTCCAATGATAGTTTCCAGATTTCATCTTCAAATCTCTACCACTGTGAGTGTGATGAACCGGTAAGAGAAGAAGACAGGTAATGGGATAATGGATCTGGACTGTGAGGTGCAGCAGCGACAGGATGCCGCCGGGGAGGCTGGAGAGAGAAGCAAACGGTGAAACAACCAGGAGAGTTAGCTTGTTTGTCATCGTTGCTAATGTTATCAGACTGGTTAACTAGCAGTCACAAAGTTCTGTTAACTAACAAACAAGAACAACCAACGCCCACAAATAGACGTAATGACATGAATATCTCCATGACATAAAGAAGAAGACGTCAGATGATGTGAATCAGATACAGCTTCTCTCTCTCTGTCTCTTTGGTCACTAATTTCATTTCTGATAGTTAAATGTCTCTGTGGCTGTTGTGTAAATTTATCTCCTTAACAAGAATGCAGCAGAGATCATATAATGTGCTGTAGGTAGTTTGCTTGTTGAAGTTACAGTGAGCTGTCTGGACTCACTCATTCATTTGGAATTGATCCTGTTTTTAATTGAGTGGTTGTTCAGTCACCTGTTGATGTACAGGTGTAGAGATGCCATATTGTCTTTGTTATGTTGACTGTATGTTAATAGGGTAGATTTTTGTTCCACCCCAAAAAGTGTTTTTACACACATTTTGTCATAAAGGTGCTTCTTAACTATAAAAGGTTTCAGGTGTTCCTGCTACTGTTATGAAGATGTGTTATGAAGAGAAAAGTCGACAAAGTATAGCTTATAACATCAGTAACATCAGTGGAAATTCATGGAGTTGTAACCATAGCCCAGTAACCCAAGTAAGAACTTCCTAAAGGCTTACTCAAATCAGTAGAGATGAATATAGTTGCATCCCTAGAAAAGCAATAGTCTAACTAAACACTATTACACTTCAAAACTTCTTTATCTAGTGGATGGGTCAGGTTAATAAAGCATGCTAAATTGCATTTGTAGTCTACCCAGACTCATGAATTACTTATCCTAGGCCTGTTAACTTGTTGTCAAAGACTCTTACCATAGACATAGTAAGACCTGAGTAAGAGATTGTTTTGTTTTGTTTTTTGTACTCATGCTTTATATGCATTGATGCATGTCAATAGATAAATATGAGTCATGGCACCTCCCTCTAGGTCTAGGGCCTACACTTTAGAGAAATGAAATTAAGATGATTCTGTTTGTCAGTTAAATGTTTTAACTTTAGGTAATATATTGAATAGCCCCACAAGTAACTCAATATGAGCACACTGAACATCATTGCTTTTTGACTTTCCATTGACAGAACTCTGTAATGACCCTGCTTCTACATAGCCGTCAATATAATAGGCTATTGAGCACCATGGTTGAAAGTCTCAGGAACAAACCATGATCATTGGCAAATGCTTATGCTGCAAAGACCTGTACCAGTATATTTGAGAATGTTTGAAACCATTTGCACAAGTAATGAAAATGAATGAAGAGAGTTAAAAAAGCCAATCACCATGCAGCAGCCATAGAAACTACTGGTCAAAGAGACAGGCAATGTCAATTCAAACTCAAATTCAGCATAACTTACGGTGCAACATAAAACTGTTGTATATGTGATTTTTAAACACCTTTTTTGTTGTTGTTGTCAACATTTTAAAAAAACCCATGATATATTCACCTGTAACCTTACCCGATGCCAATGCTCCTCAGATAGCCATTTACCATTCTGTAACCCAAATTTGGGTTCGTCTCCAGATATGGAAATACAATGTGTTTTAGGTCTTCACTTGTAATGTCACTGTAAACCTGTTGAACAGACAGGTTGTAACCTCTTAGCCCTCTCTGTACAGTCTTTACACTGACAAACTAAGGACATCCAATGTCTGGAACTGTGAAATCAAACTGAAGAAAATACTCCAACTGCTCCTGGGTTATGTTGAAATGTGGCCGATCTCTGTCACCCGTCATTACTACGGGGCTTGGAAGCCAGTAATCAATGTTGTGCATTCAATTTCCAGAAGTTTATGTGCTTCCTCCAGCTTGCACAAGTCCTGGTCCGCATTTTCAAACTGGTCATGGTATCTTGCTAGAAGCCTCATTATGCATAGTCCGCGTAGGCAAAGTACACTTTATCTGCCAAATGCTGCTGAGATAGCTACCGGCTAATGGAGTTCAGCACCTCTGCAACTCCGGTTGCAGCTGTTGAAATATCGTCTTTACTGGGGAGAAAGTACATGATAATGTTAACTACTGTACCGTGAGTGTAAACAAAACATCTCGAATCATACTTGGTAAAGCAAATGTTGGCTTGATGATAAGCATTGCATTTCCTGCATGTCAGGTCTGATAAAGGGGACATTTATGAGAACATCTTACATTTATGGAATAACACTCACATATCCCTGATACAGTGGCGAAATTATACTCACTCCAGTGCGCCAATGTTCAATTTTAAAATGACTAGAGTTTGGGCAACAGAACTACAACAATGTAATAATGTTTAATCACTTATATTACAGAAAGAATGGGTATCTTCAGTGATCATGTGGTAACAGTAGGGGCAAAACTCACAAATGTGGCCCAGCCAGTAAGCAATGAAATAAACATTGCTCTTGTGAGTAACTGGCCTACATGGCTTGTATAGTAGGAATGCTACCATGACACAGCACTTGGTTTATGGAACAAAATTGGTAATGTTAGGCTAACTCAAGCCTCAATGAAACACAATCTTTGTTTGGGGATATTTGGTTTTATCAAATTTGAACATATAAATGCATTTTGGTATGCAAACCATCCTACATTTTAAAGTTAATCTTTGTTCCACAAAGTGACAGCATAGATTCAACCTAAAAGTTGAAAACCTAAAGACAGTCATGATCGGTGCAACAAGAATGTTTAATTCATTCAGTATAATAGAGTAGTCAATAACGTGTCACACATAGGTATACATTTATAATTTCTGTATCTAAATAAGCCCCACTATTGCTTACCTCATGACGCCTCAATGATGTCTGTCTGTACGGTTCCCTTTATACGTCCGACTTTTTTAAAACAAGTTTTAATGTGTTCTCTAAGGGCTCAGTGGCCAACTGTGGTACTGCAAGTTACTTGATACCATGGGGGCCAAAAAGACTATTTCTTTAATTTCTCTATAGGTAACAATCCCATACATAAATCTGATATATGACAGAATATGTAATCTACATATGAAGTGTATGTCCACATATGTCTCACACATATATGTTTATAGATGTGATATACATATAAGTCACCATATATACTCATATCATATACCTCAAACTGCATCCAGAAGATGTTAAAACTTGTTTTAAAAAAGTTTTAAGCAATAACATTCTGAATAAAACACATTGTTTGTCTGAAGCTGATGATGGAAATAGCTAACGAGTGAGCCATCTCACTTCCTCCACATCTCTGTTTAGTCACATGCGCAGTACTGATCAGGCAGGATGTACGTTATCGGGTAGCAACACGTTGCTAGCTTCGGAAGCTAATGACCAGCCAAGCCAGTAATTGATCCAGTGGGTTGATAGGTTAGACGCCTGAGTCACCACCTTGGTTGAATGAATGGTCAGCTTCTCATTTCCCATCACTGGCTTCTAATTTCCCTCGTCTGGCCTCTCAGTTACCAGCACTGGCTTATCATTGGCCAGATCAGTAGCTGGCTTCGGCGAGGATATAGCCTCCGCCGACTTCTTAGTAGTCTTAATTTTACCCCTTATACTGCGCCATATTGGGAAACAATCACTGTTCATGTATTCTTAAGTGCAGCGGAATAGAAAAACTTTCAAAGAACTTTCATTACACAGCCAAATGACAGGGGCAGGGGAGTGAAATTATATGTAAAAGAGACAGAGACGAAGAAAATGAAAAAAAGTAGAGACAGGAGTGACTAGATCACACCAATAGAGAGAAAGACAATGAATAAAAAAAGAGGTGAAAAGGGTTGCTGAGTGAAAGGACGCAAGAGAAATTAGAGGAGAAATGGCAACTGAGAACAAGAGACAGGAGACAGAATGAGAGAAAAGAAGACTAGAAAGGGAGACAACCCACACATGCTGGTGGTGAATCGTGATAGAGAATAAGGCCACGCTCTGCCTTTCTATCTCTGCTCTGAGGGAGAGGCAGTGTGTGTGCGCATTTGTCTCTTTGTGCTTAAATGTGTGTGTATGCAATAGAAATTTGATTCCTATTGCTGACTGCAGGCACAGTTCCCTTCATTTGCACATTTCCAGAGCCACCCCCTCCCTGCTCCTGTGTCCCGGGGTTGCTGGTTATTATATAAAATGCAGAGCCCCTCACAGGCGCTGGCAGGGGATGAATTTGTCTACAGGAAATTACATTGCAAAGATGAAAAGGCACGTTTAGGCAGGGCTGAGACAGACAGAGTTCAAATTTCTAGTCAGAAATGCGAAGCGTCAATAACAGACGGTGGACACAATATCATCAAGACCTGCGCAATCAAAGCCATTCAACCTGATAGACAAGCTGTGAATATTATCTTTGTGAAGCCTCAGAGAGGCGTTGAATCAACTCATGAGGCGCAGTGTGTGTTGTTGTTTTTTTTCTGTACCTAATAGTTTGACCTTTTTTGTACAGGTGGTACCTGTTTGTGAATGTCATTTCTATTTGTCTTCATGTACATGTTTTAATTTCTGTAAACACACACAAAAAAAATCTCCATTGAGAAAAGTGTGTGCATAAGCAAAGCATGTATTTACAGACAGATGTAACACGCAGTCACATGAAGCCGTCTTAGTGAGGACTGTTGCTGTGTAGTTAGAGAGAAACGGGGGCAAGAGCTTAGGAGATGGTCCGTGTTTGTTGACAGCTGTTCCGTCTACATCTGCAATATTTGTGCTTGTAATGACTATACAAATACATTGTCTTCTGTGTGGATACAAGACCCAACCACCCACCCACCCACACACATGCACGCATACGCTTAAAAGATCTTGCATGTGGACTGAATATAATCTCTTCTTAGAGATAGGGCTATGGTCTGGATACTGTACCATGATGACCAAACATACCTCATTAGTGCTACAATACCTCATTAGTGTAGTTGACTCAAATGTTTGCAGGTTGCGGCCATCACAGTGTCCTAGCAACAAAGACGTGATGTCTACGAAACAGGCTCTTGGATGCAACATACACAAAAAAGTAATTTGACGGCTACTATATTGACGGCTATGTAGGAGTACACAATGTATAGATTGTGAATATGACAAAACTGCTTCTTTTCCGGAGAGTCGAAGCATGTCTGCCTGTAATGACAATAAAGATGCTACCACTGTGTGGGCTTACATACAGTAGAAAACATGCCCATATTTTGTCTTGTGTTATATAGTGTTAATTACATTAACGAAAACTATGACTATGTTCGTCAACAAACTTTTATTCCATGACTAAGACGAGACACCACTGCCGTCATTAAACACTTAACTGTGACTATATCAATCTGCAATATTGTTGACAAAAAAGACAAGCTATCATATGCAGCAGTTCAGTTTCCTGTGCTGCACATGGCATATCAGGACTATACCAGTACATTTAGCACAGTGAGGAGTACATCAACTATTTTACACAAAGCAAGTTAATGTTAATAATGGGGCTAATAACAGGGCTTGGGAGAAAGAAACAAGCTGATATTTGGGCCCATTTTCTTTAAAATGAGGCTGAGAAAAAAAACTGACTGAAATGTTCAATATAATCTGATGGCTGAAAAAAGACTAAAATGTCAACAGTTTTCATTGACTAAATAGTTAGGGTTTTCTTTGATTAAGATAAGACTAAAATGCCCAGACTTTTAGTCAACTAAAACTTGACTTAAAAAAACAGGATGAGGTTTACTAAATATGATAAAAACTGACAAAGACATTAGAGACATGACTAAGACTTAATTATAAAATAGCTGACAAAATTAACACTAGTGTTATACTCAAAAAAAACTCAAAAAAAATTCACACTTACATGTCTACAATAACCCCATGCTCCACAGTATGTCATACGGTTTGCTTCATTCATGGTTTGTCCGTGAACACACCATTCTCCCTACACCGTATGGCTTATTTTGAGCAGCGAATGGCAAGATCGCCTGAGGTAAAGACATTTACTTTTCACATTCACTTGCACAGTCGGCAAAACAATACTTGTTGAACAAGTGTTGCACATTTTAGAAGACAAGAAGTGGACATGTGGCATTACAATGAAATCTTATGACGTTACAGCATTCAACTTTTGAGGAAAGTGATGCACTTTCTCTAATGCTTTGAACGGTGTGTCACTTAGTCATGTAAGATGACTTATTATGTCTCTGTTTGCAAATCATGTACCTCAAAGAAATTGCTGAATACATGGACATACCTGCCACAAATCCAGAGAGGTTTGTCCCCCACTGTTGGTTGTCTGTGTATGATGTTGGGATACAAACAAAGAGCATGGGTCTTATAATTTGATTCCGTGGGGAAGGAGAACAAAGCTCTGTACAAGGATGCATTGCAGCAGCTATACAAAGACAACCGTGTCAGCAAGAAGGCACGGTGAAGGATCGCCTCAGCAAGAAAGGTATTTATGTATATATATATTTATTCTCAAAGATTTCAACAGAATTTTGATGTGAACTCAAATCCTGTTATTGAATGTTAGTAATCATAGTTAGGCTAATTGTGTTTCAACAGTCTATATACACTATGTATGTATATACTTATGTATGTATGTATACAGTCATGTGAAAAAAATAAGACACCCCATGAAATATTTACTTCTTTTTTAAGAAATATGGACATATCAATATTTGATTGGCTGCAATCCTCAAAATCCACACAATCCTATCTCCAATCATTTGCACCTCATGTGGTGCACATCATTTTAGCCATTTAAAGTAGTAATATATATGGGGGTGTCCTAACTTTTTCCTCATAAGAAAATTGCATTTATATTAATTACATTTTACAAAACATTTTTACAAGACATTTCTTCAGTTTCATTTGTTTAGTTATATTAACTATATTTCTCAATATTGTTAAAATGAAGATCAAATGTCCATATGTTGAAAAAGACAAATGTTTTCATGTGTCCTATCTTTTTCACATGACTATATGCCTATTAAACTATAAACTATAAACCTATTAAACCTATTATACCTATTAAACTATATACTGCTGTAATTGGATTTTTGCGCAAAAATCTGTGTATAGTTGTATTGTTGGTTGTACTTTGGTTTATTTTGTGCATAGTTGAAAGAATTCATTTTAAGTCTGAATAGCATCTTCTTTCTGTGAAAGTTATTACTACATTGTATTATCTTTGTTTTCCTTTTGGAAGGTATGACTGAATTAGGGAAGAGGAGGAAGAGCTGAGTGGTGAAGAAGATCTGGGTTGGGAACCAAAAAGTGAACCTGCACCTGAGAGTATGTGATGGTTTCCAAGTGAGTGTTTTTTCTATATGCAGTATATATACAAGTCAGTTTTTTTTTCAAGGCAACATATAGAAATAACATGCATTTTTATCAATAAAAGCTGGTTCAGTATTTACTGAAAGTTACCATTTCCGTTTGTATTGAGCTGAAGTCAAACCTGGTCTACAAGCTACGTGACAAGCAACTTGAGAAGTTTGTCAACTTTCTTGCTTGCTTTATCAAACCTGAGTATCTGAAAAAGTTGCCCAAAGCAATGTTGGAATTAGACTTGGCCAACCAGACACTGTATTCCCAGATCAATTTTGGGAAATTGGCAGAAGACCTGGCAGCAGCCAATCCAAAACACTCAGATAGTGTGAGAAATAGTGTGTGAAATAAATTAGTTAGTATTAAGATTGCTTTATTTAGTATTAACATTGAAGTCTTCTGTTCCTGTGAACTGTTTGTGCAACTATGGTGTAGGTTATGTATTTACTAATTGTTTTACTCTACTTACTTCATTAATATTATAGTAAAATAGTCTAGTGGTGGAAAGAGGCCAGGTTACCCCATAAAAAACTGTCGTAGTTTGATGGTAATTTTAGTTTTACCATGGTACCATGGTCTCAAACTACCCCTGCAGCATCAGTCATTTGTTTGCTGTTGATCCATGTGTCCAGTATGTTCCAAACAATCCTCTTTGCCAACCGATACGTGAATACGCTAACGATAATTCAGACGTAGCTTCGCAGATATGAGGAGGTGGTAGCATTGTATTTAGCTATGTTGTGTAGAACCTCCTTAGCATATGATTCAATGCTGGAGAGGTGGATTATGCTGTAGGATTTTCTATGGACATTTTAATTCTTTTGTTTTGCTGTGATTCTGGGTCGCCATTGGAATCCACTGTAACTGCTGTAAATCCAGAATACAGATTTTCATAGGAGTATGTATGGTAATTATGTAATAAAAGGTAAGCATGTAACTGTCTCTGACATATTTTAGATGCAGCCTGTTTATCTTCGCATTAATACTCTACATGTGTGACCACTGCTTCCGTCTCCAAACACTCCTAAAATTCACGTAACAGTAGTAAATGGAAACATGCATTAATACCTTCAGTAGCTTTTTCTTTTGCAAGTTTTCTAGAAATTCAGTTAAAATTTGCACTCTGGAATAATCAGTGTCAGAGTAGCTAAGAAAAAGTGCCAAACTCAGTGCCAGTACACTAACTGTTCATCATCATCATTACTATCATCAGGCTCCTTTCTCCCAGAACAGAATCAGTGCACACAAGAACTCATTTATGTTTTTTGGGGTGGGGGGGCGCTTTTCAAAGCAAATTGCCACATGGAGTCTCATAAATTTCCAAGCCAGACAAACAATTTTCAGTATCTATTTTTTTTAAACAGTCATTAGAGTGTGACAGCTGTGTGTCTGTCACTGAGTTTCTGGGTTGACATGATTTGTTTTCTGTCTGGCGTGTCAGTATTTCATCAGCTTGTACAACAATAAGCATGGGAGGCAGGCCCGTACACTCATCGTGACACAAACACGTGTGTACACATGCACAGCCTCGCCAGCTGAAATACCCACACGGTAATTTACTCTGTCTTTGTTGACAAATATAAACAAATATGCCATTCGTTATTATTGTCACTATGTTGACTACACCAGCAAAAAACAAACTTGTTTGGATTTGATGTGTGAAAAGTTTGCAGGCTGCAACTTCTGCTCTATTTTCACGCTGTTTGCCTTCATTTTGAGATGTGTGTGTTCATTTCAAGTGATAATAGATATTAGATACTTATTAAAAAGCATGTATTTTCATGCTTTATTCAAGTTTTATTAGTCAGAGACAAATAAATCTTACTCAAATCAACAATGCTAAAATCTTAGCACATTAGGAGGTTTGGGTGGTGTGTCAGGTTATATTGGCCACTCTGTGCGTGTCTACTGAACTTACCTGCAACTTCTGATCAACCCTGAAAATGTTACACAACTCATACTGGGATAGAAAAACTCTTTAACAAGAGGAAAGGAAAGCAAACATGAACTCATGCAAATTTCACACATTAAGTTCGTGGAAGTTCAGAGTGTTAAGCCAGTACCTTCTTCTGCATGTCACATCCTCTCACCCTGCTGTCACTTTTTACTATACCCTTATTAACACTTAGATAAGTTAAATTACAACACTAGTCAGAAGGCTACAATGGGGGAAATTATATGGCTTTTTGCAATACTGTGTTCCTTTAAAGTTGTAATATGAACTTCATCATTTATTTATGAAACTTGTTGACCCTAAAACAAGTTTTTCCCATATGTTCTCTTGGGAACACCAGCATCATCCTCTTTTTATCTGCAGATGAACTAGTCATCTAGTCCTGTTCATACAAACCATTGAGGCCCTCTGCATTTGTAGCTGTTTTTATTAATTCCTTGTTAATTGTGTAGTTGTGTTGTTTCTGTCTGCTGATTGTGTTCTTGTCTCATGAATGTTTCTTGTTCTCAGGTCTCTCTTGGAAAAGAGATCTTAATCTCAATGAGATTGCATGATTAAATAAAGATTAAATAATATCTGTGTAATATACTTTACAAATAAAACCACTGCTGATTATCTTTTTTGACACACACGCATGTGCATTTGGTTTATGAAATCACGGTTTGTTATTCCTGGTATGGGATCAACTGTTGTCTGAGCTGCGAGCTGTAGATGTGATTTCTGCTTCTGCAGTTAATTCATGATGACATGTAAAACTACTGTGCACATTTCTAACGTTACATATCATCATAAATGTCTATTTGAACATATTAATGACTGCTATGACTTACATCAGTATTGATGGGCCTATAGTTGGCTGTAAATATTCAATGTTACCATAACTTGAACCTTCAGTTTCCTTTGGATTCCTTCAGAGCATGTCTCTGTGCAGATACATGATGTCACAATTAGTTTGAAGCTTCTTTTTTTTAACCTACATACTGTATGACAAAGTAACACATTCACATACACTCTTCCCACTATTCACTCACAAATGGCTACTGCTAATGGTGCTCCAGTGTGTTTGAACTATGAAGAATGGCTTTTTTGAAGGCTATTATTTCTGATAACATGCTTGTACGACCAAGTATGATGTCCAAGAATGTCATACTTGGTCACTGCTTTTGGTGTATTTGAGAAGTACTTTCCAAGTTATCCACAACAAAGCAAACTCATAGTGAAAGCGACTACAGAGAGCATTACCACAACATAAAATGGAAATTGGATGTGATGTTGTGAGCACAATCAATGAGGACACAACTATTAATTCCCAAAACCGTTTAAACCAGCTCAGTATTGAAAGTTTATAGTCCTGTTTGTACAGTATATTATGTGTTATTCTTGCAATGACTTCCATATGGCTCCCTGATGCCTCCTTGATTTAGTTATTCCACTTAACATTTCAGTTGTGTTCATATTTTTTTTAAGTGTTGATCATTTTGGAATAGTGACAGACGCACCTGTAAACATTGGGTTTTGAAAATAAGGGAGATTTTCCGGGACCCCACATGCCCATAATTTTTACATTATGAAAAGGCTTTCCTCTCTGGGCTCCAGAGATCTAATGCCCAGGTGTCTTTACTGCCTGCCCTGCTGTAATCTCAGAACAAAAGGATTAGGTTAACTAGTACAACAAAGGAAGATGATGATAATCGGTTGGTTAAATACCTGACAGAAAGTCAAATGGCCTGGTGGATAGATTTCTGTGAGCACTACTGCATTATGAAGATGAAAAGACAAAGAGATCATCAATTTAGAACTTGCATGAAAGTTTATTAACAAAATTCATTATGTACAGGTGTTAATTATAATCTGAATGATAATTTACGTGTGCGAGAGATAAAAAAGAATATCCGAAGTCCACCCCTCGCACCTTGCACAACGCATGGTTGTTTCCTAACATGCTTTTTGTAAGTATTTAAAGATTTATAATTATTTTTACTTTGTTTGTTGACTGAATGACCGTTGTGACTTGTCTAAAAGAAGAAGAGTTGCAAGGATGCTGCTTGCTTTATGCTGCCACCTGTGGGATGGCTGTGGGTATAGCAGGGCTTTGCTGGCATATGCTATATATCCAAGTCTATGGATCTAACAAAAACAACTTTACTGGGCCAATTAGGATTCTGTATAACTGTAAAAATTAAAAAGAGGAGAAATACAGGAGATTTACGAAGGAAATTACAAAACAAGAGCATGACGGGAGAGGGGGTGAAAATATGGGAGAAACCTGGGAAAAACTGGAGAGTAGCAGACAGCAATCAAAACTGTTTTTCAGGCTACAAAATCTACTAAACGGTTATTATCAGATATTCTACACTTGCTGTGGTGACAGAAGTGCTGACCTTTGTTTCTGGTTGTGAAACATGTCAGATCATTCTTCAAGTAAACTGTTTTACCTAGGCTTCACTCACACACAAACTCACGAAGTAATTACATTTTTTTTCTTAATGTTTCAGAGTAAATCTTGTCTACTTGTAACTTAAATAATTTTTCCTTGCAAGTTTTTTTCCTCAGCCTAAACAAAGCAATTGAATGATAAAAATGAAAATAATATTTTTATGAAACTGAGGTTTCTCTCAGAGAAATTCAAAGTGCATTTTTACATCCCCTATGTGTAAAATATGCTTTTTTCTGACTCTGGTGACTCCTTGTGGGAAGATGAAAATGCATGCAAATACCACCACAAAGTGCAGACACTGAAACGCAAGGAATATGACATGTCTGCAAGATGCAAATTTTGTCATCTGCTCTTATGTATAAGGGTTTGTATGTATGACTGTGCAGATTCCAACGGCTCATGTGTGCAACCTGTCTGCATACAGAAACAGAAGTGTGTGCACATAGGTTTCCAGTGGTATTCTCTCATTTTTCTGAGAACAAAAACTCATGCCATCAGAATAATTAGAAAGACGTTATAATGACATTAGATTCTACACATAGTGCGTTTAAGGAAAATCTTAACTTTAGATTCTTCATACAACTGTCTGCTGTTCTTCAGCCATTAGCTAGAGGTGTCACAGAGAATGAGAGCACATGCTGTACATAACAACTCAAATCTCAATGTGATACTGGAGCCACGTGCCTTGCTTTGGAAAAAGTAACACCAAGACAGGTGGGTAGTGATGGTGTTAGGTCAGGTTGATGCTGTGAGAGCATGTTTCATTTTCAGCTACATTTCTCCTGAAGGTGTTTACTGCATAGGCAGCATATCAGCAGATGGTGATCTGCAGTGAGACTGTTGCTCCTTCTTACTAGTGGTTGGTGGCTTGTATCGTTCCTGATCAATTTATAAGCTTATAGTTTAGACTGTTAGTTGACTCTGTTGATTCACTGTTCAGGTACTTTTTCATGCCATAGTTACTGATGAAGTTTATTTTGTCTCTCTCTCAAGCACATTTTATTGTGTTTGACAATCTGCCTGCTGTTTTTCTAGATTAATAGTATTAATCTTAGAAACAGGAGATTTTCTCACATGCATCACTTTATCACTTTACTACTTTTTCCTGAAGTACATTTTAGTTTTTGTTGTTTTTATGAGTTAAATGTATGCTAATATACCTATTCCATATCACCTGAAAAATCAGTAAAGACCTACTTTTGCCAGAGTTCAGAGACTGTCAGAGACTGACAGGACTTGCATGGTAAGTCCCTACCCTGCAGCTACAGCAATCATCTGGTTAATATGGTCAGACTTCATAAACCTAAAAGAAAATGGTAGACAAAGTCATTAAAAATCTGACAAAGTAAAATCTTTCAGTCCTTGAGGCGTATTTGAAGTGGATGGAAATGTTTCGGTGGAAATGTCTGCTGAAATCAGACTCTGGGAACACTGCATACTTGACAGCTGAATAGAAGAGGCTTGATGCTCCTGATATTTGTCCAAAAGTCCTTCTCTTTTCCTTTGTTTCTCTCCAGTTTCTTTATTTCCACAAAATAAAGCACACCCATTTGTGATATGACAAACTGACTATACTCTGCTGTACACACACTCTATATCACTCCAGAGTGCAACCTTGGTGGCATATTTCAAAGGACAAAAACAAGAGCTCAGTATGAATCTCTTACCCTGAGGCTTTCACTGTTTGGTTTACAGTAAAAGGGGTTATGCTACTCTGAAGTAAAGTGACATAATCTAGAGTTAAACTCTGAAACAGACAGAGAGGGGGGCTTGATGACATGCACCAAAGTTTCCTGGATGAAACTGAACTGGGAACATCATGGTTTTGGAATTCATGTTGACAGAATTATTGGCTGCTGTAATCATTCCTGTTCATACTGGCCGTGTAGGGATACCTTCGTAGAGGACAAACCTGTGAGACCTTGGGGACAAAATGTACGGTCCTTGTTCTGTGTAAAAATGCATTTAAAGTTCGGCTGAAGTCAATATTAAGCAGTCAGAGTGAGCTAAATTGAGTGATCTTCCAAAGTCTTTTTAGTATATAGATTGATTGAATTATTTATTTAAGTGTCCTGCACCTTTCTGGTGCCCAGCCCATATGGGCTTACAAGACACTAGACAAAAATAACCAAGATGGCCACATGACATATCATAATGTACAGTTCCACAAATTCAAAAATAAAGCATTTCCCATATATATTTCCCACTGTGTATTTCTCTGGACCGTTTTACCCTTCCTTGCTGCACTGGAGGTATATATCCTTGTAGTTGAATGTGGGTTTTCTGCTGGGACCAAACACTGGTAATAAACCTACAAGCAACTGTTATGACAAAGTTACTAACTTGATTTGGGTAACTGAAACAGATGAAGCCTCTTATTAACTTTGATTGAGCTTTTTTTTGGGAAAGCCATTTGGGGGCAGAACTCTACAACAATATCATCATATAAATATTTGACATATTTTGGCCTTTTTTGTCCTGCAGACGTGAAGCAACATTAGCATTCATTTGGAGTTGTGTCTCTGACTACCTGACAAACCCAATATTCATCAACATGTTAGCTCTCTTTTGAGAAATATAACTGGGTTATAGGAGCTAAATGCTCCATTATGCTCACCAGCTATTTGCTAACTTTGCTGTCTCTCAGCCGGTGCTGTAGGTAGTGTACAGACGCACCATAAAGCTGACAGGAACTGCAGAGTTGGGTGATTATCCTCTATGGGTTCATCATTACGAGCGACCCCTTTCACATTACACATTTCAGCCATTTGATCCCTTGTTAATATAAAATATTGATTAGTGCAGCTTTGTGGACATACTGTACTAGTCATGTAGACTGTGTTATTCTTCAACACTCAAGTGTGCAATTTTGAATGTGTGTTGATCTTTCACTATAATCTACAGGACAATAATATTTTTCTTTCTATAAAGGAGAGGACTAATTGTGTATACTAAAGTGGATAAATGGTAACTGTTGGCTCTGCATCTGCATTTGTTAAAAGGCCACTGCACTGTGGAAACTTTGATCAATACCAATTGCTGATCTGGCACATTGATTGATACTGTCGTTAATATTTAATCAGCACTGGGGTACTCTTCTTTACATCCCTTATCTTTTTTATGTCGTTCTCCAAAAGTTAAAGAGGTATGCATTCCAGGGTTATGGCTCTTCTACGTCGATGGCTGTCCATTTGAGATGATTGGTTAAGAAATAAAAGTCACTGCATTTACCATCGCCCTATTCTCAGTGTCAACTGCAACAATGCTAAGGGCTATGAATGTGGAAAACTCATTGCTCATCTCTGTCTCCCAAATGCCTCAACCTCCAGCTTCTCTGTTCCTCTTAGATAGTGAGGTTTAAAGTATTTAGATTCAATATAATGGCAGACAATGATGAGCAGAGGGAGTGTGTGAAAATTAAGGCATATTTGTTAAGAGTTACGGAGATTACTTCTCAACTGGAGGACCTGTGACTGATGCTTGCTGAACACCACTCACCTGCTCCTACCTCCCAACAGACACAGGCATTATTTACACCGTCTATCAGATAAATAAATTATATAATACAACTGGAAAACATGCAGGTCATAATGTGCAAAAAATCATCCTGATATTGTGTTGCAGCATCTTTGTATCTAAATATCCTTTGTGAGTATAGATTGAGGGAAAACTGCTATTAGATGGATTCACCTCATCAGTTGAATTTAATTGGAAAAAGTCTCTTTTCTATTTACCAATTTCAGCAAATTCAGGTCAATGAAACAAGAGTCTAACAGCTACACTTGTGACTATGTGAGACTGTAGGTATATGGTGGAATGCTAATGTTAGCATGGCAACATGTTCACAAAGACAATGTTAACATGCTGGTGTTTAACAGATGTTTTCCATATCCACTATCAAAGTTTTGCATTTTAGCTTAAAATTTGCTAATTAGCACTAAATATAAAGTACAGCAAAGATTCATGGGAAGATAGGAACATTTACTGATATTTAGCCCTAAACCAAAGTATTGCACAAACTGAAATTTTGACCTGATAAAGAGGGTGAAGGAAATGTCAGGGGATTGGAAAAATTATTACAGTTCCTTCTGTGGGGAACATGAATGTCTGTACAAAATGTCTTGGCAGTATGGGTAATAGTTGTGGGAGCATTTAACTGAACCAAAAATATCAACCTGGTGATGCCAGAGAATAAGACAAAGGATCACCAATGTGATTAAGGTAAATCATCTGGGAACCATGAATGTTTGTACAACATTTTGTCCCATTCCATGCAGCACAGGGGTCACCAACCCATTGATGGTGATCAACCTGACAATCTTTGTGGAGTCCAAGTCAAACATGATTTAAAGGTAATTAAATTTTCACCTTTTGGATAATTCTCCCCTAAAGGAGCTGTGTTACATTACAAAATTAAAGAATTTGCCTGGCATTTTTCTATATTTTTCTTATTGTCAACAAATCTCACGTGCAGAGCCAAACCAACAATGAACTCATCCTACTTACAAGTGTTGTGCATATATACATCCAAAGTCTGATATCTTGAATTTCTCTGTGCTATAGAGCTCTGTTTTTGTCCAAAAACTATTAAACAAGCCACACCGCTGCACTGTGTGACATGGTCTTTCGGCCCTGGAGAGAGTGGTTACTGTAGCTGGTTTGGAAAAAGCTCCAAAGAGTAAAAACAGCGATAAGATAGTAACCATCAGCAGAGAGCTTCCTGGTATGGCAGATGACACTTCGCATGTGCAGGAACACTAGTTTGTTGTGCTACATAACACAACCTCTTGAATTTGTATCGAAGTTCTTTGAGAAATGTATAATGTAGCACAAAGTTAATAGGTTGTGAGTGCATTTCTCAAGCTACAGTAAACACTCTCTTCAGGTACTAAGGAACATGTCATCCAGTGCAGTGGTGTGACTCATCGATGTGTTTTCAGTGGTTATTGGACAACAACGGAGCTCTATGGCACAGAGGAATAAGATCTATCAGACTTCGGATACACGTGCAATACTGGTAAGTAGGATCAGTTCGATCAATGTTGGTTTGGCTCTGCACATGAGATTTGTTGACACTAAGAAAAATATAGAAAATTGCCAGCTAAATCCTTGAAAGGCACCACTAATTGCTGCTCTTTTCATGTTTCATATTAACAGCTTTCCATAAGTGAATAACCCAAGGGCTTTTATTGTGAGACAGTTACAGGAAATGGTTTGTACTTGTTGCTGAGGTTAGGCAAGGCGTAACAGTTTTATTTTTAGAGCACATTTCATTAAAAAGAAACTCAATGTGCTTAGTGCAGACTTTGCTATGCATTCAAGCTTTCAGCTTTCTTTTTTCTTTTTTTTTTTTTTGCATACTGCAGTTTCTGAATGGTACAAGGTCAAGAAGAGGTTGTCTTTTGTCATTTTTGAATGGTTGCCTAACTTGAGTGACCTTGTGGAGAACGATTGCAATGACTGCGGAAAACAAGTTGACCTCCCCGGGGTTCAGGTAAGCTCTGAATCCTTTTCTTGTTGGTGGCAACCGGAGGCATTCAGTTTATGTTGTTGCTTGTTAGTGGCTGATATAGACAGAAGGCTTAGTGGTAATTATATCCCCTAGTCCTAACAACTAATCATTTTAGCAGTACTACCTGTGCCATGACACATGCATGTGACAGGCTCTTACTGCGTTTTTTACAAACCAGCACATGCACACCTCCAATACATTGTAAAAGTAAACAGTACATTTTGACTACCATCCTGTTAGATGGAGAACCACCCAACGATGCATGCATTATGAAATTAGATCACAGTTGCTCACAGCATGGTACAGTAAAAGTGTCTCAAGTGAGAAAAAAATTGTTAATGACCTGTTACGTGAGATCTGTTGCTATTCTTCCATATACTATGCTAATTTTGGGAAGAGATGATGGTCTTTCATTTTATTCTGTGCCAGTTTCCCCTTGACAACTTGTAACAACAGTCATATTTCTGACCATGAATGTCTATATAGAATTTTATGGCAATACATCCAATAGTTGCTGAGATATTTCAGTCTCGACCACAATGGTAGGCCGACTAACCGACATATTACTAGCGAATGTACGTAGCACAGGTAAAGGTACACATTTGTCGCACATAATGTTGCCAAAGCTTTGCCCTCAGCTATATTGCAGTACAATTTAAGTGTGATGTCTGGAAAGTTTTTCCTGGTAATTCTAGGAATTCTCTTGCAGCTTTTAAAATATTAGTTACAGGAAATATTTAATATGTTATTTGATGCAAGCAGGGATGGATTGATAGCTGATGAGGAAGCAGAAAGAGTTGGGGAAAACCCACAATTGAGGGCACTAGGGCTCAGTTAACAGCTCTCTTTAATATCAGTGTCTCAGTAGAACCTATTAGAGAAGCTGCTGGACTGAGGCCATGTGCCAGAGATACAGTGTCCATAACTGGTGTGTCTAAAAAGACTGTGCACTGTGGGATGTATTCCTGAAAGGGGAGCAGTAACTCTATTGCCTGCAGTGTGCACTTAAAATATCATGAAGTTAGCTTTTTCTTTTTTTTTTTCTGTGATAGAGCCATATAATACAGACAGAACCAGAAGCAGTCGAGGGAGAAGTTTGAGATGGGGACAAATGCTTTTAAAATGAGAAAAAAAGGGTTCTTTAGTTTATGTACATGTTGAAATTGCATTATAATTTAATCATCTCCTTACAATCGCAGCGCTAATCATACAGTTTAACTGAAAACTTCCTCTCTGTATGTTTCTCTGATCATCTCTTCTAAACTCTTCCAGCAGTTTAGCTGATACAACGTTTGGATCATTTCATTATCAGAGCTGTGTCATCCTTCACAATATTTAGAAAATCCTCTGGTGTGACTAATTGAAACCTGCCATGTCTAGTTTGGAAAAAAGGATTTTAGCACCAGTCACCACTGAAATAAACTTGTGGGACTGAAACTGAAGTTTCAAAGCAAAACTCAAACTTTTTATACACATATTTTATACACACAAGCCCACAAATGTTAGAAAGGAAAAGAAAGTCTAAAAAAGTTGTGTTGTGAATCAAGATTGTATGGCTGATTCATTGAGTATGCAGTTGAGGTTAAGAAGCTGAGCAAAGTCAGAGGAGTGTGAAGAGGAAAAGCCCCCCTCGGTGCTTTGACTATATACTGGGTCGTCACGGAAGGTTTCTTTGTATAGATGGGAGTCCGTCAGTATGCCTCTCTCAGGGAGACACAGATATCCATAATTCTGCAACTACTAGCTGTGCTCTGTGGCTTGAAACTGCAGCCTGCATGTTTTGAGTAAATGTAATTTTAGTTTAGAAGGTAATAAGCAAAAGCATGAATCTGAGAAGGTGGTGGGTGGTGAAATTGGAAACCTTTAGAGGTTTGAAAGAAGATGCGAGATGAATTCATTGATAAAGGGGGAAGAAACGTATGTGCAGGTATACCTATACACTCAAAATTCTGAATACACTATCACACAGTTTTCATTAGTGCATCAGAGAATTTATAAAGCAAGACCCAATATGCTGTGGTCCAGGGTTGGACAATGGTGCTCTTTAGTGTGAAATGGCATCCAAACATATTAACAAGTAACACTTGTTTAGCATTAGAAAATTAATTAATAAAGCCTCACTGTGAGCTGCTTCATTTGAAAAATTAAAGTTTGTCATTTTATATAGCAAAGGGTGAGAAAAATAAAATAAATGTAAGTTCTCAGAATATTATGAGATAAAAAAAACCTTACTAAACTGGTATGCTAAAATATCCATGTGGCGTAATCTGCCACAGGCAGTTGCAGGGTTGTGCTTTGAAAGAGCATAGTATTTTGAAGTGGGGAGGTGAAATGACACTGCATTTTATTCAAAAAAAAGAGAGACATTTGTGGTTACATTGGCCACCTGGAAAAGTCTAGATAACCAGAGCTTCTTATGTTGTATGTGGGGATGTCTGTCCATATCTGCTGTTGCTGCCAGACTTATTCTGGTGACAGACAACCCATTTATTGTATGTATGCGCTTTTTTTTACCCCTGTTTTTTTAAAAAAAGGAAACATCCACCCTAATCCCTACTAATCCTATTTGGCACTCCTGGGTCCAGTTTAATTTTTGGTGCCTTAAATTAAATACTCACTTATCTAAAACACAATTTATCAGTCAATGATAATACAAAAAGAAATACCGTACATCTTAGAACTGGCAACAATACCATTATTTTCAGTAAGAGTATCATCATACCTCCACAATTCAATGCAGCCACTAGAAATGTGTTTTGAGCGGTACGTCTACTTTTGCAGGTGCTACTCTTTGCAATTACAGCTATTCTACCCAGAGCTGTGATTCAGTTTTCAAGATAGTACTCCTTCCAAGTCTCAACCCAACTAATATTAGAAAAATTATTGCATTTTTAGGAAATACAATATTTTGCTTCTTAAGGCTGCACATCACATTTTTTCCCATGAACAACGGATCACATCTTTGATACTTGAAGTGAAAGGAGTTACTCTTATAGACAATTATCACCCAGCTCTTCAGTTGCCCTCAGCCCTACAGAGCTTTACAGCCTTTTTTTATTCATGTTTTGGCGTTCAGGCCCGCATCCTTACTGTTCTCTCTCACTGCTCTCAAAATGTTGTTTTCGGCAGCAGTAGGCACCTGTTTTCAGAGAAAAGCTGTAAAAACCCACAGTACACTCT
Source organism: Thunnus thynnus (assembly GCF_963924715.1). Classification (NCBI taxonomy): domain Eukaryota; kingdom Metazoa; phylum Chordata; class Actinopteri; order Scombriformes; family Scombridae; genus Thunnus; species Thunnus thynnus. Next base: position 4,983,239 of record NC_089528.1, read on the forward strand.
CTGTCCAGCACCAAGCAGCAGGCAAAGTTGGCAACTAGCTGGTGAACATATCATTTAGCAACCAAATAGTCAGATATTTTGCTCTGGAGATGGTGGAGACCAAAACAGATCTAAAAGAGGAGTGAATTTTAGACTTATGCTCATCATGTGAACACAAAAACAACTCCAAACGAATGCTAACGTTGATCATAGTCTGCAAAGTGGACAAAAATTAATTATTGCATGTTATATGAGGAGTAGTGCTTCATGTATAGCACCTCTGCTTAAACACTGCTTTCTAGAGACCTTTGGATATCCCTCTCAGAAAAAAGCAGACCAGAATTGTACCTTATAGAGTACAAAAGCTTGACAGTGATGCAGAGGTAATGCATGATCAGTACCTCTATAGTTTGAATCCTTGATTTACAACTGTGTACCCTAACTGTGACCAAAAAGTCTCCTCACTGCAGTCCTTGTTTCTCCTACTACTACTGATCAAAACATGAGATGACACATGAGCTGTATGTGAGAACTTTCTGTTTATGTTGTTGGAAAAGAAAAGCCAAAAAGCAGAAACACAAATTTAAGTTTCAGTAACTTTACACAAACTTGTTTATTTCATTTCACCTAACGATGGTTGCTTGTGTTAATTGACATACAGCTTGTTTCAATTTGAACAGAAGACATGTCTGTTTTATTTTGGAAGTCATTTACCCGCAAAAGGAGTAATGATCTTTATTTATCTTGCTTTGTGGACAGCAGTGATCATTTGCAATTACCAACTAATAACAACTAGGTAATTACAGGCTTTACAGTGTTGGTGCACCAATTACAAGTTAAGGTTATACAAACACAGTTTAGAACTCCTGTGTGATTACACTGTAGTAGACTCTTCAGTTCTATTTTCTGTCTCCTGTCTTCATGCAGTGGTCAGAGGTCAGAGTCATACCTGTACAGGACAGAAGCCTGAAGCTGGTTGGATCCAGTGTTTTGCTCAAGGACACTTCAGTATGGTGCACACTTACTCCTGCAAAAATTTGGATGACAATGGCAAAATTGTACATTTAAAAGTGCAGTTGTTCATATATTGATGCCAAGGAACTGAAGACGTCTTATATGACTGTACCAGCTGAAAACATCTTTGGGACAAACTGGGTTGTCAGTGCCCCGCAAGTGGGAAACAGTGAATGTGAGAGCAGTGAACACATGTATGTTCCCTCTATCTTTGTCTTGCACAAACACACTTTGTGAAAAACACATTCGAGTTTGCGTGCAAGCAGAGTTTCAATGGGTTGCTGCGTGCTACCTGTGGATTAGTTAATCCTCAAAGTCCCTTTGAATCAAATCACTCAATGTTGCTGCTGGCAGGTTAGTAATACACACACACACACACACACACACACACACACACACAAAGTGATAGAACCATCATTGATTTCAGTGTGAGGACCAAATACATATATGGTGCATTTTGAAATCCAAGCAGGCTTCATCAGCTGTGAAGGTCACCTAAAGGTCTTTTCTATTACTATTTGCACTGCACACTGCTGACCATCCCCTGCCTTACATTACTCACTTGAAGTCACTTCAAAATAAAGGATGGAAAGGTTGACAGATGGATACATATTGCTCTTGTCATGTGGAAGCCGCAGAACTCCATCTTCAGTGATTTTCATCTTTGACTTCAATGATAGAGTACATGATCTTTCAGGACTTATTTAGGGAAAAAAAGGATGAATCCTTTGTCTTTGAAAGCTACACTGGATAAAACTACAAGTTACACAATGATCAAGCTTAAACAGTTATGTGTACAAGAAAGCTCGGAGCTGACAGAGATCCTTCCTCCCAGTAGGCATTAGTCTGTATAACTCCTCTCTCACTGCCAGGCAGTGACTACATTTACATGCACACTAATATTCCACTATTGGAATGTGACAGCATTCAAAATTTGATGAACAATGTATTCCATTTGGATATTCAGAATTAGGCCTTATTCTGAATGTAGCATTTTCTGATTAAGACATGTTGGATATGCCAATATTATTGGTTTTAGGAGCATTCTTTGGACATGTATACAGTACACTTGGAATATGCATCTCAACTGGGGTTTTAACAGCAGTTTCCGACACATGGCCTCTTGCCTGTTTACAGTCAGCTCTGTGCATTGTAAACAAACCAACTATCCAACAGTTTGCAAGGCTCCAGTAGAGATACATGCCCAAAAGAAAAGCCCACATTTCTGGTTGGAAGTAGAAACACACCTACTTTTAAACATTTTGAAAGACTTGGGTATCAACAGGTTTTTGGATATATGCAAATATCGCAACACTGACCTTTACAAGAGGGTGGTTGAACAAATGAAAGAGAGAGGCTGTGTTTGCACAGTTGAACAAGTCCACCACTGGTGGAAAAATCCTGTTTTGACACAAAGAAGCAAAATGACACTTCACTACACTACTATACATCTGGACATGTTCGGGCCAAATCCCATCCAAAATATGAGAGTGGACAACTCAAACAAGACATGGAAAAACCTTAGCAACAACCTTAAGGCTATGGGAAGTACGGCCGCTTATGGGCATGTGTGATGAGTCAACATCAACTGATCAGCAAGGTAGAAAAAAACATTGCAAATGAAGTGTTCAGGGCAGGTTGAAGCCCTGGCTTTTGACTTGCAGGGAGCATTTCTAGATATGTTAATCTCAAGTTTTGGAACTTTGACCATGTTTAGCATAGATATCATCACATCATAACAGTATATAAATAACAGAAAATCACAAAAATCAGAATATGTCCCATTTAAACAAGCAGACAGTTTAGTCAATTTTTTTTTAAAGGTCATTACAATTATTAAATTACTACCCAAATACATGTGTGTGTTTATTAAGCAGGCACACAGGCTAGAGTTGCAGTTAGTGTGACATTTTTGCAATTATCTGCATAGTACGTCTCTGTCTTTATTGCATGTGCATTTAAGGGAGGATTGTGCAAAAAAAGGTAGAGATATGTTAACAGAGGTCGATTATGTATTCCACTGGATTTACTAAGTTAACGCAAAGTTATCTGTGGAAAATTCTCCGCCTTTGAAAAGCAGATGTAAACATAGTGCGAAGGGGATTTGCCCAAGCCACAAGGAAGGTTGTGGTAGGGAAAAGACACTGAAATCTCAATGACATCAAACATAGATTAGTCACACTAGAAAAATATCGAGAGCTGTACTGTAAAGATTATCTAAAAAATGAATACATTTGTAACATACAATAGTAACACTGATGCACCTTTCTGTACAGGTTATTCATTGCTTATAACTTTAAATATAAAAACTGGAGCATCATTTGCACCTCCCCTCATTCTAAATGTATACTGTATATACAGCATTTAACCATGTATTTATCATTGAGTGAGTACATAATCAGTTTCAACTGCAGTGATGTAGAAAAGTAGATTATTCTGGCTTTTGTAAGTTTTACATTTGGAGTTTGGATCAACTCCATGAAATTCTAACAAAAGGTGAATAAAGCAGCTGATACACTTTCAGTTCCATTAAAACAAGGAAAATGAATAAATGTTGGTGTTATGAAGTATTCATGTGACAGTCTACCCTGCCAGCTGCACCATGATGGATGTCCTGACAGTATAGGAGGCATGAGCCTAGCAGTAAAAGTATGTGTTTCATTCATACTGTATTTCCTCAATATGTTCATCTGCTCACAACCTCATATTTTCTATTCATTCTTATTCCTCATCTTTTGCTCCAGTGTTCTTTTAACATGGGCATTTTTCATGATTTGATTGCTGCCATCCTGCAGTGATGCTATGCTCTGTTGCCCACTGAAACAGCTATCTGGGCATTGGCTTGACATAAAGCAAACTGGGGAATAATGGAGGACTGAAAAAAAGGATTGATGAACACCTGTGGTACTGGAGCATGGAGACACACTGAAACGTGAGCTGTAAGCTGTTGGCCTTTTGGTTGTTTTGTTTTGTTTGTTTGTCGAATGCTGAAATTAACCATATGCTAATTGTGATTCATGAATGAGAGACCAAGCCAAGTCATCATTAATTCATGGGATAACCAGCAAACAATTCATGAGTGTCAGTAAGTAAATGAGTCAGTTTCTCAGTCTCTGAAAATGTGATTTTAGGGAGGTTTTTCAGAGCACAGACACAATATAGTATATTATAGTTTTTATTTTTATTTTTATTGAATGATGGTTATTTTTTGTGGCATGTATAAAAGTCAATTATTGAGTTTTGTGCTTGAGCTTGATTTGATTATTGATCATTTGACACAAGTCTTAATTGTTCATTTCTTCAAATGTATCTGCAGCTGTTGTTCTAAGCAACAAGTCCTTAAGGCCAAACCTGCTCTCTCTCTCTCTCTTTCTCTCTCTCTCTCTCTCTCTCCCTCTAGCCTCTCGAGACAGGAGCAGTGAGAGGAGTTAATATATTGTAAGCTATCTACTCTGGGGATTTAGGTTTAATTCTTTTCTTGGCAGTGTCTCCCCTCAGTTTCATGGACTGAATATGACTTCTAGGCGACTCCAGTGGCCTTTTGGGGGTAACAGGGGCAGGTAGGAAGAGGGATTCCATCATTAAAGGGTGGACTTTTGGGGTACTTTTTTTGTTTTGTGGGTGTTGAGTGTCCAGAATTGTTTGGCTTAAATCTTTTATATTACCATTGTCATGTTCCCACTAATTCTCTTCATTGGTTTTTATTATTAGTTAGAATATGACATTACTTTTTCGCTGGCTCATTTGGCTTTCTTTTGACTGAAATGAGTGATATTAAGATTGTCAGACTTAACATTTAAGGTTTAAACCATGTAATCAAATGTCAAAAATGATTCACTTTCCTTAAGAAAGAGAAATGCCACATAGGATTCCTTCAAGAGACTCATTTGTCAGATTTGTCAGAAGTTAAATTATGCAGAACCTGGGTAGGCCAGGTTTTTTACTCATCTCACAGAACTAATAGCCGAGGAGTAGCTATTCTTATACATTGAGCCAGGCACTACCCATTAAATTGGAAAAAGAAATTAAAGATGAAGAGAGACGCTTTGTTTTAATCTCTAGACATCTTTAATAGGACCGTATTGTTGTAGGCTGTATCTATGCACCTACAATTTTTCAATCATCATTTTTCAAAGATTACTGGCTGATTATTCTTCATTTTCCTCATTGTGTGTAATATTAGGGTTTGATTTTAATTGCATCTTTCCCCCAGAATCTAACAAGCCTCAGAAAAGTTCACAGCTATTGGAGCTCTGTAATGACTTAGAATTATTTGATGCATGGAGAATTTTAAACCCTAAGGGGAAGGATTATACTTTTTCTCTCATACCCACATAAATCTTTTCCCCGGATCGATTATTTTTTAACCTCAAGAGAAGTTCTAGATAGAGTTACTGAATGTTCAATTGGCTCCCAAATCTTATCAGATCATTATCCCATTAGTATTAGTATCTAGCCCCCATATAAAAGTCCCTCATGCAGACATTGGTATCTGGCATCCTTCACTATTGAGTAGTCCTGCTTTTATAGAGTATGTGACTAAACATTTAGAGGTTTTTTTTTTTTTTTTTTTTTTTTTACAGTTTACAAAACACCAGAAGTTAATCCCTCAGTCTTGCAGGAGACAACTAAATGCTATTTAAGAGGTATAATCGTTTTTTACAACTCGACTCAGAAGAAAATGGCTGTCAAAACTCAGAACTTGAGAATTAGGTGAAACTTCTAAAGAGAGAGATTTCAATTCTAGCCCCTCTAAAGACAGGGAGAAACTATTAGATGCAGTGTCCGTGCTTTAGTTTTAGTGATGACAAGGAAGGCTGAAACCTCCATTTTTATGCTAAACATAGATTTTATAAATTTGGTAATAAGCCAGGTCATCTCCTGTCACGGCTGGCCAAAAGGAGAAGGGAAATAAATGTTATCCCATCCATTAAGGACAGTACACATAATACATACTATACAACTCAAGATATTAAGAGAATTCTGAAGAAATTTTACCAAAATTTGTAGTCCTCCGAATGTATTGCTTCAGATGAAACAAAGAATACTTTCCTGGATACAATTAATCTTCCCACTACGTCTGGGGACCAGAGGAAGATTTTATAAGATGTTTAGTAAAATACTTGTAAGAACAAATATGTACCAACATTCCTTTGATTGGGGTCATTTACCACATCCTCTTAATATGGCTAATATATCTACACTAAATACACTAAAAAGGGCAAAGTATCTGACAGATGTGGCTCATACCACCCAGTTAGCTTAATTGGGGTTGATAGCAAATTATTATCCAAGGTAGTGGCCAAGAGACTGAAAAGACTGCTACCAAACCTCATAAATCCAGATCAAACTGGATTTCTCCACAATCAATTCTCAGCATCCAATGTCAGAAGGCTCTATTGCTGGATGCCGAGAAGGCTTTTGATCAGGTGGAGTGGAGGTAGGTAATTTTTTGAGATGGATATAAATAATTTATTATGCCCCAATGGCTAGCGTAATTCCTAATGGTCTGCAGTCTGAACCTCTCCCACCTACCAGGGGAACCACACAAGGTTGGCTGCTGAGTACGCTATTATTTGCAATTACTCTGGAACCTCTGGCTACAGCTATCTGACTGCATATTAAAGTTAAAGGAGTCACAATAGGCAACATTTTGCATAAAATTGCCCTATACACTGATGATATTCTCTTATTCCTGTCAGCACCTGGATTATCAATTCCAGCCATCCTATCTATTTTAGAGGAGTTTAGTAAAATATCAGGATATAAGTTAAATTTGGAAAAAACAGAAGCCATGTTAATTGGCAATACCTCTGATGTGAAAATCATAAAGGGCTTTCTGTTCAGATTGACTAGGTTGGGATTTAATTATTTGGGTATAAAGGTTTGTCCAAACCTTAAAGATCTATGGAGGTTTAATCTGGTCCCACTGATGCAGGCCATTGAAAAAAGTTATAATAATGGCGAGATTTACCCTTGTCGCTCATAGGTCGAATAAGTCTCATTAACATGAACGGTCTCCCTTGACTTCTATACCCTCTGCAGATGTCTAAGAGAGCATCCTCCTATATTGAAAAAATGTTCTCCAGGTTCATCTGGAATGGTAAAAAACCCAGGCAAAGAATTGGTATTTTGTAGACACTGACAACAATGGGTGGCCTGGGATTGCCTAATATTCTCTTTTATAACTGGGACTGCCATGCCCAATCAATATGGAGCTGGTTGCATTCATACAGTACCTTAGCTCAGACTGTTGTATAGATACCTGGGCCTGCATACCCTTCTTGCCTTGGAGCGTTCCTGTGAGTAATACATAGAGTTTCCCTAAAGAAATTAAGGCTAATTCAATAATTTATAATTCTTGTAAAACTTGGCAGGTTATTACTCAATTTACATAAAGAAAAGAATTTACATCTGTGTTATCTCCTATTTGTGATAATCAGGAATTTATTCTGGGGTTTCGGTCTCTAATCTTTGAATACTGGAAAACTAAAGGTATTAAGATTATGGGGGATCTACTTCAAGAGGGAAATCTCATTGAATGAAAAAAATGTCCGCACACTAAAATCTGTGCAAGAATGTTTTTAATTAGCAGCTTTTGGTCAGAGACGTTCTGGGGGAAATCTCATGACATTTTCAGCAAAATTACAGCAAAAGTTTAATTTACCTCAGGGGCATTTCTTAGGATATTTGCAAATTAGCCATTTTATCAATACTCAAACTTTTCCATTATTTGATATATTGAAATACAGTGCTATAGAATCATTTTTATTGGACCAAAAGAAACCATATCATTTTATTTCAGTTTTTTATACATAGTTGTACTCTGTGAATTAATTATGTAATGACAATATTCATGCCAAATGAGAGAAGGAACTTGACAATATATAATGGGAGATAATGCTGGAAAGATGCTGTGGATTGGGTTAGAACAATTTTCACTTGCAATAGACTGAGGGAAATTCAATATAAAATAATTCATAGGTTACACATAACCCCAGTTATTTGAAATAAAATGCATCGTAATCTATCACCTCTGTGTTAAATGTCAGAAAGAACAAGGCAATTATTTTCATCATTTTTTGGCAATGCAAATACTTTCACATTTCACCACTTGATAAACTGCTACTTTTGGCAAGAAAATGTTTTCTGTCAAAATGTATTAAGGGCACTCCTCCTACTGCCATGTTGTGGTATAGAGAAGTTTTTAATGTGTTTCTGCATGAAAAAACTAACTGTACTCAAAGCAAATGTTCAGGAGTTCAAAAACTTGTGGAGGCTTTTCCTGGATCAGCTTTCTTTTGAAACATACAATACACTATTGAAAGGACATTGTTCTCTGGAATGAAAGCTTTTGAGAAGGGACACTGAACTGTGAACAATGATGGACTGGTAATGGGACTAAAAGCTAAAGTCCCTTAAGACAAGGATATACAATATAGGGTGGGGCTGGACTTTTCTGGACAGTTTTGTGTTGTGTTTTTTGTTGTTGTTGTTGCTGTTATGTTGTTGTATGTTGATAAAGATTCTGTTGAAATGATAAAAATAATACAGTTATCAAATATTTAAAAAAAAGGACCAACCCTAAAGAAGAAGTGGTAATTACAACAGGGAAACTCAGATTTTCTGAAAGTTTTTATATATCCGATATGATCATCAATTCTAAAAATGGCCCAACCAGCTCGTTCTTTGCAAAGACAGGTGTTCCTCGTCCGTTTTTACTTGGTGTGTTTGGGTGCAATCAGGCTCTTGATGTGATTTCCTTGTTGGCCCAGGGGACTGTGCGTGATTGAAGGGCTGGCAGGGTAACATACACACAGCTCCTGCACTTCACCCTGGAGGAGTGAGGTTGGTTCTGGTGACATAGTCATTTTCTCCGTGAGCTGCCTCAGCCACTGTAAACAGGCAAAAACATTAGTCATGGCAGTGTACCATGGCACTGATTAATTTGGCAAAGACAGGACACAACAGTCACTGGCATTCATTATCCAGTCCTGCCAGTAGAGTTTGGGCAAATAGTTTGATACTCTGATTGAGGTTTTCCCAGACATCATTTCAAAGATAAAGACATTTTTAGGATACACAGACTATAACACCAAGCTTTCAAAGGGTAACAAAGATGCCACTGAAGAAAAAGGCAGCCTATTATGAGCAAGCCCTTACACACTTTAGAAAATCATTTTTTATTTATTATAACTCCAGTAATCATCTTGCAATTATACCACAAATTCCCATTATCTAGCAGAGTCATTTCAGGTAAAATCACTGCAGCACTCAAAACAAGCAACTGTGGGGACGAGAAGTTAGATTATCTACATTTATCATCCAGAGAGAAGAGTTCTGACAGGGAGAAACCTAAAAGTTTTGTCATATATACACCTGAAATTATAATAGTTGTGCAGTAATGTGAATGTATTCAGACGAACTTCCTTTTTTTTTTGACTGAGGAGATTGTTACACTAATTAACCTGACAAACAATGCATTTTCTTTCTTTGTTTAATTAGACTGAGTGCTTGCTAAGCATGACGCAACATGGTGCGTGACATGAGATGAAAAAGAATTGAAAAGATAACAGGTTCTGATTGGGAAAACATTTATACTGCAACCATTATTTACTATTATTCATTATTATTCATCTTGCGATATTACAGTAATAGGAAGCTTCTGCAAATGTGCCTGAAGCATTTATAGAAATACTTTAAACTTGAACCAAGAACCAGAAAATGCAACTTACAATGTATTTTCTTTGGCACTTATTCTTACCTGCAGTACATATATAGACATACACAGTACTATCAGCTGTAGCAGGAGAGCTTCAGGGTCTCTCTGTTAGTGACTCAGCTGGCACTGCGGTCATCCAGAAATATTGTAAACTATAGCGTTTGACATAGAGTGTGACTGTGTTCACTGTGTGCATACAGCCATGGCGTGTTACAGAGGAGGTACAGCAGTCTAAGGAGAAGCCTTCAGTGCATTCTAATCAGGATAGATGAATTAACAAGGCTGACCAAAAAAGCCCCTTGAATCTGACTAAAGAATTAGCCTAATGTCTGCATTAGCTACAAACAAGGACAAGCTGCTGCCTCATTTGGGTTTAATCCGTATATAATCATAGTATCAATCTGTGACCACCAGCTGTAATCATTTACCACATGTACAAAAAGTGCAACATTTAAATACACTGGTGACTTAGAAATAAAAAAAAGCTTAGATATAGATAAATAGAGGAAAAATGGAAGGATTACAGATTACATTGAGATACATTTCTACTTCATATTCTGTTGTAACATAACATAACCCTGATAGACCTTTCTGTATTCATTGCATAAAATTTGTAATATTGAAACTGATACCCTACACTTTCATTTATGTGTCATTATAGTCATAAAAGTCCTTATATGAGCATTCTCTGATCTGCCACCTGTGTGGTTTAGGTTTGGTTTGATTGAGGTAAGTAAAAGTGTTTGTTTAAAGTTGTTGAATGATTGTGGTCATGGTTAAAGCTGTATTAATTAAGATTTTGGGGCGATTTGGGTCCAGCAGAACAAGCTGTAAACACAAAATATTATTACAGACATGGAGCAAAATTAGCATTAATTTGATGTGTTTATTGCAAAGTCCAATATTCACTCTCACTCTGTTCTGAAAACAAGGTAGACATGAGAATGGGGGTGAAACTGAACCAAGTAACCAAAAAAAACAGTGAATGAACCAGTAAAACCAAAGCATTGACTGCAGGGTCAGGTGATAATTCTCTATGGGTGTGCACAATTCTTACATTACAAATAGTTATTTGATCCATTGTTAGTATAATAATATAAATTTGTACAACTTTAAAAGAAGCAAATGTTGACTATCAGTAGATGTCAGTGGTTCCATGTCTTCAAAGTACAGGTTAACAAACAATGTAAATCTGGTCCTTAACAACTCTCTCACTTCTCCTTTACATGACTGTGGCTTCCTTATTAAAGCAGACGGTTGAGTGTGATAATGGATTGCCTTCCTCACACCTCAATTAACAAGTTTCTGCACACCACGAATAATTGGCCTCGATATAAGGTTCAATTACTTCCTCAAATTACTTGCTTTAATTACTTACTTGAAATTTAATCAGTTTTTAGATTAAACTCATTCTGAAGAGCAATATCAACACCATTAATATTATTAGGCAACACTGGGGGTTTGCATGTGGCTCGCAGGCCTGCAGTAACTCCACATAATCAGCAGATGATGTGAGTATGTCATAAACCATTTCCACCATTTACTTGAGTTTTAGCATGAATTTCTACACATGCCATTGGGTACACATTAAATAAGATTGCAAAGCCTCTCTAAGAATTTCTAATAACAACTTGTGATCTACAAAGTGGTGATGCAACACATTCAGATTAAGATTTCCTTTAGTAAAACTGCCAACATTTTGGGAAATACACATATTTCTTTCTTTTCCAAAAGTGAGATGAGGAGATCGATACCATTCTCTTATCCCAGGATCAGACTACATGATATTTTTTGTCAGATTAGGCAATCATAGTGCCATAAACTCTTGCCATGTCTTGGTCGGGAGACTGGCAACACTACAAGTATGACCCTGACCAATTGTCGTTCATGACCTTGTGTGAGTTCATAGGTCATCGGGGAGAATGGCCAAGAAACTGTCAATCATGGCTACAGAAATGCTATGTGTGATGGTGGTAGTCTTGTGTTCCAAAAAGAAAAAGAAGAGAGAAAAAATGTTTGTGGACCCGTTCCAGGGTATCATGAAGAGGACAGTATGTGCTGTCTATTTTTCAAAGACAACTTGAGATAACAATGTGTTAACATGTCAACATTTGATACATTACATAAATGTAGATAGCTACCAAGTTCGCTGTATGTAAACAGAAAGTCTCGTGGAGGGAAAAGTTTTGGGAATTGTATACTTTGGTAAATAAGGATACAAAGATAAGTTTTAAAATCAGATGGTTTCACCATCACTATAGCTGAAGTGCTCTCTGATGCACATATGCAAACACTGACACAGAACATCAAAACTGCTCTCCAGCGGCTGTCCGGCCAAGCTGAGCTGCATTTAGTGTTTCAGACAGCAAGGAGAGCAGTGGTTCATCTCCGCCTCCACCACAGGCTGATTCAGGCAGGAAAACCTGATCAAGAAAACGTTCACTGATGACAGATGGCAGGTTTTCCTTCCTAAATCAGCCTGTGGAGAGGGCGGAGATGAGCTGCTGCTCTCCCCGCTCTCAGAGACACTAAAGTTACACTAAGAGACACTAAACTCAGTTAGGCTGGACAGCCACTGGACAGCTTTGACTTTCTGTATCGCTGTTAATATATGTGCACCAGACATCACTCTGTCATCCTATTGGTCAACATCAAGGAACATGTAGGAGATGTCAAACTAGGCAGGCAAATACAAAAAAATCCTGACTTGCTAGACTTTTTGTCAGGGTGTCATGGGGCGTCCAGACGCCACACAACATCCATAATCGGGCCAGAAATTTGTCAGTGACGACAAAATCATTTCAAAATTGGGCTGATTTCATATAGTCTGATCCCGACATTAGCAACTAACAGCTGGGCTGACCAACTGTGTACAGTTTCCTGGAGTCTTAGGGAGCGTTCATCACATCAGCATCTGCATCAGCTCTGCATGAAAAAACGCAGCCCTCCCATTCATCTGAATGAGGGCAGTGTGTTTATGCAGCAGGAGGGCCAGACGGCCCAGCACTAAAACGCAGCAGTCATCCGGCAAAAAGTTGAACCAGTCTCAACTTTTGCCACAATGCAACCCAATGTCATCTGGCAAAGCTCTGCGTTGGCCAATCACATAAATGATTTTGATTTGATTTGATTTACTGAACAGGACAGTGTGCAGTATTAAGCATAAATGATGCACTGCACCAGAGTTAGCTTGAAGCTAATTTGCATCTGTAGTCTATTACAATCAGAACATACAACAGCACAACAACAAACAGTACAAAGCAACAAAAAAAACCAACAAAAAACCCCACAAAGAACACACCACACAAAATACAAAGCTACACACAACAGCACATCACATACACCCACAATGTCAATTAAAAATTAATAATGTAACTAGGATCAGTGGTCACACAGCTGGTTCGTCTTAAGTTGATTTTTTAATTTGGCCTTGAATATATTGATAGAACTACAGTTCTTCATATAATCAGTGCAAGTGCACATTCCTGGTCGATTACTTTGTAACGTAAATGTCATATTCAACTGTTTACCTTGTGATCGTCATGATGAAATACAAAACATTTGCCATGGTGAAAACTTTCCAGAGCTGTAAAATCCTGTCAGTGAGTTTTACAAACTGGATCTTCCTGGATTGTATTTCATTGTCTCACCGCTACCTCAAACAACACGCCCCCATTTAACGCTTTATTGTTACAGTGAGGTTGCCTGGTTATTTAACTCTGTGCCTGAACAAAGAATTATACCAAGACCTGTACTTACTGACTGTATCTGGCAACCTGTGTATAGTACAGAAGTGCTGGAAAGATAGATAAAATGTTCATTAAAAAATAGTTAGCACATACTGTAACTCCTTTTAAAACCATAGTTGTTATTTCTATATTTCTGTTTGTGTGTAGATAAAACAAACAAGATACAACCTGTTAATTAGTGAGCTTTAGAGGTGTTGGTAGATGTATTTTTCAACTGGAGAGAGTCAGGCTTGCTTTTTCCTCCTGCCTTCAGCCCTTATACTAAACTAGGTTAACCACCTCCTGACTCTAGCTCTGTACTTAACAGACAAAAACTGCTGCAGATCTAATCCTCTTGGAAAGAAAGCAAATAAGCATGTTTCCCAAAATGTTGAACTACTCCTTTAACACTTTGATTAAAGCCACCGTGTGTAGGATTTCAAAATTCCCAACCTTGGCACATCCAGTGGTTGTACAAACAAGACTTAAGGCAGTGTCAGATCATGTGCAAAAGCAAATAGTTTGCGTGAGATGAAGCACAAAATGATTGAATTGATGAATTCAAAATGATTAAATTTATATAAGAAGTTCATTATTGCTTCTCTTTTGATATTTCCTTGAAACACCTTATATCAGCTCCTGAGCAAAGGCCATATACTGTATATGAATTAATTCTGTGAGCGTAGTCAGCCCTCTGAATTACATTACAGTCATTTCAAAGCAGATGATTAAAACATGCTCTCTCTATCTGCAGATTGCTGCTGTATGCGGGAGGTTTGCCTCCCAAGTATCTGTGCGACCCATTTCCATTTTATGTCCTGCTGTGACACGAACGGCTATTACTGTGACCTCCCACATTGATTGGCTGGGACATCATTTCCAAGCGTGCCATAATTAGGATTGGAGTTAATCCCTCTCCGTCTTGTCCCTGCTGCATTTTTTCCTTGCGAGAGCTGACCTCTGTCAAAGATAAGGAAAGAGGGTGTACTACCTTCCTTGTCTCGCTCTCATCTCTTGGTTCACAAGGAGACGTCTGAGGTGTGCTGATAAACCTGGCTTTTGAAGAGACTTTTAGTTAGAAACCTGGCCCTCCACTTCTTCCTGGCTGATTGTCGCTCTGTCAATCAGCAGCTAATTAAGAATACCTCATGCTGGTTTTCTCTGCTTCTAAGCCACCCTCTCTGTCTCTCTCCCTGGGCGAATATCTTGTCTGAACATTCTTGTGGCTGTTGTCAAAGCTGAAGGAAAGGTCACAATACGCAGTAATGTTGTAAAACATTGGTACAAAATAAAAGAAATGCTTGCATGAGCTTCATTCCATGAGTCATCTACTGTAGAATGAGTGGAAGGTCTAACCTGCAGTTTTCTCCAGTAGATATGAATGGGACTATGCATCACTGTGGCCAACATGGAAATATCAGGAAATAAACCAAAAAAGTTGAACAAATGACCTCTGAATGATAGAGCATGTACTGTATGTGTACAACAAAGTATTATGATTTTTTCTTGAAATATTACCATTTATTTCTTGTAAAATTACAACTTTATTCTCAAAGATTCAGTTTTTCATGTTAAATTATGATTTATTCTCGTAATAATGTGACATCTTTTTCTTTCTTTTTTTTTTTTTTTATAAATTATGATGTTACTTTCATAACATTACAACATTTTCTCAAAATATTTTAACTTACCTCAAGTGGTATCTAGCCATGCAGATATTTTTGGTCAGGTTCTTAAGTATCTGTCTCTCAGATTTCTGCATGCACCCCAATACAATAGAAGTAACTGCATTTTCATTTGTGGTGCTCACAACAGCACACAGTTACTGTACATAATGCATGGAACAAACTGTCAACTGTTTTCATATATAGACTATTTCTTTAGTAGAGTAACTGTTGTTTTTTTTCTAGAAAGACAGATTGCTGTCAAATTAGTTAAATTTAGTTTTTCAATACTGTGAGCACCACAAGCAAAATCTCAGAGATTGAAATCTCTTGAAAAAAACAAAATGATATGCATAGCAAAATAACTATGTAAAAAGTGAAAAAAAAATGTTTTTGGAATATGGATGAACTGCCTCTTCTCTATGTTTTTCTCCTTGTAGCAATTTTAATGCTTTAAACCTGCGTTATTAGATTTTTATGGCCTCTTGGGGAAAGCACAACAAGTTGTTAAAGCAGCATATTCTTTCCATTAGCCATATAAAGTTATGGCTAATGTCTTCACAAACAGTTGGATATTTACTCACCCAGAAGTTATGTAGCAACTTCAGCATTCATTTTGTGTTTTAGTTTGGTTTGGTCTCCACCAACTCCTGAGGAAGATATCTCTCTTTAGCTGCTAAATGCTCCATTACGTTCCTCAGTTAGTTGCTGTCTTTGTCTGACTGCTGTTTGGTGCTGGACAGGTAGCGTACAGGCCAGTTTACACCAAACATCTGTGATGAGACAGAGCTGTCTTAGAACATTGCAGGGAGAAGTTGCAGTGGTGTAAACTGGCCCATCTCAGCTCAGCGTCAACTGCAACTCAAGCTTGTCAAGTTGCCAGTGGCTGGTTTTAGAACATAAGGTACGCCACCCGTTTCAACAGCCAATCAGCTTGTAGCAAAGTCAGCTAGTCAAGTCAGTTACAAACTGTCAGCTGGTCAAAATGGCAGAGTTTTGGGCAGAGGAAAGAAAGGATCACCTCATCAGTTTGTTTGAGGAACAGACATGTATAACAAAAGAAATGACAAGTTCATGGCATAAATTTGCATAAGCCTCTTGGGTATTCTGTTGAATCACCCATGGATGGCTCCAAATTCTTGCTCCTCTCGTCTAGTCACATTGGTGTAAACTGGCAGGTTTCAGAATGTTGCAGATGGGCGCATTGCAAGAAGTTGCAAGTTTCAACTCGTCTTGTTGTGAATCTTTGTGCTAAACAGCCTTACCGGGTAAAGCTTGGCGGTAATAGAAGCTCAACTGGTTTGTGGTGTGTTGAAAACCTATAACATTATTCTACAATTTCACAGCATGCAGTCGGTCTATCTGAGCTTTTTTTGCTGCCTTCTGCTGAAAATGAGGTTGCTGAGAGTGATGAGACTGAACAAAACATCATCAGAGGTGATATCTGCAAACATGTTGTCAGGCCGGTGTGCAGACAGCAAGACACTGATGCAGATGTTGCTTGGTGAGTGAGGAACAACTGCACTGCTTATGTGAGAAAGCAACCAATCATGTGTGGGTTGAGTCAAAAGTTGTTAGTGCAAACCTTTATGTGACACTTCATTCCATCTTAACTCAGTTGTATTGTTTAGAAATGTGTCAGGTTTTTATTGTTTTTTAACAAGTTGGCAGACAGTTTGATGTCAGCTCTGTAGTTTGTGATGATTTAACCGATGGAATATGTCACTCACAAGAACAAACTTCAAAACTAAATACATCATTCAGGATGAGTGACAGAACTGTGTCTGCCTTTTTTCTGCTTTTTTCTGCTTTTTTCTGAAATCAGTTTTGGTCCTGTTTTGTTATTCTTTGTTAAATTAACTGAAATGATGGATTATATCACTCAAAATACTTCACTAAGCATGAGTGACAGAAATGTGTCCACCTTTTTCTGCTCAGTTATGGAGGAAAGCAGCCAAAACATCCTCCCTGACTGTCAGGAGTCTGTTTATTCACTATTATCTATTTGTGCTGTCTACTCTTCTTTCTTTTTTTCAAATGACAAAGTATTATTTTGGCTACTGTTTTGAAGCTGGCTGCTAACAGCCCAATAGCATGCGTGGTGTTTCCTTGCCTGCAGCAGCAAAGCAGCAGTGAACCACTAGACTGTAAACTGATAGAAGCTTCCATTAGAGCTGCATGTCAAAGATGAACAAATATGAATATGGAGAAGGAGGTGGAGCTGCTAGATACTACTGTTTTTTTAGACAACTGAAAGCTAATTGGTACAATCAGTTAGCATACAATACGCTGGGTGTTAAAGGACAGGTTCCAAATGTTTCAAGTCCTAAAACAATAGTCAGGTGAACAGTGAAAGAGGTTTTCCTCACTGTAATCATCCCTCCTGTTCATACTGGCTATTAAAAGATCGCCTTCAAATGTGCTTTCAATGTAAGTGATGGGAGCCAAAATCCACAATGTGTCCACGCAGTCATTTAGTGTAAAATTTCATTAAAAAGTTGATGTGAAGCTTATATGAGGCTTCATCAGTCTGAGTTAGTCGTATCAAGTGGATATCTGCCACATTTACAGTCTTTTTAGCATCAAATTCCCTCCTTGTGTTTCCTCGGACAGTGTTTCCCTGTTGAGCTGAGGTGGAAGTATAGTAACAAAAAGAGGGACTTTGGCACTAAAAAGACTGTAAACATATTTTAAATACATTTTTGTACAGAAGGAGGACTGTGGATTTTGTCCCCCAGTTCTTGCACTGCACAGTGCATTATGAAGGGATCTTCTAATGGTCAGTATGAACAGCAGGAGTGATTACAGCAAGAAAAACATGTTTCAGTTTGGACAACTGACTGTTGTTTCAAGACAAACCCGTTCATTAAGGCATCACTAGCTGTTTTACCCACAGTAATGAAAAGACTGATCAAGTTCCTTAATAAACCTTAATTTTATAGTAAGTAAATAACACTAAATAACAACTAGAGGGTGCCCTTTAAAATTGTTTTTTGGGAGGGGATTCTTAGCATAAACACAGAGAGGGCGCTAAAGTGAAGCTAGCTTAATACCAAATGAATAACTGACTTTTAAGGGCATTTAACTTAATTCTTGAGAGGACAAGAATAAAGTTATATTGATAGTAGAGCCTGACTGATATATTAGTCTACCAGTATTATTGGCTGATATTGGCCTATCCCAGATATATCAGTGTATATCGGTATCGGTGTATATGTTGTCTGATATGCGTCAATATTTTTTTAATTTTTTAAAGTTATATAGGCATCATTTTATGTATATTTGATTATTTTTCTTAATTCAAGCTTAATATGTGTGTGTGTGTGTGTGTGTGTGTGTGTGTGTGTGTAAATATCAGCCAATATACTGATACCAGACTTTTTTTTCTCTCTGCCCCAAAAATCTCGTATCAGTCTGATTCTAATTGATACATGTTTATATGTTTTATATGAATTCCTTTCATTCTTGACTCCTCTTTTGAGCAGCTACTCTTGATGTAGATGTTTAACCATTACTAAAACCAGCAGCAGTTGCTGAGCTCCAGCAGGATATGATTTGAACTCAGGGAGGCAGATCTCAGCTCTAGCTGGCCTCTGACCCAATCTACCCCCTGCTTCAAATGTAAACTGCACTTCTGGGTTGCAGGAATAATATTTTAGCTTTTGGCTGTAAGAAAAATATGAATTATTCTATAATCACAATGCTAAAACTAGTATAACTTTGTATGGTATTTGCTGTGATTGTTTTAACTGTGAGTGCAGAATGGGAAAGTGGAGAGCAGAGCAAGAGGTGCCTGTCAGCAGGATAGGTGATGGGGAACGGGGAGTAACAGACAGAGAGTAACCACAAATTGACCTTCTGCTAGAAACTGTTGTGTGTGAATTGCTGAATCTGTTTCAAGCAGTTCTGTGGAAATAGTTTTGGTTTCTACGTATAAGTTTCAATCACTCCCCATCATTAACATATTTAGACATATAATGGGCATAGACTTTATAATCCACTCTGAGAAATATATTACTGACTGCTGTGGTGTGTTTTCTCCAATGCTGCATGCGAATAAAGATTGATTCATCACATCTGAAGTAGAAGTTCTTCCGAGACTAAGTAACTCTCTTATAAATACAAGATTTTCCCCCACATGGCTGCAAAATAGGCTTTTTAAAAGTCTCTTTAAGTGTGTGAGTTGCTGGATGGGGAATGGAGGCAGACGCTTTCAGCTATGGACTAAAGGGAAACTGAGGGGAATGAACTTGGAGTGGAGTGCTTTTCTAAAGCTGGACCTCTGTAGCCAGCAGTGTTTGCTCATTTGTGTCTTTGTTTGTGTATGGACAGTACACACTCATGGCATAGTGATGTAGTACTCGAGTCAACCAGATAATCTGAGACTATCCTCCCAAGAGAAAAACAACAGCATCATTTCAGCCAATAGCCAAAAACAACATTCATTTACATTCAAGTGACAACCTAACAGCCACAGTAATTATGGCTCTCATCCGTTGGAGGTAAAGGTTTCCCGCCGACACTAAATGCTGCCTTTTATCCCAAACGAAAAAGTTTTCTTAACATCAACTAAGACGTTAGTGTATAAACCTAACCTAACTTCCAACCATAGCTTTCCAGATCATAAAGCTGATGACAGTAATTTATAACAGTGATTTGTAATATTCTTGGAAGGTACAGACAAATGAAGCTTAACGAAAGTGTAATCAGGAAGACTATCTTTATGCTACTCCATTTATATTCTCTCTCTCTCTATGTCCTTCTCTCTCTGTTCTCTCTCTGAGGGCGTTCATGCTTGTTAAACCAATCAGATTTTTTCACATCCTCTGTGAGCCAATCATCTTGTTGCCGTCAAACTTTTAAAACTGTTCCTCTTTCTGCCACCACCAGTGTCAAGAACAGCTACCAGCTACCTAATCTCAAGAGTGGATTACCAATGACACCACAGACCCCCAGGGACCCAAAAAAGTCGCAGGTTCACTACATGTCAAGCTTCAGTAATTTGATTAAAGGATAGGTTCACAATTTTTGTCTGTACTAAAACAAAAGTCAGGTGCCAAAATGAACATTGACATGTTTTTCTTGCCATTATTATTCCTCCTGTTCATACTGACCATTAGAAGATCCCTTCATAATTCATTTACAGTGCAAGTTATGGGGGACAAAATCCACAGTCCTCGTTTTGAGCAAAAATATTGTTTTCCTGTTCGGCTGCAGTGGACAGATCATAACAAAAAGAAGGACTTTGGCACTAAAAAGACTGTAACGTTGAAAGATATCTACTTGATTTGACTCATTTGGGCAGCTGAAGCTTCATATTAGTTTCAGATAAACTTTTAAATACATTTTTGCGCAGTAGGAGGACTGTGGATTTTGTCCCCCATCACTTACACTGTAAAAAGTGAACAGGGGGAATGATTACAGTGAGGAAAACCTGTTTCAGTGAAAAATGTCCTTTAACGTCAATTACACCACTTAAGTACAATATCAAGCTGAGTGCAGCATTATTATCTTGTGGGTCCATCTTTTGGAGACTCCCTGTATCTTTATTCTGTTTATATGGTGCACTCTCTTAAATAATAACTCAGAAGTAACTTGACATGCAGAAACATGGAATATTTAGTATGCACCCTGAGAAAATACTGACATTGAACTCTGATTGCAACGGCTCAGTGAAACAAAATTTGAACCCAAAAGCACAACTCACGGACCCAACAGATGGAGTAAAAGCAAAGTTTATTGAAACAGTGAAGCAGGTAAGTGGTCACACCAGGCAAAACAGCAGGTAAAAAAGTCCAGAAAGACAGGCAGAAGTCATGGAGGATGAGGGGCAGACACTCCAGAAAACAGGCTGCACTGCTGTGTCTTGGGAGGCTCAATAGACAATCTGGTTAAGAGAAGGAGGGAATATATACTAGCAGGGTGACTGGGGAATGAGGAGCAGGTGCGCAGGTGGGTGTGGGCGACTGAAACTGGCAGGAACACACTGAGCGCTGCTGCTGGCATGACAGGATGTGGAATGACAGGTGAGATAGTGACTGGCAGGTAAAAAGGAGAAGAGAAAATGAGCAAAACTTAAGAGCTGGCTCATGCCATAACATTAATACTGTATTCATTACTGATTAACATCACGGCTCGATCACTCTAGTATTATGATGAAAGCAAGAAAATTGTAAGATGGTTAAACAGGCATTGACGTACGTGTGTGTGTGCATGGAATCTGCATGTGTGTACCCATACTTCTCTTATGTGTGTGTGTCTCTGTGTCTGTATGTGTGTGTCATGAGCAGGTGTGTGTGATGTACAGCAGCATTAACCAGCGTGTCAGATGTTGCTCCCAGCTGAGTGAGGATTTACAGACTGCTTAATGAACACTGTAATTTCACTCTCTGCCCTGTCAGCACTGCACTGTTTCTTTTTACTGTCAGAGAGACAGTGCGGCCTACACAGTTCTTTCTAAACTTTTAATCTTAGTTTTTATGAGACATGCAGACATCCCTCTTATCCTGACTTAATATGCTAAGCCATTGATTTCCCTGTATTCATTCACTGAATAATGGATAGTCCACCCTCTATAAAGAGAAGGGATGTACTGTACTCAGCCAGTAATTTCTGAACATGAACGAGGGCTTTTTAAAGTAGTCTTATTGTGTTATAAATGCATGATATGTTAATTGTAGGACAATACTGTTGGCATGGCAACAATAAGAAAAATCCAAGTTTAATTTGATATGTCATTTCAATTACTAGAGGTTTATTACTAGGGTGCTGTACTTTCGTGTGGGTTGTTCAATACCTTTGTGTACTTTTGTAAGAAATTCAACAAAACTGCTGATTTTTCTACAAAATCCAGGGTCAATTTGGCTGTGGGACATCTTGACATTGACTCAGGGACATCATATCTAATGATGCTCCTACCTCATCCTCTGACTGCCTAGTCTGTACAGGGTTACTGGTTGAATGGGTGGAAATGAGACTGTGGTCAAAACATCATAATTTTCCAGAGTACCACATTATTACAAGAGAAAAACAGTGGATTTCAGTGCATGGCCTTTAAGTCGTACAAACATGTCTTTGTGGGAGAAAGATCTGCCCTATCCAAAGACCCAGAATTCTGCTTCTCTTAGACTGGAAAAGACAAGAGGTCATGGAATCTAATATGAACCGTCTCGCTACATCATGTCAGATAATACTGCAGAGGTTCAACTATTTGGCAAAAGACTAGTGGAACTGAATGCAACTGGGTTCATCTGAAAGTCAGTTAAAAAAAAAAAAAAACAGCATTGTGTGTTAATCAGTAAGTTTTAACGGTGTTCGTAGGTGGATTTTGTTACCTTTACACAGAGCCAGGCTAGCTGTTTCCTCCTGGTTCCAGTCTTAATATTAACATTGACACTAACTTCATAAAAATCAGCATTTCATGGGTTGAAAATGGCTCAACCTGTCATCTGCTGTTTAAAATCAGTCCTCAGAAAGCAGGGCCAATGCTGATGTACAGCCCACCGTTTGGGAGTTCTCTATGTCATGAAATTTATATAAGTGGTAGAATGTTAACGCCCACCTCACCCAGCTCCCACCCTTGAGTGTCTGTAAAACCACCCATGCTCATTTTCAAATACATGCTGATCGAGCCATTTTTAGCTTCAGTAGCTAACAGCAGCACTGACCTGCTGGAGGAGTGACACCGGAGCTCCACCGTTAACTGTCTACTGCGGACAGGTTCAGTAACGGTGGAGCTCCGGTTATATAATAATAATAATAAATAGAGTCGACTGATTAGAACTTGTCATGAAATTTATATAAAAAAAGAATGTTAACACCCTAATGGCTACATACTGACACTCAACCACTCCTCCCTCCACCCACACACACACACACACACACACACACACACACACCGAAGAGCCTTTCGTAGTGGAGCCGCTAGCTCTGCTACAACACAGGTACCATACAGAAACTTTTACAAAGGGCCATGAATGTGCTTCTACTTCTCAAAGCTCCAGTGGACTCTCTGTGTTTCTAGCGTGGACATGGAGAGTCTGACAGCATCTGCTCATGGCTGGTTAGCTCTGACTACCAGCTCTACATCGCTGTTCATGCTACACTGAACAGTGGTCATTAAGTGTCCTCTGACCCCCTCCATCACACACTACGTAGCCTTGAGGCTACGCCCCCTACAGTCGTTGTCCTGTGCAGTCCTCTGCTGCATTTTTTGAAATGGGAAGGAGGGAGCAAGCAGAATTTGGGTGTGTTAGTTACTCTTTAAAATCACTGCATTTGAGTCTTACATTAAATGGTGCTGAAATGGTACATGTACATCTGCTGTACTTGGCTTGGGTCCATCATCTGTGTTAAAACAGTATATATCTCAGTAACTTTAACTGGCAGAATAACCACCATCCTCTGAAAATGAAAATACTTCAAATAAACATTTTTTCCTGATGGCTGTACAACAGTCACTTGTTCATTGTACTGGCTCTTTTCATGTTTTCGCTTGTTTGTTTGGACATTTTCTTACTCTATTTTTCTTTGATTACTGAGTTGAGTGCCTCCAGCCTGTATCTGTTGTTCCATTGCTTAATAAATTTGGACAGATGGAGAGCACATATAAAAAAGCAGCTCTTTTACTGTTTGGAAAGTTTGGAGTTCCTTTAAAAAAAAAAAAGGAATAAAAAAAGCAGTTGGTTAGAAGTGTTGTTTTGCCTTTGGCAGATACAGCAATGTTTTACTTTTTTGCAAGGTTGTTGTTGTTCTTGTTCCTGTACTTGCACTGCATTTACAGCACAGTAAATAGTTTATTCTCAAATGAGTTATTCAATAACACCATTTACATGAAATTAAATTATGCAATAGTTCTGCTGAATTATTGCTCTCTTTACTATGTCTTTTCCCCCCAGCTCTCTCTATCCCTGTCTCCACCCTCTCCTTGTATTTCCATCAGACAGAGACTATAATGACTGTGTGTTGCCTGTCAATAGCAGAGCACCACCTTGCAACAGTGGTTCTTTTTAAACAGCATTTTTGCATCCTATAGTGAGCTGGTATATAGGCAGCAGGTCAATGATCAAATTTATCCCCCTACTGGCTCACTGATTTTAACTGCATTGGTGGTAGAAAAAAAGAGGCTGCTTCCTGTTTGTATGTGTGTGTGTGTGTGTGTGCGGTCCATCATAGGTTACTTTTGGGGACAATTTCAGACTTAGTACCACTTCACTGGGGACAGCTTGTCCAATTGGGGACAAAAGCTGTGTCCCCAGTTGGGAAAAAGTTGTTTTTTGGGTCAGTGGTTAAGGTTAGGGTTATGTTATGGTTAGGTTAGGGGCTACTGGTCCTCTGTGAGTATCCAAAAGTGCACGTGCAACAAGTTTTGCATCAGGCTAGTTTGAGAGTGTTAGTTATGGTCTTATGGTCTTAAAAAAGAATAGTATAAGGAGGATAAAATAAGAGAAAATTAATTATAGTGGGACTGTAAAAACGCCTAAGGGAGAGAATATCCATTATATATATACACACATACGTCTGGGTTTGAATGCATTTCTTAAAGATGTGAAGGGTGAGTGTTCAAGCTAAAACACAGTGTTATGTTTCTTTTAAATGGTGCAACATTTAACAAAATATGTCAAATGAATTGATGATTACAGAGTGATTACATTACAGAGATGAGTTAATTTACCATTTACCCTTAAAACCATGCTGCTTCCTGGCACAGTATGTACTGACAATTGATTTTAAAAAATGATCCCGGTGTTTTAATTAATCGTGTAAATTTCCCTTGAATAGTTGTGGCAAACATCTTGGAACTGATTTATCAGTTCTATATAAATGTTCTTGTATTTTGTTTTCTATGTTGGTTAAAGGTGTAAGGTTGGATGGAGGTTAAATGTTTGTCACTCAGTCGCAGATTGTCAAGATACCATTTACTGTAACAGTAATGACTGCAACACGTCTGTCAACCAGTCTCACCTTTATTAACCTGGCAGCCTGAAACAATGTGTGGTTATAGCGATGATCTGGCAACCTCCACTCATCCTTGCTGAGGGAAAACAGTCGCTGAATGCATCAGCTTCCTCTCAGGGTGATCTCAACAGTTGCAGAAGTGATACTTACTACACCTCATTAGACTATTTTGTCTCCTTGAGCACAGGAAGGAGCTGGTTCAAGAACCAATTACAGCAAGTAAGAGCGTTACAATTGGGATTTCTTGTCACAAAAAATGTGTACTGAGGGAGCAAGAAGAGAATATAATTTTGTGAAATAACTACTGAGGTATAGAAGACATGTGAAAGTGATGATACATCCTTGTATGCTGCTGCTGTCTGTGACGCTCCCTCAACAGCTACACAAGTGGGGGCTGCCCAATTAAAGCCAAGGTGCTTGCTGTCTATAGCATTTTGTGTTTGCGATGTACAAGTGCAACTTTTCTGCCATTTCTGGAATTTTTCATCAAAAACAGGTCACATCAATGAAAATTGGCTGAACCACAGAAAAAGAAGACCCGCATAACATAGTTAAAAATTTCCTCTAGATGTTCCCTAAGAATGGCCCTGCTTTCATCACTGACAATCACTCTCAAAAAGACTTCCAACCAATTTCTAAAGGAGCACAGTTTGAATCTTATATTAACATTATTTTAATGTTTTATGTCCAGTTTCCTCTTTATCAGTTCAGGTGCTTGTGGTGCATTTTATTTAAGGCTGGTTTGTTTAAAGTTGCACTATAGTTGCATAATGTTTGACAGAGCCAGGCACAGTTTTCCATAATTAATCTACAATCACTGATTTTTCTGTTGAGCTGACAACATTCGGTTATGTAACTATTATTTCCTCACATATGGTCGATGTAGTGCAGAAAAACTGTATGATTGCAGTTTCAAAAGTGTCTTCTCTTTAACCAATAGGCCATTCTAAATTTTGTAGCACAAGACCTGAAATGATTAGTTGATTAATCATCATCATTAGTCGATCGACAGAAAATACATCCGCAACTAATTTTTTGATCCCCTCCAGATGTATTTGAAGATATATAAAATATCCTTCAATAACCTTGTTAAGATTCTTAAAATGGAATCTTCTCCTTCTACATCTTTGAAGAATCCAGAATTTATGAATATATTAATATTGTTGATCTCAAAATTTTAACTGCTGAACACAAGATGTCTCCTCTTCGTCCTCTTCCTCTCTCCAAATCTCAACTCTCCACAGTCTTCTTCCTACAACAAAAGCTTCTGTTCTGGTTTTCTTCATCTCTTATGATAATAATTTCAACATGTCTGGGTTTTTAACTGTTGGCAACAAGCAATCCAAAGACATCCCTTTATACACTTTGTACAATTTTCTGACATTTTATTGACAAAACTAAAGTAATAGTCAGATGGATTGTTGTTGCTAGTTGCAGCTTTAGCATAAAGATGAGGCAGGGGAACCAGCTAGCTCACTAATTAACATGTCATTTGTTTGTTTAATCCTTCACCGAACAGAAATGCTAAAAAATTTACGATTTTACATTTACAGGTGTAAATGTGTTACAGGTTAAACAAAGAAAGAACAAGGTATAAATTAATGAGATATTGGTAGACAGATTTTTGGACAGAGCCAGGCTTGTTGATTGACCAGTTCACTATACGTTAAGCTAAGTTGGGTTTGACACCATACTCAAAACAAAGATATGAGAGTGGCAGTATTGTATCTCTCAGACACAGTATATTTCCCAGAATGTTGAAATATTCCAGCCATTCATTGGGTGTTATTTAGAAGCAGCTTTGGCTGTATTCATTTACATCTTCAGTGCAAATAAATACTCACTAAACTGAAAAAATGCAGCAATGAAAAATTTTGATTGAATAAATTGTGGTAGTAAGTTAAGTTAAGTATCCCCCTTTATGTAACAGCCCCAATCATCAATCTATCAGTTGTGCAGTTTGTAACAAAAGTAGCTGAGAGGTGATTGCAGTAGTTCCTCACACAGACTCTGCTAGCTGCCTTCAAAAGTCTTTCTGAAAGAAATGAATCTCTCTCTGTGCATGTTCTTTCTCCTGATATGAACTTTGAGTTTCTTAGAATAGCCTTTAGGAATTACAGTAGACAGCATCAGATTATGTTTAACAGTTAAGACAATGGCGTTGCTTAAATGTATTATCCCCCTTTACTCAAAGACACTGGTATTACAGTATTGACACTTGTGGTATCAATCCACTCATCAAAGAGAGAATTTGTGAAAATAAACCTCCCTTCGAAGATAGGCCCCACTTCTATGAGAAAACTAAGTTCTGCAGATTTGCTTACAGCTCTTCTTTGTTTCAAGTTTCAAACAAGGTGACTACTGACAAATGTTTTAACCTTTCATTTAGATTTTCACAGGTTGTGTGTCTACAGAGCAAAGGAGTAGCTGCAAGAGAAAAACATAGTTAGCGCACTTTTTCAAGCCATAAATTATTACATATAGTTCATGAAATATTATCTTGGTCTTCTATGTTGTTGCTCTCAGTATCACTATTTCAAGTACATTTCAAATTTCAGTTCACAGTTCTTCATAGTGTATTTAGTTGACCTTATTCAGATTTTTCAATAATCCGGTTTAAGGGATGTTAAACTTTATAAAGTAAGAGAAAAGTTAAACTCAAAACTAAAAGAAGAAGCTGGATAGATAGATAGGAGAATCAGCACCACAAACAGTTTACATCAATGCACTCAACCATTAGTATTTGCAGTAGTAGATGGAAACTTACATCAATTTGCATTTTCTTTATCAATTTTCTGAAATTTTGCTTAAAAATTGCGCTACATTTGGATGGAGACAATAACAATGTTGATGTTTAGCAGGTAATGTTTACCATGTTCACCGTCTTACCTTAACATGCTAACATTTCCAAATTACCCCTAAACACAAAGTACAGAAATATTATTTCCAGGTAGTTAGTCATAAACCAAAGTAGTGGACAAATTAAACATTTGACCTGATAATTGAAGAAAATATGGGGATTATAGAAGTTATTACAATTCATCATGTGGGGAACATAAATGTTGGTACCAAATTTCAGAGACATTCCACTTAAAACCACACATAAAGCTTGTGATGGCGCTAGAAGAAAAGTCATTGGGATGATCAAAGTCTTGAGGATTCATCCTCCGGGGACCATAAATACACAATTTCATGGCAACAGTTATCAACATTTGTCTCTGTACTGGTTCCTGTGAATAACTACGATGTAGCTGCTGAATTCCCTGCTCATTACTGAAAAAAGTGATCACATGTACTGCATTACCTGGAAATACGGCACAACCCAGTACACATCACTATACAGTGATAGTTTTTGGTCTCAATAATCTGATCTTTCATTGCATTTGCATAATTTACCCCACTAAAACAGTATATAACATCCTGGTTTGCTGTAGTTTTCCTGTTCCTTTCTTGATGCACATGCAATGATGAACCCAAACACAGACAAAAGAGATGAAAATTGAAAAGATATATTTATAGTCAAAAAAGGTAAATGTACATACAAGTGTATGTTGACGACAAGGAGTATGTACAAATCTACATACTCTTTGTCATCCAACATCTGATCCAACATCTGCTCTAGCCTCCTCCAGCTCCACACTTCTATACCTGAAGGTCTTTTGATGAATAATTACATTGCATTAGTGTTGCGACTGCTTAATGCTCGCTGATCCTCTACAGCCTTTCTTTGAACTCATTGGCATAATTGAAAGAGGCAATTATGTTATGGTGCATGTAATAAATGATATTCATCACGTACCCACTCCACATATAGAAGAATTATGACCTCAGAGCACTGAGAAAGTCAGTCAACATGTGCATATTTTGTGTTTTCATTGCAAATTTGACATAAAATGTAGTTTTACCTGATGACACGAACAGGTCATTGACATCTGGCTCATGGATGCAGGAGACAGTTGCCTCTGAGAAGTGAAGCATTTGGAACTAATGTGAGGGATGGAGGAGGGTGTTGCTTGGCTGCATCTTCAACATCCACAAACAAGAAGGATATGTTCCTCTACGCTGCCAAGAGACAGCGTTGGAGGAATTTATGGAATCAAGCTCAGATTATCAAAGTACACACGTAGGTGAACAGTGTACTGTCAGTGTTTTGTGTGGAGCAGCTTTAACATGTCAGGTACAGGGTTCACTTCACCATGTAGGCTGGTACAGTACGTAAACACTGTAGGTGCTGTATGGACTTTATTTATTCCATAGGGAAACAGGAAATGCACTTGTAAATATAGGCACTGTAGATGTTTAATATCCACACATTATATGCGATACATAAATTGCAAGTTTACACGACATTTCTATTGTTTTTGATCAGCTGACATGTTGCACCGGTTAAAACAACCCCAAATCCATGAAAAAGGTGACGGTCAAATGCTAACAGAAGCTAAACCTCACGTCTTGAAAAAGGAGAATATAAGAGGTTTATCAGTGTTGGACTTTAGAGTGTGAGCATATGGCTATTTCCTGAAGGCAGTACCAATTGAGACCTGGGATGAATTGAACTTGAAAAGGTATCAGTACAAAAGAATTGTTCATTCATTTTGTGCCGTCCACTAGATGGCAGCACAAAATGACAACCTGTTGAATTTTGAGTAGATTGGGGGAAAAAGAAAGAATTTGGTGTTCTGCAAGCCACTGGTTTTGAAGTAAATTGGTTAAGATCCTTTCTGATTAATGGTGACATTAATGGTGATTTATGGTGCCAAGAAGTATTTTTTAATGTAATGGTGGTGTGAATTATACTTTATAATATACTTTATACTATTGTGACTATATTACAAAATCTAAATTGTGTCCTTTCATGAACAGACGGTTGATTACGAATCAAAGTTTTCCTGTTTAAAACACCACATTTGTGTTTAGAAAGAAATTCTTCTATAATTGAGACTGAATGAAAACACACATATGGTCTGTTGTTCACCTCCTGGACAGGAATAAGAACCTGCAGAAGATGTACAGTAGCTTTCAGAGCATGTGAGCGAAGCAGGCAGCAGAGTGCCATCAATTTAATCTGAGCTAGAAGTGCACTTGTACCATTGACATATATAGGAACAGATACTTGAACAGATATCACTCAAACCCGTTCAAGCTCACTTAAATTCGCTCTGTGTAGCTCACGATGTTGCGTTGCCTAAGTACCACCCTTGCCCAGACAGCTAGATATATCATTAATTAAAGCAGGCTATTATTGGACAAAGTTTCACTGTTGCCATGATTCCTTCCTTTCCAATGTCCTACATGCATAAGGGTGATAATCTAGTTAGTTTTTTTTTAGATGTGTACATCACACACACATGAGTATTTTTGTTGTGTTCCTTGTTATCTAAATCTAAAATAGAGACTTATCATAATATGTGGATAATAATCCCTTTGTTGAATATTGGTAACAATCGCATTCGTTTAGGTTTCGTTTATCATCTTTTCCTGTTGTGGTGAATAAATAGCATGAGCTGTTCAGATTATTGAGATAATTTGATTCAAAACACTACAGTTTTTTCAGCTGATTAGCAGAAAAAAGGATCAAGTTTTTCCTCCTGGGAGCAGAGAATAGTAATGGAGCGGAATGGAGGTAAGAAAGGGGAACGATGGAGCAGAGCGTCTGCACAGCGACTGGGGAGCAGAGTTTCTTTTTGCTCAACTCTGCTCACACGCTCTGGTGGCTATGCAAATAAAGTTTGAGCATAATATTTTTTCAATTCAAAATCAATCTTTAATGAATGCAGAGGAGACCATTCATCATTAATTTACAACCTACATTATTAAACCCTAAATACATATCTGTCTGCAACGTGCAGGTATTAAGAATCCACTCTCCATGCTCTGTGCTTGGGGTCAATATGGTTGGTTGTCTGCATTCATTTCTGTTCCCCAGTAGAGACGTGCAACTTTCTCTCTTTAATTAATGAGACTGAATAGTTTTGCAGGCTCAGCTTGTCTTGTCGGCTGGAAGAACAAATGTTGGTATGTGTTAATTAAATCCTTATAGTCACTTCTATCTATATGCGCAAAGTTTAAGTTCTTTGTGAAATGCCCATGTAGTCAATGCCAGTGTTGATAATATAATGCACTAAATATAAGCAGTGGTGCTCTGCCTTTTTCTAAACTGTCAGAGGCTGAACACACCACACAGGAACAGAGCAAAATATATATTTTGGGTATTTATACAAATTAATTATGCAGGAGAGGCTTAATAAATAATTGAAATCCCAAGCCTTGGCTAGTAGGCTACAGCTGCCAGCAATGATCCTCCCAGAACTACCCTCCTAATATTAAAACCTAACGCAAATAGACAAGGACTGAAAATGGAGACAATGACCATACATACAAAGAACACTCATAGCAAACAATAATGATTAAAACTTCTCACAGTGCTCTCACACCACACATTCCCAAATACTAAATCACAGTTGTGTATAAGACATGTGAGAAGTATGTGGCACAAATGTACCCACTAGCAAGAGCCCACATATCCACAACATAGGCATATGTACAGCCCAACGCAGCCCCAACGTCAAAAAGGAGTGTTGACAACAACCAATAGCATGAAAACTATAATGGTCCAAACCTTTAAGATTTTCAAAATGGACATGTGAACAGGGTATTTTCTGTCATCTTCTGTCATCAAGATGTATAAATTTGACGTATTAATGTGGACGGCGAACTAGACATTTTGGTCCAATCCGCGTTCGATAGTATACTGTACACTATCTATTAAAAGACGGGTTCACAATTTTTCAAACAACAGTAAGGAGCCCAAATGACCATTGAAACAGGTTTTTCTTGCTGTAATCATTCCTCCTGTTCATACTGACCATTAGAAGATCCCTTCATAATGCACTTACAGTATAAGTGATGGGGGACAAAATCCACAGTCCTCCTTCTGTGCAAAAATGTATTTAAAAGTTTATCTGAAGCTAATATGAAGCTTCAGTCGTCCAAATGAGTCAAATCAAGTAGATATCTTTCAATGTCAGTCTTTTTAATGCCAAAGTTCCTCTTTTTGTTACTTTAAACACTGTCTGAGGAAACAATCTGAAGATAAAAAGACTGTAAATGTGGCAGATATCCACTTGATATGACTAACTCGGACTGCTGAAGCCCCATATAAGCTTCACATCAACTTTTAAATGCATTTTTGCACAAAATGACTGATTACTTACACTGAAAGCATATTTGAAGGTGATCTTTTAATAGTCAGTATGAACAGGAGGAATGATTACAGCAAGAAAAACCTCTGTTCATATGGACACCTGACTGTTGTTTTGAGATAGACTTGAGAAAATATGAACCTATCCTTTATTTATTATAGTATACTACTTTATTTTTAAAAAAGGTAATCAAACTGCAACTTTATGACAAGAACAAACTTCACGAAGAGAGAGTAAAATGTATTTTTTATAATTCAGAAAAAATTTTAGCTCTTCCAATTACTTTGTGCATTGCATTGCGGGAGTATAATCATAGACATCAATAGCACACTCAAAAAATCTAGCTTTTTTTAGTATATAAACTGAATGTTCTTCACTGTTCCATTGTGAACACACTCAAAATCTGCTTAGAATAAGTACTGTATGTAGCACTTATTCTAAGCCTGTTTCCCATCACCCAGCACCTGATGCTTCCTTTCACATGTGCCCTTGAGACAGCAATGAAATGACAAACAGTTTTCAAATCACTTCACTCAAACTGGGGAAAATCCTTCTTTTTCATCTGTTTTTGTTATTCTCAAATCAACAGTACACTAAACACAGCCCAGTGCCATTGATCCTCTTTAGGGAACAGTACAACAGTCAGTTTGCAGCCTTTTTCATGCTTCATCTTTTAACTATTTTCAATGTTATGAGCTCAGTCCAGGGACTCACCTGCCAGCATCCACTCTCCTACTGATGATACTAATCCTTTCCTCTCTGGATAGGATCTGAATCATCAGGGGAGGTCTAATGATTTGTAATTATTACCCCAGGAGTCTACAAATGATATGTTGACCAGAACAAAGATAGCCACCTGTAATTTTCTTGGGCATGAAATCCCAGTTTAAACTACCTATTGTTTTTAGTTAGCTGTGACATCTGAGGGTAATCTCACTGCAGCTTTAACATCTCCATCTTGTATTACAAACCATCATGGAAAGAGATCATTGTTAAAGTTCCATTTAATGAGTTTAGTGATTCATTATGAAAATTGCAGGGAATAAATACAAGAGAGGCGTTATAAAATGAACATTCTTCATTATGAGTTAATAAAAAACATAATCAGAAGGAGAATCACACTGACGAGTAACACCATCTTCAGCCTTGGAGTATTCTGTCTCTGCCTGTATACAAGAAGAAAGACAATTAGTCAAGGAATAGAAGAGAAACATAATGGATGCACGTCCCTCTAAACAGGGCATGACAGTTGAAAATTATTTTTGCTACAGCCTTCACATTACCCAGATCTCAACATAACTCAACTATAGGAGATTTTGGAGCTGTGTTAGACAGCACTCTCCACCACCACCATCAACACCAAGGGGGGAAAATGTTTTGGAAGAATGCTGTTCATCCCTCCAGTAGAGTTTTAGAGCTTTGGAGAATGAAGGAGTATTGAAGCTGTTGCGGAGGCTCGTGGTGGAACAACACCTTACTAAGACTCTTGATGTTGGCTTTTCCTTTAATTTGTTGCCCATCTTCTTTTACAGAAAGAAAAGTATTCACTTAATGGAAATAAGTAATACCACTGTAGAAAAGTAGTCTGTTACGTGTAAAAATTCTGAATTTTTACACGTAACAGTACTAGTGGTAAAATGTAATCATGTATCAAAGGAAAGTACTTAATGTGTATGTAGTTTATAAAGTTATATCAGTAGGTCTTACATTAACGGTTGTAAAAACGTTGATTCTCCAGCTCTGGCAATCTTTATGTTTTCTAATTGGTTAAAGCAGTATTAATTGATTTTTGGCCACTTGAGGGCAGCACAACAAGCTATAAACACAACTTTGACATTATCACCACCAAGTTGCTATGGCTAACGTGTTAGCAAGCAGTTGCCTATTTAAACATCCAGCAGACACATAGCAGCATTAGCATTCACTTGCAGTCATGATTTTGGTCACCTGATGAATGTGAGTTTCATATTCACTCTTCTTTCTGCTCTGTTTTGGTCTCAATCAACTCCTGAGAAAAATATCTGGCTCTTAAGCTGCTAAATGCTTCATCATCTAGTTGTTAACTTTGTCTCTTTGGTGCTGGGCAGGTAGAGTACATTGGGTTTATTAGAGTTTTTCGCTGGAAATTAAGTTGATGAAAGCAGTGAGACTGAACCAAAACAGTAAATGTGTCATAAAACCAAAACAATGAACTTAAAGAGGCTAAAAAGCTTCATAGAGATGCAGAGTTGGGTGATAATCCTCTGGTGGTTTATCACTGCGAGCAATCCCTTTCACATTACACACAGCTGTGCTTGTACATAAGTACATGTAAATCTTTTCTATATCTTTTTTCTCTACAGCTCATCTTTCTGCTTATTACTCTGCTCTTTTATGTTAGAAAAAAGTCTCTTTCTGCCTGTCTGTTTGTTCTTTCTCAGATTGACAAATTGACCATTTTGTTGCCATTGCATCTAAATCTTCCTTCATTTATTTATTTTTTTTTTTTTTGAGAGGGACAATGTCACTGATAAACAGGAAAAAATGTAAATAAGCCAGTGTTAGCCTAGATGGCTAATTTAAATTCTCCTGGCCAGGAAGCCTATCTAAAAAAGAACACTACAGTTGTATTCTGATTGATTCGTAGAATTCAAAGTACTGACTGTTCATGTCAAAGGCTGGGATCATGGGGTAAAGCATAATGTATAGAATAAATTTCAAATTATACATGGTGGTCAAACTAGTTTTTAACCCTTGAAAACTTAAATTCAATACAGTAAAACTTCATTCACCTCTTAACAGGCACCCCATTTTTGTGCACAAGCCCAAAAATAATGTACCCAAAGTAAGGTTACTGTTCTTTACCCTTCTGATTACAGTCATAATCCTGGTCTCACATAAAGGTAAATCTATACATTTTACAACCAAAAAGTAAGAATGAGTATAAGCAATCCTAAAAATAGTGCCACCAAGGCTAAAGCGTCCCACGGGTGGGACACTGTTACTTAACAGGTTAAGCTTGAGGTAGGAGGGCCACGCAAGCCGTAAAGAGAGTTTTACCAGTGATTAACACTCAGACAGAATATTTAGCACTGTGACTTTAATGGGAGAGATAACCCCTGCTGGTTGAGGGTTGAATGTGATGAACTTTATTTCCACTCATAAATGTGTCTGGTGATAGTCTGCATAGCGCTTTTCCACTGCCCCACCCAACATGATAATAAAATGGAAATATTATCAGATTGTGGATTATGAAAACTCATATCAGTGAGTAATACACTCTCCTTATCTCTGTTTCTACTCTCCCCTGGTCTCTTCCGGCTTAACAAATGAATAACCAAAAAATATTGACATTCTATGAATATTAATGAGAATAAATGAAGTGCAAAAAAAAAAAAAAAGAACCACTGCCCAAATGTAGTGTGAAATGTATTCAGGCTGTAAATTATTAAATGAAGTTAGCAGCAGGTGAGTGATTTATGCAGAATTAAATTCTTTTTTATATTGTAGCCCAGTTAATTATCTTCCTGCTTGACAAATTTGTCGGGCAAACAACAGTGGCTAATGTCTGGGTCAGATGAAGGGAGATTGTAATGAAGTGATGTGCAGTATGCTCATATGAAATGTGTATACCAGTTCATTTTTTATCTGCTGCTCAAGTTTCTGCCTCTTACATTCACACTTGAACTACTGATATAAATTGGATGATAAAGCTCCATGATGCTTTAAAGTAGAGGTTCATAATTTTTCAAGTCTGTCTTAAACAGTAGTCAGGTGCCCGTATGATCATATAAACCTCTCCCTCTGTTCATATGGGCCATTAAAAGATCCCTTCCTAAAGTGATTTCATTGTCATTTGCTACTAGACTCTGCAGGGAAACAATATGATTCAGCAAAAAAACAAAAAAAACAAACAAATAATAATATATAACTCTTTAGGCTTTTATAGGCTATTTTCCCCCTAATATTAACTTTTGCATGGGGCAGTGTATCTGTGTATCATCATACTATACTGTATTTGATGTACTTAATCTTATTTATTTATTATATATTTATTATCTATAATATATACTGATCTGACCTTGTCTCCTAGAAATTGCGTTCATATATGACTAAATTGCAACCACAAATACCTTTTGCAGGAAACATAATGTTGGCTGAATTACATTTTCTCTCAACATGATGAGAAAATGTTAATTAATGTATTTTACAAGGTTGCAAAAATGTTGATATATATGTATTTTTTTTTTTTCCCCCCAAAACATCTGATCTTGTAGCACAATGTCTGTGAGTAGAAACTACATCAATATGAAACTTTTTATGGTTATGTTTAGCCACTGGCAGCACATGGTTGGAGTTAGAGATCGTGGTCTTGGTTTAATACAACAGAAGTCTGCAACGACTTGAAGCTCAACATGTTTATTAACCGAAGCCAGGATCTTTCACTCAACTTAACCAAACTGCTTTTGTTGCCTAAACTTAACCACATGCGGGACTCAGGATGTGAACCTGGGTCTCTGGTGCCATAGTAATGTCTCTTGTATGCCCTTCATCCACCCCGACCTCCTCTCTCTAACTTGCAATGCAATAACAATGAGTAGCTTCAATTTATCCAAAAAATGTTGCCTGTGAGCATAATCCAGGCATCGATTAAGTTTGCCAACACAACATAATTGAGAAAACTATTTAGTAGTATTTTTAGACAGGGTTGACTGATTACTACACAAGGTAACTGGTCCATCACCACCACCTTTCAGCATTCACCAGTGTGAGACCAGTACCTGAGTGTAAGTGTTTTTTAGATTTAGTAAATTACTACAATGAAACTAATTAAATTTAGTTTCTGTTTTTGTTCACCCACTGTCTCTTTTGTGCACTCTCTCTTACTTGTATCAAGATGTATTTGTGTGTTGGGAGGATAAATAGAGAGAGATTTCTACTTTATCTTCCAGTGTGCATACTGGTGAGTTGTGGAAAACCATTACACTCTGCAAGCTATGAATTTATATTTAGCTATTAGTGCTGCTAATTTAACCAACCATTAATTTGTCTAAATAAATGCATGAATACATACATACATAAATAATAAAATAATACAGATTCATTTCACTACTAGAT
The DNA here is from genome assembly GCF_963924715.1 of Thunnus thynnus. Taxonomy (NCBI): domain Eukaryota; kingdom Metazoa; phylum Chordata; class Actinopteri; order Scombriformes; family Scombridae; genus Thunnus; species Thunnus thynnus. The sequence goes on from NC_089528.1 coordinate 5,020,602, forward strand.
GGATTGATTTTATGATGGATTTAATAAGATATTCATATTATGATATATTAAATAAGAGCTCAGTGTAAGCAGTACATTGGATATTAACAAAGAAGGGAAAAAAGACTCCCTGTGCTGTGAAAGAGTTGCTTGTAATTCCATTAGCACTGAAAGCTGCATGGCCCTTTCAGCTCATTGTTTTCATAACTGAGTCCCAACAGCTCCCACCAAAAAGACAGAAGCTGTGGGAAGCTACTCCAAGCACACATGCCCAGCCCAAAATGTCACACGCTACAGACCCAAGTATCTTTCTCAAGAGTTGGTGGACCAAACTAGAGCTAAAAGGCCAGAGAATATTGGACTTGTATTCAGCAGTGAGTGAGAAAGGGCAGGACAGCAGCTGCAAATGATATCAACCTGAAAAGGTTTTCTTCATTCCCTTTCTCAGTGTTCGCACTGAAATACATTGGTACTTTGTACCAAATGTACTCTCCTGCAGTTCCTGCACTTCTATCTACACTTTAAAGTATGACCTGAAATATTGCATTTACCTGGTGCCTGCCCTGACGGCGGGGTGATGCTGACTCCGGTGCTGACTCTGGTGTGTGCTCCATCTCGGACCGGATGCTAAATGTCTACCGTATAGGAACACCTGGTTCTCCTCCCAGTGATGTATATCACCTGAAAATAGTGGAGAACTTGTTTTTAAGTAAATTAAACTCACACAACGAAGAATGTTCTGATTTTGTATAGATGGTTTGTACCTAATGCTCCTTCTAAACCAGTTGAGCTGTCGACAGAGGAGACCTGAAAAATGTTTAAAAGGCATATGAGGTTGGTAAAACTTTTATTTTGGCACAGATTTGGTCAATTACTCTCTTGGCTGGTAGTTCCCAACCTGGGGGACCCCCACAAGTGGTCGCAAAATAAATCAGAAGGGTCACAAGATGATTAACAGAATGGGAAAAAGAAAAAGAAAACAAAACATTAGTGCTACACAAAGTTATGCCAATGTATATGTTCCAATTGAAGAACACATATCAGGGAAAAATCATCAGGTCACTGCTCATTTAGATGCGTATTTACTTACTGAAGCTAGGATATAACTTATATCGTCATACACCACAACCCTATTCACAGCAGTAGGGTCGGTCTCACACTGTACCTAAATGATAATAAACAGAGAATATGAGTATACAGTATCTTTATTTTGTGTGTGTGTGTGTGTGTGTGTGTGAAACTTAAACAGTGCAGTGTGGCTATACAACAGATATGAGGGCCAAAAGGGGGAAATAATTTTACTCACCGGATTAGATATCTCCTCTGGTGGTATTGGTCGAACCTGAGTGTGAAACATCAGGACAATGATACAACATTAGAATTACATGTTTATTGTTTGACATCACCATTTAACCTCTTAAACTCTGCTAGACTCACTGGTTGGCTCATTTGTAGAAAAATTCCACTTTATAATCACATTTTGGAATAAGCAGACAGACTTATGTCATAAGACTTATGGGAAATAATTTTTCTCAGTTTTAAGAAATCCATATTAAAATCTAATTAGAAAACCAAGAGTTTAAAAGGTTAACTGAATGAAACCTACTCTTCCATCCTGACTACATATTGAAAATTCATAATTTTATGTTTTTGGGTTTTTTTTTTCTTTTTAAATTGCCTGATCAATGTAACACAGCCCTCCATTTTGGAATTACACTTAGCATTGGATACGACAGGAGAGCATGTCACATTAACAATGTCTGATCTAATTTACCATCTAAAATAATGACTGTGCCCTTAACTGTAGTCGGACTAGAAAGGCAAGTATTCAAGAGCTGTCATTACAACAATAGATTAGTACCTTTTATCATCACACAACAAGAATACACGTGTATGCTAACAGGCTAGCCTAGCTAGTTAGCTAGTTTGTCGGCAGAATAAACCTGTTGAAACACTGCTATTATATAGTATAGTAATAGTATGGTATAACTAAGTAATAAATAGACAAACATCTGCATTTTAAACAATTAAATAACACTAATAACCTTACCATGACGGTAGCTACAGTTTTAAAAAATATGACTGACAATTGAAGGTCTACTGTGTTGTCAGACGAGGCTGACCAACGTCACTTCCCCTCACGTGAAAGCAAGGAAATTGTCATTTGTAGTCACGTGATACAATACAAAACTAAGGCCTGTTTCACATATATTATATTAACTTTTGTTTCCAACTTTTAAAATAGTTTACCCACAAGTTTAAGATCAAGGTTTGTCAATGCACACAATAAATTAAGCTTTGCGTTCAGGAAGAGAGGTTCTGAAGCTAGTTTGGAATCACTGATATCAATTATAGACTGCATTGTCGGTATTGTACATGTGGCACTAGGCAGCCCTCATGTAGAGCCAGCTCTCCTTATTACTGTGTGTTCATGTATATTTACAGCTATCTCTGATTCTGTACCATTATGTGTTAAGGAGGATTAAGAGTCCTTGTTGCTGCTCAGATTCTTTGAGAATTCCCCAGAACAGCAGAGCAATTTCTGCCAAAACTAACCATACAGCCATTTGGAAAAAATGGTCAATTCCCATACGCAAGTGTCTCTGACTGAAATTATAAAGATGCACATCAGTCAAGACTCTCAACCTACCTGGGATCTCGATTTATATCTCTTGTACAGTTGATCCTGTTTTCTTGTTTCGAAATGTTAAAAAGGGTAAAAAAGGATGTCCAATATGCCATTTGTCGTTGAATCTTCTCGTTAGTTGTTTCCATAGGAACTCCTTTTTTTATAAGATCCTAACTGCGTGTGATTTACACAAAAATTTTTAAAACTGACAAGTTTTTCATCTTGAAGTGTTGTACTGGGCTACAAAGACATTGTTACATGCCATTCCTTCATTCAAATGTGACAATTAATGTGTATAATCACAATTTTGTAATTTAAAAAAGTCTTGTGCTCTCCCTCAGCTGATCTTCATCTTTCACTTTCTTGTTTAATAGTCAGTTTCTCAGCCTGTCAGTATCATCTGAATTGGTCCTTCTGAGTAATGTCCAGATTCAAGGTGATTTCATGGAAGAAGCAAAGTAATCCAGGGAAGCAAACCAGGACATTCCGTACTCAAATACTTGAGAGAACAGCATCTTCCAATTCTGTAGTCCATTGAATCTGGTCCCATCTCTGTTAGAAAAGGATGAAAACATTAAGTGAGTTTGAATGGGGAAAAAAATGGCAGTTAACCTATTTCTAAAGCCCTCACCCCTGGCACTTCTCAAACTGGACTAACCCGGTTGGCTGCCTGTACTTGAGTAAAATTGGCTGGTTGAGTTGTGAAATCTACATGGATGTAATTGTGAGTTATTCCTCATGAATGTGAAGACATGCTAATTCCTTAGAGATAATTAAACCCTACAAGTCACCACATGCCATGCCAGGTGCATTCACGCACAAAACTCCATGAATTGACAGCTCCTTGGTTCCACCTTTGATAGATGCCACAATGTAGGACAGTTAATGTTACAGCTACATACATCTGCTGTATGTAAATCTGGCTTTAATATGAAATGTTAGAGGACACTGTTACGTCCACACTGCCTGTACAGAATCTCCACTGAAGCAGCAACTTTATACAAGTGACTGTCACTGCAGGTGAGATATGTGAGAATTACATTAGCTTTACCTCATTGAAACAAAGCACTGCTCATTGTATTGATGTAGCATCAAAACACACAAAAGACAACAATGAATAAAACTCATAATCACTGTAACAGATTGAAGATCTATCTGAACTGTTCAGTAGGGATCGATTGTCTAATTCTGTCATTCTAAAAACACCAAATACCAAATACACTCACTAAAGTTGCCTAGACAATAAAATAGAAATATATTTTTCTGTTGTGTGAAAGTTTTAAATGATTTACCTTACAGAGAAATCCCACCAACATTGTCAGTACGTGTCTAACAACCTTGTGTCGACTGTTGAGTTTGGCACAATCAGAGTAGATAATCATGTAGTGCAGGTTCTCATGTTTCCTCAACACATATGTGGTTCGACTAGTCTAACCATTAGTGTGAAGTGACTCCTATTGACAAAAATAAACTTGATGGTGTTGATGAGTAAACAGTCACATCGTCCTGCATTATGATTGACAAGGTGATGTCTCAGCAGTGAATTTACAGATCATTAAGAATAACCTCAGATTTTTAAATACTTTTTACACACATTACAGAAAACATCTGATGTTTTGGCGTTAGGAAAATATCAAAATATCGAAAACCTCAGTAATAAAGGAGACACCAATAATTCTATTAGTTTTTTTTTTTCCATTTTCTTTAATAGCTTGTCAACTCTGCTATCTTCTGTCATAGGGATGGTTAATGGACTACACTTATATAGCACTTTTCTACCTTATCAGACAAAGTGATTCACAGTTTCCCACCGGGAGTAACTTGGAGTTCAGTGTCTTGCCCAAAGATGTGTTCAACATGTGGATAGGAGGACACAATCACTGTTGTCATGATTTTGTTGATTTAAAAAAATCTACATTAACTCATCAAAGGAAATGAGATCAGTGAATTGAAATTTGAAAAGAGATTTCTAAAATGAAACCAAACCCAATGCATGGAGGTAGGGAGTGTCTCAGGGACTGAGGTGGCAGCTTTTACAATGGCCCAGTCAGCCTCAATGAGCATCAAGGCACAGCCAAACTGGCCAAAGGGCTGTCACACAATCAAGATAGTTATTTAACTTTGTGATCTCTCATTCCTATCTCTGCCATTCACTGCTGCTCAACCCAAGCATAGCACTGCAATGCAGCCAATGCAACCACACCTCCTTCCACACTTGTGCCAGCTCTTGTGAGGGAGTGGTGTCACTTTTCCACTGATCACATTAAGGCACAGTAGGAATGTGCAGAAAAAAAGATGTTGTTCTTATTGTTAAAATGTTAGTCAATGTCATGTCACAACTGTGATTTTATGCAAAAATAGAAAATATGTGTTTATGTGGGATATTTAACACAGTGAGCTCATGTAGTAAGCTATACTTTTTGGTAAGTCTCATCTATTTATTTTTCAGTAAGAACAACAGATGGAAAAACCTGTTGTGTTCATTCAGTTTGAAACTATGTGCTTGTCAGCTAAGGACAAATATGTGAAAACATTTCAAATCCTCAGTATATACTTTAAGCGGTACTCCAGCGATTTAGTATTTCGCTTCCATATGGTTTGAGAGGCTTATAAGAAACTGAGTTTTAAATAGAAAAGTCATTATAAAGCTGCAGTCGCTAGCAGCAGTCTCTAGTATGAGTCAATCTACCAAAACACTGGATCCTACACTTTCTGTAATGCAACTTAATAGTAGGCTTGTTTGCGATGAACTGTGCCTTGCCTGGAAAGTGGTCGAGATCAGGCGGCGGCAGCAGCAGGGGGCAAAAAGCTGCAGTCCAGTTTCCAGCAGCCTTCCAAGAATGTACAGGAAGTCACAGAATAAATTACATCCTGCTAGATCTGATCCTGATTTAATAAAATGTTGGATCTACTCAGTCTACTCAAGCATCTAGTTACTCAGTCACAGTGATACACTGGTATCAGCGTTTATTCTGTAATCTCCAATGTTAAATTTAATCGCTGTAGCTGGATATTCAGATATATTCAGACTGTCAAGGCATCTGTATTCTACACATGTATCTGAATACTCACAACCCACTTAGTTTTATGTTGCTTCATAATGCCTACAAGAATAAACTAACACAGTACTGTTCATATTGTGAGCTGTCTGTAACAGCTATTTGTAGGCCTATAAACTTCATAATACAGTATCAGACTGATAAAATCAGAATCTTTACAATCAAACAAAAATGAAGAGTTTCCATAAAAAATCATTTTGTTGATCCAACACCTGAGCCAATCAAATCTTTGATCAGGCGTTTCCCATCATGCCCTGAGGTCTTGCAGTAGGAGAGTAGCTGTGGCACGTGGCTCTAAAAACTGCATTCTCCTTGGTCTCATTGTTGCCCATGTTTGCATGTCAGAGCAAGTCCGGATCAAGTTCAAATCTAACCAGCATGCATTGTGCTATCGATTCTGCATTTTGTCATTGCTGCATTAATCAGTTTTTGTCCACTCAGGGGCATAAAAACATCAAAATAAGCTAACAGACACACAGACCCCACTTTCAAATATACTGGATTCTAGCAGCTATATGATATATGTACTTAGTTACATTCCACCACTGGTTAGCAGCCTAATTACATTAATGCACTGGTCCTGTTAAACCTGCAGGTACATTATGTGTTTTCACAGGAGTAAAATATTGCTGCCTAATCCTTCCATTTAGCCATCCACTGGACCTCGGGCAAATATTTTTATCAGGACTGATCTTTAGAATCATGATCTTTATCAAGAGTGAAGTGAGTAGTTGGTGTCTGGAGAAGACAGGGGCACCTTTGAGACTTTTTTTCTCAGCAGACATTTTGACATACTCTATCATAGCAGGAAAAGCACAGGTGCACTCCAATTAAGTATATTTTTGAAATAATTGTTTCATGGTGTAAATTATGCCAAAGATCATTACTGACAGTTACAATATTTTAGACAAGTGAGATTCTCATCGTCTCTACTGATCTGTCTCTACTCTTGGTTGTGAAGAAATTATCTTAATTAATTTTGACATGCAGGTTAGGGCCTAGGGGAGCACAGAAAGCAAACAGTCATTATGAGTGGCCACATAGTCATTTTAGAGACTGTCCTCATCCCAAAAAACGACCTCATAGCTTGTTTTTACAAGCAGCTTATTACCACCTATAGTTACATTTTAAAGTTAAGCGACCTCTAGTGGTTGTGTAAATAACTACAATCTGGTGTCTCGGCGTCTCGTCACCATATGACCCTTGACCTCCGTTACCAATCGAAATGCGATGAGCCAAGAGAGGAAGGAGTGAGGCAGAGGACAAAGACTAAACTTCAGGTGGGCTGGCAAAGTATATGCAGAGGATATGGTGGTTAATAATATCAAGATGAACCCAACAGTAGTAATTCTGGACATTGAGTCATGGACACACACAACACCACAGACAGACTTGTACCTGCTGGAGCTCAAGAAGGCAGAGAAAGGGAAAGTGGACCTGTTAACAGCATTTTCAGTCTCTGTTAGAGAGCACTACTCCCATTACACAGAAGTATATACAGGTGGGTCAAAAGATCCAGAACATCAGACAACTGGGGCTGTTTTTTCACTTTCAGACAGGAAAGTTGTTGGAATGAAATGAACTCCAAATTATCTGGGAGTCTACTCAGTGGAGATGCTCTTGGCTCTGCGGTGGGTAGAGGAGAATAAACCAGGAAATACTTTAATCTCTCTGATTCAGTTTCAGTTCTCAAGAGCCTGAGATCCTTCAACTCCAGCCGCCAAGATACTCTGTTCAAAGTATTACAAGTCCAGACTCGTTCAACAAGGTATGTCAGCTGGATTTATGTGGGTTTCGCCACATGTAGGTCTAAGGGGAAACAAGGAGATGGACAGATTTACAAAACAAGCTTTACATAAAGACACCATAGATTTACAAGTCCCATTAAGCAAATCAGAGGTCAAGGTAATAGTTTGGAGTAAAGCAATAGAAGAGTGGTAAGGGAAGTGGAACATTGAAATAAGGAAAAAGTTTCTACACAGCTTAAACAACAAAGTCAATTCAACAGTAAGAAATATAGGTAGGTCAAGGAAAGAAGAGGTCATTTGCAACAGAATAAGGCTGGGTCATTCCAACTTAAACAGCATACTCAGTATAATAGGAAAGCATCCAACCGGTTTATGTGAGCACTATGAGGCTGAGGAGACTATTATGTATGCAATTATAGTTTGTACTAAGTATGATCGAGAAAGGCAATATATGAAGGAAGAACTTAGAAAGACTGGAGTTCAGGAATTCAGCATTAAAACTTTAATGAACTTGCCAAGTGGGTCAAGCAGTAGAGTTTTCTTTCAGTTTATTGGACAGACAGGATTAATGCATAGGATTTAATCTCTGGTCCACACTCCGAAGCAGAGAATGGCGGTAATGCACCTAATATGCTGGTGCTAACCGCCGTTAAAAACCAAAAAGAAGAAGAAGAGAGAGGCGTGGCCCTGTGGATGTATAAGATGTGGATACAGCGCCACTGCTCACCCTTACTTCTAATTTTGCCCAGTGGGACCTCATCGTATTGCAGTGTAAAAATACCCTGTGGCCCACAAAGCATTTTGTCCACCGTTATAAAAGAGACGTCTGCATAACTGTTGACAGGACAATTCCAACTGCAAATAAGGTCAATTATGACTGTTTGCATTATGAATTTTTGATCCTTGAATGTATTTTTATAACTTTCCTCGAATGATTTAAAAATCTGTGGCGTCATCACAATGGAAAGTCTATGGCCAGTAGGAACCTGGGGGCGGGGCCAGCGGGAGAAACTAATTTATGTTTTTTTTTAAGTAATTGTGCTGATCATCTGCAATTAATGTGTACATTGGTTCAGTTTGACTTTTTAGTCACAAGTCAGTTGCAAATGCCACTGAAGGTATGTGATTTTACCTATCAATCAGGTGCTAGCTCACATGCAAACATTCCAGCTAGCTAGTTCATGCTCTATATAACATACAACATCCCTGCATCTGAAATAACTGTATACCAGATAATTGAGGGGAGCTTGCTCAAAACAAACTTAGTCTGTCTTAGAAAAGATTACTGTCTTTATTGTCCCTGTTGGTAGCAGATAGATGCATGATAAATGCATGGCACAAAGTAATTACATTCAGCTAACGAGACATGATATGACCTTAAACTACATTCTGTGACCAATCAGATTCTCTGACCTGAATAGGAATTTCTATCATATTGCCACAGGAAACAGCGCTATCCTACTGTATCCAAAACTGTATTTTGATAAGTGTTGTATTTTGAAAAATGTTGCCTCAGTTAAGGTAGGGTCACAACTTTTGATACTTGTCTAAATTTGTGACCAAATCTGAATATTATCAGGTCACAGTGGGTTTACAGCTATCAACTTTACTTAAATTCAACTTAAATTAAGTTAAACTTAAAAAAACAAACACACAGAATGTTAAAGTATGATTAAAAACATTGCAGGTGCCATATTGGCCTCAGGTTCAGGTTCCCTGTTATTGCTGATTTAAGATTATAGCCGCAAAGAACATGCATGATCCCCATTAGTGCTTTCAGATTTATAGGCACAAGTGTTCAGGGACCAGTTTGAGAACACTCATAACCTGTTAATACAGAGTCCTGGTTGTTTTGATCAGTGTATACACACAGCTTATTCCTCTTTAACCTTTGTGGTAATTTACTCTGCATTTAGCTAAATGTTAATTTCAGTGGCAACAACTAAAAGACATGGTTACAAAACTAATCCTAGCTCATCTGTTTGTTTTTTTTATGTTTTTTTCAGGTACATCAAACTACCTTTCTATTACCATTGAGATATTTTAAATCCAACAGTTCTTTTAAGAGCCAGTTTCTTTTTCCTTCTCTCTGTTACACTCATTTCATGGTCTCTCATAGCTTTTGCTTTGTCTCTCATTGTGTTTCTCTCCTCCCTCTTTGTCTTTATATGACCTTTAACTTTATCCTTTCTTTCTTTTTTTCTTTCTTTCTTTCTTTCTTTCTTTCTTTCTTTCTTTCTCTCTTGAGTCATTCAGACCTGAGTCATTCAGACAGCTGGCTGGAGGCAGGGATATGATAGCAGATGAGTTGGCAACAAAAAAAGTTTCTTTTTTTTGTACATCATTTCTCCATTATGGCATTTACCCAAATTTTATAAGAACACACTTATGCACACGCCTGAAAAGGATGTGTGTGTCCCAGTAAATGCAAATATATCATCTTTGTTTTTACTTTTAGCCTTCAAAGAAAAGAAACCAAAAGGGGACTGAAGGCTCAGATGTTTCCTGGAGGAAGAGGGACCAGGATGGGAACATCATACTGCAGCACTTTAGGAAGAATCGTTCTGGTCAGCAAAATATAATTTATACTGTTATTCACAAGTTTTAATGCTGTTGGTCAGCGGTAATGTTTCCTACATCATTATGTTTTGTGTCTGCAGTTAAACCTGCTGGCACTAGGGAGCTCCAAGAAGTTAAGGAGCTGCAGACAAGTGAAATTCCTCAAGAGGTCCCAAGTCTTAGTACACATATTGAATTGTGAAAGCTTAAATACAGTCAACCTTCCTCTTTCAATTAAAGATGTCAAATACCTATTCCACTCCCATCCATAATGGTGGTGAATGAAAGTGGCCAGTATTAACTTAGTAGATGTCCTCACCATGTTTTCCCAATGTGCACTACCACAAGCGTTGCTGCCTTATCGTCAGTCATTTAAAATGTAAATTATCTTACCAAACAGACTTTTCACAATTCACTCAGTTCTTCTGATAAATTTGGCATTATGTTTCACACAGCAGAACTCTGACTTAATGAAATGACACGTTATAAAAATTGTGTGGAGGTGTTTCACAATGTCAAACAGTACATCTTTTGCCTTCAGGTCTTTTGCTTTCTTAGTGTTGCTGGCTTATGACTGTGAGTTTTGGAATTTCTGTGTCTGTCTTTCATTGCTTTTGGCGTGTTGAGATAGTTGTGCCCTCTCAATAAAAATCAGTTACTTCTTCGAATACTGCACTGGGCAGATGTGATTTCAATTTCTGGAGTAAGCAGTCAGCCTCTCTATTCAAAGCTTCAATAGTGAAATCGACCTGGCTCACTCTTTCATTCAGTAGCTGGTTGTGCACCTTCTCTAGGATCATTCCAGCTCTGTGACCTTTCACCATAGAAAAAAAGACGTAGGCTGTTTGGTATGAGTCTGTGTTGTGTCGGCATCTCAGGTTAAACCGTAGGTGGTTTCTGGTTATCCATGGAGGGCTGAATCAAGGGCACCTGGATTTGGCTGCAGATACTGGAAGATGTTTCACTTCTCATCCAAGGGGCTTCTTCAGTTTTAACTGACTGGCGGAATGAATTGCTTTCTAAAAAAATGTTATTTTAAAAAAGAATAAATTCAGAACAGGATTAGTTGGGATTAATTGATTTGTATATTAAATATAACTACATTTTGTTTCTAGAGCAGCAACAACAAAGTCACTACATAAACTCAATAATATCTCACTGGAAACAAATGTGTCAATAAAATAAATAATATTCCTCACATCAAAATACTGTGTGAAGTTTAGAGAGAATGAAATATCAGTATCAGTCTTTCCTGCTGTCCTCTGTCCTCCTCCCTCTGCTGCTGATGTGATTCACTACCTGCAGGTACTGGTAGACTGGTTTATCTCAGCCAGTAGCTAAGTTTACAAGATTTTGCCACATTTTAAGATTAGTGGCAAACTCAGATAAACAGTTAGACTACATATAGACAGCTTTCATGTTATTAGCTTAACCAGCTTGCTGTGGTTGTGTAAAACATACCGGTGGTGGATGAGAGACTGCAGGCAAAGCAGATGAAAATATTGCTTTTCTACATTTTTATGCTTGTTGAATGGGTGATTTGATAAATTACTCTTATTGACTTTTTACTTGTGAAGCTTTTATTGCAATTACAGTAACAAGAGTCAAGTTGTCATCAACTAAAGTAAAATGTTATCTTCACTTCACCTGGTTCACTGTCTCCACTCTCTCCTCCTCCTTGTGTGTGTGTGTGAGAGAGAGAGAGAGAGAGAGAGAGAGAGAGAGAGAGAGAGAGAGAGAGAGAGAGAGAGAGAGAGAGAGAGAGAGAGAGAGAGAGAGAGAGAGAGAGAGAGAGAGAGAGAGAGAGAGAGAGAGAGCTGAGCCCTGCCCTCCATCAAACCAACACAGAGGGAAAATATCCTGTGTTCTTATAATTTAACAACCGTTTTTCATAATTAGCTGCGATGCAAGCAGCCAATTAAAGCTGGGCGAGCTGCATGAAGCTTGTGAGCCCTGCAATGAAGAACACTAGATCTATGGTGGAACATGTTTAAGTGTTTTGATTTTGTCACTTCTGTTCTCTTTTCCAAAACAGTGGTGAGCCTCCGCTTGAAGAGGCGACTTTTTGACCAGGTCATACTAGTCAGGCGTATGGAAGAGGAGAAATTAATAATCATGAAGGAGATGACCCAGCATTGCCAATATTGTCAGGGTGTAGCAGGGATGAGTGGACCCAAATGCAGAGAGCAGGACTGAAGAAAACGACTTTATTTCAATTGAGCATTCAAGCAAAAGCTGACGGAACAGACTTGACAAGACAAAAACAGGTATGACGAATGATCCAACAGAGACTGAACAGAAAACCAGGACTTAAATTGTAACTGAACTAACGAGAAGATGAGGTACAGGTGGGGAGATGGGTGGAGAACTCAGGAGAAGGGAGGCTAACACAGGGCAGGTGTGGGGAAAACTGAGCAGGGCAGGGCTAATGAGTCCAAATGCAGAGCAGGTGTTGAGGAGGACATGAACACACAGGGGAAACACAGAACAACAGAAAACCAAAACCCAGAAAACACAATACTCTAAATAAAACCCATACCAACCTGTCCAAGAACCACCATGAACCTAAACCCAAGAATACAACACGCTAGGCTAAACAACAAAAGGCAATCCAAACCCACCACCCAAATATAACAAGAAAACCCATATGACCGGAAAGACTAAACAGGAATCAAACCAGGAAACCCCAAAGAACAGAAAAACACAAAGAGACCAAAAAAACACACAAAGTCCAGGCAGGGCGTGAAAAACATTGGACAAACTGGACAACCTCCTTTGTCAGACTAAAGAGGACATCAAGAACCATAGTATCTTCCACAAATATTTTTTTTGTAAGGAGGGTTCATTCCCAGTGACTGACATTTTTACAAACCCTAATTATCTGGCAAAATGTAAAAAATATATTGATGCCACTGAGCAGTGGGATATTATGTTCTGTAATGATTGCATTTTTTCCTCAAATCTAAAAACCTTTTTTAGTCATAAATCTAGTTGTTTTTTGGAGCCTCAGAGGTGGGCATTCAAACTGCATTACATGTTACCAACTTAAGTGTTGATTAAAAGCTGCTTAATTTTCAATCTTATTTTTCTTTACTTTTTACCTGAGCTTCTCCCAGAGAACTGACAGAAGAGGGATACAGGGGGCTGCACTGCTGTCTTTTACACAAGCAGAACATTCTGCAGCAGAAACTGAGGACAGTCACCAGCACCTGCACCCGTGTTGACACAGACTCCTCTTTTTTCATGTTGGAGGAAGACATTGTGAAGAGGAAAGTGAACAGCAGTCCAGAACTTTCAGAGGAAGAATTGTAGAGACTGTACTGTATACAAAGGTTTACATTATAGAGGACTGAATTCATGCTCAGCTGTGGGCTGATGGAGTGCTGTAGCTGTTATCCATAAAAGTAGAGTAAATGGCTGCATTTTTATAGCGCCTTACAATGCTTCTGCGGCTCATTCACACCATTCATATCAACATTCATGTGTTTACGCTCACACTCACACAGCACCTTGTACAACCATCGGGAGCAATTTGGGGTCAGTATCTTGCCCGAGTATTAGTCCGGTCCCCCTCCACTCAAAAATGTGTTTTTCTTCCTTTTTCTTCAGTTGGGTGTTTGAGCTTCACTGTGTGGAATGACATATGTGCAGAGTTTGACATTAGAAAGTTGTTTTCACATTCATCTACTGCAAGTGAAAAATTTCTCATTGTGAAAAGTGCTCATTGAAAATCAGATTTGAAGTGGTGGGCCTACGAGCATGATTTGTGAAATTACACTAGTTTGGTGGCAGTTGGTCCAATATTCAACTTACACAAGTGTGATGTGGAAACTTGAAGCCTCCAGTGCACAAACACAGAGAATGGGCTTTACATTGAAGGAGGACAAATATTGTGTCTAGTAGTTAAACTTCTGAAATGAAAAATATTTATATATTCATAGATTCTGGATTTTTCAATGAGGGACACACACAACGATGGAGTGTTTTATTGGATGATGTGGCTCAATAATGAGTAAGGAAGACTCTATGTTTTAAGAATGATGATTTCATATTAAATAACCTCAGCCACATATTCATAGTCATATTAAACTTAAATCGAAATTTTAAAATCTATTTAAAGAATGGAATAGTAATAGTTTTAAAACAGGATACAAGACCAAAGACTTTGGGCCCTATCTTACGCCCGGCACAAAGCGGTGCCAAGCATGATGCAAGTGTCTTTGTTAGTTTAAGACCGACGCAGTTGTCATTTTCCGTCCAGCACCCACACTGTCTAAATAGCAAATGCACTTGTGCCCATCTGAGTGCCTGTGGGTGTGTTGGTCTTAAAGTGAGGTGTGGTCAGGCGCATTGTTGGTGCATTGCTGTCTTGAGGCAGCAGAGAGCGATTGAGCTATTAACCAACAAAAACCTGGTCTGAGGTCGATGGTGCAGTGTTTCACTGTTATTTTAAGGGCACATTATCAAGACAGTAATATGCACCTACATAGGCGGATGCACAAAATTCACTCTGCTTGTTACACACACATGGAAGCGCAGCAGTGCACAAACATGCAAAAGATGACAAATAAAAGGATTACAATGTGAACGATTATTATTGTGTCCATCAACATAGTTTAAAAAATACATGTCATAATGCTTAGTCGTAATATTTATCAGAATTAACTAATCACATTGATGATGGATGAAATTGTCTAATTATTTGATCACATTGTGGCAAAACATGTAGGTATTTAAATAGACGGACAATAACAGATCAGACACAGATCGACTTTCCAGCTGCATCAATACATGATGACATGAGGAAATGAGGTGAGGTGAAAACAATGATTAAACTAAAGAAGGAAATAAATCTGCACAGCTTCTAGCTGCTGCCAGCAGCAGGAGCAGAACCTTGGAGAGCTGATCGAGTCCTGATAACTGTATTGATGGTTCTTCACATGATAAAAATTAATGATTTAATTTTTGAACAATATTTAACAAATATTCTTTAACATTTTTGAGAGAAAAACCATTAGGTGTCCATACTTTCAGCAATTAAAACCCTGCTGATTTGACCTGTTACTCCATGTCTGAACAAAATGATTTTAAAGAAACCAAAGCTGTAATTTAAAAAATAAACCTTTTCAAAAACCAAACGAAAATAAATTCACAACAAATTAATGAACAGGACTTTAAACTGGTGGTCTGGGGCTGACCATGGGAGGGTCCAGGAGCAGCAGAGGCCAGTGTGCTCGTTATGGATCGTGCGCTTTCACTTTGTGCACAAGCAGATCCATGTGCATTCATAATAGCAATCCGCCAAGGTGCAAGCACACCTGGCCTTTAAAGGGAATGTGAGATGACACTCTGATTGGTTTATTGCATGTTACACCCAAAACACACCCATGATTAATTAGGAGACTGGACAACCCCTTTCAATCATGCGCCTGTCGCATTGACCATTTTTTCCGCTGTTAAAATAGCAAAAGTGGATTTGGACACACTCTAAATACACTTACACCATGTGCTTCAGACCATGCGTTTTAGATTGTTAAAATAAGGCCCTAAATGTGACAGGTACATAAATAATTAAATTATGTAATAGTGGAGATTGAATGCAATGCACAATGTAAAGTCCAGTTTGATGAAATATATGACAGTGACAAGTGCAGGGATTAAATGAGGGATGTGAAATGTATGTCCAGTTTGATAACCCTGTCTTCATCCTGTTTATATGGCCATAGTGCAAGATTTGATGCAAATTTACAAAGGCAGGTTAGGGTTAGAGAAGGGCATTGTGTTGTGGGTGGACTTGGCACTTTCCACTACTGTTTTGGGTTGTTTGCTGTGGGTGGGCTTCATTCCATCTCAGCTTGCTGCCAGATGGCTGCAATCACAAATCCAAACGCTACTATCTCTGTTAACAAAAGGTATTTTATAGCCTGTGATTGTAAAATGGGAAGTTACTCATTTAATTTCATGTTTCCAAGAATATGTGGCTTTATGCTTGTATGCTTGTATTGGCTTATCAGCTTCTATATCTGATTCTGATTGAATGGGCTATGTCATGCTGACATATAATACCCCAAAACCAAGAATCAAAGAGATACAAAAAATCTCCAGGGTTGTGTAAATAGTAGTCTATGCATTCTGTCAGAAGCCTATTGGATATGCTTATATGCCTAGGCATTTTTGCAGCCTGGCTTTTTCCCTAACAATGATAAAAGTGATCAAATGCCTGTGGCATTTTGTTGACAAGTGGCCATGGTACAGGCAAAGCAGGATATAAAGTCCATAATAATAAATAATAAAAGTAGGGTTCATGCACAAATCATTCAGTCATACTGTTTGCTTTTGTTTATTTGCACACAATTATCAGTTACACCAAGAGATAAGGTCCTCAGCCAATAAAGTAATGGCGGCTAAATAAGTTGTTTGCAATTTGATGTTTATAGCCTGTGTGCTCTGAGGTCATCTGAGCCAGAGGGTCAAAGGGGCTTCCAAGCATGCAGTATCCTGACATAACCAGAAAAGGTTTAGTTATTGTGTGCATATTGCATACTAAACATTATTATTGTCGTTATTTTAATTGGCAATTATTATTATTGAAAGCAATTTGATTAAGGATTTTGCTTAAGAAATGCCATTGTACAACAAAAAAAATCTCCAAATGAGGCCCTGGATGTATTACAGATAGATAGATAGATAGATAGATAGATAGATAGATAGATAGATAGATAGATAGATAGATAGATGGCATTCATTGAAATACTTTACATAAGCAGCAGGACCTCTCCTGTCTGAGACACAAAACATAAATTTCACAATAGGCTAACTAAATGTCTTCATCCCATTTATGTGGCCATGGTGCAACATTTGATGCAAATGCAGGTTAGGGTTAGAGAAGGGCATTGTGTTGTGGGTGGACTTGGCACATTCCACTAGTCTTTTTCATTGTCTGCCGTGGGTGGGCTTCATTCCATTTCAAATTGCCGCTGGTCGGCAGTCACAACTATCTGAATCCAAACACCATTATCTCTGTTAACAACAGGCGTTTTATAGCCTGTGATTGTAAAACATGAGGTTGCTCATTTAATTTTCCAAGAGTATGTGGCCGAAGATATTTAATATGAAATCATCATTCTTAAAGTCAGCGTTGTGGTTGTCCACCACAATGGTGTCTACTAAAGAGTATACGCATTCAAATTAATATGTCGGTGTAGTGCTTGTCTGCCAAAAACATCAGAACAGCCAGAAACTGGCTAAATTGACTTTTATTCAGTTTCAAGCCACACTTTTACAATAAACTTTCTAGGTCTTGGTCATTTTAAACTACATGTTTTAACTGGATGAAGGATTTTAGAAACAAGCTGAGCAAATGTTAGTGGCAGCTTGGCTCACATAGAGCCCATCCCGGATTTTTTAATGTGAAACTGCTTTATTCAGTATTTTTACTGGTTGTAATCCCTGTGTATGTTTGTTTTGGAGAGGAGGAGACCTCTGAGGATAATTTGGCTCCTGGTAAAAACCTTCTAAATGTCTGGATCTTAAGTTGTCAGAGAAACAAGCTTAGCAAACGTTACGAGCAGCTCCCTCTGGACGTCCTGTGTCCTCTGTACAGCGTCAGAGAAACACTGATTTTTAAAATGAAACTGCTTTATTCACTGTTTTTACCTGTTTTAATCACCAGGTCTGTTTGTTTTGGAGAGGAGGAGGCCTCTGTGGATAATTTGGCCCCCAGTAAAAACCTCCTGAATGATGCACACTGTAGGAATCCTAACCAGGAGAAGCTGGTTGTTTAACAATGAAAACACCCACGCTACTTCACAACATCATCACCCCCGTCTTTTGTTATTGTTTTTATTGAGAACCCCCTAGCAACAGAAATTACATATTGTGCATTTAAAACATCAAGTCTTCCTCAATTAATATTGAGCCACGTCATTCAATAAAGCACTCCAATGTTCAAAATCTTAATCTACAAAATCTTAAACAATTTGAAATAAATTACAGTTTTGTAATGTATTGCAAAGCAGACTGGCTTTATCTCCATAACAACAGTGACTGAGGATCATGGGTAATGTAGCCTTCCACTATCCAAAACTGAGAAAAGGAACTCGATGTCTCAGAATCGAAGGAGAAATAATTAAAACTGATAGTCACAACATTAATCTATCATACTGTTGAGTTATCAAAGACACTCTTGTGTTTTTGTGTTGAGAAATGTTGAGTATATCATCAAAAGAAAACCTTAATATGGGAATTGACAGTGAGGAAATACTTCTAGATGGCGGGTCCTGGGTTCTCCCATGGGACTGATACTCATGCCTTGATTCCACTGGGCACGGCTGTGTCACATTCGGGCTGCGATTCGGTTTTGTTCCATCCTCCGGACATATCCATCCTAGTGTCATACCCCACCAGGAGTGTTCCAGAAGCGGAGCATTTTGCTCCAGCAGTGCCAGAGAGGAGAGACCCACTCCTCTACCTGGACAGAAAGCCAGGGACTGGGGCAGTCATGGCAGCAGTGGTGTTATAAAATGTTGTGATTTTCCACTTCCAAGATGAACCTCTCCTTGTCCATGGTGACGAATATTCTCTGACCAGTTGACTTCTGGCCTGGTGCCAGCGGTTATAATGTAATGTTGATGTAGTGATGTGATATATGATCTGGAATCTGCACAGGGTGTTTTAATTTGAAAACATCAACCAGTTATTACTACAGTAATAATAATAATAATAATAATAATAATACAGTAACAGTGTGGAGAAACCATTTCTGCTGTAAGAAATTATGTGAAAATGGTCCAGAAAAGGATAGTTTTACATCCAAATTGCATCAGTAAATAATTTTATCTCTCTTGTTTTTAAGATGATTTTTAGACTAATGTATATAACACTCAGTAAAATGTCCTGTGGTAAAAATTATGGAAGTTTTATGTGGCTTTATCTGAGTTTGCAAGCAGTAAAAACAACACTAAATGCATTTTTTTTTTTAATGAAAGCGCACCTATTTAAGAGACAAATTATAAGCAATTATACAAATCAAGTGTATATGAAGGAACACAGCCAGTGACAGGTATATGTTATATTTTATATCTATCCAGTCTCCTAAAATACAGAAAATTGAGGTTTTGCACTTTATAAAGCAGTTACATAAAAGAATAAAACAGAACTTATGAACATTCTTGTAAAAAATTACATTAAAGGCATGAATCTGACATTAAAAATCTGTTATAAAAAACCCCAAACAAAAATCTGCATTTAAACAATTCTGACTGACTCTGAAAGGCACAATCTCAAGTCAGTCTCTGTAACTGTCATATAAGACACTGATAATATCAATACAACACAATATCAAACAATACATTAGCACACAACTATTTTCGGTATGGAGTTACCTTAGAATATTTTCTTTTGACTCCCAGGATTTTTTCCACTTCGCACCACTTTATGACAGACAGAAAGGCAGCAGAAAGTATTACTGTCATATTGTTTTAAACTGTTTGGAATATATAGTACTATGCTGACACTGTACTGTTTACAATGAGACATGGAGTCTTTGGGTATGCATGCATTCTATCTTCTTTATCCTCAGAATACCCGGGTATAATGATGGTATCAGTTGAAAAACATGATCCACATACTGTATTTTCTATATTATATACTTTATTTGTATGAGAATATGCATTTAGCAGCCTATTTTTGAAGATAGAAGACTAACTAAGAGCAACTGACTACGTTACTTATAAAAGCGTGATAAAAGCGCACTACAATATGCATATAAAACACAATATATACAGTATCTATAGCCAGGCAGCTAACACAGGGTATATGCAGGAATTTTAAAACCTTTTTTAATTCCCTTGCCATACATTGTAAGACCTCATAACCACTTCGAATTCTAACCAGTTATATTGGCGACACACTTTAACTAACATTTACTGTATAGCCTATTGATGGTAAGATAGCACAACTAAACAGTTTTTGTTTGTGGAGGCTAAACCTAATCAGACTATGTATCCTGTTTTGTCTTTTCCACAAGTGAACTTCTTGGCTATTTCAGAATCTGGGAAAATTGCTTGAAAAATATCTGAAATCCCATCATTGGAGTTGAGAGATTGGTGTTTCGTTGCAGTTTTGAGGCACCACAGAGCCTCAGTTGGAGTGGCGCCCATCATCACTCGGAGGTCAGCAGTGATGTTAAAT
This sequence comes from Thunnus thynnus, assembly GCF_963924715.1. Taxonomy (NCBI): domain Eukaryota; kingdom Metazoa; phylum Chordata; class Actinopteri; order Scombriformes; family Scombridae; genus Thunnus; species Thunnus thynnus. The sequence continues at coordinate 5,040,767 of NC_089528.1, forward strand.
GATGAAGCAGTGGTGAGTAGGGATGGTGGTTTTGCACAGAAATGCGCAATAGAGACCTGCATTTTGCGTCATACCCCATAGCGGTTTTGTGGCCAGCACTTAGCATGTGGGACCGGACAGTGTTGATCACCATTGAGGCTTCACTAATTGCCTTCCGAGATACAGAACAGTAGACCTGTGTCTTATTCCAAGAGACATGCCTCATCAGTCACTGTGGTAGTCCTGGCCAGGTCCATACAAACATGCTGGACCCCATCTGATCCAAACAAAATTAACAAACAAAATTATTTTGATTTCTTCTGACTGAAGTGCTTTCAATATTCATCAGGCTTACTTTCTTGTTCATCATTGTTCATCTTGCAGTTTTGCGCCATTTTGTGAGCAATGGTTTTCTTTTTGGACGTTGTCTGTAAAGGTTGACTTCATACAATGTGTTTTGCACTGTCTGAGCAGTCACTGAAACAACAGTTTCCACAGATAATCCTTGTGCCAAGTCAGAAGCACTTGCCTGTTTTTCAATGCAAGGTTGCGTAAATATCATGCCGTCATTTTTTGAGGACAGTCACTGCACCTTCTGTTATTGGTAGTATGGGTTCTCCTGTACCTCCTAACCACTACTGCAGCTGTGTTTTAACTTCTGTTCAGTAGTCTACTGATGATCTTGTACTGATGATCTACTGATGATCTTGTACCATCTCCCATCTTTATTAAGTCTCACAATCTGATTTTTTACTTTTTCAGGCAATTCCACACCATGTGGAGCCATGTTGCATTAGACACATCCCAGGCCAAAATTGAGAAAGTTGTGATGGCAATTTGTCTGAATTGGAAGTAGCAGGTGTAATCACTTTTGTTGCATTGAGGTTGTACTCTGAGACCTGTATTTTCAATTTACTCTATCTAACCTGTTTGTTTTTAATTACAAATTAACAGATCAAATGCCCTACATTTCACCCTAAAAATACTACAATTATTGTAAAATGATAACAATTTTGAATCATTTACATTTTAGTGATATTGCACAGGGGTGTACTCAGTTTTGTTATACAGAACACCCTAATTTTATTTAAAATCCAGTGCACTACACTGCCCAAACATTATCTGGCTGCTATGTGACTTGCTTGACAATCAGACTTTGCTGTCACTGATCAAACTGCGGTTAAGGTTGATGAAATGTTTATATTTTTGTTAATTCTCTTCCCCCAGCCCAATCATCATCACCTAATCATACAGTAAAGTAAACTTCAGATAACACGCACACCATCCACTGCACCAACACCTTGGCACGGCCTTTAGCGAAGATAGATAGACTTAAGGTAAAATGAATCAAATTTTCTTTCAACAAATGACAATACAGGTAGGCAACATGAGAAGCATTATAAAATTGTCATACTATCAAGACAATTTTGAAAATGTAGAAAATTTTCATGGCCAAGGATTAAAATTTACACTCAAAACCTAATTTGTGAAGTAAAAATTTTCTTATTAAAATGAATGGCTGAACATTGTAATATAAAGCCTTACATGAATATCTAAACCTTAAACCTGCAGTGCGGACCTTTTACATATAGATGAACATCTGTTACATTCAAGCCCTTACCAAATGAGTTCACACAATGCTGATTAAGCTTATCACCGCCAGATAAATCTCTACGTATTTCACAGTATAGAGATTTTAACCTGGTGTCGGGTTTGATATTCCAGCGCTGGCTGGATGAATGCATACTGCACATGCTCTATTTTCAGAGCATGGGCCCCAGTAACTTCCACTGGCTCTCTGCTAACTTGAATGGGGAAAAAATAATTTAACTGAGCGGCTGCTTCTAGACTTTCCAAATGTTATTGGACTGAATGGATCAAATTCTGATAGTGAAACAAATCATTTCACAGGAGTTGTGTGACGCTAAAACCATTTACCACCGTTTTACAGCCCAACAGTAGCAACGGAGTATGCTACTGCAGAGCCTATGATGCAAGCACATGCCAACAGTGTTTTTGTAATTACTCTCACTGCCAGAAGGGAGACAAAGGTCAGCACTACAGCTTTAAATTCATAATGATATATTTTATAAAATATTCAGTATATTTTGTAATGTTTTCACAGACTTTTCACAGACTTGATATTTTTAAACATTAACAACTGTTTCCTCGAGCTAGATACTAGAAGAGCTTGACTTGAACCAGTGGTGTTAACAATATCTACCATTTTATAATCTATTCTCTCTCCTCACTCTACTGGGAATATCTGTGGGAATGTGGGAACTGCTGTGGCTGTGGAAACACTCATGACATTTTTATATTCAGAAATGATCAGGTCAACATTGTGTAGCAATGGAAACTAATATTTGTTCATGGCCAAATTGTCTCTAGTACCTTTTTGGAGTTGCAATGCCAGGTCTAGTGAGTCTTGTCACTTAACTTCCCCTGATTAGTAATGTTTTCAAAAACTTATTGAAATCACACCATAGCTGTTGTCTGAGTGTTGTCATTTCATTATTGTTTGTGCAGTCTGGCTAAAGACAAGTTGAAACCCTCTTTCTGAAAAAAAGCATAATCTTTCTGTTGGACAATTATATGGTTCCACATAGGGTTTGAAACAAACCTCCCTGCTTCTTTCCCTCAGTATATTTTGTAGGGGCGGCTGGATGACCGTTGATGAAAAACTGTGGACCTATCCTAATTGTACCTACAATTCCTTATTTTTTCTTTTTCTTTTTCCCCCCGAAAAAGACTATGCTTGGGTACTGTATGATCGTGACATTGAATAGCTTGTTATGCTAAATGTGATGCATATTATTTCCCTTTCTAGAATTTTTATCCAATATCTTTAAAACAACAAAAACAAAATTTGTGTCAATTTTAAGGTAAAACTTGAGCTTGTTTTGGCTAACCGTAACACGAAAAATGTCAGAAATTACTATTTTTGGTTCAATTGATGACCCAATATAAAGATTAAAATAAAAAAAGTGGTTATGACCCAATTGAATTTAAATATGAGATTGTTACTTGGTCAAAATAATCCAATATTAGTATGGCTGAATAAAATATAATAGATAAAACACTGGGTCAATACAACTCATTGTTTTGGGTGTGATTGATGACCCGATGGTTTGACATGTAAAGAGCAGGGGGCTGGGTTAGCCTGCAGTGATATTCAAGGAATTAGGGAGAAGTTTAAGATTACTGGCAGAAATCAGAAATTTATGGGTGACGCAAATAGTAAAAAATAAATGTGTAAAATATGTAAATGGGCACTCATTATGGCTAGTTTGGTGAAGCAGATTAAATATTCAATATCATTAAGTTTTTAAACACAGCTTGTGGGTTGGAGATGCTGTCAAACCATTTTTTCTCAGTAATACAAACTCCAGCTGCTTCGGTGCTAAAGGTCAGAAATAAAAACCGAATTCCATCTGGTTAAAAATGTATGTGTTTTTCTTGTGTCCAAGGACTGTCTCAATTGATATTTTTAAACATTAACAACTGTTTCCCCGAGCAAGAGACCAGAAGAGTTTGACTTGAACCAGTGGTGTTAACAATATCTACCATTTTATAATCTATTCTCTCTCCTCACTCCACTGGGAATATCTGTGGGAATGTGGGAACTGCTGTGGCTGTGGAAACACTCATGACATTTTTATATTCAGAAATGATCAGGTCAACATTGTGTAGCAATGGAAACTAATATTTGTTCATGGCCAAATTGTCTCTAGTACCTTTTTGGAGTTGCAATGCCAGGTCTAGTCAGTCTTGTCACATACTGCATTTAAAATATATAATCCTGCTAGTTAACTTCCCCTGATTAACAACAAATACTGCAGCAACTACTAGAGATGAATGACAACTGTTGTCTCAGTATTTCATAAATGGGGGTTTATGCACATTAGTATATGGGCTAATGATGGGTATGTGCCAGGGTATTGTGACCAAATCATATAACAATAACCTTTTTTAATGATCAACACCCCAGCTACTCTATTTGTAGTGGCAATTACAGCCCATTAGAATATTGTGTTTGCCTGATGATTTCTGATGCTGTCTCATGTGATGACAGAGACAAAGACTGAGTCAAATCCTCAGAGGCACAGGAAGTGACATGTATGGAAATGTCCCTTGGTTTCTTTGTAAAAGAGGAAACACTGTCCATGAGAATGTTGTCACTGTATTTTGCACCAGTGACAATTTAATATTGTACTTCCACAAAGCAGAGGTGGAAATATCTCGACTTCCTTGTATGGGGTCATGTTTCCAAGATGCTGGATCCTATATGTACCATAATGTAATATGATAGTATCTTGGGCTCTCCCTGCTGGATAAATGTCAACCTCCTTGAAACTCCACACCTCCAGTTGTTAACACAGGTTTCTGTTCAAGATTTGAAGACTTAAGCCTAAACTGAGATAACTCCGGTGACTGCACCAGTGTTATTTTGTCAGACTTCAGAGAAGATATGTTACAACACAGACATACAAGTTCATGTGTAAAATTGAAAGGGTGCCCATTTAACTAAGGCTGGAACACCCACCTGGCAAAGGCCCTACAAGCTCCAGGCTTATTGTGTGTCAACTGGTTTGTGCTAATTTCATTGAGTGGCACCATTAATGCACAGTTTCAACTAAAATAATGGCCTTAATACATAGTTATCTCATTATCATAGCACCTAAAGTTGAGGCCCCATTTTGAGGAGGGTCCTTCTGTAAAATTCCAGTTTTGAGACTTTCATTATTTCAGTTTTGTGCTTATATAGTATGTTGCCTATTCCTATAATTATGTTATGTTTAATCAAATTACCACACAGCTGGGTCCAGGTATTATTGCAGTTTAGAAAAACTGTACAGAGTGGGAGAAATGGTTAATTAATAGGGCCCCAGCAGCTCATTTTTACCCTGGGGCCCCTAGCAGGTTAATCCAGTCATGACTTTATAAAATACTGTACTACTTGAATATTAGAGCATTATAGAGCAAAAACATTCAGTCATTTTACAGTGAAATGCTTTAGATAAACAGCATAAAATGAACTATATAAATATATATGACCTTACAATTTTGAGATTACCTCAACTACCATTTTGTACAAAGCAATCGTTACTTGTTGCACTTTATTCCAAAACAGACATCTACACAATAGCTAAGAAAACTCCATCCACTGACGAATTTTCCATGAAATATGGTTGAAAAATCCAAAAAGGATAGTGAGTGGACCTATAGTTGAGATTTTTTTGTCATAAAACATGTATACATGAATAGGCTACGCCCTCAACACATCAATGTGTTTGTGCTACACTGTGACTAAATACTGGGGACAGCCAAAGTAATTTGGCATATCAGGTAGAAGTCCTTTATTAACGTTTAAAACATTAAGTGCTTGGTTCCATTATGGTCATGATTTCGGCAGTGTGCACCCCAGCTGCAAATCACTTTTACGAATGATTAATAGGCATATAAGTCATCTTTTATTCCTTCCGTCCTCGAAACCGCCAAAAGCATTTTAGCAATAAGGTCATTTGGTTTCATGGTAAGTTAATGGACCAAAAACGATCTCACACTTGAGCCATTAGGAAACTCTGTCGAGAGTTCAGAACATCTTTTTGTCCTACTGTAAGTCATGAGGATAAAATTGATGGACACTGATACACAAAAGTGCTTAGTACAAATCAAATAAGTTCAGAGGAGGAAGAAGAGAAAAATGAACAGTTTTAGGGAAATCAGTCTTATCCCAATCTAACAAGAATTATGAGATACCATAACGACACCATAGCCAGTCTTGAAACTCAAAGCATTGATGTCTTTAAGATCACTGAGCCAACTCACATTACGAGATTACGAATAGGGGATGGTTCTAGAGTTTTAATCCCTTGATCAATGATTAACACCCCGGTTATACACTCTAATAACAACAAACATTTTCTACCAAATGAGTGTCTAAAGTAAAGGCATGTTGCATTGTCTGAAGTCATGCCTGATATATCATTTCAAAACAATTTCCAGAACCTGGCCTACTTATTGCAGTCCATCTCTGTGATGTCCTCCCTCTGTTCCAATCTTATATGTCAAGCTAATGTGCTTCACTCCTAAAGGGGCATGGATTCTTCGGCTTGAGAGGCTCAAGTTTGCATGATCAAATGTCCTTTAAAGAGGAGAGCTTTATTTAACAACCATTTGTAATATAAGGAGTCTCTGTGTAGCGGAGGGTAAACCATCACTATGTAGGTGTATAGTTAACATTTGGTACAAGGATCTAGGTCTGTGCCCCTCAGTACAACTAGTCTCCCTACTTACAACTGTTAGTATGTTGCTGGCCATCTGGCTTAATTCCCTAATCAGTGTGTGATTATAAAGATATGATAAGGTGGGCTTCTTGATTTCTCTGTAACAGTGGCTACCTGAGGCGCTATGTGACAGATGCTAGCACAGCCCAGCCCTTCACATATCTAGCCAGGTAGGTGAGATGCCCCTACTCCAAAGTAGTTTTAACCCAGTGACATTAAATAACAACAACTTGAAAGAAACAAACATTTTTTAAACGCTATTCCCAAAGGAAAATACCACACAAAAACAAATTAAAATTTGTTTAAATAAAATACCAATTCAGGGTTTTCTTTCTACACCCAAAACCTTAGGATTTTCTTCACAACAGGTATAACTCAAATAAATACTGAGTTCACTCCCAGTGAATTTGGATAATTCACAGTCAAAACAAATTAAAATATTACAACCTTGTTTCTTGTTTAGTTTAACAGGACAATGTATACTAGACCCTCTTATATCAACAATACTCTACTCTTGAACCCTAAACCACATTCACTTTCAAATTGAACATTCACATTTTGACTACTACTATTCAAAACTCCTCAGTTGTACAGTTTGTCCATAATGGATTAGTCCAAACGTTTCACATTTACTTGCTCCAGTTGTACTGCTTCGAGTCCGTAGACGGCAGTCCAAAAGTCTATGCGTTAAGCTGAACCCACTGTGTTAGCTGGAGTAGAACAGTCCTCATACAGTTCAAAAAGAGACAGAATGTGAAACCATACCTCAGCCTCTGGTGTGAGGAGGTGAATAACATCCAAATACCAGACTGTTGAAGGCAGATGACTCACAACAAAGTACAACAGAGTGAACCAGGCTGGATTGCTTAGAAGGTGTCTGGATAGCAGGGAGCTAATCCTCATTAGTCCTCACTTGACTTGGTCCCTCCAGGCTGGGTAGACAGAGTTTATGACGACGTGAAGTTTCTTCAATCTCAATTGGAAATCAGCAGTCACTTTCAGTTCTTCTGAAGCTTATCTAGCAACTGAATATTTGTTAATAATACCAACAATATCATGTCGCCTTGAACTTTAATTTGCCCTTTTCACGTGGTTGTGTCCAGACATGTCCGAGGCCACACAAAGCTACTAAACATCTAGCTCACACATTGACTTACTGAGCAAACAAACTAACAACCAAACAGATGTTAACTTACATGTGGCTCACCGTTTCATAATCAGTCTTCTTTTACAGTGTGGATAGTTTCCTGGCTATTGACTGTGCTACTGCCAGATGAACAGAGATTTTTTTCTGTTTTTCTTCTTCTTTCCACTGCTTCGTTGTTTGTTTAGCCTGCCTTAGTGCGTTAACCACCAACCCTGACAGGCCACCCTGGATACTCAATCCTAACATCTGATAGGGCAACAGTTTGGTGCTGAAGTGAGAAAATGAATATATAGTTATGATGAAATGATTTGTATCCCTTGCATTTGTAACACTTTTATTTTAACCTCCTTTATCTAGCATTAGGAGGCCTGTAGTGGTAAATAAAAGCCCTGCTTCAGCTATTTTGTTGTGGCTGTGAGGCCTAATGGATGGATAGATGGATCAGTATCTATCATAAAAACAAATTCAATTCTCACACCATCTGTATGGTCTATAATGTAGATTAATGTTTGGAATATAACAGAACAGCAGAACTGACTTATGGGAAATTAATTTGCTCAAATTTAATGCCAAATCAAGACAACAGTTTGACTTATGGATGAATCAGCATTTTGTTTCATAATAACTGAAACTACCTGTCAATTTTAGTGCTGCGTTTACAGTAGTTACTGAGGTCAACAGTGTTTTAACAGCTTAAGAAAACATCATGTTAAGCAGTTGTTGTGTAGTGTTAGTGCCTGTATTCAAAGATCTGTAAATCCTTTTATAGCAGGTTTCAACTTGTGCTTTGAGTTTTGTTTGTTGGGATGTCCTTGTGTACATTTGGATAACAGATTGTGCCTTTGAAAATATTTATCAGAACAGTCACTCATCTAGATACAGGTGTAAGTTACCAGTTTTGTCTCCCTCCTGCTTTAATTTCTTCATGTCTCTCCATCATCTGACTCCTGGATTGCTTCAATGTTTCTCTTTCTTCCTTAAACTGTTGCACCTTCTTTACTTTCTCCCTGTTTTACTTTCAACACCATTACATCCTGCAATTCCTCCTAGCTTCTGTCTCTTCTCTCCTAATTCCGCCACTCTCTCTCTGGAAACAAAAATAGCCTTCCTTTTAAAAATCTCAGTGAGCATGAAGCGGAACTTTAAAGCTGGAGTGTGGGACTTCATATAAATAAATGAACATCCATTACTTTCAAGCCCTTGCCAAATGAGTTCACACAATGCTGATTAAGCCTATCACCACCAGGTAAATCTCTCTGTATTTCGCAGTATACCACAGTTTTTAAATATGGTGTCTGTGATGACATTCCCGCGCTGGCGCACCGGTAGTGATGCATTTTATATCAACCAGCAATGACTGGTTTGTCAGAGCTGAAGGGCACCAATAGAGCATCATCATCAAATGGGCAGTCGTTTCCAGCAGATTATCTTATAATGTGCATGCAGCCTGAAAGATCATTACGTGAAGCAACTCTATCAAGTGTTCAATTTGTTTGAGGCTTGAGTTCAATTTGTTCACTCAGTCAGATGAACATTTGAAATCCACAAGAGTCCACTTGAGAACTATTCAAGCTGCTCTAACTCACTATGCAAATCCACACCTGAACTTTTATCCAACCAAGGTGGCTCTAAAGGAACAAGCAAGCACTGAAAGTAGAAAAGGTGCAGAGCCCACCCACATCAGCATCATACAGTGGAACAAGACTAGGTCAAATACCTTGTGTACAGTCAAAAAAATGATATCACCTCTAACTTGATGCTTTTTGTCCATGTGACTTGGTGCTGGATGCTTACTGAGTTTATTAATTTGGTTTTGTATGTTTTTCTGTGTGATTATGTGTGCATATCAGATGACTAGACTGGTCCAGTTGTTACACCACACTAGCCTGAGTCAGGCATTGTTTTCCAAGCCACTATCCCTGATTGGGCCAACAGCCTGCTGAACCTTCCAAGATGGACACCTTGCGTCTTTTTATTTATTTTTTATTTTTGTTTGGTTTGTTTCCTTTCATACTTTCCCACATTGTCTACTCTCTACTGTCTCTATCTAGAAACTACAGCATTGCTTATCTATAGTGTTGTGTTTACATTTTTTATTTCGGTTTGTTGTTTTGATTATTGTCCAACCCCCACCCCCCTCTCTCTTTTCTGCTACACCTGCAGCTTGTGTGTGATTGAATTCTGTCCAGGTTGCTATTGCATACTGGTGGGATGTGTATCACACATGGATGCTAGGAGGATCACTAACACTTTACTCTCTTGTCTCCTACTCCTGTTTACATAGTGAGGGTCTAGTCATTCTGAAAGTGAGGCCCAGTAATGAAAACTCATTTGAACATAGCATCTTTTAATCTTTCTATCTGCACTTCTGATCTATGCTGAAGTTTGCAAGATTTGAGTGAGTTTCCCCTCACATTACTACACTACAGCTCTGATATGGATTTTTTGTATTTTTAATAACACAAACTTGATCCATTTAACATCATTTTCTCTTTTAACTTGGAAATTCATGACACATGCATTAATGCTTTCTGTCATTATTTGTTTTGAAAAGTGTTCAGGAAACCTGTCGCATTAAACAAATGGTAATTCATGTTCAGAGCCTCCAGCTATAGTGAGCTGAATTTGTAGTTATTTTGTCTCTTATAAGTCTTAATTTAGCCCTCTTGTTGTTCTTTTCTGTATCTGATGTTGTGTGTGCTATTAGTGATTCAGCCATTGAGGTTGTCTTGTGTTGCACACCTTTCCTACACTGCGAAACGATCGCCCCCCCCCAACCCACCCCCCTCCGCATGCTTGATAATGTATGGCTCATGACCAATATGTTTCCAGTACAGGTGACCCATGCATTGTTTGTGAAAAAAGTTAAGGTTTTTGAAGTTTATTGACAATAATAACTGAGATTGATTGAGAAGAATAATTTTATAAAAAAACAAAGTAAGGGTGCTTGGTCTCCAGTATACCATGGGTAGACAGTAGAACATATGTAGGCTGTATGGGGATGTGTCTGCTCTCTTTCTCTCTAGAATACAGTGGAATAATTGTGCGGACATAGTAGAGACAGAGAAGAGTCCCTCTATTGCTTTCACTAGTATCTGCTTCTGTTCTGCAGGGAAGATCCCAGAAGACGCCACTGTTGGCACCTGCCACCCCAGTGCCGAGTCTGAATCCTGGCAGGGGACTGCTACCTATTCCTACTCTAGCTCCACTTCAGAATGTGAGTCAGCATTTTGCAGTTCTCTTGTATTCTTGTCTATCATGCAACTTAAACATAACATGAATATGTATGTGTGTGTGTGTGTGTGTGTGTGTGTGTGTGTGTTTGCGTGCATGCATTTCACACATGTAGCTGAACCTTCCCATAGTGAATCGGATATCAACTAGTCTCGACCCCACAGCATCAGCACACTCTCAGTCCCCCCTCATGGGAAATGTAGATCCCTCAAAAATCGATGAGATCAGTAGGACTGTCTACGTCGGCAACTTGAACTCACAGGTAATTTAATCAAATCTGTATCTGATATACTGTTAGGACTGTGTTCACACGTCACCTTTAGTCTTCTGCAACAGTAAACTAAATATCTTTGGGTTATGGACTGTTATTTGGGACAAAAGAAGACATTTGAGGATGCCATCTTGGGCTTTAGGAAACAGTGATCAATATTTTTCACCATTTTCTGGCATTTTATTGACCAAACAATTAATCAAGAAAATAATTAACAGATAAGATAACTTTTATTGTCACTGATTTAATAGACCAAATTATTAATCAAGAAAATAATTGTTAGTTGGGGCCCTATTCTTGGGGATTCAAAAGCCTAACTGAACAAATTAGCAAAATTCATCTGCTGATCATGGCAACTGTCAACACAGCTGCCTACTATGGTTGAAAAGAATGCTGGTGAGCATGACCCAAAACTTTGTTATCCATTGCTGATGTAACCTCAACAACATCTTAATTTGACAGCAACCATTTTTCCATTCATATTGCAGTGCATGATGCCTCATTTCGCTCCTTTCTTTCAAGCTGTCTATCATTATTCATTACAAATAAGGATAAAATACAGTCTCAGCTAGTAATGCTCATTGCCAGATATTTGTTCATCAAGTGTTTGTGACCAAAAGAGAAGATAAATAAAGCCTGTCAAGTGCAGAATGACTCGTTTTCAGTTACTGGAATGAACTTTTCCATCTGGGACCATGTGGTGTTGATGATGTGGGATAACGGGTCACTACAACTCTGAATGAGTTAACTTTCAACCAAATTAATTCAAGAAACAAAGCTTTTACATTCTGTACTTTGCAAACTTGTTGCCAGTGAGTTTAGGTTCATCTCTGTTTCCACAGACCACCACTGCAGAGCAGCTGTTGGAGTTCTTCAAGCAGGTGGAAGATGTAAAGTTTGTGCACACGGCTGGAGATGAGACTCAGCTTACATGTTTCGCCTTCGTAGAGTTTGTTGAGCAAGACTCCAGTCGCCAGTTCCTGAGGGAACCACAAGAGGCGCTCTCAATCCAGAGACAAGAGACACAACCATAGTCACTCTAGGTATGTTGGGAATACACATAACAACAACATGGAGGATTTGTTTTTCTTTGAAACAAGACAAAATGCTGTTCAGTGCCTTGATTTGATTTGATTTGATTTATTGAACAGCTAAGTGTGCAGTATTCAGCATAAATGATGCAATGCGCCAGAGTTAGCTTGAAGCTAATTTACATCTGTAGTCCATTACAATCAAAACATACAACAGCACAACAACATGCAGTACAAAGCAAAAAAAGAAAACCCAAAAAACCCCCCCACAAAGAACACACCATACAAAATACAAAGCTACACACAACAGCACATCACATACACCCACAATGTCAATTAAAAATTAATAATGTAAACTAGGCTCAGTGGTCACACAGCTGATTCGTCTTTAGTTGATTTTTTAATTTGGCCTTGAATGTATTGATAGAACTACGGTTCTTCATATCATCAGGTAAGGAATTCCACTGAGTTGTGGCTTTCACAGAGAAAGCTGACTGCCCAAATGCAGTGCAACGAAATGGTATGATACAATCTTGTGTAGAGGATATTCTGGAGGATCTGATAGAACTTACTGAGCGAGTGTACACAAAGTCACATAGTGGAGGAGGGGCCAAACCATTTAAAATTTTATAAACTAGGCACAAATTTGAGAATAATCCAAAATTCTCAAAGCTCACTAAATTGTATTTCTCCAATACCCTACAGAGATGGAAATGCATTGGCTTTTTGTCCAGAGTTTTTAGAATTAGTTTGTGTAAAGACTCAAGAGGTTTTATGGCTGTTTCTCCAGCCTGCCCCCAACATGTGATATAATAAGACATATGGGAAAGAATCATAGCATGCATAAATATCTTGACTGCGTCCAAAGAGAGACAGTTTCTAATATGTCTAAAATTTGTTAAGTTGTACTTTATGGTTTTAACTGTTTTTTAAACATGTTTCTTAAAGTTCAAATTTGGATCTAGTGTCACATCAAGATATTTAAAATCAGTAACTATGTCAATTTTTTCACCTTTGATGAGAATATCAGCGTTAGAAGGTTGTACCATGGTTTTGTCTTGTTTACATTTAGACTCAGACATGACTGATGAAGCCAATGTGTGTAGCTCCATCTGTTTTTGTGTAGTTTAACTCAAGTTACTGAAGTTCTGAAATAATTAACATATCACATCATTCACTAATGTATTACCAAGAGGACATCTACTCTACTGCAGTGTCACTCTCTTATCTCTGCCCTTGGCGGTGGGGCTCTCCAGGTTCATATTGAGCACAGTGACTGCCTGAATTTGGCTCCTGTTGTCTATATCTGGCACCATGAAAAATGATCTTACTTTCTTGTGAATCTTTTAAATAAACATGGTCGCGCGCACAACTTCAAATTTTTATCACTTTTCTTACCCCTAGTTGTTTCATATCCCTAATGGTTAATGCATGTACACGCACTGCTGCTTTTTCACAAAATAACTCATATTTTCTCTAAAAATGTGCTAAAGCCAGTTAATGTGTTGATATCAGGACAAGACAAAGAGTAAGTATCAGCTCAGGAGCCCTTGAAGGAAAACCAGGTCAGACTGTACTGTCTCAATGACAAAAGGCAATTGTTTCCTAATGAAAAGTGCAACTTCTCTACTTCTAGTGGAATATAATGCAAAATACATCTGACCTACCCAGTCTTTTTAAAATTTATTATGCTACACCTTACTCAAACGGGTCTCCTGGAGTAAAGCAATATCTACTCTCTCTTTTTTAAGAAAGTTTAGTATTTTCTTCTTTTTGATTGGATGATTGGCACTAGGGGCGGGAATACAGTTACAGAGTAACTGATGATATGATACTATCATGATACATTGCCCACAATAACGATGGCATCATGATACAGCGATTCTGCAATACTCGACACATTGCAAGACAATTCATCTACGATACATCACTATATCTATGTAACAGAAGAAAGAAAAAATACCCCTAAACAGGCAAAAAGCATGTATTTATTTATGTATTTATTATTGAACTGTGGTGTCAGTTTCACAGAATTTGACAACTGAGATGAAACAATAGAGTCTTAACACACTTAAGGAGGCTTAACACACTACACACACTGACTGCAACTTGTCCACATGTGCCATCACTCTAATAAAACAAGACAGGGAGAAAAATTCTGGGTTTTATTAAATCAGTTACAATTTGCAATATCAAAAACACTGAAGAACACTATGACGGTAGATTAACTTCATAAATTGACTTCACATAAAAGACGGAACCGCGCCTCGAGACTGTGGACATTTGTGTCGTGGTTTCAGTCTCGGTGTCAAAACCTTTACACTCCTAATTATGTCAACAGCAGTCAAAAAGATTCTTCCCGCAGAAATATTAGTCGGCTACTTTGTTGGCTACCTTCATAGTCAGCTATGAAAGTAGCCAACAACAAGGGAGCTCTGGTGCTCTTGAATGTCTTCCTGAGGAGGTCAGCAGGTGCAGAATTCCTCTTCTTTGGTGTGTGTGCAGTGGAGGGATCATTCATTCAATCATCCATCGTCACTGGTGTCAAGACATTCAGCAGCACTGTGCTCAGTAGTGCTCTCTTGAGAATTACTCTGCATTTCCAGGTCTGCAACATCCTCTTGTAAGAAAATGAACAGTGGCACACCTTTTACATGATTATTTAAAAACACGCTCACATCAAGTCAACCATTTCTATTAATTTAAAATTTTCACACATGACTTTTTGCATATGGGTTGGATACATATGGAAGGCATCTCTAGCAGCAGTCTGATGGTTTGAAGGCAAAATTGCAACTAAGAATTCAGATGACCTACTACTGTTTAAAAGATGTAATTACCTGCAGAACAGCAGCCATTGACATGCCAAAGAGGTTTAGGAATACATCTCCTGCATATCTTGGAACAGGAAGAGCAGACGTTTAAACCTGGGGTCTGAGGCTGATGAGACATACAAGTTGTTTTTCTCCTCTGTGGAGCCATATCTCTTTGATAGGTCTTGATGGATGGTGCTCTTTATCTCTCTGACAAGAGGGGAATTCTCAATGGTGCCGATTATGTCACTCAAAAGTTGGGCATGAAGTGGAGCAATGACAGAAACTGTTCTGAAACTGGGCTCTTCTCCTCGCACATGATGTTTGTTGCCACCAGCATTGGCCTGAGGGCTTGCAAAACCTCTGTCACAATCTGCTCCTCAGTCTCTCTCTGCATCCACACACACTCTCATCCCCAGCTCTCTGCTTTGCTTCTCCCTGTTATTCTCCTCCAGTCCACCAGAGACCCTCAGCCTCTTCTCCCTGTTATAGTGTGTTAGAGAGGGCTGATTTGAGTTGTATCTTTAAAAGACTATCTGGCATGATATTATTTAAGTTGCCATTATTAGTTAGTCTGTCTTTGTCTCATACAGCTTATACTCAGTCTTGGTTATTAAGAGGGTTTTTGGTTTTCTGTTTATTACATTAAAGAGGTTGTAGTGTTGGTTGTGTATTTGAGTTGTATTCATTTGTATTCTGTGGCAGTCTTGTGTATGTTGGTTTATTATGAGGAGGATCTTGTTTGCTGTTGCTGTTTTTCCTCCTTGTGTTCCTGTGCTCCTCCCCAGCCTGCTTTTCACTCTTATGTCCTTCTACACACCTGCCCTGCATCAGCCTCGTCAGCCCTGCCACACCCCCAATGTTTCCTCCAGCCAATCAGCTTCTTGCCCATTCCCCTGTGTTTCCCCCAGCCTATCGGCTCCTTGACTGTTCCCCCTTTTCCTCAACCTCTTCAGCATTTGAGATGTCTGTCTCAGTCAGGGTGCAGATATCAGAGACACTCTTTCTCAGCTTTAATGAAAAATAAGGATAGAATGGAACTTTCATTAAAAAATTAGTTTAATGTATATTTTGAATGACAGAGCCTAAAATATCAATAAATGATCTTTCATTAAAGTGCTATGCTGCTCTGTTCTTGCATTAATTTCAAGTTTAGCCAAGTTGAATTTCAGTAATGACTGTACTGACAGTAATGAAGTTGTGAATTATATAAAATATTTTGTGTTGTGTGTATATATATATATATATATATATACACACACACACACACACAATTTGAATTATTTATATTTGAATTGATGATTCATATTTTATACTAAAATTCAGCTTGCCTAAGCTTTGATGTACGAACAGAGCAGCATAGCACTTAAATTAAAATTCATGAATTAATATTTTTGGCTATAACATTCACAACCTCATTATTAAAATTGAATCTATATGATATACAAATCAGATGCATACATACATATTTTAATACGCTTTATCAGTAACAATGTACATCCACACTCACCTCAGGAGATAAGAGTGCAGCACAGACGGCAGACTGCTGCTCGAGAAGCCGGGAGAGCATCTCATAGGCGCTGCTCCATCAGACAACAACATCTGTTATGAGCTTGTGTTGTGGAAGGTCAAGGATCCTCTGGTTTCTCTTGAGTGCATCAGTGGCTGTGGTGCTTCTGTGGAAGAAGATGGAAATCCTCTGGACCTTGGCAAGCAATTAATTAATTGAGAGGAAACATAATTAATCAATCTTATATCTGAAACTCACAGACTCTGAATATAGTGACCTCCATCTCTGATATAAAGGAATACACAGATACAACTTGGCTATAAACCAAGATATTTAACTACCAAGGGATAGAGATGAATGGGAAACACTTAGCATATATAGATATATACACATATATACAACTAAAATGAATGAATGAATGGATGCATGAATGAATGGGTAAATTAACAAATTATTGCAGTCAGAATAAAGGAATGAACGAGTTGGTGAGGGGCCAAGATTCTAACTACAGCCAATAAAAATTACATTTTTAAATAGCTCTTTGCATCAACTCTCAGACAGAAGCATAGTAGATGGTTTTCCTACTGTTTCCGTGGTGATGAAGGGCAGATGATGAGGCGAACTTCCTGGAGAGCGCCCAGCAAGGCGCAGCAGACTCAGAGATCTTCGGGTCACCAGAGTGACAGCCAGATGAGAAGGCTGTAGCAGGTGCAGTGAAGCACTTTGGGTCACTGCTTCTTAAGAGGATGAACTCAGTCTCAGACTAGCTGAGGCCGCATCGTGGACACACACAGCAGGGAGGGGTCATTCAGTGGCAAGCTGTAGACTTGGATGAAAATAGGAGATTACGAAAATAACATATATTCAAATGGCAAACGGTGTGGCTTGGCTTGTGGCTTAGGCATCTTTGCAATCTTTTGCTCCTTAGTTGAGTCTCTTTCTGGAGCTTTCATCTCTCAGCCATATTAAAAAAACGTCCTCAACGCATGAGCAACTATCACGGCTGATAAGGCCGAGAAAAAACAGAAGCAGCAGCAGTCAGCCAGGCAACAAGGCAGAAGAAGAGCATCAGCCACTTGACAAAGAGTTGTAAAAGTTTTTATAGTCTAGAGGCATGTTTAAGGAGAAAGAGGATTCTTGGCATTCTTGCATTGATTACTAATTAATTCCTATGTGTGGAGAGAAAAACTGACCCTCAAATAAAAGGGAATAATTTTATTCTTATAGAATATTTAAAGACTATGCACACTTGCAAAATGAATACTCACTCATTTCTGTTGCCATTGCCAATTTCATTACCACATCATGAACCAGTGATATTGATTAACCAAATAAAACACAGAATAAAATCAATATACCTTAATTTCCTAATCTGTAATTAAATCTATGAGAGAAAGCATTATTCTAGCAATAGAACCTCAGCTAAATAACACACATACACTGGTTAATATCAAATAAATCAAATGCAATAATATGTGTGACTTATAATTAACAAATTTTGAAGCAGAGTTTGAATTTCCATAATATCAAACTAATTAAATTGTTCTTGGACTTAACATGAAAGTTAACATTGGTTGGACAAGTCAAGACAAAAATGTATGACTTAAGAGATAGTTGGCTAGCAGTAGAAGGGAGGATAGTCCATGCAGGTTTGGCTGTTTGTATCTGAAAAGAAAACAAAGTTGTTAATTTCCAAAATTGTCCTTTTTTTTTCCATGGCTGGTAGTGAGAAGGCTGGGTTTTAAGTTCTGTTCAATGGTTTCCTGGCCTTTAGGTCAGAGGTCATGGTCATGGCCCCTGGTCATTGGGTCTGTGTGCATGTGTGTGCTCCTGCACCTAAACAGACAGACTGTTAGGCCAAAAGAAATCTTTTTTTTTTTGAAAGAATTAAACATTTCTTCTGTTCCTGGGTTCATTATCCTACAGGTGTGACTCTTGTGCATCACCCTAGTTTGAAGAATGTGAGATTGCATTTACCACTCGTCAATAAAATGAGCAGTGATGGTCACATAGTGGTCACTTGGTGGCCCATGAAGTCCACCCGTCGTAGGTGAGTACAACTCTCTCAGCAGATTCAAATGCATCCTCCACCTTTGCTCTAGTCTCTGCATACAACACTGGAATAGCTTTTTCAGTGAAATATTTTCAACTAGACAGGAAAATGTTTGGTTGAACAAACAAAACATTTCTTCGAACAACAATAGAGAATAAACTCACCTATAGTTGCAGCTGAATGTGAATCTGTGTTGAACTTGATGTGAGTGAGAGAAGACAACCAGCTGTTCCTCCATGTTAACACCTGGTCAGTGTACAACTGAACCTCTGAGCATCACCTCTCCTTAAGTGGTGTTGACATGAATACTTTTTCTCCATGTGAGATGATTGGATGCTGATTGAACAGTGTGAGAATCTTCAGCAGAATGTGACAGAAAGAGATTCACTGGTGCTGGAAGATGATGTCACTTTAAACTTAATGGAAGCTGCTCTAACACTGACTTTCAAGGCTAGAAGCTCATTTCCATCTGTAGTCCCTGGGCAGAGGCCACCCGTGATGATGATGATGATGATGATGAAGTAAATGCTAACAGTCAAATGTGGTGAATTAAAGCATTACACTTTGAAACAGACACAGTAAAGACATCAGTATTAAAATGAAGACAGAAATGAGAAAAGAATAAAAAATACAGGATAACAATACTATTCCCCAACTAGCCAGTTTACCATCAGTTATCTCAACATGTTTAAGAACAAACAATTCATCATGACAAGAAATGTCCAACCAGACACAGGTACTAATGCTGGCCAACATAATCAATGTATCTGAGCTCAGTGACTGCAGGTCTGAGTATCTTTCTGCCATGTTTTCAAACTAGATTTAAAATATTTAAAAGTACTGCGCCCTTGGATACTCAATGGTAAAAATTTCCACATACTGGCTGCAAGAGGTCACTGACTTCCTGCTTTCCTACAGTGCAGATGCTCTGCTGCTTGCTCTCACCTCTGCTTGCATTTTTCTGCTGATAATCTTGTTTTTCTTCTGTGAGAAGTTACAAGCAGCGGCTCCTGGATACTTATAAATCACTGGGACTTCTTGGATTTGGACTGGGACTTTTTAGATTTTTTCATAGATATAGTAGGCTATTGCCATATTTCAACATTTCCTCCTTGGGACTGGGTGAGCATGGTCTACCAACAGTACAAACCTGTACTGCAGTGAATGGAAACGTGGTACTTAGCTAAAGCTAATTAGCAGCAAGATGCCCTTCTCCATAGACGACTACAACAAACTTCTACAGAAAATTGCTGTGCTGGAAACCAAAATTCATTGGTTAGAAGTGAGCATGGAAGTGAATGGACTGTGTGGGAACGACACCACTTTACCATGGACTCTAAACAGTGGACAAGAGCATGCTAACACATGGCTAATTAGCACCAACAAGACTACCAAGAAACAGGAGGGCTGTGTACCAGGTAATAAATCTACAAGTGGTAGCCTAGTCCTTCCTGCAGTTTTAATTTTGACAGCAAATTTTGATCTAGTTTTAGTCATAGTTTTTTGACTAAAATGCCATTAAGTCATATTTTAGTCACCTAAATTGTTTAGGTTTTAGTCTAGTTTTAGTTGACTAAATGTCATACAAGTTTTAGCATTTAGTATTACAAGTTTTTTTTCGACTAAATCTACAGTATTTAGTCAACTAACATCTAACAGATTTAGTTAAAATGTAATGCATTATGTAAGCATTTCTCTAGAATTTCCAAACTCATTATATACCCCTGGAGGAAATGTCTATTAACTTGTTAAAGAATGGTATTAAGGTTTGAACGTGCGATACTGACACAGATTTAACTGTTGTGATATGATACATGTCTTCATGTCATTGTGTTTTATTTATTTATCTTAAAATTAAATACATATTAAATCAATTCTCATGAAATAAACAATATGGCCTTGCTTTTTCACTAAAGACCAAAAACCAAAAAAACAATAATTAGATGCATTGTTTAGAACAACTTGCATATGACATTCTTCATCCTTTCAAGCAGAAGTGCAACTATCAAATATTAAAAAGAGAAACTGTATTGACTGTAATGCCATTTCACATAGTACCTGAATATAGAAAATATTAACAGTCCTCTGTTAATAATGAAAACAACTATCAAGTAACTCAAGACAAACAAAATAGATTTGGGTTGTGCTCTTTTCTACAGCTAGCACAGGCAATGGAAGTGAATATAACACTTCTACTTCTCAGACTGATGAAATGAAATATTGTAAAAGGCAGCAATGCCATTAGTGCATAAAAACATGAATCAACAGCATACATATTACCAACATACTCTTGGATTGTGCTTATTTCTATATGAAGAAATATCAATACTTCAGCATTCACTGTTAATTATTTCAACAGTTGTAAAAGAAAAAAAAATCCTATCTCCAAATATTGAAAACATATGCCTCAAAGACTGTCAATAGCAGGGAATGCAACCATTCTAACTCAACATTGTCAACATTAAAACAACAACTGCTAGGTTACAATGCCATTAGTGTGGGAACTAAAAATCAGCTCCTCTCTCTCGCTCAGCATTGACAATAGAGGTAAATATCACATTAAACTTAAAAACAGACCAGTAATTCAGAATGAGATTGTGCATATTGTTGCTATAGGAAGTGCTGTCAGTGGCAGTGAAGGAATACAACAGTTCTATTTGGTTCAATTCATTTTAAGGAAAGCACCAAAATCGTGGCAATACACGTAGGTATTTAAACAGACCTGTCAGGTTGAGGGTGTCTGTCAAGACCCAGCAAATGGATTTCTGCTACATAAATATATGAGGACATGAGGAACACATGGGGAAATAAATTAGGTAAAAACAATGATGAAACTAAAGAAGGAAATAATTCTGGACAGCTCCTAACTACTGCCAGCAGCAGGATCAGGACCTTGGAGAGCTGATCAAGTCCTGACAACTGCGTATGATGATTTTTACATGATTAAAATTAATGATTGATGATGAATGATGAGTAATGATAATTTTTGAATAATATTTAAAAAACATTCTTTAACATGTACCTAACAAGAGGGAACCAGCCAAATAAGCATAAACTATAAAAAAAAGGTTTCTATTTTAACCCTCAACATCTTAATGATGGAAATACTTTTGCATGAGATAACAAATACAATTGGAAAAAAACAAAACAAAGACACCACTAGAGCAGACAGTCCCAACATTAGTTTCATGTTCATGTGATCATTAACTGTAATGTAAAAGAATGATAACAAAAATGGCTCACTGCAGATCATCATCAATTTCAGACTCAGGGTCACTTTCCATTATGGTGGAGTCTTCTGAATCCTCAGAGCTGGTTTCTTCTCCTTCTGCTGTGGTGTGTTTAAATGGTGTCATCATATTACTCCCATTGTCTGTTATTACTGTAAGGATCTTTTCCTTTGATCCAACTTTAGCATACCTTTGTCCACATATGCCTTGAGTGACTATGCAGTGTGTGGGTGGGCTACTTGGTCAAGGGCCAACAATATGTGTTCAGGTTTATTTTATTTAACACAAAAGTAGCATTACTTATAGCAAGGAATGAAGCCAATAGATACTCTCCGGGCAGCAGCCAGTTTCTTTTTGATTTTTTGTCTTTCATCTTCATAGTGTATGTCAATCAGATTGCTTATTTTAGTTTTCTTTGGAACAGTAAGCTTCCTATCTACTGTCTCTATCATTAGAACAAAGTCCTCATCTTCAGTCGTTGTGACTGGTAATCCTGTGCGTCCAATCCATTTTGCTGTGGCTTCCTCCTTGATGTGTCGTTCTTCAGAGTCACTTCTGTACTTTGAAGCACTTAGAGGGGCTGTTGAAATATTCTGCTGGGATGAACCAGCTTTATTTGCACTCAGTGGCCCATTCTTGTCATTGGAGGTCTTCTCTATCTGAGGTTGAATAAGGAAAAAAAAAATCAAGATCTGATTTTTCTCTCTCATCACCTACAGTACAGTACAGGACAGCAGTGGTTTCTTTTAGCTTGTATTGTATTTCAAGTTTAGCAAAAACACACCAGCTTGGGTTAGCGGATAAAATAACATTAGCTTGAAAAAAAAGACCATTTAAGTGTGCTTACGTTTGCATGAATTTGGGGATGACTCGTCTGCAAATGTCGCTCCAAGTTTGTTGTGTTTTTATGATTGTCGCTCCAAATATCTGTTCTTCTCTTTCTCCCAAATGTTGACATTTCCATACAGTTTATGAGACATGCAGTAAATGTGAATGTCAGTTAACTTCCTGCTGGGTAGATCAGTTCTATTCAGTTGTGTGCATCTAATCTCCCACTCCCTACCACACAAAGAGATTAGCTGATCCATCGTGCCACTAAAGCATATTTGAATTTGAGTAGTTCTGATTAGATCTCTTCCCAACTTGTCCCACCCTAACATTTTCATCTAGTTTTCATTCATTGATGAAAATGTCAATAGATTTCGTCATAGTGTCATCATAAATTGGTTTTTATTTAGTTATCGTCTCGTCAGTGAAAAAAAGTCATTGACGAAAACTTTTCGTCATAGTTTTCGTCAATGAAATTAACACTGCCTCCCTGGAACTCTCTTGGTGCAAAGCCTAAGAGTAAATCTTTTCCCTGGGAAATGAGAGGATGAGTAACAGGCAGAGCTCAGCCCCCTGAGATTTATGATGCGTCTGGCTGGCCTGCATTATCATCCAGGCAGAGCGCCTTTTCAACTCCTGTTCTTAGTAGGACACAGCCATGGACAGCTGAGAAAGGAAGAACTAGCAACAAACCTCCCCAACAACCGAGTGTGCAACTAGAGAACAGATTTGCTCAGCACAGCAGGGTAAGCACTGAGAGTAACTCAGAAAGTAAAAGGCTACAGGGAAAGGTAACGACTGGGCCTCAAACTCTGATTGTGGGTGAATTTGCTGTAAAAGATGTAAGAAGAATGTGCAGTAAAAACACCAAAATACTCTCAAGGATATGATCTCTGACATGGCAGAAAGAATCCTGCATACCATTGCTGCATATATAACTGTGAAAACCATCATAGTGCACATAGGGACCAATGATGCTGTGAAAAATGAGACTTTATTGATCTGTTGAACACAGTCATCTCCTTGAATGCTGAGGTGTTTATCAGTGGCCTTCTACCACCAGTCAGAAGAGGAGCTGAGAGATTCAGCAGGTTGTTGGCACTGAACATACGACTTTCAACTGCATTTACCGTCCATTCATGGCACTTTACTGATTTAAACTTTTTACATAATCTTTTTAAGGCAGATGGACTTTGCCTTAAAAAGTCAAGAGCAAAATTTTTTTTTATCTTTAACCTATTTTACTTCCTATGTCACCCATCTGTTCCCTCTGCCTGGCAGGTTCAACGTTGGTGGACAGGCTGACAAAAAGTTACCCAAAACTTCCTTTTTAGGTTAGGTGTTGGGCAAAGAACCCTACCACATAAAAAAAAAACTGTGAACAGAAACTGCAAAAATGTCAGCTTTCAAAATACTGCTGTTGGTTTATAAAGCACTGAATGGTTTAGAGCCAAAATACATTTTTGATCTTCTGTTACATTATGACCCATCCAGACCTCTCAGGTCGTCTGGAACAGGTCTGCTTTCTGTCCCCAACATCAAAACTAAACATGGAGAAGCAGCATTTAGTTTTTATGCTCCACATATCTGGAACAAACTCCCAGAAAACTGCAAGTCTGCTGCAACTCTCAGTTCTTTTAAATCAAGGCTGCCACTGCCTTTTATTAAATCAAATTTGAGGCTCTTGATTCATTTTTTGTGCTGCACTGTAAATTTTATTCCTATATTTTATCTGTCTTATTCTATTTTAGCTTATTTTTATTTCAATTTTATTTTATTTCACCAAAAACGTGGTTTCCACAGGTAGATTTTATTCCCTAGACAACACCAATTTCTCTGCCATATATATGCGTAACCAATCTATTTCTTTTTTAATCAGCTTTTTATAAGTAAGCATGAGCACAATAATAGATTGCAGACAGAGAAAGCACAGTGCTGAGCAGCTGGATGAAAGGAGAGATCATTGTACAGAGGGAACCATCCTTGTATCTAAAATAATAGAATCCAAATAGAGATGCACCAATCGATCTGCCACCGATCAAAATCGGCTGTTTATCAGCTAATCGGCCATGACGAATGACTGGCCCCAGTCAGTCTCATAAATCTGATTTTTTGCCAGCTGCACTTTGCTTCACGTACACAGCTGCTACAGCACAGACAACACACACAAAAAAAGCACATTGCACACACAGCGCACAGACAGTACAGCCCCACACACACACACAATGTGCACGTCGCTCACACAGTGTGACAGTCACCACCACACACACACACACACACACACACACACACACACAACATGCACATCATGCACATCATGCTCACAGCGCACAGACAGTACAGCCCCACACACACATGTTGTTGGTGTGGAAGTTCTTTAGCGTGAGTGAAGAAGACACAGAGCTCTCAATTTGTAATATCTTTCAATCCAGAATAAGCAGTGGAGGAACAACCATGAAAACATTTGGAACAATTAACTTAATCACACACTTAAAAAACCATCACTGTGGTGAACATGCCCAATTTCAAGAAGAAAAATGTAAGTTATTTAAATAGTTAATGAACATACAGTTGAATTTCAATATTCCATTAAAGATAAGTTACAAAAATGTTTGTGTATGCTATCAATTATAGCTCTTATAAAGAAAGAAAATCGAAGTCGGAAAAAATTGGAATCGGCAGGTCAGACATTTAAAAATCGGAAATGGCCAAGTAGTAGTGAATGGCTTTACACACTACAATACCCATGAGCCTCAGCTGCCGTTTCTACAGTAGAGAAGCCAGTCAGCATGAGAGTGCAACTGCAGAGCTCAGTCCCAAATATCAGCCAGCTTGTCCATGCAAAAAATGAACAGGACTCTTACATCTGGAATTTCAGACCCTGGAAATAACGACTGCTCTAAAACAATACGTTCATGGATGGTTTATGTCAAAAGTATGTTGATGAAAGCGACATATGGTCTGCTATCAGTTTGTGTTAAGCCAAAAAGAGGACTGAATCTGGTAAGCAGGAAGTGTTGCCTCTGTACCACACACTCCTTTAGAGAAGACAAGGATGAGTTAACACCTAGCTCTCATCAAAACTGGTCTTCTCCATGGGTTTTTTGGACCTGGTCTGGGCCTGGCGCCTGAAGGGTTGAGTGGCTGCTGACTCTGAAGCTTCATTGCTATCAAAAGACAATCCCTCACTGTTACATTGATGGCCAGGAAACAGGACTTACCTCCATCAACATCAACTGACAGTGACAATGACAGCTAATACCCACTTAACACTTACCTGTTTCAGATAATCCAGAGAGGAATGTCTTTGTGAGTTACAATATTTTTCCCCAGTACTCCTGAGGTGTCTAAAAGAAGGTTCAATATATTGCAATAAATCTAACTGATTAACTGCTAAATGTTGGAAGGATGAAACATGTCATCTTAATTAGAGAAGAGACTGATAAAGATGAGTTATTGTGGTACCTTGAGCCTCCAGCCGTTGGAGTCAGTCCTGTTGAAATACCAGAATGTTTTTCTCCCATTATTCAGAAGATAGTTCGCTGGCTGACCCCAGGAGTTCTACAATGAATCACAGCTGGAGATAAAACACAGCATCACAACAAGATATGCAACAGGCATGTAATGTTAACTGCTAACATTAGCCTGTCTGGTAAACCAGCTACACACACATGGTGTTGCCAGCTCCTTCTTTTCACCTGCTAGCAAGCAGCTTCACCAGCAGGGTGCAACGCTAGAGAATCACCCTATTTCCTCAGACACCACCCTGTTCCATGCAGGCTCCTGGTCCTAACAGTAGGAGCTAGTGCAGCAAGAATCACATAATCCCTTCCCTACATCTATGAGAAGTCTGTCTGTAAAGTCTGAGTCCGTCTTTGAGCAGCCAGCACATGGTGTACACAGCAGTACACACATTTGTGAACACATTGTGAAAAAGGTAAATGGACTTAAACTATCCACTGTAATATCCACTGTAAAACTGTGTAGGTCAAAGATGTACCAGGAAGTGGCTCCCGCTAAAACTTCCAGTTGAGTGGTTTAGATGTAGATAGAGTTTTATGTAAAACCTTACAGACTGTTTGTGTCTGTGATGCCACTTGGCCTGTAAAGCCGTGCAGACTGGGGTTACAGAGTGGGATACTATCTTAGCAAATGAAGCTTGTGAGTAAAACGTTCTCACAGCTGAAATGATGGTCAAAAGTGTGAAAATAAGACCCAAGTTGTACAAAACTAAAAAGAATTTTACTTTTAAGCTCCCCACCCAATCATTCTTTAGATAGCAAACTGAGGCTGTCCCTTCAGGAAGAGTACATGCAGCAGTACTCGATCTATTAGTAACAGAATGGACAGCATGCAGAGTCCAGCTATAGTAAATGACCTACTGCTTCATATACATCTTCCCCCGGGAACAGTGGATAACTGAGGCTCATGGCGACCATCACACATCCAACGGACCACATATCAGTGGCCTCAGAAAATGAAAGGCCCAAAATTATTTCTGGAGACCTGAATGTGGAAGAAAAGCGTTACACAGAATGAGGAACACTGTCATATTTTAAGGATAAAAAATACAATCTAGCACAAGGACAAACTGAATAAACAGCAACTATGGACAGGAAGCACACAGCTACTTATAATAAAACTTGGTATGGCCAAGCCAAAGTCTTTCAGATTCTTTCTGAAGGGACGTATCCAGTATAGATCACTCTGATGCTCTTCAGTGTGTCGAATGCTTTGGCCACCTGCAAGTACAAGGTCAGTAATACAATCAGAGCATGTAGCACAGTTTCAACCTGACACAGTGTTCAGTGCTTTGCTTGCTATCTGATGGTACTGTATTCATACCTGTTGGATGATGATTCTGATGTTACCAGATGAATTGGGTAATACAACTGAATGTTGTCTTCTAAGCTGATATCCAAAATCTGGAAGACTTTCAACACTTCATTTCAAACCAATCAAAAAACTTGACAATATTGCACTGGTCCAAGTTGTGGTGCGTTAAGATCTGCAACATGGAAAACTGGAGACAAGTTTGAAAGTATTAGTTGTTTACAGATAGTTCATATGTTAACTTGTATGAAGGTCAGGTCAGTTGAACTGATGGGGCATTATAGAAAGGCAGAACATCATACTGTTGTGCTTCAATCTCACGACAGATAGTTCAATTATTATTCACTATATTTTTACAAAGGTATTCTTGTCAATAACTGTGGCTATTACTGCACTATTTAGCACTAACTGAAAGAAATTGCCTTTTTGCACTTGCACTTACCAAATATAACTTACTTAATACTGGGTACTTAGTATACCTCTTACTGCAAAAACTCTTATAGCTGTTAACATCAAAATCAATTAAGTGTCCTACCTCCTTGCTGCCAGTGCTATCGTCCAAGTGTTTGGGGATATTTACAGCCACAATATCTTTAGTGTCTTTTTTCAAACATTTCAGCACCTTTCCAAAGCTGCCCTCTCCCAGAACCTTCAGGAACTTATATTTTCTGGGGAGTTGGGAGGGGCTCTTGTCACAGGCAGACGATGAGGTTACCCTCATGAGGTTACTCAATTTACTGTCTGCCATTTTTTTCTCTCAGAAGGCTGAAAAGAAATGGAAAAGTTACTTTCATTCACTTTAAAGGACCACAACAGTGTTTTAATTCCTTTGCTACAGCTTGTGTGTACTTTCTCTTTTGTACCATCCATTGGCTTCCATCCTTTGAAGACATGTAAAACCACTGCTTTGGCCCTTTACATAGACTATTATGTATCTATCTCACGTTACACACCTCAGTGTTCACCTGTCTGTCTGAGCTCTTATCAAAATAGAGTGCATTCCCGCCAGGTGTTAGAACTTAATTGAAAGCCCGGTGCATCTCATACAGATGCCAAAGGGTACCTTGTGCGTGGGTATCAGACGCCGAGGGGCATGACAAAGCAGTGGTGTTTGACGCCCTGGGACTGGGAACAGGCTCAAATATTAATATACATCGATCCAAATATGCTGACAATAGAATGAAAATAAAATGGATGTGTTCTCATGTGTGCTGCAGCTGCTGGCATACCAGTGCTGCTACTTATTAGTATAAGATAATTATACATTTAAACTCTGCAGTTCTACTCATCCTCTGAATATTTGAAAGTCCTCATTTATGCTTTTAAGTACTTATAATATCCTTAAATAAACAGATACAAAATCAGGTTTGGAAATTTGCTGGTTAGAAAAGCATGCAAGTTCTACCACTGTTTCGTCTAAATATTTAAATGATGGATGCAGTTATCCACATTGTGCCAGCTTTGTGTAAAGTAATCAGAGCTGTGTGTAAACCTGTTTTAAAATGTTTTCACCAACATGTTTTGTTTGTTCATGGCATACAGGATGTTGATGCAGAGGACCTCTGGTTGTCAGAGGATATTTTACACACTGAATATATGGACCACGTCCATGTGCAGAACTGGCGACTGAAAATATTTAGAGAGTCTAACCTGTCTAACTTGAGTTCAAACTTTTATGCAATGAAAATGTCTGGACAGATTTGATGGAGCTCAGGATGCATCGTAAGGATAGAAGCATTACTTTAAATGATTTTATTGTTAAATGTGGAATCTATGAGTAACAGCTTTCCAGACTGTTTAGAAAATTCAGAACATTAATTATCATAGATCCTGAAAGATCCTGTCGCCATGTTGGAAGATTTAAATAATTAATGAAGTTTCCTCTGCTGTGCCATCTGCGCGTAAATGATGCACAGCCCCTCACTCAAACCAGACTGTAGATGAAACACACGCATCATTCCTGCTGCTGTGTGATGACCACAGCTGTTTAATGAACATGGAAGAGATCCGACATTCTACAAGTTGTTATGGGAAACTTACTCATCCAACAGAACATATTTCACTTCAGTAAAGTGAAATAGGTTCCATTACTCTTTGGTTAATAATGTCATCAGGGGTTCATCATCAACAAAAGGATGCAGAATCACTGTCTATCTGGCTAGCTAGTGTTAGTTGGGAACTTTTTATGCAGTCTTACTGTCACAACATCTCCTAGAGTCACTTGTTAGCATTTAGCAGGCATGGACCTGCAAAGCTTCCAGGACATTTGATTTTTTTTAAGAGCCCACAGCACTTTGTATGACCTCTGGTGTGTTTTTGTGCCTTTTGGACTGGTCTTTGGCTAATAGCAGGATGTTTTAAACTTCTCATCCACAGTCTGTGGCAGCGTGCCTTGTTTTTGTCAGCTACTGTATCCTTAATGCATTGTTTACTGTAGACTCAATGTGCCTGTGCAGCACAAGTGCAAAGCTGATAAAAAGCACAGCATGTTAACCATTTTTTCAGTATTGTAGACAGGGCTATATGCTGACTTTGTTTTTATTTAGGAGCACATGTGCCCCAAGTTAAAACTTTTAGAAGCATGGTCCAAAACTTAGCATGGACAAATAACATTTTTGAATGTTTGTGTGTGCAGACATTAAATTTAGAAATGATTATGTACATATTAAGTTATAAAATTAATTTACTCATTAAGAATATTGATATGCTAATTCTTCTGTAAGTCTCATTTGCCTGCTGACAGCAGACTGTAGTCTTGGGATAGACTGTCCTGGATCTACTGATAAAGCATCTCTGCAACATAAATGCTGTTGTGCCTAAAATTGACTGCTGAAAAATTGAAGTGGCAAAAAAGTGCTGAAACTTCAACTTCAACAGGCCCTCAGAAGTTGAAAGTTGAAGGTTCCGTCAGCTTATTCCAAGGCCTTACTTTTCTCTGTTACTTGTTTTGCATTTCTCACATTAAGACTGCAGAGGATGAATTCAGCCAAAATCGACATATAATAAAGATGCAGGTAGAATGTAGAAAGAAACCTAACATTGCCATGCTCTAGGATAAAATGAAGAGACCTGAGCAAGAGAGGTGTTTGTGAAAGGAAGACGCACCCATGAAATACTGATCCTTTACCCTCCACTGCACTTTCCAGCTATTGTAAGTAGATGCTAACCCTTTCATCATGCGTGGAAACATAAGCAATAGATTAGAAATGCAATCTCAAACTTGATCTCTCTTCTAAGATCTCTTTCTCAAAAACAGATTTTTTCAGAAATGATGTCGAAGTACAAGATTGACATGGACAGAAGAATTCTG
This sequence comes from Thunnus thynnus, assembly GCF_963924715.1. Classification (NCBI taxonomy): domain Eukaryota; kingdom Metazoa; phylum Chordata; class Actinopteri; order Scombriformes; family Scombridae; genus Thunnus; species Thunnus thynnus. The sequence goes on from NC_089528.1 coordinate 5,071,296, forward strand.
ACAGCATTTTGAATGAGTGCAGAGTGAATTTTGATGGAGACAGGAAGAAGAGGCATAGCTGGGGTTCTGCTGGCAAAGTATAACACAGCACTTCCATCACATGCTGAAGAGGCATGCAAAGGTGAACTGTAAAACTGTTACATAAGTTAGATTAAGGTTTGACCCGTAATTTTATTAGTTATAACACTGGTGCTATTAATTTTATTAGTGGTACATAATTTGGTCACATCTATTTTATTTCTTGACACATCAAGCTCCCTACAGCTGTTATGCGACTGCTGAATTACTTAAAAATCCCATCTAAATTTAGTGGTGATGTTGGCACAGATTCTTAAGCAAAGAGCATCTTTGATTTTTCCCTTTTAATGCATGCTTGCTTTGTTATTTTTCAATTTCTCTTTTAATGTGAAGCACATATTGCTAAGTACTAAACATTTGCATGAAAATGTGCTAAAAATTAATTTGGTCAAAGTATCAAAGGTGCTGGGACATTGATTTTGTCACTGGTGGACTCAGAGGAGGGGCAAGTGCCCTATAGAGGGCCTCTGTATGTGACAACCTGGAATGAAGTACCTTTTCAGTGGAAGAAAATGTGATAGTACCTTGTAAAATACCCCAACAAGATGTAATGCTGTGCCCTATGAGTTGCTGTTGTGGTCCCTTTAGGGTGCCTTCTGTGGGAGAAAAACATTGTGAAGTGCCCTTCCAGTGAAGAAAATGAGATACTTGCCCTATAAGATGCCCTTATAATCGAGTAAACTGGCCGTTATGGTAGAAATGAATGTATCCTTTATGTTAGCTGACCATTAGGAAAATAAAGCACCCTTAAGAACATGTTGTGGTTGTTGTAGCTGACATTATTCCATTCAGTTGATTTTGATACAGTACTACTCACTAGTTTGCTCAGTCACACCCCCATAGATTATTCTATTGTCTTTGGGTCAGTGCAGTCTAAGCTGCAACCTTGATACTACTACAGTTTGTGACATAGGTCGCATAGTAAGGCTTTTTGCAATTAAAATGAGTGTATGGATTAAATTTGATTAATGATGCATTACTGATGTATGTAGACTGTATTTTCTGAGTCGGTTTTATATGCAGGCCTGTCCAACATGCGAACATGCTAAACAATATGCTAGAGGGGTAATAGCTAGTTAATTAGATACGTAGCCTACTTAGCCAACTGTGTATTAAATATTTGGCACAAACTGGAAATCAACTTTTTGCTGTATAATAAAACCTGTAAAGGAAATCATTAGAGTATTCTTTATCCAAAATGTGTTTACAACCCTTTAGCTTGGATTAACTTGCACTTGTAGAGAATGCCAAGAAGAGACAGAACATTGAAGACAATATAAAGGGATCTGCAAAATACAGCTAGAGGCTGAAGGGAGGAGATGAGAGAGATGAAGTATGTTTGCATTAGCCATTAGTAATTAGATGGAATGCCCAGTAGGACTTAACCCTCTGCCTGGGCATGTTAAACAAGTTTTACATTTTTCCTGTCCTTTCCTAATGTATCTTGTCATGAAACTGTCATGAAATGTGGAAGAGAACACTTTGAGTAGCCCTGCTAACAGACAAAACTCCTCAAATAAATGCTCCATTGCCAGTGTTAACTGCATCAGTCGACTGATCGTTCTCCAAATTGAAGCTGATCAAGACCCAGCTTAGAAACAGAGACTGTCAGATCTTCTTCTGTTGTCCATTGAAAGGGACATCCCAACTGATCATAGAAATGTCTTTAACATTTACAAACGCATGGCCAAAACAATTCTCCTTTGATTTCACAAATCTCCTTGACAAGACTGCTCAAAACAGCTAGTTCTCAAAATGTTAATAGTTCCATGTATTTACTACAGATGTGATGGGAGAAATAAATATTTAAAACGGTACCCGTTCCCTGTATTTTATTACAGAGATGTTTGCAAAACAAATGTTTAAAAAGTAAATCCTTTTTAATACAGAGGTGTTGTTTTCCTTATATTCTGAATCACCCTATTAAACAAGCAGCTAAAAAAAACCCAAAGGTTTCATTTTATTGCTATATGAATCTGAGAAAAGAAAGCAATTCTTAGCATTTGTGAATCTATATCAATCAAATATATTTTTACTTAAAGAATAGTGAATACTCCACTATCAAAATTAGTGTGTGTGGTGGTAAATTGTGGATTTCTGAGTTGGCTGTGAAATGACTCATCTGGTGGTGACGAGTGTGCCAGTAAGTCATCACATGCTTTTGAAAAATTTAAAATAATTTTAGTACTGCTTTTGTAAATTCTAGTCTTATTTATTTATTTGTTTTACTTGTTTTTCATTGCTTATTTATTGTGTAATTTGTTATTTATTTAATGCTTTTTAAATAATGTTTATTATTAATTTTATACTTCATTATTGTATTCTTATTTAAATTCTTAATGTATTACAGAAAAAAAACATTGAATAAATTATCCTTGAATTAAATTTGATTTGCTGTTGTAATCTTTTGGTTTAGTAGTAGTAGTAGTAGAAGTAGTTGTTATTGCAGCAGTAGCAATAACAGGCCTCAGAGCGCCCCCAAATTAGCTTAAATTCCTTGAGGAACCTCACATATAGGAAATGGTGCTTTGAAGCACCCAAAGTGGTTCCAGACCAGGCTGGAAAAAAGGGTTCCTCATGGAACCTCATAAACGATCTCAAGTTCCTAAGAGAACCGATGTGTTTAAAAGGGTTCTGCCAGTGTGGCAAACTGAGGATCCCTAAAAGGGGCCTTGGGTATCTGTTAACTTTTACTGTGTACTCGGTGCATTATAAGCTTAAGACAACCACTGTAATATGCATCATGGAACAAATAATTTCTTAAAATTAAGATTTGGCCTGATGAATATGACTATATGTGAATCCACAGGTTATTTCCAAGTTTCTTTTCAAAAGCCCCTGCAACGGGAAGAAAAAGATTTTGCTCTCCCTGTAGGATGGTCAGCAGCAGTGGGAAGATTGTAACCCTGCAGTTCTATATGCTGAACAAAAACACAGACAGGACACCAACAGTAAGTAGTAACGCCTGGGACACACTGGATGCGTGAACCTCAGCAGTGTGTGTGCGTCGTTGAACTGCTGCGTCTCGCATGCTTGCAGCATCCACACTGGAAGCGTGTCTGCTGAGGCGCTTCTGCCAATGGCAGCCCTATCTTTCTTTCGTGTTCCCTGTCTATTTCTGCTGAGAACCGCGTGCGTCACATGGAGAGAACAGGCGAGACCTTGAATCTCTAGATGAAGCGACGCAGCAGCCTCGCGTCTCACATGGGCTGTGTGGCTGCTCTAACCTGTTAACATGGGCGCTGAAATGAAAAGCAAGAGGTTCTGCGACGCACATGCGCTGCTCACGCATCTAGTGTGTCCCACGGGTGAGTTAACACTCCTCCTTGCTGGGATGGTAAGACACACCATCACACTGCCCAAGTCTGCTGACCACTTTGAGGTGAATTAAGCCAACCTGGATTAATTAACTAGTTTGTTTTTGTACAAAACTAACTTTGAGAACTGAAAATGTATCATGTATCCTCAATACTTCTACCTAAAATTTGGTGAGGTATCTAAATACACTCGTAAATTCTTCAAAACATAGAATATGGATGAAGTGTATTTTCTTTCATACAATGTGGTGTATTGTGTTTTGTACAGATTTCAAGACTCGTTACCAGTTAGAACCCGAAACTTGAGAATATATCAGGAGGCTGGCCGCAGTATAAAGCCCACGGTATTGTAGCTATGCACTGAATAATTTATTCATGTTTTTATTCTTCATTTCTTCACTCATTGCTCATTGTTTCAGATGGATCGGGACAACACAAACTTTCAGTTATCTCCCCAGGAGCTGAAGGTTGTAATGCCCATTTTTTAAAAACTCTAACCGGAGGAGGAAAGAACACCATCTACACTCCTCCTTCTTCCACTCCAGGATGACTTAGATACATCCCCCCTTCCTCCAGACACACATGAATTCCAAAAGATGCCTAAAGCAACTTGTAGAGTCTGTGGATCTAGGATGCCATTGCAAGTGTTGGCTGTGCTTGAGGAGTCCTGTGTGGACCAGCCATCATCAGGGGATGACTTTGATCTTCATGGAGGGGTAATTCAATTTGAACAGCTTTTGATTTTTCTCATCATTTTAAGGCAGGATTTAACAAGTGTAACCCCTAATATCTTTTTTAAGTATTTCCCTAATGTGACAATTGTTGCTGAGTCCATTCCAGCAGAATCTAAACCAGGGACTAGTAATACCACACTAAGCACAACAATGGGACCAAATTTGGTAGTACAAAACATTTAAAACCAGCCCTAGAAAGATAAAATTGTCATGCAAGCAATTGCAATTATTTAATGAATTGAAGTCATTTTCTTGTCTTTCCGTGCTACTGCTTTTACATTTAGGCTGCATGTCCAGTATGTCAAATGGAATACCCAGTGGATTATTTACAAGCCCATGCCAACTCATACAGACAGGTGAAAATAGATAAATTATTTTTTCTCTGTAAGAGATAAACAGAAAATTCCTTTTTAGAATGTGTGAAATTTGGAATAAAGGTCATGATCATTAAAAGTTAAAGTACTGGAAGGAGAAATTATGTGCTATTAGTATATATGGCCTCAGAGAAAATCAGTAGCATTAATTAAGCATTGTTCTGACTCTGGTTATTTTAATCCCATTAGAATCTGAATAAAAACTGCAAATTCTGGGATGTATTACCTTTAGTAATTCAACAATACAGAGGCTCCCCAGTAATATTAATATTGTTCCCTTCTACTGTATTCTTCTAACGTAACATAAAGGCTTTACCACACCAACTGCAACCTTCTTGCATCAAAAAAAATAGAATAAATAGATCTGAGGTTGGTGTTAACAAGATAAGAAAACAAATGTGCCCCATGGACTTAATGATGACACAAGGTTAACAAAATTGCTGTCTAGCAAGATAGTTCACATGGCATCATATTAAGGTTAAACAAGGCAAGGCTTGCTAGAATAACAACAACCATGATAAGGAAAGATAACGTTATACACTGCTGTTTTAATCAATACAGCTGTCTGCATGGGCTGCGTAATGGCTCGTGTTTCACTCACACTAAATACACATAAACGTGAACTGAAGTCTATTTTCCTCTGTTTATGTATGTAACTACAATTATTGTGTATTGGGCTCTTAGTGCTTTTAAATGTGGGTGACCTACACTCAACACTGCACCTGATGTATCCAGTGTAGACACACAGATGGAGCACTCGCTGCTGCTTCTCTGCTAACATGCTACTCAGACTATGTCTCAGACTATGCCTCTCATAAGTCTATAATATTTTCTCTCCTCTTTGTTGTCAATGAAAAATAAAGAGAGATTTTGGTACAGTTTTTATTTTTAAACTACATTTTAGTCTTTTTTTTGTGACAACATTATTGCATGTTGATTTAGTCACAGTTAGTGTTTGACACTGGTGCCATCTGGAAAAAAAAATAGTTGACTAACATATTTAGTCATAGTTTTCGTTAACATAATTAACATCATTGTGTAATCATGTTTTACTTGACAGTCTGGAGGAAACGCCTTCCTGGGTGGATTAGGGTGACCACGTGTCCCGCTTTATGCGGGACTGCACAGCATTTTTATCCCTTGTCCTGTCCTTGCTGGCTCTAGTTTTCAAAAGTCAAATCACTGCAGGACAGATACTTTTCTAAAATCTGGCTTTTATCCAATGGCTATGTAGAAAGCAGGGAAAGCTGTCATCAGAGGGCTGTGTTTGATGTCAATCAAACTGTGCAAATGTGGGTCAAGTGCAAGTTAACCCGTCACCACCTTTGCTGCCTACGTTATGCCCAATGAGGTAAATTGCGAGTCACAAAGTCAAGCTCTACAGTCAGATTTAGGTGGAATATGATGAAAACTACCACAAAGAAAAGGAAATGCAGCTACTACAAAGTCTGGGAAACTACTTATAACTGGGTGAAGCCAGTGTAAGGTGATTCTCAGAGTTATTTGCGAAATTTTACCGAATTACTTTTCACATGGGGGGGGGTTACATGTGAAGCGACATAGTACATGCGACATGCGAGTCTCACAAGAAATGTGTGGCTCCAAAAGAGATGTGCCGATCTATGGATGCATTCCTACTGAAACCCAAAGATGATTGCCAGACAGATAAGGTAACAGCAGCTGGAATAACCAGTGTTTACCACATTGTGCAGCACTCCCAATCATACAGGTCAGCAGACTGTGGTAGTAAGCTAGCACCGTCCATTTTTCGAGACTCAGAGATTGTGGTCGTATAAAAGCAGCATCCATAGTTGCAGATGTACTTGCACCTGAAAATTGTTTGAGAGAATTAAAAACACCAGTGGTTTAACTCCAGAGTGACAAAAATGCACACACTGCCTTTTGTCAGTGGCTTCAGATGCTTCTAATTATGGCACTGCAAAACTTTTCCCACTGGTATTGACACTGATATTGGACACGAGCGTTGGGTTAGAAAAGCAAGATCCTTGACTTTTATGAGGATAGTGATGAGTCATCTTCTAACATACACCACCAGGTTATGAACAAATGAAAAGAAAATGACCTGCAACTGGACATGATTTCAGCATGCACTGCTGATAATGCAAGTGTAAATTACAGCAAAAACAATCCTGTTTTCCAGAAGCTAAAAGCGAACAGCGGCATCATAAAGGCAAACTGTATGGGCCACATAGTGCACAACTGTGTGTGTCATTTTTCAGCTTCCTCAAAACGTACAGAAGAATTGACAGCAGTGTGTGCATTTGTGGAAGAAGATAATCAGGTTGTACTGAGACATGTACCCACAAGACGGTTAAGTTTATGGCCTGCTGTCAAGAGGCTACACGACAGCTGGACAGCTATAAAGAGCTATTTCTTGTCACTGGGAGAGGATCAGCGCCCAAAGTCACTGTGGCAGCATCTTATATTACACTTTATTTAATGAGGAAGTCACACTGAGATGAGATCTAATTTGCAAGTGAGACCTGAGTACAGAGTAAAAGAAAATAATAATAAAAATAAAATATTATGATAATGGTAATAAAGCAGCAATTTAAAATAGTAGTAAAAGAAAATGTAAATATACCTTCATACAGACAACAGCGTGACAAATTATAAATACGTGAATTCTATAATATCTATGGCGTATGTCTAAAAAAGAAATAAAAAATACAAGCATTTGATGTAAAGCAATTACACCTAAAATCAATAGAACCTCTTACCAAATTTTTGAATTGCCCTATCGATATCAGTGTGTCAAGTTTCAGTCTACTCTGTAAATTATTCCAGACAAATGGAGTGAAATATTTTAAGGCTGTCTTGCCAAGACTAGTATTTACTGCGGGAGTATATAGTGTCAGCAAGTCCTGAGAACGGGTGTTAAAAGTAGAATGTCTTGGGCACAGGAGTGACAATAAATAAGGTAGTAAGTTTTGAAGTGGTCCTTTATAAATGAATAGATAAAAGTGTTGATCTCACCTGACAGAGAAGGAGGGCCAGCCTGTCTTACAAGACACAATGATGGGTGCCATGTGGGTCGTCAGTAATAAATCTAAGAGCTGAGTAGTAGACAGCATCTAATTGTTTAAGATTAGAAATAGGAGCATGTCTGAATAACTTTAATATTGTGGTGTTTGGAAGGCACAATCATGCCATGTGAAATTCACGTATTTGGACACGTATAAGGACAAAGTATATATGAATACTTTTAATGCATTGGAAAGTTCCATGATCGAAATGTATTAATGTTACCTTTCTTTTTTGGATATACTACCCTGGGCTTGCCCTCAATTTTATATGCCATATACTCTTTTTAAAACACCAGTAGTATACTTGAAAGAATGGAAACCATGACTTAAATCCCATGTCAGCAACCTGTCTGTTCTGTATTACTGTACACAGTTTAGTCATATTCAGTGTTGATGAGAAGAAGCACTTCACTTTTAACAGGTATTGGCATAGAAAAAGGGAATACATGAGTGCAAACAGACTATCGTATAAAACCTTAAAGGGGAGATATTATGCTTTTCCTTATTTTCAGACATATATTAAATGTCACAATGTGGGATGTTCATGTTAAAAGTGGCAAATAACGATGTAAACGTATATAGCAGTAATACTTGTGAGCAAAAAGCAGCAACTTCAAACTGCTCTGAATGCTTTCAATGTTTCCAACTTTTTTTTTCTACTTTCAGCCCGAACTGACATCAATTTGTGACGGATTTCTATATATGGACATCTGCTACGTGCACAGCATGCAAATTTGCTGCTCTGCTCCACGAGTAGTTATCCAAGCCATTACTCCATTACACAGCACAGCAAAGTAAAATAAGTAGTTTACCTGTTGGAGATGTGCTGGTCATCTGCACCTCATCATCATCACTGTGGCTGTTTCTGCTTGTACTATTCCTCCCTGAATTATTTCTAATTGATCCGCTGAACAAATAGCTCCAAATAGATCCATATGTTGTTGTTTCGACCGGTTTTTAGCGCCGCTAACGAAGCTCCTCTAATTCAGTGGGGAACACGTTTTTACTTTCTTTGAAGCAGTGAAGCAAGAAATGTTTGGTTTGCATTGACGTAGAGTTACACAACTCTGATACGTAAAGCTGGCCAATCACAAGTGGGCTCATCAGGAGGGGGGCCTTAAAGAGACAGGAGCTAAAACGAAGTGTAACGCCTGGGACAGACTGGATGCGTGAACCTCAGCAGTTCATGTGCGTCACTGAACTGCTGCGTCTCGCAATCTTGCAGCGTCCACACAGGAAGCGTGTCTGCTGCAGTGCTTCTGCCACTGGCAGCCCTATCTTTCTATCATGTTCCCTGTCTATTTCTGCTGAGAACCGCGCGCGTCACGAGGAGAAAATAGGTGAGACCTCGAATCTCTAGATGATGCGATGCAGTAGCCACACATCAGATGCGCCTCATGTGCGTCTCATGTGGGCTGTGTGGCTGCTCTAACCTGTTAACATGGGCGCCGAAATGAAAAGCAAGAGGTTCCGCAACGCACATGCGCTGCTAACGCATCTAGTGTGTCCCAGGCGTAAGAGAAACTGTGTATATTGAGGGGCAGCATAAAGAGCCAGTATAAGATAAATAAGGAGTTTTTTGAACTTTGAATAATGCCAAGCTACTCTAGTGGAGTGAAATGGGCATAATTGGTCATAAGAACTGTGAAACTTTAGCTTTCTTTTATGCTTACTGTACTTAGCCTGGGAGTAGCCCTCACACAACTTTCAGATCAGTCAAGTTAGTAGTATCACTTGATGTGTATCTTGACAACACATAATTGTCTGTTTTAATGTCAGGTGGAGGCAGCCACTGAGACAACAATTCAAGGTCTCACAGAGGAGATCTTGAAATGTGGGTACACAGAATTAATCAGCTTGGAGAAAAAGGACAAAATAATCCAGTATATTGGGGGTGTTGTTGCTTAATGTACTGTTCCAGAATCAAAAATATCACATTCCACACTTTGGCATCATCACCTGACAACATGTTGAAGCTATAAAAATCTGTTTTTCACTGTGGTCTATAATTTCACCGTAGTCACTTATGCACTTATGTCACTGTATTACGTATAGACGTATGCCCTGGTCATTATTGCCTGACCAGACTTTGTGTTTTGTTTATCATTCCCTTTTGCTGCCATTGTGCCATAACTGGGTTTCCATATTTTGGTGATATAGTTGCCTTTTAAAAAAAATGAAATATCATTCCCCAATTTTTGATTAAATAAAATTCATACCATGATCTGGGTGAATACTCTTTTCTGATTGGCTGGCAGGTGTGCGTTAAAACCATTTATTGCACACATAGTTTAATCATTGTTCTAAATTCATCTGCTACCCAACCTGTAACCATAGCAACATTAAAGAGCACAACTGTCAAAGCTTATTGGTTATGAAGTTTTGAAGAATGGGATGCAGCAGAGGAAAAAGAAATGGAGAAGACAAGAAAGAAACCAAGTGAAACACAGCACAAGGAAATGACACGTGAAGAGCTTAAAATGATAGAGGAAGAAAAGGATGACATTAATACAAAAAAGGCGACAAAATGGGCAGTTGATATACTGAGAAACTTTCTCTACTTTTCTCTACAGTTATGGTTAATGACACCTTACGTGAATTTTACGCCTTGGTTCAGGCTGGCAGCGAATACAGTGTGGCAAGTTGTCATGACAATAGTAAGCTCTTGCTTCATAACCTTTCAATTTTGAGTGCAAAACTTCCACCAAAGATTTGGGAATACATGGCATAAGCGGGATAATCAGCTTGTAGGTGTGTGTTAAATGGTTTTAAGGAATGACTTTGATATTCTTAACACACACAGATACTCGTTGATAATCTCTCACTTGGTGGCTATACAGGGATGTACATATATGAATAATGAGTAATGCTGCAAACTTTGGTTTCATTGTATTCCCAAATAAACCATTACACGTTACATTCCCCATAAATTCCTAAAGTTTTGAGTATTTTGTGATTAATTATGTTTGTGCGTGTGTGTGTGTTTGTGCATGCGATTTATTACAAGAAAAGTGCTATTGTCCTCCATGCAAACCTGAGGCTGCTCCTGATTCTGCTGCAGATAAGGGATGGCTTGAAGCTGTATAGCTTGTGCGATATCATGGCCAAATACCATGATAACTGTCAGCCTTTGTTTGTACCAGGAGTAGAAATGACAGTAAGTGCACCATAGATACAATTTTAAGATAAATGTTTTTGTTACATCATGACAGTCTTTTTTCAGTCCTACATGGCTTAGAAGTTGAAATGGTATACTCTGTGTGCTTCAGTTCGGTCTTAAATGCAAAAATGTGACAAGTGCTCACTTTACTTGTATAGTGTAGATTGGACTTCTTACACAGGAAACTTCAACATAAAAACCAGACAAACATTAGCATGACTTGGGGATGTGGCAGGATCAGTGTTAGAGATAAGTATGATTGCAAGGGTCACATTTTATTTGACCAACTGATTAATCAGGCACATGCACAGATAGATCCCAGGTGGTGCTCAAGCACCTGCCCTTTTGGCCTCTGACTAGATAAGTGCCCTTAGTGAATCATGGCATGAATTAAAAGCGTGTTGTAATGCCCAACAACTGTATTTGAGTTTTAATTCTGCAAGACCACACAAGCCTCTGCCCCTTCCTCTTCAACTTGTCACAGCCACAAATTAACCCGCGCAAATCGAGCGCCCTGCAGAGCAGCATGATCCACGTCTCCCTGACCTGCATTCATTGGTGAAAGTAAGGTAACAATAAATTGTCCTAAACCATGGCACTGTTTGTCACTGTTGTTAAATTATATCACTTTTAAAACATTTCAATACAGCTAGTCTAACTCAGGAAATAGCCCAGCATTAAGCTTAACAACAAGTAAGCTAGTTTGGTGTAAAATAGCGTCGTCAATGAAAAAAAGTGAACTCTAGTAGGCTAGTTAGTTCCTTTGTCAGGCAACTGAAACAAATAATTATGCATTATGTGGTTAATAGTCTATGCAATCATATCTGAATATCTCCTCTCCTCACTCCTCCTCTCCTTTCTTCTCTCCTACTCTTCTCTCCTCCTTATTCTTTATCTCGTTTCTTCCTCTCCTCCTCTCCTCTTTACTCCTATCTTGTTTCCTCCTCTCCTTTCCTTTCCTCCTGTCCTTTCCTCTCTCCTCTCCTCTCCTCTCCTCCTGTGTCAGCAGCTCTTCTGTTAGCAGCAGTATTCAGGCTCCAAGGGCTTTTAGGGGAGACAGGTTTTAAGATGCCACCAGAGCAATTAGCAGCAGGCTCTATTAAAGCCTCCCCCTCCTCCCCCTTCACGCCCTGCACTTAAATCACTCTCTGCCAGCCATCTTTAAGGTGGTATGATGCCCTCATCCTCCTATCTCCATCCCATTCAAAGTTGCTCTGATTGGTTCCTCTGCTCACTGTGTGTGCGCGTGTGTGTGGACGTGTGATGTGAATTCATGTATTCAGTTACCAATGCCCTTTTTTTTGGCTTGAGCACCTGCCCCCCCCAAAACGTCTGGGCACGGCCCTGTGATTCATAAATGATTAGTAATCAATTGATTAGATCTGATATACGGTTAATGAAATGAGTCATGGCACAATTCAGTTTGTATGCATTGCTAGATAATTTGAACTGAGAATTGTTAAAACCTTTCCACAGTTCCAAGCAGAATTCAGTGAGAGGCTCAAACAAGGACCAGGTGGAGGTGACTTTAATGAATCATCTGCAGGATTCCCTGCAGGAATTGGAGCAAGGTAAAATGATTTGCTGTTCTGTGACTGAAATTTAATCATCTTTATTGGTTCATAAATTCAAACCAATGACAGAGGTTCCAAAACCCATTACACATTTACAATATCTCTTCCTTACTTTTTAAATAGATATGATCTGTAGTACAAACATTCTGTTCATCATTTTTTCCATCTGCAGAGTAATAAGAACCCTCTCTGACATTTGCAATTCATTTTTGTCTGTATAGTAGCAGAAACAAATTCTTAGCTTAGGTACATGGACTACTCCCATAGTACGTGGTTTTTGTTGTATTTCTAATCTCTGAAAAATCAATCTTAAAATGTTGCGTTCTGTCTTCATTGCCTCTAATTTTCATAGGAAACTGAATCAGGGATGGAGAAAGCTGCACCTCCCTCATCATCTCCAAAAGCATTTCTTGAGTAGATAACAGGGCAAGGTCATGTTCCTGTCCTGCAGGAAGAGAAGAGATGTTTCAAAGCAAATGTAAAGTTCAGTCATCACTGCCAGTCACATTTTAGGGAACATAGGATATGTTGTTGCAGCTTGCAGTAGCACCATCACCTTCCCTGTTCAACACTTGAGATCATCAAGATTTCAAAGTAGTCCTGATGGAGGCATTCCATCTGGGACAAGAATTCTCCAGGGTGTGGATGAATAAGTTGTTCATGCAACTGTTGTGGCAGGTTTGGTAGTGAAAGTAACCGTATTGACTTGTGGGTTAGTAAAAGTGATGGTTCATGTACAACCTTGTTTATCGGTGAATCTGTTTTCATTTCAGTAGTCCAGTGTTCGACATTGGCATTCATTGTATCACCTATAGTTGTAAAAGTTTTAAGAAGAAGAAACACTGCCACATATGTCTCTACAGAGAAATTATGAGTAGTTAAATGTGTATCTCAATCTCCAGTAATCACCCTGTAGCATTAATTGAGATTGGAATAAATTGGAATAATATCTGTGACACAATTTAAGGATTTCTTCAGCTTTATCAGCAATAGACACCTCGTTGTTCAACCGGAAAGTTAGTGCTTAATGTCTGCAATGTGCCTGATTTAATTTGTAGATATGGTACCTGCAAGTGGGGACGTGTTTAACTAATTTACAATATGTGAAAACTTTCTAATAGAGCAGACACAACAATGGTAAACATCATTTAAAGTTGATAGATATTTATATACACAATGCACCAATTGCATTTTTAAAATGTAGTTGCTCATTCAATTAACTTTTGTTTTCTACTGTCGTAATATGATAGCTGTTGGTACTTTTCCAATTCCTAAACACTAAAATAGAGAGAAAAATGGCGGCGTCCATTTTGTTGTTGGTTGCCTAGCAACAGTGCTCCCATAACGTACACTTGAAAGCCAAGGATTTTATCATGGATGTATTCTTGTGCCACAAATATGACTCAACCAATTCAATTTGAAGGAAGAGCACTATTGAAATAAAAAAACTTACTTGAGGTCCTTGACTTTGGCAGTCCATGTTGGCTAGCAATCTGCTACATTCCCGCTCCTGAGTCATGAAGGTGATATTGTTTTCCCCTCTAACACAGCAATAGCAGGTTTGTAGCTATTATGGTAAAAGAAAAAGTATGGGCACTGTAGTATGGGCACATATATATATATATATGTATATGTATATATATATGTTAACTGTCCTTTTATTCCAAAAGTTGTACAAGAAAACAAGGGAAGTTCATTTACAAATTTATTAGAAATGCAAACAAAGTCACCAAGCTGTAACTAGACTTCAGGGTACTAATGTTATCAAATTTAGGTTACCAATTATGCCTTCTCATATGTAAACGGTACAGTATAGTAACAAAATGCATTGCTAATGCTAGCTAATGTTAGCCATTATGCCTTCTTAGCTGGGGGGTGTTTACAAGCTAGCTATGTTGCCTTACAACAATCAACACGTATCAGACGTTGGGTCTCATTTTTTAAAATCATTATTTTGACTAATTTTGAAGTTAACAAACGTTAGAAAACAATACTTACGGTGCACAGTTAACGTTATCGTTGAACTGAATCTCTGACGGAACCATGACCATTAGGTCCGCTGGCGGCAGAACCAGAGGCTGCTGCTGATGGCGGACATGATAAATCCGCTGTGTGCACTGACGGAACCGCACCAGCATTGAGTCTCACCCACTCCTGGGATCGGCATCCCATCCTGAACTCCATCATATTGCTAGGATGATAATCCTCCAGTCTAAAATGAGCACCACATACGACCGCGTTTTAAGTAACAGATGCTGAAATGAAGTCCTGTCTCTTCACCTGCACAAAATGCACCCAGGCACAAAAGATAGCTCTGTTCCTTTTCCTGTTAGGAAAACAGTGGACCCGATGTCCTGACAGGTTGGAGTTTGTGCAACCAGCACAAACACAATAATTTACCATGATGATGATAAATAAATGCAATGTAAAACTACCGAAAACAGACCAACTCACTATACCACGACCGCTCAGACTCACTACCACCTAAGACTGCGCACTAAGCTAAGGCAGAGCTGAGGAGACTGAAGAATAATCACTGTATGGAATGCTCGAAGAAATAGGCAAACGCACCTGCAAGGAGGCAGGGATCATTTCATTAGTCAACACTACACCTGGCATTCTATTGGTTGGGGAATTTTGGGAAATCCAAGGGCAGAGCAGAAATCTGAGAGTAGATGCCTCAAGTGTGCAGTGAAGCAGCCTGAGTGCGAGAAGGGCTGAAGCTGTAGCAGGAAATCTGTGCAAGCAACAATATATGTGAGTGCAAGCTTAGAGTTTGAACAGAAGCAGAGCAAATCCAAGTGCAAGCAGGAGCTATTTGAGTGCGAGGGCAAGGTTTTGAGGGAAAGCATTACAAAATCTGAACATGAAATCAATAAGTTATGCTCTCAAATTGAAAGACCACGCTCTTGAATAAAGATCAGAAAAAAGCCCCATAAGAGCTATGCCTGTGAGGCAAAGATTTACGCGGGATTGTGTGAACATATTTTTGACATGTTTATTGCGTGTTCCGGTTTTGTACACTGAGCTTTGTAAGAAGGAGCAGCGGGACATTCAACTTTTGACCAACCAGCTTTATTGGACCCACTAGCTGCTAGCTAGAAAATCCCACTGGACCACACACACTTCACACTGTTGGCCTCACAGAACCAGATCAAACAACCTCTTTAAAATCTACTGTATTAATCAGTATAAACCCCAGAATGAATGACATTGAGGGTGGACAGAATTAAGATTATATCAGCACCATAAGGTTAGCATGGTGTTAGTGTTAGCTTATTATTTTGCTGTAAACTAGCTAGCAGAGAGTGAGGCAACAAACACATTAAAATCGCAGAATAAAAATTAGCATTTACAGGTCAAATGTAGTGTTTGGGCCACAATCTCACAAAATTATGTTTCTGAAAGTAAATATAACTATAGGTTAGGCTACATTAAGGCAGCTATAAATTAAGCCTAAGTTACAGCAAAATAGTAAGGCATACCTCTAAGGTCATGAACTTTGGCTTGCAAGCCTGTAACTGAATGCACAAACTTGCAAAACTGTCACATCCTACTGGGACTTTTTCTGTTTTTGGACTCTTTGTGTATTTTGTTCTCTTGAGTTTCTGTGTTGCCTGGTTTTGGTTTTTTCTTTGTTTCCCTTGTGTGTTCCTCCTGTGTTTATGTGCACCTCCTCTCACCTGCCCTGCATCACCCTGGTTAGCCCAGTCCTGCTCCTAGTGTCTTCCCCAGTTTATCTGCTCCCAGTCTGCCCGTGTGTTGTGTCACCTGTTGTCTGTTTACTTTAGTTCCTGTTTTATTTTGAAATATTTTCTCCTTGTGTCTTGTCACCTTTACTTCCTGTGTTTGATTACCTCGTGTTTCACCTGTGTCTTATTTTTCTCACCTGTGTCTTGTTTGCAATCACACTCTGTGTATTTATAGTCCAGTTTTCAGTTTGGTCTTTGTCAAGTCGTCTGCTTTTGCACTGTGTTTTTTCCGAGTTTATTCTGCGTTTATGTCCCGTGTTTCTGACCCTAGTTCCTGTGCCTTAGTATCTTCGGTGTTCCTGCATTTATGGTCTTGGTTTCTGGTTCCTACTCCCAGTGTCTCCAGTGACTTTATATTATTCATTAAATATCCTGCACCGTATCCAACCTGCCTGCCGTCTCTTGCGTTTGCATCATTGAGTTTGTAGGCAGACACTGAAATGTTGAGCCTAAAGTATGTAAATGCAAGCTTGCTAGAATTTACAGGTTCAAACATAAATTACATTTACACTTACACATTTACAAAACTAAGGTTACAGATGCAAACATAAATGTACAAGTTTACTAAATTAAGGTTACAGGTAGAAAATCCTGTTTCTAGGCACAACTCTTTAAATGATATAATATTCCATAGTCTTTCATGGGTCCAGCTGTGGTGACAGCAAATTATGACAGGTCCTTGAAAACTCACAGCAGCCATTAGTCCTGTAACTTCAACACTACAAACAGTACCCTGTGGAGTAGGGAGTATGTCAGCTCCGCACAGGTTAACTGTCTGTGTGGTCGTTGAAGTGATATTATGAACTATTTTTTTGTGCCCAAATACACAGACAATGCACTAGAAGTTGGAAACAAAAATTCACACTCACTGGTAATAGGTGTGAATTTTTCGACAAGTATAATTTTGACCAACAACAGTATGTAGAGAAGTCAAAACAAACACCAGAATTTTCTTTTTTCTTTCTTTTTTTTAATTTCAGTTTGGCTTGAAATGTTTATACAGCAATTACAGATACTACATAGGGGGGGTCATATATTACATACATACATTAATAAACATTTAAAATGTATGTTATTATATATATGTAGAGCAACATTACACTGAGTGTTTGTATACCACCTATAAATGCTATATTGTGGGAAAGGGAGTTTTAAAGATAAGTCTCCTGTGGTCCCAGGGCTTTGTCTAACCAATAAATAATACAACAACAAAATTTCAAGGTTTTTTTCCTCTATGCGAATGGTAAAAATAAATCCATCTCCTCTCAATTTGCAAACCTCCTATGGCAAAAACCTCACAGTACTGTTGTTGAGGTTGTAGGTTAATAACAGTTGCATAACATAAGTAGGTTCTCAATTATTCCAATTTACAATAGCAGTGCTGAAACGTGCTAAATTAAACATAAGCTTTGATCTGGCTTTTGGCAACCAAGGTATGTGCCATGCTGCGTTATGATAGGCTGACCTACTCAGATCACATCCAATGGGCCTTATTAGGAACACAGCTGGCTCATGGTGACACTGGATCAGACCAAAATGCTGTATCCCATATTATTTGTGACATGGAACATATGTGTTTAAGACTCTTTAGGTTTAAGAAGATAAAATGTTGCAACTTCCTAACAATCACTACTATGCACAACAGTGCATGATTCCTCATGTGTGTTTGTTGATCTGGGTAATGTGATGGGGAAAAAGCATAAACCAAACTCATGAAAAATACAAAGCTCTGTATGATCATAAATGGCATGTGAAATGTGTAGGAGATGGTTGGCCTCTGGCAAGATGAACATCAAAAAGAACATGAATATTGTCGAACTGCTGCAATGAAACTTGTACAACAGTTCACACCACTTTTCCTTCACAATAACCAGAAGATATTTACACTCATCAGTTATTCACATTACCATAACACGCACAGACACACATACGTACATGTACAGCACAAATTGATTTTGCTTTTAAATCTTACTCCAGTTTTATTTATGTAAATTTATGTTTAGAATAAATAAGGAATCATAAAATCACCATATATTAATTAGATGAAGTCCAATAATCCACAACCACAAAAACATTATAGCCATTATGTCTCCATAATCATTTTAAATAAATGTGCACAGAGACGAGGCTCACATGGGAGATGATCATATTCCAGCATTGATAGCAATTATATTTGATTACACTCACTATCTCTGCCTCCTTTTGTGGTTGAAAAAATGTAAATGCATCTTATATCCTCTATAAACACTTTACTCTAGAGAGGTAATTAATTTAATATATTCTCATGTGAAAAAGTAAAAAACAATAATGAAACAAACCTGCCTTTTTTTTTACTTCCTGCTGTATAATGTGCTGCTCCTGCTCCTGCTGGATCCTCCTGACACACTAATGTGATTTGGCAAAGTGAGATTTGTGAGCTGTTACAGGCATATGAATAATAAATGAATAAATAAATGATTGTTTCCAGCTTGACATCAATTAAGGTTTTTTTTTCATGTAGCCAGTTAAGTAATTTCTTTCAAGTTAATTAAATTTAATTCCAGCAAAACACCCAGTTTGACTGAACTTGTCCTACAAAGTGTATGTTGTTATGTGGTTTTCTACTGTTGTGGGGATGCACATGGTCAGCAGCGTTAAGAACTGACAATTTGGGCCTAAAAGAAGTAAACAACTGAAGACTGTTTTGCTCTACATCCACATATAAGGATGTTTCTGGTAGATTATTGTCTAGCATGAATAAATAATAATAATGGTTCACTTGTAAATCTGCTATGTCCTGCCAAAGACCTTGAAAGATGCAACTGTTACAAAACATAATACAAGTACTGTTGGTACTTTTTGGTACAAATTGAACACATGGTTATGACACAGGCACAAGACATGTACACGCTGGCTGTAAAGGTGATATCTCTGTCTCTGGAGACTGGGGCTGCAGTCCCCAGGCTTCATACCTGCTGCTCAGTAAACCAGCAAACAGACGAGACTGGAGACACACTTTAGCAGACTCTCAGGATTTGGGGATCATAGACTTGGCAACCAGTTGGTTTTGGGCAAAACATACTGTACATTATGAACATGTTGAAGTTTAGGGAGAGAAGCGTAAGCTGAACACACCTTTTTTAATTTCTATTATTTATATTTATCGAGTATCTGTCTGTCTGTCTGTCCGTCTGATGGAAATATCGTTTTTGCCCTCTGACTGTTTTAGGAAAGAACTTCTCAGTGTTTGCTACAAAATGTGGGCAACTTCAGAGATGTTTCTTGTTGGGGCTAGTTGGGGGGCTTAATTGTTTATTAATGTGACTATGGAATTTATAGTAAATACATTAATAAACAAGGATAAGCATGGACATGTGCCATTTGGAAGTCAGTTATACGTGTGATATACCTACTACAAACACTTCTGATTAATCAAAAGTATTACACAATAACAATGTTTTTTACTGCTTGTGGATTTTATTGCTGGGGTACATCACTAACACCACTGCCAGAGGAGCTACTATGACATGTCACAGGTGGTCTCCCCCCATTGTTCTAACCCTCTCAAAGCCTGTCATTCTGTCATTTATATACTGTTATAATGCGGATGTCTATGCTAAACATGGTCAAAGTTCCAAAACATGAGGTGAACGTATGTAAAATGCTGCCTTCTGGTCAAAAGTCAGGGCTTCAGCCTGCTCCAAACGCTCCTCTTGAAATGTTACCTCTACTTCCCCATTGAACTGACGTCAGAATATTCATACAAGTCCACAAACAGACATCCATTCCGTAGCCTTTACTGCTAAGGTGTTTCACATGGTCCACTCTCATATTTCTGATCAGATTATATATATAAGGATGTATTTGAGAAGTTAACATTTCAAGTAAAGAAGAAGAAAAAGTGAATTCGTACTACTATAGTTTGTTGACATAGCCCATGGATGTATTATAAGAACTGGATATGGCGCTGCCACTCAGCCTTGCTGCTGCTCAGCCTTGCTGCCAATTTTGCCCAATATACAGTAGGCAGTGCTCTACCCTCCCTAAAGGATGTCTACACCAGGCGCTGCAAGACTAAGGCTAGGAGAATCATTAAGGATCCCAACCACCTGGATAATGGCCTCTTCTCCCTGCTGTGGTCAGGAAGAAGGTACCAGACACACCAGGCCAGCACTGAGAGGCTAAAGAGGGGCTACCCTCAGGCCACTAGGATCCTAAATGAGGTCACTGCCTAAGACTGATTGAAAGAACACATTTACTGTGATTGTACCTTATATGATTACATGTTACAAATAAACTTGATTGAATGACTGATTGATTGATTGAACTGCAAATAAGGTAAATTATGAATTTTTGATCCATGAAGGTTTTTTGTAAAAGGTTATTTTGTAAAGGTTATTTGTAGAACTTTCCTCAGACCTAGAAAAGTGATTTTAAAATCCATGACGTCATCCCAATGTAAAGTCTATGGGCCGAGCTTATTCAGTGGGCCACACAACCTGGAAGTAAAACCTGGAAGCTAGAAACTTTTTTGGCTCATGCGCCAGGTGAGCAATTCTTATTTGATTAAATAGGCGCCATCTTTGTGTCTAGTATCCAGTTCTTATAATACATGCATGACCTAGCTTCTGGCATAAGTCTGCTAAGGGGCAGCTTCTGGAAGCTAACCAATCAGAACAGCGTGGGCTCATTGGGAGGGGGGCCTTAAAGAGAAAGGAGCTAAAACAGCCCGTTTGATACAGAGGCTGAACTGAGGGGCTACATAAAGGGTCAGTATGAGTTGAATAAGTTTTTATGTAATGGAGTTTTTTTGACTGTAAATCATGCAAAGATATTCCAGTAGAGCCCCAGAATATAAATATAGACCTGGAAATGAACACAATACATCCTCTTTAAGTGAACACATCTCATGTAGCATGAGCATAATGCTCTTGCTAAGGGGATTTCAGTGGGATTCCAGGGCGCCATGGGACCGCATCAACTGAACAATATGAGAAACTGCAGCTAAATGGGGATGGATGGGGATATTGTATTGAAACACAACCTCGGCTGAATGCTAATGCCACTTCAAGATGTGCAAATTAAATATTTTCATAAAGCAATAGATAATGTGTCAGGGATATGCGTGTGTCAGTTCCTCTACCCCCCAGTGATAAAAAAAAAATCAATGAATGCAGCTTTAAGCAACCATAAACACAGCAGGGACACAATAATTATTTTCCTATTTCCTATGGAGATTCTGTCAAAAGAGAATTAGTGCTCGTTCCGATCTTAATGAGTTGCAGACTATTACCGACACAACCAAAGGGCAACAAGATTACAGCTGCATTAATCTACTCTGATGTTGAGAGTCAATTTGATACTAAACTGTGATAACAGCCTTAAACTGATGTTACATGTAAGAGTTGTGTTTGTGTCCTGCTGACAGACAGAACAAAGATAACATTGTACATGCACAGAAGCCAAATGATATTAAGTGAGTCACTTTGCAGCAGCAGCCAGTCTCTGAAAACCTCTTTCCTTTCTGTCTCTTGACACTGTTTCTTATCTGTCCCTTTTTCCATCTACTGTCCTTCTTTGCTCTATCATTCTCCCTTTCATCATCATTTCATCACACCTATTTTTTTTTTTTTTTTTTTTGCTTTTTGCTCTTTCTCACTTAGTCTCTTACTCTTGACACTGCAGGGAATCAGTGAGAGCCAGTGTACACACAAACAGTGGGAGTTATCTCTGTTACTACCATCTGGCAGAGAGAGAAGTAAAGATGTACAGAGACAGTTTGGCAACAAAGTTTGTTAAGATTCTGTTTTCAAAGGGCAATGTTAAGGAGAAAAATGTTTCCTTTCTGCAAAAAGAGGTTAAAACTCAGAGGAAAAAAACAAGCAGGAGCATTACTACATATGTCAAGTCCCCTGATGATATTGGTCTTTGTTTCTGCCTTTCATGTCTTTGCTTCCTTTTTTTATTTGGTATCGCACAGCTGGGCTTAAATTTAAGTACCTCTGTGCAATCAATATGGCTTGTCAAATATATAATAGCTGATTTAAAAGCACAAATTCTTATGAGGTAAGAGAATAAAAGAAATTAGATTAAATAGTGGCAGCAAGTGTCAGTGCTACTTATTATGAACCTACTTGTGTTTTCTGATCAATGCCTTTGTTATATGTTCAGGAGACTAGTTCACTCATTCAATCAAGCATATGGACATTTACATTTTCAAAATCAATGTTTCTTTAAAAAGATAGTGCTGGCATTCGTCTTCTTCTTCTTCTTCTTCTTCTTCTTATTATTATTATTATTATTAGTTTTTCTAAACAAATCATATAAAGAGCAAAAACCACCTATGCATTTATCCTGCTAACAGGTATTATGATGGATGGAAGGGGCAATAAAGCATGTGGGTTGGGCTTTGGACAGAATTATGGTCTTATAAAGTTGTTATGGTTAAAACATTAGCAAACTGTTGCTGATTTACCTATCCCGCAGGCACAGAGCAATTAGCCTGCATTCTGGTGTTGTGTTAATTAGTGACCTGACGAAACTCCAATATTCACTCTCCTTTTAGTTCTCTTTTGGTTTACAAAATCTCCTGAGAAAAAAAACATTGTCTCTTTGGCTGCGAAAATGCAGAATGCAAATGCAAAACCACCCAGTCTCTACGTTTGTCTGTGTTATTTGGTGCAAGGTAGGTATCGTACCTTACATCTTCTTTGCTGACAACAGCTGCCTAGTACTGCTGTAAACTAAGTTGATGAGAGCAGAGCAGTGAGCCAGACACCAAAGCTGCATGCCAAAAAATAAAAACAATGAACTGAAAGATGTTAAAATTCTGCACAGAGCTGAGATGTAGAGCAGAGTAGGGTGATAATTCTCTGAGGGTTCATCCCTACAAAACCCCTTTCACATTACTCATATTCATTTGATCCATTGTTCATATAAAAATATTGATTAGTGCGGCTTTGAGTCCATACCACAATCTCTCCATAACCTTAATCAAGTAGTTTTTGCGACTAAATCTAACTAAACCTCAACCTTACAGGTAGCAGATCAGAAAACATTCAATCATTTTACAATGAACATCGCCAATAGTTAACTCTGAAACAACTTTGCTGCATTTTCTATCTCTGGAGGGTAACTTGTTACAAAAACATCACTGAGCATGCTCATGAATCTTGTTCTATGTTCATGCTGCTTTACTACATTGACAAGCTATGAGAAACAATCTAAAGTACTCCAGCTTTCCTCATCACGATGACAGAATATGTCGCCCACATTTAACTCTTATGGATTTTTTATGCTTTTTAGCCATGCTACCGATATAGCTTTTAAGGGATGGAAATGTTGGTCAGTTGGTCAGTCTTTCACTTTGTCCAGACTGAAATATCTCAATAACTATTGGATTGATTGCCATGAAATTCTGTCCAGACATCCATCGTGCCCAGACACTGAAGCCCAAATTTGTTCCAGTATTTTATGACGTAAACCTGCAAAACTAACAACATTCTAATCAGTCTCAACAATACCTTCAGCTCAGTGCTATTTAGCACGTTAGCATTATAAAATGTTTAACTAACCATCATAAACATTAACTGCTGAATAACAACATGTTAACATCATCATTATGAGCATGTCAGCTTGATTAATAAGTTATTGACAGTGTGCAGGCATAGAAGTTTAAGCTATACCAGACTGAGGCTACACAAAACAAAACTAGTTATTTTACTTTTAAGGTATTAGATAAAGATAAAAAAATATTAAAAACACAGCCATATCCTTTAACATTGTCTTTAGAGTTAGAAACATGTCTCTCCATTGATTAGTTTTCCTTTTTCTGTAGCTCCCTTCCTTCCTCTCAATCTGTGATTCACAGTAATGTGCATAGAAAAGGAGGATCCTGTTGAACTGCTGGATCAGAAAGGCCAGATGGGAAAGAGAGTACATAGAGAACTCTTGGGGAATTTGAATGAGCGTTGGGGATTTGCTCCTTTGTAAAAATTCAAATGTTTTTCCCTTAGCTGAACATCGATGCAGACACTTACACAGATGGACGAGGCTCTGTAAACGCACACTTAATCTGGGAAACACACACACACACACACACACACACTCATAGGCTTGTTTTGGATAGTGCTCAAGCCCTTTGCATTGTTGTTGTTTTTACGCCAACATGAGAGGCAGCTATCCGTCAAAGCTGCTAGCGAGCCCTGTGGTTCTTCAGAGGATGTTTGATGGTGCAAAGAGTGAGAGAGTGCAGAAATAAAAAGGGCAAAGAGCTTGTTTGAGTAAATTAGTCACAATGTCTTTCTCAGAGATAAAGCAGCACAAAGTAGCCAAACTGTCGCAGGCCTCTGCTTGTCTCTGTCTCCCTCATGTCATGGACATAGTTAATTGTCTCACCAATTCACTGTATATTTCCAAACCAAAAGAGCGAGTGAAGGAAAGAGAGAAGCAGAAAGAAAAAGAGATAAACCATGATTGTTTATTTATGCCTGGTCATAAATGATGTGACCGGACACAGAGAAAAATTCTTTTTGTGGGTCTTTTATTCCCTGACTGCACTCAGTAAAGAACAGCATTAATTTGGTAATTTTGACAGTTTAAGATAATCAGAGTGATAACAAAACAATTGTTATTTCCCCCTCATTCTGTACTCAATTAACATCATCAGGGAAACCAATTAGGAAACAGATATGTCTCCTATTAACAACCTTTCCAGAAACACCTTCCCTAGTGAAAGATTAACATTGACTTTTAGCTCCCAACTGTTTACTATAGTGCTAATAAACAATGGTGCAGGTAGGTCACAAAGAGTATCACAGTACATGAACAATTACAGTAGACAGACTCTAGCTCTCCTACAGAAAACTCAGTCTGATGAATACAATGACAGTATTACTTCAAAAAAAAAAAAAACAGCCAATAGCCCAAAAAACACTATACCCATTGTTCACAATGACAATGCTAATGTTGATATTAAGCAGGTAAAATGTTTACCATGATCTTAACTAGTTAGTACTAAACACAAAGTACAGCTGAGGCTGTTGGGAATGTATTTGGTTATAAACCAAAGTAAGAGACACATCAAAATTTTGACCTTATGATGGTATTAGATGGAAAGTGAAGGGATCCCTTAAGTTGTTACAATTTAACCTGAGGAAATAATCATTTATACCAAATTTCATAATCAATAGTTGAAAGATTTCAGTCTAGACCAAAGTGGTGGACCGACCAACCAACATTGCCAAACAACATAAAACTAACTACAGCATATTTGCACTGAAAATAATCTTTTACCACATTTTATGCACTTTGTACAATGAAATGTTCATAATATAAACATGAATATGACTCATCTATTCAGTCATTGTGGTCATTATCTAAAAGAATGCCCTGTCATAAAAAAATACAGGTAAAATACATTGCACAGTACAAGTTGGGAGTGCAGAAATAAATGGCAGAACACTGGATTTATATTGTACATAACATTCAACTTACATTTAATTTAGATAGACATCCCTTCAGAACTGTGGGCTTTACAGTGGAGCCCAGTCACTTGGATTACAAGAATTAGTAGGACACACTACTTTGTTAATTTAACAAAAGAAGATCATAACCCCTGTTTTTGTTTGAAAATGGTTCCTGGCAATTGATGTGGATGGCCTTCTTGATACTGGCTGTCTGCTGACTCCTGGTCATTGACCTTTGACCCCTTCCCAGTTGATGCTGTGAGTGGCTTTGGTCTGGTGTTCACAGACAGCTGATGTCCGTTTCCGGTATCCAAATACCATCCTTGACCTGAGACAACATGGTTCCCTGTTATCATGTGACTGGAGTGTGACTGGAGAGTTTGGTCAAGTGATGACACCTTGAAGACCATGAGATGTGGTTGACAGCACTGTAAAAACCTAGTAGGTGCCTTGAGTTAATATTATTTTGTCAAACTACTGTGCATCTTCGTTTCTCTTGAATGTATTTCTGTATTCAAAGACAACAGGTGTAACAACATACAAAGCATTGCACCCATACCTTTTACACATTATAAAAGGTAATGAAATATGACAGCATATCTCTGCCAAAAACCCATGAGCGCAAATGAGATCCACACACGCTCGTGTGGTGTTGCCGTACCGAACTGTCCAGCATGGCAGACCTGCGTACCCAGTTATATTTAGGGATACAGTGGTGACTGGGTCCACCCACTTACTGCCAAAAAGAAAAACCACTCGTGAGCAAGCAGGTGAATGATAGTAGTGGTGTGCTTGGGGATAACAGTCACGCGCTCCTTCTCCTTGCAGGCCACACTATTGCTCATGGGAGCAGAGATATTCTATGTGCGAGTGCAGTAAAAGTGCTCGCAAAAATAATACGTGTGCATGGCTGTTTGAGTTATGCGCGCGACTCCTCTACACCCAGAGATTTTTGGCAGAGATATGCCATCATAACAAAAGTTCAGAGATGATAGTTAAAAGACTTCAACTAACTAAACTAAAACAGTCACACTGAAGTTGTTGTAATGTTTCAACTGTACCACTTCTGTCTATTCATCACTATTTATAATATATAGGGTTCAGTTGCCATCTTGACTAGTGATTCTCATTATCAATTATTTTTTATGAGCTCTTTGAGAAGATCATTAAACAGATGAGATGTAGTAAAATTCACCATTCATGTCAGTCCATATGAGTGCTCTTGACCAAAACTAAAAGGCAATCCATCTTATTTTTTTCTTTAGTCCAACACGAATGAACCAGAATGCAGGTATTTTGCTAACTAAAACAAGTGTTTTGTGTTCAGTCAGAGGTCAAAAATGTGACTTTCAATAGACTTGCTGTCCATGTAAATCCCATGATACGGACAGATACAGTATTAAATATATATACAGTGGGGTCCAAAAGTCTGGGAAAGTGGTCTCAGACTATATTTTTTAATTTCAAAATGATTCAATTTGTAATAGACAGGTATGTATTCTTTATTTGTAGTGCTAGGGATTGAGAAAATGATTAACAGTTTAGATGTATGAATGATATATATAAAAACTGCCCTGCAGTGTAATAAGCATTTGTATATGACACAGTGTCATCTGAATATAGGTGGAAGGAACTATTAAAAATGTGCTACCCTAAGTTATTTATGTAGTTTGTAAGAGGGACACACACCAGTGACATTGACATGGTCTCCCATTCAGCATGCAGTTCACTGCAACTGCACAACATATAGGCACACACACACACACACACACACACACACACACACACACAAACAAGCACACCTGAGTGCCAAAGACACTTTATCCTATCCACTATGTTGAGTCAAAGGCTGAAAGTGGGCCAGTGTGAAAAAACAAAAACAAGAACAATGCCCTGTCTCCAGTGTCTGTGAGTTCAAACACTGGCTATAGGCAATTACCCCCTTTTGATTTCACCAGCAGTGTTTCAGACACACGCTCTCTCTGAAGGTTCAGTGGATTGAATTATACAGACCTCTAAGGGAGCGCCACTATGCCATTGCTTATCTTTTGGCCACACACACACACACACAGCACACAACAAGGGGACTCCTTAATCACTACAATAAGTTGGAGACTTGAAATGATTTCTGTCTTGTGTTGGCTTGACACAACACTCTTGATGTTGGTATGAGGTCAGCCACATACAACTTGATGCTCTCCTCTGATTTCAGCACTGGCTGAAGAAAGAGAAAGAGACAGATTTCTACGGACAGGTGAGGTGATATGCTGGTAGCAGCAGCAGCAGCACCAGGAATATTTCCCTCGGTATACACCCTGCACATACTAGACAGGATGATTTTAGTGCATTTTTGTATTCCTGAGCCAGTGGACAATGATCTGGGTTTAAGGTAGAAGTTAAGACATGGCCATAATGTAAAGGATTTTATTTAGACCGGCTATCAATAGAAAATATAATAGAGGGTTCCTTCCATTCAAATAAAGGTTAAAACTGAATATTCCTTTGAACAAAATGTAGTAATTTACTTTCAATAGACAGCTAGATGTCTTTTCACCTGGAAATCACTGAAAGCCCTCTATATAGCTGCTATTACATGAAGTAAAATCCACAAGCCTTTTCTCCCTGAAATCTATTTCACTTTAATTCACCACTAAAGGGCAAGCTATTGCCATGACTGCTATCTGCAGTGTGCTGCTTCCTATTGCTAGCTGGGTACTTCTCTACATATTTCCTGGTCAAAATTCCACCTTTACGATTTCAGGTGTTTCAGATTTTAATTCAATGATGCATTTATTCTGATTACAATATAAGAGATAATGGACTGCAAGTTGAAGTTAGCAGGAAGTGCCCGCTGGGTTTTAAGTACTCCACAGCGTTTCCACATCAAGATATTTTTTCCCAAAGTCATAACCAATTTCAGGCTGGTGTTGAATAACTGTATAACATTCACATAGGCTGTCATCTGGGGCAATCGACAGCTGTGATCAACCCACATCGACATCTCTGCTTTTACTGTCAGTAAAAAAACTGCACTCAGGGCTAGAGTGCACAATCACAATCTGTCTCTCGACAATAAATCGAATAAGCCAAAAATGTTGAACTATTCCTTTAAGCGAAATAGACTAATGAAACAACAGTACACCAATAACCCTATTTTATTTGTCAAATTTTTCTGCTAAAATTGAGATTTGGATCCAACTATTGGACCTTTATTTTAAAATGGACTGTTAGCTCAACAGGCTAACGCAAAGCATTGGCTTCACTCTTTTCCCCTCTTCCCACTGGGTATTGGGTATCTAATTGCAACTCGTGTGACATGACCATCTGTGCCCAGATAGAGACAAAGAGAAAAGATTCTTAAATCACATTTGAAAATAACCAAACCCAACCTAAACCCAATACTTTGTCAGGAACAGTCAGAATTAGGTCAGAAAGCAGAACTCCATGTTGTGTGTATTACAAAACGGTCCAGTATTGTTTGACTTCAGCCGGAAGCATGTATCAGTTGCTAGATTATGCCTCACGCATGCATCACACCATGACATGTTGTCTGGGTACCACCATGACCAGCTCATGATTACAGTGGAAAAAAGTTTTATTCTATATGTCTGTAAAAATTCTTAGTTTTCCAGCTCTGTGAAGAATAGTGAAGGAGCTACAGTATAACCCTGGCTTACTACCTAGTTGCTGCCAGTGGCTAGGACACACACAAAACACAGTCTGACTACCAATATTCAGCTTTGGTGCGGTGAAGTGCGCTGCCATCTACTGTAAAATTAATGGCTTATTTTGGTGGGCCATGAAAAATTTAGTGCATTCAGAATTCATTCAACATTAATTCAGCTCTCCTGCCTGTTTGTGTTTTTCAGCAGACTTTCTCACTCTCTGTCTTAAAACAAAACCATGAAACTTTAACAGATGAAAAAAACACAAAAAGTACATTCTTTATCATAAAAACATGATAGGTTTCTGAGCAATAAAAATACTGCACCATATCCATGCTAAAGTTTGTTTTCGGCCAAAGCAGACAGCTGCTTTTAGAAAAAAAGCCCTAAAATCCACTGTACACTACCTGCTCAGCAACATACAGCAAACAGACACAGTTAGCTGTAGACTAGCTGAACATAGTGGAGCATTTAGCAGCTAAAGAGCCAGATATTTCCCTCATAGTTGGTAGAGACAAAAACAAAGCCAAAAGAGAGTGAATACTGGACTCACCTGGTAGACAGAGACACAACTCCAAATGAATTATAATGTTGCTCCATAACTGCTGGTGTGGAAATAAGCAACTGTTTGCTAACATGTTCTTCATATCAACTTAAAAGGTGATGATATATGTTCTACAAATTGTTTCTGCCCCCCCCCCAAGTGGCCCAAAAAATCAGTTGTTGCAGATTTAAGCACATTATGCTCAAACAAACAAACCGTATATACAGGTTTCAGACATCCAAGGCTAGTATTTCAGTATTTGCCACAGGGTTTCTAATCCAGTTTCTTTCTTCCACTCTCTGTAAACAACATCCCATTGACTATGCAAACAATGCCATGACGAACATTTTGATACACGTGCAAGCCATTAATAAGGGCTGCATCCCATGAAGCTCGGCCAGGTCCATGATATTGTTCATTCTGGCTCAGTGGAAGGGAGCCATCATTACTAACATTAATGATCACTGATGTGTGTTTCCTGCTGTGCTTGTCAATGTTTCTCCTACTTTGACAAGTGAAAATGTCTGTCTGTCTGCACTGCATGATTACAGGGTACAGTCGAAGCGCCTCATACATGCTTGTAACATGATTACACAAGGGACATTTTATGTATGTCAAAGTTGGAGATTATTGGGATTTACATTGGGATCCCTGCTAATCCTGTATGAATAGGATTTAGATTTGTTTGTGGGGGTGCAGGTTCCAGGATAAAACCTGGCACTTAATCAAATGTAATCTGAGGGAAAGCACTTAAACCAGTGCCATTGATTATTGTATTACTGTATGTTCTTCTGCATGTATTCTGAGTGTGGTTTGGTGTGTGGCTTATTTCCTACAGAGGTGAAGAAAAATAGTACAATTTGAACAATTCCTTCACAAGAAAATCACCAACTGCTAATACTTTTTGACTTTTTTTCAATTAGATAACATTTAACACGATGTGTGTAACACTCTTTAAAAAAAGGTTCTCATCATAAAACAATTTTACATGACATTCACCACGAACTGCCTCTGATAGTGTTACCTGTATGGTTCATCACAGTTTGACTGACTGCTCTGCAATAAAACTAAATATGATATCAACAGCAAAAGTAAAGGTATTGAATGCAGCTGACTGTGTGATAGATGGACGTAGAATCGCTGTATATTAAACTGTCTTCAACATTATGAGAGCTGCTTTGACATCCAGGATCAAACACTTCACTGTGAGTCTGGAGGAACCAGCCTGATGTGATATTATTGCCGAAGGGGGCATTGATAGTTCTACGTTCACAGAACTAAAGTGAAACAGGCAACTTGATAGAAACTATGACAGAAATCCATTCTGAGTCAGGATGTGGTTTTATAACTCATCTTGATTATGTATGCCTGAAGTCCTTTTTTAAAGCAGTATGAGACGTTTTTGAAATAGTAATGCAGCGTGGGGTAACTTCACACATAACTGCCCCAAATAACAGTGTGAAGTGAACAATTTGAAGATGTGAATGGAAGTATGAAGAAATTGAATAAAATTCCAATACCTTTTTCAAAATTATGATTTCTTTTTAAGCACATGGGGAGTCAAAATAAACCTGAATAACAGTAAGAAGAGTCTAAAATAACATTCACTTTTTTAAAAAAAATGTAAAACAGCAAGACTTTTCTCCCTGACCCACATGTAAA
This sequence comes from Thunnus thynnus, assembly GCF_963924715.1. Classification (NCBI taxonomy): domain Eukaryota; kingdom Metazoa; phylum Chordata; class Actinopteri; order Scombriformes; family Scombridae; genus Thunnus; species Thunnus thynnus. Next base: position 5,102,649 of record NC_089528.1, read on the forward strand.
GAAAACACATTCTTGCAACATATTATCAAATCTTCAAAACATCTTTATTGTCAACATGTTTTGCAGCATTATCTAATCCTAAAATATGGACTAAATGAGTCACTGTGCAAGCAAGCTAATTACCAGCCTTGACTTTAAAGGATAAGGCTGGAGGTTTTTTTTTATTGTCAACAAATCCCATGAAAAGACCATTAATAGAGAGCCGAAGTGAAAATCCCTTTGACATTTGTAACAATGGAAATAACTATAAATCCTGCATGTTTAGATAAAGACACTATCTAATACAGTATCATTGATAGTTGATATTTCTGTTTTTAGCTGCACCATTTCCCATGAGCTGTAGACTACCACATATTAAAAGAAGTTAGTCATTAGTTCAGACATGTCTGTAATGACAGCAGGACAGAGACGACTGAATGCTGTAGAAGTTTTTTCACAGCACAGATCAGATTACAAATAAAAATTTGAAAAAAGGGCATTCAAAGAAAGTGCTGGTGATGTTTATTGATATGGACAAACCAAATCAACTAAGTACTTGTGTTGCCGTGCTTGTAAAGTTTCTTGGGAGCTGCATTTTTTTCTCTGATCACAAAGAAATTGTTGGTTAACTTTGTTAAAATTACAAAGGTTTGAACTTCCGATAGCAAGTGCTGTAGTGGACAGCTATTTAGTTTAGAAAGTAAACCCGAGGAACGTGCTTCTGTTTTTTCTTTCAAAAGACAGATAAAATAAAAGCTGAATGAGAGAGTGCATCAGTTACACAAGCTGCTGGAGCAGAGGCTAGCCTGGACGTGACCTTATGACTTCCTCTCTATAAAACACACATTAGTCTGTCTCTCTTCCTGACCTGCACAGCTCCAAGCTCATTGGTTCCTTCTGAAGACTTTAATTTAGAAATGGGTCATAAATGTATTTTTGAATTTTTTAGAAAAGGACAAGATATTTCCCAGGCTCTTCAGTTTCTAGTAGCAAATTAATCCACATTTAATGCAGTGGTTCTCAAACATTTTCACATCAAGGACCCCTAAACTGAAACAAATCAGACTTTGGACCCCCATTTGATAAGATTTTGTCCCAGGGTCCCCCATATGATAAGATTTTTGCATTTAGATGTTTTATTACAGAAAGTGTATGAAACCCATGACCAGAATAGTCATACATTCTGTCATTGTGTTACTTATGGATGGAATTATGGTGAAAATAAATTATTCCCCTTTTTGCTCGGGACCCCCTGGTGCCCCCTCAAGGATCCCTGGCAGTCCCCAGACCACACTTTGAGAACCACTGCTCTTGTGGGTATTTACAGCAGCAGGGCACTGTGTGTGGGATTGAGTCAAACTAAACTAGTGTGTGTGTTCATGGTAATGACGGAACATGCAACAGTGTGACTCATTGTTATATTTTTAATAGTTTCTGGACAACTATGGAGCTCTATGACACAGAGGAATAAGATCTATCAGGCACACACACAATACTTGTTAGAGGATCATTTCTTTGATGGTTTTGGTCTTTTCATGGGATTTGTTAACAATACGAAAAATATAGAATATCATTAGCCTTATTTCTTAACATTATTCCAATTTTTTTTGTAATCTTTCTGTTTTGTATTTTGTTAGCGTGGAATAATCACTTGCATATGATTCATGATTTTGTTTGAGTGAACATATCCAGTCTGCAGTGTTTTTCTTAGGGGGAAATTCTCTCTTGTGGTCTGTTATGATTTAGGACTTTGCAATGCTGCTTTAACACCAAATGTCACACATTCCCTTACTGCCTCTCAATAAAACCACAGAAAAGTTGTGACTTTAACAACTTCACCTGATATATCTGTCAAAATATGGAGCACATCAGTTTCACACCTGCAATCTTATATTTAGGAATGTGAGATTAAACAGAAGTCTACAAGTGTGTTCAATCTGAAGGTGGAGTGATTTGGGAATTGTGGAGTTGTGAATATCACTTGTTCTCCTTAGACTCCCCTGATGTAAGGGCATTTTAACAGCTTCCAGACACGCGCATGTGTGTATGCGATTGTGTGTGTGTATGTGTGTGTCACTAACTTACAAAAGAACAAAGTTAAACTGTGAAGAGTCATTTGAGAAGAAACTGGGTTTTGTTTTCTTCTTCTTCTGCTGTTATGCAGTCTTTTTTCCAATATTAAATTTGACATAATTATACCTCCGAGATACTCTGCTTCATCAGCTATAGCAGCTTTGACCATGGAGGTCAGTGCCCAGTCCCTTTGTCAAGTGCAAAATGAGTTAAACAATTCACAACAATCCACTAGCACCTGTTTATTAAATGTCAAGTCACTTTTTTTGGAACAGAAAAGTTAAATATTCACCACTTCTGTTGTTTAATCATTATGAGGTGCAATATGAAAGGGTGAAAACAGAAATATAAATATAAACACAGAAATTCTCCTGCCAGGCAGATATTATTGACCCTTATACCTTATGGCCCTGGTGCAGAAGATGAGGTATAAGAGCCTGTCTAATTAAAAGCAGTCACACTGAGTACAGAGGACATGATTCTACAGTACACACAGCAGGACAGAACTGTAGTACATAGTTTGGTCTGCTGAGAATGTGTGTGTGTGTGTTTGTGAGACATTTTTCAAGCGTCATTGTTTAGCTGAAAACCACAGTAGGTGCAGTGTCTAAAAAATAACCTTTCACTTTAGCCAAGTGCTCTAGTTGCACAGTTTGTTTGTTGTGCAACTATGCCTTAACCATTCTGTAACTGCCATATGCAGAAATTACTAAAAAAAAAAAAAAAAAAAGGTACACATCACAGTGTCCTGATCTGCAAAGATGGAGACACAACAATTAAACACACAAATTAACAGTCCTGAAACTTAAATTGTTCACAGTTTTTCAAGTCTGTCTTAAAACAACAGTCAGGTGTCCATATGAACAGTGAAAGAGGTTTTCCTCGCTGTAATCATTCCTCCTGTTCATACTAACTATTAAAAGATCACCTTCAAATGTGCTTTCAATGTAAGTGATGTAGGCCAATTCCACAGTGTGTCCACATTTACAGTCTTTGTAGCATCAAATTCCCTCTTTGTGTTTCCTCAGACAGTGTTTCCCTGTTGAGCTGCTGTGGAAATATAGTAATAAAAAGAGAGACTTTGTTGATGTTGAAAGATATCTACTTGATTTGACTCATTTGGATGGAAGCTTCATATTAGCTTCAGATAAACTTTTAAATACATTTTTGCACAGAAGGAGGACTCTAATGGTCAGTATGAACAGGAGGAATGGTTACAGCAAGAAAAACCTGTTTCAATGTTCATTTGGACATCTGACTATTGTTTTAAGACTTGAAAAACTGTGAACCCATTCTTTAACATGTCATTTAATCAAGAATCATATTTTCTGCTTGATTTAACAGGATAAGATAAGCCAGAGCAGTTAACTCTTGATGATGTTTTTAAGAATTCTAACCCTTACTTTTCCTTTGCTGTAAACGATTGGTTCAGCAGACATCAAGTAAAGCCTAGACCGAGTGTCAAAGCAGCAGCACTGGTTCAACTCAAAGCTTTAAGCAGAATACATTTAGTCGCTTACTGTACTTACTAACACTGGGGAAGTTGGAAGCATGTGAGTAGATATTAGAACATTTAAAGTTTGCCTGAGGGTAACATCACCCGAGAACACAATCAACTAAAATTGGCATGTTTGATTCCTTTTTTTCTCAAGGGTATCTGCCAGGAGGGGTGAAATTCACTAAAAAATAGAACAAAATGTCAAGAGTTTGAATTTGAATAAAAGTCCCATTCATTATCTGTAAAAAAAAAAGCTTTAATTCCCTTTGAAGAGCTCTGCCCTCAAAGGGGAGGAAGAAGACCAGTAAGTGTTATATTCACAAGGAATACAAAATGAACAATACATTTCTGTTTCTGGTGCTACATTTATTCATGTATCCTCTGGTTGGAGGTGGTTTCCTCAAAATTTAGCAGTATGAAACATAGAAAAAGATGTGTATCCATTTTGCTAGTGCTACACAGTAGAGGTGTGAATGGGTTTTTATTGACTGTAAATCTAAAGCAGAGATATTGTATGTTTCTAATATGTACTGTGTTTGCTGGAACACACAAGAAAAATTGTGGCAATAAAATAGTGTATTCTTATTATACCTTAAAATAGCAAGGATTTGTATTAAAGCTGCACTAATAAATATTCTTGATGAATGAATCAAATGACTACATATAATGTGAAAGGAGCTGCTCATAGTGACAAACCAACACCAGTTATTACCCAGCCTCAGCTCCCCTATCTCTACTGAGCGTTTTAGCATCTTTCAGCTAGTTGTTTCGGTTTTACTGCCCGCAACTTTGTTTGGTTCAGTCTCACTGCTCCCATCAACCCTGTCAAGTTTCCATTGTCAACAACCAAATTCAGGTTCTTCACCAATAAGCGTCGTTGAGGCCTTGCTAACACATTGAAAACATTTTATATCCCTTAAAATATTTGCAAAGCCTATGTTTTTATGTTTTGAAACTTGAGTTGAGCTTGCAGTCTTCTTCTCTTCCACTCTTTTATTGACATATTGCTACCTTTTAAGGCACATTATCACCACCAGCTGTAACAGCCCTCTGCAGTGAGTGGAAATAGGAAATACAAACTTGTAGTGTTATAAAAACAATATTGGGATACGCTCATCAAAATGTTGTTCTACAGCACCACTGGTGGTCAAAACCTCCACAGGGCATTTCAATTATTACATTGACAAGAAGAGCATGTTTTTGGTGTACAGATGATTAAAATGAATGGACATTAAAATAATGTGGTGGCAAGGTTTTCCTTTTGATCTTTCCCCTCCAGCCTGGTCCTAGTCAGGCCAGTTTTCAGATTTAGCTTCACCTCAGGCTGAACCAAGTCAATCTGCTGCTTTTTCAAAAGTTGTTGTGATGAAAGCTGATATTTCCTCTTTAATATAAGTAAACTTGCAGTTTGCATCAAATTTATCACATTTTGATATACTGTAGGCTGTTCTAAAAAAATCTGATATTATATCTTTTTGCCAACCTGGAAGCATTTAAACAACATTGTCACCATATGGAGACTCATGGCACTCATGTAGTCCAATCCAGATAACAGTGATGTTTAGTTATCTTATTTTCTTGCTACAAGATGTATGAAATGGGCTAGAGTCCCATTTCACCTGTGCAATCTTGTGCAATCCAGCACAACAGCTCTGCCATAAATTCTACTTTTACGAAGCTAAAACATTTTCGGTTTTTACTGACATTGTTACAAAGGTGATAATTCTACTTTATGTTTATTATTAAGGTCATAGTGGGTGGTGGTGGTGGTGTACTGGAGTCCATGAAAAGTTTTCCAAATATTTTGCCCCGTTCCTGTATGTTAATGGAATGGACAAAATATTAGAAACACCATTCAATATCATGTAGTCCAGTACACCACCACCTGATATGACCTCATAGCATAGCTTTATTGTTGCTATGCTAACGACTTACTTTAAGTCTGTTTTAGTGTGTCTTTTAGATTTACCAGCCCTGAAAGCCCAGTTTAACCTACAGGAGAAGTGTGAAGGGAGGCACGGAGGGAAAAAAAATCCTTGAGCATCTCCCGACACCGTTATTATAGAAACGGACCATCTATCAAGCAGCCATTCTGTGGGTTCACAGAATGTCATGAAGAAGAGCTGAAAAAGAGAGTCTAAAAAATGCGGTCAGAGAAAACTGTGCAATCCTTTCCAAGAGCCTGACAGGAGAGTGTTTGAGTTAGACTTAGCTGCTGATTTACTGGAAGCTTTAAGGACACTGTATGTCCTGAGAGCAGGTGTTACAGTGTATGTTATAAGTGGGCTTCTGTAGGAAGGTCATAGTTCATACAGTATGTCATAGGGATGTGGCAGAATAAAGTTCTTAAACACTATCATAGAGGCCAGTTGTTAGTCATAGCTGAAGTATTTCATGTTTCGCTTTTACAAGAATGAGTGCTGTATCTTCAAAAAGTCTTTTTTCCAAAAAAAACAGGTGTTGGAAGGTTGATATGATAAGGGTCATCTAAAATTTGAGTGTATTCCCTGTGAGTGCGATCAGAGACAGGTTTGCATTATGGTGCTGGAACCACTGTTTTCAGTGTGTAAAAAAGAGCTCTTACCTTGTGGTCACACAAAGATAGAGCAGTGACAGTCAAACTGAATCAAACATATGTGTTTCCATGTGTGTGCATTGCTCACTATCTGATTAACTGCCATTTGTTAAAATCAAACAGAATATTCACACAGTGTTTTCTTTATTCCATCTGCAAACAGGACTTAAAAGCCAGTGAATCTTAATCCTCTGGTTTTTTGGCCTTCTGTCTGTCTGAGGGGAAATTTGTCTCAAGCCATTTGGTTTGAACAGGCTAATTACCAACTCAGACGAAATAATTGATTTTTATTCATCAAAGCCTCTTCAGCAAAGCTACACACCCAGTTTGTGTGTACTTGTACTTTGTAATTCAGTAGCAAGAGAGAGAGAGAAGAGGAGACAGAAAAGGAAGAAAGCGAGAGAGGGAGGGAGACAAAGAGACGGTTTCCCTGCTGTTAATGTACTTGATTCAGTACAGTACAGATAAAAGACAGCAAGCAGTACAGTAAGCAAACCAAATAAAGTAAAATACAGCCACAAAAAATGACATTTAAATTAACTGCAAATGTGTTTTCAACTGGCTTCAACAGGGTAACACATCTTGGATTACCATAATCCATGGTCACTGTGCCTCCCGCTGCTACTACAATACTCAAATACATGTTAAAAGTACAGTACTGTGCAAAAGTTTTAGGCACAAAAAGTAAAGTGAATGTGCTTTTCAAAATAATGCCATTTATCAATTAACTTTCAGGAAACAGAGGAAACCTGAATGAAATCAATACTTGGTGTGAGCACGCTTTGCCTTTAAAACAGCAGCAGTTCTCCTCAGTACACCTGCACACACTTTTTCAGGGTACTTCTGGGGATTTACTGTAGGCTGTCTCAGTTGTTTCTTTCTCTTCATGTAATTCCAGACTGACTCAATGATGTTGAAGATAGTTTTTGTCCTGCTGCAAAATAAATTTGGGATCAATCAGACACCTCCCTGATGGTGTTTCCTTATGGATAAGAATCTAAAAATCTGAAGTGCCTTAAACTTTTGCACAGTACTGTACATGTTTTATATCGTCCATTTCTTGCTTTAGCGTGTAAACTCATGCCGTCCCTGTACAATTAACTTGAAACTCAAACATTTCATAAATTACTTTAACAACAATTTAAGGACAACAAGAACAAGACTGGTGATATTCTATATACAGATTTTTACGATTAAAAAATCCAATGAAGAGTCCAAAATCAAAAATGAATTGATCATCTATCAAGTATTGTGTGTGTATCCAAAGCCTGGTATATCTTATTCCTCTGTGCCATAGAATTCCATTGTTGTCCAAATGCTATTACAAACATATCAGTGAGTCACACCATTCCACCGTTTGACATGTTCCTTCATTACCATGAACACACACACTGTACTTTACTTTGACTCAATCCCACACACACTGTTCTGCTGCCATAAAAACTCACCAGAGCACCAAATGTGGATTAATCCACCGCTGAAACTAGTCCCCAACAAATGCACTATTTCTTCCCATTTGAGTAATGTTTGTTCAAAACTACAGTGCCCAACTGTTTTAGAAAATTACTGAGACTTTTTTAAAAATGAAACTATATAGTTACAGCATGAGACAGAGATTCACATCCAAAGATTTTGAGGCCAAGAGCCACAGACAGGGGAGGGAAGTCAGAAAGTATTGAGAGATGGACTAACATGTCATTGATTTTCATGGAATTCAGACACAAATAGAAAAATCAAATATCACCAGCCTTAAAGAGCACAATGCTACTTGAGAAACTAATACATTTCTCAAGTATTTCTTGAGTATAAAGATTGTCTCTATTTGCTGTGTTCTTGATACTTCACCACAGAGATGGATATACCAACAATTACTAGTAATGACTTATACTTGACCTGGAACAACCTGACTATAATAAATGCTACAGAGAAAACAAGGTGCTGAAAGGAAGGCTGTAGATGCAATCAGAAAGGTAAAGAACAGCAGGGTCTGTTGCCCATCACTTACAGTACAGATGACTTGTGAAAGCAAAATGACAGTTTTGTGACATCATGTAGTGACCTACAGTCTATGTATGTGTGTGTGTGAGAGTGTTTCACTGCAAGAGTCAAACAGAGATGAAGAAAATGAAAGCTGAGCTTTGTGTGAAAGTCCAACTGGCAAAATGGCAATCCTGTCTGAGTCTTCTGCTTTCCACTTTCAAGTTCACAAACTGCTGCTGAGCTTTTCACTGGAGAAACTCCTCAGGGTTTCACAGAAACTATTTCTCTCAGAACTCTGTCTGTACTGAAATGACTGTTTGTGAGTGGGTATGTAGGGACACGTTCTACATCTGCTCAGACTTTACATGTATTGAGCACAGTGTTAAGCATCTTACTTGCAGTTGCCCATTATAAGATAAAAATTTATGAGTCCTGAAGGAAATTCTTGTACCAGAGATCACTCAAAAATTACAACATAAAAATAAAACAATAGAGTAAAAAATGTTAAGTGTTTAAGGAGTAAATGCTAACACTAGTGCATGATAGAATGACAGTAAAAGTAAGTTAAATTTAGTAAAATAAGTAAACTAAAATAGAAAAGTAATATTGCACATGATATTGGAAAGTGATCCTGGCAATGATATCGAAAAAGTAATAAAAAGTAATATTGCACATGATATTGATATTATTGTTCTCAGTTTCCAATGTTTCAGCTGTCCTTCCTGCAGAAGGGGGAGGAGTTTTACAGTTTGATGGTCACTGGTAGAAAAGACCTCTTGTGGCATTCTGTCGTATACCTGGTCTCAGTCTATGGCTGAAGGTGCTCAGAAGATATGACTCCATGTCCATAATACTGAGCAGTTTCGTCAGCATCCTCCTCTCTGAAACCTCCACCTAAGACTCCAGTTCCATTCCCAGGACAGAACCCACTTTCCTGATGAGCTTATGAATCTGTTAGAATTGGCTGCCATCACCCTGCTGCCCCAGCACACTACAGCGTAGTAGAAGATGATGCTGGCCACCAATGAGTGATAAAACATCTGTAGCATGATTCTGCAGAGGTTGAAAGATCTGAATGTCCTGAGAAAATATAGGTGGCTCTAACCTTTCTTGTACAGAGCATCTGTGTTTTTAGTCCAGTTCATCTTATTATCTATGTGGATGGCCATGTACTTGTATTCCTCGACAATGTCCACCTCTGTTCCCCAGAGGCTGAGTGGGTTTGGGAGGGTGCTTCCTAAAATACACCACCAACTCTTACTCTTTGTCATGTTGAGTTGCAGGTGATTTAGTTTGCACCACTCCATAAAACTGTCCACCACACTCCTGTGCTCAGCTTCCTGTCCCCTTCTGATACTACCCACAATGGCAGAGTCGTCTAAAAACTTCTGCAGGTGGCAGGACTCTGAACAGTATCTGAAATCTGAGGTTCATAGCGTGAACAGGAAGGGAAACAGTACCGTCCCTTGAGGTGCCCCCGTGCTACTCACTACAATGTCGAGTAATTTTGTTTTGCAGCCTCACATACTGTGGCTGACCTGTGAGGTAGTTGGTGATCCAGGCCACTAGTGGAGCATCCATGTTCAGTAACTTAGTCCTGAGCAGGGCAGGTCGTATGGTGTTAAAAGCACTTGAAAAGTCGAAGAACATGACTCACATTTCTGCCTGCCTCTTCCAGGTGAGTATAATCCCTGTGCAGCAGAAAGATGATGGCATCTTCTACTCCCTAACCCTGACTCAATACGGGGCTGGTTTGCGAACTGCAGAGGGTCTAGTGATGGCTCGACTAATGAACAGGAGTGCTTTAACCTCTCCAATGACTTCATGACATGTGACGTCAAAGCCACTGGTTTGTAGTCACTGAGGGTGTTGAGGTGCTTTTTCTTGGGGAAAGGAACAAGGCATGATGTCTTCCACAGAGCAGGGATGATCATCAGGCTCAGACTCAGGCTCTGGTCGAAGATTTTCTGAAAAACCACTTGATGGGTGAATAAGGCCAAGCTTCTAACAACTCCAAAATTTAACTGACATGTCAAATCTTCAGTGTTTACGTAGTGTAGACATAGAAGATGAAATATTGTAGTTTAACAAGCAGCCAGCCTGTAGTTTGTACAGTTGGTTTGGTCTGACCATAACAAAATCATCCTGATGAAGGCCTTGTGTCGAAACGTGTTGGTGATAAAGGGGTTTCTCCCAGAAGTCAGCCTAGTGCTCTTTTTTTCACATTCAGTCTGACCATCAACAGCTAACTGTTAGCCCCGGTGGCTACAAGTCTTGTCCTCACAGTGAGGCTGTGGGGTTCTCACACCCCCCAGTTCTGATCAAAACCAGGTGATTCCTGAATGCAAGTCTTGCCAGTGGCTAACGTTAACTAGTCAGCTAAAAAGCTAAATAAGACAATTTTGATGTTTTCCTCCTCTTTTATTGGAGGCTAGCTGCCCCCCATCACCTCCAACCCCTGTGCCAACCTAACATATTCCAAATTGGTCTCTCCACAAAATGCATAGAGGCTAAATTGATTGTTGACATATTAAGATCAAGACCTGGTGAAACAGAAAACAATGGCAATGTGAAAGGAACAAAGCATTGCTGAGATTAGCAAATGTAATGTAATTACTGAATTTTAAATTGTAATCCTCAACTTCAGGAGCATGCTTCTCTGGGCTCTTTGTGATGTAATCAAACATGTATTGGGGTCATTCTGAGACAGTCATGAGGCAAATACATATTTTCAGTATTAAGTGTATGTGTTTTTTCTTTTCCGTTTGGAACCCATGACCCATCAGGAGCTGGATCAACCTATCAGCTTGTTTAACACACAGAGCATCATGGCTACACCCCTCCCTGCATAGACCTGCAGTAGTGAATGTATTCGCCTTGAAAGACTCAACACCCTCACACTGAAGGTAATTGTACAATACACCACATTGTAATCCTTATTGCTACACTGTTTTCCATTGTATCTCACCTTATGAAGCTAAGAAATAAACAGTGGTATACATACTTTCCTTTACAGCCAATTTACTGTGTCATTGGGTCTTCTTGTACATGTGACGATTCATGTTTTTCTGAGACCAGTTTTTCATGCACTTCTTGTCTTTTCCAAGGCTTCCAAGAACCCTGTCATTATCTGTTCTTGTATTTTGTTTGCTATCACGCCTCCTACTGGTCTTTGCATCTGCGCAGCAGCCTGCAGAGTGTAAAGTGTAATTATCACCTTGCAGTCCAGAAATACCTACGCAAACCCTGTGGCGTTTAACATCTGAGGCTTCAGAGAATTTTTCAGACAAGCGTGTGTGAAAACACTTAGGAAAGCTTGCTAAAAGGATCAAAAATACATCTGTGTGCCACAGTGTGCATTCCTGTGCAGGGCTTTTTTTAGGCTTGTCTTTGCCATATCTTTATCAAACCTGACCACAACTTTGTGGTCAGGAAAACAGTCTGGCCTGGCCATGTGTTCTGACCTCTCTACCATCCTGTACAATATTTAGAGTTTTATGGGGATGTGTTGTGTTAAAATGTACTTTAAGGCTAAATATCTAGTTCAGAGTTACTGTTCTGGAGATATCTGAGATGAGTAAAGATTTGCTGCTACCTTGCCATATCCTGGTGTTGACTTCGAGCGAGACAAACACTTCAAGGGCAAAAATTGATTTGTGTCTAGTGGAGAAATAAGTTTCGACAAAAAAGTATGTGGGTGAGAAAACTTCCCAAGAATGCAGCTAGTTGTGTCTACCTTACTGTAAACAGACCATTTCATCATCATTATCCTCATTGTCATTGTCATCATCGTCATCATTTACTATGCAGCCTTTCTGCACTAAACAGCAGGTAAGACAGCAGTTGGTGGTTGCACCTGTAGGTCAGTCTATAAACAAACTGATCTGGTGATGAAGCTAAATGTTTCAATTCTCTTCTACTTCCTGCAATAGCAGAGTGTTTCTCACACCTTGCTCTTATTTACAGAGATGAGTACAGCAAAATATTACAAACTTTTGGAGCCAGAAGCCAGATTAATTTTCTGTTTTTTAAATCAGTTATTCAGAGTGTCACTCATTGCAAAAATGTGTCATTCAAAATAAATGACTAGGGAGTTGCCTCCAACCATTGTTGTTTTATCATTTATACAAATGATCTTCCCTTAGCTTTAGCTTTTTCAAATGCATGTATGCTGAGGTGTCCCCAGTTGCTGGTTCAAATCTGGGTGGGGACCTTCTTTGCAAAAAAAGAAAAAAAAAAAGAATGCTTTGTGAATGACACAACAGTCACACCAAAAGCAGGTTCACAAATTCAGGTACATGAATATTTTTCAATTTGTACTGTAGTTTTGTTTTTTTGTTTTTTTAAATTGGGCCAAAAATAATAAATTGGTGTTAAATGCAAACACAACCTAAAATGTGACAAAATGCGCAACAGGAAGGAGGACAAAAGATTGAAACCATAATATCTGACATGTGGAAATGGAAATGTAACACAAAGGAATCAAACTACAAAATAATCTAACATGGACAGTTCATACTGACCTTTCAGAAAGGCGATGAAAATGGCAGGACTGGTTTGATGAATTGCAAACTTCTTATGAAAACAAGCAGTATATATAGTTTATTTCTCATGGTTTAATTTATAGTCACATGAGTTATTGCTGTGCAGTAGTGTGGGACAATGCAACTCAGAGAGAGATAGACAGAATGCATTAAACAAGGCAACAAGAATGATCTCACAATGTGGGTTTGAACTGAGGTAGTGACACTACATAACGGAAAGGCCCACTGTAGTAGCACATGTGAGACATTCAGTTGTACCATTTGGAAAATTCATAAGTTTAAAAGGTCACTAAGCCTTCAGGACAAACTATTAGATAAACATAAGGTCAACATAAGGAGTAGAGATAAAAGTCATTATACTACCAAGGATAAGAACAAGATGTTGGACTATCTTTTGTATCTGCGGCTGTAACATCTTTAATGGTGGGCGGTTGACTCCAAGATCCTGTATATTCAGCAACCGTAGACAACTACTAAATATGTCGATACAAAGATGTGATACTATAAGCATGGCAGCTCCAGCAAACTCCCTTTTTTGTTTCAGGTTAGTTTTGTTTGAAACACAAGATTATAATTGTATCTTGTTTATATTATTTGTTTACTAATTTATGCTTTATTTTTTGCAGCAGGTGGGTATAGGGTATAATATTATAGGGTATATAGGGTATATTTTGTCTTGTTATTTTGATATTGTAAAGACCCGAGACAGAAATGTCGATACATCTTGTCTACTTTTTTGGTAAGATTGTATGTGAGTAATTTAATGTATTCCTTGTATGAGTGTATTGAGTCTCTTTCATGTGATGTTCCTGTACCCTCACCAATCGAAATGGGAAAGTAAACTGAAAGAATGGTCACAAAAAGATCCCAAAAAACAAAAGAGCTTAAATGGGCAAGCAAACCTTCAATTTCAATATGGAACTCAATTCAATAATGTGTTTACAACTTGGAAAATATAATTGATGGATTGTAGATTCATAAATTCTTATTGTGGTCTTAATCATGCATTGCATTATCATTGTGTCAGTATGTATGCATTAGTAAGGGAATACACGTACCTGTGTGTGTATATGAATAGTTCTATGTATACTGTGTGTGTGACTATGAATGATTATGTATAACTATTTAGTATATATATATATATATATATATATATATATAATAAATAAGGCATTTATAATTTTGCCACTTTAATTTTTGCAATATTGCCATATTGCCTTCACCTACAATAAATATATACAGTTTTACGTCACATATTACTCTATTCAGCACTGCAGACCGCAAAGGAAGCCTGACAAGAATTCCTTGTGGAAATCTACATTAAAGTAGAAAGGTGCATGTATGAAAGCTCCAATCTTAAATGGATAACAAAGGTTAAGAGTGTACAGTAAAAATGAGCAGTAATTATTCACAACGCTGCACAGCATGAGTTCAATTTGTGAGGTAGGCAGGTTGGGGTGCAGGGTTCATAGTAATTCTTGCAGCTGGGCCTCTTGTGAATCTTTTCTGCCACTGATATCCCTTTGACAGTGTAGACACACACGCACAGATGAAGGAAATTACATTAAGCATTCAATATTCATATTCCCCCTGTTCACCTTCCACCTCTCTCCCTCTTTTCCTCTCTATCCTTCCCCGTACTCACACAGTGGTGGGTTGAGGTGTTGTGCACCTACATGCCATTTTGATGTAGTGTGAAATAACTGCTGGTCGGGCTTGTGCGCAATTGCCGATGAATACAAATTGAGGGGTGAGGGATGGGCGGCTCAAGGTCACACAGGAGGATCATTTCCAAACATGGTTTCATTGTTGATTCAGTAATGAGAGAGGGGACCTGGATTACAGAGCAGAACGAATGCTCTGCACCCGTCCACTGGTCTACTATTCAATCATCACTCTGACTTCACACTGTACCTCTGCTGCTCAGGTAACCACATCACTCATTTTTATCGCTTGTGTGCTAACACTTTTTTTTTTTACAATGCAGGATCATGACTGTTAAATTAAAAACTCCAATGCAACTGGGCTCTTGTCAGTTTTCCCCAGTGCAGAACTTACTGTATATCCTTGAAACAGGTGTGTGTTCACAATCAGGTAATCCATGTCTAATTGAGGGCCAGTCCTTAAAGCCGAAGGTTAATGAACGGGTAATCAATGAGCTGATAAAGACATGATTTGGGTACTTAGGGCTGATCTTTGGCATGACTGTTGGCCCTGTAGGACTGAAGAGGAGATTCACAAAGCCAGGAAAACAAGATGTAAGTTGCTACCTGGACAAGTAGTGGAAGAGACTGTGGTCAGAATCAGTTGGTAGTGTAGAAAATTATGCTTTAAACCTGCATTCATAGATTTTTTTTGGCCAACTGGAGCAGCATTGACATATTATCACCCTATAAAGTTGATAGGGTCAATATGTTAGCAAACCGTTTCTCATTTACACATCAGGCAGACACATTAGCATTCATTTAAAGTCATGTGTCTGTCCACCTGATGAATGTAAGTCCAATATTCACTCTCCTTCTAGCTCCATTTTTGACTCCACCACCTCCCTGAGAGAAATATCTGGCTCTTTGCTGCTAAATGCTCCACTTTATTCACCGGCTAGTTGCTACCTTTGTCTGTCTGCTGTTTGGTGATGCACAGGTAGTGTTTATTACTTTAGAGTTTGTCAGGGGGCGAGAAAAAAAAAGTTTGTAGAACCTGGCTAGCAGCCAACCTCCATATCACTAGTTGTTGTCCTGAGATCTCTGTCTAGTAACCCACTAATATATGTATTAGTTAGTTAAGTTAAGTTAAAGGGCCAAACTGTTTTTTTAACCCTAACAGGCAGGCGTGATAATGTTATTTTATGTGTATGGTTCTTGCTTGTTAGTACATAAATAATTTGATCCTCACTCACAACTCAGCAACTATGAGTGAGTTGCTAGGGAAAAGGAAGGGGCAAGAAATAAGACATTTCTTTACGAAACAGCCTAAAAGACAAGTGAGTTCCTCAACATTGTTTAGGATGATTTCATTATCACATAGTGTTGGCAAAAGGGGGAAAGAATGTCTTTGCAGTTATAGGTTATTAAAGGCAATTCTGCACTTAATATTAACTACAAGTTTTTGGATTGTATGACATAAAAAATACAACAGGTGAGGGAATTGCAAAGGTGGCCACTGATGTGCTACACTGACTGGATCTTCCTGTTTCATAATTAAGAGGGCAGACCTACGATTGGGCAGCAGACATGTCAGGTAATGTGCAAGATGTACAAGCTCACCTGAGAAAAGACCAACTGGTAGCACTGTATGTACATTGCAGACTACACTGTGTCAACGTCATGATGCAGTCTGTCATCTCAGCATCTCCATTTGTTAGAGACTCACTGAACTTGGTTCACGACTTGGGAGTTTTCTTTCACCAGTCTGCCATTTTTAAGGAGATCACTGTCTCTGAAGCTGGGCACTTTGGATCTCTCAAGCCATTGTGTCCTACCAGATGGGCAGTACACAGACCTGTTGTCCAACAGCACTTGCACAATTTGAGACTGTTCTGACTTCATTACAGAACATGGCTGCATGCAGGTCAAATGAGACCACAGTGAGAGCCGATGGACTGCATGAAAGTTTCCTCAAAGGAAACACACCTCTTCTTCTTTGTCCCCGGGTAAACAGTGAACCCAGGCTGGCAAAGAGGTATAAACTCCATGGAAGCGTAAGGCTACCCGCTAGTGTCATTTCATAAAGAAAATTTGCGAGTGTAATGATATGTGAATTAAGCACAGATATATATGAAGATGTAGTATAATGGCTGATTTACAATTTTACACTTTTTACTCATATTTCTACCTCTAAAAGATTTAAGAGATAACCAAAGGAATTAAATGTGATAGTATTCACAACTTTTAGTTTTTACATTATTTAATTGAGTTACAAGGCAAGCTAACATGTATTGTTTTGTTAGGCAGATAAATTATGTTTGTCAAGTTAAATGTTTACATTATGTTTTTCTATTTTTTATGTTAATTAACTATTCTAAAGTTTAACTTATGAACCCTCTGGTTTCCTCAGGCTTTAGTCATTATCAGGATACTCTTCAAACTGGCAGTATTATCAAATTATAGATCATGATAAGTATTGATCAATATGGAAAAAATTATTGTATCATATTTTTGCTCATATAAAGTGCATCCTCTCCAGTCCGCCCACGGGACTGGTAAAATAAAAATAAAGAAATAAAAACAAGGATAAAATCTTGAGACTGGGTTGGATTTTGGGCTTGCTTAAACAACTAAAAGTCTGTAACTTCAGTGTCGCACACAGTGTGGGAACTTTTAGAGCTTCACAGTCTTCTTTGAATCTGTACTCAGATGTACAAAAGCTGTTATACCACCCATAGATACCACCTCCAAAACATCATTTCAAAGGATCTGTCAGGACAGTTTTTGAAGTGCTGCTAATACACAACTACGGAAGCAAATAACTGCAATAATAATTTGAATTATATCAGAAGTTAAATACACATTTTGATATTTTATCACTACTGAATACTTTGATGTTGTTAAATACCAGTGAATTTATTGTACTGAAATGTTTGACTTTGAAAACCACCTCTCTGAATTTATTTGGTTTGAAATTCTCAATAGTCACTTTCAAGTTGTTCAATTTAAACTTTATTTCCAGAGTATATTTTTAGGGTTCTTAAATTCAGATAGAAAATTCACTAAAACTGGTTGCTCAAAAAAACTTGGTGAAATTCAGATGCTAAAAGTTAGATCATAATGGATGGATGGCATGTTAATTCTCTATCTGAAAGTTTTTGGAATTGCACAACTTGAAAGTGACTATTTAGAATTTCACAAAGTGAAAATGGTTTTCAAAGTCATTTTCAGTGAAAGAAATTCTGTCATTTAAATGTCAACACCAGGTATTCAGTAGTGATTAAATGTCAAAATTTGGTATTCAGTTGCTGATATATTTCCAGTTATTATGGCAATTATTTGCTTCCATACATAACCGGATGCATTATCCTCACACACACACACACACACACACACACACACACACTGTTATTCGCTCACTCACTCTCCACTCGATCCTCCCTAAAGTCTGAGTGCAACCCATTCTCACATCAAAATATGTAATAGCTATGTGTATGAGGGGCCATTAGGGATATTATTCAGAATTACCATGCATATACATGTACTTTTCCTCTCACATACATATGAGAAACCAAAGTCATTCACATAATATACTGAAAACCTCACACACATAAAAGTGAAATGCTTTTACATACACAACTGAAACACTCTCACACAAATATTTACACTGAGCTTCAAGTATTTTAGATTATTTTCAAATTTGCTTAAAACAATCCTCCAGAATATCCTCTATACAAGATTGTACCATACCATTTTGTCACACTGTATTTGGGCAGTCAGCACTCTCTGTGAAAGCCACAACTCAGTGGAATGTCCTACCTGATTATAAGAAGAGCTGCAGCTCCATCAGTGCATTTAAAACCAAATTCACTAGCAAGGTCCACACCATCAATGAGATGCGTTTGGATGATTTATTGAGGAAAACAATTAATGTGCATAGTTCTTTTGGTTGCTGACTGCGTAGTGGGGAATCTTACAGGGAATCTGCCGCAGCACCCGGGCAACAGCGGACCCCCTCAGGACCCTACGAAGGGGAGGAAGAATCATGAAGAAACAGGAAGAGAGAAATAGGGTGGGAGGGAGGGGCGCAGAATACGAGAGCAGAAGAAGCGGAGAGGGTTAGGTGGTATTTATAGGAATGCTGGTAGTGGCGTAAGTGAGGTGTGGTCCTGCTCCTGAAACTTTGCTGAATAGCTTCAATTAAAAAATCTGCTAAAAGCTATTCAGCTCTGTAACCACTGACTCTACATTTTATCTCATGGTTTTATCATGAACACAAATAATCTTGCTTTTAATCTGACAAGCATACATTAGTCATTTCTAGTTGACATTGTTGGTGTATGTGATGTGCTACTGTGTGTAGCTTTGTATTTTGTGTCCTGTGTGTTTTTTTGCTTTGTACTGTTTGTTATTGTGCTGTTACATGTTATAATTGTGACCTGCTGAAGGGACTGCAGATGAAAATTAGCTATACGCTAACTCTGGTCCAGTATATCAAATGGTAACATTTATGTTTAAAACTGTACATGGTCCTGATAAATGAAATAAATAAATAAATAAATAAAAAACTGAAAAACTGTAGCCTATGCTTACACAGACAACTGAAACGCTCTCATTAAAACTATTGAAAAGCTTTCACACATACTAGTAAAGTGTGCTCATATACATAGTATAGTATGTTTCAATAGTTATATAAACTATTGAAAAGCCTTCACAGTTACTATTGAAAAAAAAAAATTTAATCCAATAATTTTGTATAATGGCATTTAAGTATGTTGTGTGAGATGATTTCAGTTGAAACATGAAATACTGACTGCAAGGGAAATATGGACTGTGTGAAATATAAGAAGGTGACAAAAGCAAAAATTAAATGTGAAATGTGCACAAATAATTAAATTATATGAAGTTTATAGACTTATAAACAAAGTTTGGGAACCAAAGACCACGCCTTGTACGCAACCCATTTCCGCACCACAGGGTATTTAAACACACCATATCCGCTCCTCTTCCCTTTGTCTCAGCTTGCAAGCACCCTGTGACACACCAGCATAAACTTAAAACTTCTTACTCACATCATGGACCTCGAACTGCTCCTCAACGCTTCGGACGAGGACTTGTTCGAAGTCCCGGAGTCCCCCGGCGTCCGATCTTTCCGGCAGCCTCGCCTGCGCTCCTCGGTTTCCCTCATCCCGGCCTCTCGGCCCTCATCCTCTGTCGACGACGGTATCGTCGAGCCCTCGATCCCCAGCGGCTCCAGGGGAAGGTCCCGTACTCGGCGTCCGAAGGAAGCTACTTATTCCCGACTCTCACTCCAGCCTCGCTCAAGATCCTGGAGCCCGACTAAGAGGAGCAGCCACCGCGAGCAGCGCTCTCCTCGCCACCAGCGTACCGACCGCTCTTCGGCCCCAAACATGTCCGAGTGGACCGTCGCTCACTTAAAGCATTTCACCAGCCAAAATAACATACCCTTCCACTGCACCGACAATAAGGCAAGACTGTTTCAATTATACACGAATTCCCTGCAGGACACCACTCTCTCCCGTCCATCTTCCCACGATCTTCCGGGTTCCCGGCGTCGCACGCGACGACATCCGTGACGTCACGGCACGTCGCTCTGCCAGACGCACACCTTCCTCCTCAGCAACCTCAGCCTCTCCAGTACAGTCCGTCTCTAACCCTATGCAGGCTCTCTCTGCTCCACAGCCATTTCCTCCTCCTACTCTCTCTTCAGCCGCACTTACATCCCATGCATATACATCCCACCACCCCAGCATCCCTTCCTCCTCTCTGGCTCCTATCTCTGCTGCCCCTTCCCTCTCGGCCATCTCAGCCGCTCCTCCACCCGCACCAACCTCAGCAGCCGGTCAGACAGCACAAACAGCGGGCCCCAACAGCTCCACGAGTTATACCCAACCTTTTCCCCCCCTTTCTTCTTTTCACCCTCCCTGCCTCCTCCCCTACCCCCCTCCTCCCCACCACTCGCACTCTAGCATTACCTGTACTACAGCACCTGCACCTCCTTATCCAACCGCCTCACACACGGCCAGCCTCGGCCTTTTCCTGGCTCCCGCACCTCCATCCAGCAGCTACACCCTGGCCACCGCCCAGCCACCAGTGCGCCCCCTAGCATCCGCCCGGCCCTCCCCTGTGTCTCCCACCCTCAGGCAGCAGATCCTAACCGGTAATTACATTGATCTTGCTCAACTCATTCACCCTACATCAATCAATCCTCACATCCCCAGGGAACTGCTCACCTTATTCGGCCCCTTGGAACTTAAACCGCCACTTCCTGCCCGCTCCAAGGACCTCACAGTCGCCGAGTTCGCTTTTGCTTTCTCACTGTATAGGGACATAATTTGTTCAGCCTTCCCCGACCGCAGGTCTGAGCTCGATGATTACTTGTCATTAATTCTCGACCTGGCCTTGCGTTTCGGTGGCAACGGTTTCTATACCTATCATATCCTCTTCGCCTCCCTAGCCGCCGGTCGCCTCCAACAGTTCAACCAGGGCACGTACTGGGGAACACTGGACCACGAGCTATACTGCCGAGTTTTCACAGCTCGCACTTCTCTGCACTGCGAAACGTGCGGCGCCCCTTCCCATCCCGCCGCAGCATGCACCCTCTCTGCCCCCCTGCCCCCCGCCTCGGTAACAGACAAGCAAAGCCCAGCCATGCCATACCACTTGCCATCGGCGGCTCCCCCACCATCCATCACCCCCAAACCTGCCTTAGATCACCCGTCCATCCTCGGCCCCCTCCCCAAAGGCACGGACAGGAGAGGGAGACCTGTCCTCTACCAGGGAGGACGGATGATCTGCAATAACTTCAACATCCTCGGTTGCAGCTCCTCCAGCTGCAAATTCCTCCACACTTGTTCATTCTGCGGAGGAGCCCACGCCAGAGCCACATGCCCACACAACCCGACAAAGCAACAGCTGTAGTCAGCCCAATCGGAGTGGCAACCAGGAAGTACTCTGGGGAAAAAGAGGCTCATCATCGACCTCTCGTCCCCCCACGGTTCCACTGTTCCAAGCATTAACAGCCTGATTCCCAGCCTGGACTTTTCCATGCAATACGCCACCATAGACCACGCCATTTCCCTCATCCACCTCGTGGGCCAGGGAGCATGGTTGCCCAAAGCGGACATCACAAGTGCTTTCAAAGTCCTCCCCATCCATCCCAACTACTGGCACCTCTTCGGGGTCTCCTGGAAGGGTGCATACTATTTCGCCGAGCGTCTAACCTTCGGCTGCTAGCCCAAAAAAAAAAAAAAAATTCGACTCATTGTCCGAAGCCCTCTGCCGGATTCTTTCCAACAACTATAAACTCCCGTACGTCATCCACCTACTTGATGACTTCCTCACGGTCACGCCACCGTCTTCGCCCCCGTCATACGGTCTCACCACAATGATTTCCGCATTCACTGATCTCGGCATTCCCCTATCTCCAGAGAAAACAGAAGGCCCAAGCACATCCTTGGAATTCCTCAGCATCACCCTCAACTCCATTGCACTCCAAGCATCTCTCCCTACTGAGAAACTCCACCGCATTTCTTTACTCATTCAAAACTTTCTCATGGCCAACACATGCACCAAACGTCAATTACTCTCTCTGCTGGGCCATTTCAACTACGCCACCCGCATCATCCCTCAGGGCCGATCCTTCTTGTCACACCTTCTCTCCATAGCCACCGCCGTCCCATCCATCCACGACCACGTCACGCTAGACAGCCGCCGACGCCGCCCCCTCAGTCGGCTTTGGCGGTCTCTACGGCGGCAGATGGTTCTCTGCTGAATGGCCATCCGACTCCTCTTCCCTGGCCCCTTCCTCCACCATTTCGGAAATGTACCCGATTATCATTGCTGCCATCCTTTGGGGGCATGAATGGTCCAAAAAGACCATCGCCATCCACTCTGACAACAGCGCCGTCGTCGACATCTTCAACAAAGGCCGGTCACACAATCTGGACATCATGCAGTTCGTGCGCAAGCTCACTTTGGTTTCAGCCCAGCACGAGTTCATCATCCAAGCACTCCACATTCCAGGCCTCCTTCATTACATTCTCCCACACTCAACTCAAGATCAAGTCTTCCACCATACAGACTTACCTCAGTGGAATCAATTTCTTTGTTAAATTGATTTCCGGAGCACCGTGCCCAGCCTTGTCCCACTCTCATATTAATATGTTAATTAAAGGTCTCCGCAAGGCGGAACCGCACCCCGCACCAAAACGTTCACCCCTCACGTCGGACCTTCTGGTCCGATGCATTCACACACTCCGCACAGGCTACTTGTCTCCCCACATAGACAAAACCCTAGAGTCCATGTTTTTACTAGCCTTTTTTGGCTTCCTACGCTGCTCAGAAATCACCACTCCTTCCTACTCCTTTGATCCATCACTACACGCCACATTGTCCGACATCTCTTTCCACTCTTCAGACACACTCATCTACCACCTCAAACGCAGCAAGACTAACCAGTCGGGTCAACCTCAACCCATCTACCTTTTCCGCCTAGATTCATACATAAGTCCTTACAAACCCATCCACGAGTACATCAACACAAGACTAGCCAACCGAGCTTCCCCTCAAGACCCTCTGTTCATCACGGAAACGGGAAGGGTAGCAACACGTTTTTGGTTCCATCACCACATGCACTCAGTACTTGCCAGATCCGGAATACCCCCAGACCAGTTCTCAGGACACTCATTCCGCATTGGAGCCGCTTCCACCGCCTCTAGACAAGGCATTCCCGACAACATCATCAAAATCCTAGGCCGTTGGTCATCCCCCGCCTATCATACCTACATCCATCACGACGTGGATAACATTAAGAAATCCCATTCTCGCCTCTCTGGTTGAAGTCTCTTTGGGGGCCTCGTACAGATGCCGGATCATCGAGACAGCACCCCCACCCTGAGTCTCAACTCCCTGTTCCCACTTACCTCCCCGACGTTGACGCCTCTCCTCCTTTCATCTATCACTCTCCTATCCACTCCCTCCTTCCCCTCTTTCCCGCCTGCTCTTCTTTCTCCCCATCCCTCGACCCTCATCCCCTCGACCCCTACCCCCTCATCCTGTATCCCACGACCTCGACCCTCACTCCCTTCCCCCATCCATCCTTCCCTCTCCAACCATCCCTCTAACTATCCTTCCTCCTTTTCACCCTGCCTTCCATCACACTCCCAACAAACCATTAAATCCATATTCTAGAAGGAGTGGTCTTGGTTAGTGAAATAACAGTGGATGTTGAATGCAATGCACAATCTAAAGTCCAGTGTGATGAAATATGTGAAACAGTGGATGCTTCATTGAATCCCATGGCTGTATTCATTGAGGAAGACTCTATGTTTTAAGAAAGATGATTTCATATGAAATATACTCAGCCACATACTCTTGGAAATATACTGAGTTTCACATACATGACAACTCTATTGGTCAAGTTAGAGTCATTGAACAGCTATCCAGCCAATCACAGCCATTTGACAGTTACAGTTGAAGTATAGTAAAGTTACGTTTGTGCATTCAGCAACGGTGCTTCTGTAAGTCTCTGCTGGCTGTGATAACAGGTTAGAGAATAACAGATCGGAGGTATGAAACAGCTATTTAACTAGTTAGTAATGTAGAATTTTCTTTTGTAACTTTGTTTTGTTATGTGATGTGTCAGCTCAGCTAACATCATTGAACATAAATGAAATAGGCTATCCTAAATGTAAGCCAGGTGGCAAATTTGGTTTGTAAAGTCACTTCTATTGGTGTTTTTAAATCGTCATAGGCAAAGGTGAGCATTCATATTTAAGATGTGTAACATCTGTCTGTCTTGTGGAAATGTGTTACCTGCCTTATGGTAAAGTCCTAACAACCAATTAATGTTTATTAGCATGCTAATGGCTAATCATGAGTTAAACTAATCGCTATTTAGCCACCATGCTAGGCGGACTTTGGCAAGAATATGTAACGGTTACCTCTGTGTCCAGAATGTAAACTCACATAGTTCATGCTGTTTTAAGCTAAATGTCAAGGGAATATGTTGCTTTAGACATCATAATTTTACTCCTTATGTTAGGGAGTAATGTGTGTTTTGCATTTAATATAAAAAAGGGCTTAAAAAGGGCTCAGATGGTTGTGGGTGTGGCAGTTAGCCTGTGACAGCTAGTTGCTCACTCTCTGCACTCAGACTGGAACAGGGGTTGCCATGCTCATGTCCCACCTCTAGAACCCCCACACTTTTAAAATCGCTGCTCCACCCCTGGAATCAAATGCCTTTGATATTAACTTATTGTATTGAGTTATCAAGGACACTTTTGTGTTTTTGTGTTGAGAAATATTAAAGATATCATTAAAAGAAAAGCTTGATACATTGACAGTGAGGAAATACTTCCAGGTGGTGGCCCCTCCAGTCAGGAAATCACAAAGCTTCAAATTTTGGATTTCAAATTCAATTCATTTCTGCACTCTTAAATCTATATTTGTATTGAAATAACATCAAAAAGCAGAAAACTTTGCATTCCCACAATTTTCTGGCAAGACCTGAAACAACCTTTGTAATAACTGACAAACTAAACATCATATCAAAACAGCAATCAAAACAAATTGCAACTTTTGTTACTTTCAGAGTCTCGGGTATGACTGGACCAAACAGACAAAAGCTCACAAGCACTGCATCTCCTGAGCGTTAGTGCCTGTAGGTAAATCCCCGAAGGCCTCTGAGTGGTTTCAGATGCAGAGTCAAAGCAGAGAAGCCAGACCCCTCACATGTAACTCCCAGCAACTAATCCCCCGCTGAAAACGGGAGGGAAACACTTCTCCACTTCTCCAGCTCCTTTTTAAGAAATCATATGTAGTACATTAGGTCATACTTATCATTGGTACATTTATTTTATCAATGTGGGCCAACTACACAAAATATGAGGGGGCTTTTAAAGTCATAATCAGCTCTTCATAGGCTAATTATGGACTGATGTCATCATTAAAAATATGAGATACAATAACATCCATAGCCCTATAACAATGTCTCCATAGTGCCTAAGGTGATTAAGTGATACATGTTTTTTTCAAAGCCTCAGGCCTGAATTTATGCCATGAAATCATCTTTAAACCACTGGCTTTTAAGAGATGTCTCTATCTTTGGTGGAATCCAATTGCCCAAGTCAGAGGGGATTTCTTGTTTAATATACCCTTGCCATTCTTTATTCATTAACGTTGAGCCAAACACAGTAAGATGTGCCAACTCTATAATTTTTAATTTTATTTTGAAAAACTAAAACCCAATATTACCCACTACCCACTACTAACCACCCTCACATTATAAAACTTAATCATCTATTTCTCCCACTAGAGTTTTGTTACAAAACATTCAGATTTGAATATGGAACGTGTTCTTTTTGTACCTTTGAAACAGAATCTTTACAGCATCTTTTTTTTTCCTTGTTCAGTAAGTAAAATATTTTGCAATAACGTCCATGTCTGGTTATCTTTGAGATTAAGATTGATAGGGTCCCAGTGTTTGAGTTTTCCCACATCAGATTCTTTTTAGACAATCTGCCATCAACATATTTAACATGTTTAATCTCATTATAATTGTGAGCAAATACCATATTCATACATCAAAGTGGAAAGGCACCAAATCCTCATTTACTTCAGGACTGATTTTGTAAATTATTTTAAATCACTAAAATGTGTAACAAACAAGAAAAAAAATCATCTAAAATTATTGAGGTTATATCGTAATATTTATTATTTTAAATAGAGAAAAGGGCTGCTCTGGTTGATGTTGATCATTTGGCTGATTATTTATGAATTCATAAAAGGTTGGCATTATTGTATTAATGTGTTACCCCCTGTATATTTCTCTTGGGTTTTTATTTTTTATTTGTTTGTTTGTTTTGTTGTTGTTTTTTAGTTTTTCCTCATAGATTTACTTGCATTGTGTGTTCTCACATTCTGGTGTTATTTAACATATGGTGCTATTGTCAATAAAGTATTTAAAAAGGGCATTTCCTGTCACATGACTCTGCATTCTAAGCATCACAGCGGAACATCACAGATGGATGATGATGCAATGATGATGCAATAAAGGCAAAAGCCTTTATTGCATCATGGAATTCATATCATCATGGAATTCAGCAACTCAAATGATTTGAAATACAGAATCTTCACAGGAACAAGGTTATAGCTGATAAGTCAGACCTAAACTAGAGAACACTCACATTAACAGAACACAGTCATTTGCTCTAATTAAGGACACTCTTTAAGATAAAGATGGCCGATAAAGACGACCGATATCATATTGATAAAGCTGTATTTACAGCTTTTGGTAAATATCAAAAGCAGGCGGAAGATCTGGTAAAACCTCTCGTCAATGAAATAAAAAATCTACACCCACTCATACTAGAAAACAATGAGCTAAAGAGAAAAATAACGTTTTTTGAGTTAAATGAAGAACAAGTTACTTACCTCAAAAAGGATGTGGCAGATCTGAAGGTTCAGCTAAAGCTAAAGAAGGACTTTGCAAACAGCTGGAGGTATGACAAGGAATATTTAATTCAACAAGCAGAGCAACTGAAACAGGTGAGCAAGGAGAGAGACCTCCTGAGTAAAGAGTTGCTGCACTACAAACGTCAATGCTTAACATTGAAAAAGACAAACAAGGACCTGAGAGAGACCCTGAACAAGCGGGAGTCACACCTAACGGAGAAAAGCCATGTCCTTGAGCTGGAGGTGGAGAAACTTCAGAGGGAGAAAAGCAGTCTGGAAAACACTGTCTTAATTGCAAAAACCAACAGCGACAGACTTGCCCAAAAAGATAAGGAGATTCTCAGGAAAGAAAAGAAGAGATATTCTGATCTTGAGTTACAACTGGAACAGTCACGCAAAGAGCCAGAATACATACCTGAATCAACTGTAGTTTTCACATTACAGTTTTATAACAATGGTGACGTAATTAAAGAGCACGAGGAGCATGACCAGTTAAAGAAAAAGCTGGTCACCACGAAACAAGAACTGGTCGCCATAGGCAGACAACTGGAAAAGAGTTGTCAAAAAATAAAGGCAAAGGAAAGGGAATGTGAGCAGCTGAAGTCCAGTATACCCCGGCTGCCGCCCCCAGAGACAATAGAGGAGATCCCGAAACTCCACCGGATAATCAGAGAGCAAAGTAAAAGGATCAAGGTTCTAATGGCAGAGGCTAATGTGTTCGAAATAAAAGCTGAAGAGTACAAGAGGGACAAGGAGAAACTGGTTGAAAGGGTAGCAGAAATCAAAAAAATGTACCTGAATGAGAAAATGCAGAAGAGGGATTTGGAGGAGGCCTTGAGGAGAAGCGAAGTCCAAAAAGTGCCTCAAGACACACCAAGAGCCTCTCAGATCCCCATGATCCTCAACTCCATTGTGTTGCACAAGCGCACAAGAGAAAAACAAGGTCTCACTGAGAGCCAAACCATCAAATCAAAGCAGAAGTCTAAAGTTCAGCCCCAGGTGCCCACCATCACCAAAAAGGTAGTACTGAAGTCTGAAGAGAAATCAGGACAGACATACCTACCCCCCATAGACAAACATATCCCTCATAAGACTAAGATCAAAACACTTCATGCACCTCTCCCACCCATCACTAGAAAGTCTCAGGTAAAGCCTGTAGCGGCCCAGAGTGCCTTTCAACCCTGACAATACACATTTTGATCTTAATTTCCCAATAATTTATGTCTTATCATAAATAGTAGACACTCGAGTTTTAAAAATATATATTAGCTGAGCTCCCACACATATTTTCAGATAATTATGGGCCAATATTCAGAGAAACAACCTTACGTCCACCCTGTCACAAACATAAACATTACTGTTAAATATGTTTTAAAGCTGCAAGCAGCGTTGAACGGGCCTTCGCGCCCTTGCGCACGTCGGGCCGCGGCGCAGTCACCTAAGCTTCTGGGAACCAAGAAAACGTTTGGAGATGATCAGTGTGAGAGTCTTTGACACACAGTACTAACCAGTGTCTCTCTGTGAGCCCACCCCTCTGTTCACAGACAATTATGAATTATGAAATCAGACTTATGCCTCTTACTTGGTCGCTTCACAAAGCGAGCAGGGTGTGTGTGTAGTCCGTCTTAATGTCCAACTTTGTCCTTGGCTAAAAATAGATGTGTGCGAAGTGGAAAAAAAATACTCGTACACTGTGCAACTACAAATTGCAACCATAAAAGTATATGAATTCTAGAAGGATTTAAAATTGAAACGACGGATACAGGAAGTGGTGACGCTCGTAACGTTAGCGGAGCGTTAACTGCAGCATGACCGAAAGAAGCACAACCAGTTAGCCTCTGCTAGCCTCTCAGCTAACCCCGGCTCCAACCCCGGATCCAAACGGAGCACCGAGTCCCGATTTGTTATTCAGGTTAAAGTGGAGAGAACCAGAGGGTCTGTCGGCCAGCTGAGTGAAGTGAAACCTGCGCAAAAAACACCGTAACCATCACGGTAAAACAGTCCGTACAGAACTGCTGTGTTCAGCTGCACAGATAGGAAATCACTCGGCTGAAAGGATGTACCACTCTGTCAGGAAAAATATTTTACTCTTCCCTTTTTGGTGTATAACAACGGTTGGTAACCAGCATAGTGGGTGCATTACTGCCACCCTCCGCTTCGGACAGTGAACCAATGATTAAAACCTACACATTATTCCTGTCTGTTTAATAAACTACAAAACAAACCTGCTGCTCCACCCTCTTGGCAGGTCCATTACAGTTTTAGTGCTGAAAAACAATGCCGAAAAACAATGCCGAAAAACAATAGGGTCTTCGCCCTTTGGGCTCAGGCCCTAATTACATTTTTTGAATGCCATGATGTCACTGTCCTAAACAGGGTTATTTCCTTAATAAATAAAATAAAATAAACCATCTTTACAATTGCAATTCATACATTTTTTTTTAATTTGGAGAAAACTGATATTTGAATCTGTGATATTTGATATGTGAATTTGAAATATGAAAATGAGACATTTGTTCAACGTTTAAAATGAGTGCATTCTCAATCTATTTGAAATAAATCATTTCCCCCCTTGTTTAAAGAAGTATAAATTAACCAGTACCATTTTACAATAAGACTACCCTTATAAAAGGATTTATAAATGGTTCATAATTAGGTTATTAATAGGGTTGTAATCACTTTATAAATTATTAATAAACACATCAAATAAAATCAAATGATGCTATACTAGGTATTAATTACATTGTATAATATCCTTTATGGATAATTATACAGAAATGGTCCATATTGATGTCTCCAGCAGTTTTTGTTTTTTAAAGCTATGTTTGATTGTCTAGTACAAGAGAGCCCAGTCTATAATATATACAGGATTTTAACAAGACTAGATCAAAACCAAGTATATGGCTGGACTAACCGTGTATGGTCAATGTGTTAAATTGTGGGCAATTTGTTACGGGGATAGTCAGTGGTAGTGTTTATAATGTGAATTCCTGGATATTAAATGTTCATCTGCAATTTTCTGTAGTGGTGCTTGGGAGGGGTTTTACTTTATATTTTTATTTATATTTTTTAAATATAAATAAATTCCATTTAGCTCATTTTTGTGTATAAGCGCCTACATTCATTAAATAGCAAAATCTCTAATTTGGAAAGAATTAAGCATTTTACCAGTACTTTACACTACACTTATAAAGTGAAAGTGTCTGCTCTGTGACTGTCTGCAGCAGCAGCAGAGTCACAGCACAGAGTAGTGGAGTGAGACGTCTGTCTTCCTTCCTGCTCTCTACCATTGAATGTACATTGGTCTATGTTATTGTTTTCCCATTATGCTAAAGATAAAGTGTAAACTGCTCTAGCTTGGAGATTTTGTTATTGTTAGTTAACTTAGTGTAGCTGTGACACACACAGGCACTAGTTAGTGGCAAAGATTGCAAGAAAAACTAAAACAATCTGCACAAAATCTACAATGGCAAAATGAGTTTGATATTACAGCTGTTTAAAATTGTTGCCCAAGTTTAATCAAGAAGATGTTGGATCTTTTTTTGAGGCATTTGAAGCCCCATTTTCTAGAGGTAAGGTACTTTGCCATAATTGTAAAAAGTCAGGTCATATTAAATCCAGCTGTATTGCTCTGAAAAGAAAGGAAGGAAAATGGGTCGCTCAGTTTGCAACTCAGGCCAGAGTAATCTCAGAAGACCCACTGGTCACAACTCCCAGGCAGCCTCTCAAAGCCTTCAAAGGTTTTGTATCAGAAGGGGGGATGGCCATAACCATGGCCCCAAAAATGGCCCCTATATCCATACTGAGGGACACAGGTGCCACTCAGTCCTTGTTGGTCCAGGGAGTCAGACCTTTCACCTGCAACTGACTTGAAAGCCTCTACCCAGTGAAGTTTGTGGGAGGTGGCTTTGTTGGCGTTCCTTTGCAAAGGGATTTCTTGAAATCTAATCTTGTAAATAGTCCTGTAGTGGTAGCTATTTTCCTTTCTTTGCCTGTTGAAGGAATTGATTTTGTGTTAGGTAATGATCTGGCTGGAACACAAGTTTGTATAATACCAATAGTGAATAATGAGCCCTGTGAGGGTCTGAGATATCTGCATTGGAACAGGAACACCCTGAGGTTTTCACAGCATGTGTAGGGACATGGTCAAAGTCTAGTAAGCAGCTGTTTGAAACCAGGAGTGTCCAGGAAGATTCTCCCATTGATTTGCTGACACTTTTTTTGCTAAGCTTGCTGGTTTGGAGACAGCAAATCAGTTTTTGTGGGAGGCCCTTGTTTGTGAACATGAGCAGGATCCTACGTTGGCTTCTGTAAGGGAGCAAGCTGGAAGTTTTGAAGATATTTAGGAAGTGGCAGAAGGGTTCTTTGTTCAGGAGGGAATTTTGATGAGGAAGTGGAGGCCCCTAGGCCATCCTGCAAATGAACATTGGACCATGGTGACTCAAATTGTGTTGCCTCAAAGTTTTAGGCAGGAAATGTTTTGCTTGGCTCATGAAACCACTATGGCTGGTCACTCTGGGATACGCAAAACTCAGGAGAAGATAATGCACCATTTTTACTGGCCAGAATTGCATCAGGATGTGGTTTCATCCTGCTGAAGTTGTCATGCCCGTCAGTTGGTGGGTAAGCCCAATCAGGTGATCCCATTAGCGCCTTTGTGTTGTCCACCAATAATGGAGAAACCTTTTTCCTGTGTCCTGATTGACTGTGTGGAGCCATTACCCAAAACCAAGAAGGGTAATGAATATCTGTTGACTATCATGGATGTTGCCACCAGATTTCCTGAAGCTGTACCCTTAAGAAATATTAAGGCTAAGACGATATCAGAGTCTCTACTCCAGTTCTTTTCTAGAGTTGGTTTTCCAGTGGAGGTTCAGCATGACCGAGGATATAATTTTTCTTCTGGGTTGTTCCAGGAAGTTATGCATGGACTAGGGATCAAGCAGATTATGTCCCCCACCTACCACCCTCAGTCTTAAGGTCTCAAGACCATGATTAAAGCATACACTATGACTTGTCCAGGAGACTGGGATGTAGCGATGCCATTCTTGTTGTTTGCCATCTGGGATTCAGTGAATGAATCAGCTAGGTTCAGCCCATTTGAACTTTTGTATGGGCATGAAGTGAGAGGACCCCTTAAAATGGCAAAAGTGAAATTGTTGGAGCCCAAGGAACCAAGCAGGGTTTTGTAGAATGTGGCTACGTTCAAAGATAGGCTGAAAACTGCCTGTGAGCTGGCCAATGAAAAGCTATGAATTTCTCAGAGAAATCAAAAGCCTCTTATGACAAGAAAGCTGTTAAACGGGTATTTTCTGTAGGTGATAAGGTATTGGTTTTGATGGCTATGGTTGGAGCTTCCCTTGGAGTAAAATTTTGCAGTCCCTATCCTATCATCAAGGAAGTGAGTGATCATAATTAAGATGTTGGCACTCAAGAGTGTAGACAGAACACCAGACTCTGTCATGTTAATCTCCTCAAGTCCTATATTGAGCGAGACACTGTTCAGGTGGTTCTAGTGGCTCACGAGTTTGAGGTTGAGGAAGTCTGTGAGAATGATGATGGAGCCCCTTGGGTAGAAGCAGTTACTGCAAGACTGAAAAATTCCATAGCTATGGCGGATCTCAAAGCACAACTTTCTTACCTTACGAGTGAGCAAGTAGAGGACGTAATTCAGTTGGTGGGAGAGCATAAGGCATTGTTTAAAGATGCACCGTACAGTATAGTACAGTACAGATTACTCATGAGCTGACACATGATGTAGATACAGGGAATGCACCTCCCATTAAACAGAACCCTTACAGAATTCATCCCAGCAAGTGGATTAAGGCTAAGGAAGAGTTGGCTTATATGGAGGAGATAGGAGCCATTGAACAGGGATCGAGTGAGTGGAATTCCCCTTTGGTACTTGTGCCGAGGCCTGACCAGACTGTTTGCCCCTGCATTGATTTCGTAAGGTAAATAGTGTCACTAAATCTGATGCGTAAACGATTCCCCAGTTAGAAGACTCTATTGACAGAATAGGACATGCACAGTTTGTGTCCAAATTTGACCCGGCAAAGGGTTAATGGCAGGTCCCTTTAACGGAGAGTTCAGGATAGGGCTGTGCGATATGACAGTATATATATAACCATCTATCATTTCATATTATGCTCAATTGTTTATATATCGTTGTGATGCAAATCACTCTTTATGGCAATATTTTTCGTAATTTCGTGCCTGTCCATCTTTTACGCGGATTGCATTGATAAATTACTTCTTGGTTTTTTACTCACAAAGCTTTTACTGCACTTACAGTAACATAACAAGTTTAGTTGTTGTCAACTCTCCACCGCTGTCTGTCTCTACTCTGCTGTGCTGCATACACACTGAGGGCTTAGCCCTGCCTGCGCTGAGACAGAGCAGAGAAGCAGCAAGACGGTGACCATAAATGATAGCAAAACGCAGTAGAGACTGTCTTTATTTGTGTTATTTACTAAATTTATGTGCACTCTTTTAATTTTAGCTCTGTGTGAGAGCCTCTGCTGCATTATGACTGCGCTACTCTCCTCTGCACTCTAATAGCCGCTTAGCCCGTATTCAGGCCAAATCAGGTGGACCATTGCACAGTGTTGAGCGGAAGTGTGTGGGAGTGTTTGTGCTTTAGAATGTAACCGCTGTGAAACAATCAGAAAAGAAATCATTGCCAGCGTTCCCTCTCTTCATTCACTCTCTAGCTCACTTGACCACAACTGCTCTCTCTCTCTCTCTCAGGTAGCCGACAGAATAGTCTAACTTAACTTTTAATGTTATTAAGTGAAGAGAAATGTTCTCTCCTTGTTCTAGTAACATCTTTGTCCTCCCTCATGGCAGAGTTTACAACTCTGATCAGTCTGATCTCCATCCCGCCTCTGAATCTGGAACACCCACATGCTATGTAAAAGCACACACGGAGACGGCTTTATGCCGGCGGGGGGAGATGGAGGGGACCAACTATTTATTCATTGAATTAAAATGTGCTATTTTGGGATAGGTGCCATTATCGGAATATGAAATTACCTATATCGGGATATGAGATTTTGGTCATATTGCCCAACCCTAGTTCAGGATGTGTCAAGCATTTGTAACCCCAGAGAGTTTATATTGGTGTCTTGTGCTTCCCTTTGGAATGAAAAATGCACCTGCCACTTTACAAAGCTTGATGAACAAAGTGACGGCTGGTCTGGATAACACCGTAACCTATCTGGGTGATATGGTGGTATACAATTCTTCCTGGACAGACCATGTCAGGCATATAAAGCAGCTTTTTGAGAGGCTAGAGGCAGCTAGACTGGGGGTTAACTGGCTGAAATGTGAAATTGGGAAAGGTCAGGTAATTTATCTGGGGCACCATGTGGGCCGAGGTTCAGTCATGCCTAGAGCAGCCAAGGTACAGACCATACTAGATTTCTAAGCGGCAACTAATGTGCATTCTCGGAATGTGTGAGTTGTATAGGAGATTTGTACCAAATTTTGCTGCAGTAACAGCACCACTAACCAACTTGTTGAAGAAGAGGGTCAAGTTTGAATGGTCAGTGGAGTGTCAGAGCGCTTTGGACATGGTGAAAGCCATTTTATCCAGTGAACCTGTGTTGGTTGTGTAAAAGCCCTGAAAGGGGGGTATTTTTGTGAAGGGTACATGGACACAAACTTTACTCTGGTCAGCTCTGTAATGTCTCAATTTAATCAAAGCATACTGCAGTGGAGAAAAAAAAAGAAAAAAAAAAGATAATTCAGCTCATCCATCCAGGTATTTTTGTGAAAGGTACACGGACACAAACTTTCCTCCGGTCAGCTCTGTAATGACTGACGGAAGGAAACGACCTGTCAGTTGATCTCGTAACACAACCAAGACACTTATCTTGAGTCTTGAGAAGTTGTAGCATTTATTCACTGACAAATATCCTAAATTTTACACATACTGCATATTTGAAAGAGAACTGATTTTACTTCTAATTATAACTATTCTAATTATTATTAAGTCCCCCTGCTCTTTCATCTGTTTCAGTTGGCGGATATCTCGTGTTTTTCACTGTATTGGGTGTTTTGTCAGTAGTGATGGTTATTTGGGGTGCTTCCATTGATGGAAGCAGCTCTCATCTATCACAACAAATTCTTTGTGACCACCAAGACACTGTCTGCTCTTCCCTCTGTGTCTGTCCATTGCATGAATCAGACCATATTACTCAGTGTTCTGGAGCTGCCAGCAGTATCATCATCGATCATATCATAACTTGACTTGCTCTTTTATAGTCTTTTACAGAGAACAAACCAAAAAATTGTAAGAATATATACATATGTGTATATATATGTGTGTGTATATATATATATATATATGTAGCCTATATATACAGACGGGTGACAAATTAAAAGAAAAACTGCAACAGGTCTGAATACTTGACCCCTGCAGTGAGGGGATCTGGTGGTTCTGTTATGCTGTGGGGGGCATTTTGCTGGCATGGTCCCCTTGTCCCCTTAGAGGGAAGGGTCATTGCAAATCAATACAAAGTTGTTCTGAGTCATCACCTTTATCCTGTGATGACATTTCAACATTTCAAAGAACAAACAAAGAAAAATCTTTCTAATAAGTGAAGAAAGTTGTTTATGGTTCTCTTATTGTTCAGACCGACAATTAACACCAATTTTTAACCAGATGATCAATCAGAAAACAAATTAAATATAAAACTTGGGAGTGATGCACTTGAATTTAATATGTGTCTGTCTCCACTAGGTGATGTTGTGATGTATCAGATCAGTCCAATCAGCTGCAGTGTCCTATCAATAACTGATATCCAATAAGGGGGCGTGTTGGCCAGTAAAAGACTTCCATGAAAGCTGCTCTTGTGTATCCTCACAGCGGTTACATTCCAAAGTACAAACACACCTGCATCCCCACCCTGCAGCTGTGCGCTGCACTGCCTGATTTGGTCTGAATACTGGCTAATACAACAGCGTCAGCTCCCGGTCCCGCCGTGCCGGCTGTCACACCAAACAGCAAGGCGATTACAGGCGCAGTATTCCCGCTTTGAACAGGCTGTGTAAAAGGGGTTAAAGTGCACTCATTGTCAACAACTAAAATCGAAACTATGCAAACTACATCATTAAAAATAAGTCCATTACAAAATCGCCCTCTGACACCTGTTAACTCATGTACTCAAACCACCGGCTCAACAAGCTGAAACTATGCTGACCTCGTTATTTCTCCCACACATGCATTAGCTAAACTGCCAACCTGGTCTTCCGATGATAGACGTTCACTCATGTTGCTCAACTATAAGCCAACGATAAAGGAAAGATTTTCTGAAAGATAGAAATTAGACCATATTTCTCACAGCAGCAAAGTCGAGCATTACCAACAACAATCTTAATCAACTCTTTAGATAATTAATACAACAGGACTCACCAGTCACTTAAAAACAAAACCCATCCTTTGTTCCTCTCTACAATGCCTGTCTGTGTGAGCTCTGTGCTCCACAGCACAAAGAAATACCTGTGCTTATTGGTTGATATGATGACATCACCTAGGGCCTGCTAGCAGGCCCTGAGGGTGTTCCAGTCACTACAAATCAAATTTTGATTGGTTAATTTTTTGTCACTCTATATTTGTGCCATGTATGTTTTCTATGAGCAAAGCCTGCAACCAAGGACACAGCAGGCCCTGTGAGATAGCCGTATGGAGAAACACAGGCAGAGGCAGACACATCCAGTTCTAGCTCCAAATAGTGGGTTTATGGTTATGATAGTAACTGAAATTAAACTAAATAATTTTTAAAAATCACATTAATAATTTGAATAACTAATCAAATAAAATTATTTTAACAATAACATTATAATTACTAATTTGTAATCATTTATTAACTAAAAATTACACCTCTCAAAAATGGTAGGGCCTGCAGAGAAGGCCCTGAAGGCCCTGACAGACCTCCTCTGTGGCAAGGAAGGGCTGAGATTTTACCCATTTGAAATAGTAAAAAAAAAAAAAGGTCAATATGTGGTGGTCAATGTTGATATTGTGGTGGGTTGCCACAAATAAATCAATGTATGGGAAAAACTGCGGAGGTGAATAAGGAAGGAATAATCGCCCTTCGCAATTATATATTATATATATATTAGCTAAGTGAATTTATATATATTTATATATTTCTTATATATATTTCAGCTTTTCTTGTCTTTAAGATTTTTTTTTTACCAGTCCACTGCAGTCATATGGCAAGAGTAATTCGAAATAGCAAAATTTTGAATTTAGCTATGTACTGAATCAAGAATTAATTCTGAATTGACTGACTTAATTCATAAGATTCCCAGTGATTCCCACATATACAGTACAGTAGAACTACTGCCAAGATTGTAATTCTAGTAATGTCCGCTTTTTTTAGGCTCTGTCTCTGACCTAGCCCCTACTGCAACAGTGCTTCTTAAGAAGGAAAAACAGGGACTTAACTTTCTAAAAGAGAAGTTGGAGTGGCAGAAGATGAGAATTGAAGAACTGGAAAAAGAGAGAGATTTTCTCTGTGGACAATTGTCAACCCTCACAGGTATATAGGTAGATTTAAATCAGCAAAGGAGTTAGTTTTATGGGCATTATCATTGTAATACCATCTATTGGGGGGATTTGAAAATATCCTAGCCTCACCTTTTGATACATTGTCCACTGCCATGAAAGAGGGGCTGTATTTACTATATACAGTGGGGGAAATAAGTATTCAACACGTCAATATTTTTTTCAGTAAACATATTTCAAGTGCAGCTATTCATATGCAATTAAGACCAGACATTAGAATTAACTCAATAAGGCAACACAGCTAAAAAAATCATAACATTCCAATCAATAAAGAAGTTGTGTGCATTAAATTGGAATGACACAGGAAAAAAGTACTGAACACATTAACTGCAATGTTGTTAATACTTGGTGGAGAAGCCTTTGTTTGCAAGCTGACAGCTGACAGCTTCAATACGCTTCCTGTATGAAGAAACTAATCTATCACCATGTCCAGGGGGGATTCATTCCCATTCTTCTAATCTTCAGTTCTTTCCATAAATGTTCTGTTGGGTTCAAGTCGGGTGATTGACTGGGCCATTCCAACACCTTCGATTCAATTCAATTTATTTATATAGTGCCAAATCACAACAAAAGTCATCTCAGGGCACTTTTCACAAAGAGCAGGTCTAGACCGTACTCTTTAATTTACAGAGACCCAACAATTCCCCCATGAGTGAGCACTTGGCAACAGCAGAACCTGGCTCTTGGGGGGGGCGGACACAGAGAAGAATAACAGATTAACAACAATAATAACAATAACAATAATAGTAATAAAGATTTGACTACCAACAACAAACAGTAGCAATAACCGGAGAAGGACATCAAGGCTCAGCTTGGATTCTGGGGCTTCCTGCAAGATGAGAAAGCACAAGAAACTCCAGGGAAGGAGCCAAGTTAGTAACATACATTAATGGTAAATGAATGCATACAGATGGAGAGGAGGAGGAGGAAAGAGGAGCTCAGTGCATCATGGGGAGTCCCCCAGCAGTCTAGACCTATAGCAGCATAACAAAGGGCTGGTCCAAGGCAAGCCTGGCTGGCCCTGAATATAAGCTTTATCAAAAAGGAAAGTTTTAAGCCTACTCTCAAATGTAGAGAGGATGTCTGCCCCCTGCGCCAAATGTGGAAGATGGTTCCACAGGAGAGGAGCCTGATAGTAGTATGTTTTGGATTGTTGTCCTGTTGGAAGGTCCACTCATGTCTCATCTCATCCTCATTGTCCTAGTGGATGGTAACAAATTCTTCTTAAGAATATCCCAATATGTGGTTCCATTCATTTTTCCTTCAACAATTTGGATTCTGTCGGTACCATGAGAAGAGAAACAATCCCATACGATTATCCTTTCACCTCTGAACTTCACTGTAGGTATGGTATTTTTAGGGTCATATGCAGAGCCATTTCTCCTCCAAACATGGTGCGTAGTATTACAGCCAAAGATTTAAATTTTTGTCTCATCTGACCACACCACATTCTTCCAGTAATCTGCAAGCTACTCCAAATGTCATATAGCAAAATTCAAAGGAGCTTCAACATGTCTTCTCTTCAGTAATGGGGTCTTGCGGGGTGATTGTGCATGGAAACCATGGCAGTGGAGTGCATTGCCTATTGTTCTCTCTGTGACAATTGTACCTGCTTCTTCCAGGTCTCTCTGGAGCTCTTTTCGAGTGGTCAGCAATCTTGCAAGGAGCTCCTGTGCAGAGCTTGTTGATGGTGGAGTGATGTTGCCTCCACTTTTGGATTATGGCCCCAGTGGTGCATATTGGAACATTGAGGAGTTGAGAAATCAGTTGGTAACCTGTGCCATTTCTATGTTGCTTAAGCAGAGAGCTCTCTGCCTCTATCCATCATAAGATGGTTCTTGAGTGACTGCTTGGTAGCAAATTATGCATTCACAGATGGCTAACCCTTTTTAAAAGAGTGAATGTGCTAATAGCCACATGCACTAACTCAGCTCATACTAATTAGCACAGGTAAGAGGACTAATTAGTGGAACCTCCTCATACAGTGCTTTTTCTTACTGCGGGTTCAATACTTTTTTCCTATATCATTCCAATTTAATGCTCATAACTTTGTCACTGATTGGAATGTTATGATTTTGTTAGCTGTGTCTGGTCTTGATTTCATATGAATAGCTGCACTGGAAATATATTTAATCAAAAACAAGTTGACGTGTTGAACGTGGGAGTTTGAGGGTTCTGCGCAGTATCTTAGCTGTTCCTAGGACTGCGCTCTTCTGGACAGAGACCTCAGATGTTGTACATGGAATCTGCTGGAGAGTGGCTCCAGCAGATTCCATGTACAACATCTGAGGTTGTGGGTCAAAGCCCCCAGTACTGCAATTACCACTAGCCAGTAAATATATATATATATATATATAAGCCTGGTGTCATAGAGTTAACATCATCAAACAGATAAAAGGACCTCACTTTCCTCTTAGTCTCCATAACTGCACAGCTTTCTTTTCTCTTCACAGTTGCGCAAAGATCCTCACTGAAAGTTGCGCTGCTTTTATTGAGTAGCCAGGAACAGAATGCCTAGAATATATAAATTGTTAGATTTTTAGGGAAACTCCGTTTTGATAAGGCATCCCTAACCAATTCTGTTATATATTATATACTCACTCCTAACAACAACAAGAAAACCACACATACAAAAGACAGATATGCACTTAGATATAAACTGTACGGACAGTATATCATAATTTAAATTCACCATTCTATCCTGATTTAAGCTTCTAACTGCATAAGTACACAGAGCTAAGTATAACTAAAGATATGAAATATGATTCTACATGTATTAAAACATAGATCAAACAACTTTTCCATGCGTCTAATTGGGTGAATATATTAGGTGTATATAATTAGTGTAATTAATAAATTTAGACCTCTTATAGATTGATACAGATTTAAAAGATGACATCCTGTTACCATTTCATAATCTGAAATATTCTATTTTATTCTGTTTCTGGGAATCTAATTTGGCAAGTATATAGGGGTAAATATTTGATTGATTGATTTGATTTATTGATTGGGACAGTGTGCAGTTTTAAACATTAAAGATGCACTGCACCGGAGTTAGCTCGAAGCTAATTTGCATCCGTAGTCCCCACAATCAAAAAATACAACAGCACAACATCAAATAGTACAAAGCAAAAAACAACAAAACAAAACAAAAAACAAACAAACAAACAAAAAAACCCCAAACAAAACAAAAAAACCCACACAGAACACACCATACAAAATATAAAGCTACACACAACAGCACATCACATACACCCACAGTGTCAATTAGAAATTAATAATGTGGTCACACAGTTGATTGGTCTTTAGTACATGTTTTAGTTTGGCCTTGAATGTATTGATAGAAATACAGTTCTTCATATTATCAGGTAGGGTATTCCACTGAGTTGTGGCTTTCAGAGAGAAAGCTGACTGCCCAAATGCATTGCAACGAAATGGTATGGTACAGTCTTTTTATAGAGGATATTCTGGAGGATCTATTAGAACTTACTGAGCGAGTGTACACAAAGTCACATAGTGGAGGAGGGGCCACACCATTGAAAATTTTATAAACTAGGCACAAATTTGAGAATAATCTAAAATTGTCAAAGCTCAGTAAATTGTATTTCTCCAATACCCTACGGTGATAGAAATGCATTGGCTTTTTGTCTAGAGTTTTTAGAGTTTGTTTGTACAAGGACTTAAGAGGTTTTATGGCTGTTTCTCCAGCCTACCCCCAAAATGTGATGCAATAAGATATATGGGAAAGAATCATAGCATGCATAATTATCTTGGCTGCGTCCAAAAGGGAGACCGTTTCTAATATGTCTAAAATATGCTAAGTTGTACTTTATGGTTTTAACTGTTTTTTTAATATGTTTCTTAAAGTTCAAATTTGTATCCAGTGTCACACCAAAGTATTTAAAATCAATAACTATGTCAATTTTTTCACCTTTGATGAAAATATCAGCATTAGGAGGTTGTACCATAGTTTTAGAGAATAACATACCTTTTGTCTTGTTTACATTTAGATTCAGACATGATTGATCAAGCCAATGTGTGATCCCTTCCAATGCAATTGTTAGCTTAGCAGCAGCTAACACAGCTGTTTTTGCATGTGTGTATACAACAGTATCATCTGCATACATTCGTAGTTCTACATCATGACACTGTTGAGGGAGATCTTTAATATAAAGGCTAAATAATAGGGGACCTAACACTGACCCTTGTGGAACACCCATTGTGCACTTCATGTTACTGGACAGTGTGTCACCAACTTTAACACATTGTATCTTATTGGATAAATATGAAGACATCCATGCCAGTGCTCTAGATGAGAAGCTAAATTTAGAGAGTTTCGATATTAAAACATCATGATTGACTGTATCGAATGCTTTATGTATATCTGAAAACACAGCACCAACTACTCCTCCTTTGTCAAGTAGCAGTTTCGGTGGAATGATTTCCTCTAAAGCCAAATTGCATACAATGTAGACCAAAATTGCTTGTATTAAGAAATGTTGTCAGTTGTTTAATGACAACTTTCTCAGCAACCTTTGAGAGTACTGGCAGCATAATAATTACTAATGTAAAGTGTAATTCCAGATATGTTTAAATTCTATATAAGGATTTAATAACTATTCCCAGGGCTATTCGGTAGTATAACATATAAGTAAGCATTATATAAGTGACTATAGTTGGTAAATTATTTGGCTAAGAGTTATGTTTCATTCATATATTTCTATACTACATTTACACTAACCCTGAGGGCACTGGCTGTGGTGGACTGGAGGAGGGGAGGAGGGAGGTGTAGGGGAGGAGTCTGCATCTCCACCATTGCGTGAGCTTTAGCTCTGGCAGCTTTCCTTGCTTCCTCCATTTCTTCCTTTGAGTACGCTTTCCTCTCAGTGAGTTCATAAATAAGTTTCGTCTCCACTGTCTATCTATTTTTATACAGTAAAATGACCCCTTGCAATATGAGTGTCATCATTTGAATGAATGAATGTGTATGTGTGTGTGTTGCATTGTACTGAAGTATTGCACTGGAAATTGGATGACAGAAAATGAAAACAGTATTTGTAGGTCTCTTTCCTCCATACAGTTTACAATATCTCTAATCAGCGTGCATAATTATTTCACAATATACCGTATGTGTCATTGGTAGGGTGAAGCCGAATACTTGGATGAAACAAGTATTCAGTATCGATAATGTACTTTTTATGAGCGCAAATATTCAAGTAAAATGTGACAATATCTGTACTTGTGATGGAGGAAAATCCTCATTGGGTAGCTGTGTCCACATCGTTACGTTATAGGCCAGCCACACACACAGCTCCTCCCCTGCACAGGGCCTATACAAAGTTCATTGCTGTTGCGGCACAAAAAACAGTCATGCCATCGTCACAGCCGCTCTGTCCACAGGGATTAAGGTTCATTGGATTGGGCTAGTTTGTGGACTTCTGTAGTGACTTCTGTAAGTCCATGGGGCACAATATCTTTCTTAAAAAATTCTTCTCCTTCTTAAAATTCTTTTCTTGTTAACACTGACCTAGAAAATAGATCTATTTTTTTTTCTTTCAGTTTAATCATGCTAACTATTTTTATTTTTGTTGTTCAGAACAGAAAGGTAAGTTTGTCATGTACTTTAGGCAACCAAAGAATTGATTTCAAACTTTTTGTCTGTACAGCTCTCATTGTTTTAAAGAGATTATTGGGCCCCAGTTATTGAATCAATGTTTCAAAATAAATATACAAATCAGAACATGTTCCATGTCTGGATGTATTCCTTAAACTGATACCATTAGACCAGACACTTTCTGCAAAACTGCATTCTTAACCACTGAACCTGTGTTTTTTATCAGATAATGATAAGATAAAATCTTATGTGAAATAAATTTGACAAAAATGACAAAAATTATTGGTTTTGGCTAGACTAGATCGACTGAAATGTTCAATATAATCTGATGGCTAAAAAAAATAAAATGTCAACAGTTTTCATTGACTAAAACTATACTAAAATGTTTTCTTTGACTAAGATAAGACTAGTACAAGCTAATATTAACATATCTGCCTTTAGTATATTGAAAAACTTTGATATTGCCCCAGCTTTCATCTTGGGTCTGCAATTAAATTCATGTATATAAAGACACATTATTTGCTGGACACCTTCCTTTTCCCCCATCTCCTCTTT
Organism: Thunnus thynnus; assembly: GCF_963924715.1. Lineage (NCBI taxonomy): Eukaryota > Metazoa > Chordata > Actinopteri > Scombriformes > Scombridae > Thunnus > Thunnus thynnus. Next base: position 5,146,166 of record NC_089528.1, read on the forward strand.
TATTCCAATAAACATTTCTTCAGGTGCTACAATTCTGTAAATTAATCACCCACAAATAAGCTATCCAAAAGCTTTTCTCTTCTGCTTATGGATAAATTGATATTCATAATGTATAAAGTAAACCAAGTGGCAAACTAACAGCTGCCACTTGGCTTTTTTTTTAATACCATAAAAGGCTTTTCTTGTTTTTCTGGTAAATTAGGCTCCAGCTCAATAGAAAGAGTCTAGTTAATGTGCTGTGTGGCAGTGGTGAAAGACGCTGGCAACAATCTATGTTTATCGTTTTGGTCATCACCTGTGGAGACACACACATGCAGCTGTACTGAATTAGTAACTCTGGCTTTTACAGTTTCATTCAGACATGGGAGAGACAAAGCTGCTGCCTGTGTTAGTGAAATTTAGAGGAAATTAATTAAAGTGGAATTTGTTCTAATGCAATATGAATGTAAATCAATGGTCCATTTAGAAAGACTGTTTCTTCCAAAGTGCTGTATTATTATTATTATTATTATTATTATTATTATTACCTTTGATGATTCAGAATGCTGCTGACAGCTACATTGATTCAGAGGTAGAAAAAAAATCAAAGACATCCATACAATCCAGACCTTGTTGAGATAAATTGCTGGTGGTGATAATTTTCCAGTCAGGGCTATCAACCCATTGCAGAAGAGGAGAAGCACAAGAAGATGATGTAATTAATAAAGCACCAGTCACCAGCCAGCTCATATGGTGAAAAAACAAGGTAGAAATCATGATGGAAATATGACATTGCTGATTGTTTCATGTATTCATTTGAGGAACATTACAGTGTCCTCATCACTCCATAGATCTGATGTTTTTGTCTGTCATCTCTTCAGTGGAGCAGAAACTTCAGTGGATGTTTACCTCACATGCTTCATATACATTTCTAATATAATTAAGAGTTCTTTTCTGACACGTGTCTTGTTTCACAAGCATACTGAATACATGTTTATAGCTGGTTTAGCTGGTAACAGATGCTTTGTGGCTATGCTTAAATATGACAACCCTTTTTGCCTCTAACTTTCTGAGAGAGCTCTCATTTTAAATGTCAATATGGCCGACCTCAAGGCACACTTGCTGTCATAAACTTGTATTTTTGTTCATTTTGTCAGATGATGTAGTGTTCTTAAAATAATTTTATCTGCAGCACTACAGCTTGTAATGACTGCTGGTTAACAGGTGGTATTTGTGAGCTAAATTCAACCTCATTATGTTGCACATTTAGTATAACACAATATACTGTACATGCATTACATTTCATTTTATTCTAATTTTAATGAATAGATTATCTGAACTGAAGTAGAAAAGAGAATTTCACTTCTTTTCTCTTTGCAAGAGGTGAGTTCAGACTTCAACTCTAAAAGGAAGTGCAACTAAGCTACAGCTGTAAAACTACTCAGGTTCAAGATCAGGAATCTCATTCATTGTCAGTGGAGTTCTAGAAAAGTGTCAGTAAGCTCATTAAATGTGCATATTGGTATGGCTACATCTTGTAAAAGCGTTACTCAGAGATCATCATCCTTCCTCTTCATTATTATTAGATACATTTTACAAGATCACTCAGAGTTAGTGTGCATGTTTCATCTAAATTTGGTTGTTCAAGGTGTTAAAGAGTCTGGACTAAAATAGCCATGTCTACAAGAATTGGGTGACCATTTACAGATAAGGAGGAACATCAAAGTACAGAACATCAAAACACAAAGGACTTATTTGTGATGGCTAATCCAAATACAGTATGTCATGTACCAACTTTGGTCAAAATTGGGTGATATCTGGATGGGGCGTGGTGGAAATAAAGTTTTGCAAACAATTTGAAATGACGAGGATGGGTGTGTGCCATACTGATGAATATCAATGAAAAACATATTTTGCTCCTAAAGGAGAAACGACAAGGGAAATGGGTTTTTTTCCCCCCATCTAACGCATCCATCTGTTGCAAATATAACAATACACACAGACTTTTAGGTGTACGTGTAATGCGTGCCACTATTGGACCCGTTTCTTTTACCATCTTTAGAAAAAAAAATTCTAATGTGCTCTCTGCTGTCCAAGGACAGTGACCATCGGATACAGGTCAGAGTGATGATGCTTGATGTCTTTCTTCTGATGTGGATTCCCAGTGTGCCTCACAGTTCAGGAGTTATGATTGAAAATGTAAAGTTCTTTGTGAATGGCCACAAGATGGTGTTACAGACACCAAAAACTAATCAGTTTTGGCCCTTGGTCATGCTTTCCATTAAATTTCATTCAAATCTGTTAAGTAGTTTAATCATCCAATTAAGAGACAGACATACCTCCTTGGCAGAGCTAATTAACTCATCCCCACACCCCAAAATGTTTTATCCTCATAGTAAGAATAACATTTTAATTATGCTGTAGCCTACCATCTCATCACCATTGTGTAAGATAGATGACGTGTCAGTATTTGGTTATTTTTATCACGTCATGTTCAGTCAATCAGTGTTTCCAGTCAATGATGGAAATGTATCTGTCTGTTAAAAAAGAAAAAAAAATAGAATATGAATGAACTAATTTTAGTACATGCCTGACTAGTGGTCACATCGGCTATGTGCTTTATATAGTATATCATCGATTCTCCTTTGATACGTATAGTATGTGCAGTATGTAACTGGCATAGTGTATCCATAGTATGGCTCTGTCAATTCAGTCATAGCCATGCAAACTCTCACAGTTCATGCTTACAATGCTGCCCCCACTTTTTCCAGTGTTTCTCATTTTTTTGCCTCAGCATTTAATTTCAACAGGCGATGCTCAGTTTAGCATGTTTTGTTCATTTGTGGTGTCATCTGCCGCCTCACTTGAGTGACAAGGTAACATTACAAGGCAGTTACGTTCTACAAACTCAGCAAACAGACAGATAGTGATTTGAGTAGATGATTAAAGATACAATATATGTACATATTTTCCCTCTTTCCAACAGTAGCTCAAATTTTGAATACAAAGTGACAGTCCTACCTATAGCTACAATATTAAAATGCTGTTTACACAGTTACACATCAGTATTAATAATGTCTTATATATTACTGTATTGGGAAGCTTAGGAAAGGATTTCGGCAATCAATGAATACTGAGATTCAAATTCACTTTGAACACTAGTACTTTGGTTGGTGGTGTGCTGAAGAGGTGTTAGCTGAAATACAAAGAGACTGTTTTTTAACAGAGCAGCTTTGCTCCAAGCATGCATCAGCATTAGGTGTGTAAGGAAATGGTTCCACTGAGTACAAACAGGAATCTTTGAAAGCTGGGGTGTCTGGACCATAATGGATTAAAGGTTGTAACAAATACATCATATAGTCATATAACCAATGCTGATCAATCAAAAAAAGCCATGATTAGCCCTGATAACAATCCTATGGATAGCATCAGGACATCCTCAGTCAGTATTCTTTAGACTACCTGTCATCAAAGTTGTAATCAGTCATTGGTATGTAAATATCCCTGCAATACTGGACCTCTTTATTTCACTATCCTTTTTCCTTTTCTATCTCTTTATGATTAATCAAATTAAATTCACAATATTGCACTACAACCATTTATCTCATCCACACTCCATCTCTGTCAGTGTAGCACTGCTGTCGTCAGAGAGGTGCTGCTTCAACTTTATGCTTCATGGACACATCATTTGTGGTGCTGTTTATTTATAGTATATTTAAAGGTGTTTGTAATATTTTGTCCAGCCTCATTGACATAAATTAGCAGAATGTTAAAACAAAAATTCTGAATGCTAATTAATGATATATATTATGAATATATTTATATGTATTATTATATTTATATAAGTACAGATTTTGAATGCAAATTAATGATATATGAAATATTTAGGAGATTTATGCAGTTGAAAAATGACAGAATTTAAAATCCTTCGCCTCATCATACCCTATTACCACACTAGAACACTGTGCTCCCAGAATGCAGACTTACTTCTTGTTCCTAGAGTCTCCAAAAGTACAACGAGAGGCAGACACCCTCTCTAAGTTTAAGGGCCTTTTCACACCTGAAAAAACAAGGTCCAAACCAAGGTTCATGTTTTTGTTTCTTTGTATACATTTGATCCACTTAGTTTTGGTTTCACATTGCAATGTGAGCACACTAAAGAACTTCATGTGACATACTTACATCCTGTCGTCATCACCTATGTGGGCTGCGTCTCCCTATGATTGACATTGATGACACTGACTGATCTGCATGCATCTGACATTGGCGTGTTGTCAATTCGGCAGGTAGCCCCTCTATCACTGTTTGAATTAATGAATCAACAGATTCATTTTGTTGCCACTATAATAATATTATTTTGGCACTACTTTATCTTCAGGTGGCACTGCTCTCCAGTCCTCTCATATCTTCTCTCTCTCATCCTCTCTGAAAATACCCAGAAAGTGTCAGCAGTTTTTCCCAGTTGACTTTTACAGGGTCAGCAGGCCATATTTCAATTAAAAACTTGGTCTCTTCTCCTCATGTGCTACCAGAGTTCATTTTTCCTTTTTCTGGCAGGCTATTGTCAGATAGCCTGCTGGAACTTCCTGAAATTGGTCTGAAAGTCGGAACCATCCAAAAAATGTTTTCACACTGGAACCGAACCGAACCATGGTTCAGTTTGATCCAGACTGAGACCACCTCTTTTCGTTTGGCTGTTTGGTCCAGACTGTGGTCCGGGGGAGGTTTAACACCTGTAATTTTGGTCAGATCAAACAAGTCTGAAGGTCTGGACTAAATGAGGTAGGTGTGAAAGAGACCTAAGAGTAGCCTTAATGCATGTTACTAACGTGGCATCTTCCCTGTAGTTTTGTGCTTTCTCATCAAGTGTCTGTGGAGCTGTGGCCTCGGACCACCTGCTGCCCCTGTGGTCCTGCTTGATGCCCACTGCCACTGCTATTATTGTTAGTTATATTTCTATTATTATTATTGCTGTTATTGCCATTGTTGTTGTTGCTGTGCATCACTGTGTCTCTCTCTCCCCCTCCCTTTTCTCTCTCAACTCAACCAGTGACGGCAGATGGCTGCTCACCTAGAGTCTTGATCTGTTCCGAGGTTTCTTCCTGTTAAAGGGGAGTTTTTCCTTTGCCGCTGTCACCAAGTGCTTGCTGGCAGGGGGATGTTGGGTCTCTGTAAATTAAAGAGTACAGTCTAGACCTGCTCTATGTGAAAAATGCCCTGAGATAACTTCTGTTTTGTTTTGGTGCTATATAAATAAAATTGACTTGACTTGACATTTATGACAGAAACGATATGTACCTTATTACTAGACTGGATTATAATCCAGTGTTCATTTTGTTAACCAGGACAAACAACAGAAACAGGCATGCCAGCGCTAACGTGTCTGAAAAGGTACACTAACATTAACATAAAATCAAAGGCAGTCTTTCTTGCTAATTCTGCGCTAGAACAGGACACCTGTAACCATGGGAACGGACTTATGGACAAAAAGCATCTACATTTTCACTCTAAATTACCATGGTAACTTAAGCAGCATTCACACAATGTTAGCAGACTGCTGACAGCTAGCCTTGTAGTCGTAGTTAAATAGCCTAAATCAGCTACTTTTGCTGTGTTAACATGTTTTGAGTGGTCAATTAACAAGTGAAGCGCGCTACAAACAACTGTGTATAGCTCCTTTTAAATACCTATTTACTGTCACAGTCAGAATTTACTGATATCTTCAACTTGAGATTACAACTCAAGTTTACTTCTCATATTTAAGTCAGCCAAGTCACGTGGAGCAGATTATTATTGACATGTAGGATATTTACAGTATTAGTGTTTGGCATCTAGGCTCTGACCTTGTCACTCCCCAGGAAACATTGATCTCACATAGCAGCGTTTGGGGAACAATGATACTAACTTCCCCCCTAGAGGGAGACAGACTCAGAGCCTACAGGTGGATGCTGGGGTGGAGGTGGGGCTTTTGAAATACTATATGAACGACAACAGCAGCAGAGGCAGAAAGCAAGCTTGTATGAGACATACTGGTTTTGAACTGCCCGTGGGAAGTAGTCTATGAGTCTGTCCATTCTTGATTAAAAGCCGTGTCACTGTCTACTTTTCTCTTTTTAGAGCACGCCATGTGAAAAAACTTTTCTCTGGCTGAGCTGATGCTAAAAGTTGATGTGAAAACACTGAACACCACTGACTGGCCAGTCATTTATCTCATTCACAGGCGTTCTGTCTCAGAGAAAGCTTTCCACTGCTTCCTCTCCTCGCTCTGCCGCGCTCTCTCTTGCACTGCTCAGCTGCAGTTATTAAAACGCAGCATTCACACGTGAGGACAAAACAACACAGATTTGTCCTGTTCTTTGTATTTACTGCTGCATGAGCTGGATATAATGAATGAATGAAAAGGAGAAAAACAGAGGAGGAAAATGAAACAGAAACTGTCTCCATATTAATCATTTGATGGTTGTTTGTTTGTGCTTTAGAACTTAACTGCTGTGAAATTATCAGAAAATAACGCATTTCTGTCATTCACGGACTTTCTCTCTCTCAGAGAAAGCTTTCCACCACTGTCTCTCCTCAGCAGCGCTGTCTCTCTTATGCTCGCTCGTGCTCTCAGTCTTTTTTAAAATGGTAACTTTTAATGTTATCAAACAAAGTGAGATGTCAATCGGATGAATAGTTTTGAAGATATGTGAAGGACACGCATGCATACAGACAGACATACAGACAGAGATTCCTTCCTTTATAGTTAGACTAGTGCAGTGCCTGTTCAAAATGTGCCTGTTTGGTACAGGCCAATTGCTTATTATTTCTCATGAGCCGCATATATATGTATCAGTTGACAAACATATCGATTAAGACAGTAAGGAATTAATAAATTAAATGGTTTAAATCCAGAGAAACTGATTAACTGAAGAAGAAAATGCACAAGGAGCTAAACATACCGATGTATGTACAGTGTATGTGCCTATGCGCAACCATGACCACACTAATAAATGGAGGATGCTGATCTCCTTTTGATATCTAATATTGAAGCGTGGTGTTTCTGGTCGCTTAGCATTTTGCAACATTTGCTTCATTTTGTAGATATTCCATTGTTGTTTATGGCGGTCACTTAAGTTGTCGACAGGTTGTTCTGTGCAGCACCCCTCAGCGAAAATATCTAATATTATAAAATATTGTGTATCTAGATATCATCTAAGAGGGAGAGACGCACACCACCAACATGCAGTATATTCATCTCTGCACTACACTACAACATACGCACTTGTTCATTTTGCTGCTGGAATAGAGGGATGTTAGGTTTCCTGTTAACTATCTATATCTTCTAACATCACTTTTGGGAACTACAGTAACTACAGAGCATTTGTGTGAAACCAAAAGAAGGGATTGATGGGATACAAGCCTGTTAGAAACCGCCTGCTGAGCAGCACTTTATCCAGTTCTACTGGCCAGAGCCTCCTGCTGTGTACGCACGCACACACATGCACACACACACACACTCACAAGCACACACACACTCACATGCACATGCACACATACAACATACATCTACAAGTGCACACTGTTGCTGGTTAGCTTAACCCAGTCTTTAAGATGACAGGTGTGTGCAAGTTTGAGTGTGTGTGTCTGGACAGACAAGTCTTTGTATGCAAGATAAATTAATGTCTTGGGAATTTTTTAAAAGGGTAGAAAAAATAGTCCATGCTTCATTCCCTAAATGTGTCTGGCTGCTATGGAGCCCCTTAGGGGACATGGGCAAAAAATATATATGTACTGTACATCAAGGCCATATGTTACTACATTGGGCACTCAAAATGCTATCGCCTGCGCATGATATACAATTTGTTCCCACATTTTGGTTAATTCATGCACATGAGATAAGTGTATATACAGAGAGCCAGCACAACAGACCAGCCTTTCTCCCTGAAGCATGAAGTGCAGTGCACCTGCTTCAACTATCAGGTGTCAGACTGTGGTTGCACACTGCTCCTAAATAGCTAGGATGGGCACCAGTATAATAGGATTGGTAAAGATAGGATGCAGAGTATAAATTCCTGGTATATAAAATATACTTGAAAAATAAAGAGACTCTGGTTCGAACAGGATGATGAATGGATTACTGTCAAGTGTCAACAAGCACTAAACAGTCCAAGATTGTCTGACTATACACATTCCCCCTCAGGTCGGTAAATGTGAACAAGGAGTTGGAAACATTGATTCACAGCTGAGACAAAAGGCTTGTGACTTCACATCAGGTGAACCGTTTACTGAGACCTTTTACTCAGGCCCGGCATGACGAGGAGTCTTAAGTGGGCTTATAGCCACCTCAGTTGTATTTTTTGCCCCTCTATTTAAGCTTTAAGTGTTGTGTAACAACAAAATTATTCTAATTCCCTTTGTTTGATAATTATATTTGCTCATATTTTTGTACAAAGCCTCCTTGTTTTCTAATCTGCTTCCATTTGCTCTGTTAAATTTTTGTTACTGCATTACTGGTAATCCACATACTCCAACATGCAGAGCAATAATTCTAGTACTTGAGTTCCCACCCGGAAACTTTTTGGCAGTGCACCCCTTAGCTGTAGCATGCGGGTAGCTAAGTTACCATGGTTACCCATGCTCATGTAGTGTCGTTGCCCTCATTATTATTAAAATATGTGCTGTTATCCCCGTCTTTGAAATTATATTGCAACTCCTCTGTCCTCCTCCCCTCTCTGTGCTGGTCAGCTAGAGGGATACACATGTACTCATAGAACTGCAGTTACATCCAGGTAACTATTTATGTTTAACTGGCATGAACATTATATAACAGTCTCTAGGAGTTTATCCACTCTTTTTCCCCGGCCTTTATCTGTTCTTATACTATGGTCTGGGTGAAAACTCGATTCAGATTGGCTGCAGGGTGTCCATTAAGTCCTGATAATGGACACCTACTAAGTAGTTCCAGTGAAACTGTCTGTTTACCATTCTAAATTAATGAGTGCTAAAATGAGTAACCATAACAACAGGGATGCAGTCAAAGCCTCTATTTACAATTTTATTTTTTTATTGCAACACGTTAACAAATTAATTTCCACAGTGAGTGACTTCAACATTTATTTGGAAAATATGATGATTGATGACTGGGACATAGCTGAAGAAAGAGAAATTGAAAAGAAAAGGGAGAAACAGCACGAGGAGTTGATACTGGGAGAATTATTTAACAAAGCATGCTGACACCTCCACATTAGAAATAAAGTTAAAAAAAAAAGTGAATATCTTATTTACAACACTGAGTGTAGTCCTTCAGTGCCTCATCTGAACACCACAGGACGGCGACTGCAACACACAAGCTGCCCCTCTTAACTCACATCCTATTGACTGTTCAACTTGCTACTTTAGACTGCCTATCATTTGTTCGTGAAAATCTTGATATTGATTTGGAGACAATGACATGGCTACATAGCTAGCTAGTCTTGTTGTTAAACTTGCTAATGTAGCTGAATCAATATGTTGTTCATGGTATTTTTATTTTGGTGAACATTATCAAAAATCTATGTGCAATGCTCTCTGCCCTAAAGTTAAAATTCCTGTGTATTGCCAACCTTATATTGAATGAATGAATGTATCTTCATATTCATAGTTCCGGTTTACCAGTTGTAGGGGGGGAGGCTTTAATTAATGACACACAAAAGATGCATGAGTGACTCCATGTGTTCCATGCTACTCTTATAGGTGCATTATGGTGTTGAATTGTTATTTGTAATATTCTTGTGTATTTTTATGAAAGGACTGCATTGAATGAGTAGCCTTACAGCATGAAAATAAGCTCTATTTAATGTGTATTTTTATTTTTCTTTCCATCAGGAATTAATGGACTCACGCTCCCATTAATTCCTGATAAATTGACACCTTGTCAAGCATTAACCCTTAGTGTCAACCACCACAGTATCGGACACTCGGCTTTTAATCGACTTTTATTTGAGAAAATACAGTATGTAGCTATTTTGGCATTAGATCTCTGTTAAACTTCTAAAAGATTGAAAATTTATTTACCTAGAAAAACTGTAACAAATAACAACACGCTTCATGTCCTGGCTGGATCGTCTCATTGGGAAAACTGTGTTTCACATTTATCCTGTGTATGCAGGAGGCTTCTAGAGTTTATTATATTTTTTCATAACAGACAGAAATGTGCATTTTAACAACAGGCTAAACAAGTGTGTCTTTTAATATGATATTTAAATGTATTTTTGTTAACTATCATTTTAAGATACCCAAATCTTTATGTTTTAAGAAATTATATTATTTTCTCCAGAAAGAGAACAAATAATATACAGATGGAAGCTATATGCACTGAAATTTCTTTGTCATAGAGTGGTATTTTTGGTACTTAGAAACTAGCGTAAAAATGTAGCTGCTATAAAAGACTATAACCTTAAAATTAGTGAAGAAAGAATTCATAAAAGCAATAAAGCGTCGTTAAAGGTGCTTGAAACTAGATTATTTGTCTTTAAAATCAACTCAGTTTGGGACTTAATATTTTGAAACCGGACTACAAATTAAGTTCTTAAAATCGAGAAGCATTACATTATATGTGTACAAATTACTGCAAAATACAAATAGTGCAAATACAGATCCAGACTAGCTGCTATTGGTATTTTTGCAGTTGCTAAGCTTAGCTCCTTCTCTGAAAGTGGGGTTGATGCAATATTGAGAAGGCAGAATGAAGATTTGGTGCAGTTGTATAACATTGTAAAGTTCACCTTGCCACTGGTGAGTGAGAGATCTGTGGAGAAAAGTTTTCACTCCACTAATTACGAGCTGTGTGGATTTGAAGAGGGAGTTGTTTTTTTGTACAGTAAATGTAGACATCATGAACGCTCTTTTGATGATATGCAAGTGCATTTTAATGAGGATGCTTTCCCAAACCACAATCAAATTCATCCAGCAAACACTTACAGATATAATGGATGTCATTCTTGAAGGCACTGCTTCATTAGAGATTCATATACAATTATTGCAATTTCTGGTAGGAGAGCTCTGTGTTGTTGTTCCTGATCTCTTAGAGATCATAAAACTTCTTTTTGCAACTGTGGTTAGTCTTCAGTCTGTTGACAAGCTGCAAATACTCAATGAAAAGCTTTTGAAACATATGAAGAATCTTTTCCCAGAAAGCAACATTACAAAAAAGCAACATTATTGCATTCATGTTCCATCTCAGTAACAATGGGCATGAAAAAGCAATTTAAAAAAAAATAACCAAATGTTTGAACGCTCTCAAATGAATTCACATAGGGGCCAATATCTGCAGTAAAAATGTGCCATATTTGAAAGAAAAAATAAAGGGCTTTCTTGGCTTTGTTGCTGAAATAAACAATGTCATTTCTGTGAGATGGCTTGTTCTCAGTGCAACAAATACATAGGTGAGAGGTCCTTACTTGTGACAGCTTTAACACATGATTTTTTTACTATGACAAGTCAAAATATATGCTGTGAAAAAAGGTCTATTGGGTATTGATGGAGTCATATGCTTTCATGCTACAGGCAAAATCTGTAACTGACCATATGAATGACATTATAGATCAAAAACCATCATTTTGCATGTTGGTCAAATGTCTACAATTGGGAATGTAGAACTATTTTACTGCTGTGTCATTGATGTTAACAAACCATCAGATTGTAAGTTGAGACTTCATGTAGGGAATTACAGAAGGCTTTGACCCACGTAATGAATTTTGCTGGTAGGGCTACTCTTTTGTTTGCATTTGGAAGATAAGATTGGTGTGATTCTTGAAGGAGGCAAAGCAATCTTGTTTTCTCATACTAGAGGTGGGATATCGTGTGACAGAGATGCACCCCATTTTCAGACTTGTTTTTTGTCAGCTTTGGCTGAAAAATAGATTGAATACCTTACTAGGACAAATAAGACCAGCTACTTTGAAACAAGTCTTAATAACATAGTGTAATGGTGCTTCACAAGATTATTTTTCTTTGATAAGAAAAAAATAAGATTTAATCAGTGTAAAATAAAGTATTATGACTTTCTAAAATTTCTGTTTTTGCAGTGCAAATATTGAAAAATTTTCATTCAGAAAACCCTGTTCTTGGTTATTTATCTTTACACACCCTTGAAAGTAACTCTCCATGTTACCCATCGTCTCTTTATTCCTCGGCAGATTGTAAAACTTTTCTACATCCTTTAATACCCTCACCATACATCTGCTAAGAATGATTTATGACTGTACCATAGTTTCAAAATAAACATTTTCCACATAGTTTGTGTGTATGTTGGACATTATAATGGAATTTTAAAATATAAAAGTCCGTTTGTATGTACTGAAAAACAAATAGACTTCAAGATAATGTGGTTGGATTAACCCTCTAAAACTCATACCATAATTTATAGAAAGCCAAAGTCAAACTTATTGATTATTATTATGCTAATAACAAAAATCCAGCCTCGGAACAGAACCTTTCTCAACAGTATGCTGTTTGTGTGCTTCGTATGTTTAGATAAGGACGAGCGTTTTCTGAAAAGCTATCTAATATTTTTGTTTATTTAACATTTATGTTTTTTAGGGAACATCTTTTACCATTAGCCCTAGATGTTTGTGCGTTAAATGTAACAGCAGGACAGAGAGGAGCAAACCCTGTAAAAGACCTTACACAGTACAGATTACAACTAGAAAGATGAAAAATGACTTTATAAGAAAGCATTGGGGAGTTTTATGGAAATGGACACAACCAAATTACAGTGACATAAGTACCTGTGCTGCAGCGCTTGTAGTTCTTTTAATGGTGTGCTGTAGTGCTTAACTTTGTTAAAATAACAAAAGTTTAAATTTCTGATAGCAACTGCTGTAGATGATGCTGAGCGGCCTTAGAATATGAAAAGTAAACTCCAGGAACACCCTTCATTTTTTCAGAAAGACAGATGGAAGAATTACTAAATAAGAAATTTCATTGGGTTACAGAAGCTGGTGAAACGGAGGCTAACTGGACCTGATGTGATGACTTCGGCTCTCTACTGTATACTGAACATACTGTCACCTGTACTACTTTGTATAACCATGAAAAACAAGTATTCTCTGTTATATATTTTAATATTATATATATTTCAAACTGTTCAGTAGGTAGCAGTGAACAAAATATTTATTTCAAATTTAACCCCAGTAGCATAAACTGTTGATTTTTATGAGTTCTCAACTTTACTGTAGCTCTGTCTGGACCATAAGTATTTTATTTATCAGAAGAATGTGAGAAAGTCGAAACAATAAAATGCCTGTAGGCCAGCTGCTGAAACATGCATCTCCGTTTTTCAGTCAGTGGGGGTTCAATGTTGTTGGGCAGTGTTAAAGTGCAAGGTTTGGTAGATGTAAATGCTGTAATTCATCTGGTAATGATTTATCATTCTCATTTACTTCTTTACTGACTTGACTACCTCCTCAAGCTAAAAATAGATTTGAATTTCAAAGAAACTCCTGAGCTGAATGAATCGAAATGTGGTTGTACCTTATCCTTACCATGTCTTCTTAATTCCCTGCCGGCTCCAGGAATTATGGGATGGCAGGTACACGGCAGCGAGCCAGGTACCCTGTAAAGTTTCCCGAAAGACACTTCTTAGGCTGGCTCATCAAGCTGTGTGTGTGCTGGCTTATCGATCTTTCCCAGGCTTATAGGAAGAAAGAGAAAAGGCGAGGATGAGGAACACTCATGCTGTGCTGCTACAACAGCAGGACGAGCAGCCATGAAAGAGAAGAAGAAGACCAAATCCAAAAGACGAAGACACAGGAAGAGTGAAAAGAGACAAATATACATGCACACTCATACACATGCCTGTCTTTCTCACTACTTTCTCCAGTGTTGAGCCCCTCGGCTAGTTTAAGTTTGATTGTACAGGGATACGTTAGCTTGACCAAGGACTCTCAGTAAACAGACCTTGACCCTTGTGTTTGATTTACTGTGTAAGTGCCAAGAGCACAGAATAATAGTTTAATTAAATGTGCTTACAGAGCTACACAGTATTATAAGGCTACTTTCACTTCTTGTAAACAGAGAGTCAAAACCTAACTCCTCCACAAAGATAAATGACCTCTTTGGATTTCCATTCAACCACTTTAAGAGTTTACCAACCTGGTTTCATGAACCAAAAGCATCTACTCAGCTACAGTCCTGAAGGCAAAAATACAATGTTGATGAGCTGAGAGGCCAGCCGAGACCATCAAGATCTGCTGTAGCTCACAGGCAAACACCCCCTTAAATGAACACCTGAAAACATAACAGTGACTTTCGGTCAGTTTCTAGATCTGGATCCTAGCAGTTTCTTTTGATATGAGATGGAACTGGGATCTTCAAAGTGTTAATGTTTCACTGAAAAATGTGCAAGAACAGCAAAAGTCAGCATGTTCCAAGGCCTCCTTTTGAAAAGTTTTCAACTACTCGCTGAACTTTAGAAATTCCTCAGCAACCAAGAAGCTCACAGTGCAGTCAGACAGGTAGGTTCAACTGATATAAAAAGATGGTTAGAAACCATGCTCTCTATCATGTGTTATTGACTATTTCTCTTGGCAACATCCATGCAAAAAGAAGGAAGAAATGCGATAAAAGTAGATAAAAGCACATGAGGAACATGTCAGATTAGACTGTGAACTTCCTGTTTTCCAAAAGCAGATTTGGTCAAATATTAAAAAAGTTAACTTGCGTGTTTTGACATTTTGTGAAATACACTTACTTGCTTTCTTGTTGAGAAGTAGATGAGATCGATACCACTCTCATATCTGGAGCTAGAGTTGAGAAGTTATTATCTTACATGTCCTGTGTTCTCCTTTGAGAAAAAAACTGAAACCAAAAGGGAGAAATGTACATGTTATATATTTCTAGTTTGAGATGGTGCCCCCATTTTGGATTAATTGTAGAATTGTCTAAATAAATAAATTGCTTCATTTTAAACCGTATTTGCATAAAGCAATAGTCAGTGTTTTTTTCATAGGCAGCCAGTTACACTGAGCTTGATAGCATCCTGGTAGACAACACAAGCCACAGATTGAACGAAAACCCACATTAGCTGTCCTGTTAAGGCTGCTTCTTATCTAACTTACAAACATGAACACACGTCTTGTCCTGCATCTTAGCTTGTTGAACGAGCCACCAACAACAAACATTCACTGGGGAAAAGTGCACTGCTAATATCAGTTGCTGCTCAGCATATAAACATACCTGCAAATGTCACTTTGGTATGTTTAGATGCTGGTGTGGTCCTTACTCTCTATTACCACTAACAATACACTGTCTGACCATGACATGTAGATACAGCGCAAGAGTGTTTACTTTGTCCCTCTTTCCTTGTCAGGGCTCAGACTGCCAGCTACTGTCAATCAAACACAGACACCAACACACCCCTCCATCCAGGGGAGGGAAAGAATCATTTCTGATATTTCTCCAAAGACCAGTTTTTCTTCCTTTCAACAATCAAAAAGTATTACTACTATTACTATAACTAACAGCTGTAATCAGCTATATTCTTTTTGCACAGGGAACACAGTCTTGGTATCGCTTTGTTTGCTTCTGAAATTGGTATACATTTCATGGTCCACTATAGGAAACATGTCAAACAAATATCAATTTGAAGAGCACCAAACAACCAGCATTGAACAAAGTAATCTGTGTATACTCCACTATCTGGGTGGCTTTCCTGCAAACTACAGCCAGAGTGCAGCTTGGATTCCTGCATGGACAAGAGCTTCACATTAATGGTGCACACGACTGTAGTAAAGAACATGCTGAGCCTTGAAAATGACACATTTCCTGAATTGGAAAAAAACTGATTCAGTGAAAGTAATCCAGGCAGAAATTATGTTTCCTCTAAAACATATTTAGCAAAGCGATTTAATAGTATATATATTGGTATTTTGCAGGCAGCAGAGTCACTGTCACATAGCTGCCAGTGAGGTCGTGCATCATCAAAAGTGTTGGAAAACAACATTTCAAGAAGGAAAGGGTGTAAATACAGTGTACTTCAATTTCAATTGAATTCAATTCAATTTTATTTATATAGCACCAAATCACAACAAAAGTCATCTCAGGGCACTTTTCACAGGTCTAGACCGTACAAAGAGAGAGACCCAACAATTCCCCCATGAGCAAGCACTTGGTAACAGCAGTTAGGAAAAACTCCCCTTTAGGGAAGAAACATCAAGCAGAACCAGGCTCTAGGTAGGCGGCCATCTGCTTTGCCAAATTGGGTTGAGAGAGAGAGATAGGGGTGGGGACACAGAGAAACAGAACAACAACAGCAGCAACAACAACAATGACAATAGATACATGACTAGCAACAACAAACAGCAGGAACAGCAGGAGAAGGACATCCCCACGTCACCATATCTATGGGGTTTCCTGCGGATGAGAAAGTACAAAGAATTCCGGGGAAGAAGTCAAGTTAATAACATGCATTAATGGTAAATGAATACATACAGATGGAGAAGAGGAGAGAGAAGAAGTCCCCCGGCAGTCTAGGCCTATAGCAGCATAACTAAGGGCTGATCCAAGGCAAGCCTGGCTGGCCCTAAGTATAAGCTTTATCAAAAAGGAAAGTTTTAAGCCGACTCTTAAATATAGAGAGGGTGCCTGCCCCCCGGACCGAATCTGGAAGATGGTTCCACAGGAGAGGAGCCTGATAGCTGAAGGCTCTGCCTCCCATTTTACTTTTGGAGACTGTAGGAACCACCAGTAAGCCTGCATTCTGGGAGCGCAGTGTTCTAGTGGGGTAATAGGGTACTATGATGGTGCCTGGCCATTAAGGGCATTTAACTTAAATACACATACTTAAATCTTCAAGATTGTGTTCTAGACATGTAGATCCTACCTAGAAGTTCCCAGGAGGAGCCGAAGGTAAAAAAATAAATTGCAAGTAAATTATTGAAAGTGAAAGCATCCTCCCTCACATCATCTGTAGCGTTCTGTAAGACTCTCTGAAGTCACATCTGCTAGCAAACACCAAACACTGATGGAGGCTGATTTGTTTCTTCATGCACATGCAGAGAACAAACATCTGGATACACACATGTACATGAATCCACATAACCAGACACACAGGTGCATGTGCACAGTTAACAGATGGTTAAATAAAGCTTAAACTTAGAGCTGAGCAGACACAGAGACATGCACACACAGACAACATAAGATTGCATACACATACACATCTATCTGGGATTACGTTTACTGTGCTAATATCTGATTCAGAAGAAAATTCTTGGAGAAACAAAGGCTCTATAGGATCTTTTTAAGAGCAATACTGTGTGTCAAACTGTGTGCTGTCCTCTAAGTCATAAATGAGGCCCCTGATCTACTGGCACTTGCTCATCACCATAGAGATGTGCGTTCAAAGGAGCAGCTGGTGACACCATATGTCACAGAGGTAGTACATGGCTGTCTACAACCTCCCTGGGCCAAAAGTAAGAGTTAGCAGGGACATTTCATTGAAATGAAAAACAAACAAGACCCTGATCATTGAAGTTTGTCCCTGTCTCCACTCAAAATTTACCATGTTGCATTTGTGTGCAAAATGAACACGAAAGTCAATTTGAACCTCATTTTTTACTCTGTACTACATGTGTTTAATCTTGAGTCTTTCTCAAAACATTATCAGTAATGTAACAGTAAATGAAAAAGATGGTTACTACTGTATGAGAACAAGTGTGCTTTTATCCTCTTACTCCCACCCTATCCTCTACTTCATCGGTTTTAAATGTGTACTTCAATGCATATTATGATTGCGCAGCATATATCCATAAGCCAGTGTTTTGGGTCCAGGAGGTGATGGTTAAAAAACCCACTCTATGAGCACACATGGAACCACACTCCTGCAACCAGGTATCACTGAGCGCTCTGATCTTTCACAAACAAACCTGTCATTTGCATCCGCCAAGTTTTTTAACTTTTGAAAACCTACAATTTAACATTTAAGGCCACTTCATGCAGTAACTGGCCAGGTGTGCATAGGTCAACAAGAGGAAAATGAAACAGATGGACAACATGTAAAGGCATCATATAACAAGGGAATAACAAGACATTTTAGCCTCCTTATGCATAATCAGCGTCCTTCTTAAATACCATGACCCGGTATAATGAAATCAAAGTGAATATCATTAAATTTAAATGTTTTGAGCGTATCCACTTGACAGTGCAAAAGGGTTTTAATTAACGGGCACACAGTGGCCATGATGGATGGAACTGTGGGAGCCCTGAAGCTGTGGCTCTCCCGTCTTTCACTTTACCAAAGAAGTTGAAAGAAAAGTTTTCAGCAATTATTTGTCCCTGTCGTAGCATCCGCTCTCATTTCTGCCTGCAGTTATAGACAGAATAAACCGAAGCACCAACTGCTGCTCGCTGCTGAAACGTCTGATTTAGATGTTGAGACAGAGAGGAGACACGGGGTGAGGGGAGAGAGAAGAATAGACAAAAACAAAACTAAGTCTAAGAGGGGAGAAAGATGCCTTGAGAGTTTTCCTCTTCCCTCTCACGTGGTGTAAAAAAAAGATAATGGAAATGAAAAAGTGGCCTGCTGAATGATGATAGAAGCTTAAAACCGGTTTGCGGCGTATCTGGTCTGCACTGACGGCACTGTTTCTGCTTTGCTTGTGAAATTAGGGAGGAGTTCTTATAATCTGGCTATTCAACACCTTCGTGTTTTAATGAGCTTAGAGTTGCCTTTATCCTCTTCCCTCCTAAACCCCCTTACTGACAGCTCAACACTCCCATCATACCAGGGGAGACAAGAGCAACTTTTTATTTTTTCTTTCTTGCTTTTTATTTTTTGATGCATTGCTTTTTCAGTCTGTTGGAACACACATTCCTGTATGCTGCTGTGACAGATGCTGGCAAAGTTATTTGTTTAAATTTCATTTTACTACAATTTTCTGCTCTGATTGGTGCAAAGTGGAGAGGGATTGTTTGGAATCGGGAGGAGGATTATGTGTCAATCTGTTATACAAAAAGACCACATCAATAGCAATCACAATGTGTCTGTGGGGGAGAGACATAGTTTTAATAATTCAGCCATTTATTAACACCAGTTCTATAAATGGACTGCATGCTATCTGCCTTTTTAGCAGTTCAGTAATACACGAACAATCAAGCCTTTTGGGACAAAGAGGACTATTTAATGGTCCTCCAGTGCAGTCTTTGATCTTAGTGAACATTACTGCCGACTGCCACAACAGAAGTTTAACAGTTGTTAAGACAAGAGATGACATCTGTGTCAAGCAAATAAAGACTGGGTTAAAACATTCAGTGGGGGTTGAATTACTAATGTCTCGCATGATAAAATCTGCATACTTTCCACAGCACTAATTCCATCAGCAGAACAAGAGTCATGTCAGTCTCCACTCTTTTTCTGTCAGATAACCATTAAATAATCTGGTGTTAAATTACTACCAAAAAAAAAAAAAAAATCAACCTTACCTGAATAATTTCACACTAAAGGGCCACCAAGGAAGAAAGAAACTTATGCTCTGTGAGCACATTTTAATTTAAAATGTCGGCACAGGAAATATTTAGATTTGTTGACAGTAGCTTAACATCAACGAAAAAACAACAAAGTAGAAGTGAGTGGAATTAATGAGTGAGTGCAGTATTTCCTATTTTATCTATGATTCAAAAGAGAAACTCAGAGCAACAGAGTGGTGAGTATGAAATGACCATGTTGTACAGATGGCTTTAGTGCTGTAGAAATGAGCATTATCCTGAATTTATCAAGACAACATGGAAGAGTTTGCAGCGATTAAAGAGCACCAAGAGCAAACCAAATGCAAACACATGAGAAAACAGGGACTTGATAAAATACGATATATGTATACAAGCTGGGAAAATTAGGAATAAAGTCCTATCTCCACTACAAACCTGTTTCCAATTCAGACCTGGTTCTATCTGCAGCTGAGGTAAATAAAGGCCCCAGGCAGCATCTGAGAACTTACTTTATTTGGAAAATAGTTACTATTTTCTAAATTGCTGATTGGCTGGTAGGGACCCTTGTAGCTTGTTTACATATTAAATTGAATCCTTGTTTCTACAGAGGATATATTTCTGTCTCCCTCAGGTTATATGAGGAAAACAGATCCTACAACCATCATTTTAATTTTGCAAAATGGAAAAGGCCAACTCAGGTTCAACACAGCCAAAACTCTAGCTAAATCCCTCAAATACTATCCCAAAGTAAATATTACAAGGACAGCAGGACCATTTAGCATGCACACCATTTCTCATGTTGCAATACAGGAACATTGTCTGGAATAATAACAATGTATGTGCTGCTCTGGCGAGAAAAACAAAAGAGTACATGTGAAGATCCAGCTAATTACACCAACGGAGGCGAGAAAACAATCAGAACCACTTCATCCCAACTTACTTTTCAGAGGGTTTATTTGTCTCTGAAGTAATAAAAAAAAATCAGTCTAAAATATAAACCATACACATAGTGAAGTAATATTAAAAAAAACAAAAGCAGCAGACAAAAAATGATGTTTTGTCTCCCAAAATCCATCAAATTATTTGCGAGTGTGCACAAGTGCAGGCTGCCAGCTAAATGGCCGACAGTGACACATTCTCTGCCAACTTCTTATCTGTTTATTTTTTTAAATAAAAAAGAAACAAATTTCTTTGTGGCCTATGAATAACTTTATAGGCCATAACATTAAAATAACTTTAACTTACATCTTCACAATGCTATGCGACGAGCTGGATGCAAGTTTACAAAGATTACAATGTCAAAACAACTGCACCTTGTTAATAACAAAAACTGAGAAAGAGCCTTTAAAGAAACCTACCCACCTTTAAGAAGATTGCCATGTACTTTACGCTTTGCAGTCGTTCTTCTTAGTTAGAGTTTCTTTTCTGGAGCTCTCAGCTCTCAAGGAAACCACCACTTATGTTGGTTGTCTTAACATGATTTTTTATATCGGCATTTCCACCGTGTGTGACCAAAAATGTACTCTTGCGCTGTGTTCAGAACGCAGCATTTTCATGGCCAGGTACTTTACAAAGGAAAGAGTAAGCCTCATGGAGCTCTTAAGAAATATAATTATATTATATATTATTTTAATTGTGGTGAAAACTTGGACAAACCAGGACGTCTGGTCATCGTATCTCCCCAGCTCCGGGATTTGCATTGTGTTGGACTATTGTCACAATATTTTAAGTTTAATGTCACCTGATTACCTGCCCTGTTAGCACAATTTAGCTAAGGTAGCTAACATTAGCCCGAGTGTGCAGCACTCCCAATAAGCTAGCATTAGCTTTGGTCTGAGGTAGCAAGGCGTGTTTCCAGAGTGTGGAAGGCAACACTCTGCACTCCTTATTTGGAAGGTCCTGGCTCCAAACGGAAAAGATTGTACTGATCATAATCTGCACCTCTGGGCTTCAAACCAGCTTCAATGCAAACCAGTGGGTGACATCACACCTCACTATATCTGTCTTTATATACAATCCATGGGATAGATAGTTAAATAGCTGCTTAGCTCACGCACATTAAACATGTAAACATACCTGCAAGTGTCATTCCACTTATTTTGAGACATACCTGTAATTACCATACACAAGAGAAGATTGTTAGCATCCCCGGACACTATCCTTGCATCCTTGGTCAAACCATGTCCTTCATTACAAAGTGCCATACAATGTGTAAGTTAGAAGAGTTTAAAAGAAGACTGTATGGACGTCTGATGAGTAGTTGGATACATTTAGGCATGTACAGCAAAAGGCAGACATCAGGTCAAACTGACCATGCAGCATTTCTTTCAGACAGTCGTCTGTGAGGAGACTGGGTCCAATTTACTCTCCATTTGCTGTTCACTGTTATTTTCCAGTGCCCTCTCACATATAAGAAAGCTTTTATTTTCTTATCTCTCACAAATACACATACAATGTGGTCCACACACATACACCACTTGTGTATATGGCTGAGAGTGACCTTGACATGTCCAACAAGCACTGCTCATTTTGATTAGCCTCTCCCAACTTGCCACAAGCCTTCACCGACAACAACCCTTCTTACCAGCTGAGGCCAATAAAGTGTTTTGAAGACAGACTGGAGGCTCTGCATTCTCTCTACTCTCCATTCTCCATTCTCCATCCTTTTATATCCACACTGTGTGTGTCCTCTATTTGTTTGTTTTTCCAAAGACATTAGAAAATGTGAACACAATTTCAGATTTTATTGCTGAATTTTGTCATTTTCCAAATCACATTAAAGAGTTGGCTTTGTGGAAGTCCATTTCAGCCAGATTTAGAATTATAATCAATTAGATTTAGTATCTCATAATTTTGAATTATCAAAATTATCAAATTTTTTGATTAAGTAACTCATCATTTTAATTAAGTATCTGATCATTTTAACTCAGTAAGTCATGCTTTTGACTTAATATCTCATAAATTGGACTTATCATCTCATAATCTTGACTTGGTATTTTATAATTGTGACTTAGAATCTCATGATGTTGACTTAGTAAGTCAACTTACTATCTCTTAATTTTATATCTATCTCAAAATTTTGAGCCAGTATCTTATAACTTACAATCAGTGTTTTATTTTTCATGTTTTGTTTTTCTTGTCTTTTCTGCAGAAATGGCCTTCCATACAGATGAGATACTGAGTTGACCTTGTCTGAGATTTCTGTGTCCTCTACAGCAGAATGGAGTGGATTGGAATTTGGCTTGTGGTGCTCAAAACACAGATTTGCTTTCTTTGGAAGACAGTTGTTCCCTGAAAACGGTGAACAGTGAACAGGGTCTTTGACTTATCCTGATTAACCAGGAAATTATGTTTATGTTTCTTGAAAGACATTTTGCTGCTGAAATCTAAAAGACTCTCAAAACCTGGTGTGATAAAACCAAAATTATCTGCATAGATAAATAAAACTGGAGGTAAGTGAGAGAATATGTTTGGGTGAACTGAGCCTTTACCAAATTTGCTCAAGGACAACAGCAACAGATTTCAACAATGTGCTTTTAAGATGAACTTGCTTATTTCTACGGGAGTACACAGTGTTGCCTCATCCCTTCAGTCCTTTTCACTCTAATATTTTTTCCATCTGCATCCTTTTCTCCATTTCTTTTTTCTCTTTTCATCCCTCCTAATACTCTTACCCATTCTCCTTGCCAGCAGTGTGTATTACATTGTCACTGTTTACTTTGCTCTCAGAGCTCCCAGATTGCTTTGGCTATTTGCTCCTCTGGATGAGCTCAGTTTGGAGACTGGATGCTTTGATAGGCAGAGGAGAAGCAGCAGCCTTTCGGTGAGGAGCTAGTTAACCTGCAGCGCCCCAGCATCTCGTCTTGTTTTGCTACAGCTGACCTTTGTCTGTCTCTGCTCGCATGGCTCCCTTTCAGTTCACTCGACTGTTTCTCAATGAGAAAATACCAATTGTCAGCAAATATCAATTTACTTCTCCCATTCTACTCATGTCTCAGAGGAAATTTACACCAGAATAATTGACTATGGTTTATGGGTGTTTGAGCACAGAAGCAGAACAGAGCTGTGGAGAATATATTGACTGCAACTATGACAATAAGACTGAAGACAAAGAGAATTTTCCTTTAACTGACATCTAACTAGTGCACCAACTCAAGACATTAAAAGTAGAAATAGTCAGTGCAGAACATTAGCAGCAGGTGGAAGTGACTCATTTCTGACGTTGTTGGCTCCTGGTAGACTCTTCTCTTTTCTATTATTGTCTCTTTGTATGTAATAAAGTGTAGCTGCTCCAAATTTTTCCATCCAATGCGCTGTCAGTGCTTGATAGACGGAAGCAATTTATTTTTATACATCTTGTTCTCTGAAAGGGTGTGATCTTGTGAAATGCTCTCTTTTGGTTGGCCTCTTAGGTCAGACTGACTCAGGAGCACATAGTACATCAACCACTAATACAAACGTACCCCACTTAAATGCACTTTACTTCCAGCAGAGTTTTTGTTATTTTTTACTTTATTTCTTGTATATTTGAGGCACTTGTCACTGCGTATGTTATAGTGACCTTTCAAGCTGTAGGTCTGAAAAAAATGCATGTTCACTCTTTGTCAAACAGACAGAATCTTTCATCTCAAAAAGGTTATTTGATTCATCCTTCTCTATCCAGCCTCATCTCTTGTTGGACCTTGAGAGTATGACATGGCGCAGAGGGCACCCATGTTAAATAAAGTGCTCTCCCATTGTAAGACCTGCAGGTTTCAAGAAAGATTTTGATTTGTTTATTTTGACTACTTTGCGCTCAATTAATTGTCATTGAACTTAGGGCTACTTTCAGAAATCAGATAAGAATGACACCCAGAGAAGAATTTTGGCCCTATTTTAAAGATGTAAAGTGCACAGTCTGAAGCGCATGGCACAGGTGCATTTAGGGTGTGTCCAATTACACTTTTCCTAGTTTAATGGTGGTGGAAAAAATGGTCGGAGCGCTAGGCAAATGGTTCAAAGGGGTTGTCCATAGTCTCCTTATTAAACATGGGTGTGTTTTGGGCATAACATGCAATAAACCAATCAGAGTGTCATCTCCCATTCCCTTTAAAAGCCAAGTGCGCTTGCACCTTGGTGGATTGCTATTATAATGACACATTAGTAAGAGGGAGCGCTTCTCTGCAGAGGAAATGGATCTGCTCATGCGCAAAGTGAAAGCGCACAATCCATAACAAGCACACTTGCCCCTGCTGCTCTTGAACCCTCCTGTGGCCCCAGACCACCAGTTTAAGATCCTGTTCATTAATTTGTTGCAAATTTATTTTCGTTTGGTTTTTGAAAAGGTTTCATTTTTTAATTACAGCTTTGGTTTCTTTAAAATTGTTTTGTTCAGTGATGGAGTAACAGGTCAAATCAGCAGAGTTGTCTCAAAAAAAAAGAATATTTGTTAAAAAGTGTTCATAAATTAAATCATTAATTTTTTAAAGCATCATCAACACAGTTATCAGGATTTGATCAGCTCTCCAAGGTGCTGATCCTGCTGCTGGCAGCATTTAGGAGCTGTGCAGATTTATTTCCTTCTTTAATTTAATCATTGTTTTCACCTCATTTATTTCACTATGTGTTCCTCATGTCATCATGTATTGATGCAGCAGGAAAGTTGATCTGTGTGTGATCCGTTGTTGAAATCCGTTTGCTGGGTCTTGACAGACACCCTCAACCTGACAGTTTAAATACCTTCGTGTTTTGCCACCATTTGGTCAAATAAATAGACAGTTTCATCCGTCATTACTGTGATAGCATCAAAGAAATAGAAATTCCTTGTTTTCTATACTATACTCTCATAGGAAGACATTCATTTTTGACAAGTTCAATAGACTTGTTGCATACTTTTCCCCCCACTTACTTTCAGCCTTCCTACATTGTCTTTTAATGACTGTTGGGGTCATTAAGCCAGAGAGAGGTTTTAAGCGTTACAGTGGGATCTAAAATATTAAGACATACAGTGTTAAAAGTCAAAAGTAGGTCCTCAGTGGAGAGTTAAGGCTGTACTGAGGCTCTAGAACAAAACGTTGAAATAGCCTGGCAAACCTGAGACACTGTTGAAACTCTTCCCTTGAAAATCAGTGTGGAAATGATGAAATATGGTCAGCTTTTTAGAACAGTTGCCATCTAGGATCATTAAACATTATTTAAGAGAGAGAGTTTACTGACTGAGGTGAGGGACTTGAGTTTTGGCCCCACTGTAACAAAGAACACTCCCTTCAAGCTCAATGCTATAACCCCACACAGAGTGACCTTATGTGTGGCATTTAACATTCTAAAAGTTAAGTTAGTCAAAAAATGAAAAGGAAGAACATCTTTGACTCCAAGGAACTGAACACAAAAACACTGGGGTTAAAAATACCAACCCAGAGCAAGACACCTTGACAAGAGCTGGGGAACACACTTTCTGCTCCAAGAGACCACAATGCGTCCCATCCATGTTTATCCATGGGGAACTGTCTGGTAAACTCAGCTGACACTTCAGATATGGCAGTGTGTGAGTGTGCATGTATGCATGTGTACCAAAGGAAACACGTTGGGTCCCATGTTGACACATTTAAAAATATTCATGACAAGTCAAGTTATTCAGGAGATGTGCAGTGCTTAGGGCATTTCAAGAGCATACATCTGCTCGTGCACATACAACAAAATGTAGACACACATACCAAAGTACATATATAAAATACCTTAGGGTTTTTCCAGGAGCACGTGCATCCATACAGATTTAGATAGACAAATGTGCAAAATGCCTGGAGCCTTCTCATGAGTGGAGCAATAGGTCAATATCATGCATGATGGCTGTGAGGTCTTGCCCAGACAGACTCGGCCTGTCAGATTTCACACTTTTCTCCTGCCTGTCTGTGGTCCCAGCAGGGATTTGTGGTCCGGTGGATGTGATTGTGGGTTTTTGTTTGTGAGGCTGTATTTTAGCATTTCGTGAAATCTATTGAGGGTTTTTTGACTTGAGCGCGAGTGTCTTTTTGAGTGTTTGGTGCATTATTCATCAGTTACTCAACTATACCTTAACCATGATTTGTTTGCCACAGTCATGATCTTTCCCTAACTGTAACCATATTGTAGATGCCATGTGCAGACGTTGTCGAAAGCAAATATTTCAAAATGTTGACACTGGGCGTAAAAAACCTTTTGCAGAATTATCTAATATTGACATTCTTATTTGATACTATCAATTTTCTTGTTTGTCTGGGCTATTAATATTAGTGATACTTTGTACTTGTATAAGTGAATTTTCAGTCTTCATGATTAAACATCAGAAAGGTAATCAATGATTTTGTTTACATGTTTGTTTGGATTTTGTTTGTTTGGATGTCTTATTGGTTGTTGTGTTGATCATTTACAATGTACGTAATGTACCAGCATATTGAAACAGACTTACAAAAGAGCTTGACAGTGCAGGATAAAATGAAATGATCAGAACCAGGACAAATTGACCACAAACTAACAAAAATTGAACTGCTTCGACAGCCATCATTTGGACTGTCCTAGGGCTCTGCTCAAGCCTCCTGCCAATGTAACACACATGCACACTTTATGTTAGGGAAATGACCATAGCCTATACTTTAATAAAGGGCTTACTCCACAGTTACTCCATAAGAGGTGTTTAAAGGGGACCTATTATTCGTTTGTGACAGTTTTTTCTATCTTGCTGAAGAACTGATGTCAGATAGTTGCACATGCCCATAAACGGCTGTCTGTTCCATGGTCTTGGTTGCTAAGGTTGTTGCTAAGGTCTTTCCATGTGTTGTTTGCATTGTCCACTCATATATTTCGATCGGATTCTGGTTTGAGTTTGTTTCAGGGTTTGTTGACGTAGCCTCCTAAGCTGCTGGAAGTCGGCCGTGACACATCTTCCTGAAGCTGACCAATCAGAACAGGGTGGGTTCATTGGGAGGGGGCCTTAAAGAGGCAGCAGCTAAAACTTCCTGTTTCAGACAGAGGCTGAACTGAGGGGCTGCATAAAAGGTCAGTATAAGATGAACTGTGAGTCATGCAAAGTATTCCAGTAGAGACCCAGAATAAAAAATATTGATCTGGAAATGTGCACAATACATCACCTTTAAAAACCTTATTTTTTCGTCACATTTCATGGCTTTTTTTCTTTGTCTACTGAGTCCCTGTTCTTTTACTTTCTTTTACAAGTTTGAAACAGAAGCCATTCATCCGAGTTTACCTTGGAGGAGAAAAGGCATTGTGCCACAAGTGTCAGTATTTTGGGGAATATAGATGTTTGAAGAGCAGTGCGGTAGGCTGTGACACAGCCGCAGTAGGTATGTTTGGGAATGAGGGACCCAAGGGCAACACAACTTCACTGTGCTTTGATTCAGTGTGTTGATCAATTGGTGAAGTGGCCTTTGATGTCGCAGCAGGTGTGTGTGTGTGTGTGTGTGTGTTTGTGTTGGTCAGGAGTCAGTGCAGTAAAGAAGTGTGCAGCTGACACTACCTGGCTGTGACACACAGAATCAAAGGACAGACACAAGTAGTAAACACATCTATCTGTCTTTTTGAAGAGATGTGGATGATCACATACACAGTGAGTTCAAAGTTGACATCTTGAAGTCAACTCCAGGGATGTTACTGCTGCAAAGACCTCTGTTAGGGAGACATAAAGAAAGTGATTGGAAATACCATTTTGAATGAGTACATATATATACCAATAAAGTAAGTAAGTAAAGTAAGTAAATTCCTAAAACATCTGACCACTGTTGTTTTTAGCAGAAGTTACACAAACAGGAAGAAAAAATGCATTTGTTGGGAACTATGTTCAGCTGCAAATTTGGTGCATTAATGAGTATTTCTGGCAGCAGGAAACTACAGTGTGTGTGTTCATGGTAATGGAGGAACATGTCAGCCAGTGCAGCAGTGTGACTCACTGATGTGTTTTTACAAGCTTTAATAAGCTGTATCAGGCTTTGGGATGCTACTTGCTAGTAGCATCAATTTATTGTTGGTTTTGGTCTTGGTATGGGATTTGTGAAGACTAAGAAAAATCTAGAATATCACATCTTATTTTTTAATGAAAGAATTCATGGCATTAAAGATAAAAAAATAAATAAAAATGTCACAATATCTATCAAGCACATTACACTATATTGTTATTTTATCTAGAAACTGTGGTTTAAACTCTCAAAATGAGAAACTTTATATCAGTAACTACATATAATTCTCAAATATTTCCTTCATTAAGGCAGATCTTTGGGGGAAAAAAATCAACTTAACAATGGAAAGAGCATGTAATCACCACTAGCTGGTGGTGCAAGCAGGATTATTTGTGTGTGTGCAGTTACTCTTTAAAGGTACTTGGTTTGGTTTGGTTTGGTTTGGTTTGGTTTGGTTTGGTTTGGGAGTTTTTAACCACTACGGGGCACTGTGGAGTAATGATTTGTTGAGCAGGTCTGCTGGTTGTTTGTATCACAAGTTCTACCACCGGGGCTAAAAGGATGCACATGAACACGAAATCAACGAACAACGAATTCCCCTGATAATCAGACTGAGTTGCCATGTTAGCTGTCATGCTAGCTGTTGTTGTTTTTGTTTTGCTTGTTTTTGCTTTTTTTTCAATTGCAGAAATATTCCAATTAAAAAGTTTTTTTTTCTGTAAGTGCACTTAAAACACCATGTAAAGCTGTCATGCTCAACCTTATCCATGCCTTTTGCTTCCATTGCAGTTTTTCTGTCCTCCATTTTTCTGGCAGTGGCATAGGAAGATAATGTCCCCATTTTAAATCCCTCTCACAACGCTCTGATTGGTTCTATTGTTTCTGCAACGAGGGGAAATGGCTGTCATTGAGCACAATACCAACCCTTTTTGAATTGCTGAACAAACTGGAGACGTGGGCGGTCATTCAGAGATCTGGAACCAGGCTATCTATAGGCATGGGGGTGACATGATACAGGTAATGGCAGTAGAAGAGGGCAATAATGGCACAGGCAGTAACATACATTTAAATGTAGCAATTCAAACAAAGTAGATGCCTTTAACTGCTGCTTGTTTCACTTGACTGCTGCTGTAGGGTGTACAGTATGAAGCTTTTTTCCTTTTAGCTAATTGGGTTTGAGTGTAGTGCAATCAGAACATTGTATGTCCCCTAAGGCACAAGTACACACTTGCAAAGTTTCTAAAATGTTTTCAAGGACAGTGGACAGTACACACACCTTTATTATTTCTGTTCTGTTCCATTGATTTGCACAGTGGGAAGTAGATTGTAAAACAGTGTAGGGGAGACCTAAGAATGAAAGCTCTGGTGCGATTTGCTCTTAAGCCAGTGGGGAGACACAAGGATCCAGAGCCACTCAGCTCTTTCAGTACACTGAAGCTGACACGTTAAATATTGTCTTCAACAGGGAGAGGGGGGTTGTGTTTGGACATGAGCCATCTCATTGTAATTGCTAACAACCACATGGACAAAATCAACTTGAATGATTGTACAGATTGCACTGTGAACCTCTGTTCATATCAGTGCAATTACTGAATGCAGAAACAAAATCATCTGTCTGCCCCAGAGGAATAAAAGCGTAATGTAGCATAGCACATTATGTCCTGCCAGGTCAAATACTCAGAAATAATAACTATCCAACATATTATTTGCTAATGAACACAGCAGCCTGCAGTGGTTTCTGCAGTATATATGCTATTAGTGCACTCCAGCAGGGGAGCTGATAATTAGCAAGTTTGCAAATGAGCAAAGTTCTTATTTTGTAATGACTTTTCTTTTACTGTGCTGCATCAACAGTTGAAAAAATATGACCATTTCAAAATGGTCTTACCAGGTCATACCCTTAAATGTCTATTCACTTATTCAACTATTCACTCAAGTCACTGTCAAATATTGTGAAACTAAACTAAAAAACTAACAAACAACTAACTAAAAAATACCTCACTGATATACATGTATGTATAACAGACACCAACAACAATCAGTAATATATAGACAACATAAAACAGAATGCACAGTATAAAATGGGTACTCCTTTTTCCCCACTAAAGACAGAATTTACTGAGCTTAAAAGGGGTCTTAAATAATGTGCAAGAGGAATTCAAAATATATACTATATGGTAAGAATATGTACATTAAAGTTATAATCTTGAAGATTTAATTTAAATAAATGTCTGTTAAGTCACTATCTATGGCCAAATGAGGTAACACAATGGTGATTGAGCCTATGGCCCGCTGATAATAGCCCTTGCATTTGCAATATTATGACAAACCAGATGTTGGTGAAAAATTTCCCGCCATGCATTCAAATCACTGGAGCTGACGCAACAGATTTATTCTTCATTGTGTGTGAAGCAGCTTATCTTTTAAAAGCTTTTTCTTATTGGCTTTTTACTTGCGAAGCTTTCATTGCACGTACAGTACTTGTCTCCCTTGTGCAGCGCTGTGTGTGCAGCACACACACCCTGAGCCCCGATCCTTGGTGCTCCACAGAGCAGAGGAGAAGAGACAAAGTAATGCAGCCATAAATGACAGAAAATGCAGTAGACACTCTCACACTGGATTGAAATGAAACAAGTGCACATAAATTAAGTAAATAACATAAATAATCAGTCTCTGCTGCGTTTGCTGTCATTTATGGTTGCGCCATATTCTCTCCTCTCCACTCCACTCGTTTCAACAAGGGCTCCTTGTATGTGTGTGTGTGCAGCACACACATACAAGGAGCAGAGGACAGTGAACCAGGTGAAGTACTCGAGTTAACGTCAAATTGTTACGTTACTGTAAGTGCAATAAAAACTTCACGAGTAAAAAGCCAATAAGAGTAATTTAATAATGTTGTTAATGCAAAAGAACAACACATCTGCAATTACCGCTTATCACCATATGGTGCCACCAAAGGGAGTGAAACGGAGATCTTCAAGATTATAATTTAAAGTGTGTAGCAGGAGGAGTAATGGATTTAAGGTATGGTAGTCTATGAGTTCCTAACTTTGAGGTCCTGGCAGGGTCAGAGATTACAATCCTAATCTTTTCTTCTATCAGTGCTGGTTTTGAGGCAGCTGAGGTACTTGCTAGACCACAGCCACCTGTCATTAACATACACTGTATATATAGATATATTATCTGGATGAGGAAAACGCATGTTTCTGAAGGTGTAAATACACACAGAGGGCATTGCAATCAGAATGCTATTGGATCACCTCAAGATGTAGATTTGTAGCTTTGATTTATTGATTGGGACAGTGTGTGCAGTTTTAAACATTAAAGATGCATTGCACCGGAGTTAGCTCGAAGCTAATTTGCATCCATAGTCCCCCACAATCAAAAGGCTTGCATTGTTAAAAGATCTTAGCCAAGTGTTAATGCAATCTATACAGTTTTTTTATTAAGGAAAAGATCCACCAGCAGCAAACATTAAGAGAACTAAAAATAATTGTGAAACCACAATTACAAAATTACAATAAAGCCAAAATGCCACCAGCATTCTCCTCTAATCATAATTTAAAAGCTCCAAAAGTTCAGATTTGATACACTCCTCTCCAATTAAGAATGAGACTGACTTTTCAGATTAAAATAACAGCTTGGGTAAGTGCTCTGTGCATGAACAAGTGTGTTTAGTGTGACAGTCTACATGCTTTGAAGATGACAAAACACAATTCAATTCCAACCCTGGCTGTACTGCTCCTGCTGACAAGTGGCACCAAAAGTGGATTACATTTCCAGACCCTGGACTTTAATCAGAGAGGACACTGCCAATAGAGCCAAGGCTGGCCAATTGACCAACAGGCAGTGGCCTTTTTCATCATCCATTTAAAGATCAATATAAGGGACCTCTAGCTCTTCAGCTTAACTTTACTGAAGATAGGATGAAATAAAATTGAATAGCTGTGGCTACAGAAGAATGAAACAGCAGTATGGGTGAGAAAAAAAACGAGAATAATAAAGTTTTTTCTCTCTCTCTTGGGTCGGGTACAAGGAGAGAATAGATTGGAGTGCTTCCAGTAAGCAGCGAAGATTTTATTATAAATCTCAAGGGAGGCAAAGAAAGAACAAAGTCCGGACCTTAGAGCAGGAAACAAAGAAAGTAGAATGGGAATGGAATTGGGGGAAAAAAACTGAGAAAAAATAGAGCCACAGAGAGGAGAGGACAGGAGAGAAAAGCTGAAGGGAAGACTTGCAGAAAGAAACTTGGCAAACAGTTATGTTGGATGTAGATATGCATATGATGACCTGCAGCAGCCTTGAAAACCATTGTAACATCCTGTTAATGTATGTAATGTATCAAATTTTATTTGAAACATCTTGCACTTGTATGTTTTCTGTTCAAGGACAGTCCACAGCAATAAGCCAACACCAACGTCTTCACTAGTTTTGGCAATAGTTGTAGTTGGCAAAAGTTTTAGACTGAGGCATGAATTACCCATGTACTCCTCTTTCCACCAGTTTGCGAAATAAGAAGTACCTTTTTGACTTTTTGTTCAAACATATTTGAACTCTTCTTTGGTTATGCTTTATCATAATTAGAACCCAGCTGAGCATGTCCAATAGTATCTGGTGATTTTTACTTATTACAGATAGACTGTAAGTAATAAGAGAAATTACAATTAAATACAGTGTCGCCATTCCATAGTTTGCTCTTCAGAAAGGACTGTAAAATACTCAGGACACAACTCTTTATTAACAAAATAAGGGATCTTTATCAAAAATGTTTGACATGTTTGTGTATGGAGCTAGAGACAGGAGGCTATCAGCTTAAGTTAATTTAGCATTAAAGCCTGGAAGCCATTGTTCACAAAGAAATAAACCTAGCACAAAAAGTAGGAAATTTGTGTTTGGTAGATTATTTCTTTGTTGTAACAATGCTTCTTGGCAATAAATCTTATACCGTTGGAAAGCCTGTTTATTTCCCTTTTAAATGGTGCCACATTTGTAATGAACTTGCATTTGTGGGTTGAGCAGCAGAGCTGAGTATGTGGGTTGCGCCCATGAAAAATTTGCCAAATCTTCTCTGCCAATGCCAAACACCTTAGTTTAGTGAGACCGGAGCTTGGCTGCGTGCAGTCTGTTCCGGATTGTCTGGGCAGATAGCCATCAGCCATATCGTCCTGCAAACCTTGACTGCAAATCTGTAGAAGACAGCCTACGGTACCTAAGTGCTGACAGGGTGAGGAAATGGTGTTCTTGGGGTGTCGTCTTCTTGGGACGCCCACTTCACGGCCTGTCTCTGACATCCCCCGTTATATGGAACTTGGCCTTCACTTTGGAGATGGTACGAGGGCTCACTCCAAAAAATGCCGCAACTTGGTTTTGCGGAACACCAGTTTGAAGTTGGCCTATCGCACAGGCCCTATCCAGATCATAGTCAAATGTGGCATGCCGATTCTTGGAGCAGACACCTGCTGACCACTGTAGCAGGGCCCATGCACACAGGTGCTGCCAAAAGCTCAAAACAAGAGTCAATAGCAACAGCAAAATAAGCTGTTTGGCATTGGCAGAGAAGATTTGGCAAATTTTTCATGGGCGCAACCCACATACTCAGCTCTGCTGCTCATCCCACAAATGCATGTTCCTTACAAATGTGGCACCAATCAAAAGGAAAATAAACAGGCATTCAAACGGTATAAGATTAATTGCCAAGAAGCATAGTTACAACAAAGAAATAATCTACCAAACACAAATTTCCTTACTTTCTGTGCTAAGTTTAGTTCAAACATGTAACACCTAAGCTAAGCTAAGCTAAGCTAATGACCTCCCTTCTGTAACTCTGCAGTAACAGAGAACAGAGACATCACAGTGGCATTGATCTTCTCATCTAACTCTCAGCAATGACAAAATACCTAAAACATAAATGTTGTGAGCTTATTGCCACAGTGGTATTGCAGATGGTTTGTTTACTTGTTGATTGGAACTCTACCAAAGAATCAGGGACTGTTTCTTGACAGACACATTTCTGTTGAATTTTTGAATTGTCATTTTTCAATGATGTGAGCACAATTGCAAAACCTAAATTTTTTAATGTACCAAGCCTTGAAACATGGCCCACTTTATTAAAAAACTGTGAAGCATTTGCTACAGAAGGGTTACTGAGAATAGTCTTGAAATTTGACATAAACTTTCCTCAGAGTATTAGCATCATTTCAGAGCATTTTTGAAAGCACAGTATAAAGTTTTGGGTATGGATGTATTCACTTAAGTAGGCTTTTGTTCTGAACCTCCAAGTAAATGAGAAGAGAGGAAAAGACTTTATCCATGGTTTTTAATGCTTTAGGACAGCGTGACCTAACATTTTATGCATTCTAGGGAGACTATTAAAAGTGGAGGGACTGGCTGGACACCAGAACATTTCGAAAAGTACTCATGCTTTCATGGATGATGGAAAAAGTGTGCTGTTTGGAGAGATTTAGGTGAGGAGGAAAAAACGCTCTCCTTTGCGCTCTCTCTCTGTCTACATGGAGATTAATTTCAACTCCATCTTAGGTACTGAATTTATTCCATCTTCTCATTATCGTGTTGATACAGACACTATTTTTTCTCACACTTTGTCAGGATTAAAATATTTTCACATGAAAGACAAATATGACTAAAATACACCTTCGGACTTGGATGATGAATACCAAAGAGGCTCTGCAGGGGTGTTTGTGCTCATATGTTGAGGTGATACCGAAGGGATCTGAGCTGTATTCAGGCTCTGTTCCTGACATGTTCCTTCCCTTCTCCTCCCCCGATGAAACCCTTTATCTTCCTGCATGACTGCGGGAAGCACTGCACTCTTTAAACAAGCAGAGATATGAAGGGGAAATGAATGAAATTAGAAAAAAAGAAACACACTTTCAACTCATGCAAAGTTGTCCTCTATGAGTGCAGTTGTAATATTTCCTTACTTTAACCAAATAGTTTAATTACCTGACCTTAAACATGCATTAATTGACTTTTTTTTGGCCACTTGGGGTCAACCCAACAAGCTGAGTTGGTGCATCAGTTAATAACCCCTTTGAGTAGACTTGCAGTTGAATCGTTGCCTTTTTTTTTTGCCACACCATTATACACAGAGTAACGCTGTGTGACAGCATGACAGGCTATAAACTTTTACAATCTTGTCTCTGAATGACCTAAATACATAACTGTGATGGAAATGGGGAGGGATGACAAAAATGGAGGACAGTACGATAAGCGACTGTGTTTCCTTCAGAGTCTCTACCATCTCGTCCAGTCCAGTGTGATCAACTCTTCAGCTGACAGGGCTGTCAGAAGCCAGCAGGAGAGACACTTTGTGCCGCGCTTGGATTTTATAACTAAACGAATACCAAGAGGCAAACTTTTTATTCCTCTGACTGTGGAAATCTAATGTTTTCACATCATAAATGATGAACAACAGCATTAGTAGGTTGTTATGTCAGTTTGTGTCAGCGCTTGATTACTGTACATGCAGTAACTGGGCGGAAACATGAATAATATTACTCATAGGGAGCTATATTGAAGAAAGAAACAAATAATGTAATGTTTAGTATGTAGGCCTATAAGAACAAAAATATAAATAATGAGATAAATAAAGAGAAGTATACTGTAGATGTGAATACACTTTATCAGAGTTTTTTGCTGTCAATAGCTGCACACAGCTGCCTGCTGCTGCTAGGAACGGGGTGGATGTAAGTGCTGAGAGTGAACCAAACAGTAAAGCTCCGGGCTATGAAACCAAAACAATGAGCTGAAAGATACTAAAATGCTTTGTATAGCTGAGAAAAGTGCAAAGTTGGATTATGACTGTGTCTATGAGCGTCATGGAAATTTAAAGATGAATACACAGAGAGCAAGTTGTCTTTCAGATTGTTACTGCAATTACCAGTTCACATTTGCAAATGTGGATCCCTCAGTTTGCCAGGCTGAAGAGATACTGTATGAAGTTCATTGTCAGTATTTGTACATACAGCCGCGTGCATCACAATGATCTCATATTTGTCACTCTGTTTTATTTTAATTAATACACAGTTGCCCTTTGTCCATTCATAACTCTATTTGCATAATTGTCTTTATCTGCTGAGTTTTAAGGTTGAAGGCCAAATCACAGCTTCGCCTTTGTTAGCATCGTTGGAAACAATCATGATCATGCTCACACGAGAGTAAGAGGACACAAGGTCTCACACTCTGCACTCAGCCATAAGACAGTATAGGCCTAATATAAGACAGTGCAAATAATCTTAAGACAATAAAATATAAGAGTAAAAATTTCCATAACAAGCATCGATACCATCAATAATGAACATCAGTTTTTGACATTACACAGTAGTTTTTAGTTTTAGGCATTTCTCAAAAAAACTGCAGACTTTAACTTCATATTTTGAATTGTAGCTTTCAGTGTGCTACTGGATTGGCATTGGCACACCCTCTATATCAAGCACCAAAATACCAAACTGTTGAAGGCAAAGAAAATAATCTCAGTATGCCCTAGGAAAATACCACTCTGGCAGCGCAGAGCTGTGCTTTGCTGTGCATCAGCAACAAGTCAGGGCCCTCAGAGTCTACAGCCACTTTTGAGCTAATCATGGTGCTGGGAGTATCAAAGTCAATAGACTTCATCATCTGGGGACCATGAATATTGAGATATCTCAACATTCAGATGGACCAACCAACCCATTGAATACCCCAGAGCCCTATCGCCATCACGTTTGCAATGCTTTGTGTGCATGGTGATTTCAAAAAACATTAGCGTTTATGTTTCATTGATTTATTTGGTTGCAACTGTTTGTGATGTCACGTGATGCACTCATCACGGCAGGCAAAGGTTTGGACACACCTTCCCATTCCCTTGAATGAGAAAGTGTGTCCAAACTTTTGACTGGTACTGTACATCATTTGATTATTGATTCAAACCTGAACTGGTCATCTACAGTATGTTATTGCTCAGCCTTGGATTATAAAACACAAGATCATAACAACATCATGTCTTGTTTATTTATTTATTTTTTTCAGACATTCACAGAGGACACATTTGTGAATGGAAGACAGCTACAACACTAATGTTCCTAACGCCTCTCTGTGTATGTTTGTAGTACTTGCACTCTGTTTTCAATTTAGAATTGCTTACATACTGTACATTTTCAGTAAAAGCCAGCTCTTAAACAAGAACTGAGTCACAGAAAGTAGCCTTCAAACTGAACAAATAAAGGTGAATCTGGTAAAAAAATAAATGTGATTATTCAATTGTTATAATTTCAGCATGATGTTCATTTCTGCAGCACTTATTCAATACAACATAGAAGTCTCATCCATCTCATGCTCTGACATTTAACACAAGTATTTTCCTTCATCACTAATTAGTTCATTCCAGTTATTCTACTTTGGTGTGCCTTCATAATGTTAAGCTGCCAATAAAGGAATTAAACACTTCCAGCAGTTTTGATTTAACAATAAAAGCCTAAGGGAAGAACAGAACTGCTGAACTGTTGGATTTTTTAATGTGAAACAGATGGAGGGTGTGTTGATTAGCAAACAAGTAGGATTCTTACTGGAAAATGATAAAATATACTTAATACAGAATATATGTAATATAAAACAGAGCACATTACAAATACAAGTTTGTCTCTAGATCTTGCTGTGTGAATAAAGTGCTACTTTGTATCTAATTAGTAGACTTTTGACATTTGTTTGTTCATACAAGATGTTTATCTAGCGAGTCAGTGTGTGAGTGGATGCTTCTGATTTAGAAATGAGTGCACGGTGCCAATAATAATCCGCTAGGAGAAGAAGTGGAGCATGTCTGTGGTGGTGCATGTGTATGTGTGTGTGTGTGTGTGTGTGTGTGTGTGTGTATGTTAGTGAGAGAGTAAATGAACCTGTCTGAACATCCCTGAGAGATGGAGGTGTTTGTATCTGACATGTGTCATGATGCAAGATGTTCATCCTGCAGACAGAGG
Source organism: Thunnus thynnus (assembly GCF_963924715.1). NCBI lineage: Eukaryota > Metazoa > Chordata > Actinopteri > Scombriformes > Scombridae > Thunnus > Thunnus thynnus. Next base: position 5,184,483 of record NC_089528.1, read on the forward strand.
AATATTGGAAACCGATGGCAGATCGATTGGCAGGATGACCATGGACACGCTCCATCTGCAAGACCAGTGGTGAGGTTGAAGTGCTCCTGGAAATGTTAGTTACTAATTTTGTATGTGGGAGTCTGCAAACATGATGGTGAGATTTAAAATGAGCAAAATACTGTATTGTAAACTGTAATGTGAAAATTAATGATGCTTGTGATAATATTATATTCTCTTGGACATAAATATCCCTTTTATCAACTTCCGTTTTATATTCCGTGTTGTATTTAAGGCCATACTGTAGCTCTACTCCACCTAACTGTGTGGAACAGTTCAAGTACTGACTACAAGTCAGAATTTTTGTCGTGTTCATGTCCAGTAAAGATTATTCTGTCACTTGTTCTCACATTGGCTGTATAATGGTATCAGGAAAAAGCATGTGTCAGGATCAACGGCTTATTGATGGTTAGGTGATTAGCTGATTAGCTTTACAACCCTCATCAATACATGATGCTCAGATACAGAATGAGAGCAGACTCTAATGTCAGTAGCTAATGTTCTGTTAATCAATTCCTTTTATCATTCTCATCATGTGCATGAATACTGAATAAAAGAAAGTTTTTAGGATATTTGGGGGGAGTATATAGAGTCCAGATTTGTCAGTTTTGATCAACTAGATTTCATTTTTTATATTTTTTCCTGTGTAAGAGTGGAACTAAAATGTTTCTAGTATTCCACTGTGAATGTTTTTTTAAGTAGCTCACATTAAAGCTGCACTTATCAATATTTTTCTATGAACAATGGGTAAAATTACTATATGTCATGTGTGCACGGTTGCTTAGAGTGACAAACTCACCGACATTATCACTTATCTCTTCAGTTCCCCTCAGCACTACTAAGCATTTTGGCATCTTTCAGCTCACTGTTTTGGTTTTACAGCTCACAACTTTACTGTTTTGGTTCACTCTCACGGCTCTCATAGTGTCATTTCCAGTAGCAGCAGGCAGCTGTCTTCAGCTTTAAAGCTCTGACAAGCCCATTGTACGCTATTTGCCCAGCAACAAACAGCAGACAGACAAAGTTAAACAGACAAAACAGAGCTAAAAGAAACATGACTCCAACTGAATTCTAATGTTGTTCTATGTATGTAAATAGGTATCTGTTTGCCAACTCATTAGCCAGCACATCATCTTTTTGAAGGTATATGTCAATGCTGTTTTTACTGCTTGTTGTGTTGCCCCCAAGTGGCCAAAAAACTGCAAGTTTAAGTAAATGTCTGTTTCTTTTAATGTATTGCCATTTGTTTGCAAAGTTAATTAAATAAAATTGAAAAGGTAACTGGATACGAAATTCTGAATCTGAATCCTTCTCCTCTCAATTTCAGATTCTTGAATTGGCAGAAACTAAAAGGACATTGTTTCACAAATCTGTAACAGGATTGCAAACAGTCTTTAATCTAGTCAAGGTTTGACCATTTAAAGTCCTTGGGCCTTGCTGAAATGTGAATAAAAATATCTCAAATTGTCAATAAATTATATTCAATTAAAAGAGAATAGGCGTGAAGAGCTCAAGACATTTTGAGTATTTCCATTCAGTATGATGATGCAGCCATAAAAATATAACTTCTTTCTGTGAATATAAGCATTATAAGTGTACACTGAAGTGTTGGAACCAGCAGAGAGTGAATGGAGTGAATTTATGTGATGCTTCAGGGTGGAATTTTAATTATTTTTTCTTTAAGGAGAAAAAGAGGGCCGAGTTCAAGAGGTTAAGTAGAAGTATAAAGAATCAGCCAAGAAATATTGCCTTCAGAGTTGTGATTAAAGATGATAAAATTGAACATCCATTTGATTTTTTGTTTAATTCTAAATAGATATCAAAATAGATCAAGTATAAAACAGAGGCATTTACTTGACATGAATTGCTTCCAAACCTGTCAGAGCATAACAGATGGGCAAAGAAAAATGACTTATCTTTCATTTTAGATTCAAAGTGAAAATCCAATTGACAGAACATACACTGGCCTGTTCTGCACCACATGCATGAAGAGAAAGAAGTGGAATTAACTGCAAATTTTGAAATTGTCATGTAGGTGAGTGTGTTGGCAGCAATTTTGTCCATTCAGCCGTGTTATCTCACTATCTGTTAGCACCAGGTTTACTTCTCATGTCCGAGGCCTTATACATTTGTCAGCTGCATACCTGCCGCCAGCTCTTCACTCCTCAATCAATCAGCGTTTGGCACTCAATAGAGCGGAGCACTATGGTCTTTTTCTCTCCAGCTATAGACACGGGTTACAGATGAAGAAACTGGCTGGAAAGATTGAGCGAGGCAGAGGAAGAAAAAAATGTAGAAGGACATAGAAGAAAACAGAGGGGTGGAGGAGAGCAATGAGAGGACAAAAGGAAAAAAGGTGCAGGATTTTCACAATATCCTGGCTTTCTAGTCATTTAAATGTGCAGTGAATCATGAGGAGAGGTATAGGACAAAGATGTGTGTCTGAGATGTCTATTTAGGAGCAACGTCCATAAATCCCTTTAGAAATCATTGAATAATGGCACTTTTTATAACTTATAATTCTTATTCAACAAAGCTTATAACTAGTAATCAATGTGATTGTTGTCTGTACAGTGTAAACAAGCTGAAAAAGCAGTATGACTTTCCATGATGCAGATTTGCCAAAATAATAAATAATAAGTAATTTTTCATTAGTTTTGTCAGTGTTTGTTTGGCAGCACAGAATAAAGCTTAATTAATGTTGCACAGCAGTTTGTTTTTTTTAAATTTCATGATCTGATATTGAAGTCTGGCACCCTGGAACTTGAAGAGAAACATATTAATTTAAGTCAGTTACCGTCTCAGAAGTGCATACCAGATGACCAAGAGAGCTTTTCAGATTTTTTGGGATAGAGTTCACAGCTTTATTTCACATACACACTGTTTTTTCATCTGGCCCTTCTCCCAATATGTACAAAACCTCCAATTTTTAAATAAAAAATCAAAATTCAATATGGCCCGAATGCAACTCTGACTTGTATTTTCCCACAGTTAAAACCTGCCATTCTATTTCCACTATTCATTTCAACCTGCATCCGAAAAGATACACAGCTTTTTATTAGACTTTATTAGACTAGAATTAAACTTTGATTAATTTCCATGCTCCATTAAAACATCATATTATTTTATATATTCTATGAACAGCTAAACCTATACATATTATATGTACAGTATATGTACAGAGTAAAATAAAAATAAACAGATGCATTACAACCCATTTCATTAGTCTCCTATGCATCCAGTGTTCCACATGTTGCACACAGGTCCTAATAATATTGGTTGTGGAGTAAATATGGTTAGTTATTTAATGCTTCTACTGGTGATGGCAATGGTACTGGACTAGATTCAGAGGACACTAGATTCAAGCAGGAGTCAGAGAAGGGTATTTTCAATATTCAATGACCACACAAGAGAGAAAGAACTGTCAACTGGCATCTTGTAGAAAATGAATAAACAAAGTAATAATGAATACCCATATATTCAGTTGTACAATATCAAAGATTTGATTCATACCTAATATACTCTTCTTTTGAACTACTGCCTCATTTGAACACACTAGCTTAGCATTGCCTGCTCATGGTGTGGTATGTACATATTTATTCTACTGAGACTCATCAATTCGGGAGTTCCACTCTTTTAATCAACAGAATTCAGTGAGCAGGGCCTCTCCCGCACATGTCTCCAACCTTACACCAAACTGCTGGCTGTTACTGTTCATATCAGACAACATTGTATCATGTTTTGACTGTTTTATCAAAATTACAGTATGTTTTTACCAGTCAGCAGCAGGTCCTCAGTGTCTGAGTAGCATATCATGTCTAGTGCCTGCCCATGGTGCTGCAGACCTGTATATTATTTGAAGTCTTCCATATTGTTAACCATTTTGGCCTGGGTTAAACACATTGCAAAAAAGAAAAGAATGAATGTAAGAACAACAACAGGCAAAAGTTGAGAAAATATTTCTTAGATTATGTTTCCCTATCTGTTAGAGTTCCATCATGAATAATGCTGTACTCTATTGCCATGCAGGCATTTTGTTTCATGCTTCAAGGCGAGATTAATTCAAAAAGGGAGGAGGGGGTCAAAGGGAGAGTAAAACCCGAAATGTGCAGCTCTTCAATCTGCATGGATTAAGATGTGAATATTTACCACACCACAGTGTGTGATGAATTGGCTGGTCATGAGGCATGAAGTGGTTAGTCTGGGCCCTGACCTCTGATAGATGTAAAAGGAGGTGGGATGTCTCTATGTGTGCAAGTAGTTGTGTGTGTAGGGAAAATGAAGCATTAATGCAAATGAGTTGTCTTATACCATGGGTTGAGTGTGGGCACTTCAGCTTCAAGTGAATAATGGCATCATAGCACCATATTCCATCCCCAGTTTCCATATTTATTTCATTTAATCAGACTTCATTTGTATTAAAATGCACAAGAGGATACTTTTGAACCTGCAAACCTAAAACCTTTAAAACTTTAACTCTCCATGAAAATGAATTTTACCAAAATCTCACCCAATCAACTTTTGTTTTGTGTCATTGGGCCCTTTTTATTAGCACCAGAATAAAAACGACAGTATCCTCAATATTTAATCACAATGTTCTACCCCACCCATCCCATCTTGTGAGAGAGATAGATTTAGACTGTAGTGTGATGGGATCTGCCTTCCCTGCTCAATCTTCTTCACTGTAACCACGCTTACAGCATTCTATGATGAATGTGTACAACTCATGTCATTCATCGCTCTCTGCTCATATATCTTTTCAAGTGTCCTTGAGGGACATATTGAATCACCAGTTCCAGTTTCTGTTCTGTAACTTACCCTGATCTGAGCATGGAAAGCAGAAAGAAAACATACTTGTTAGGTTAAGTTAAAGTTAAAGTAAAAGTCCCATTTTCTACAAGGACAAACGTTCACTGGCATGGAGGGACACGAAACTCCTGGCTGAATAATCAGTACAAAAGGTGAACAGCTTTGTTACAAAATAGAAGCTTTTTTGATTAAAAAGTAAAAAGTACAAGATTCTGTACATAAAAATGTAAAGAGAGAAGTCAACTACGACTCACATGGTGCATTTTGGTAAGAAACAACCACAGAAAAATAATGTATAGCACTTCTCATACACAATAGCAGTTCAAGGTGCTTAACATCAGCATAAAAGCAGTTAATCAACATCATAAAATGGTTTAGAAGATTAAAAATATACAAATATAACAATTAAAAATTGTTATATATAAAAGTTGTCCAGCCGCACACATTCAGGTAAGAAATTAGCTAGTCATAAGCCTGAGAAAACAGAAAGATTTTAAGTTTTCTTTTAAACGTGAAAACAGTAGTGACTGATCTCATGTCACTTGGTAGTTTGATCCAGAGAGCAGGACCAAAGTAACTAAAAGCTCCCTCTGAAGACCTGGAACTTATTCTGGGTACAGTTACGACAACTACCAGATGACCTGAGGGGTCTGGTTGGACTGTAGTCAGTGAGCAGGTCAGTAATATACTGGGGAGCCAAACCATTAAGTGCTTTATGGACTATTGGCAGAGTTTTTAAGTTGATTTTGTGCTTTACTGGGAGCCAGTGAAGAGATTTAAGAACTGGTGTAAAATGTTTGTATTTGTGTGTTCATGTAAGGTGTCTGCAGCAACTTAGATCATCAGAGGACAGAGAAGCATACAACTGTGTGTCATCAGCATGTAAGTGATAGGATATGCTATGTTTCCTTATAATGCAGACAAGTGGGAGCATGTATAAATTAAAGAGTAATGGTACTAGGATTGAGAATTTGCTACAACTCTGATTTTGCACTCCTGACTGGCCTCATCTCCAGCTACCCAAGCCTCATGACTATTGTAGTCGAGCCATCTGCTATACCAAATTGACCAAAAATTTGACTTCTTAGAAACATATATTTTTTAAACCATCTCTTTATGTCTGTAATTGACTATATAATGTGATTGACTGTATTATGTGAAGCCTGTTATGTTACGCAACTTTGTACCTATAGCCTATAAATAAAGCTTGAATTATTAATGTGTCGAGTTTGTTGTTTACTTTGTTGTCTTTTGCTATACCAGTGTGTTTGCAGGTTTTAACTGCAAATCATTTATGCTTCAGATTTTTGCGGACTGTTTTTGAATGCAAGCTGTACAGCTGCAGATTTTGGATATATATTTGAGTTGGGGTGTCTCTGTTTGTCCCTTGTCAGTGGGTTATGTTGTCCTGTTCTGAAGGGAGCAGGTTTGACTCGTTCACAGCAGTAGAATTGGATTCTGCATCAGCCACGTGAGGTGACGTCCTCCTGAGGCTGTTGGAAACAGCAGCTGTCCAGGGGTCCATTTCACTAAAGCAATTTGCAAGCACTGCTGATGGTAACCAGTAGCAGAGTCACGTTTCTCAAATGATTATTTTATGTTGCAAATTGCAGCTTGTATGTTGTAATTTTTGTGAAAAAGGTGCCTGGCTTTGGCCAGAAAGCTCTTCCCTTGATGTATTCAGTCCAGGTTTTATTTTATGGGTAAAAGGTTGGATGATGCAGTTCCAAATGGTTATAGAGTCCAATAGTAAACACACAAGTTTCCCTTGCTAACCCTCCAATCTCTTTATAAACAAATGTATTAAGTGGCTGCAAATGTGAATTACTTTTGACAGCATTACACCATCAGTGCACAGTATTCCAGTACAGGAATTAATGCAGATGATCACTGTGATGGAACTCAAGCAAGTTTCAAGAGGTCTTAATTGATTTTCACTCCGTATAGAAATGAATGGAAACCAATGGCTGGCTAAAATAGTAAAAAAAGAAAATTAAAATATACAACACAGCAGCATGGTTTGAAAAATTATTAGCAGTGGTATATAGATGATTTTTTGTAAATGAGCTGAAACATGCAAAATTGCTGTTTAATAAGGAGATAAAGACAGTGGAAGAGATTTTCTGGTTGGCCAAAGCTCTCTAAGCTGTATCTGTATGTTTACACAGGAAGTATAGCGCCCTCTTCCTGTTTTTTGCAATAAAACTGTCCAGCAGATTTCCCTTTAAATCCGACCTGGTGGTACACACACATCCAAAATGCAGCGTTGAGGCCAGCAAAGGCTGCCAACCTTCTTGGCGATGCCCTTGCTTGTTTATGGTAATTATACTAATGCCTCGAAATGAATATAGTAATAAATTATTGTTTTAACAACACTACATTCTGCACCATTTAAATGAAAATTATTACTGAAAAGCTGCAAATACCAAGATTTTCTTTGACCTTTTTTTTATTCATTTCACCAAAAGTTTGCCCAATGTCCCACCAGACTTGGCAATAAAATGTGTTCACCATGGGGAGCAAACTACTGCGGTTGCTGTCCTGTTTTTTTGTGTTGGAATATTGTGTTCATTAGTCTAGAAAGCTGTTTGGATTTCAGATTTCAAACAGGAGCTAGCCCTGTGTGAATCTTTCTCAGACTGTGCAGCAGCAGAGGTCGTCACCCCTGCCAGAGCAAAAGTAAACATTCTCCCCTCCAACAAACTAAACTAAAATGAAATAGTTCAAAAAGAGTGCAAGTACATCAGAACATTGCTCTCCTGTGCCATGCCTTGATTTTTGTCAGCCTGTACTTTATGCTTCATGTAATATAATATGAAATGTACTGTATGAAGTGCAGAGAGCTGGAAAGTTTGCTCTGCTGTACCCAGCCTTGCTTATTCTTTTCTTTTTCTTTCTATTTTCCTCCGATGTGAACTTTTCTTCCTCTATGCAATTTGACGCAGAGTACAAAAGTGTACTGAGACTCAGTGGCTGGGTTCAATATGGTTATCAGACTATAAAAGGCAAGTTCAAAACAGAGAATTCATGGGAGACAAAGAGCAGACAGCTACAGAGACACCACAGCGGAGGTCTTGCATTCTTGCTCTCTTTTTCTTGCTGCCAGGCACGAGCTCAAAGACAAGCCTCAAAGGACAGATTGAAAAAGACATAACAGTCATCATTATCATCCTGTACTTGTAGGACTATAGAGTAACAGAATATAGTATAGAGAGATTTCAAAGTTTCCAGGTTTAGAGCAAATGAGGATTTGCTGAACCACCAAGCAACTTTCCTGTCTGTCTGTCTTTCTTCTTTCATTCTTTCCTTTGTTTGTCTGTAATAAACATGTTTTTTGTAATCAAACAAAGTAATACATTCATTTGTATTCATTCCTATCTGTCACATATTTTAATCTTCCACTCAGAGTAAAAGTGTTAAAGTAACGGTGCCCACTTAAATAGAATTAAATATATCGATAACCCACATTTAGGCTTCCAGGTGTGTGAAGAAATATGGTAAAGCTGGGCAACTTTAAAGAGTAACTACGCTGGAATAGGTTGGGTTTTTTTTCATTTTTTGAGCAGTCACCTTTGAATTATTACTTGTCTCACATAAAATAAAAAAACACTAGTCATTTTGTAAACACTTAATCGCATACAGTATGTGCTGCTAGATGTATTTACTTCACTACTCCATTACTCCACTTAAAGGATGAAATGAGCAGAAGCCATTGATTTTGAAACACTTGAAATATTGATGAAAGATGAAGGATTTTCTAAGACATGTCATCAGAGAAAAAAAAAATTCTACGCTCAATATAGAAGCAGAGGGACATATATGTGCTTCTAGTGATAGTCAGAAGACTTTAATTTTAATTTACTAGCCCCCTAAATCAAACCAACTTTTATCATTTTTAATATTTAATCATGTTTTAACATTCACATTAATGACTCACCCAATGCTCTTGCTTGTGAGTTTTGAAATACTATGAATTCTTTCAACCTTGTACAAAATGGATGTGGCCAATGACAAAACAGTGTTCATTCCCGTGATTTAGTTTTTACCTTGAGTGTTAAAGGGCCAATTTTGGAGTATCTGGACATACCAATTTCTGACCACAAACGCATAATTTTTACCTGTGAATTGCAATCCACTATTTCTGCCTCACTCCATGCTGTGTGCACATGCAGTTTTAGAGCCTTTTTAGTCTGGTTGAAGGCGGGTCTTAACACAGCAATCATACCCGGGTAACTAGGCCCAATGACCTAGATGACTGCTTTAATTATTTATGCTCCTCAACTTTAGATATAGTAGTTCCTCTTAAAAGCAGACTTAAAGCGAAGTGTAAATAGCAACCATGGATAAATGAAAGTACTTGTAGCTGTAAAAGAGAGTGCAGGAAAGCCAAATGGAGGTGGAAGAAAACCAATCTTCAAGTTCACTATGTGGCTATGAAGGAGCTTCTACTTCAATATAACAAAATAGTGAAAGATGCAAGAACCTGTTATTTCTCAAATCTAAGTTTAGTAAATTCAGACCCTCCAAATGTTCCTGCTGACACAGGAGTGCCTAGCAGATGTGAGAAACTGGATGTCTAAGAATTTCCTTCAATTGAACTCAACTACAACAGAAATCCTTGTAATTGGCTCCAGTAATAGCAAGATTCAAAACACTGCCATCTAATGGGTACCTTTCTGAATACATTAAAGAGCCAGTGAAACAGAAGTTAGAGTGTCTTTAGCTTCTGTACCGTGACATATTTCCCAGTGAAATTGAGTATTTGAGCTGTGTACAAGGGGGATTTTAATCAAATCCTTTGCATGTGATTGGACCACTAAAAAGTGGGCGGGGCTTAGAGTTTAGCACGATATTGAGCTGCAGAGAGAAACGGAGCTACAGGGGACTGTTGGCTCCACAAACACTTCCTTCACCTGTTGTTAGATCAGGAGGAGGATGAAGGAGAGATGAATGAATTAGACCTCAGCCAAATTGTTTTGGAAATGAAAACAAAGTTTTTGCCCACTGCTATCCAAACACACATCTCTTCCTGTCTCTCTCCATAATGCTCTGTTAGCTACTAGATCCACAAACAGTGAAGTGTGGTTTTATATAATGAGTGTGGCTAGGTACTCGCCCAAAGTCACATTTGATTGTATGAACTGTTGTAAACGCCTCTGACTGCAGGATGAGCCATCAAACATTGGAAACTGTTTTACAGGAAGAGAACAGACAGATTTTGATGTAAAAATTTTCTGATACTGATTTTTTGACATATTACAACAACTGGCATTTATCAACTGAGGAACATTGGCAAGTTTTAAAGTTACAGAAACGATTTTACATGCTTTTATCTCATCATGCCTGGATTACTGTGACAGCCTTTTACGTGCCTGAGTAGAAAACTGTAGACCAGCGACAGATAGTGCAGAACTCAGCTGCCAGGCTTTGAACTACTGTAAATGGGTTTGAACACATCACCCTGGTTTTAGCCTCTTTAAACTGGCCTGCAGTACATTTTAATTACTTTTAAGGCACTAAATGGTTTGACTCTTCATTATATCTCAGACCTTTTTTCCTTGTAGGACCCTACTCGCACTTTGAGGTCCTCAGGCATAGGCCATCTGTCTGTTCCAGACTATCACCTGAAGACTAAGGGGGACAAAGGTTTTAAAATCAGAGTCCCAAGGCTCTTGAACACTGTGCCTGAGGAAACATGCAGGCTGAGTCAGTGGTTTCTTTTAAATCTAAGCTCAAAAAGTAGTTTTAGCAGTCAGCCTTCCCTGATTTTACTTGATACCAGTTTTATTCTGTTTTATGGGTCTTACTATTTTTATTTATTGTCAGTCTGGCTACTTTATATTGTTCTTTTAGCTCTTTTATTCTATTGTTGTTGTGTGCTCTTATCTGTGATTCTTTGTGAGGAACTTTGTAACTTTGTTACATATTATTATTATAGATCATGTTTGCATCACATCACTATCCATATTGATATCCAACATCAATATGCTTCCATATATTCAACTATGCAAGAGGATAGATTATAATAAGATATTATTCCCTATAGTTACATTAACAAAGGCAATTATGATATTTGGAAAATGATTCATTCAAACATTAAAGAACGACATAGTTATGATATAAAAATGAATAAGTAATCATTTTAGGTCCCATAAAATGTTTATAAAGTACAGGGGTAGTTGTTTGTGTTTTTCTGAAATAGAGAATGCCAGAGTTGAACTAAAAATGAAGCTTTATGTTTAGTGTCAAGTTTCAAATAAGTTACATTTTTGCTTTCTCTATGTTTTTTCATGCATTGTCTCTCAAACACATCTGAATACTTGTATTTCATAGCCTGGTGAATATGACAAGTAATGTACTTTAATAATTAATACAGATGTGGTTAGTGAGAACATTGGGGAGATGTCATGTTGAATCAATCACACCATGAATTGGATCACTTCATATTATTCATACTGTGTGGGTATTGTGACAAATCTTGTATCTTTTTATTAAATTATCATTCATTATCAAAATCTTTTTGGACTTCTCTTAAACAACAGTTTTAATGTTTATGCTTTGCATTTCTTTTTAATTCTGAGAAAAAGAGGAAAAATTACATTCCTCTGAACACCAAAATTTTACTCTGAGTGGTGTTGTATTGTCTCGGCCCTGGCTTATGAACTGTTACCTTTATTTTCTAAATGCATGAGAAAAAGGTCAGCAACCTTGTTTTAAAATGTCCAAACAGAGATTCCCTCATGCACAAAGCATTTATTTTAAATGTGACCCTGTGTCAAAGTGTTCAAAAGGTGAGGGGAGGTTAAAAGATTGTATTACACTGTCACCATCCTCAGGTCCACAGATAAACTAGAGGAGAAAATTGTATTTCAGAGAGCAGGTGTAACAACCTCTGTTCACAACATTTTCAGAACAGAACTGTGAATTTCTTTTCCCCATATTTTGAAATTTTGTTCAGTTTACTATCATTTTCCTGTGCTCTCACAATGTGGAACCTTACATTTTATCTTCTCTGAACTTTGTGTACACACTGTTGCAGATTTTATTTGCAGCTATGTACCGTTTCTCTTTTTATTGATGACATCTTTAATTTGACTCAAAGGTGTTTCTAAAGGCTTTGGTTTTGGTCTTATGTTTATTGTAAAACTTACATGTAATTTCTCAGTATGCAAGTTTGGTGGTAAAGATCTACTGCAATATCCGGCCATCATCCATAGCAACTTCAGTACTGTCCCTTGTACTTGAAGGTGTTGCACTATGTGTGGTTTTGGTCTTTGATCAAACAATTTCTGATCTAGATGGCATTGTTTGTTGGTGCTAGGGATGGGTTACAATTGCCAGTTCCATTCCAATTAGTAAGTAAGTAAGTAAAGATTTACTCATAAAACACAAAACAAAAGTGTTTCATAATAAAAACATACATGCCCAGTTCCATTTGGGATCTGGTTCCTGGTCAGCAAAACACTCATATCGGTTAAAACCTGGGCTTCACCACTAATGTGTTATTGAATATACTTGTCCACCCTGCTTCCTTGGTGCTTTATCCACAACACTTCCAGAGGGTTCAACAGGGTTGCACCTGGTAATTACAGGAAGTTATCAGATATTCAGTGACATAGTGGTCCATTTATTTGAAAAGGACCACTCCTTTTCAAATGGTAAATGACCCTCTAATATTTTTTGATGATATAATTATAATTTCCCATCATCTTTAGTCCATCTTTTCTCAAACACATCTTCCATATTCTTTAGTTTCTCCATAAATTGCACTTCTTGAATCATACTTTTCCATTTTGTTAAATCTGTGGGTTTGTTTTTTTTCCCACCATTTTTTATTTGTTTTGGTGCTGCGATTCTCAAAATTCTGAATAAATAATTTTCATCTTGACTAAGACCAGTTGGAGGTTTTCTCAGTATAATATGCTCTGCTTTTGAATACAGAGGTTTTTTAAAAATCTTTTCTATAAACTTAAAAACTTCTAACCAAAATGTATTTAAAGTTACTACAAGGAACTTTCATTTTGTGTTGATTTTAGTGGCCCCTGTGGACAAAAGGGGTAGTGTCTTCTTGGAATGAAGACTGCATTTCCCATGAGCACCGGCACCTCATGTCATAAAGATCTTGGCTAGCATGAATTTGTGAATTTCTGGCTGCTTTCTGGCAATGCCAGCCTCCACACTGTTTCAGTAGCTTTAAGTTTTTTAACTTCACTCTTGGTTTTTTGTCTTCCCATATGAATTTTCTGAGGGTGTTATTCCATTCCTTGAAATACTTATTGGTAGGTTTTGGAACAAAAACAAAAATCTGGGAAGTTTTGTCATTTTAATAGATTTAATCTTTTCAAAGATGGATAGATTTAACAATTTCAATTGCTTTCAATGTTCGACTCCTCTGTAACCTGATCTATCAGTCTTAAATAGTTAATTTCAAATTGCTCCTCTAGACCTTTTGGAATCATAATCCCCAAGTATTTCAACTTAGCACATTCCCATTTAAAATTATATTTTCTCTTAGGTTCTTTTTCAATGGGCTCTCCTATTGTCATTGCATTTTCATTGAAGCTCAGACATTACAGTCAATGAACAAGAGCAAAAAGACATTTTTCAGTGGAGGGGCACTCTAATTAAATTAATTATTTTTAAGAAAAATATTTATACTTTTTTTTTTTATAAATCCAAATACTTCACTGGTTTTTTTCTTGCCTTGTCAAAAGATTTTTAATGCTAGTGTGCTCACAACCTCAGTATTTCTAAAATCATTGCCCTGCTCCTGAAACATTTCTTCTTACTGTGAAAGATTAAGTCCTATACAAGCCTGCAGATCATTTACTCTGTAGCCACATGTGGCTCTTTGGCTGCCACAGGCTCAGTGCTGGCAGCAGCTGGCCGATAAAGCGTCTCCAAATGAAGTCAAATATCTCCACTTGTGGAACTTGCTTCATCCTCACAGACACTCAACCGGCTGAAAAAGTAGACTCCTCACTTGCAAGATAAGACAAATTGAGTGCTTCTCATGTTTTTATTCATCAAGTATTGAGGATTTAACTGGTCTGTTGCCCAGATTCAGCTTTTCTCTTAATACAGGGACTTGGGAATAGTTTCATCTACTTAATATAGCCAGGAGCTCTTGATACCAAAATTAGTCGCACTTTATTTTACGGTACACTAATAAGGCGTAATAAGCAGTACTTTATATCAAATTAGACAAAAACTAAAAATAATATGTTCTTTATTAGACAGTAAACAAACACAGTTATACCCTAATTAGACACCATACAACAAAATTATGCTGTAATTAGAAATCGCATATAATGTCGTATTAGACCCAAAATATACTATACTTAGACACTATTATACCAAATTCTACTCTAATTAGAAACCAAACAGGAGATCTTAATACACTATTAGACACCATTTTACAAGATCTTAACCTAATTAGAAATCAAATACAATGCCATCAGATCCAAAATATCCCAGAAAACATTGTTTGGATGGTGACATCGTGTCCCTGGCCAAAAATAGTTCATGGATGTAAAAAGAGAACTGGATACAGGAACAGTGCCAGGCTTTGAAGCCAATTTGACATAGCGGCCAAACCGTGTAATTGCAATGTCACGTGATGCTATTGGGCCCAAAAGACTTCCCATAGACTTACATTGTAAAAAAGAGACATCTATAAATCAGTCTACACATTTTTTTGAGCCACTAGTCACTAGTGAGCTTGCTCTATGGGCCCCACAGATGCGGAAGCAATGCAGAAGAAATTAAGAGTGCTTCTGCTGCTGCTACCATGTTCTGTCATTTTCTGTTGTGGCCACCAGCTGATGCCTGAGTTAAACAGCTGTGCTCAATGTAGCTAAATCTGATGACATCCCGTCGTCAGTATCTCAGCGTGCCATTGGTTTGACTGATATAGTAAGCTGCAGCATTTGCCTGCAAATTTAATGAACTTTGAACTATGATTTTGGAGAAATGTACAAGAATTTCAAGTGGCAACAAACAGAATCTGATTAAGAAAAAAAAACAACTTTAGAAATCCAGGTCCTCCCTCAATGGGGATCATTATTTTCTCAAACTAAAGCAGATACGCGGCCTCGGCCCACTGCCTAATAGTGACATGGCATTAACTGGTCTGATGTCCTAACTGGTGTGGGAGTAGAGCATCAAGGAAGCATTAACTCCACAGGACTCCGGAGAACATCCAGGCTATGAGGGACATTTGAAGTAGCAACCAGATGTGACCTAATGTGGTTTGACTTTATGTTATGGTACAGTTTTCTTACAAATGACCCTGTAAGAAAGTGAAACTATAAAGGCCAAATAAATATATTGTCCTCTGAGCTCTCAGTTTTTTGTCTGACCATTATAAAGGTTATGCCTGATATGATATGGCATTAAATTTGTTTATACAGCCTGTGTTGTCTAATTAAGCTATCATAGGTCCATGTTGGTAGCATTTAATGTGGTGTCTAGTTACAGCATAATTTGGTGGTGAGGGCAGAATAATGTCCAGCTGTAGCACATTTTGGATCTGATGGCATTGTATTTGATTTCTAATTAGACTATGATCTTGCAAAATGGTGTCTAATAGTGAATTAGGATTCTAATTAGAGTATAATTTGGTATAATAGTGTCTATGTATAGTATATTTTGGGTCTAATAGGGCTTTATATGCAGTTTTTAATCACAACATAATTTAGGTGTATGATGTGTAATTAGGGTATAATTGTGTTTGTTTACTGTCTGATAAAGAACATATTATTTCTAGTTTTGTCTAATATGATACAAAGTACAGCTTATTAACTCTTATTAGTGTACCGTAAAATAAAGTGCATCCCTAATATCTTCAGAATAATTTGACGCCCCGCTTTAATCGTCCTGCGGCCCACCTTTGGGTCCTGACCCATGTTTTGAAAAACAGTGATACACTTGCATAATAGTGTGCCTGGGGCTCAGTTGCGACCCATATACCCCCTATCAAGTCAAGCTGAGTGGGTAATTACAGTATTTGTGTGCTGCTCAGGCTCTGTGTCTGCCCACTGGGGGATGGATGTTGCTGTAATTGAAGTATTACAAATTGTTTCATTTGGAATTAATCCCCCGGTCAAAATAGGCAATTTAGGAATGGTTTTAAATGAAGATCAACTCAATGAAATGGGTGGTGTGGGAATGGGCGGATGTGCGCGTGTGTTTACATTTTTAGACCAACAAATGATGACTCAGTGTGTTTGACTTTTTCTGAGCCTTCAGACACAGAGAGGGGCGACATGAGGAGGAGATATTCTTTAGGGGAGTCAAACCAGTTTGCAGTCTGCTTCAAAAAAGTACTGAAAATAATTCTTCCCCTGGAATTTCTATCGAATCTATTTAATGACGTGGAAGAGTATGATTAAAAAGAGCTTTAATAGGATGTGGCACGTTATTCAATCCCATCGAGTCATTTGAGAGATTGGGATAATATGACAAACTCTTGCAGATCACTTTAGCATTCAAAACCATATTCCTGTCTAAAGTGTTTTTTATCTGAATTGATAAGACATATGTGGTTAATTTATACAATTTAGAGGATACTTTGAATTTATGATATAAAAAAACATCTTCAATGTAGCCTAACAACTCTGCAGCGTGGCACATGTATTTGATGCTTCTTGAAGCATTGCCTGTATTTCTAAGAGCTACTTTTTATTACCATCAGTCTTCCCTGCGGGGAGCAGGCAACAGAAGGAGAATGCAATTACCAAAATGTGTATATCCAGGCTGCCTAACCACAGCAGAATATATTACACAAGCATGCGGCTGAGAAGGATCGCCCCTGTACTCTGTGTGTGAGCTGCATGCATCATGTGTGCCTCTTGAGATCCTGTATGTAAGTTTAGCATTGTTATTCCGCACTATAGCTGCTGTGTGCCCAACATGTGTTACACCTCTCCCGTGTGTGAGTATAGATCGGCCGGCGCCGGTGCTCCAGTGATCCATCTCCCATGGTAATTTCATAACATGACCTCCAAATGACACACACTCTGTGCATCCCTGCAATGATACTGTGGCTATTCCCAAAGACCACATCAAACATGCTTCACTCAGGGCCCTGTAAACAGCTGTGGACACACACACCCACGTTCAGCTAGATGTTGTGTAAGAATCTTTAGAGTATTATACTCCAGGGAGGGAGGAAGTGGAGGACACATATCTGATGATGTTCAACACCGGACTAAAATAGAGAAATATGAGTAAAGGTCATTGAGTCGTTTTTAGGCCACTAGCTAAAGAGAAGGATTTTTTTTTAATATATACATATATGTATAGATAATATCAGACTCCCATTCTAATCTTAAAACCCTGTCACACTGACGACCGTGGAAGGAGTGGTGCAGACAGGTAGGAGGTTCATTCAAATGAGTCCACACAAAGAGAGTTACAGATGCTTTGTTAGAAAATGTGTCTTAGATGTTGCAATGACAATAGACGTCTAGAGAAAGTCACTCAGCTGGTAATTTGATGAAGAGAAAACAAATGTGCAGTAATTATGACACATTGCTTAGAAAGAAAATGAACAATGTTAATTAAATATTCACCAACCAGTAGATAGCAATAGCATTTAAATTAACATCAAAATGTATTTTTAATGTGGTTAAAGCAGGAAATTCTGTAAAACAACCTGCATTTATCTATAAATGAATGTGGGTGATTCTTTCAGTGGCTTTTTTATACTGTATGAAAAGCTTCTCCTCCACTTCATCGTACGTCTGCAGGCTGTGCAAGAGCTGTGAATACATCACAGTCACATGACACCATGCTGCTACAAAATAATCCAACTTTTTTTTTAGCAAAGGTGGAGTTTCATGTTTTATTGCTGAAATGCATTACAGTGCAATTACTGCTGTAACACATCAATTATGATATGATGTGACAATTAACGATGTGAGAAACAGTTTTACAGATGCAGAATTATGAAGTAGCGTCAGACTGATACCATCAAATCAACGGCTTCAACAAACTATTTTTTTAATTATTTATTTTTATTACCATTACTAGTTTACTGTTAAAAAAGAGACACCATCTACCTTTGGCTTTAGATTTGTGGTGTCTTCACATCTTGCAAAGGTATGTGTAATTTCAATGACAATGGCAGTAAATGAAGGCTTGAAAGTTGATGCAAACAGTTCCTACAGGTGTCCCAACTTTTGTTGATCACTTAGAAACCCTCTTTATAAAAGCGTGGAGGAGAAAGTGTGATGGTCTGGGGCTTCTTCGCTGGATTCAGAGTTGGTGACTTGCACAGAGTGACTGGCACCCTGGACCAAAAGGGCTACCACGGCATCCTGAAAAGCCATGCAGTACCCTCTGGTCTACACCTAGCTGGTCAGGGGTTCATCATACAGCAAGAGGACTTTCCTAGAAGAAAAGTACAAGACAGTGGGCTTCAAATCATGGAACCACCACAGTCATCGAGTTGTTTTGGGATGAACTGGACAGAACGGTGAAAGCAAAGCAACCTGCAAGTGCAACACATTTGTGGGAATTTCTGCAGCAATGTTGGGAAGAACTTTGCAGACAATATTTGATTTCCATTCTTTGACTGTTCTATCAGCAAAAGGTGACTATTTTTATGAGTTAAAAATGTTGATTACATTTGTTTAAAACTGAAAGAATCCATGATTTATTTTTTTAATCTACAATTATTTATTCAGTACTTTAATTTTAGAGTACATTGAGACATTAAACAGGAAAAATGGGGGTGGTCTAAAACTTTTAAATGGTAATGTATATAGGAAACCAACAGGTTATATCTTCATTTAATGTAGTTCATTCAGTTGTTAAATGACTAATCTAAAATGCTACATTTATTTAATTTTAATTGAAGCCTATTGGAGGCTTCTTGTGCACCCTAAGTTGTATAATGTATGATATGATAATCAATTATCAGTTTAAAAGAAATTGTGGATCATAACGTGGTCAGGACATCTGTAAGTGAAAGTCAGTTGCTAATTAAACCTGCCTGTGAGACCAGAAATGACAGACTTTCTGGGATGTGAAGCAGACAAACATCAGAAACCTGGATAATGATAAAATCATTCAGGAATATTAATAATCAGATGTCTTATGTTCCATATCATATCCTGAATATGATTAAAACCAGGATAAGACTCTAGCATGCATGTAAAGGACTCAATGATAGACTATGTGGTTTTAATGACATGACAAAGACCATAAGTGAAGCTGAATAAAGTTGGATTAAACTAACATATAATTTAGTTTGTATAATTATCATCAAATACTATAATTAAAAGACTAACTCCCTCTGAGGCAGTAGTGGGTGTCTGGCCAAGTGAACCAAAATATCAAGAAATGGCCCTGAATGGTCATGATGGTCACCCAGGCACACGTGTACACAAACACACATTTCTGAAGTAAGGTAGTAATTAGGAATCAAACAATGGAGCTCATCTATAGTTATGATGGAAGGAGAGAAAGGAACAAACGAGGGACAGGATGAATTGTTAGATCAAGAGAAACTGACAATAAAAGGGGGATAGAAAGAACTGGAAAAAGAAAACATGAAAATGAGATTGCAAGAGAGCAAGAAGAATAAAAAAAGAGCACGACAGGGAGAATGAAAACGTGTGATGGGGAAAGAAAGCAAAAACACAAAAAAGTAAAGGCTGATAATGCAGTCTCAAAAAGAGAATGATGGTGTGTTTGAGGGAGACTGAAAGCTAGATATGGAAAGTGAGAGAAAGTAAGGTTGATAGCATGTGCTGGGAAAAGAACAGACAGAGAGAGAGAGAGAGAGAGAGAGAGCAATATTTTAATAACCACAACGTGAGATAATAAAAAAAAACTGGGGAGGAAACACAAAAGCAAAGGAGCAAAGAGACGATAAGAGAGGGTAAGGTTGAGAGAGCAACCTTAAAAGACAGGACAGCAACACAGAGAGAGGCAGAGAGAGAAAGGAGAAGTTGACTCTAATGAGAAATGGTATTGAGGTTGGCTCGGTGCATATGAGGGCTCAGGACTACACTGTTAAATCTCAGTCAATGGAATGTAATCAACTGATCTTTTGTCTGAAACTCTGAAGAATTAGATGAATTCGTCAGTTTCAAGTTGACAAAAAAATCTAGTTAAAGACTTCAAAACAACCTCAGAATTTACACTCATGTGTTCCACTATTCTGAATGATGAGTGTCCTACTGATTTTTCACTGAACGCATTGAATGAAGTTTCTCAAGGAACATTGTCAGCTTCTTGCCAAACTTCCCAGCAGACATCGTAATTACATATAATAACACTACACTTGTGGTTGGTCAGGTGCTGCACAGTGGTGAGTAGAACTGAGAGTGTGGAGCTCCCACATTACACACTACCAGTGAAGCTCATCATAGCAGGTGAAAAAATCAGCTGACAACATTTGTGATGAAGGTAGCACATACTAATAATAGTATTTACATTTTTCTGGATTGAACTTCAGTAACCACCGATCATACCAGTTACCCATGCTATGGAGATCTTCTTGAAGATGAGCTGTGTCAGTGTCGTTAGTATTTATTCGAAATATTTTTGTGTTGTCCACAAAAAGATATGAATCAGACTGTATTACACTTGGTAAATCATTCATATAGATAACAAAGAGTACAGGGCCCAGCACAGATCCCTTTGGAACTCCAGAGTTTACTGGTTTCCAGACATGGCTGTCTACACTCTCCATGGTCTGCAGTGCCATTCTAAACTGGGGGAAAACAGGCAAACATCTGTTCCTCTTAATCTTCAGTATTAGACCAATTTCAAAACATACTCACAAAAGGATAACAGGATAACTGTAGGATAATCTGGGTTTCACTCACTTACCTTTTCAAAAATGGGTGTCCTGCTGATTTATCACTTATTTGTTGATAAGCTGGCACACATTGTCTCCAATGTACAGTCCTTATCTCTGTGTGTCTGTTGTGTATTTTACTGTATATCCAATGTGTAGCTTCTGGCTCTCAGCCACAAGATTCACTGAAGAGGTTAAAACCAAAAAATACAGAGAAAAATACTAAAGATTGGATCACTGAGCTTAGTATACTGTGCTTGTATGAGAACAGGTGTGTGTGCAGTTGTATGCTAATAGGAGCCTAATTAAATGTTAAAGTCCCTACCAGATGGTGGCAAAACTGACCCAGTCATACCAGTAGCAGAATACCTATGATGCTAGGAGTATAGCCTCATTTTACAACTCAGCCACTTTGGCCACAGTTCCACCCACCCACCAAACCTCTTGGTCTCCCTCAATGACTCTAAAATGTTGAATGAGTCGCAGGCCCCAAAGTCCACAAGAGTTTGGCCAGGACCAAGAGTTCTGGGGTCAATTCACAATTGCAATTGATTTTTTCCTTGCAAAATGCAGCACTGAAACATTGTATTTTTTCAGGACATCATGTGCAAGACAGCTGAGCAAGACTAATAAAAGACCTGCACCACCTTTAAGGCCGTCATCTTTATGCATAAAATACAGGTTATCCTTCACAGCTATTGACTGTCAGCACCTGATGCTTCAACTGAGTAGAGCACATACAGTTTAATAATCAGTTTCAGCAGAAAGGTCTGTTTACTAATTCATCTGCTCTGTTTGTTTCTTGACGAAAAATTAGCCAGACAGCTGCAGGCTGCTAGCTAGCTACCCAGCGGGTAGAGACAGACTGAACAAAGTAGAATCTGGAAACAGTTCAGTCAACTGCCAGCTCTTTGGCTCTCGTACCCAGAGATGATATCTTGTGAAAAAAAACACATACCGAGAGCACATACCAGTATGCAGAGTCCTTTTCAATATGTTCCTTTCGTAGATGCTAACGTTAAATTCACTACAAGATGGTCAGAGCAGCTAGCCACCTGGAGAGTCCTATAATCTGTGGCAGGTGTGCATGTAGTCAAACTATTCACTTCACAGTTTACAAGACTGTCATGACTGAAGACAGCTAATGTAGCAGTTATCATCTACTTTACGATTTGACTGAAGTCAACCTTTTTGTGCATATTATAATTACTCGATGTGTCAGAATTTTTCACATCATGCAAAAACAAAAATTTGAATGAATCTAGTTAAATCTACATATCAGCCAGCCTTAACAAGAGTATTTTTAAGCTGTGCAGTTTCTATAGCTGACTTGCTAATTAGCTATGTAGTCTGCAAACTGACATTAGCAGCACTTTCCCCTGTTGGGTGTGTTTGTTTGGAAGCAAACTCAGGTGAAGGACATGGTGAGCAGTGATGTTACTGCTTTATGCAAATGCAGTTTAAAATGAAATGAGGCAGAGAAACAATGCCATTCCAACAGACAGAAATGTCTAACACAAATGGGGGTGCTGTCATGAAACAAAAAAAACACCAGCATGTTAACAGCATTTTACTGTGTCATGAAGATAATATTATATGTGTTCAAGGTGTGTAAGATATTGCTAGAATACAGTTAGCCAGCCAGGTTAAACCTGTGAGCTTGTAGGCTGGAAAGCTTGGTTTATTATTATATTTCCCAGCCAGCAGATTTAAAGGATAACAGGGCTAGTTAGACTACCAAGATCATTCAGTAAATAGAGTTAAAGGTGTACTATGATGTTTTCAATTAGTTGAACTGAGCAAGAGATATCTGTGGAACATAAGAGAGTGTTACTCATGCAGATGAGAAAATATTTATGATTGTGTATGCTCCATATTGTTTCTGTTGTGTAGAAAATGTTCAGGTGCAGCTAACACATATAGATGTTTGTAGCATTGTGTACAGGATGTTTACAGTAAGAGAATCCATTGAGAAGTTTAAAGGAAGGCTGAAAGCTGAAGCTATTACAGTGAAGTACACAGTTCAGAGATAATAGAGCTGATGCAAACTGAGTTAACGTCACAATGATATGAATAATTTCTGTTTTAAATATGTTTTGCACAGGTAACCTCTGCAAATAAGTATGTTGTACCAGTTTGGACCCAGAACTTCATTCTGAACCCATAACACACTCAAGCTAACTGGCTAAAATTTAGCATTAGCTAACCTCTCTTGCTTTACTTAGCAATCAGCTATCAGTCTGCTAGTTAGTAACTGCTTGTTAGTAACTCACACATGTCTGCCTTTATGTCTCACAGTAACATAACATTTCATATGTCCAGCAGTTTACTCTCAGTTCAAATCCAACAATGTTATACAATCCACCAGATTACTATAGCTTCCTAAAAATATGAGGTTCTTAAATATTTGACTGTGATTTGACACTTACTGTTTATAAGCAATGATATAACTGAGCAATACTTAAGACCCACTCCACAGCTTAATGAAAGATATTGTAGAATATATTTACTCATGAACAGTTACTTCCCTGTCTACATGAAATAAGTAATATTTAAACTTTGAAACATCTTGTGTTACAATTTCTGTCAATCAACAGTCCCACAGCCTGCAGCGAGGGGCAGAGCTGCATTACAGTGAGTGATTAAGACCACAGTAGCAACATGGGACAACTGAAGAGAGTGAAGCTCGATGTAGGACTGAAGCAGAAGCTGCAGGACATCCACCAACCGTTGCACTAATAAATATCATCCTCTCAGTCTGCCCAGCCAGGAGAGACAGCGTGATGGCACCTCTGTTGTTGTGTTCATGGGAGCTTCAGCTTTTTCAGTTGTTTCAGACAGAAGCATCCAGAGATTGGGCTGTGGCTGCTGGATATTAGTGTAATCCTCCACATGCTCCTTTTGTAATATAAAAATGTATTCTATGCAGTTCTGATGTGGTGTTTTTTCCTTCATATTTTACATTATCTGTACTTAAGTGTTAAGGCAGCAGTAGTGGAGCCAAAACAATCACTGCTCTGTAACCAATCTGGCTTTAGACTGAGGTTAGGACCTGCCACCTCATTAACATATGAACACAGAAATACAGAAATAAATAAATGAATAAATGTAGAAATAGATAAATAAATGAATAAATAAATAAATATAGAAATACAGAAATAGCCTAAATAAAAGATTATTTATGGAAATGTAGAAAAGAAATCCAAGACATTCATTTAATTATGTCCTTTTTCATTACCAAAATCTATTTATTTATGCTAATGTAATTTTTTGTGCTCCATAAATTTAGAGAGCAAATCTGTATGCAGCAGCAATTTAACTTCATTTGGACTGTGAGTCCCAGTAGCACTATTTCTCTAAGTAGTTCAGCGAGGTGTGTGTTAAGACTGCATTGGCTGGACTTTTCAGCAGATTTCAAATTAGATGACATGAATTATGAGATTGCACTGGTAAATCTTGCTATTATGACTCAAGCCAGTGGTTCTGAATGTATTTATGAACTGCGGTGGAGTGTACTGTAGCAAAGATGGAAAAAGACTGTTGTATGTACAGCAGATGAAGTGATTCTATTCTCAGTGTGAACACTAGGTGGAAAGCTTTCTTTGTCTTTTCCATGTTACTTCATGTGAGGAGACAGCATGAATGAAGCAGTGGGAAGCTGAAGGAGAGGGGGTTTATTGCACCGGGCGAAGGGATGGGAGGGCAAGGTAATGATTATTTGATATTCCTTCACTGGCTCCCTCCATCATGCTCACACACTAACACACACTTACACACACTGTCTCCCTTTTCCATCTTTTTAGCAGCTATCATTTCTGCCCATGGGGATCTTATTGTCAATTCCTCCAAAGATTCATAATTGCTTCGCTGGCCTCTCCATGTAATGGCCCCATACTGAGTAATCCTGAGCACTGGGCCTGCACTCTGCCTATGACCAAAGATTACTTTATTGATCTCTGCCTCTTTCTATGTCTCATTTCTCCACTTTTTCATGCCTAGCAGTAATTTCCTCTCTGTTATCCTCTGCTGTTTCCTACCACTGGGCTCACATGGCCCCATGCAGTGCAAAGCAGGGCCCCCGTGGGTAATTCACTAACGCCAGCAGTCGATGCTTCGCTTTTTCTTCAGCATGGCTGACTCAATCCGGTGAAGAATTCTGCTTTTGTGAAGTGGTCACGCCACAGCATTACAGCAAAATCTAAGCATCTTTACAGAACACAGGATTCAATGTAGATGATGAAGCAGATAACAAAGAGGTCAAGATAATGAGATAACACATTTGTTTAGATATAGAACACTGTAGCCATTGCAGCAATTAAGAGGGAGAAAAAAACAAATGAGTGGAAGAACTAGTGCTAGAGTGAGATGTTACACACTTGGCATGAGCCAGTGTTGGATTGACAACTAGATTGCAGCAGAGTTGAGGACCCTTGACTCTGGGGTTGGTGTTACGATCGTAGGTGGCTTTTAGATGCGCTGCCCACTCCTGCTTTTCACATAGAATCCACTGGACACTGCCTGGATGCAGCCTTGTTCAGAAATCCATTTCACAGTCAGTTTAACAACCCACTCCAGCAGGAAATATTCATATCCTCGCTCCTTCACACCACAATCTCTTCGGGGGAAATTGAAGCTGAGATTCTCCTGAAATGAAGTTCATATTTCTTTTGTTTATTGTAGAGAGAGACAGAGAGAAAAGTCATAAAAATGACAATATCATGTTCTCAGAGTGAGCGTGCACGAAACAATATGTTTTCTGTTCTGGGCCAGCAGTAATCCAACAGGCGATTCTTTCATTTTCTATTTTACTGTGCAGTCATAAACTGCACAGTATATTACATGCAATACTGAATCGAGGGTCACAAATAACACGAGTTATGAATGTGAAAATGTGATACCAAAAAGATCCTCACAGGGATAATAATATACACACAGACAGCTTAGGTATTAAAAACTGGAGTCAACAGGGACAGTTAACTATTTTGAGGGAAATTAACCAATATGAAAGAGGGTTATTATGGCTGATAAACTCATTCATTTAGTTTCATTCATTTAGACTGTGGCCTGTTTGTAACTGGCTTTTGCAGTATACAGATGTAACTTTAGGTTCATTGAGTATGAACTGAAGCTGGTTGTTTAAACCACCTAAACCTATGAATCAAATGAATTTATATCTCAATGAAAAGCTCTCACTTAAAAAAAGCTCTTTTATGTTATTGTGAGAGCTGACTGATAACCTACTATCTTTTCATCATTTTTGCCATAAAATCCTGTCTCTGCATTTGGTTTAATGTTTGAACCATTAAAAGTTCCATGCAAAAGTTATTTATAATTTTGCTCTTGGTGCAGCAGCCTGTTGTAAAATCACATGTAGAGATGAACAGATTCAACCTTTACAAATAAATTTTTCCCACAGATGGATTTTGTCTTTTTTTAAATAGTTCTTATGCTGATGTTTGTCTAAGTGCTCATTTTCCTTCTAAGTTTGTTTTTAATTAGTTATTTGACGATATAAAAAGTGGGTGTGACGTCATGATTGACAGCTGTGACAGCTGCTCTCAAATCTCCATCAGGTGGTGGGACAGCTGAGGGGCCCAACTCTACTGTGCAGAATCTGGCTCCAAATGACATCACACAAGCAAGATGGCAGCTCCCGGAAAAGAGATATTTGGTTTCACTTTTGCATAGCAGTAAGGAGTGGAGACGCGTCATCCATATTTATATACAGTCAATGGATTTTATTATATGTGCCATTTGACCACAATGTGGTCAGCAATGGCAGAGTGGCGCTGTCCGTATTTCTGCTGGTTGACTCCACAGGGAGTGCAGCTGTGGAACTGGATGTACTATGTATGTTGTATGACTCCTGAAGAGAGACTTTTCATTTTGGCTGATATTTAACTTAAACAGCTCTTCTGTGAACTAAGTTAAATAAAAAGGAAGATACTGTTTGACATCAATGAAGTAGAGTTTAGTTATCTTGCGGCGCCCCAGTGACATTTTGCACCCTGGTTGAGGTCTGCTTCTCAGCTGGGTGCACATAAGGCAGATGCTCCACTCAGCCTTGCGGTGGCTGGAAAGCCTGAGTGGAGCACCGGCTCAGTGTTCAGGGGAGGCTTCCCTCTTCACTTCCCCTCTAAAGTTTTAATGCCATAATTTGCACAAAATGCGGATGTGTAAACTTGGCCGCAGCTGTAATTTAGACTCTGTTAAAGTTATTGCATTTCTATAATATTCCAGAAACAACATTTAATCTGAGTTATTGCTACTCAAGTTTGGCCTGACATGATAATATTATGTCAGATTGGAGGAATTAGATAGCCCAAAATAGAATAACCAAAATAGTCAACTATTTACACACTGTGTTCCACCCCTTGTTAATAGGGAGTGCTGCAGCATCCTCAGCATCCCCCTTCCAGCAACCATGGAGTCTACCTTCCCTTAGAGGGAGAAGCTAGTGTTGTCACTCCCCACTCCCTGCTGTGCTGAGATTGATGTTTCCTTCAGAGAGAAAAGACTGGAGCACACTGATGGATTTGCAGCCTTTAATAGTGCAAACACACTCACTTTTGAACACTACTATGTTTTCATCAGAGTCAGAATGTACACATGCATAAAGCAAACACATATATAGTCAACCTAGGATAGGTGTGCATTCGGCATTAGGCAGAAGGTGGATATAAGGGTAGGAGTTGCCAGAGCCAATGTCCAGGTGCCCATACACTACAAACAACGCAGAAAAGGCCAGAACATGCATATATCTTTGACTTACATAAACTCAAGCAAAGAAGGTGCATATTGTGCATCAAACTCATATTAATTAGAGGATGCATGACAAACAGGGCTTTAGTGGAGGGTAAACACAAATAAAAGCCATTTACCCACCACGCTAATTCTGAAATTGCGCAGCCTCCCCTGAGTATGTACGTATACTTTCCTTCACTGTGCACCTGTTAGTGGTTAGTGGTTACTGGTTTCCCTACTGCAGTTTCTGATGTAGATTCTAGGTTGGTTTGTTTTCTTCTCCGCTTGAATATTGTAGTTTATTTATTTTATTAACCTTTATTTCTGCAGGCAGGGGCCATTGAGCACATGTTCTCTTTTCCAAGGCCCTGAATACAGAACATACAGAAAAGAAAAACAATATTTACAGTCTACAAACTCAAAGTACCAAACAAGATTTACAGCAGACATACAAACAGAGACAACATTCAAAGACCTTCACCAAAGACATCAACATCATTCATAGAAAACACGTACCTTCACACTGTACCAAATCTGTCAAAAGATGTTAAGGATGTAAGAATGTAAAGGATCAGCTCTTCTGTTTCAGCAAGCTTTTGCAAATTGTTCCACTTGTGTGGAGTGAAATATTTAAAAGCCAATTACTAAGCTTGTGTGAGCATTGAGAAAACAGCGACAATCAAACCACGGCCTACTCATGTTCATTAAAAAATGAACTCTCCAATCTGAAGCTAGCAGGTAGACTGGAGCTGCTTTCATATAAAAGTCATATCAGCAACATTGCAAAGATAGGTTTTCATCATTTAAGGAGCACTGCAAGAGTCAGACCCTACCTTTCTTTGGAAGATGCTGAGGAATTGACTTTCACATTTAGATTATTGTAATGTGCTTTATACTGGTTTACCAAAAAAAAAAAAAAAATTGCAAAAAGTGTGATGAGGCAGCTTTTTATAGCTATACACCGAATATTTGGAACAAACTCCCACCACACATTATCAAGAATCCTCTGTTGATAATTTGAAGAAGCAACTCAAAAATTATTTTTATGGTCTTGCTTTTAATTGATTAAGCCTTTATTTGATAATTATTTTATACTTATTTTACTATTATCAATTGTTTTTTCTAACAGTGTCATCTTTTTTAACTCTTTTTATGTTTTTTTTGGTTTGTTTTTTAAATTTTAAATCTTTTATAAAAATACCTTTTCTTGTAAAGCACTTTGAGATGCATTTTATGTTATGAAAGGTGCTATATAAATAAAGTTCTTCATTTTTACTATTATTATCATTATTATTATGAAGCAGTGAATTCACTATATCACCACCTCTAGGAGAGAGTGAATTTTATTCTATTCCACAGGATTTTAATGAGGCTACAGAGCCTTGACTGTTCTACATTCAAATAATAATCTATTCTACACAAGTTGACTAATGGAAATTCAATGATGGGAGTTTAAAGAGTATTTTCACACATTTTCACAATAAAAACATTTTATTATCTACATTTTAAGTGGGCTTTTTTGTTTACTAGACCAGCAGTGTTCTTTGGTTAATAATAAGAAAGGAAAGCATCACACATTGGCTTGATCAATTATGTCTGAGTCTAAATGTAAACAAGACAAAAGGTATGTTTTTCTCTAAAACTATGGTACAACCTCCTAATGCTGATATTCTCATCAAAGGTGAAAAAATTGACATAGTTACTGATTTTAAATATCTTATTGTGACTCTGGATCCAAATTTGAACTTTAAGAAACATATTAAAAAAAACGGTTAAAACCATAAAGTACAACTTAGCAAATTTAAGACATATTAGAAACTGTCTCTCTTTGGACGCAGACAAATATTTATGCATGCTATGATTCTTTCCTAACTGTCCTATTGCATTACATGTTGGGGGCAGGCTGGAGAAACAGCCATAAAACCTCTTGAGTCTTTATACAAACAAACTCTGAAAACTCTGGACAAAAAGCAAATGCATTTCCATCACTGTAGGGTACTGGAGACATACAATTTACTGAGCTTTGAGAATTCTCAAATTTGTGCCTAGTTTATAAAATTTTAAATGGTTTGGACTTTGTGTACACTCGCTCAGTAAGTTCTATTAGATCCTCCAGAATATCCTCTATACAAGATTGTACCATACCATTTCATTGCACTGCATTTGGGCAGTCAGCCTTCTCTCTGAAAGCTACAACTCAGTGGAATGTCCTTTCTGATGATATGAAGAACCGTAGTTCTATCAATACATTCAAGGCCAAACTAAAACATGTACTAAAGACCAATCAGCGACTCAATGTGACCATTGAGTCACACAGCTGAGTTTAGTTTACATTATTTCTAATTGACATTGTGGGTGTATGTGATGTGCTGTTGTGTGTAGCTTTGTATTTTGTATGGTGTGTTGTTTTGTTTTTGTTTTTTTTTTGCTTTGTACAGTTTGTTGTCGTGCTGTTGTATGTTTTGATTGTGGGGGACTACGGATGCAAATTAGCTTCGAGCTAACTCCAGTGCAGTGCATCTTTAATGTTTAAAACTGCACACTGTCCCAATCAATAAATCAAATCAATATACTTTGACTTATATTTGATCATTTAAAATACAGATAATTCCACGTTTTTAGATCATGTACATATGTGGATCAACTTGAATTAGACCCTTTTTGTCTCTTGTCCATAACCTCCATGCTGTGTGAGGTTTTCCCTCTAATCTTCTGGATTTCTGGATTTTCTCATGGCACATTGCAGCAGCTCAGTCTGGGGTTAGTTGTGCATCTAATTACGAAGGTGTGAGTGTGGACTAGAGGCCTCAGTGTTACTTTGGCTTCTATCTGGAGATTATTTTGATGGATTACATTTGTACCTAGCATGTATGCGTCCCTACTGTCCACATCTCGTCCACACTGGATGCAATTGCGCTCTCTCACTAGCACTTCACATAACCACCACTTCACCTTCTCCTGCAATGTTTACATTTTGATAGAAATGTGGGAGGAGGTTATCTCTCAAGTTATGCTGTTATGGGTGCTTTTTTGTACTTTTGAAAATGGCAAAATAAGCTGTCTGAGATAACTTGCAAATTGCAAATAACGGAGGAGAGGGTAGCTGCTTTCACCTCAGCTGGGGCCAGTGCTCAGATAACTACATGGATGATGGTGAAAAGGTCAAGACAAGTGAGATACTTCTGGCTGTGCAGTTAGTGCATTTAGGTTGAAAGCACAATTGCAGTTGAGTGGGTCTTCACTGTGGTCATAATGTATCTTTGACCATCCCTGGAGGCAGATGGGACTTAAGTCCCACTACATTGATTTGATTTATTTATTTATTGAATGGGACAGTGTGTAGTTTGAAACATTAAATATGCACTGTACCAGAGCTAGTTTGAAGCTAATTTGCATCTGTAGTCCCAACAAAAAATAGCACAACAAACAGTAGAAAGCAAAAAAAAAACAACAAAAAAACAAACAAACAAACAAACAAAAAAACCCCAAAAAAACTACACAGAACACACCATACAAAATACAAAGCTACACACAGCACATCACATACACCCACAATGTCAATTAGAAATAATGTAAACTAAACTCAGCTGTGTGACTCAATGGTCACATTGAGTCGCTGATTGGTCTTTGGCTGATGTTTCAGTCTGGTCTTGAATGCATTGGTAGAACTACAATTCTTCATATCATCAGAAAGGGCATTCCACTGAGTTATGAATATCTTGGCTGTGTCCAAAGAGAGATAGTTTCTAATATGTCTAAAATTTGCCAAGTTGTACTTAATGGTTTTAACTGTTTTTATTAACATGTTTCTTAGTTCAAATCTGGATCCAGTGTCACACCAAGATATTTAAAATCAGTAACTATGTCAATTTTTTCACCTTTTATGAAAATATCAGTATTAGGAGGTTGTACCATAGTTTTAGAGAAAAACATACCTTTTGTCTTGTTTACATTTAGACTCAGACATGATTGATCAAGCCTACGCATGATCCTTTCCAATGTGACTATTAGCTTAGCAGCAGCTAACTCAGTTGTTTTTGCATGTGTGTACACAACGGTGTCATCTGCATACATTTGTAGTTCTGCATCATAACACTGTTGAGGGAGATCATTAATATATAGGCTAAATAATAGGGGACCTAACACTGACCCTTGTGGAACATCCATTGTGCACTTCATGTTATTGGACAGTGTGTCACCAACTTTAACACATTGTCTCCTATTAGATAAATATGAAGACATCCATGCCAGTGCTCCAGATGAGAAGTTAAATTTAGAGTTTAGAGTTTCGATATTAAAACATCATGATTGACTGTGTTGAATGCTTTACGCAGATCTAAAAATACAGCACCAACTATTCCTCCTTTGTCAAGTCTTGATTTAATTTGCTCTATTAAGTGCAAGGTAGCAGTATCTGTGGAATGATTTGCTCTAAAGCCAAATTGCATACAATGAAGACCAAAATTGCTTGTATTAAGAAATGTTGTCAGTTGTTTAATGACAACTTTCTCAGCAACCTTTGAGAGTACTGGCAGTATACTTATTGGTCTGTAGAGACTGGCTTCAAGGCGGTCTCCAGATTTAAAAATAGGCGTGACAATGGCACATTTCCAGTTATCAGGAAAGGAGCTCTGTTTAAAAGACAAGTTAATTAAATGAGTAAATTGACAGTAAATACATACTGTATGAATCTCTGAATTACAATACTTTCATGGCCCTGTAGTATGAATAAAAACAATGACACCACTATCAGTCATATTTAATGATAAAATGATATACGTGTTTTATTATACTTTCCTTCTCTTTAAAAAAAAGTTGATTCGGTGAAATGTTCCCTATTCAGAAAACTGCTGTGAAAGGTAAGATGTGTCCTCTTGACATGTCTAACATTGGTGCTGAGATACTGACTGAAGTGCACAGCAAACGCCTTAAGAGACAGAAAGTAGAGAGGCAGTGGCACAATCTAGAAAGTAAATGTCTGTTTCACATCAATGCACTGCATTCATGTTCAAAAAAAGAAAGAAAAAAAAGAAAAATACAACCTTGATGATGTTATGTTTCAGGCCCATCAGTGTGAAATACACAAGCAGATTTTCAAGGTTGACTTCTAGAGGCAGCTGTGACCCTAAAAAATGCACTCCTTCTTGTTACCAACAGCATACCGCTTAAAATTAAGTAATAAAACTTGTGTTATGAAAAGACTCTGATATTCCTGTGTGGCTTAAAATCTTTATCAAATGAATCAAATATTTCAGCTGAAGTTCTTTTTCTTTGAAGAAGAAATTTTTTAGCCATGCACAGAAGTATTTTTTAATTTTCAATATTTTTGTAGTGCAGGGTGGTAATCCTAAAACACACTTTATTATAACTGTATTCACAGCAACACAGAATGAAATATGGAGCCCCAAACCTAACAAAACTTATAAGTCAAAAATATAAGTGAATACATGAATTAATTACATTATTACATAGAGTGAATAAAATATAAAACAATACAATTTCATTTGACCTCTGGGTAACAAGCAAATAGTTTTTTTCTTAAACACAATTCATTTTACTCCTCTATTTCTCCCACAAGTTCATTTTATTTTTCAACTCTTTCCATTTCTTATTTTCCTATTTCCCATTTTCCTTATCACATGCTGTCCAGAGCAGTGATTGGTCCAGAGTTTGTGGGTGTGTGTCAGCTGCCTACCTGAAGCTAACTTTTAGTAGCATTAGCTAGCTATTTTTTTGTGTTTGCTCACTCAAATACTGTAGTTACTGTTACAAGATGTTATACAGTGATGCTACAGCAGTATGCAGTGCAGCATATAGATGATTAACATCATATACGCTGGTTGTTGTTGTTAATTTCAGCTAGGTTGCTAGTTTTTATCAACTGATGGGTGGTAAAGCAAAAAAATGAAAAAAATAAAGGTTTGTTTTGCTTTTTTTCCAAACTGATTGGAAGTTGAAGGAAAATTATAAAGCTTTATATTTCTTTTTACACCACATTTTACTTATTTAGCTAACAATATTATATACAGCTGTATTAGTTATTGACCTGACAACCTTTTGTCAGGTTTGAGTTTCCATACTTTCTACATACTACACTTCATATGTTTACCAGATGCAGTGGCTCTTGCACTTTTTCTGCTCTTTCCATTTTTGAAATAAACACCCTGGCACCATTATGCATAAATGCACTTCAGTGTTTCTTGGATTCTGTTTTTTGTTCTATTTATGTGCATACTGTATATTCTTTTAGATTTTCCTCAGGCTTGTCCCTATTTAAGTGCACCTCTCAGTAGGTACTGGGTGCAGACACTAGTTAGACTGTACCTCCCTCCACCACTTTTCTTCAGTCTGTTGCATCACACCTCAGACGTTTTATGGTATGTTTTCTTTAAAGTAACTGATATTCGCTGATCTTTATCCTGTTACCCAGCAAAATAATATCAAAAACAGAGTATACCTACTTCTCATGCTGTTGGCTAAATAACTGACTATGATCAGCTCTATCCGTTTGGCTACTTTTTCATCTGAATGTTAGTTTATTTCTTGATTTAGGTGGGAAAAACACCTAATGAGGCTGTTAACTGAACAACACAATGAGGGGTCTCACTCTGGTGTTGTGCAGCATAATTTTTTCATTGTTTATCATACAGTTATTCTGCAGTCATGTGACATCAAAGAAAATCAGTATCTTCATGAATCTAGACAGTCAGAGCTTTACATTCATGTGATATGATGCACTGCAATGTAATTTCCTGTGACATTTCAATGCAGTGTTTTCAACCATGTAGGATGGCACTACTGACATTTCTTTACCTGTAAACATTTTTATGCTATGCTACAATGCTAAGCTATCCCCTGGGAACCTGTCCTGTTTTTGATGATACATTCCCAAACAGTGGATATATTGCTTGTATATTTAATGAATGTTTTGGTTTTTTTCCCCAAATTCCACAGTTCTGCAGGAAAATAGCTATAGACATAGCTGGTATTGAGTTTCACTAGAACTCTAGCAAAGACTCTAATAAGCAATTCCTATTTTTCAAAAGGAACAGTGACCACCTCCACTAACCAACGTGGGGAAACTCTGATATAAGTTTCTTTGAAAACTGGTAGATTATCTCTATGTCTTCGGGTCTTTGGTGGTGACTACACCAGAACAACTTTGAAGGTCAAGGAGTACATTCAAAGCCCATTCTGGGGCACACTCTGGTTCCGGTTTAGAGAAATAGTGCTGTCCATCTAAAATGTGTTTATATATGTTGACATAATATTTTATTCATTTTTATTGGTGTACTATGGATTTTGTGGCCTGCCATCCTTGGTTTTATTTGCATTAATTTTTCTAATCTGTTTTCCTCCA
This sequence comes from Thunnus thynnus, assembly GCF_963924715.1. Taxonomy (NCBI): domain Eukaryota; kingdom Metazoa; phylum Chordata; class Actinopteri; order Scombriformes; family Scombridae; genus Thunnus; species Thunnus thynnus. Next base: position 5,219,249 of record NC_089528.1, read on the forward strand.
GCTGCTGTTGCTCAGACAGTCCAAACAGTCCAGACATGCAGGTTAGGTGAAATGTAATTATGTTTTTAGTCAAACTAGTGTCATGGACTTTGGTCCAGACTGAATATCTCACAACTATTATATGGATTTTGTACATTCATGGTCCCAAGAGGATGAATTGAAATAACTTTTGTGTTCCCGTGACTTTTCATCCGGTGCTATTGTCCAGTCAAACTTGTCAAATACTTTGGTCTTTGATGTTAGCATGTAGTTCAAAGCACCGCTGTGCAAAATGACAGCCTCACAGAGCTGCTAGTGTGGCATTAGGCTCAGTCTTGATTTTTGTCTATGTGTGTTCGCCCTGTGATTGACTGGTGGCCTCTTATCTTGCCTAGAGGATGCTGGGAAATAATCTGAATTAACTTGACTGTTCTTTTCATTTAGATGATGCTTCTGGAGATTTGGGAAATGGGGATCACTGCTATGCTATAGGTCAGTATTTTGAGGGGAAACAACACAATTTCTTTGCTGCCTTCCCAAACCCACACCATTTTGTTGCTATTGGGAAAGTGCCGGCTGTCCCGGCCTCACTGATTTACAGAAAGTGTCTGATTATGAATGTGCCAAACCTGAAGGTCAATTATGTTTTTACATTTTTTAATTATTATAAATTGACAACTTGAGCACAGAATTGAAAAAAGACTAGGGCTAGCCCTCCCTAGCCTGGTTCCAGACCCAGGAATATCACATTCACTTTAAAAAGTTCCTAGTGATTCAGAGTCCGGTGCTGCTCATTTCAAATGTGACTTCTCAGTTGACAAACTAACTAGGCCAGTCAGCACCATTGTATGGTGGGACAGTTGTTGACATAATCAAGCTGCGCCAGAGGCAGAGAGAGAATAGCATATTGGCTAAGACTGGCTAACACCAGAAAATGGATGATTAAGTTATAGACCCTGCTATGGATGTAAACAAATGAAAACTAAAATCACTCAAACCAGAGCAGCATTTCTGAGAGGGAAAGATGTTTTTCTGGTTCTCTTGCCACCTCTTTAAAATAACAAATACATCTTTATGTCGGTAGCATTTGGAAATCCCTTTGAAAAGGACCTTGGTCTGTTTGTCAGCCAATATGTGTATATGTTGTGCCTATTGTTGATTTACTTTGTGGTGGCCAGTGAAGCCTGGTCTTTCTCAAATAATATTAAGTGCTGCTAACAAAGTAATCTGGTGGCTAAACTGGTGGCTCTTATTAGGCTGCCAGATCATTACTTGCGCCTTCTGACAAGCTGAAAAGATCAGTAATCTTGAAATGATTAAATAATGAATTTCTGGGTTAAGCAGTATTTCAGAAGTATTTCATAGTTGCTGCAAGTCATGCAGCAGTTCATAACTTAATCTGTATATCACAATGGGAAATATGTGTACAATACATTTATACACTTGACACATGCATTGTGCTTATGTAAGACTGAATAATGGAAGAAGAAACAGAATGGTCATTCAGTCCGACTGTCACGCTAAGCACTTCCAGCTTGAGTTTTAATGTCAAAAATATACTGAGACTGTGAAATGTAAAAACATGAAATGTAAACATACAAGTCATCAGTGAAATAATTGTTTTGCAAAATGAAATACATTGTGAATGGTCCATTGACTTAAAATAAGACTGCAAAATGAAACATTACAGTACCACTTTAACAGAATGTCAATGTTTTTGAGGTGTATGTGTGTATATGATCGTCCTGTATGCATGAAATTATAACTGCATTTACATTGGTTGATTTGGATGAAATTAAAAAAAAGTTTGCATATAAAATGAGGTGATTTCTTTTGGACACTCTTTCGTGGAGAAGCCATAATATCCTTCTAAAGAAGTGTCTTACCATTATTGAAATATATAATAAAGACATAAATTAATCTGTATGTTAGACCAAAAATGTAAATTTCATTCTAAAAATTATTACACAACCTGCGGAAACTGTTTATAGTGTGCTTATGTAAAAAAAAAATTAAAAAACAGTTTTTACATAAAAAATATAATGCATCAACATTTTATTATGTTAACTTAATATTTTTAAATTAAATAATTAGCTATATATTGCAAAGCTTATTTTAAACATAGATCTAAAATGCATGTATGTTTACATACATTACATTATATATGTGCAAAACAAATATGTCTGCCACATATTCACACTTAAAGTTGTCCATATATGTGAAAAATAAATAATGGAATCTACTATATGCAAATGCAGTATATGTCACCTTATATGAGAGACTTCAAATATTTTTGCTGCATGTTTGAACATAACTTTGTGAAACACATATCTGAATCTCTAATATGTCCATAAAGATATATGTCCCTGAATTTAATATATATGTTCAAATATGGCCATATATCACATTTTTGTATGGGATGTTTCTCTCACCTTAACAAAGTGATAATTTTAACCCAAACCGTGATCTTTTCCTAAACCTAACCAGGTGGTTTTTGTGCCTAAATCTAACCAGACTTCAACCACAGCGTCACATTATAAAACTTCATTATTTTTCAACATTGATTTGTAACAGTTTTGGAAAACACAGACAAATAATGTTGTCCTGCTGATTAATGCTGATAAGGGCGTCAGATTAGAAAACACTCCTATGTGTTGTTCTGGAGTCATATGGTCAAACAACGTATTTGGTCGTTTTAATTTGGAAACCTTTTTATGAGCCAGATCACTTTCATCCCTTTTCCACTTTGTTTAAAATGTTGATCTTACAAGTTTATAAATTGCTTTCAGCTGCTATGTAGTAGGTGAGAATTAGCATGCAGATACAGTTTTGATCCATACCATACCACATTTTAACACGTCCTCCCTACAAAATGAGTTAGCTTGTTAGTACATGGACTCATATGTGCATGTGCAATGAGTATTGAATGAGACAGTGAGGCAGTGATGTACAAAGGTCTTGTTTGTGAATTTGATTTATCTTCCTCTTTTCTCACCTATTTTAGATCTGTGGGATTATAAATTCAGATTTACTGTTTGGGGAGAATTTTCTCCCCAAACAGTAAATCCATATGGTGCTCCTGATCTCAGACAGTTTAATCAATATCAGTCTCTCCCAAACACACAAACTCGAGAGTCAAAAATCTCCTGGTAACAGCACCAGTAAACAAACCCTGGAGCTGCTTCCCTGGCAATTAATGGAGTACAGACTTTGTGGATGAAATGGTGGCTTGTTTGTTTTAGTTCTAATCTTTAGGAGAAAGTGCACATGCACAGAAATTGATCAAGCAGTCAAGATCAAACAGAAATTACATTATTTCTGGTCAAAACTAAGAAGAGGTCAGGTACATTTATGTTTGCTTGTTTGAGTACTCCAGCTAATGACTGTAGAAACAGAATAATTTGTGAATACAATCAACCTTCCTCCCCTTGGTTATGTCAGAGTTTACCCATATTAAAGGAAGGAACCTTTGTCTCACACTGAGCTCTCACCTTGAAATTGATTGCAGAGAGGAATTTTATAATGTCAAATTGAAGCCATCCCCAGGAGAGTGCATTAGAAGTCCATACCTGCTGGGAGTTTGTTCACTGTCCATTTAAAGTATTGCAAATTATAAAGTCTCAGCACAATAGGGGCTATTACTGAAGTATTTCACTTCTACCTTCAAGCTGTTCGTGGTTGATCAAAGGCAGTACACACAGGACTACATGTGCACGCACACACACACAGACACACATACAAATGAGTACTAATTCATTTGTACTTACACAGGCTGCAAAACAGAATATCGAAAATTAAACTATAAACCATAGTCCAACAAAAGGACATCATGTCAAGGTGTATAAAGAGGCTGATGCTATTCCTCCTCCCACAGGGCTTTCAACCCCCACTGGGTAGTATGACATCACAAATACCATCTCAAATCCCATTTTATTGTAATTGTTCATGAGCAATCATATTTACCTAATATCATACAGCAAAAATCAAGGAGGATAGAATCAGCAAGAGTGTCTTTCTTAAACACATTACTTTTAACTTGACAGGGAAGACAAGTAACATACAAAGAAAAACAGGTCAGAAATATGTTGTTTGTAATGCTAATTTGTTCCTGGTAGTACATTGACATATTTTGAATGATAAAACAAACTAACATACCAACCATACTGATGTTAGCTGTAGCTAGCTTCACATTCACAGATAAAATAATCAAATCAAATAGAATTATTTTGCTCAGATGTGCAAATAAAAAGGTTAGTGTACAAATCTTGTGAGAGTTTCACAAATCCCTCCAAATACAATGCTTAAGTGGCTTATGCGTAATATTTAGTGAGGGTGTAGTCCATGAATACTGTATGTGTATGAAGTTAATGAGGATGTGGTTAAATAGGATAAGTTCAATTGATGACAATAAAAGGCAGACCTTCAGGCTGATCTTGAACAAAATTTATTTTTTTTATGGTGGGTGCTTCTCCAGTTCCGGACAGTAATCTAGTAGACATGATGGATATGGGGAGAATGAGAAGAATGAAGACAAAGACAAGGAAGGGAGAAGAAGAGCGGGAAAAAGGGTGTCTGTCAGCTTCTGAACGTGAGTCATGAGTTGACCTTTTCCTGTTAACAATCATCAGAAGTAGCACAAGGTATAGATATTCCTCCTCTTCCTTTCCTGCTGCTTCTTTTTGTAACATGGCCAGGAAACAGAAATTCTTCGTATGGGATCGTGAGCTAAGCAAAAACACACTGCATAAAACACTGACAGACTTACTGTACTATATAGTTTTATGTCTTTATCACTCTGCTTCTCTTTCTCTGACTTTTTATTCCCTTGACAGAGGTATTTTCCTCCTACTGACACAACTCTTTATTTGGAAAATACTGCTATATGAATACGTGCTTTAGGTATTTCAGTAAACAAGCTTTGAATGTCTTCAGAGAGACAATGAATTTTGAAGCAGTCTTCAAAGGGTGAAGTTTGGGGGTTTTTTTTCTTTAAGACAGCCGTCAGTTTGTGACTAAGTATTTATTTTGAAGACGTCCAAAGATGGGTTTCTTTGTCCTGTGTTTTTAGCTTCTGCAGAATATTGACAGCACTCTCTGCCAGCATTTGTTTTCAGAGCCAGCGTGAATCTGCACGGACCCAAAGAAATTCTTTTAGAAATGCATGAAAGCCATTTCATCTATATCTATAAGCTGCAGCAAGAGAAGGAAAGACTCATTTAATGGCACTCTTGGAAGTTGTTTCTAACAGTTAAAACAGTTTAACACAGACACCAAACTGTTATTATGAATGCGGATGTTTACACAAGGAAAAATTTCATTTCATGTATTTAAGTTTTTCCATGTCTTTATGATTCATTTGTCTTTGCAGGACAGTTGCCAAATCTGGATTTGCGGACAGCTGGCTTTCAGTGTGTGAATCTAAGTGAGTGATTCTAAGAGTGGGGCACAGCCATAGATATAGGCAATATCACGATGTTTACTTTTACACAAAAGTAAAAAATACTGTACAAAAAATCTGATTAAAAGTTTAAGAATAAACTTGCTAATGATAGATTTCTCTTCTGTCATCATTATTATAAACCCATCTGCAGTGCAGCTGCTTAAAGGTCCGGTGTATAAAATTTAGTGGCATCTAGCAGTGAGACTGCAGATTGCAACCAACTGAATACCTCTCCCCTCACCTTCCTCTCCCAAGCGTGTAGGAGAACCTACGGTGGCCATGAAACACGCGAAAGGCCATCTCTAGAGCCAGTGTTTGGTTTGTCCCTTCTGGGCTACTGTAGAAACAAAAAAACTCAGAAGTCAAATACATTTTTCATATGTGGCCCTAATCCTCTTCTGTAATTCCTTTCAATTTTTCATTTAAAAAGTTTAACTGCTGCATACAAGATGTCTCCTCGCTCACTAAAAAGACCATTCTCAGAGTATGTGCACTGGAAGCTTCAAGTTTCAAATACACGTGTTAAACTCAGATTCAAGGTGAGCACAGAGAAATTTTCACCAGCAAAGGTTGCTGTTGCTCCTTCTCAGTTAAATTTACAATCCCAATGTCCCCCCTAAGGCCTAAGCCCTGAACCCTCGTGGACTTAATTGACGTCACCTGCTTGAGTGCAAGAGGCTGCAAGGGCTCAAAATGGTATATAATCTTTTTTTTTTGTTAAGTCTTCTGGGCTTCCCCTGGTTACCCCGTATTTAATATCACAGCGCTATGAACTGTTGGTAATTCCCTCAGGCAAACTCTGCGGAAATGCAGACTTACAGACAGTGTGCATAAAGGGCTCAAAAATCTGCTAGAGAGTCCTCATGCACTTGACAGTGGGACAGCCCTAAGCCCTCATAGACTTAGTGGGATCACAGCTCAAAGTCCGTGAGTCTGTGAGTGTGGATATTGGGACTAGGCCATAGTCTTGCTTTAACATTACCCAACTTCCCTTCTTTGAATACAATTTTCTGATATGGTTTTTTCGCAAAACAAAGTTACATTTTCTTGTTGAAATAAAATCTTTAAAATTTCATCTAGTCGTTCTCACACATTAAAAAAATCCAGAATCTATGAATATGTAAATATTTTTAAATTTCAAAAGTTTAACTGCTGAGTCCATTAAATATGTATTTAAGCATACTCCCATGTAAACTAAAAAAATCCTTCAGGTCAAAAGGCTGTCCTTGACTGAAGGTCCCTGGGCACGCATTCCTCACTTTGACCATGCAGTAATCTGTCTATGCCTGTATGCATTCTTCATATTAATTGTAAACAAGTCATTTATATAATGCAATAGTACTTAAAAGGCATTGTCCTTAACCCCCAAAGGAAGTTTAAAAACATGAAATAAAGACAAAGATTGTCTTTATTTCATGCTCACAAACTGTGCAAGAACTTAAATTCACTTGCTACTTAATTTTAAAAGGGCGCTGTGGCATCAGTGAAGGTAAGTGAAATATGAAAATAAAAAAATAAAAAGGGATCAGGCAGATGTGGGAGAGGTCAGGGAGCTGGCATCACATTGAATACTTTGACAAGCAGCAGTGTGACAAGCAGCAGTATGATGGGAGACCTTGAAGTCTGTAAAAAAGCAGTGAACTGTGTCAGGCACACTGAGGGGGGTCAGGGAGTGAAAATGGGCACAAAAGGTCATATCAAGGACCACTTTCCCTCTTCAGATCTCAGAATTGTCAGCATATCAAAAAGGATCTAGAAAATGCCTTTCCTGCTGAAAATGCGTGTGAATGCTGACAGCTGAAACAAATCGCAAAGCATTGCTGAAAATGCTACAGACTTGTTCAGCATCCCCATCTGTATGTTATGAGATATGGCAGTTAATGGGTAGTATGTTAGTGTTTCACTAATGGCCACAAGGTGGAGCTATTGGTGCCATGCTTCAATATGTCATGCACATTCTTATAGAGAACTTGTGTATCAAGTTTTATTTTATTAAAGACAACAGAATTGTAGAAACATCATGTTATAATATTACAGTAGCTCCCCCTGTGGGGAGAACTGTATCACTTGTGCAGTGTGGTTGTATGTACAACATTCCCAAATTTGGTTGCAATTGAATTTAGTATTGGTGAGTTATGGCCCATGAAGGGCATCAGGCCACGCCTTCAAAATTTTGGCAACCAATTACAGATGAACCGTAAGTGATACCCAAAAACAAACTCATAAGTCTTATTTTGGGTCATTTAAATATGGTTTGTACCAAAGTTGGTGAACATTAGATGAAATATGCACCAACAGAAACAAAAATTATGCTTACCAAAAAATCCAAAATGGCGGCAAAATTTCCAGGCGCAAATGGGTGTGGCCTATATCAGTCTAATCAGCATCATCCAAGGAACACACTATGTAAATATTGGCCTCACAGGCCTCACAGTTCATGAGTTATTAGCCAAAATGTAAAACACTAATAACTAACCACATGGTGGCGCTATTGGTACCATGTTTTAATATGTTAAGTATTTTGACATGGGGCACCATTCCATGAAGTATGAATACTTCAGCACTTTTGGTTTTTGATATATCAACTTTCAAACATTCCTCCCATACACTTTCCATTATAAATTTTAATATGAAAAAAACAAACATAATAATATGCCAGAAAGAAGAAAAGTAATGGCATAAATTTCCTTAAAGAGCTGAACATTTTACATGTTAAAAGTATGCAGAAGTAGTTAGTGATTGAAAAATGTTCAGAAGAATAAGTAAAGATTTGAAGAACAAAAGTGTGAATGTTGGTCAGCATTCAAGCTAATTACGTTCATACTTCTCTTTTCAGCCCTCTGTTTTTCCTCTGTATCCATTCCTCTCTTTTTTATACTATCTGACCAAAACTTTTAGCCTTAAACACCAACTAAAACAAATTATTTCGTTATTCTAATGTGAAGGGTCAAGATTTGATTTGTGGATTTAAAGTTTCACTAAAGAAGAAATACAAAGTGATCATATTATGATCATATGTATTTTTAATGAGTGATTGACTCCAATTCACTTATACAAGCCAATTGGACACATTATTGTCACCACTTTTGTGTTTGCTGTAGACTCTGGAAAATTCTGAGCTTGTATTATCAGTGATGTCTGAGAAAATTGCAAACATTTCTCTGATTGAACCAATTTCTAAATCTCCAAATGCAGTAAAATGCAATAAGCCAAACTGTTGCCAGGCAGCAAACACTGCACAATTAAACCAAACTGTTTGGAAATCTACATGAATGACAGAAGGTCTCAGATAATGTTATACCCTTTACAAGCACAGAGCTGGTAATGTATTGTAGCGTCCGCCAGGACGTGTTCAAATAACAGGCAACTGATCGGCACTGTACCGTTTATTCAGCTGAACAGGATGGGTTACTGTTGGCCGTAACCACGCCAAAAAACAACAACAATAATGTAACTCGAACTCACAGAACTGTAGCTGCTGTCACTCGCGCCTCTCGCTCTCTCACTCCCTCTCTTCCTCGCGCACGCGCACACACACACTCACATCCCTGCCCCTCCCCTACTCACGCCCTCTTAACATGTGGCTACCAACAAACGCTTAACAGTACAAGAACATTAACAGGGTCGCTACACTGCCCCCCCCTTACAAAGTCCCTCGCCCTGAGGGGTCACATGCAAAGTCTCTGAGGTGGGCTGGGGGCTTTCTCTGTCTCTGGGGCCGCCTTGAAGTGGGTTGCACCTGCACTCTTGGACTCTCCAGTTGACGAGCAGGAGTTGTGTCTTGAGGTGTGGGGGTGTGTGCAGGGGGATGTGAGGGGGAATGTGAGGGGTCGGTAAGGGAAACAGCCAGAGAATCTGGGGGTGTGGCTGTCTGCTTCTTTTGGGAATGTGCAGAGTGTGCAGGGCGCTGATGAGGGCGTGCGTCACCTCTATACGGGGCCAACCTATCTCTGTGGAGAACAACCCGCCTCCCCCTAGGCGGCAGCTGGACCCTATATACTACCTCCCCCAGCTTCTCCAACACCTCACATGGGCCCACCCAGTGACAGTCCAGCTTGGGGCACCGGCCCTTTTTTCTCCGTGGGCTATACACCCACACCAGGTCCCCAGCCCCAAAGTCTCCCCCTCTGGCCCTCAGGTCATAGTTTCTTTTCTGCCTCATACCCGCCTTCTGCAGCTGGTTACGGGCAAAGGCATGAGCTGACTCCATACGATCCTGAAGCCTCCTAGCGTACTCTGGGCCAGGAGGAGCTGCTGGGGCATCTGGGGGCCTGCCAAAAGCCATCTCTGCTGGCGTGCGCAGTTCTCGCCCTAACATGAGCAGAGCAGGTGTGCATAAGGTTGAATCTTGCACAGCCGACCTGTAGGCCAATAGGACAAGGGGAAGGTGCATGTCCCAATCACGCTGATGCTCTGTAGTGAGGATTGCAAGTTGTTTCGCCAGAGTTCGGTTAAACCGTTCAACTAGTCCATCACTCTGGGGGTGTAAAGGTGTAGTTCGAGTCTTTTGCATGCCCAGCCGGTCACACATAGCAGAGAACACAGCCGACTCAAAGTTCCTTCCCTGGTCGCTGTGGATGACCTCAGCTGCCCCGAACCTGGCGAACATGCCCTCCACTAGAGCATCAGCAACAGTCTCCGCCTCCTGATCTGGTATGGCATAGGCCTCAGGCCATTTTGTGAAATAATCCATGGCAGCCAAAACATACCGATTCCCTTTATCTGTGCGGGGGAATGGGCCCATTATGTCTACTGCCACCCTTTCCATAGGAGCCCCCACCGCCAGCTGCTGGAGCTGGGCACGAGACTGCTCCGGGGGCCCTTTATGTGCAGTACAGAGGTCACAGCGGCGGCAGAAGTCCTCAACATCTCTCCTGAGCTGACCCCAGTAGAAACTCTGCCGGAGTCGACGAAGGGTTTTTGAGACCCCAAAGTGTCCTGCTCCAGTTGTGCCATGAGAGGCTTTTAGCACCGACTCTCTCAGTGCCCTGGGGACTACTACCTGCCACCTCTCTTCTCCTGTGGCTGGCTCTCTCCAGGCTCTTTGAAGCACTCCATCCTTCACTTGGAGAGCCTCAAATTTTGAGACCAGTCCTTTGGTGGCAGGTGAGCATCCTGCAACCTCATTCCACCGCGGCTTTTGTCCTGACTCCACCCACTGCAAAACAGGCTGTAAGTCAACATCCCTTTCCTGCTGTACCTTCCACTCCGTGGAGTCCACAACCTGTGCACCTCTACAGAACAGCCTGTTTCCATTAAGCTCTTCCTCCATACCAAGCTCTTTCTCCCGAGCCTCTCTCTTTTCACAGTACCGGCAGCCATCAGAAGCACAGGGGCGCCGAGACATGGCGTCAGCGTTGGTATGGCGAGCTCCAGCCCTGTACTCCACTTTAAAGACGTACGGTGCCAATTCCTCTAGCCAGCGTGCAATCTGCCCTTCTGGCTCCCTGAAGGACATTAACCATTGGAGGGCTGCATGGTCAGTTCGGACTGTGAAGGGAAGGCCGCAGAGATAGTACCTGAAGTGTCTTATTGTTCTCACAATAGCAAGGAGCTCTCTGCGTGTCACACAGTAGCGTCGTTCAGCTTTGTTGAAAGTTTTACTGAAGTACGCTATTACCTTCTCCCCCTCCGGTCCCACCTGGCTCAGCACCGCACCCATCCCAACATCACTGGCATCAGTATCCAGTACAAAAGGCAAATTGGGGTCTGGGGGGGTGAGGATGGGAGACTCTGTCAGGGCCTTCTTCAAAGAGCTGAAGGCTTGTTCACAGTCAGAAGTCCAGGCAAAATCACAGTCTTTCTGTTGCAGGCGGAACAGAGGGGCAGCTATACAAGAGAAGCCACGCACAAACCTCCTGTAGTAGGATGCCAGCCCAAGGAAGCTTTTCAGCTCTCTCACATTAGCGGGGACTGGCCAGTCCTTCACTGCCCGCACTTTCTCCTCCAATGTGCTGATGCCCTCCTCCCCAACTCTGTGGCCCAGAAACTCTAGTTCTTTTCTCATGAAGCAGCACTTGTCTGGGTGTAGCTTCAGTCCTGCAGCTGCTATTCGATGTAGAACTCGCCGCAGGGCCCCTAAGGCGGTCTGAAAGGAGCTGCCGTGGACCAGGATGTCGTCCAGGTATACCAGACATTCCTGCCGGGGAATGTCTGCCAACACCTTTTCCATCAGCCGTTCAAAGGTGGCTGGTGCGTTGCATAGGCCAAAACAGAGGACTTTAAACTGCCATAATCCCCTCCCCGTACAGAAAGCTGTCTTTGGCCTGGCTGAGGGGCTGAGGGGCACCTGCCAATACCCGCAACGTAGGTCCAAAGAGGAAAACCAGGATGACCCGGACACCAAGTCGAGGCACTCATCAATGCGGGGCAGTGGATATGAGTCCTTCCTGGTCACGCTATTTAGCGGCCTGTAGTCCACACAGAATCTCATTTTTGGACTCTTTTTTTTGTTGACCATCACGACTCCCGAGGCCCAGGGGCTGTCAGAGGGCTCGATGATGCCGGCCTCCAGCATCTCATCTATTGCATCGTCTGCAGCTGACTGATGTGCCAGGGGAAGGCGCCGTGGGCGTGTCTTAATGGGTTGTGCATCCCCTGTGTCAATTTCGTGTTGCACTAAGTGTGTCAGCCCCACTTCTTCCTCTGACAGTGCAAAAATGTCCTTAAATTCCACCAACAGCTGCCATAGCTCTTCCCGCTGATCAGGTTCCAGGTTAACGCTGCTGCGTTCCCACACCTCTTTAACTGCTGCCAGTCTGTCCACCTGCCCTCCCGCTGTTGGTGGCTTGATAGGGGCAGGTGGCTGTATATCAGCTGTGGCATGGGGGGTAGGGGCAAGAGGTGCAGGAAGGGGTGGGGGGCTTGAACGTGCCTCTACTGTTCTCACGGTTGGCAGCTGTGGTTCAACAGTTTGAGCAGGGTGTACCATTGCGACTATGGGACCCCCTGGGAAAGCCAGTGTGTTCTTCCCCAGGTCCAACACACACTGGGCAGCCCGCAGAAAGTCCAGTCCTATTATGCAGGGGTCCTGCACTGCCGCGACCCACACCCTAAAGGTCACCGCTAGCCCCCCCACCTGAATAACCACCACCCATCTTCCCAGCATAGGCGCTAACTCACCAGTCACAGTCCTTAGCCTCACAGCAGTAGGTATCAACTGTGTCCCCACTGGGACCATGTCAGGTCTCAACAGCGTAGCGGTGGAGCCAGTGTCAACAAGGGCAGTGCATGGAGCCCCCGCCAGGGTGACAGGGACATGGCAAAAATCCCCTGCGTGGGTCCAACCCACCACCCTTGCGGACTCAGTGGTGTCATCTGCCTGCAGGGGGTCTAGAGTCTCGCTCCCCCGTTCAAGCTTCTGGGCTCTGTCTACCAGGGAGGAGGTAGGGTGGGACATAGGGGCAGGGGTCTGTGCCGTCCCGCTTACACAGACCCTGGGTCGTTTCCCTGAACATCGATACGTTTGGGGCACCGCACACTGATATGGCCAGCCTGGCCACATACCCAGCAAACAGGGGCTCCTCTGCGAGGACGGGTGTTGCTGTGTGGTGATTGCAGTGACACAGCACGGATCATTTCAGTCAATTCAGCCACCCATGCAGGTTTTTCTTGACCTGGGCCCTCCTGTACCACGGATCTCACAACATGGCTGCCCCCATTAAAGTCGCTTTCAGACGCCCCTCCTACGACCTCTCTCTCCAACGCCAGCTCTAGCGCCTCCTGCAGAGTGCAGGGATGTGCCAGCTGAGTCTGGATGCGCAGCTCCCTTGGGGTTATGGCTCGAATGAACTGGTCCCTTGCCAGCTCGCACTGTACCTCAGCGGGCATGTGGGCATATGCTCTCCTCGCCAGGGTCTCAATGTCATTAGCCAATACACGGAGCGGTTCACCCGGTTGCCTCTGCCTGCTTGACAGCTCCGAACGCAGGACACCAGGCTGGCAGCATTGTCCAAACCTCCGTTGCAGCGCCCCAACTAAGGCTCCGTAGTCAGCTCTCTCAGCTGGGCTGAGGAGCAGCAAACATGTCAGTGCTTCTTCAGTAAGACACATAGCCAGCTGGAGCGCCTTTTTCTTTCCAGACCAGCCTGCAGCCTGTGCTAACAGTTCGAATTGTGCATGGTAGGCCTCCCAGTTCGCCTTACCGGAGTATTTTGGCGTTTTCACTTGGAGCTGGTCACAGTTGCCGCCAATTCCGGTGCGCGCCTCCAAGCCTGGTGAGTCGAAGCCGGCAGCAGCAGCCATGTCTCTCGCTGTCCGTCTCAGGTGAGCGACATGCTCCGAGGTGCGGCCATACTCGTTCACATAATTAGGCTCACCGGCACGCCAGCTGTCCATAAGCACCTCCTCCTTGACTTTCGGACGGGTCCCGGTCCGGTCCCGCTGCGCCGCCATCACCTTAGACTGTAGCAGGCAGCCGAGTCCAACTAGCTGCTAACGGTGAGTAGCCAGGGAAGCTCCGGTGGTTTAACTTCTGACACCAAATGTAGCGTCCGCCAGGACGTGTTCAAATAACAGGCAACTGATCGGCACTGTACCGTTTATTCAGCTGAACAGGATGGGTTACTGTTGGCCGTAACCACGCCAAAAAACAACAACAATAATGTAACTCGAACTCACAGAACTGTAGCTGCTGTCACTCGCGCCTCTCGCTCTCTCACTCCCTCTCTTCCTCGCGCACGCGCACACACACACTCACATCCCTGCCCCTCCCCTACTCACGCCCTCTTAACATGTGGCTACCAACAAACGCTTAACAGTACAAGAACATTAACAGGGTCGCTACAGTATGTACAAAATATGAGAAGCTAGAGGCAGAGATAGAAAAACATTCCTTTTTTTAATTTAAATACGTCAGTTGAATGGTTTTAAGTTCACTATTGTGCTTAATTAACAAGGAGATTTGACAGCCTCCACAATAATAATAAATTGAAGCCATCCTCACATAATTTCAGTCACTATCCTTAACACTAATTGTATTGTATTTATTTATCGGGACAGTGTACAGTTTTTTAACATAATGATGCACTGCACCAGAGTTAGCTCAAAGCTAATTTACATCTGTAGTCCCCCACAATCAAAACATACAAGTGCACAACAACAAACAGTGCAAAGCAAAAAAACACAAAGAACACATTATACAAAATACAAAGCTACACACAACAGCACATTACATAAACCCACAATTTCAACCAGAAATCAACAATGCAAGCATGACAAACCAAAAGCAAGATTATTTGAGAGGACCATGAGATCAAATCCAGACTCAATGGCCACAGAGCTGAGCAGCCTTCAACAGATTCTTCAACCTGGTTCTGAATGCACTGATTGAACTGCAGTTCTTTATATCATCAGGTAGGACATTCCACTGAGTTGTGGCTTTCACAGAGAAAGCTGACTGCCCAAATGCAGTGCAACGAAATGGTATGATACAGTCTTGTATAGAGGATATTCTGGAGGAGGGGCCAAACCATTTAAAATTTTATAAACTAGGCACAAATTAGAGTCTATCTCAATCTAAATCTCTATCTAAATCTAAAATTCTCAAAGCTCAGTTAACTGTATTTCTCCAGTACCCTACAGTGATGACCATGATAACAAATACTATTGGCCCAGCATTTAATAAAATATAAACTGGATTTTCAGAGGCAGTTTGTTTACCAGCTGAAAAACTAAACTTATTTCTTAAGTGCTTCTCTTGTGCTTATGTTGTTAAAGAACTACTTGATATCTTTTTGCTGTTAACTCAAAAAAAAAAAGAGAAAAGTTTAGCCCAATATGTTTGACTCAACAGACGATGAGTAAATATCTTGATAAATACCCCAAGATCATCGAATTGCTCAGAAGTGTGCGATTTCTTTTAATCGGAGCCTTGAATATAACCCAACTCTTGTCCTCAGTGTCATCCAAAACCATTTTGGCCACATAAAATGGCTCAGATTGTGGTATTTGAATTGACAGCACAATTGATGAATGCACAAGCAGCCAATTGTGGAATGGTGTTGCTGGTGCTTGGCGGCCTTGTCACACTCAGCTGTGTGGGCTGCTGTCAGTCACAGTGAAGTTTACTGCTTGCCTGTTGGTTGGTTGTTACTGTTGATACAGATCAGTGAAAAAGCTCTGTCTGTGCAAACTGCAATTCTTTTTCATTTACACTAAATATGTGACAAATAATATCCTAGCCAGTCCCACCTTATCTATTTTCTCTTTGGGTTAATCAAAATAGATTTGTATCTTCTCTTAGATTTGCAGCTACTTTTACTGAACCTTTGTGAACTGTTAGGACAAAGGTGGTTGGTTCTGCCTTGCTTTTCCCTTGTATTTTACAAACTGGGAAGGATCAGATATATGTCATTGCAAAGGCTACACACAGTCTTATGTGTGGAGCTTATTTTCATTAATATTTGCATATTTTGTATGTTTCAGTATTTGCAGCATTTTGGGATTTAAAGTGCATTTCTTCAGTTTGCTCTTTGCTTTTAAGTGCTTTGTCCTTAGGGGCCACCTCACTACACAGTAACGTGACTAAGCTCCACAACACACACATGCACATACACACACAGCATGCCGGTGCTTGTCAGAAGGTAAGTGGCAGTACAAAGAGCCCTATGAAAGTGGTGTCTTCCACACTAGCTCAGGGGTTACATTTTTGACCTTGCAGGAGCTCTCAGATGCTTTCCTTGCTTTCAGTGAACCACTCACACACACTGCTCTTTTCTTCTCCCCTCCACTGTCTCCTTACTCTTTGAATCACAAAGCACAGCCCTGATTGTGGAATATGATTTCACACATCACTGATTTCTCTTCAGTCCAAGCTCTGTCACAGTTTTTTCTGTCTCTCTCTTTTTTCTTTGTCTCTCACTATCCATGTCTTTCACCAATCTCCCAAGTATCTGTCAACTCTCTTTCTAGTCACATAAATTAAATGAAAAGTAGCTCAGATCAGAATGGACCAAAGGTAAATATATCTTTAATAAAAGTATCTCTTTCTGTCAAGTAGAAATGATCTCTTAGAACAGATAACCAGTGCTAAAAATGTGCTGTAAAACAAAGCAACTCATTTCATCAGGTTTTGATAGCGTTTTTATCACTTGACACAATGAACTGCCTTACATTTAAGTATATTTATAATATTGGTGATCCATTTTGATAGTTCTTTGTCCCACTTGACAGAATGAGCTACTCATTTACAGTGAGGTAGCTAAATATTCCTCACGACAGAGTGAGATAACACACATTAAAGCACTTTTGTTCCACTGATAGTTCATTGCATGAGAGCAGTTCAAATTGTTCTAACACCTGCCAACTCACTTTAACTTGGTTATCATGGAGCTTAATCTACCTGAACTATACTTTTCTCATGTTTTGAAGCTCTCTATATAATAATTTGTCTTTGTGGCATAAATTCATTGCATGTTGTGCTAATGATTAACAGGTTTCTCGGGATTGCTTATGTAGATACAGGATCATTTTGCCTTTTTTCGTGGGACCAGTGTACCATGCTAAAGGTTAGCCATAGCATGTCAAATCATGATCACGTGTTTCAACTAGAGCCTCACAACGTGGGCAACTGTGATAATGTGGCTCTCCTTGGGAGCAGGGTCAAACACCAATAGCCAATCTCTTAATAACCACCTCCAATAACCTAGCAACCACACGCAAACACCATAGCAACCATCCTCAATACTTCAACAAACACTTAGCATTCATCCAATAAATACTGAGTACCTACCTGGTAACATCTTAGCAACCATCAAGCAATGTTTTAACAACCATGTAGCAACTGATTGGTGTCTAAAAAGAAGAATATAAAACAGAAAAACAAAACATTTTGTTCACAGGTTGCTGCATTTTTCGCTTAACATTTCAAAGATTGAGTGAAATACCTGCAAATTTTTTGTAACATGGTTTGCAAATTATCAGCTTCAAAAGGCATACCTGTTTTTTTCTGACTTCACACTTTCTCTAGTCACTGCTCTATTTTTATAGGGCATATTTTTATCAGTACTGATTACTCCAATGTAAGTTATCTAAAATAGAATGATAAGGATTTTAATCTGCATGAACAGTCTTTGTGTTTTCGGGCTATTTTGTAGACTGCATGAACATGAAGATTGTAATAATAACTATGTGTTTAATGTTGGTTTTTTGAATTTATGTGATTAGCATTAAGGGCTACTAATTGAATGCCATCATGGTAAGCTTATTTGAAGATTAGACTACTGTCAGAGTAGACTTGTCTCCTGTAATGATGGATTACTTTGATAACTTTGCCTTACAGTAGGTCCCCCTATTTAGCATTTATAAGTTGTATATAAAACATTTAATAATAGTTTATAACATACTATAATGTAGTTGTATAGTGTAGTTGTTAGAAAGAAAGTATTTATTAATGTATTTGTCAACAACTATAACTCCTCTTGTGGACATCCATAAGTGGCGGCGGCTGTATAAACAGATTATAAATGACAATATAGTAAAACACTGTCTTAATATAAAATGTCTTCATAGGAGACGTTATAATTGTCAGATACTTAAGCAATATTACACGAGAGGGTGTGCTTTACCGTCATTGTTGGCACGACAGTGATGCGGTCAGGAACAAGGTGCTTGCCTGACTAATACCTGGAAAACAATTACTCACGTCAGTAGAATCCTATGTAATAAAACCTAGTTAACTACTCCAGCAAGTAGGCCGATCCTTAGTAACGACCTAGCAACATAGACGATTTCTAGTCCCTGCTGACTCAGCCAGCCAACTTCAGCTAATGCGGATGAAGATATCCGCTGAAAAAAATAATTTTTCCATGGACAGATTTAGCTACTATGTCCACAAACTTCACAGACATTTATAAGCTAGTAGCGCCGTAGCACCAGCACAGCTGATGGAGGATGTCGGAGTGGTAGCTGAGATAGACTCTCAACTGACAGGGAAAATGGTTAAGTTTTGCTGTGTATGGGGGTGCCAGATAACAATGAAGAATGAAGAAGGGTTCGGGTTTTGTGTGTGAGTGAGTGTGTAACTCGTCCCACAGTCTCAGAGTTCAATCCACTCTGTAAAGGGTCTGCTTTGTTTTCCCCACAACCCCGAATCAATTCAGTTCAATCTAGTTTCACAAACATAAAAGAAACAACAAAGTACATAAAATAAAGCCAGCAGAAACGTCAGATAGGTCGGACCACCGTGTTTAACTATATATCTTCAAACGTTACAGTTACGGCTGAAAATGACAACAGAAAAAAACAAGTTTGCCAAGTTCACATATCTCCGCAATTCAAATTAACCACCAGTCGTCTATCCAGAATTATACAACACGTAGTTCCGAACAAAACAATCTGATTGGTCAACTAGACATTCAGAACATGCTCAAATCAGCATGACAGCACACCTAGCCGTGCTCAAAGGAAAAAAGCCTCATCACTAAAAATATTACTCCGCCATTCATTAGAACTACAGACTGTGATGTTGCGCTAACAACAACAGTCATTTCTGTTTTGACGACTGGTGGTGTGTTTGTGTGGGTGGGTGTTTTTCTGTGTGAAAGATATAGAGGAGAGAGAGAGCAAAATGAGGGGAGCGTATTAACCAAAGGAAGAAAGAAGAGAAAAAGAAAAAATAAATAAATAACATAGCTACAATGCTCTTGGAGGGCATCTCTGATTGGGTTCTAAGGACAAAGAGGCACCATTATGAAATTACTGTTAATGACTCCATTATTCATTAATTTAAAAGATTATCAATCAAGATTTCTTTTTCAGGAAGGTGCATCCCTAACCACTAATGAAACAATGAGGGTGATTTATTTGAGTCAACCTATTTTTCCACTTATTTAAGTTGTATAACCACTTAAAAATGTCAAATTTTCTTACCAGTTTGGTATAAAAAAAACAAAACAAAAAACATCCATCGGAATGTGAGAAACAATCCAAATCATTTTAGCAAATTGCGTAATCCACTGAATAGATCCACTGCACTGTATTTTAAAATGGTCTTTCTTTCTGTAGACATGAGAAGTGCCACCGAGGCTGCAGACGGTTATTTCCATTGCCCTGGCTGTGATACCACAATAATAAGGAAGGATGATATATGCAGGTATTTGCAATCCTGCAATGGGGCAGCACCTCTGCCTGTAGTAACTAACATCCAGCCACCTTGCTGCACATCTGCCTGTGCCAACATCCAGCTCTGACGCCGCACCTCTGTCTGTGTCAGTGTCCAACCACCTTGTTACACATCTGCCTGTTGCCAACATCCATCCACACTGCCGCACCTCTGCCTGTGGTAACATTCAGCCACCTCTGCCAACATCCCCTTTATCCACTGCCAAACAAACCATAACATCCCCCCATTGTAATTTGTCTTCATCAAACAAAAATCTAGCAACCCATGGCAGAACATGATGTCACAGCCACAAGTCATCTGAAATGTCTTTGCATTGATGCCAAAAAATGGTATTTCAGCAGTTCAGAGGACAAGTCGTGGATTTTCAAACCCTGTCCATGTGTAGAGGAAAACTTGGGGGAAGACTCATTATGTCATGTATGAACTAGAAGAGTGTCTACGGTATAATCAGTTTTGTCAGAGGA
This sequence comes from Thunnus thynnus, assembly GCF_963924715.1. NCBI lineage: Eukaryota > Metazoa > Chordata > Actinopteri > Scombriformes > Scombridae > Thunnus > Thunnus thynnus. Next base: position 5,239,254 of record NC_089528.1, read on the forward strand.
GTTACTTGCCCTTCAACCTCTGTGAACACATCCATGCATTGGCCTACGGTGATCATACAATCTCTGAGGAATTTCTCAGGGAGAATGTTGTTGAGGAAATTTTGTTTGCAAGTTTTTTGGGGAAGCAAAGAAAGCAGTGTGCCTAAAAAGGCAAAAAGCTTCCCAGAAAGCGCTTGCACCTTTGTCAGTTTTACTCAAATTTGAAGTGTCTCCAAATTTTTTTTGTCTGTCAATATACGTATGAACCCACAAAAAAGTGTTTCAGTTGGCTTGGCAGTATCATGATCACCTTCAATGTGAACAACAACACCTGGAATTGTCCTTGTGTAAAGCCCTACATGTCATGTCCTCATAAAAACATCTTCAAATGATACCTGTTCCAAACAAACAAAGAGCTGATTGTGACCTGTTTGTGAACAGTTCATACACAGGAAATGCCCAAAACAGATGTCATCTATACATACTTGAATCATGTGGAAAGAGTGACCCCCTACATATGTGTATAGAGAGAAGAAGGTCCCTGGTAGCCTCTCAGACACAATCCTCTCCAAAAAAGGACTATCCCACACAATTGCTGCCAGAGGAGATGACATGCCAACTTTGTCCTGATCAGGCAGCTCTAGTGAAGCATTGCATCATTACCATGAATGGTGTCATTGCGAGTAAGTGTAATGCAAACTACTTTATTTTTACATTAATTTCATTGGGTATTGCAGCTAAAGCTGTATAATTTTCTTTTTTTTTGTTGCTAAACACTATTATCATGTTGGGCAATAAATGACATTACTCTTAAGGTAAAGGTAATGTTTCACTGTATTAACATATTTTCCTCCATTTCAGAGGAACTGAAATACCTTTTGTCGCCATTTCAGCATTTCATCATGCCATCCCAGATAGCATACGGAAGTGGGCCACTTAGGGCAATGATGTGGCACTGCTTGCCTTCTTCTGGCCCGGACAAAATGGATGTGAGCCTGAAATGGCCCACATGTAACATAGTAAATATGGTTCAAATATCCAAAATCAAATGTGGGCCTTTTTTGGTAAAGATGTGGTGCTCTCAGGTATGTGTATTCTGGATGTGTGCAAGTTCTGGTTTATCTGGTTTGTTCTTGGTTGACATAGGGCTTGCTTGTGGCCCAGATCTGGGAAACAGGAGTGGACCGCCCAAGTGCCATCATTCCATGCGGTATGTGGGCCGGATGAAAGTGCCGAAAGTGTCAGGTGTGGTCCGGATCCAGGCCACAGCAATTTCGCTATCTGGGATATGTGGCTTCATTAAGTCTGAGCTGATAGAATTAAATGTGGGTAATATCCTTCTATTGTACTACTACTACTACTGCTATTAGTATTGCCTCTATATCCTGCATCTGTATCAGTGTGGTAAGGGTTGGGGTTAAAAAAGTTGACAACAATGATTGTGTTTGGTTCCTGCTGTATACTCATTGTATGTCTTGATGTATTTACTCCCCACCACAGAATCATGTTTCCATGTCCATAATTTTGGACTCTTTGGAAAGCCTAAGGCAAATGATATACCCCAAATGCGACATAGTCTTGCACATCTGCATTGTCAGATGAGGAGCACACGTACTGTTGCGTGAACTGTGGGTACTACCCATCAGTTGTAGGGATGGATCTCCACAAGAAAGGTCATTTCTCTACAGATGGTGGGTGAAACAATTGGACTAGTGCTGTTAGTACAATTTAATTTTACAGTACATGACTCAAATTTAAAGGCAGACACTTTGCATTTCTTGTGTGTGTGTGTCCAGTAAGTGACCTTAAAGGGCCACCAGAAAACTACAAGGGGGAGCAAAATATTGTAGAGTTTTAGGACTCAAACAACATGGAGATGATTGGTTGTGGCTTTGTGGACAGTAAGTAAAGTTTATTTTACACTGTAATTTTTATATTGGGCTTACCTAGAAACAGTGCAACAATACAGGTGGAATGTTACTTTGACATTACTTGTATAGTCTTTGGGTTATTCATATTTGTCTGGGATAATATAACGTGTTTATATAGGCCATGCTCGTAACCTGTTGGCTGCGCACCTAAGTTTCGGACACTGGGCTCCTTGGATCAGGAAAAAAACAAGGAGGGTGACATGGTGATGAATACACAGAATGAAAATCTGGGGCCTGTGAAGTTGTCTGCTGAAGCTGAGGTCATGAGTATCACTGAGGACCGTCTGGTAGACAAGCTAGTGGAACAGAAGGCAAGTTCATTTTTTAAAATTGTTTTTATATTGAGCCATATCTGAAGATATGAGTTACTATTTCTATGGAACAATCATGGAAACATGGAAAAAGTTGTGAAATTTCAGCTCTGTAATCACAGTATATAAACTGAGAACTTTACAACTGAACGTGATCACTCTGCCTTATTATTCCAATGAATACTTAGGCTACACTGTTACCCCCCACAGGTTCCATCATCCTACTTCAAGCTTCTTTTGCTGTTGTGTAAAATAATTTTAATGTCACAGGTCAGGGTTGTGTGCAAGTTGTACAAAGCATGCAACATCAATACCAAAGGATCCAATATGGACCTCATCATGCGAATCAGAGAGGAGATGAAAAGTAGAGCCACATATGACAAGGTGTTCCAAAAAGTCTGGGGTGCTTCTCGTAAGGAAAATCTGAAAGTAATGGTTTTATCATAAGATTGAGATGCTGAAGTTATGTTATCATTCATATTATGTCTGCATGGTGTCGCACGTAGTGTAAAACCTACAAGCGGAGAGCCCAAGGGACTTTGCAGACTTACTACTGTTGTGGAAGCATCTCCCCAATATAACTGTGTGTGATTGTGCTCGTGGCTTGGCCACCTATGCAAACCTTCAGAAACCATCCCTCAAGCCATTCCAACCAAATGAAGGATGGCTTGGTGACCAGAACCCAGAAAACTTGGAAGCTGCAAAAAAACAAACAAAATGTCTGCTTCTTTTTCATCCATTCAACCTTTATTTGAATCTTGAGGCATCATTGAGGGTATGCCCTCATTTTCATCGCCATCAACCAACCATCGAATTATACACAAAGTACATTTTTATGCTTTGTTATATTTGTCTGACTTTGTAAATTCAATTGGCAGAAGTCTAACGGAGAAGATAAGTCCAGGCCAGTGGAGGGTAATTACTGGCCAAGACATCAAGAGGTATGCATGTTACAAATTTGTTCAGACTTTATGATCACCTTAGTTGTCCAAAAAGCACCTATGACTTTTTCAATGATGTTTCAATTAGGATATCCTAAGAAAGCCATATGGGAATGACTGTGGCATTTTCATGTCAATGGAGAGACATGCATCGAAATTCATTAAATGTTTATCAATTCAATTCAATTCAAATGTATTTGTATAGCACCATCTCATACAAATGCAGTTCAGTGCTTTACATAAAAAGAAACGGCAAAAATGTGCAAATAAACAGAGATATCATGCATATATACCCATAAAATCACATACATGCATACAAACAAACATACTGTACAAATATGGTGTGTTCATTTAAGAAAATGCTCAACTGAAAAAGAGGGTCTTTAGTTTGCTGACAGAAGAACACAGTGTTGGAGCAAGTCTAAGTTCAGAAGGCAAACTGTTCCATTCTTTAGGTGTTTAAATAGTAAATGCCATCTCACTAGATTTTGAAAGTGCTCAAGGCACATGGAGGAGATTTCCACCTTGTGACCAGAGAGCTCTGCTGGGGTTATAAACTGACAGCTTGTCTGAGATGTACTGTGGAGTCAGACCAGCAAGTGCTTTGTAAACCAAAAGGAGGATTTTGAATTCTAATCTGAAAACAACAGGTAGCCATTGAAGGTTCTGGAGGACTTGAGTTATATTGTCCTCTTTCTCTTTTTGTCCTGGTTAGAACTCGTGTGGCTGAGTTCTGGATAAGATGTAATCTATTGATTGCTTTGTTTGGAAAACCCATAAACAGAAAGTTGGAATAGTCCAGCTTGCTCATGACAAATGCATGCATGAGTTTCTCTGAGTTAGAATGAGAAAAAAAGCCTCTGATTCTGGAAATGTTTCTGAGTTGGAAAAAGGCAGCCTTGGTGATGCTGTTAATATGATCCTTAAAGATGAGGTCACCATCCATGGTTACACCCAAGTTTTTAATCTGGTCACTTGTTTTTAGTGATCTGGGCTCCAGGAACTCGCAGACGAGTTGTCTCTGGGCTTTAGCATCTACGACCAAAATCTCAGTTTTCTCCGTGTTCAGCTGAAGGAAGTTTGCTGCCATCCAGTGGTTGATTTCATCCAAACAGCTGACTACAGAGTTTATGAGTTGGAAGTCATCGGTGGGTAGTGAGATGAGAAGCTGCCTGTCATTAGCATAATTATGGTAGCTGATGTTATGTTTGCTGATAATGTAACTAAGGGGAAGCATATATAAGTTGAATAGAAGAGGACCCAAGGTGGAGCCCTGCGGGACCTTGCACACTTATTTGTGTCTGTTGGAGTGGAACTCCCCAACTGTGATAATGAAATCACAATTATGCAAGTAGGATTCAAACCACTGGAGAACCGTGCTAGACAGACCCACGCAGTTTTTTAGCCTTTCCAGAAAAATTCCATGATCAATTGTGTCAAATGCAGAGCTAAAGTCTGGAGTCTGGAGTATTAGGACTGAGGTTTTTCATTGTCACTGTTTATCCTCATTTCAGTAACAACTTTTAGAAACGCAGTTACTGTGCCATGAGATGTGCAGAAGCCAGACTGGAATTTATCATAAATATTATTATTTGTAAGATAGCAGTTTAGTTGCTGATATACAGCCTTCTCGATATTAGGATATTAGGACTTAGGAGGGTGAGGTTGGAGAGGTTGGAGGTTTGCCTTTAGTTGCTAAGTGCATTTGGGTCCAGGGTATTCTTTTTTAGAAGTGGTTAAATTGTAGCAGTTTTCATGCAATGGGGAAAGATACCAGTCTGGAGGGAACAAAAATGTCACCTATTAAAAATTAAAAACAGGTTTAAAAAAGGATGCTGGAAGTGGATCAAGGGGACTGGTAGAGAACTTAAGAAGATTTATGGCATGAGTGTGATCACTGGAGTCCACAATGGGGAAATGCTTGAGAGTGTTAGCACACAGTGGTGGAAGTATGTCATAGTTAGCAGTGAAGTTAGTAATTGGGATGTTGCGCCTGTTGTTAAGAATTTTGTCGTTAAAAATTTCATTGCATTTGGCGGTTGAGAAAGTATCAGAAGTAACAGCAGAGGAGAAGCTAATGAGTTTATCAGTGTTTAAGAAACAGTGTTTTGGATTGTTTTTGTGGGTGTCAATAAGCTTTGAGAAGAATTCTTTTCTGGCCTGTTTTAAGCTTCTGTTGTAGATTCTGAGGGTGTTTTTGAAAATGTCCTGGTCATCGTGCAGTCTTGATTTTCTCCACCTCTTCTCAGCTTTCTGGCAGTCTCTTTTGAGCTGCTTTATGTTTTCAGCATTTCTCCATGGGGCTTTACATTTGCTAGAGATTTTTTTAGATCTTAGTGGTGCAGCATTATTGAGACTGTCTAACAGATGGTCTAAAAATGGTCCGACAGTGCAACATCATTGACAGCGCTTGCTCTGATGTCAGTACCCATCGAAATGACAAGGTCGAGTATGTGTCCGTGCTGATGAGGTGGCTCCTTAACATGTTGGGTCAAGTCAAATGACTGCAATAGCTCATTAAAACCAACTGTGGAATTATCTATGTGGATGTTGAAATCACCAGAAATAATTACTTTGGTGTAGTAAGATATTTGATAGCAGATCTACAAAATCACTCATGAATTCAGAGTTGTATGTAGGTGGTTGGTACATTATCAGAAGCAAGACTGAAATGTCACACTGTAGATTGACAGCAAGATATCCAAAGCTCTGGTAGACAGTTTAAAGAATCAAAGAAAATGACTGCAACTCCCCCACCTCGTTTGCCATGTCTTGCAGTGTGCACAAAGTTATAATTGGGGGGTAATGCCTCACGCAGAGTGAAAAAATTATTTGTATCAAGCCATGTTTCAGTAATAAAAAGAGCATCACGGTCATAATCCTCAATAAGTTTTCTGACCATAAATGACTTATTGGTCAGGGAACAGACATTCAGTAAAGCAAAATTAAGAGCATGTGAGGTAGGCTTGGGGTGTAAGGTAGTATGATTGAGAATGATGGGGATGAGGTTATCAAAATTAGCTTTAGAAATACCTCTGTTTATGTCAACAGACCTATCAGAAATAACAGGAAAAGCAGGTGAGAGTGCAGATACAGACCTACAGGGAAGTTTTTTGACACTAGATCGATTTAGGCTGTTACAGTGAGTTGGACCATATGTAAAGGCAAACCTGTCCACCGCTAGTTTGTTGATTTGATGACGTCATTTGCTGTCGGATGAGGAGACACGTGTGATGAAGACCGTACAGAATGTTTTCTGTCAGCACGCATGACTCACGTGCACTGAGGTGCAGAACGTCTTTTGCAAAAAGTTCCAGTAAAGATTAAAGTTATCATTATAGTCCACGTCATACTTGGCAGAGATTGAGGACAACAAGTGTGAATACTCAGCAGCCTACTGAAGTGCTCGATGCTGCGGCACAGGAGACACAGGAGTAGGACCAGAAAAAAAGACGGGGTGTACAGGGTGGGATGTACGAATAACATTAAAAAGATAAACAAAGTCCGCCTTCAGCAGTTCAGATTGCCAACATGAGGTATCATTCATACCAGCATGAATGATGAGTCGCTTCACAGTAGGGTGCTTTTTAAGGATAGATAGCACCTTTAGTGCTATATCTGGAACTCTGGCACCTGGATAACAGTACGTTTTAACCAACCTGGAACTGACATGTCTGACAATGAAGTCACCAATAACAAGGATTTGTGGATCTACTGTGGATGATGTCTTAGGGCTTACCCAGCTGTAAAAAAGTCAATTTATTTGAGCTTCTGGCAGACAAACACACTGCCAACACATGCGCAAAACTGTATCAAAAATTGAATATGAATGAAAAATATCAGGCAACTGGCTGAGGGGATGGTCTAAAATAATTTTTCTATTTGCAGTCTGTCTTGTACATTGTCTTTGATGCTACTTTTGACTACAGTATTGTGAGTAGTTGTACTTATTAAGAGTAATTTTGATATTGGCCTCTGTTTCATTCATATGGTCAAACTTTTCTCTGTAGTCTGACATGCCCTCTCTATGCTGCTCGTGGTGTATAATGCTGATGAAGCTGAAGGGTTAAGATTTAATTAAATGATATTACTATTTAGAGTATTAAGTTGTTTGGAGCTTTTATGACTTCTCATGCTTGCAAGTCATGGTAAGGTTTTTGTCCACTGGACCAACGAAGCAAAAGCCCTCTTGGGAGGTCATCTAGCACCTGTGTTTCATGTGAAGAAACAGAACCTGTCTGAGGGTACTGAGGTGAGATGTGGTCCTTTTCTGTGGTAGTGGTTGTGGAAAGTAATGCTGCAACACACCAAATTACACATATAAAAGCTTAAAATTTTTATGTGATTGTCATGAAAATGGAACACGCTCCTTCTATAGGCAATTTGCATCAACTGTAAGTCTGCTGTACAGTTTACTCAACAAACAGTATAACAGTGCCTATAGCTTCTCTGTTTGGACAAGTTGTTTACCTAACCTCACTCAACATACACATATAGAGGCCAGTTACTGAGACAAGAAATTATGAAATATACCTTAGAAATTTGTAGTTGATCTACTCTTAATGTCATTTCAATAGTTACTTGGCTGCCAAAATTGCCTCTTCATGGCACTTTTCAGTACCCTGCATTTTATTCCTTCAATGTGAGCTGTCTGTCACTGTGGTGGATGGCCATGGTAAGGACAAAGGACCATTAATGTCCAAGAGTATCTGCAATAGCCACAGCTATGCTGCGAGAGATATGCACACACTGTCAGTTTTTAGATGAAACAGGTTGCCTGTTTGCTCAATTACCACCAAGTAGAATTATGAATGAATGTGACTTCTGTGGATGTTCCTTCCATAGCCATTTCTATTCTTTCAAGGTTTGAAAGAGGCTGTCATCACTTTGCTATGACCCCTCTATGTTTTTGCTCCCTTTTTTCTACTTTGATAGTAAATATACAAATATCAATTAGATGGTAATCTGCATGAGAAATTGAGAAAAAGAAACAAAATTGGTTAGCCTATAATAATCACTCGCTAATAGTGATCAATTTTCTTGTATGCATTTTGCAGCTAAATGTAGCAGGCAGCTATTGTTTGTTTGATTTTGTGAATTGAAGGAGGAATTTAAGTTATTTGAGGTTTTACACTTAGCAGTTTATCTTTGCAATCATTTTTATTTTTTGTATTAAGTATTCATTTTACCCTTTGTCTAAGGGCCACTTTGGTTTCCTATTGACTGAGCGGACTAAAGGAACATAAATTTTACTCAGGTTGACATTGAGTGGTAAATGTTTACATTTGATTCAGTGTGATCTTTTTTATTTGAGACCTATAAAAGTGTCTACTGCAGTCAAATGGAAAGAGTAACTCAAAACATCAATCTAGAATCAAATCTATGAATGTGTTGAATTAAGAACCGATTTGGAATCGCAAATCGAATTGATTTTGAATTGCGAATCATTTTGAATCGCGAATCGATTGTGAATCGAATCGCGAATCGATTGTGAATCGAATCATGACCCCAAGAAATCTAATCGAATTGTGCACCCCTAATATATTACTGTATATATAGTCTTCATATATTTATAATTGGATTTCTAATATAAAGTTTTCATATAATTATATTTTGGGAACTATGACCTGGCAATTGACTTCTGCGACACGCTTGCATCGCAAACGCCTACCTCCTGCCTGTGCTCCGTGATCCACGTTCCTTGGCAACATACCACCCACGACTAGATCCAGCAGTACCAACGAAATATCTCCTTCACCACCACATCCACATGGAACCCTTCTCCTTCAGATGCCGCGCTTCTGATCAGCTGGGATCCAGACGCTCCACACGCATCCACGCAATGGCCCACTTGGACGCGGCTCTTTTCCAAGCGATTAACATCTTCAACCAGCTGTTTGCTCACTTCCGGCGAGCTCTCAAAGAGACGGTCGTCCCACTCCTACGAAACAATGATAAAGACAAACTTTCCAATTCTATGCAGACTCTACTTCCATCAGCTCAAATCCTCCCGCTCTTCCAGGTTCATTGTCCGCCGCCGGGCCATCGCACACCGATGACGTCACAACGCCGCCTACTACAACAGAACTCACAACAAAGCCAGGTTCTTCCTGCTCCTCTCTGCCTCCACCTCCACCACTGCTGCAGACAGCCGCTCACTTCGGGGTTCCCCGCCCAGTGCCACCTGTACGCCGCATGTCGCACGACGCAGCCAACTGCTTCAGCCCTCTCGCAGGGCCAGGTCGCATCTTCCCCCGTCTGATCTGCCTCGTGTTTTTCGTCTTTTCTCTCATCCCCGTGTCCGCAGGCTGCACAATCAACCCCTGCACATACATCCCCTCATCCTTTTTTCTTCCCTTTCTTCAGCTTCAGCTACCTCTACGCTTTCGGCTGCACCTGCTCCAGCAGCTCCTTCTTTTATGTTTCTTCCCTCAGCCACCTCCGGTCCTGCCGTTACCACAGCAACAGTTGCACCGAGCCACGGTGCTCCCTCTGATGGACCCACTCAGTTTCCTACTGTTCTATCCCTGTTCCCCTCCCTCCCCCTCCCTTCCCCAACACCCAAATGTTTTTTCTGTGTCTTCAGCACCCCCCATCGCTGATCCCCTCGCTCCAGCAGTCGTTAATTCTGTGCCCACAAGCACTTTCACTCTGGCCTCCACCACTCCACCCCTCCACGGCCTACAAAGCCAGGCTTTCCAGTTCAATATGCATGTGATATCCAAAAACTATTACCTACTATTACTATTACCGTTCATATAGCATTTCAAAATCTCCACCTCCACACCAGCATCCACCTATTGGCTCTGAGGCTACCTGGCCCTTGGGGGGGAGTTGGTACCATCAGTCCCCACTACCTGATGTGCTGAGCTTGGTGCTCTCCTTTGGGGATCGACAAGGTCAGAGCCTACACGCCACACATTAATGCAGTACATATTCTATATTTAAATAATAATCTATTCCACGGGAGTTGGCTTACTGAAATGTCTATTTTTTAAATATTTTGTTGTGAAGTTTCTTGATGGTCACTGAATCTTCTCAGCAGTAAAACTGGAGTAACACAGTGTCTGTATGTTATTATCATGTGTCTGTTGTCATAAAAAATGATGAAAAATATTAAAGTCTTATTTAAGTCTAAAGATATCAATATAATTCCCACATGTAACAAGCATGTAACTTGGATACCAAATACATAAGAACTTCTTAAAGTCATTCAAAATGCACAATTGATATGCATATTTTTTACACTGGCAGATCATAGTACATCTTCTGGATCTGGTGGGAAGGTCGTGTTAAAAAAGACTGCTCTGATAAATGCTGTTACACACTTTGTAGTAGTCATGCTATCTCTTTGAATAGGACTTCAATAAGATTATTGAATTCAATAAAAATGAATTCAATAATCCCCATGTTATCTGGTATATGTTACAATAGACCAGCCTAGCACAAACATAATGAGGTATACCTGAGTGACTGATCTTTTATGTACTCATGTTCTCTATGTGCACGACTGCACCTCAATTAGTTCAGTGGATGGGTGGATTGATATTCAGTTCATGGCTGCTTTTGGTATCTGAAAGTCAAACACATTAAAAACCATTAGAATGTAACTCTGACTGCCACATGAACTGAAGCAGAGTATGGATGACAAGCTAAAGGTGCCAAGCCTTTCCTTTAATATCATGTGGTTAATATACTTTGTATTTTTACCATGATCATATACATATTAAATATTTCAAGCATTAAACATAGCTTGACAATGTTAAATATTTGTGTGCATGTTACATAGTGTTACTAGTTGCTGTTTGCTGGTAAGTCCTGCTTCTTTATGTAAAACATGGATCTAAATATGATCCATGGAACTACTTGAAGCTGCATGAGTCTCTGCATAGTGTTTTGTACCTCCATTGATGCAACTCCCCATATCTATATGGCTCTGGTTCGTGGTGGTTCTTGGGCCACCAGTAATGAACATTGCCTACTGTTTACTTTTATTCTCAACCATGACATTTATTTTACTATTGACTTGCAGCAAACCACATGATTGCATTTCATTTGGCACTTTTTCACAGTCACAATCAATGCAGAAATGATAAAAGTAGTACAGAAGTACATTCTGAGTGTGACTTTATATGGTTTATTTCTCTCTCCCTTCTAATAGCTTTGTGTACTTTTTCTCAGGACCTCCATCAGCACCCTGCCCACAAAATGAATACTGCATACAAAGATAGGTTGATAAAGTTATTTTAACTTTGCCGCATATGCATGAGGAGTTTTTCCATCAACAGCAGGACTTTGGCCACACTGCTGATTGCTGACCAGAACTGTCTGTGGTGGACCAACCAGCCACATGCCAACAAATTCCCTGCTGATAACCTTCAGCATGCAGCGGATGTGCTGTTCACTAGGTTGTCCTATTTTGAGGTCTCCAAGGTAAGTTTTGTTGCTGATGAATCCTTTCACATCTACAACTTGTAATGAATGTGTATTTTGCTTCATATTGGTGTAAGATCAGTACAGAGCTAATGTATTGTGGTGAGATACAGAAAATCTACACATGGCACTGTGCTTGTGTCGATTTGGTGAGTAATTGTAAAAGAGAAATAATTATTTAACAATAGTTGGGTTTCCATCCAAATGTGGCACAAACTGAATTTCCAGAATATCCATCCACTGCTGTTATGTGAATATTTGAAGTTGGGTCCTCGAGAGAAATATCTGGTTGCACAAATTTTTTAGTCTGGGGTCATTAAACATTACAGAAGAAGAGGGTGCAACAAGATAATGTAATTAAAAGCATGACGGTCAGTCCTCAAACAGTGAAAAACAAGGTAGAAAACATGATGGAAATATGGCATCTCTATTTGCTAATTCTGTTTGCAATGGACTTTTTGCTTTTATCAATACACCAACTTTTCCACCTCAGCCAAGCGTGAAATTTTTCGTGATATTTTGAGATTTTTTCCAATTTTCCGAAAAGTTTTTTTATGCACAAATTAAATATTTGAGTAAAAACAGGTGGATGGTAACAGACCTAGTGATAATGATGTTACTGTTAATGTACAATATGTAATCTTAGTAGTAGTAGTCTGATCTTTTGTATCAGTAAATTTGAGGATTTTATTTGAAATTTATCTCTCCAATCTGTGCTAAATTATCTACAGTGTCTGTCAGTCAGATTGCATGATCCTAGCACTGAATGTCTTTGTGAACATGCATGGATCTTACTGTATTAAGTAATATAACATTGACTCTAACACATACATCAAGAAACATGTATATGGATGTTTACAGGGATAAAAAAAATTAATGCAATTTGTGTTGCCTCAGAATTGCATTGCCAATAATGACAGTTTTACTGTGTTCGTGCAGCTCCTGTGCTGTCCCTTTTGTCTGCCAAGTTACCCACAGCACGAGTCTTTACAGGCCAGGTGTCTGCAACAGATTTTGTTCTTGTGAAGCACCACAATAAGCAAGTGCGGGTTTATTGCAGGTCTGTGGGTTTGGTACAAAACCGCATACTTGAAATAAATCCTTTGTAAAACTTTTAACTGTTTTTGTTGAGAGTAGTTAAGGGAAGTTGAAATGGATTACCTCATATGTTTTTATCACAAATCTGGTGGTGAGACACTTTATCAAGGAAAATGTATTAAAAAAAAATAATAAGCACAATATTTTTTAATTATTTTTATCATTTAAATATAATGCAATTCAATCTCAAGGCACAAACTATACACTTGAAATGATAATGGGTTTGAATAAATTCCTCTCTAGGATTTATTGATGACCTATAGCTTTGGATTGCATTACATATTGTAGGGTTTTTTTCTGGACACATAGAATATAATGAAACTCATCAAACTAAAATCAGCTGACATCTCCTTACACTCCATGGATTCAGTTCCAACAGACTCAGCCTCACTCTCAGTTTCAGAAGGCAGCCAGAGGTTCAAACTGGTAGCTTGGGGGTGTCTGTGAGCCTCAGGCTCAGGTAAGAGGAGGAATTCTGGTGGAGACAGCACTTACACCCCTACAGTATGAACCCTCTGTGGTAAGAAGTACCTTGAGAATCTCTACTATCCCTGCTAGCTCAGCTAGGTGATGGGAAAGGTCGGTGTTACTCTCAATCTGCACCTTCCCCCAATTCCTTACAGACCTCTCTGGCTTTCTTCAGTTTGCCTTCTTACCATGATAAAGGTGTGTTCATAGTCCACTCCCAACTCAAGACCATCAAGTCCTCAAACAAGCCCAAGTCCGAAACTGTGTCAAGAAAAAACACAAGTCAAAATCCACTCTTCACCAAATTTAATAGCATTTAATTTTTTTTAACAGAGTAACAGTTGTAACAGTGTGTCATATTTTATAATCTTCAATGTAAAAAAGTACCTCAAAATTATACTTCAGCCCAGTGCTTGTGTACATGTATTTACATTCCACCACTGGTCTTCACTATCAGCAGTCCTTGAGCAGCAACAGAAATATGTATGTATATGAGAAAATGCAAGCCCAGGCAGACCAACCACAGTTCTGTTAGTATCCATGTTGTATCACTGTAATGTCAACACGTAATTATATCTTTGAGGAGGTGTCATGGATGTATAATAAGACCTGGATACGGCACTGCCACTCAGCCTTGCTGCCAGTTTTGCCCAGTGGCAGCTCCATTATAGATATTCGGGGAAACAAGGAGTCATGTAAAACAATGTATATCGGGGCAAGCTGCTGAGTGTTCTGCAGCTCTCCAAATGAACATGCTTGTTACAGACTGAAACAGTAACTAGGATCACTTCACTTAATAAATACAGAGGTAGTCTGACTCAACATCCATATTTATTCTCTGGGTTCGAATGAATGAAGGCAACAAGACTGTCCAAAAAGAAAATGTACATCAGAGAAACTGCTGATGTTTCTGCAGTGGTCCACTGCTGAGTGAAGAGGAAAACTGTTGCTGCAGAGCTGGACCTGTTGCTGTGTCCACAGATGTGAGTGATCCCAGCTGTGTAACTGCAACAAATGAATTTGCAGCGCTTATCAACACTGTTGTCCTGGAGACTGTTTCATCTCCACAAAATCAACTGGAAGAAAACAGAGAATGGTTCACTGTCCATACTGTAAGAAATAAGCGTTTACAACACATTACATACTGTGTGAGGGATTAAAATATTTAAGTCTCTATCATCCTGAAACTGAAATTTTAATGCAAAGTATAAATACAGCTTAATGCATATACAACAATATTGTCGCAGTTTCAGTTCTATCATTCAATCAACCTAAGACCATTTCAATCAGCAGATTCAGTTAAAGATATCACCTCAAAAAATGTTCAAAGTATAGTTTTAAATATGTCAATGTCTCCATTTTTCTATACATGTGCATGCAGGTGGATGATGATTGCCATTCTTTCTTTGTGTGTGTGTGTGTGTGCATGCCTACGGCTACATCCTCTTTCCAGGCTATGATTATGACCTTCCATCCCTCAACCCTGCACCATCAAACGCTGGGCAAACATCCTGTGAGAGCACAAACTTTTACATCTTCTACACCCTTCAAATTCTTCAGAGACACCTCAAAGATTTCTAGACCTTTTGTTCTAAGCTTCAAAATGAGCCGAACGCATTAATAGGAGTCTCGTTGCTGGTCCTCTCTACTCCGTGGGCAACTGCCTGAAGCAGATTGTAGAGATCAAGTCAGGTTAGCAGGCACTCCTCTGCTTTTTATTTAATTATTTTTAAGACAGCTACTGCAAGCCTCCTCTCTACTCCTTGAGCCCAGGATATGGTGGTGGTGAGACAATTCTCTGTGCAATCCCATTTCCTGCTTGCTCCCTTGTTTGTGACAAGAGCAGTTTTCAGTGTTTCTGTTTGCAGTCTTGGTATCTCTCAGTCTCTTTCTCACTTTAGTTCCTCCTGCAAACCTTTCTCTATGCCTCTCTCACAATTTTATTTCCTCTTCTTTCTATCTTTCGCTTCCATACCATAGGTCTCCTCTCTCTGTTACCTCCTTTTTGCACTCTCCGACACTTTCTCATCGTAATCTCCAATTTAACAAACTCATGTCTTCAGAAATTGGAATTGTTGTTGTTGTTTCTCAATTTATAGTGTAGTGAAAGGTGCAGATTAGAATGAACTCTGTCTCAAGAGTTATACTAAATACATAGAAGGACAAAATCTTGTTAACTGAATAGCCAGCGTTGGGCCTCTATTGAAGGATTGGTATGAAAAAGGTTTTATCAATATGGCAAACAATCATAAATGCATTCCATATGAAACAGACTGTTGGCTGTTCAAGAACTTGGCTGGGCTGATTGACTGTCATGCTTCAGCTGTGTACAGTGTCTGCCACTATGTCATGAATAGGTCTTTGCTGTTGATAACTTTATTATGCTTGCTCTGAAAAATGTGTTTGTGTGTTTCAGTCATCTGTATTGACTGTTGTGAAGGTAAGTGGAACTTGACAAAAAGACAATACACCAGAAAAGTGAAGTGAACTGAAAACACAATAAAAGCTTTGCAGAATGAAAATTCCTTACAGGAGATTTTGGGCAAGGACTTTGTATGCCTGATGTGTAAAGTAGGGTTATTTAAACCTTTTTCTTTTTTATGGCATCTTCCAAACACAGAAGAATTCACAGTGCTTTATACAAGCTATAGAAAAACATTTGAATATGTATTTATATGTATTTACACAATGAGTGGCAAAGTTAAATTACTGTAGGTAAGGCAGGAAATGGGCATTTATGCTCAGATGAAACGTTCAGTATGAAATCAGCAGTAAACCTATCTGCATCATTATCAGACACCAGAGACCGATGACGTCTATATAAGGTGAAAATTTGGATATTTAACAGGAGGCGGGTTGGGTGTATGGCTAGATAGTTAGATGGCAAAAAATGGATTTTGCTGAAGGAGACTACTGTTTACTTTCCATCTCCATCTGCAAGTGTCATGTTTCCAACCACGAGTCGGGACAGTTTTTTGTTGTGTTGTTTACTGTTGCCATGACAACATTTCAAGAGATCATTTTAACCCAAACCATGATCTTTGCCTAACCCTAACCAAATGGTTTTTGTGCCTAAACATAACCAGACCACACCACTTGCTCTGACTGTGTAATATTGCCACAGATGGGTCTACACTGGATTTAGCTGAGAGCCCAGAATGAGCGTGATCATTCCCTAACTGGTCCCAATGGACAAGGGACCTAATTCCTACAGCCGGTAGAGGGCTTTGCAACTTGAACATGCACAAATTCCACTTTTAGGCGTTTGTTCTTTAGGCAGCGTTCATACTTTCCCTGCATTTACCAAGTAGAGTTTGAAGAGGGAATATTATTTTAATCAAGGTTTAATATCCAGTAGAGCTGAACTATAACATTTGGTGCACCATATCAATGGTTCAAAGTCGGTGTTTCAATTGTAATACCTCTAAAAAGATTGTTGCCCTGCAGTTATAGTCCGTCATGATAGCTTTTTGTGTGATTGTTTTCATGCTATCCTGAGCTTGTTGCTAATAACTCCACTATTGCAATGTTATTCCAAGATGCCTCTATATCGTTAATGCAAATAGTGACAAGAACATGATACCTCACTGGCCTCTCAGCCATATGTTTGATGAAACAGAAGTGCAATCTTTTGTTTAATTAAACATTTATTTTTCCATTCTTGTTGATCAAGTGTGGTTGACATTTTTCCAGTTGTCTTGTTAAGTGGCGGACAGATTACAGTGATCTAGAGGACACCCAAAGGCCAAACCCATCTCCTATGATTTACATTCCTTTGCAACCATTCTTCATTAGCAATTTAAATTTAGTGGCAACATTAAGTGCTAATTGCATAGTCGTGTGACATCCATAAGTACAATACAGTGACGGAGGTCAGTGTGGTAGGCCATTATACAGATGAAAAATCCAATTTAAAACATTTGCAGTGAAATTTGATACAAATTTCTGTTTTGAATGTGAAAGAAAAAAGTTAAGTTGGTATTATATTAGAAGAAAAAATAGATGAAAAGAATGAAAAACAAATCATCAAAAGTGCAGAGTCAAGAACTTCAAAGCTCATATTTAAAGTAAACATGGACAAAATAGAAGAAATGGAACAGAAAATGGACATTTTATCATTTACAATTCCATAACACCTGATAATTTGGTATGATTAAAAGCTCTAGAGCACCAACTTAATTGTCCCTGTGGTGAGATTATTTTGTCAATTGAAAATTGTAGCATATGAACATATTTAACAGATGAGGTTTCAATGGTAAAAATAAAAAAAAAACAAACTCCTATGCTATCAGTGTGAAACCTCTTGCTCATGTTGTCATAGATCCAAAACAAACATTTGTATATTTGTACTCTTGCCCCCAGGAGAATTGTAACTCTTGACTGGGCAGCTCACAGTAGAGGAAAACATAAGCAATGACTCTGTGACAAAGTCGGTGAGACCACACCATTTGTTCCCATTACACTTTGATGTATTTCTTTCTGTACTGGTCATTTGTTTTTAGCCAACATAACATCTATATGTGTAGTATTGCTTTCACACACTATCCCAGGTATTTTTGTGTTTAGCAATGTTTTGTTACATTTACATTTACATTTCTAGTTTAATCAAGACAGACAAGTATTTAAGTTCAGTTCTTGTTTGATAATGTAAGTCTTGACTTTCTTGAATTATATATTAGCTTGCTTTGTTCTATTTCACATAGGCTCTGCCCTCTACTGGACTCTATGGGTAATACTCTCCTCCAATCACATGCACGCAATCACCCACTGAAATTTGCATGTACGTAGCCAGCCAATCAGGACACGCCTACTGATTACATGTGTCTCACACAGTATAAAAGGCAGTTTCTCGCTATTGCTCTCATCCTTCTCACTTCAACGACTCTTACTTACTTCTCCACGGATGGAGTCGCCGCTCCAAGATCGTTCCTGCCCATCGTGCCCCAGTTTCATTGCTACTGATGGGACCACGCAGAGAGCAGCATGATGCAGCCACCGCTCTGTGTGCACTGCCAAGGACTTTCTACAACTCTTTCTACTGCAATGCCTTCAACAGTGGGACCATTTTCGGCTGTATGATGTCTCACTTCACTGTGACCCGGAGCTTAAGATAGATCCTCGTGTCAAGGATGAGTCCCCGGCTTTGTCCCGTCCTCTGCCGTCACCGCCACAGCCAGCTGCCTAAGCTGAGACTGTCCCAGCGGCTTCGGCAATGGATGATGACGACAACCTCTCACCTGTGTCTGCAACATAGCTTACCTTTGGAAATCTACCACCGACTTCAGTTCGCCATGATGTGAGATATAGGGCTCTCACTGCCCCCGCCTATCCCACCCAAACTGGTCAGCCAGCTACATGAAGGCTTTTACGGCCTGGCTCATCCAGCTCAAGCTGCCTTTGTTTTGACTCCTCTCCCAGACATTTGGCGGTGTGTCAAAGCATCATGGAAGGGGCTGCTGAAATTGAAGTCTGCTTTCCTTCCTGAGAATGCAGGGCCACATGGAAACAGGCTGTCCCGGTGTGCCCCCTCTTCTTGCAGCCCTCCTGATTCCTTACTCAGCTAGCTGGCCAGCGAGCAGGAAGCCACAGCCTCCACTAGTGCAGGATAGAGACACGCTGGAATATTTTGAGAAAATTTTCTGGCTGGGTGTGCAGCTGGCCACGGCAGCATAGAGTCCAGTAGAGGGCTCCGCCTGTGCTTATAGAACTAGGGTTACAATATCGTAACATTCATTACTTACCATATTCACCTCTTCATCTTCATCTTCTTCCCAGGAAATAAAAAGGGGAATGTCTTTTTCTTCTTCCACAAAGGGGAGTCACCCAACCACTTACTGCTTTTTAGCTCTCGCTGACATCACTAATGATATCATGGATTGGACCAAGTATGGGGGATTTATTGTATTTAATTAAATGTTTGGTTTAGTATTTATGTGATTTGTACTTATTTTGGCTTATGGTGAGGACTGTGCTGTGTATAAACAATGTCAACTGATACAAGTAGCATTGTCATATAGCAGTTGTTTGGTTATGGGAAAAGACAGCCCTGCTAGAAATATGGTTCTGCCTGGACAATTGGAGAGCCTATTTAAGGGGAGATTTGTTGGTTTGGGGGAGAGCAGAAAAGAGGATGTCTGTGTAGCTGTGTATGCTGAGTTAAGCCAGTTAAGATGAGCTTGATTTGGTTTTTTTTATGTTTTATTTTCATTTTTGGGCATACTTCTTTTTGGTCTGAATAAACCACTTTTTTCAGTGATTGAACTGAACTGGACTGAGTCTGCCTCCTATCACTTGGCTAAGCTCCCTCACAGACTCAAACATAACAAGATTTTTATAAAAACTTGTTAACATATTCTATAAAAATGAAATTGTGAAATATATGTTTCTGCAGGCTTAGGGCAATGCAGATATTTGAATGCATATTTGTCAGTAGATAGACTGTGCATGTATATATTCACACAGTATGCCTGGTAAAGTGTACAATGAGTGTGTGTCTGTGTGCTGACAGCCGTGACGCTGATGTGTAGAAGGCTAAAGAAGTGAGTAGGGTGAATGTTCGCCTCCACATTCTGAGTGCGTCCACCTGATGAACAATTATCATTCATTACTGCTAGCTGTCAGCCTCTCTCTCTCGCTCTCTTCCACCTTGCTAACACTCTATTTCTTCACCTCCTCCTCTCTCTCCAACTCTTTTGCTTTTCCTAGATGTCCTTCAGCGATCAGCATGGAGCTGTCATTCTGTCAGCCCTCCATCAGCCTATCGATTCAGCGATCTTTGCCCGACCATGGACAATTGCTTGCATGCCAATTTCTCTCTGTTTTCACCCGCACTTTCCTTTTCCCCAGTCCCCCTTCTCTCTCTGACTTGTTCTTTAGCTCTAAGTAGTTTTGGCAGGGAGAGTAAATAATCCATTCCAAATTTTATTTCACAGTGACAAGGCTCTTTCAGACTGAGGTAAAAAGTGATGTGCCAGTGGTGTTTAGAAAGATTGATAAAGGAGGGCAATATGGTGTTGCAGATACTCAGAACTGATCTTCTTGTGGCTCTGGGAAAACACAACCTGATATTCAGACTGAAAGGCCATATTGTTACAAGTCAGTGTTCACTCTGATGCTGAGTTTACGTTGACCATTTTCTGTGGGGGAGGATTTGACTTTGCCCAAACACTCATTAAAATGTAACCACTCTGGTGTACTTTTCCTCCAACACTGAGGCATCACTCACAGTTCACAGAAAGTGGCAGTCGATGCAAAGAAAAGAAGACAAACTTTGCAGTAAAACAATTGATAACAGGATGAGGTGTCCTAATATATTACAGTATTATCGCCTGATTGAAGCTCCCCTCGGCTTTATGGAGCTTTATAGCGAGTTTCAGCCATAGACTGTAAAAAAATATGGATGCAGCCATCATGACCCACTGGTTTCTGAAGAGTGGTTTTGAAGCTTAAAGTGGGCAGCTCCGGCCATTGCAATCTTGGCCATGCCTGACTCCACCTAACTCCCGGCTAATCCAAAATGAGCAAAACGGTGGAGCTGAGGTGGGCTTAATGAAGCCTGGTTGCTGAAACAAGCCACCTAGCGACTAGTGACCTGTTACTCAAAGCAGCCACATCCTTAATTATGCATAACTTTATGACTTAATAAATTTAAATAATAAAATTAAGCCTAGTTCAGATCACTGATTAACAATGAGACAAAACAGTTTTAGAGTGTTGCAGAGAAAATTGCAGCAGTGTGAACTGGTTAGTTTCAGAGTGTCTGAAGCCTTTGCCTGTGGTCTCAAAAGACCTACCTTGTCAAATCGCCAAGTGCAGTTGTAAGGACACAGCCATTTCTCTTCAGCCAATCAGGAAACAGCACAGGCCAGTATGAAAACATGGCAGATTTCTTAACAGAGGAGAGGGAGGAGGAGGACCAGTTCATCCAACTTTTTGAAGAATAGCATTCACTTTGCAATTGTAGATGACAAAAACACAATGATTCTTGATGATGATGATATTTTCAGGTGATTATACACAAATTAAAACATCCCTATGAATATTATATTCCATTTCTGCTGAGTAAGTTCCTCTAGATGCCACTAAATTCTACACACTGCACCTTTAAGCAATGACCCTGTAATAAAAGGCTTCTCCCCATAGTAGAGTTGCAAAGTGGGAGGACCTATTTTGGGTGCCCCTGTTTCCGGAAGTAAAAATCTGATTCATTTTTTTCCATAGACAACGTTATGTTACTCACATTTGGAGCACTTCAACAGCTTGCAATCATCAGTACAAAAGATGAACAACTGCTTTAGAAAATAGTCTTTCTTTGATAAAAAGTCAAAGGCACAAGACACAAACGTGATTTCTCAGAAACAAAGCTGAAATATTTGAAATTGCTGGTCATCATATAAACTTATTGGATCTTTACATAATCTTTACATAATAGTTTAAAGAAATATTTGAAATGGGAATACAGAATGGGGAAAAACACCTCCAGAACCAGCAGCCTGTCTCACTTCACCATTCTATTGAGAAAAAGTTTCTTAGGCTTAGGGTAATGAAACAGGGGTTTTTGGTACAACAAAATCTTACACCAGACAGCATGTGTTGAGTTAATGCTGCTTTGTTCCAATGTTTATTCTGATGCAAGGACAGTTTTTGTTTAGCAATGCAGAATTGTTGCATGTTAATAATGGTGGCACAGTCAGTTAGCACTGTTACCTCACAGCAAGAATTTCCTGGGTTTGAACCCTGGCTGTCTCAGGTCCTTTCTGTGTGGAGGTTGCATGTTTTCCCTGTGTTTGCGTGGGTTTCTGCTGGGTGCCCCGGTTTCCTCCCACCATCAAAGACATGTACAGTAGGTTAGGGTTAATACTCGTGTCAGTGCCCCTGACCAAGGCACTGGTAGTGGGCGCTGCACTGCAGCTGCCCACTGCTCCTAGTGAATAGGATGGGTCAGATGGAGAGGATAAATTTGGTTTCAAAGTATCTGAGTGCTGAGAAATGACAATAAAGACTGAATCTCAATCTCAATTTGCTGAAAAATCACATTTGAGACTGTGTTGATAAGAATACTATTACTGCTCAAAAGAGGGAATTTCATGTCTGGGTATATCAAGTTCTATGTTTTTAAAATTGTTTAATTTTGCAGCATATGAATGTTGTTTTTTGTAATTCCATTGTTCCATTTTTAAGCATCCTGTGGCTGTAGATTGTTTTCCAATTTAGTAGTCTAAAAAAAGCTTTGAATAGTAGAAGTTGAATTTATACATTTACATGTCCTTTGTAACAGATGAGGAACAGTTAAAATGCTATGCTACACTTTGATACATGAACAGTTGAAACTTATGATGAGAGAGCTGCTGAAAAATTGTAAATAACTTACTTATGTATACAAATAATTTTGAACAGGTAAGAAAGAACTACAAATGATATGTAACACATTCAGGTGCTTTAGATTAGGGGGATTATAAAAGCACTTGTAAATGACTTATAAATGATTCATTTATACATTTACACATCATTTATAAAGATGAGGAACACTGATGAAAGTAGCATTGCACCATTGGGCAGGCCCATTGGTAGTAACACTGTAGTTTGTAAGTGCTAACTGCTTCTGCAGGCCTGGAGATGTTGTGGAGCTGACACATAAGAAGTCACCAGCCCCTGTTCAACTGCATGTGAGGAGTTATACTCGCAGGTTACAATTGTATAGGTTCACACTATCCCAAGAGTTGTTCATGATTAGTTCATCATTAACTAATGTCTTATTACAGTTACTACTGATTGTTATTAAATTATTACTGAACATGCAATGGACAGTTTGGGTATTCATTTAACATTCATCAAAAGCCAAAACAGTCTGGCTAACATGGTGGTTTGGTTACAACTGGTCTGATATTCAGACTGTAATTTTTGCTCTGTTGGACTCCACTCCCAGATCTCAGAAAATAACTCCCCTAAATGTTACTACTGAATGATGAGAAAAACAAGAAAAAAAAAACACTCAAATTGTAGTAAAGTGTAATTTTCATAAATGGGTCTGAGTCTTGCATTAAAGCTATTTACAGAATCCATTTTTCCCCAAATCTTCAGCTTCACTTGCAATTGTTCTAAAAACCTCAATTTCAAGACAGACAGGCAACAGATTTGTAATCATTTTTGTTGACCAAAAAGGCGATTTTGAATGGCAGCCTATTGAATGTTTATGACCTGTAACCAAACATGTAACCTGTAACCATCAGTGCTGATTAAATATGAATCTGACACTCAAACAATAGGTGTAGCCTAGAAACTTTCATACATATTGCAGTTGTTTGTATAATTTCATTTTAAAAAATTACCATTAGTGTCATAGAAAGCTTGCTTTATACACATTTCTTTTAAATGTATCATGTTTTGCACTTTTTTCTAAAAAGCTCAATAGTTCTACAAACTTTCATAGCAAAGCTCCTAACTCCAGCTCCAAACCTGATTCATTCATTCATGTATACTATAAATAAATGTACGAGGTAAAAATGATCGATTAAAAAAGTGTATCTTACAATTATGATAACTTAGCATTATGTTTGCTGTAGGTGTCCAAATTAGATCAGCTTAAGATACACATGCAGAAGAATGATTGGGATCTTATGCTGAGAACAACATGTTGAGACGTTGTGTTATAAACTGCATAGATTGCAAAAGTGAAGGGTGGTGAAAAATGTTCAATATCCCAAGAGGAAAACATCCCTTGCAACAGTACATAATTAGATGTGTACATGCATGCAGTAATGTGGTCGGAGTTGTGAATTTTAATAACATGGTGGATGGTTTTTGCCCAAACACTGGTTGAAAACATGCTTTTATTTTAAAACATCATGTTACTGTTGTTTTGGCTGATTTACTGAGAAGAGCAACAGTCTGAAAGGCTCTATGATCGATGCTATGCTATCAATATACATGTTTCAGTGTATGACTTAGTGATGATGTCTGGGCTTGGCTTGGTCGTTTCGACTTTTTTCTTTTAGAAGGTATCCACTGCTGTACTAGCTTTTAAAATTCAAACACTTTGTCATTCTGACAAAGATTACTTTGTTAGAATCAACAGTTTCAGCTTCCATGAGATTAAGCATTATGAGATATGATGTTGTCTATTTTCTCTTAAAATGATCAGTTGCTGAACATTTAGCTAGCCAGTACAGTTTCTATTCAATTATACTGACAGGAAACAACAGTTTCACACGTCAACCTTGTAATGTAACTGGGGTTAGCTTAAAAGGGGGGTGACATCATCTCTCTTTACAAACATGAGCAATATAAAGCTCTACTGGACCAAATTTGAGTTGTAGACATGAAGTCATGCACCATGAAAGCCAGAATCTTTGAAAATTAGATCTTTCTGTAGCCGTGAGCTGCAGGTTTAGTATATGTTATATCTTTTATGTTTTTGTTTCCTACCACTCTACTTAAATGTTGAAGCCACGATATTTCAGTATTTGAGTACTTAAAGGGCAGAAAAGTAGCAAATGCACATCGCTGTATTCTATCAGGTGCATAGTTTGAAAGGAAAAATGTAATACACAACATCAGTGAACACAGATCCAGTTTCAGACAATGTGATATTAAGTCCAACAACTCATGTGGAACAGATCATTATGAAAATGTACAGCGTTAATGTTTAGTGTCAGGGATCTGACCTAATCATTCCCAACAAAGAAACATTAAGCTCAGAACAGCAGGGAGTGGGGAGTGATGACATTAACTCCCCCCCAGGTGAATATAGCCTCAGGGCTCTGCTCTTGGTGCTGGAGCTCAACCTGCTCGCTGCTGTGAATCAAACACAGACACAGTTATATACCAACTCTTCTGTTTTGATGGTAAAAAGCAACAATACAGTTAAAATTAAACAAAAAACATTATTTTTGACTGCAAAGAGGGATGACTAACTGTTTTTCAATTTCAATTAGTGTTTGTGTTGACATGGTCTCAGAAAGGGGGTTGATTCAACTTAATGGCCATATAGGACGTTTAGTTTACTGTTATTTTGTCTGTGTTGCATTACATTGTAAGGTGTTCCTGTTATTTTGTCCAACCAAACATTTAACAAATATGCATGTCTCCAGTTTTCTGTTTTCTCAACACTGGGTGATATATTCCCCTTTATCACACAAAATCCAAGTAAAGCAGCCAGTCATTTCATTTTAATTTTCATCATTTAATATAAGAGCATTTACAACCTCTTTAAAACACTGAGATCTTCAAACCAAGGAGAATAAAAAGCATGTCATTATAGAGCTGACTGATAGGCATATCAGAACTGCTTGTTTGTAGGTTTATGTACAAGTTAAAATTACATGAATCACTGTACGGTCACCAGGTAGTACATTTCTAGATTGTAACTGTATTCTCGATAATCATAAGCAGAGGAACAAGAGGGAACAGCAGCAGTTTTCTGCACTGTGTGAATTGATTTAACTTTTCAGTTTGTTTAAATTGTAATCACCCCTCTTGACAGATTGACCTCAGAGTTCAATACCCTTGAGTCAAAAATTTGTCAGAACACCTTATAGGTCAGGGGTAAAGATTTCAGCCAAATATCGAATTTATCATCTTGCCTTTATCCAGACTCAGTCATTTGTGGTCTAGTCATATGGGGACCCACCAGAAGCTGGACTGTCTCAATCCCATAAATATTCAACCATGCTCTGTTTTGAAGATGTTTGTATTCTGAACAAGCTGTTTAAAGTTTCTTCCTACTGATGAACTTTTTTGCAGCATAAAAGCAGAAATAAATGAAAAACTGACTTCATGAGTCTTCTATAATTATTTGCACACTGGTTGCCCTCCAGATTAATGAAAATGTGAGAACTGTTTTAGTTTTGGCAGAGTTTGGATGGGACACATCAAGAAGTTTTCTGATAAGCTTTGCATTTCACATTTTCACACTCACTGCCTCGATATGCTCCAAGTGAGAGTTGTAAGAGAGAGATGATATCAAGAAAGAAGTGAGCAAAAGTCTGTTGGGTTTCGACAAACATTTTGAAAACTTCTTTGAAATAAACAGTTTTTTTTGCCAGCAGAGGCTGCCAAATGCCACCGATGTCATGTGTCATGAAACGAAGGTTCACTGAATTTGCTCAAACTTAAATGTCAAAGTGTGTGGGCAGCTGTTACAGCACATGAACCCACACTATTGGAAACCTTTCATAATGATCAGCATTTCATTGATTTGAGTGAGAAAAACACTGTTTTTACATGTTTCCAAATCTGATAATTAAAATAGTTAAGATTTCCCAAAACATGAATGCCTGATGAAGTAATACCTACTCAAGCAAATGCTGAACTTTGCTTCAGTCAGTTCATCTGTACTTTACATACAGAAGGTCAAAGTGATCATTGGGTGAATCAATAATTGCTTGACGAGTAATTGTGACTGTTGTACCAGGTAAAAGTGCCAAAAGCCACACTTATTTACATTGTATCTCTCTTGATTTAGTTTCCTCCAACAGGGCAATTCATGAGAATTTCTTGAGTAACTGTACAATGCACAGTTTCTACCAAGTTGCAGTAAAAGCAGATCAGTAAAAAACCCATAGATGTACTGCACAGTTAAAGCATTTTTGTGGAGTTAATACTGGTGTGAATGAACTACCAACTAAAAAAAAATAATACACCAAAAAACCAAAATAGACAATATATAACTTGTGGCATCTGTAAGTGTGCCAAATGGTGATGGTTGTGTATTCTTAGGTCAGTTTAAGGTGGTTTCCGACCTTTTCAACCAGTAGTATCCTTTTTGTTCAATGTCTGCTTTTAGAACTCTGTGAACTACCACATTGCCTTGAATATACAATGGTATTTCTTCTGGAAAATATTTATAAAAAAGTATTGTATTATATCCAAGGACTAGACAATTAAGTAATCAATACATCAGATTTTCTTTTTGAATAGAGAGAGTACCAGTGTAACACACCAGCTCCTACAGAATGTTGGATAATAGCTTGTTTTGTAGGCTTCAATTTGTTAGTCTAGCTAGTTTTATTGTGTCCGTTTACAGTGTGTCATTTACAGCAGAGACTTCTCTACAGCAGTTTCTGGTGGCTCGTGTAACGTCATTTGCTGCCACAGAGAAACAAATTCCTGATGTGTGAAAACGAGTCAAAAGCATCTCCCAACATCTTTTCTGCAGAAATGTACTGAAGACGGAATCATTAGTTAAACCGCTAAGAATAACCACTGTAACAGAATTTCATGATGAGGAGCTCAAAATCACAGAAGACAGCTAACCAGAGAAAATCATTCTCGTCAAGAGAGTGACAGAAGAATGTGCGAGTATGTGAGTGATAGACAAGGAATGTATTTCTTGTTTCACTTTTATGACAGAAACTGGATTCATGGCATCTCTGGGTCTGTTTGCCTCTAAAATGTGGCAGCGTTCCCCTCGTTCTGCCCAGCAGAATAAACTGTCCTCTTCTGTTGTATGCCATCCTCTTCTGTTCAGGCTCTCGCTCAAATGACGGGATCACTATCACGAGGGACTGCTACTTCCGCTGGGGAATATTTGCATGTCAGCCAGCCTGTCTGCCTCATTCTCTATCTCAATTTGTCATCCTTTCATTGTCTTATTTTCTTGTTTTCTCATTCCCTATTTTATTCTACCCGACACACTCGTTCTGTCAGTCATTCTCTCACTCTGTGGTGGGTGAATACGAATGGATAAGCTGAGAGGAACAAAAAGGGCCATGTATATGAAAAAGGAAAAGTCTCAAAGGGAACGGGAGAGGCAAAGTGTTCTGAACGTAGATATACAAACTTTATCTTCCTGTCGTCGTCTATGTTGGTGGGATCCCTGAACAAAATGACTATACTGGCCCAATAGCAACTCCAATGAACTTCAGTACAGTAAAAAACAAATGTTACAGTGTGCTTAATTTACGTAGTCTTACATTTCAGTTTTGCAGGAGTTTTGCAGGAGATCAGCAGTCAGAAAAATGGGATGTTTGTTTGTTTTTACTTGTACATCTTAAATTTAAGCTCATTTTAACTGCTGAAAATGAAAGAAATACCTTTAACATATGAATGTATTTAATTGTAGTCATTGTTTATTTTTTTCAGCAAAATTATTTATCTGTAAATCTGAAATTAAAAATTATATTATATTATATTATATTATATTATATTATATTATATTATATTATATTATATTATATTATATTATATTATATTATATTAAATTATAAAATTGTTAAAACCGATAAACTTCTGTGTAAATATAGGCTATCCAAGTTACACTGGGGTTTGGGTGGCTTGGGGTGCCATGACAAAAAATTTCCTTTGAAGGGATGCTGCACTGCTCTAGGCCCTTCTACAAGCCATTGTGGTTAAAAGAACGAGAACTCATCCTAGCTACTAGATCATTTATGTCTTCCATCCTTCTAGTCCTACAGGATCACCACACTTGGACTTTGGTGACAGTGAATGTCAGCTGCAATATCTTGCATGACAGTTAGAAGGAAGAGATGTCTAGGATGTTGAGCTTAGGATGTTAAAGTAGTATCTCAGCAGCATGCAGGTCACCCTGCTCCAGATATCCTGCATGAAAACAGTGCAGCTGAGATATGGCAACACTGTTGGATACCTTACTTTAACAGCTCAATCAATAGCCTTCCTCCACACCTCTGAATTGCTGACAGATCTTTTTTATCAGTTATTCAAATAGCTCTGGCTCATTGACAGCACTTTTCCCCAATTACCAACTCTAAAAATGGCATATTTCATTGATTATCGTGAAACACAATGTAAGTTAACTGCTTTTAGCTGCCAACCACCTGTGTTGACAGAAAATGACATTGCTACCAATGGAGTAAAATAAGCCCCTTTCCCCAAACAGACATCTGCTAACACAATGTCAGACTGAATAATGAAGTGAAACAAAATTAAAATTTTGTCTGATTATGAGGCTTTCAACTCAGCTCCTACTTTTAATTAATTAACTAATTTTGTAGGAATCCCACCCATGACATAAACACCTCCGAACATCTCCAAAACTGAGAGACAAAAATACTTTTTATTTTATGTCCTACCTACATCTGTAATACCTACATCTGTAATCTCAGATAGATGAGAAGTCCATTCAACTCCACTCAAACTGGAAAAGTCCATTCACCTAGACTTTTGAAAACAACTTATTCTCTGTTAACAAGAGATCTGTCAGTCTCCAGCTCTTTAAAGGAGGACTAGTATGACTTTAGTAACAATGGTATGGGTGAAGCTCCAAAAACACGAGATCAATTCTCACACTGCAACTCACACACCTTTTCATGAGATCCTCTTTTGTAGACAGCTAGGCTAACTCCATGCTGTCAGTTTGTACCACTGGCTTTCTGTTAAAAATTCTTGATGCCCAAACTAGGATAATCCCGGTGGCATCACTAGAGTTATGTTCTCTTGACAAAACTCCTCCAGAGTCACTGCAGACATTATACAAATGTTTTACAGGTTGAATAGTATGGCTAGTAAACTGATCATGATGTGAAACATAGGTGGATTTCCCCTTCAACAGACACAAATTCCCATTTTTTCTAACAAAAAACAAACACACACAAAAAAACCACACATCTAAAGTCAAAAGTCCAGAGTATGCCTTTGTGCTCTTCCTCCTCTCTAGAAGCCAAACACGAGTCATGTTCTCCCTTTCTTCTCCCACTCGATATGAAATAAAAGCAGTATCCATGCCTTTAAGGGTCACTATACACTATTTGCCCTTTTTCCTTTCACTGGCCAACACCTGTCTTTAGTGTCCTGAAAGAGACCGTTAGTATCTGGGCACACAAACTACATTCAACATCTTTAATCTCCTGCTCTAAGGTCTGAACAGCCTCTTTGATTCTGGTGCTAGCTGAGAGGTTTAGTGTTGGCAAAACACCCATACTGGAGCTTTTCCCACCATTAGCTTAAGAAGTCAAAATCCCCCTTTCTAACTCTCTCTCCAGTGCTCAGAGAAAACTCACTTTGCAAAAATCAAAACTGTGCTGCAGTTGAAGACTAAATAACCAATAAGGCTTAGATTGTACTGGAGGAGATAGATATAAGTTGCCTGTAGCAAGGTGATGTTGTTAAAACCAATAGGATATAGATATAAAACTGCTTACGTCTTGAGAGCTAAACAAATAATAAGATATAGATCCTGTCTAGCCTTGCTGTACTGATCCTCTTACTTTCTGTCCCAACATGGCCTGCTGCCGAGCATCTCACCCACCACGTATTGATTCAATAGAACTAAATCCGCTGTTAATTCAACAGATAGGACTTCCAGGGACCCTCTGTAATACTTTGATTTTGCTTGATTTGCTGTAAAAGCTCCTTCAGTCTCTTAAAGACCTGTAAGAACTCTGATCCTTGGTAAGCAGCACATACACCGAGCAGTTTCCGATCTTCCAACCCTATTGCTAAGGTGTGGTTGAGTTCGGTCAACTAAAGAGCACATGGTTAAGGTTAGGTAAAGATCGCCTTAAAGGTTAAAAGAAATCAATGCTGACTGTTGAAATGGGGCATGATCCACAGCCTACAGCATGGAACAGTAAAAACTTCTTGCTTTGCAAGATTATTTGCACTAACGCAAGAGGTCATTTGTCAGGAAAGTTTAAAGAGTTCATGTTTGAACTCACAACTACTGCTGTCATATTTCTGGTGAGGACAGCTTCCATTAATGACCCTAAATCCTGCATGTAGAAAGGACACACTGCAATTTAAGTAAGCAGAAGAGAGAGAGAGAGAGAGAGCAAGAGTGAGTTTATGTCCCATTGTAAACATTTTACACTGTGGCATACACTATATGATAGCCCTACTCATTGCAAAAAGACACATCTTGTTTGAGTTGGAGAATATACAAAAGCACTTATCCCAAAGTGCACTTCTGTTTCTAGAAATAAACAAGGCAGCCACCTGAGTGAAAATGTCAGCTGAATTAATTCATCTTCACCTCCAAGGAAGAATATGGCAGATTTTCAAGTTAAACTTGGTCCCCTTGCTGCAACATAAACAACATAATCCTTCTACCTTCATCTAAAGCTATGATATTTGAAGATGTGAGGTGTTTGGATAGAAAAAGAAACCATGTGGTGTTCTTTTAAACCAGTCATACTCCACCAGGATGAAGTCTGGCACTGATGCTCAGTAATTTATTGTCATCAAGCAAGCCACTAGAGTTAGTTAGCAGCAGCAAGAGGCTTTGCGCAGCTCATTTTTGACCCCCACTTTTTTCATACACTATATTCCACTAGTGTAACACTTTTGTTTGCAAATCAACACATAGCAACCATTGTTTTGTACTTAGCAACTGTTGTCCCCTGAAACATGGAGGAGATATAAACATTCCAGAACATTCTATGAAAAGCATCCAAAGAATATGGCAGAGTTTGAAATCACTCCCTTCCTCCCTATTCTCCACAGACACCCAGTAGTCCCCTCTATAATCATCAGGAAATTGAGATTTTGGACATCTATCAGTCATCAATATTTTGTGACTGTAATTTTTGCCATGGACACTACTTGAATTGTGGGAGTTTTTAATGGTGGAGGATAATTGTAGTGCACCATATAGTAAATAGGGATCAGGACTGTGTTATCATATATATGTGTGTGTGTTTTTTGTGTGTGTATATATATAAACATATATACATAGTTTATTTTACTACAGTATATTGAGGAATTAAAAATTTTGAAAATGTATACATGTGTTGTGTCTTTATATTGTGTTCATCATGTAAAGAGGTTGTTCTTGAGGAAAACCATAAATACCATTATTCACTGCGGTAAGTTTTTTACAGTAGTGTTTTGAATTGATCTCACCAGTGTGTAATGGCTACTTTATACTGTGTGTGTTTGATTAGTTTTGTTTGATTTCTGAAGGCAAAGTTTGGTTTAGATGAACGATTACATGGTTTTGAGTGGAGAGTTTGATTTTGACATGGAAGTTTGAAGTTTGCGAAGATGAGTGTGCTGTTATGTATTTGTGTTTAGAGTTTTGGGAAATGGAGCATAATTTCAAGAAATGTGTCTTAGCAATTGAGAAAAACTGTGGTAACAACTTGTCTGTACGTAACAACTAGCTTGTGTGGTGCAACCAGTTTTAATTCTGTGATGCGTAAATCTCCACTATAACATAATTTCTAGGTGAAGTTTGAACTTACAAACAGGTGGTGCATCCGGCTACCCTGCTACTCTCTGTGAATTCACAAATATACTGTATGTACAGTAGGTCACTGAAAAAGATGCAATAAATCAGTGATTAGTTCATCTGTCCATTCACATTATTGTCATAGTTTTTGCATTCAAAGATGAATTTTTTGTTTTGTTTTGTTTTGCTGCGAAAAGGTCATCGACATATTTTCACCCTCGTTTTCCTTGACAAAATAAACACCAGTGGTGTTGGAACTCTTGTCGCTTTGAAAGTTGTTCAGTTGTGGACAAGGTGGAGAAACTGAATGCATGAAAAAATCTGTTATTAAGGGCAAAGAAAGAGAGTAGTGAAGGGATTTTTGTTAAATAGAAGGCAGGATGTTGGGACATGTAACACTGTAAGAGCTAACTTTTTTTTCCTTTTTACTGGAGTTCTTCGTCTTCAAAATGCTGACAAAGAAAAAAGTCTGCTGCAATACTAGTGAATTTGTAATGTGACCTTGTCTATTCTTGGTTGGAGGTAATGAATGAGTTTGCCGAGTGAGTCTTGGAAAGCAATGTGGGGAATACATTATTTTTGTATTTTTTTGCAAGCTGTCATGTGAAACTGAAGAACTCTATAAGAACTGAATTTCAGATTTGCCAGCCATGATGGTGCTACTGACACAGTTATAATCAACCACCTTATGATAAGAACAAGTCAGTTTGCCTCTTCCTCTCTCAGCCAAGGTCAAACAACCTCTAACTTTGCATCAAAATGTCCTTCTCACTCTCACAAACATGAATCATTCCTCTAGATACATTTGTAATAATGTAATTTGAAAGTAATTTTCAAACCTCAAATCTACACCGTTATTGATGAGTATGTCAAATGACCCACAGGTGCACGAGCACAAGGTCTGCACACACACACACACATAAATGCACACGTGCCAGTCGATTTCACTGATTCTACCTCATTAATTCACACGGTCTGACTCTCTAAACATCATAAATCACTGCAAGACTAGCGAGCCCAACCCCTCTCACCTTTTCTCTCCCTCCCTCTTTTTCTCACCCTTATCTTTCCTCCATCTCTCCCTCTATGTCATCTATTCCCTCCTCAATCACCCTCTCATTTTCTTTCTCTTCCCCCTTGCTTCTTTGGGAGGTGCAGAAAGTTTGTAGTATGCAGTCTAAATAGTGCTCTGATAGATTGGCTGTCTTCCACAGGCCTGAAGATTAGCCCAAGGGCAAACCCACTCCTGTTTCCTGGGTGCCATGCTGAAGATGAATAACTGTTTATTAACCCAATGCAGAGTGGGTCCTTCCCCACCTCATTATGGGGAAGGAGGGGGGGGGGCTCAAGTTGGCCAACGTGGCACTCTCTCTCCCTGTCTTCCTGTCTCTGTCACTCTTCCTGTCTCTCTCTCTGTTCCTCGCTGCCTTTCTCCAGCAGATAAACCAGCAGCCTGATGTAATGTGACAGTGTGCGTTTGGTTCTTGTTTGCTTCCTGACAACCCAGGAAATTGGCTTTTCATCTTACAAAAAACACTGCACTCTGTATATTAGAGGACATTCATCTTATTATGAGGGGCTGAGGGTAATTGGAAGTTTATGCATCATTTTATGGCAACGCACTGAGGGCCAGGTTTACTCAGGCATTTGTGGCGTTTTTTTCAGGCGCACGTGTGACACAGAAACATGTGGTGTATGTACAAAACAAGTGCACCAGGCCGGAGTTGCAGTTTAAATGTCATTTTAGCAAATGTTTGCAAGGCGCACCTCTGCCCGTATTGCAAATACGTTTTAGGGAGGACTGGTGCAAATCATAGGTGGAGATACAGGTGTTGATTATGCATTCTGCTGGATTTACTAAAGTCAGTTTCACTTGGAAAATTCTCTGGTTTAAATAGAGTATAGCGCAGATTTTTACACAAGCCACATGGAAGGTTGTGCTAAGAGTATCGTGAATTAACCTTTATTCTACAAAAATCGCAAAGACAAGGCCTGAGCGAACAACAAAAATATCTACAGAGCTGTCAGGGCTGTAATCACTCACAAGCTGAGTCCAAATCTGAGCAGTTTCAAGACTGAGTCAAGACTGACACATAAAAGGGTGTCGAGTCAGTTACACAGAAAGAAGGACCCTCTAAATATTCTTTATAGAGTGAGTGTAAACTGTAATACACTGAGTTGCCAGGTCCATTGAGCTAAACCCAATGCAGTACCTTCATGAAGGTTACAATGTCCTGTATTTGTTGAAATTGTTCAAGAAAGGTGTTGATTCAGCTTTATGGTCAGTATGGCAGTATTACACAATACAATTCAAAGTACAGCCTCTAAAATGGTGGCTTTAGTTTTAGCTGGGTAGACCTAATAAACTGAGTGTAATCAATACAGAGCTGCAACGATTAGTCAATTAATCGATTAGTTGCCAACAATTACATTAATCAGCAACTATTTTGATAATCAATCGTTTTGAGTCATTTTTTAAGAGGAAAATTTCCAAATTCTCTGGTTCCAGCTTTTAAAATTGGAATATTTTCTGGTTTCTTTAGTCTTCTAAGAGAGTAAACTGAATATCTTTAGGTTGTGGACTGTTGGTCGGGACACAAAAAGACATTTGAGGACTTTGCCTTGGGTTTTGGGAAACTGATATTTTCACCATTTTATGGACAAAACAACTAATCAATTAATTAAGAAAATAATTGACAGATTAACCAATAATGAAAATAATCGTTAGTTGCGGCCCTAAATAAGTACTGTTTTTTGAATTTAGAAAAGTTAGAAATGTCATAGAATCAGGAGACAATGACCACAATGAAAAAAAAAAAAACGATATTAGAACCAAAATATTTTTGAACAATTTTACAAACCATGAAAGTTTCTTCCCACACATTTATGCATAAAACTACAGGTCTAAGCTTAAGATGCTGGGTTGTTACAGGACACACTATGGAAAGTAAATACACCTGCACTTGTAAATGACAGAAAAAGAATTTTGCATCTCTATAGGGCACCTCTACAGTGTGTTATGAGAGCAGCCATCCATGGTGGGCAGGAATTTTTAACTAAGATAAAAATTGAAAAGTTGACAACTCAGTCAAGACCAAATACCAGTGGCTGGGACTGTCAAACACTAATAAGTCTGAGACAGGTCCAAGATAATAGAGAAACTGTCTTGAGACTTGAGACTGATGCTGGACTCAGGTACTACAGCCATGACAGCTGCACTTTAGTCAGCCTAACTAAAAAGAAATAAACCCATAAAAATATAACACTGTAAATATAAACCAATAGAGTAATAATTATCAATAAACAAAGCATCTGATTATTTTGTGACAGCAAACAAACGGGGGACAGGATGTTGTAATTTTGTGTTCTTAAAACTGGAATTTGAACATGGAGTTCAGTGAACTGTGACATCACAACAGTCTAGAAACTGCATTTACACTTATAGTGAGCATCTGGTTGCATTTACCTCAGTATTCTAGTGAAACATCAGTCATATCAATAGCATCTTGACCTTCCTGCACCTATTCATGCTGTATCTTTTTCTTAGTAAATCTGGGCCTGTGTGTGTACAGGGTTCTCACATGGTGAGGACAGTGGAAAAGACATGATTTTTTGTTGTCAGCACATCAAAGATAACCTGGTTATGTAATATATTGTATATCAATGTGTTATTTCCCAGAGCACACGTTACAACAGTGAAGGCTGAAAGCAATTTCTGAAACAAGGAAAAGGATCTCAAATAGATAAACCACTTTGTTTTTACTTAAGCAAGCTGAGCACAGAAGAACTGCTGAAAATGACATACAAGGTTTACTGACTTTCAGTGAGAAATTAGTGAAGTAAATGTAAAATCATATCAAGTATGATCCTGGTAAGTTTGCAGATCTCAAGAGTACCATCACTGCCCCGCAGAAACCTTGTTACCCCAGTCGTCGTGGTAACTGGCAGCTAGCATTGGACCCATCATGTAAAAAACGAAAATCTGTTTCATGGACCTGAGACTAAGCCAAACCATTAAAAACCATTTTGAAATAATAGTAAAATCAACCAGGTTCTATCAGTTGCTTAGAGGTTCTCTAATTGAATTTTGCAGAACAATTACAGTATGCAAGTACTGGTGTGCACTGTGAATAGTGACTCAAAGTTTCACAACACCAAATCAAAAACAAGTAACTGCAGAAAGTGTGACTGGCATTTACATGGAAAAGCTACATTACCACGTATTCTGGAGAATGTGTTTGTTGTTCTGTCTTGGTAGAAATATTGAAATATAAAAAGCAATACAGCCTTCGCCGGGAAATCAAACACAGAAACTAAATGTGCTTCTTATCTTAACATTGACTCTCCATATAAGGCATGAGTTTGTTTTGTTATAAACATTTTTTTGGTCTTTGCACTTGGTTATCTAAAAAGCAATGTGCACTTGTTCACACCTTGGGTTAGATGGAGCATTATTTACAGCGCTAGATCCACAGACCTTTTTGTCACCACATCAGAAGATTTCTTTATGATTTTCAGCTCAAAAACTTAACTCAACATTTAAGATATTTTGCCATTCAATTTGCAGATGTGTTCACCGTCTTTTGGTATAGACACACCACCAAGGACAGAACATCACTAACAGGCTTCTCACTCAGATGTTAAGCATAGATACTTACAAGTTTTCAAATGCCAGATAAAATGGAAGGCAGGGATTAAAAAGAAATATTCAAAGACAGTAACAGGGTCCAGGATTATCAAATTTTAAACTGTTAAGCATAACATAACAACTCATTCAGCACATATATAATATTATCCAATTTTTCCCTCCCCAGAGATTGTTCTGTAGCCAAAGAAAATAGGGTTAGAAAAGGGGGAATCCTCTTCCATTAACTAATTTTTGAAGACCCCTTAAGAGTTCCACTTTACATATCAAAATGGCCTTTATCTTTGCAAGGCAGAGGTCTTAGGTATACGTAATGACATCGGCTCTCTGAGGTTCAAAATCACAAAGACGTCGGTGTAAGAGAGTCTCTTAGCTTCATCCAGTTGTACAGTTTGCCAAAGCAGGGCTGTAATAACAAAAGTTAGCCTCCAGTTGAGTACAATAGAGCTCCTGAAAGAGAGTCTCAGAATCTACTGTTCTCTCACAAGTCTTCAACATGACTCTGCTGTTAGCCAAAGGGCTCTGATAGCAACAATCAGCTGCTCATGATAAAAATTTGACACTGGAACACCACCCAAGAGTGACCATACGACTACCCCAGCAGTCAGGTTTCAGAGTTGGATGTTTTATTAATCCAGACAATTTAGGTCCAAGACTCCAACTGATTAGGACCCGCCCGCTGAGTCTAAGGTTGTCCCTGAAGCAGCTTTCTGTGTGTGGTATCACTCTTGAACTAGACTAAGCTAGCTAGCTGCACAGCTGGGCCAGCTCAGGTTCAGGAGAGGCATTGGGAAGCTTGGAGTTGAAGATCTGCAGAGAGTCCTTGATGCGTGCCACCTCAGCGGCCGACAGCTTGAGCCGATGGCGTAGCAGGCAAGAAAACAGGTCCAGTGGCTGCGGTGCTGGTGGAGACAGCCTGTTAATGCGATCCCTCATCTCCAACAACATCAGAAAGGCAGCATCCTGCGTACCCTGTGTGTAAGGGTAGTCCAGCTGGAGAATCAGATCCTTGATGCCTTCAGGGTCAAAGTGCATGCTGTATCCAAACACTTTCAGCGTGTTGATCTTCATATACCCCAGGTTGGACGTCTGGTCATCCAGGTCTAATGGTTCATAGAAGAGTGTTTCATTCACTGTTGGATCATCTGTGACAATGCGGCTTCGCAGGTAGATGTGCACTGTTTCAAAGAAGGACTTCCATTTGTTGCCCAGAGACAATGTCCAGTTGTAACACTGTGCCGTGACGACGGCGTCCAGTCGAGTTCTCTCCCAGTCAGGGAAGTCAGGCTGGTTCACTGGCATGAACCAGCTTTCTGAGTGACTTCCACCAAAAGGATTGACATAAATGGCAGGCACGGGTTCCAGTGTTGAATTCTTAGTCGAGCATATCTGGAAAGAAATGCCCATCAGCATGTGGATGAGATTGGACTTATTTTTGTTACTCTTGAGTGTCAGCAGCATCCTCTTCCTCCAAGCAGGATTGAACCAACTTCCCAGGCGGACGTCATTGCTGATGTAGATGGCGTGGACTTCTATTCTGCTGTCCAGTCGCTGAAGCAGGTACTTCACCTGCAGAGGGATTAAAAGACTGTGAGATCACTGACTGTCATTACTGAAAGACTCACATGTCAAAAAAGAATAGTGATGAAAAATCTCTCCAGTACAGCTGTTGAGACTGCTGAGCACACTTTGTGCAGAAATTGGTTTTGTCAAGTCTAAATGATGATCCACTGAAGCGGGTAAAATCTGCCTACACAAAGCAGAGTTGGCAGCTTGGTGCGAAAACTAATAACTATATTTGATTTACAAATCTTATCTATAACATTTCTTCAATGCAAAGTAAAGGATTGAAATGACTGTTAATGTGGATATTTTTGAAGAGTGAAGGCTATAAATGTGTAGCTACAGACTTTTTTTTTAATATATATTGCCTTTTCCTTTTCTTCATTTTGTTTCATACATGGCCAATCATCATTCTTATTACAGTACATACTGTACAACACAAATATATATTCAGTGGGTTAAACTTAAAAGCTACATGACTTACTGCCATGATGATTTTCTGGTCAACTTTTTTTGGTCAATTTAAAAGTTTTGTTATTGCATTTGTTTTGTAATTATCTGTATTTGTTATAATGTGTGTTCTCTGCAGTAAGAGTGTTTTGTTTTTGGTTGACAAATTGTAAGGACCCAATGTGTGGGATTTTAAATTTTCTACTTTGGTTTGTGGCATTCCTCATGGTAGTATCAAAAACACTTATGTCATCAGCAACTTTTCAGTTGAAAATTGCTATAAACACACAAGTAATCTATACATTTTGTCTTTAATGGCCCTTAAAGCCTATTTTCTAAATCAGCTTCTTACTCTGAGCAATGGTGACCTACATGAACATAAAAGTTTCTGCAAAACTC
Source organism: Thunnus thynnus (assembly GCF_963924715.1). Taxonomy (NCBI): domain Eukaryota; kingdom Metazoa; phylum Chordata; class Actinopteri; order Scombriformes; family Scombridae; genus Thunnus; species Thunnus thynnus. Next base: position 5,278,616 of record NC_089528.1, read on the forward strand.
AGCTCTTCTCAGTGGTTTGAAGTGGGGGGTCTCAGTTGTAAAAAGGTGATGTCACATATTTCCATGCACCAATCAGAATTTAGCAATATTTGAATCAGAATCTGATGATATTCATATTACCATATTTCATTTTTGTTTGTCAGAGACTGTAACATTTTTCCAGCACTGCAGCCATGTAGGACTAGTTTGTCATTGTGTGGTGTATTTTGCTGTGCTGTATTGGTTATTGTTGGGGGTAGGCACAAAAAGTCCAGTAGCAATGTGATTTTTGAATTTTGATCTTTGTCATGATATTGAGTGTAATCAGAGGTATCAGAGATTTGAGAACTAGGGGAATACATATATGAGAAGCTCTCCAAACCTCAGCGTCAGGCATGTCCAGGTCTAAGTTCAGATAATGGTCCAGGGATGCAGCGATGCTCGGCCGGCAGGAACCAAGATGAAGGAGGTTGCCATGATGACAGGCTCCGCAGCGGGTTGCGTTGTCACTGGCACAGGAGGAGCAGGAGGTGGAGGAGGTGCCCACAATGCAGGGAATGACTCCCTGGCAGGTAGGCTGCTCGACGGGGCAGCTACAGCTCTTCACCTCCTCAGAGAAAGTACCCAGCATGCCATGCTCATTGCAGTAGAGTAGCGACTGGGCCCTGTTCAACCAAAACCCAACGGCCCTGCAGAGGAGAAAGAGAAACATACTTTTGCAGTTTTCTACACAGTACACCATATTTGAACACAGAAAACAGGGAAGATAACTGTTTACAGAGTAATTCAGCACTTCATCACTGCCATTTTTGGTTGAATCGTTCAAGCCTGTCTCACCTCTGACCACACTCAGCATCACTGATGGATGTGATTATATGTGGTCAGAAGTGTGCTCTGTTGCACCTGTAACCACACCCAACAGTGATGTCACTGTGTCCTGGAGTACACCTGTACATCACTGCAGCAAGGTGAGAAGTTAAACCACTGGAGGTCAGCAAAAACAAGATTTTCAGGGGATGTTGAGTTGTTGTTTAATTGTTGTACCCAGGGACTTGTTCCTCTTCATGTTACTTCAACAACTACTAGAAGAATAAGCTTAAATATATAGAGAACACTCATATTATTATACAAAAAATACACAATACCTTGAGAATAAAGTCGTAATTTTGCGTGAAAAATTGTAATATTTAATATAATATGAGAAAAAGACTCATAATATTTTAGAAATAAAGTCATACAAGAAAAAGGTTGCTTTGAGAACAAAATGATGTATGCGTGGATTAGGTTGGTTAGGTGACACGTGCATTTTTTAATTGTCCTGACAGTCCATAATGCATTATCTACTATTTTTTTTATTTGCAGGAGACCGCAGAGTCCCTTTCCTGAGGCCGTTACAGAGTTCTCATCTATGTCTCCAGTCTGTCACCTGCACATCCCCTCTAGCGTGGCTCTTCCACAGATGCCCGGCACAGTGACCAGGAGCTAGAGTCTTCACACGGAGGGGGCAGAGCATTCTCAAGGGGCCCTTCTGATAAAGTCATTTTAAAATTCACAGCTGTAAAATAGCTGATATATCCTATCCTATCCAAAAACACAAATTGTCATTTATTGAGCCAAGCAAGCCTCTGTCTAAGAAAACATACAGTGAAGCCACTTTGTCTACAACAAGACAAGCTTGTTATGAAGAACAAAAAAGAAAACAGGTTGTCAGTCGCAGTTCAAATGTTTCAGCACTGAGGACAGCATGAGGCACTCTATGTGCATTGATTGATGAACAGTTCAGTACAATCGCTGACAGACAGTGACAGGCCAGGTGCTCTGTCTCAGTTCCATGTCGTCCTTACATCATTAGTGATATGAACTACCATGGAGAATCAATAGAAAAAGTTAAGAGAAATTCCTGCTGAGCTGCCCAGTTGGGTTCCGCGCTACATCCTTAGCAGGGCTCCTACTCAGCGTGGGCCCTGTGGCGGTCGACCCCTCTGTCCCTGTGGCCGCTCCACTTATGACTGTGACTAAGCTCTCTCTGAAGTATGCACCTACATGTAGCTCTGTAGTGCGAACAGATGCAAGCCTGGACGTGATGTCTGGACTTTGGCTCTGTATCCTTCCACCAACATTTGGTTTCAGTTGGGTGTTGTGTTGCTATTAGCTACCCCGACAGGCAGAGTTCCATGCAGCAGAGGACTGCACAGGACAAATGACTGTAGGAGGCGCAGCCTCATGGCTACATAGTGAGTGACAACATAGTGTCCAAGGGTTACATCACATCACACCAGAAGGTGGCCAGTACAGTCCCCTGCTTTTTACCAGAGGTACCACTTTGGGACTTATTTACCCACACGTTGGAAATGTACAAAATATTTATTCATTTGTTATTGTGAAAAGAGAAACAAATAGCAATCGATTTTATGGAAAAAATACATGGTAGATTTAAGTATATGTGCTTCACAAAAACAGGAATTACAAAACGAGAAGGTTTATGAAGAGAACTGTTATTGATCAGTATTAAGTTACTTTGACTTTAAAAGCGAACATATTACATCAGTTGTAGTTAACTAAAACTGATAGCAGTAGCAGTGTTAATTTCAATTTCTCTTTCTGCGTCCTCTCATTGTGCTTCCCCATGTATGATATCCCCTCACAAGTTACACAGAGCTGCACAGATTCTCAGTATTTTATCCATCTTGGGGGTGAGTCTCTAAAAGTGTTTTGATGTGTTTCAGTCTGCAAATCATGCGTTCCGTGCGTATTCTCACATTGCTGATCATTCTGGTGCATGTGGTGTCCTCTCCTCCTGAAAGCTGAAAGCCCCTTTTTGTGAAGGCAGGGATGGTCAACTTTACCCTCCTCTCACTAAGTACATCTCTGATCACCTCATCACCTGGACGGAGATACTCCAGGAACTGTGAGTCAGAGGTGATGAACTTGTCGCTACTCCTTCCTCCAAATGCTGGTGAACATTATCAAGCCACAAGGTGCAATGGCAACCATGAACTGAACTGTGTTCTGCCCATAGAAATGGCTGTAGGATTCTCCCCTGGAGTCAAGGTTTCGGGGCTTCTGCAGGCTGGTTTCCGAACAATTGTTCATATAGTTTGTGTCAGTTCTTTGAAACATTGGGGCATTGTTTCAACTAATGTCTCCTTGGGCAGCCATGGGATGTAGCTTCTTATGTGATTCTCCATTAGGTCAATCCAGTATGCTAATATTCTGCATACACTGCTTTGACAAACACTGAACTTCTCTGCCAGGTATTCCTGGACCAAGTTGAGCTTGAGCTTCATCAGTGTCATCAGAAGCTGATCAATGGGGTTGAGCTGAAAGCTGCCACTGTACAAAGGCAAAAGGTTCTGGGCCAACAAGTGACAAGATGACATAGTGTATCTGTGCGCAGCCAGCCTTTGTAAAGGGGTTTCTTGCAACACTGTGTCTCTTTGTCACATGTGGTGGACCTAAGTGGCATTAGGCAGTAATTGTGATTGCTCGTTGTGGAATCTTCTCACGGGGTCTGCGCATCTTTTAATTTCGGTTCCAGCATTAATAGGTGTGATGTGGCTGGCTGTACAACATCATCTGTGATGAAGTACAAAAAATACATGCTTAAAGTTGTCATTTACTCAATGTTGTAGGTTAGTCAAAATTCAAGACTTAAGACACATAAAAACATACAAATCATGTCAGCCCATTTGGTACAATAATAATGATAGTGCATTATCGTCACCATCATTTTAACTACTGAATCATGCATGGACTGTGGTGCACTTGCACATTGATTCATATATTCATTCATATTCGTTTATGTTCATTTTACACTATTTATTGATAGAACTCTATGTGGTTTCTTGACGGCTACCTCGTAGCCCAGGAACTTTTCAGGAAAAGGGTGTTGGTCTGTTGGTTTCCCATCGACAAGGTGACATGAACAAACATATAGCCTTTTTGGTGGATTTTTCAAGTTTACAGCTTTTAGCCTAAGCCTCAACTGTTCTTGGTCCCTCAGTGGTGGATGCAAATCCTACGGGGCTCCAAAGCATTGTGACAGGGTCAGAGGACGATGTTCAAAACACTCCTGATTTTAAAACTCTTTTCTCATCCTCCAGTTGTTATGGCATCCTTTCACAGAGCAAGCTGTGCTACCCATGGTTAAACTTGCAGTGTGGAACTTTTGTCTACCCCTTCTGGCAGTGAGAATAATTACAAAAACACTGTCAATGTGCTTTGTATGCCAACCAGCTGGTTTCACACAGCCGGTTTGTCTCATACAGCTCCGAAAATGTTGCAGCAAATTTCCAAACAGGCGTTATTTGGGTAAACTGACCACATATTGGGAATCGAAATGGTTGCTTTCTCACCTGAAAAAATAGTAAGACTTAATAACAGCTCTTTTTAAAAGCTTAAAAACATCTTTTTGGCAAGTAAAAGGTGATAAAGCTGACGATGCTAAACAAAGTAATTATACTCCACTCTAAAATGGAAGTAAGATTACAAAAAGATGCAATGTTGACATGGCAAATGAATTATTTATATACCAGACACCAAAAGGCACCCTTCAGTGATACTGACCCACGCAACAGCTCACATTCCACATGTGTCACCAGGAGCTGAAGCATATTTTTAGGCTTCATGTCTGTTTTCCTCAGTTTTAAGCACAGAACGACAGTTCTGCTAAAAATGCTGCTCACATGACACTCCCTGTGTAGACACAGCATGAGTCCACATCTTCCAACTCTTCATACAGTCAACTTTACCAACACACTGCTGGGCACAGCATTTCATTTTACACACAAAAGCAAATCTTTCCAGCAGACACTAACGCTTGATTGCCATTGACAAAAAACAATTCATTTGTCAATCAGAACACACAGACATAAAAAATAACACACACACTACATGATGCATTTTTTTACGGCAGTCTTTGAACTAGTAAATCACTTTGTGATATGTTTTTTTTTTTTTACGTGTATATGTTGTATTTTTATTGTTGATAGCATAAGAAATGTGTATATTGTGTAAATAAACCTTTCATTCCATAATACTGCAAGATTTATACCTCTATAGAATGCACTGCAGTGTCTTCTAGAGGAGAGGTTTCAATGAGCTTGATTTTTTTTTTGCAATTTCTCTTGTTTTTTGGTGTGGGTTGGTTGAATATAGACGTAAATTATGTGGTTATGATTTGGCAGATGGCTGTCCTTGTGGATACATGTTAGTTTTTTAACATAAACTGAAGAGCTTTTAAGTTAGGTTAAGTTTAACTTTAAGTAACAGCTGCAAAATGTATTTGAATGAGAAAAGTATTCCGGAAATGTGTTATCTGTGTGAAGAGTTTTGAAGATGCATAGTCAATAATGAACTATTGCATGCATTCAATTGTACAAACCTGTAATGTTTCTGCTTTGTTGTGTTTTCCAAAATGTTGTTTAAAAAAAAAGCTAAATGAGAATGATAAAAATGCATGAAAAACTCATGTGAGTTTGATGCCTCCATGTTTCTAGCCCTGTGTGAGAATGAAAACTAGCTGGAACATGTGATTGAAGATCTCGTCAAAGAACTGTAAAAGTTTAACTCCATTCCAAAGGAAAACACAGAGCTGAAGAATTGGTCCTGCAATGTAGTTATCAGCATGCAGTTAAAAAAGGTACTGTAAGGTACTTACGGAGTCGAGAGGAATCTGAAGTTAAAGGACAGGGTTGGTGATTTTTCTTACTGTCAACAAATCTCATGTGCAGAGCCAACCAACAATTACATCATCCTGCTTACAAGTATCGTGTGTATGTCCAAAATCTGATATATCTTCTGTGCTGTGGAGCTCCTATAATTGCATTTCCATCCCCTACTTACATCCATGTCACCCAGTGCAGCAGTGAGGCTCATTGACTAGTTGGATGGATGGAAACTAGTCACTGAGCCTCACTGCTGCACTGGGTGACATGGATGCGTAGTGGATGAAAATGCACATTAACTTGTATTTTCTTTTATCGATTTTCTGATCTTATCAGTTTTCTTCTCTATTGTAAAGTGTTACTGTTATTTTTTGGTTGGTGTGGGATAACGCCCTTCCACCATTTTACCTTCCCTTTGCTCCATCTATTCTTTCATCCATCCTTCAACCTAAAGAGTTGAGCAAATCTTTTCTTTTAAAATATTCTCAGAGGCAGTTAAAAAATAAAGATTAAGGAGGTGTTAAGTAAATCTTTATTCAACATCTTGATTAAAAGTCTTAAACACTGCTGTTTACTCAGTATGCATCCCATTTTCTATAGGTGAAAATCTAATTCATCGCCTGCTCTCTAATATTTATAAATGAGATTATTTATCAATGGCAAATTGACTTTCCTTTTTTTGTAGAGGGCTGGATGTTTGGTTTGACTGCAGTAGAGATGAAAATGCAGACATACATAAATTACCATCCACTTTGGTGCAGTAACAGTAAAGTTCAGACTGAAAATTGGCTCTGCAGAGATTCTATCCCCAGGCTAAGTTCAGCAAATCACACACAGCATTGCCCAAATGCTCTAGCAATTCCCTTCCCTTAGGCCTGTGTAAATTGACAAAAATGAATGATGATAAAACAAATGAATTTGTGCAGAAGAAAATAGGGAGCTTTTGCAGCTGAGCAGCTCTTGATAGCTTGATGTTGCTGAATTGGGTTAAGACTCTGAGTGACAGGGCTGGGACAGAAAAGAGAGAGAGAGAGAGCAAGGAGAGACAAAGGTGACTGAGGGAGAGAAATAAAGACAGAGTGCAAGGAAGGGGAGATGGAGTGATGGGTGGAGGAAAAGGACTGTCAGGGAAATTAAAGTCCTGTGTAAACAAGTGCCGAGCTGTCAGCACAGGAGAGAACTTGATTACAGCATGCCACAGTACCACATACCTCGCCCTGCAAAGGCCCCCACAACTGGTAACTACACCCTTCATCTTTCTCACACTTTCTTTCTATCTTAGTCTTCACCCTGTCATCACATCTCTCTTCCTGTCTTCCATATTCTTTTACAATCCCTCCCTCCTCATTTCTCCTGCACTTGCTCTCTCTGGCTGTTTCTTACTCAGCTTCCCTGCCTCGCCTGACGCCTGCTTTCCACAGGCCTGTCTTCATTTTTCCCTTTGACACGGCAATGAAACTGCCATGCAATGACAGCTCAGTGGAGCTTATGAGGGTATTTTGCTCAGGAATCAAGTACAGGTGTAGAGTTCATGTAGTAAAAGTGAGTCAGTTAGCCTGCCCAATTATTAGTAGATGGTAGTTTCATCATCAGTGATACTCTGTTCATTGCGTGTTCAGCTGCAGTGGCAGTGAGTGCAGATATGTTTCCAGACACCTGTTTTTATGTTATGTAGTTTTCTATTTGTGTTCACGTTGAAATCCTTAAGATTTCAGTCCTGGTTCATGTAGCGTCACCCATGATAACCATGGTGTAATACTGCAGGTGCCAGATTCCATAGTCAGCAAACATTTCTTGAGCAGCTACCTTGTGAGAAATAAAACAATGGGAGTATCTGATTACAGCACAGCCAAACAGACTTGTGTTGTTTTAATATAGAAGTCAGTCAATAATCAACCTATCAGGCTTAGAGCAGCTGCCATCCGATTTCATGCTGTGCATTGGGAAAGTAAGACACAGTGAAGTTTGTTACCTTGCTGGGGAGTTGGAGTTGTTATGCAACTCCCTGCAACATTTAAAACTGATTAGCTGTCAAAAAATGCACAAATTGATCCGTTTTGTAGATGCATCTTTTATGAGCGTTCACGTCAGCGCTTATTCTGCTGACAAAATACATTACCTTTCCTATGGCTTCTTCACAATAAAAGCCACTCTGTTTCTCCAGTAGGAAACTTCATATAAAGCAGCAGCAGGAAATGTTCTCTTTACATTAGTGGTAACTTAATGCAGCTTTGGCACAGTGTAAAGTGAGCAACATTTATATCAGTGAGATGAAGTGACATGCATGCTTCATTTTCTGTGAGTCCATCAAATGTGTGAAGGCAATTTGAGTCTGGAATGGCAGACTCTGCCTCTAACAATGAAAACTACTATATAAAGGTAATTACTGAATGGAAATATTTTGAATGGCTATTGTGGATAAAATGCAATGATAAAATGCGAACAATTCCTTTAATGAAAAAACTGAAACAATGACATTTTTGCTTTGGAATGAGGAGAAACCTCACTTTTCTCTGTGACTACTGGTCTGCATTGAGTATCACTATGTGTTCTGTATCAGCTGACATAAAAACAGCTTAAACAAATCCCTAATATTAAATTAACAGGGACACCACAGAATACATCAGATACTAATTCATTCAAGAAGAAACACAACTGGCAGGTTAGGTGGGAAGCAATGAAATGTCATCATGTGTCAGATATACTGGTGCTCGATAGATCATGTAATCTTGTCACAAGTTAAATATATCTGCATATGTTACAGTTTGTATGGTCATTCAGATGGTAGTGTTTCTTTCCCCCATCAGACTTATGTTTCCTCCAATTGCAGTACATTGTTGTCATCATGGATAGAGCCAATGATTAGAGCTCCAAAAATCTAAATCAAGTTGTAATACGCTGTTTTCCTTAAAGTCTGATTTTAAATGAAACATAACTTATCACTGCAATCACTGCACCAGTCAACTTGGGAATGTAAAATGCATCACCTCCTGTGCGTTGCTGGAAAATTTGTAAGGAAAATCTAATAGTAGAAACTAGATCTTGTAGGCTGTGAAAAAATGTAAAAGCTCTCAGTAACTGTAAGATTCAATTTGGATGCAGGTGTCGCTAGGCCACATTTATGGGACACTGTGTAGCACACTAATGTTGCTACTACTTTCCCATAATGCCCAACAGTATTGCACACTAATGTATATTTACTACTGTACAATCTGTTGACAGCAGAGACAGCCCAAAGCAAAACAGCTTAAATCCCAAATATGCTAGCAAATCTTCAAATACATATTTTCAATCAGAATCTACTAAAATGGAATTGTGCAACCCACTGCCATGTTTCCCACCTTCCCATGTGTACTTTTGGGGTGGGGGCAGGGGTTGCTAAATTCAAAGCTGAGCTCCTTCCAGACAGATAGCTCTGGATTTTCCCAATGTGGCCCACTTGAGGCAGGCTGTTAGAGAGCCTACAGCTGTAATGAATGAGCACAAACCTGCCGCCAAAACTCCCAGTAATGACAAATTATGCTTTCTTCATTGTGTTTGTTCTATGCCAGTGTATCCCAGTGGGCTACCTTTCTCGGGGCAGACTGATGTGAGGTTGCTTGGGGCAGCGTTTGCTCAGGGTGAACAATTTCCTGACGATCTTTTGGGCTTTGCCCAGGACCAGGGCAGTGCTGGACTCCAACTGGGCGTAGCGCTTCTGGAGGGACAAGTCAGTTGACCAGAACTTGGCAATCATGGACACATTCAAGAACCGGTCAGTGGGCAAGCGCTTCAGGAAGGCTTTGAATTCATCTGCAGGGAGTTCAACAGAGGCAGAGAAGGGGATAGAAGTGGAGAAAGGTTGGGGGTAGAAAGAGAAAATAGAACACAATTAGGTGCATGCCAAAGTAATTTATACATTCACAATACCTTTTTTAGCTCTGCAGACCTATTCACCACAGTCTATTTCACCAGTAGTGGCATGCATAGATGATGACTGAGGAGCCAGGGGGGTTTTGTGTGTCATTAGAATACAAAAAAGGCTTTTATGTTCCAATGAATTGCCATTACAAAGCAAACACTCGTGCTTCACTCTGCAGTTATATTAATTCACCTCACCATAAGATGCTCATAGTATTCACAATAGCATCATTTGCAACATTGTCATTTAGAAAGACTTTTATTTAGCAATTGACAGCATGGTGTTACGTTCCGATGGGCGTTTTCATTTACGCCATAATTCTTTCTTTAAAAGCCCAAACAAGTTAGGTGACAATCCATAATCACAAGCTGAATAGTCCAATAAAAGCATGTAGTAAAACAGTGAGAGGCTCTCCCTGTCTCTGTTGTGTTCCCTTTTAAATGCAAGTGTACATGAGACAGTAGTGGATGTAATCCACAATAAATTCTGCAGCTACTGCAGCAAGTTTTTGTCAAAACCAAAAGCAAAAAGCAAAGATGATGGTAAATAAATTAAGGTTTTTGGACAACCATCAATGGGTTAATAAAGGCAATTAAAGCATCTGAATCAATGTGATTTGAAAGAATTATACATGTAATGTCAGTGAGAATGGATCTAAAATGTGGTAAATATAATAGATTAAAAAAAAACAGAAAACAAAACAAACATAAAACAGTTGAGAGCATCTTGTTTATGCAGTTTGTTGTCCTGTATTTCTGGTTGAAACACAATAAACAAAGAGAAAAGGGCACTTTGTGATGGTTTAAACATGTACGAGGTTTGTACAAGGCTATACTCTTTTCCAGAAATGAGAAATGAAGAAGTTTTAAATTCTTTGGCATTTCATACGGATGAATTGGTTGGGCAATATATCAGCCAACATTAGCTTATCACATATATATTGATATATACTGTACAGTATCTGCTGATATCTAACAAGAAATTGCAGTACAGAAATGGCAGATAGATGTTTGAGTTCATTTAGAAAGAGAGTCACCATTACATTGTTCATTCTGAACCATGTGAGTGGTGTGGCTCTAGGGAAGGCTGTCAGTATGTCACTTGGCCTTTGGTCAACCTAATGTTCTTTGATTCCTGACTTTTCCCAATATTAACAATGTCTAGATCAGTGGTTCCCAAACTTTTCAAAGGAAATTTTTTTGTCATGGCATCCTGAGACATCCAACCCCCAATATAACTTGCATAACCTGTTGGCTATGTACACAGAAATGTTTTAACAATTTCATATTATAATATAATAGATATAATGTTATATTATATTATTTTGTATTAGGCTATATTATATCAATATGATGTTGAATAATATAGGCTCATTCTCAGTCACTCAGTATAAAAGCCAACGAGTGCTGCGCAGACTTACAGATGATTAATTTTGCTCGAAATAATCAATGAAATACATTAATATGATAAATGTATTTCTTCAATTAAAATGGGCTTATATTTAAGATGTAGGCCTACAAAGAAAAACAAACAAACAAAACCCCAAAAAGGCTGCAGGCATTTTAATGGGATATGTGAGCTGCTGTTGATGTGAAGAGAGAACAACCTGCAGGTCTGATTCCACTGACAGGAAGTTTCTTGTCTTGTTTTCATGTATATCAATGATGAGAGAGCCACATCACACAAATATGAGTTTGGGAACGTGTAACACCACAGTAAATATACACTGGTGGATATCTGTCTTTCACAAGCAGCCAAAACCTGTCAGTTAAGCCGTTAGCTGAGTAGTTTTATCGGTCGGCTCAGATTCAGTCGTCTCTGTGTTGAGAGCTAAGATGTTCCAGCGTTTCTTTGAGCTCTGTTTACCGTCTCAGATCTTTCCATCTCCGCTCTGATGCTCCCGAGCCAGAAAGTGTGTTGTGTTACTATGACAACCAGCAACAGTGAATTGTCATGTCAGCTTTGACTACATGCAAGTTTTTAATTCAGTGATTTTGATATTTATTGCTTTTTTATTCTGTTTTGCTATGTTTGAAAACATAACATAAAATGTAGTTAATGTAATTGTTTTAATGTGGTGAAACATTATTAAAACATTATTCTGTCTTCATGGCACCCAGTTTGGGAACCACTAGTCTAGATGGATTGGCACAAATTTTGCTCAGATGTTCAGGGTCCTTAGAGGATGAATCCTTCTGACGTTGGTGATCCCCTGACATTTTATCTATTGACATCATAAGGTCAAAATGTTTATTTGCCCAATACTTTATGACCAAATACCTTCAAATGTAATAACATTCCAATCAGCCAACTGTACTTTCTGTTACTTTACATGTTAAGCAAATGGACTATATTTTGAGGGGGGGGAAGTAAATATTTGAAGACTTATTCAAGAGTACATGACCTCATCATTTTCCTTTGGTGCATACTGTATTTTTATTGTACTATGAGAATGCTTGCTGCTGTTCGCTTCATTAACAGCGCGTAAGCTTTCACCACATGTGGAAACTTAGTGAAATTAAATGAGAAAATGTGACTTTATTTGCCTCGGCTAAGTTTTCCCTGTTGGGGGACCAGACACATAGACATCTATTGCCACAACTGAAATGAAGAGAGAAATTTAAATGATGCCATCAAGTCAAATGGTTATCATTTCAGAAGTGTGTGTGAGTATGTGCAGAATCTCCAACATAAAAAGATTGGGCATCATTGGAGTAAATTACACTGAGAATAAGTGTCGCCGCAGAGGACACAGCTTGTAGCCTGTGCTGGGTTTGCCAGGAGTATTGTGGTGTTAAGATCATTTTATATCCATTATGAACCAGTGGGCAAATATTATTCCAGTATGAAGCCTCTGGGAAACATGTACCTATTATTTCTTCTTCTCCCAAAGCCAACTAAGTGAGACCTTCTAGGGTTGTTCTGGGTCTGCTGGAGAATCATATTCCCATGTGCTGTTGTTGGCAGGGAGACAGCGAGGAAATCAGCAGCCAAGCTGACCTGAGCTGAGCCCGACTGACGAGACTCAAGCCTATTACAGTGCTCAGTGATCCCAGATGACACAGTGGTGTGTCTCTCTCTATCCTTCTCTTTGTGTATGTCTGCCTCTTTCCATCGTTGTGATCTTTCTCTTCTGGACGATGGAGTCGGGGTTGTCTCATTCTCTCTCTTGAGTATTCTGTCTCTGCACCTCACTGCTTGTTCCTTTCTCTCTGTTTCTGCATCTCTTGTTATAATCTCAACCCCCTTGTTTCTTTCTGTAGTCTCATTTTCTTTTCTTCTGCACTGACATGAGGCTAAATTAGAAGTGCAACATTAACTTTGGCATTACTGTGTTCGGTGGGTACATTCATCGGCTGGTCTGTTTTTAGTGCTTGTTTCATTTCACCCCTACTGAGCTTCACCAAACTATAATAGCTGCACTGAGCCGAGTGTGCAGAGTTAGTTAATTGAAGGACGAAACAGACTTGAATGCACAGGATACAAATGCTGCGATTTTGGAGGTCAAATTTTTCCAATGCATACCATGGAAAAGTCGCTACACTTTGCTCCACCAGCACGAGATGTGTTTCTTTTAAGCTTTTCTCAGAGACAAAATATGCTATAAGTGAAGAACTGTGCAAAAGTCAGGTAGATATAAACCACAGTAAAATCCTGCCTACAGGGATTATGTACAAAAGTGGAAGAATGCAAATGAGAAGCTGTTAAAGTTAATGCTGTTGCTAATGCTGGATGATAAATAAGGTATTTATAAGGAATGTATTTATGTTTCTCATTTCTAGAAAAATAACTGATTTAGAAAATGAGTCAAAACAATTGCTTTTAAATGATTAAATGGATATACATACCGGAATCTGAAACATACTGTAAGTTGTTAAATGATGTAAAACTACATAAATATATCTCTACATGTGCAGGGGTTGTGAATTTGCAGTGAATTGACATTGATGAGTTGGCTGAGTATTGTGGAGATGCTCTTCTTGAACTCCTGTAGTGTATGTAACACGTCTGTCATATCAGTAATGGATATAATCCACAAGAGATTCTGCAGCTCTTGTAGCAAATTTTTGTCAAAAGCAAAAGGAAGCAAAAACATGGATGAATGTAGTTTTTGTCCAACCATCATCTCTGCCACCTCTAACAACATGTCAATAAAAGCCATTAAGGTATCTCAATCAATGTGATTTGAAAGAATAATACATGCCATGGTAGTAAGAATGGATCTAAAATGTGGTAAATTCAACAGATTTTCAAGAAAACAAAACATAAAATTGTTATTTGATGATCTGTTGAAAACAAAAATGAATCCTCTGTCTTGCATCATCGTCAAAGGTATAATTTTAGAAATCATTTTAGACACCAGGATCAAATCCTAGTGGGAGTGTCTGGCTTTAGAGCACCTTCTGGTTACTATGTTAGGGGCTATAGCAAGTCAGTCACAACCATAGCTACATATAGCAATAACCATAGCCACAATCACAGGAAAAGCTACAGCTGAAGTCAAAGCCATTATGTAGTCATATAGCTACAGCACAGTCAGGTCAAATCAGGTCAAGTTTATTTATATGGTCAAAATAATTAAAAGCACAAATTTGTCTCAGGGTTAGGACTGTACAACATAGGACACCCAAAACCCTCAATAAATCCCACAAAAACCCAAACCCAGCCATAAGGGCTCCACTGCTAAAACTACAAAAAGGCATAGTTAATCATAGCAAAAGGCACGTTGTTACTCTGTGGTCACAGCAGGTGGCTGCGCTGCATTCAGTCATACTTCTACTCCTGCATCCAGCACCTGCACGAGTCATTTTAGGTGAATCCTTTGAGCATGGGTACACAGTTTGAATACTGCACAGGAAAGGCAGACCCTGCTATTAACAATGAACACTACCATACAGAGAGAGGCAATCACAGAATGCAAATACATTGAAAGTGTTGGTAAAGTATTCATTTTAATCTCAAGTACTTTCATTCTCAATGATTATTCCTTTTACTAAGACTATTTATGAAATCAGAAGCATCCTTCTTAAACACATGTCGTATATAGCTAACGCTGAACTTCCACCACTAATGATAGCATATCATCCTTAGTTAGGATGGAAATTAGATCTGTTCAGACAGGTGACCAAACACTATTAAATCCTCCTAAACTTTACATTTTATATTTAAAATCTATGTTGGATTCAAATAAAAAAAACTTTTCTACTGGTTTATAGAATAATATTCTGCATCCGCTTGTTCCAATCCTCCATTCTAGCTGTATGAGTATGGTAAAGCGAATCATTTAACCCAAAAAACACTTTTTTTAAAGCTATGCTTTTATATAAAATTGAATTCTTCTAGATGTGATGCAAAACAATTTACAGAGATTTTTCCAAAATGCTTATTTACATGATATCTTTGTAAACTTTGGTATTTTCACTAGATTTTAAAATTGTGCGTTAGAACAATGCTATGTAGCACAACACATTGAGTTTTGGTGATGAGTCAGACTTCAGAATCATTTCAAAGGTTAAATACAAACTTGATCACTAGCCAGTGGATCTGTATTAAGTTAAAACAACATAGAATATCCCTGTCCTTCCCTCTGTCCTACATCTCTCTCAGCCCTCTTTTTACTTTTCTCTCCATCACTGATTAACTTGCATGCAGTAGCACATACACATTCATCAACCCATGCACCTTCCACACTCACATAGTATTACTCCGTCTTAGCCTCTCTCTCTCTCTCTCTCTCCTGCCTCACACTGAGTAGTAATCATTAGCACCGCCATCACGCTGGAGGAATTTGTCTGTCTGTTTTCTTCCCTTTTCCTGACATTTATGACTCCACATCCCAAATTTATGGACAATTTGGCTCACTCAAAATCTATCAGATAAAGAGTCTGGGGGGTGGGAGTATTTTCCATAATGGGTGACCGCACGGCCCTGAAATCTCCATCTCTGGGTTGAGTTAGTGATTCATGACATCATCATGCAGAGACGACAGCTAAGTGACTGGCTGGCTGAGGCCTGTTCATTTAACTTCCTACAAGGACATGACATATTAAAAAATCAAAGCCCAAACTGCCAAACACAGTGTAGTGGATGATAGTGAAGTCAACTAAACTCAAGGGCTCTATTTTCCTGAAAGAAGTGCGAATGCACACAAAATCTCTGGGCACAAACACATACGGCGGTGCACCATGGAAGAGAGGCTAAAAACATTATTAGTGGGAGAAGTACAGAATCAAGAGATGGAGTCTGGGCGAGCTTCAGTAAGGACTAATCATCAGTTCCTCTCAACTGCTTTAAAAGCAGCAGGTGAAACAGGGGGAGAGGCTGAGGTCTTTGAGAGAAGGAAAAAAAGCTTCTTTCACCACCATAAGCACATGTAGCTCCAAATTGCAAATACATAACACCTCAAATATGAATGTACGTTCCCCCAAATATGCTGGTAATGGTAGAATGAACAAGCAGCTGACGTGTATTGGTGCTGCAGCTGCTGGCATTCAAGCGCTGCTGCTTATATTAGAGGAAACTATTAATTTGAGCTAATTAATACGTTTAAACTCTGCGTTTCTACTTTTCCTCTGCATATTTGAAAAGACTCATTTGCATTTGCAGGTGCGAGGCAGGTATGAGTTTCTGAACTGGCCCTTTTCCCACTTCAAAACTACTTTGTACTTTGTCTGTTATTGCCTGGTGTAGGAAGACTGAATAGATGGTTGCTTCAGTAGCGCTTACGCAGCACTGACGTCTGTGTGAATGCAGGGTTAATGTTGTTGTAATAGAGGTCACTCTACTATTAGGGTACAATGTAAATCTTTATATCCTTGGTGACCTGTCTGATGTTAATACTTAAGATTATGTTATCATATTATGCCAGTAATCATTTCATTAATTCTATAGGTCATAAACTGTATAAATCTTCATTTTCATTCATATATTCCCACTTTCATGCATTGCAAAGAGCTGTGCCTTGTTTTGATGCTGCGTATAATTAAAATATTCTGTCAAAAATATGCACATAAATCTGTTCGATCCCTTGCATATACACACGTCATGTCACAGTGTCTCCGTCACAGCTTGAATTAGAATTGATGAGTTCACAACCCATCAATTGTCATATATAGCGGTGAACGCTGGTGTCTGGAACATCTCCTTTCTCTTAAGATGCTTTTTTTTTTTTTTTTTCCCTGTGTAGCGCTGCTGTCTGTCAGTTACATCACAGTGAAGATCCTCTCATTAAATCCCACACGATTTCTCGCAACAACAACTTCAATAATCATCCTTTTTTTTCCTCTGTTGCCTTTAATTCAGTTGCAAACATGACAGACAATAAGGTTGGAGTTTGGATGTCTTCAGGCGAGTGCGGCGGCTCTTTTATTCTGCACTGACGCCGGCTGGGAGAGACGGAGCGGAAAACAGAGGGTCCAGAGCTGTCGAGTAAGCTGCTATCTCCATTACTTCAAAGTGTCTGTAACACATTAAAGGCGCCATCCATCATACGTCGCTGACACTGCTCACATAATAGTTAGCAGGGATGATTTTATGTGTGGCAGTCTCTATAGATCCTCTGTATTAAAAACTACACTTGAATTACTTTTTGAAGTAAGCTCGGTCACTGCTCAGCGGATTGATTGATCTCTCACGAGACTGGCTCAATACTTTAAAAAACACTTTACTTACCTCGAACATAAAACTTCAATGTAAATGTGAGAATTTTTTATGGTAATGAAAATACAGCATCGTAACACTCTCAGGAGGCTGCAGAAATCATCAGTTAAATGTGAAAAGCAGGGAAAAAACTCCTACAATCCTAAAGCTGTTAGTGTTGAGGTTGAGCTCTCCTGGACCCTATGGAGGCGTACAGCTTGCACTGAAAAGTGTAAATGTTACATGTATACAAAACTTAATGGCATTTAACTACTGCTAATCTGATGTCTATTTGACATATAAAGCTATAGAGAGCTCACAGCATCTACTACACATTTGTAATTGTGAGCCTGGCAGACAGGATCGGGTAGAGATGCACAAAGCGTAGAACACTAGTTATTTTCAGTCAGTAGTATGTGATTCATCATGATACACTCTAATTGTATTTGCTTCTTAATAAAATAAGCTTTTTGTTTTCAGATTAGACCATAATGCCATAAAGACTTGTAGTTTTCCAGACATATCTTCCATAATTAGTTGAAAATCCTTCAAGAGGACAAGATAGCTCTCTGTGCTTAACTTGAGCTGAACTCATGAATTTATAAGCAACTGCACACTGAACTATTTATTATTAACATAGTAATTATAGTTGCATTTATCTCTGTAGATAAAAGGGGAAGTTTTTTGTTGTTTTATCATGTATATCACAAAAATGAACATTTTGTCTGTGAGACTTCCACAGTTGGAGAAAAAAGAAAACTGTACTTCTGTGATATGAACTAAAAAATTATTAGTAATCATTTGTGTACCTCTGAAGTGTATTCTATAAAGCCACTAATTATAATTTTACTTCTTGTTTACTTTTTTGTTTATTTTGATGTATAATACATTATTACATTTATTTTTTCACAGTTGAAATCCCAGCAGCTACAGCATACAAGTATGTAGCCTCTCATGAGCGTTGCCTCAGAAACTGACCTGACTGACTTTTTTTCAGTCATAGATCAAGTGCTGACCTGAATTTGAGTGTCGTATTTTTAGAACATCAAGCAAATGGGAAATATGGTCAGTGCATTTACATTGGGAACATTAATGGAAGTTGATAGTTGATAAGTAGTGGGAGGAAAAGATCATGCTTTCCACAGTACAGCATATGCAGTAAATACGCCTAAATTACCTCTACAGCTGTACTTATGCATGTATTACATTGTATTTGCTTTATTTAGTCATCTGTTTTAATGCCATTTTACATTTTTACAGTTAGTAATACTGATTACTTGAAAAAAAGTTTAAATTATTACTTCTTATTCTTATTACTTCTTATTCCTGTGGCACAATAACAACCATTTGTAATTTCCGAGGAGAATGTTTTTCATGCTGTCGTCCATTTTTTGTCTACCACAACAGAATTTACATCCAAATGTTGTCTTTACATCCATCTGTTGTCTGTCTGCCAAGCTGCTGGTCTGCAAAGCCAATCACACTGCTGTCAGATAGATTCAAAGTGTATCCATTATCAATGCATGTCAGGAAAATGAAATGATTTTCTGTATTTGCTTTTCAATCATCGTCGTTTTTAATCTTTCAGCTTGGGGAGGATATCAAGTCAGTCCAAGTGAAAAGGCTGAAGTCCAAGAGAAGTCACAAGTCATTCTGTGTTAAAATAAAAGTCAAGTTTATCAAGCAATTTGTTTGATATTGTCAAATGAAATCTGAAGTCTTCAGACTCAACTGATTGGAATCCAAGTCATGTGACATGGATCCACAGTTAATTTGCTATTTTTAATCAATGTCCCCCCATATGTAGAATTAGAAGCTTTTTGACCTTGGCACCCCCTAGTGGTAGTGTAAGAAGACACACAGCAGCAAATGAATGAGAAGAAAACAAAATATACTGCACCAGTTGTTTTATTTTGGATGTGGATAGTTCTATTTTTCTATATACCGATAGGAGCTTTTAAGGATAAGGCTGGCAATATTCAATATTTTTGTTACTGTCAACAAATCCCATGAAAAGACCAAAACCAAAAAGGTGTCTCGATACTTCCGGGTTTTCCTACCTTGTCTGTGGCACTCAGTCCCAAGCCCATTTGTTCGTACTGACATCTTCGTATGTACATTTCAAAAAAATTATGATAATAGATTATAATGATTATAAACTTAGATTTTTTTGTAAAGTCAGTAAGTCCTGAAGCAACTGGACACTGTTGTTTCTAGGAAACATTACTCAAACAAGAGTAAATAATACATTTGTCTGGGACTATTTTCAGCTGTGGATTGATACACATGTGCTAATAAGTATTTATGGCAGCAGAATGGTGTATGTGGCGTTGATTAAAAAGTTTCAGTGCCCATGTTCATTGTAATTAATGAATATATCAGCCAGTGCAATGGTGTGGCCTATTGATGTGTAAATAGCTTTTAGAGAACAATGGAACTCAGAGGCATAAAAGAATAAGCTATACGGAATGTGTCTGTCTGCTTCAGTGAAAAGACTGCTTCCTGAGTAAAGAAAAGAGCTCTCTTATTACCAACCCTGGTTGATGTGTTGCGAAGTCAGTCCCCCTGATGAGTGGACACGGCACCATGTACTAACAGCTCTCATTCAAATTCTTCAACTGAATCACTAAGCTTTCAGTGGAATACAAATGCACCAAATGACAGAACAATTCCCCCCATGATGGGCATTGCTGCGGGGGAAGTCTGGCTTTCCAAGTTGAGGAATTGTAACTTTCTGCAACAAAAGCCCACAAAAGTCAACATACTTTGTACTAGCCCGGCATGAGCTGAATGAAACTGAAGTGTGCCTCTGTAATGCTTGACGTGCTATCACACACACACACAAATCGTAAAAAACGTATGTGACAGGTTTATACTTAACATCTTAAACACATCCCCTGGTGTTGCTTCTCAAACCTGTTGTCTAAGTGAGAAATGGGAATCATTTCTGCTCAGGAAACCAATATGTGCAAAGGCACAACACATTGGGGAAGTAATACTATCAGGGTGAGTGCTCATTGGACTCTTGTGGGTGATGGTAACATGAGAAAAATTGCTTCAGTGTTGTACCTTCAGCCTCTACCAAGTCATAAAGAAGATCAATCTCAACTAGAGGCACCATTTTCCCTCCCATTCAAGGTTGGTAAGGAGGCATAAAAGCCCTCCTCTGTGTCTTGATGTATAAGGCCGAGACACAGAACTATAAAAATACTTCAAGAGAGGAGGTGTGAAACCGAGAGGATGACACCAGCCAGTGTTACATCTTTGAGGGTGTGGAATACACTAACACACTGATTACACAAATTATATACACTTTAGTGTAAATGTTGTATATGCACCAGAGTTTCTCCCATACATACAGTCACACAAAAGCACCATTTACACTCAGTAAATCACACTCACACCCTTCCATAGAGCTAAGAAGTGTTATTATTCTGGCCCCTCTGCAATGTCACTAAGTTTATACCGCTGACACATTGAACACGAAGCTCGATAAAAGCACTCAGACAGTGCAGAAAAGAATAAATAGAGCCTGACAGCTTGCATATACAGTTCATCAAATATCTGCACTGACTGTAAGGCTTATTTCACAATCTCAACTTGATCATGCAAATCTATGTAGTGCCTTAGATAATTATTGTCAGTATCTGTGTGTGTTTGCTTGTGAACTGATTATGTAAGCGTCTGTACAACAGGGTTGAGAATGGTTCAGAATCAAAATTATTTTCAAACTTAAAAGTGCAGGGGAAGTACTTTTCAATTCAGCTTGTCGACTTCGGAAAACAAATTTTGGAGCTACTGCACTGTATCATGCAGTTTCTATCTGTGCAGTTAGTGAAACAAAGATAAATGATAACTGTAGCTGATCAGAATCAGAAGGTCGACATGAAATAGAGGTAAGCAGGGAGAAAATATTCAGTGTTCACAGACAGAAAATATAAAAATGTTGAATGGTATGATATATTACAATAATATATATAAGGAAATTGCTAAACAAAGAAATGAAAAGTGGCTGCACAGTTTCAAAATTCTGTTCTACACTAATTTATATTCCCTGGTCTTATTGGATTCTTTTCTTTCTCTGGCATGCACCAAAATATCTGTCTATTATCTGGGATGTTGAATTTAAATCAGATATTAAAGGACATGTGTCTGAAATGTTCTGGCCTTGTGCAGTATTCTATCGGAGCAGAGTCGCAAAAAGGGTCATCACTGTCCTCACAAGGAGATATTCACTGTCTGGGTCACCAAAACCATAAAAATTACAAGAGAATGAAACTCTAAAATGTCAAAACCCACTATACTTATTCAGTAACTTTGCAGAAATAAAGTATGTTTAAAATCAACATTTTATCCTCATCAATCATCATTTAAGTTGTTTTACAAACATTAAATTAAATTAATTCAGGAAACATTTAATTATTTACTGCTACTGTATTTACCGACTCCTACTCCACTTAAAATTGCAGACATTCTGTCACCTAAAGCTAAGAAATATCACATTAATTAAACCTATAGAATTCAAGGTTCACAGTGTTGGATCATAACAAGTGTTTTTTTACGAAAAAAGTATGTTGCCTGATTGACTTTCAATCATTCAGCTGACAAAAAAGCCTTACATCAGGTTCACTCCAAAACAAATGGTGCTGTGTCAAGAATCCCGCAGCCTACTTCCTGTCTGGATGAGTGAAATCACTACTCTTCCTCCTCACCATGGTACTGTAGTATCCTCCAGGTCAAATTTGGCTGCCCCTAGCTGAAACAAACACCTTAGGAGGTCACTGTGCCTTTAGCATAGCTGTTTGAAGATGAACTACTTGCCCGGGTCCTGCAGAGAGATCAGAAATGGATAATGGATTTAGGCGAACACAAGAGGGGGGGGTCTGTTGTTTATATCTAGCAAGCTATTTTCAAGCTGTTTCTACCTGAGGGGAGAGCCTCTCACTCATTTTTCTTTTTTCCTGCTCTTAAACTGTGCGGGGCCAACAGAACACATGTGATCTCTTCAGTAATGTTCTGCTCCACATTTGTATGGTTACACACACATGCGAGATGTTCGGGAAACTGCAGCCTTACGTGGTCAGCCGCTGGGAGCTGGCCAGTAAAACCACAGTTTTGTTCTGTGCAGTAGAGCAGTTGGAGGTTGCTCAAGGACATTTTAACAGCTGGTGTTAAAAAAAAAAAAAACACAGAGAGAATGTTATTGGTTCACTTCCCCTGCTAGCCACCATGATTGAGATATTGTCTGAAGATGTGACATTGCAGGGTATTATTACCTGCAGACTATAGGGTGTCGCTGTGAGGAATAAATTGGGGGGTATTCGGATGAAGGATGGGGGGAATCACTGGTTGTGTGTGTGTGTGTGTGGTTGTGGAGGTGGAAAAATGGCAGCAAAAAATGGCACTACATTCTTCCATATGTGTTTTCATTGATCTATTCAGGGCTTTACTGCAGGAGAAGGTGCAGCATTTGGAAAAGAGATGTCTTTTGTGTATGTGTGGTTGACATCTTTGCTTGATGCAAACTTTATAAGTAGCTACAAAATGCAATCAATCTGTTTTCCCAGAAAAAAAGCTGAGAGCAATTTCAATGTTATTCATGTTCTCAAAAGTAAACTACAAGAATGATTTTCACAGTGCAAACAAATCAGCCTCTGCAATGCATTTATGTTTTTCTAAACGGTGAAAGGAAGATACGCAGTATGTGCTGAGCTGAGTTCAGGGTTGGACGAGTTACTTGAAAAACATTTACTTGACTTACTACTAATTTTAAAAAGTAATCACATTATTTTAACCAGTTACTTATCAGCACAGAGCACATATAATTAAGGTCTTGTAATCCTTCAAATGAAGTGCTTCTCAGACTGTCTAACACAGTTTCTGACAATGGCATCAAGGGCCACTGCATCTGTTTATGGAACTTTCCGAAACAGACAATCCAACAAGCTGACTATGAATGCCTTCGTAGTGAGAATGTCAGGAAGTTAGCAGCATTATCCCCATCATATGATTCAATGTGTCAAGACCACCAAAGCATGCAAGAATACACAGAATTTTTGGAAAGATCTGGAGGACAGTGGTATAGAGCCAAAGAGAAGACTGTAAGAGCAAGTTTTTCAGACAACATGTTACAAATTTATTTGTCTGAAGCACATTGAGGTCTTTGGTCACATTGCTCGCTACTTTCTGTTACTCAGCTGAGCTCTGTCAAAGCTGCCTTCCAAAGAACCCAAGCCACCACACACAAATGTCACATCTTCTGTATTTAACATGTAGAAATAAAAAGGAGATGTGGTTGAACATGCATCTAGCAAAGAGTTTGGAGGTATTTACTGACCATCACATGACTACACAGAGCAGCACTACAGAGGTCATATTCTCACTGAAGCCAGTGGTGGAAAGTAACTAAGTGCATTTACTCAAGTACTGTACTTAAGTACAATTTTGAGGTACTTGTACTTTGCTTGAGTATTTCCATTTGATGCTACTTTATACTTCCACTCTACTACATTTCAGAGGGAAATATTGTACTTTCTACTCCACTCCATTTATTTGACAGCTTTAGTTACTTTTCAGATGAAGATTTGAAACAATGCATAATATAACAAGCTTTTAAAATACAACACATTGTTAAAGATGAAACCAGTGGTTTCCAACCTTTTTGGCTTTTGATGTCTTACAAAAAGCAGTGTGTAGTCGGGGTCACATTTCACATGTCTATGAGTTGTTAACAGCTCCACCAAATAGTGATTTTTCCCTCTAAACTTCTCACATGCTTTCATCTCAATAAATGTTCAAATGATCCAATATTTCACCAAAAATCAAAGATTAGAGAAAAATTTAAAAAACTGAGAACAGATTTGTGTATCAGAACTTTGTTTTTTCTTCTTTCTTCTCCCATTAATCATCTCACGACCCCTCAGATTTATCTGCTGACCCTTTGGAGGGGCCCGACCCCAACTTGTGAACCACTGGACTAAACTAGCTAACTGTATAAAGCAGTTGAAACTAGCTCCACCTCCAGCAGTTACAACATTAACATGCTGCTCTAACACTGGTGGAAAGTGTATTCTTTGAACCTTTGACTTTAAAAATACTGAAATGTGCTTTCTTTATCTGTGTGAGCTTGTGTCTCTTTTTTATAACTACACACAGAGGAAGGACAGATGAGAGGATGCTGCTCTTTCATTACTTGATTCATCTTTGATTATGATGCCTTTTATTCCTATTTATTTTTTTATGTTTGCTTTTTAATGTCTTGATTATCTTGCCTTTCAGGCCAGTCTGCCATCTTTGGCTAGCAATACACAGTATTCAATCAGGCATACAACCACAGTCATCAATCAACAGTTTTTACAGCATGCATAGTGCATCAGTGAATTGCAATTATGTTGTTTCTCTGTTTCCCCAAAGGAATTTGAATTTTCTATTTTTACTCACTTTTAAGCTATGGGCAGGTTTTTAAAGTCTTAGTTGGTTCCTCTAGTCAGCATGTGAGAAGGCCTGTGGCAGCCCCCCCATTATTAATAAAGGATAAATGGAGGACGCATGCATGGTGGCAAACCTCTACTTAACCAGTGTATGGCCTTCCTTAACATGCAGACCTCATAAATTAAGAGGAAGCCATTCAGGGGTCTGATGGCTGTGCCTAATAAGAGGGCATTAACCTTGAATATTCCCAAGGTCTCAGATAGCAAAAAGACCCCAGATGGGCCAGCGCTGCATTTGTCTGTAGACAGATGGCTTTTAACGGTGCATCTGCTCAAGCTGCAAACGATCTCAAGTTATCGCAGTACTCTGTTTATGTTTTCACACCTTCGGCATTATCACTGAGTTCTTTTATGTGTGAAGGTTATGAAGCCAATGGATAAGTAGGCTATCTGTGAAAGGCCACCAACTGTAATCTCAGTCATGCCAATAGTGTTACTGAGATTCTTTATATTGGAGCTACTTTACATGCTAATGTTTGCTTTTTTAAATGGTACAGTGCTTGGTATTTTAATAACACATGCCACATGTTCAATTAAAATTCTTTTCTAAGCCATTAAAGAGGATTTGAACTTTTATTTTGAGGGAAAACACCATTTTGATTCAGACTGCAATAGCTCAACAATGGATGTATTGACAAGGAATATATAGACATACTTCCACATCTACTGGATTGTCAAACTATCTGGTACAGACATTCATGTTCACCAAATGATGTATTCTAATTACCTTGGTGATGCCCTAACTTCTCTTCTAGTAGCCACCAGCAGGCTGACAGTTTTGTTGAAACTGTGTTTCAAAGGCTAATTAGCAAGTATTAGCATATAAATATGAGCATGTTAACATTGTAATTGTCAGCATGTTCATATGTTATCATTTAGCTCAAATAATTGCTTTGCCAAAGTATAACCTCACAGACCTGCTAGCGTCTTGTTTTCTGCCTGTCACTACATATTCATTCTGAAGTTCTGAAGTGGGTCAAAAATGCCTTTATTGATGTCAAAGTTTCCTTTGCTCTCATTTGTGTCAAATGTTTTCTGAAGCACTGTCTTCCTGCACTGCCTCAATGAAGAATATGCTGAAGGATATGTTTTTTCCTCTTTAAGCCTAAAGGAAGTCATTTTGTTTTCAATCCTTGGGAGCATTCACCTTGTGATTCTTGCAAGCTGTGCTTCTGAATTACTATTCCTTTGAATGCAAGAGGTGAAATCTCTCTCTTTCTCTTACTTCACAGTTTATATTTGATGTTTTTTTTATTAACCTCTATGTGTGGTTTGATAATGAGGCTTTTACAAAATTGACTACTCTGGAACCCTCAGGAATCCCCCCTGCACATAGTCAAAAGATGCTGAAGAGACAAAACCCAAATGCACAGTTTGCCTGTGTAAAAAATTCTTTGGGTACTTAAACACATGTTAGGTAGTTCTGTACATAACTATGACAGCAGCATACATACACGTGCACCCAAAAATCCTCCTCCTGGTACCATAAATCCTTTTACCCTTGATTGTCAATGAAATGGCAATTGAAGTGTTGATAGCCTGGATGTGCACATGCAATACAGTCAATGCTCTGCTCTGATGCCAGATTTAGCCTCTATTCATCGATCAAAGTATGTTTATTTTCTACAGCCCCAGCCTTGAGGCTGCCTAGCAGACGGTGTCCTATGGCAAGCATGTCAGCAATTACAGGTAAAAACATCTCTCCACAATGAAGAGCTTGTAGTGAGCTATAAATCTTTGTAATCTCAGTATGAAGGAGTAAGGAGGTGTTTCGGCTTCTCCTGCAAGACAGCTGAGATGGTTGGGGCCCAGGGCGAAGTAAAGGTAGGTGATGTTTGCAAGAGGCTTAGACTGCACTGAGCTCTCTGTGCTGAAGCAATGGGAATTACTTTGTTCCCTGTAGGGGCTGGAGGGTCGGGAGGAGGAAAGGCAGATTAAAAGAGATTGGCTGAGAGAACGACAGAGAGAGAGATCGCTGTAAGGGATTTGGCATGTGTTAGCACTGGTCACTCAGAAGCTAAACTTGTGCTTTAGAATTGAAATAGACTTTTCCTCCCTCCACCCACTTTTAACCTTTAAACAGAGGGAAATAATTAAAAATCCCAATGAAGAGCCCATTGTGAATTTATGAATAACAAATTTGGTCCCAATTATTTCCAACCAATAGGATGTCACGGCTGAGGTGAGTGATGAGTGGCTATAAATATCCAATGTCATCTGGTGTGAAATGAAAGGTGATCATCCCATCATAATGACTTGTTTCTGCTGACTAACCTGACAGAACAACTGGCTGATGTAAACAGATAGAAACTGCTAAATGAATCAGCTGCTTTATTAATTAGGCCTACCGAGCGACTGAGCCACTTTCTGTTCAAGCTGTCTTTATAATGAGTTTGGCTCATGATGGAATATACAGTGAATGTAGATGTATTGTTGGAGAGGCTGTCTATAAGGATGGCAATGTCGCTCTGCCTGTCACATGGTCCCCAGATGATGAATCCTATAGTCTTTTGTGATCCCCTAACTTTTCCTCTAGCGCCACCATGTAGTTGACATGTATGGTTCTCAGTGAAATAACTTATTAACACCTACTGGATCGATTGCCATGAAATTTGCAAAAAAATTAAAAATATTCAAGGACCCTATAGGATAAATTTTAATGACCAGATGGTAATGATGAATCCTACTGATTGTGGATCCCATGACTTTTCCTCTAGCGCTACCATGAGGTTGATATTTCTTTTTAAAATTGAAATACCTTTACAACTATTGGATAGATTTAGCATGAAATTCAGTAGAGACATTAATGGTCCCCTGAGGATGAACTGTCTAGCACCAAAATCTCATTTTGTTCAAAACTTTGGTTTATGACCAAAAACCAAATCATTCCCATCAGCCTAAGCTGTATTTTACGTTTAATAGTAATTAGCAAATGACTGTAGCAAATACATGCTAACACGCTAAACTACGATGCTGAACATGGAAAACATTATACCTGCTAAACATCAACATTCTAACATTTTCATTGAGCGCATGCAAGTATGCTGATGTGAGCATTAAGCTCTAAGCACATGTGCATGGCTGTAGACTCTTTGTCCTGTTAATTCTACAATGGTCACATCTGAACTACATTTTTGGCTGGACTGGAGGGACCAGCCATATAAACGTGAATGTCTATCCCTGACTGAGTGAATCATTGACTGAGTGATGAAGTTACATAATTGGTTTGCTGGTGTCACCACGGGTTGTCACTTCCTGCATCTGCTGTTTCACACCAAAAGCCCTCTAGCATTTCATACACAGTCAGACCTGGCATTATGGGCGGGCCCCAGGGGGCCGAGGCCCACCCAGCCAGGAATTTGACTTTGACCAGGAATTTCCCAGGAGAAATCAGCATCAACAATGTTTTAATGCGCTGGTTTGAGCCCCAGGCCCGACGATGTGAAAGGGCCCATGAGGCTCAGAGAAAAAAAATGAAATTCACAGGGAGGAAAAAAACACTCCCGCCTTGTTTGTATGTTTTTTTGTCAGTTTGTGGTGTCTGGATATAGAGTGAAGTGAGACATCTGTCATCTTGTTTAATATCTCTGCTCCATACAAAACCAAATGCCTGGCCAGTTACTGGCGCTGGAACTGTACATGGTCCAGCCATATGCTAGGTTTTGACCTAGTCTTGTTTGTAATTTTTTTTGGTTTGTTTTACTTTCTCAGGTTTAGCAGGTGATGTCACAGCAGGTTGCTTTTGCTATTAAGGAGTCATCAAAATGTAATGGAAAGATACTTTGGAAAAACCTCACAAAATCCACAGTTCAATACATACCTCGTTATTGACGTACCAAAAAGCACACATAATTGAGCATTATATCGGTTCAGGGGATGCAGTCACAAATGGTTAGAGATGTTGTATTACTTTTTGTTTCCAGTGATATACCAAACCTCGGTTCAACAGTTTCAAACAGTTTCCATTCATGAAGTTAAAAAAGTAGCTTAAAGTGACATTGGACAAAGAGTGGTGTCTTTGTCCAACGTCGCTTTAACTTATTGGGAAACCATAACACTCTTAAACCATAGATCTAAATGAAATCAGATGATTTCTAAGTTTCTCATTTGCTTTCACCATGTCTGACAACTCACTATATGAGCTATATATTGACAGGCTAAGTTGGACCAGCATGGTTCAAGCTGTTCAAGTATCCTAATCACAGTGTATTAGTCTAATTTATTATTGACTCATACTGAACCAAAGAAAGCACATTTGGTGGGTGGTACTTCTTTGATAGATGCATGCATTATCCAAAACATGCATGATATCTTGTCAAAGGGCTTAGAGTTGTACAGAATAAACATTTAAGAAATATATAAATCAACTGGTCAAAGTTGATGCAAAAAAACATTGCTGAGGTTTCACTACTGATTCTTCGATAAAATTTGAGAAAACATCTGCAAAGCTACACACATTTTGACTGGTTGTTTTTGATATTAAACATATTAATGATCCCATATTGCTTAGATGCAGCGGATTTGCATTTTGGTTTCAATGTAACATGCATGCTTGCTACTGTTCATGATCTTCTGAGGGCAGCGTTTGAAACACTCACCTCGATGTCTTTAGCCTATGTAACCAAAAGGCAAAGCATTTCCTGAGACCTGCTGCATCAATGAGTTTGGTACAATTTCAGAAAAAAGGCATATTTTCTGTTGTCATTTTCTGAGATGGAGTGAAATGTTTTGCAGGTTGAACCCCTCTCTCCACATTTCTTCTCCAGGCAGATCTTAAGGTTACCTGCATAGCAGTTTCTGAGGCAGGCAAGATTTTTTTTTCCCCACTGTGATTTATCAGGGTGTTCAAACCAGTCACACTAGTTACAAGCCATACTTTTGTACATTTTGGCTTCTAAGAAGGACAATACAAAGATCTGGGCCTGTGTGTCTTAATAAACAACATCTATTTGAAATACAACTCTAGGTGTATGCCCTCTCCTCTGACTCTCAAACTCTTCACTTCATGAAGTTCATTCCAGAGAGGATGAACTTTACAAGGCCCTGCAAAGATAAAAAATAAAAGCTGTCTTTGGCTGTAGAGGCTCATTAATGAGCACCTCATTAACTGCAAGGCCTGTCTGCATGGTTGTATGCAGTTGTGATTCTCTCTCTTTCTTTCTCTCCCTCGCTCTCTCTCTCTCTCACCCACACACACACACTTGCACAAACACACCGACACATGCTGTGATGACATTTGATAGGCTGTGTGTCTGTGTTCTAATTGAGCCTCCAGAGAGTCGTGTTGGCACCAGGAGGGGCTCGGTCCAGTCAGGCCAGCAGCTGGAAACACACGACAGCAACAAAGAGTGGTAGAGCACACTCCTCTACTGAAGCACACTGTTCAGAAGATCTCACTGACTCAGCCAGCAAAAGTTTTGTCATCTTAATTTGATCTCTCCATCTTGACCATTATTATCAAGTCATCAACTGGTTAGTCTGTTCAAATTTAGCTCAAAAACAAGCCCCCAGTTCAGTCAATGCCTTGCTATAACTAGATGTTTTTCACAATCTCAACTTGTTTTAAGGATTTATAAGATACCATTTGTGTGTATGCGCCTGAAATAACAATTTTATTTAAACTTCTTTTATATTTTACTTTTTTCCAAACTTTTTTTTTTTTTCAAACAGAACGAAAGTTAAATAAATCCAACCATTTATCCTTCTGCTCCCTCTCATTCTGTCTTCTGCACATGGTTACTACACAGATTGTAAAAAATATGGACGTAGCGATTGTGACGTCACCCGCTAGTTTCTGAAGAGAAGTTTTGAAGCTCAAAGTGGGCGGCTCCAGCCGTCACCATCTTGGCATTGCTTTACTCCGCCTAACTCCCAGCTAATCCAAAATGGGCAAAGAGGTGGAGCTGAGGAGGGCTGAATGAAGCTTGGTTGCTGAAATACCATACCTTTACTGCTTAATAAAAATTTAAAATCGTTGAGTTATAAAAAAAATCACCCCCATACAGCTGTCATTCACCAGGCTGTAAACATGTTTATTTCTGCTGTAAAGTTTGGCATTTTAACATGGAGGTCTGTGAGGATTGAGTTGCTTTTGGAGCCTCAAGTGGCCATTCAAGGAACTGCAGTTTTTGGCACTTCCGCATTGGCTTCATTTTTCAGCCCGGAGCTTGCTGTTTGGGTTACTACAGTAGTTTTACAACACTGTACCACTTGAACATTGTAAACAAATACATATTATTGTATCAAAAACAACTATACACTTAGTACTTTGTACAGTTAACTATTTACACATCCAGCACACAAAGCAACATTTATGTTTCTGGCCACCTGACAAATATGAAATTCAAAATTCACTTCTTTCAAGCTACTTTTGGTCTATAATATCTGTCTCTTTAGCTTGCTAGTTAGCTAGTTACTAACTTTGTCCTGTGCACGTTGTGCACAGTGGGTTAATCAGAGTTTATTTCTCTGAAAACAAATGCTTTCTGCTGCTGGGCCAGAAGACCAAAACAATGAGCTAAAAGACAGTAAAACAATTTGTAGAGCCAAGCGAAGCGCTAATCCTCCGTTTGGTCACTATGAGCGATCCCTCTTACATTACACATAGTCAGTCATTTTATCTGTCATTGATGTAAAAATAATAATTAGTGCAGCTTTATGTGCACATTCAACATAGGGGCTTCAATTATGGTGTTAGAATTAGACTTAATATTAAAGCCAAACTGTATCAAAAATATAAACACATTTATTTTATATAACTATTGCAGCCAAAAAAATAATAATAACGGAGCTCAGAATCTCCTATCACCTGTGTTTATGCTTATACTCTCTTGTATATCTGCCTTACTAAATCCTCAGTTTGCTCTCCGAGTGTCCCCAGGTGACGTGAAACAAACTCCCTTGTCAAGTTCAAAGTGCATGTTTACCAATTAACAACCTCCTGATAAACTCTCCTGGGTTTAAGTCCCTGCCTGACTACCAGGATGAGCCATTCATGCTGCCGTTTGGTTGTGAGAGATTTCAGTAAACTCGCATTATCTCAAGTCATCTAAGTCCCCAAATGCAGTGGTTACCTGGTAAATGATGTATCCCCATAACACCTCTATACCACCGTTTTAGTTACGCTTCATGGCGGTCGTCTCCAGGAAGTCAGGCGGGAGAAGCGATAAGAGTGTTCATTACACAAGCCGACCTCTCCTGAGGGAATGATGGCACCTCCTCCTTCTCCTCTTATCTCTGTCTTCAGAAAAAGGGGGAGTTTTTTCATGACTTGGGGAGGAGTAGAGGTCAGGGATCAAGAAACGAAGAGTGAAAAATTAGAGACTGTGTATGTGTATTTTTTTATGCTGATGAGTATATGTTTGTATCTGACAGTAGGGCTGTCGCAGTAACAACTGTTGGGCCTCATACGCCGTTTATGAGACAAATGCAGGCCTGCACGCAGTCATAAAACCTGACTGAAGCCTGATGAAAGAAACTGCACCAAGTCGAACAAAAGGAGTCGAAACAGACTTCAACTCCCATCATGCTTTGCTCAACTCACACCCAGGTGTGAAATCCGATGGAGTCAAACTCTTGGCTCCCAGAATGCCCAGGGATTCCCCCCTCCTCGGCCGTGATGTCACCGAGAGTATAAACACCTGTGATGGTCTCCAAACTGTGCTTCCAGCTGTTTGCACGGCTACGAGGAAGTAAACTCGTATGTACGTTAAGCTACAACTAGGCCACACAATCTCAACCTCGCTGGATGAGTAGAGATTTTTTCTGTGTTCAACCAAGCACGTTACTGTATCCAGAGAAGACAGCTGTGCAACCCAGCATTCTTACCCCTTCCTCCAGAAGAAAGACAAAGGACAACCTCTTGGTGTCTGCTTGGACTGCTTAGTGTAACTTACCATCGTGTATGAGACTGTGGGTTGCATTTTATTTGTGAAACCAGACTGCGGCCGGCAAATGAGGACGTTCGCATGCCATGTCTCTGTGGAAATAAAAGCAAGAGCCACCTCTCCTCACGATGGCTGAGATCTTTTGTTCTTAGGTGCTCTCACCCTCTCCTCTTTACCAATCTCTCTTACATGTACACACACACATACGCTCTGACGCTTACCCACACGCTATGCTGTAGTCAGACACGTGTTGCTAAGCAACACTGACGCTCAGCTTTGTCCGACGCAGAGGCACATATTGACTGGCGGTCACCATTTAATCACAGCCTTTGTTCAATATTGTCTTGTCTGTCTTATCTGAAACTCTCGCGTGACTTAACCTCACGTAGTTCACGTCCGCCTTCTTGTTCCTCCTCCTTTCTCTCTCACACCTCCCCTGCACATGCACTCACACCCACACACGCGCGCGTGTTCGTCAGGTACTGCTGCTCCGTTCGGCCGAAGCATAATTAGACTAACATATCTTGATTTTCACCAAAAAAAAGAAAAGAAAAAGGCGTTAATATCACATAGACTGCATACCGCGCTGTTCAGTCATCCTGAATCACTGCAGGGGAAATTTTTTCGCAGTGACAGCCCTATCTGACAGCAAAGAATATCATATCCCCTGCTGTGAAAAAAAAAAAAAAAACTCTCCTAGACGGCTTTAAGGGAGCTTGATTTGAACAAATCTGAGGGTATGGCTCTGTCACGAAATGTTAAACACAGTGTAAGAAGAAAAACTGAAATACTGTGGAATAAAAAAAAAATCACCTGACTTGACTCTTCCCTTCATTTCCTGCCTGACCATTTTCCCCATCTCTTCTTTGTTTAATCATTTCTCCTCTGCATGCCGTTCCCTCTCTTTACTTTCCTTAAAGTAAATAACATTTTTTTTACTGGAAATCCTCTTCTGTCTTCTCATGTCATGTCCTCTTCTCTTTGATTCACTTCTTTCCTCCTCTGCCTTACTCCTTCTCGATTTATCCTCCTCTCCTCCCCCTTCATATCACCTCCCGTCCTCCCCTCCTCTCTCTTCTCATCTGTTTTCCTCTCCTTCCCTCTAATCTCCTCTCCTTTCCTGAGCTTCATGTCCTCCCTTCTCCTCATTTCCACTTTGCTTTTCTCCCTCTCTTCCTTGATTTACTCTCCTCCTCGCTTCTATCTCATCTTTTTTTCCTCCCCTACACGTGTTGAAGGATTAATAGCTACCAGGTTATGCCTCGCAGGGCCACGGCGTCACCTCCTCTCACCCAGAGCAATGTCCTAAGATGAACTGCCACCGCCTGCCTATTTGTCAGTTTGGGGCTCGCGCCCTTGAGCTATTTATATGCCTGGATGTTGCATAAGTAACGAAGGAAAAGAGAATATTGAGCCCCACTGATGAGCTTCTCTATTTCTTTTTGGGCTTTTTCTTGCTTTAGTTCATTTCCCAGCACCCCAGGTTTCTGTCAAAAATCTAAACTATACCTATCTGTGTTCACCGTCTTGTCACTCCAGAGTATCTACCCGCCTCTGTCTTTCTGTATAATCCTCCAATCTGCCACCCTCTCTATCCCTTCCTGCCAAGACCTCCTCCACAGACATCTGTGCCGGTTCACCGATGCCAGCGGTCAAGTCTTTTGGGAGATCATCCTCTTCCACCACGACACCAGAAATACAGACAGAGAAAGTGACTGCCCACTCTTTCTGTCCTCTTCTTCCTCCTCCTCCTTTTGCAGGCTTTCTCTTTCTTCGTCCGCATTTGTGTTGCGATACCGAGGAGTTTTTATCAGCTGAGAGTTGAGAAAGCTGATGTGGCAGAGTGGTAAGGTGAGGCAAGAGATCGACTACAGATAGATACAACCCCTGATCTTTGGAGATAAAAGATGATAAAATAGGGAAAAACACTGACACAAAATATCAAAGAGACTATAAAAACATAATAGAGTGAATGAGTGAATAATAGTTTGAGCTGTGAGAGTCTGAGTTTTGAGAATATAATCTTATTTTTCTGGAGTTTTTCCAATAGATTTAAATATTAATAACGTCCATCTAAAATACAATATGTATTACAATAAAGCCACTGCCTTCCTCTGACCACTTTCTGAAGAGCTTCTGCATTTTGATCAAGTGTTCAATTAGCTTTTTTTCACAGGCTAAATGTTAGCACCACATTTCCACATCAGTAGATCAGGACAATATTATTCAGGACTGTATTTGCATAAAAAAAACCACAAAGATTACTGTCAAAAAACAAAATATGGCTTGATTTACATGTGAACCCTTTGTGGTTACCTAAAAGACACTGAAACAATAGTGAGTAAATGCTTTGCATAAAACACCTAGCCTGACCATAATCCAGCAAAATGTTTGGATTAGCCAACTTTAGCATATTGTAGAAATGTCTTGTTTGTTATTTTCTATGTAAACACTGATAGGTACTGTGCTTTGTTTAAAGTTTGTCACAATTTACAGCTTTGCTCAAAGTCTTGACATTATATTCTAAAATGTGACAATGTCTTGCAAGTCTGTGATGTTTAAGCAAGTACTTTACCATGCTAACTAATGATAAGTTAACATTTCAAAACACACAGGAAGCAAGATAAGTCTGAGGAGTTTGAGAAGTCTGAATTTCAGTGTCTTTACATGTGAGTATGGTACAAAGAAGGAGTCTGACTTGTCATATAAAGAAGAGAATAATACATTTTCCCACCACAAAGGGAGTCCTTACTGTAAAAGAACATATACACATAAACAGATATAGCACCATAGGATATAATTAGTCTGGTTAATCGTTTTCATCAACAAGCAGGTTTAAGCAAAAAATGTTTAAAGAGGATAAAAATTAAAGAGGATATATGCACATATACATTATATTTATACTCTGGGGCTCTACTTGAATATTTTTGCATGATTTACAGTTAACCCCCCCCCCCCCCTCCCCCTTCTTGATGAGCCCACTCTGTTCTGATTGGTTAGCTTCAGGAAGCTGCATCAAGGCTGACTTCTGGCCACAAACCATTTTTTGCCACAAACCATGCAACAAACTATAGTAGTAGGATGTTACAACTTTTTTCTTGTTCTTTACTCGAAATGTCAAATTCTCAAATACATCTGTACATGTTTGGGCTGGAATCCAATCTGAGATATGAGAGTGGATGCAAGCAACAAACCTTTGCAACAAAGGCTATTTATGGGCATGCACGACAAGCTGACGTCAGCTCGTCAGCAAGGTAGAAAAAACTGCCGCATTAATTAAGCATTCAGAGCAGGTTGAAGCCCTGGCTTTTGTCTTGCCGGGAGCATTTCTATATGCGTTAACCTCATGATATCTGACATTATAACAGTATATAAATAACAGAAAATCACAAAAAGCAAATTATGTATGTTAAATTATCTCCTTTAGGTATCACTAAAGTTTTCCTAAACTTTGCTATTCTGTTTAAATAAACCCAAACACCACGTTACACTATTGTCTCATTTTTTTAAAATACTGTCACCAGATCAATTTTCTGGTGGATAAATGCTGACATTAATTATTTCTTTAATTGAAATTATTTAGAATTAGTACTAATTTCATAATATTTTATTATTATTTAAACAAATACAATGATGTATATCTTTATGTTATTCTGATGACCAATAGTCTCAGTATGTCTGGGGTCGTCTGTTTGCGTCTGTTTGTTAAGACACACAAACACAAACACACAAACACACACACACACACACACACACACACACACACACACACACACACACACACACACACACACACACACACACACTTCTTAATCCTTCATTGACCAGGCCATTTAAATGCTTTGACTCCCCTGCTGGTTCCTATCGCAACACTCCAACAGTGATCAGTAGCTGCTTTCTGATTGCAGGATTTTAAAGTGAGAAGTGAGGGGTCAAAGCAAGTGAGCCAGGGTGAGAGTGAAAGAGAGGCAGTACACAATAAGCTACTCTCTAAACTGACCGACTGAATTCTGGACTGAGATCACACTCATCTAAATTACCTTCAGTTCCACAATAATCAACCCGGATGTCAACATTAGGAAAACAAAAAACAAGAACACATAGCCATTTAAATGAAAGAGCTGAGGTGTGTGTGTGTCACACAACTGAAAAGTACAAAATAAAAGCACAAACAAACTGCAATTATGTTCTCGTCAAATATGCTACTTTTACACTTGCAAGCCTAATTAGCTGTGGCAGATAAGCAATAGAGCATCTGGCTTTTAGACGGTTAAAGAGATGGTGAAGCAACTGCTCTTGTTATTCAAACAAGAAAAAGGACAGGGTTCATCCTCTAGGGAGAACAAATGCATGTAGAAAATATCATGGAAATACTCTTTGTCCCTGAGATTTGTAATTTCTTCTGTCCAACTGTATGTTTTGGCCTGATGGTGGTGCTAGAAGAAAGGTAAGGGAGTAACCAAAAACATCAAGAGTCCTCCTCTGAGGAAATGAAAAGCCACAGCAAATATCTTGGAACCCTTTAAATTACGAGATATGTTAGAGTCCTAAGTGTTGGTTGAAGGGCAACTTTGCCCTGGCGGTGGAGCTAGATAAAAATTCTGAGGGAGCAACCAAAATGGCAGTCTGGCCTTTAGTTATTGAGATTGTGGATCATTGGACATGTAGACAAACAGACTGACCATCAACATCACGGTAAGCATTTCTAGAGAATTTTAGATGCCCATCACATGTCTGTCTCACGGAACAGATACTACAGTGTCTAAAAATGTATCAATCCATGTAAAGGTTCCACAGTGTCTTTTATATGCATAAGGATAATTTCAGTCTATTGCAATTTGGGTCTTGTTTTTGTAGATTTAGCCATAATTTCAGTCAAACTAATTGCTGAGATCTGGCATCACGGCAACATCCCTACAACAAAGTCTGACACTTCACATCATCTACCGCCACTATGAACTACAGAGTACCTCAAGGCTCTGTCCTAGGTCCTCTTCTATTCTGTATTTACATGCTTCCACTTGGCAAATTAAAACACAATCATAAGATCTCTTTCCATCGCTATGTCGATGACACACAACCTTATGTGTCTGTAAAACCAGGATCCCCCAACAGTCTGACTTCTTGAGAGACTGTTGAGAGGGATATCAAACACTGGATGTCAAATAACTTCCTCAAATTCAATGAAGAAAAATGAGAAACAATCTTATTTGTGTCATTAGACACATTAGATTTCAATGACATATTTGTTAACCTAGTGCCTTCTGTTAAGCCTGATGCCAGGAATTTAGGAGTCATCTTTGATTCCAATTTAACTTTAGATCATCATGTCAATAAGGTAGTTCAGTCCTGTTTTTATCAACTTTGAATGGTTTAAAAATCAGATCATTCCTATCATTCTCTGACTTTGAGAAAGTTATTCATGTATTGATTTTCTCAAAAACTGATTATTGTAATTCACTCTCTACCTGCCTAAACAGTAAAGCACGTTCACGCCTTCAAGTTATACAAAATGCTGCAGCCAGACTGTTAACTGGATCAAACAAAAAAGATCACATAACCCCCATTTTAGCCTCTTTGCACTGGCTTCCAGTAAATGTCAGGATTTATTTTAAGGTTTTACTCATTACTTTTAAAGTACTGAATAGTCTCGCTACAGCATTCATCTGTGAACTTTTGTGTCCCTATCTACCTGAATGCAACCTCAGATCTCGTAACAAAACTTTGCTAACAATCCTCCGATCCACATTTAAAACTAAAGGAGACTGTGCTTTTGCCATCAGGGCCCCAGAACTGGAATAGTCTTCCTGTTGAAATGTGTCTTGCAACCTCGCTGACTTCTTTTAAATCGCTATTAAAAACCCATTTTTATAAACTTGCTTTTCTGCATTAACTTTATCTCTTTTTTGATTTGTTTTGTTATTGTTTTTTGACAGTTTTTATCTTTTTTGTTGTTTGTGTTTCTTCTGTTATGGGAGTGGGGGTTTTATTATTTTGTATTATTTGTGAAGCACTTTGCAATTCTGTTTTTAAAGGTGCTATATAAATAAGTTATTATTAATTCTTTATTTCAAAGGTAAACTGTCTACTCAGAGCCAAGTAAGGTAGCTCAAAGTCTAACCAGTAAGTCATTTGTTAAACTGTGGTGGATGTTTACAATGGACAGTTTGGGTAATAATCTTATCATAATTTTGCACTTATTTTTTCTTTCAAATAAGTTTGTCTTATGTGGAGGTTTGCTCAAATTCTGTCTGATCATCCTACCGCTCATGTTTTTTGGCTTGTTTTTAGAGATGTTGCTGCATTCCAAGTAATTAACCTCAGCAATTAACCCAGAGAGTATTAGACAGATACAGTAGGAGTTATGGCCAAAAATACCAGAATAAGACCAAAGTTTTAATAAGAACTAGAACCAGAACTATCTTTGAAGAACAAGAACAAGAACAGTGTATGTTTTCAGATGTCCGTCTCATGGGAGAATGTATCAGAAGTATCAATACATATGAGGTGAGCATGAATGTGGGCAAGGTGAGATTGTGACCAGTGTTTGCTCTCTTTGCACTAACAATATTGCAATACTGCTTTCCAGAGGTCTGGCTCCCCATCAGGAGCCTATAGGCAGACTTGTGAGTTAAGAAAACTTTTTACAAATAATTGTTATACTGAAATCCACAGTGGACACATCCCTCAGGAGTCAGGAGTACTGAGCTGCTGGAACTGCTTTGTCATCATCATTAAACTGACCCACCCCCAGACTCTGCTCAGTACAGTACTATAAAGGACCAGCAGATGCCACACACACTTAGCAGGGACCATAATCATGAAAAAGGCATGTACTTTCGCCAAAGTGAGCCACAACTTCCAGTAGTGTTTCTGTGATGGGCAGGATGAGAGCAGCACATCACCATCACTCAGAAAAATTCAGCTTTTTATTTTTCAGTTTTTGTTGCTGTTGGGCTGGAGCTGTCTGTAGCAGAGTGTGCTGGCTCTGTGCCAGAGTATTTGATACAGAGGCAGGAGAGCGTGTCAGGGCAGCAGGTGAAAAGTCAGCACTTTCTCCCTCACCCTCAACATATCTGCCTGTTACCATTGTCTTTTGACTTTTTGTGCAGGGGTAATGCAAAAAAGCAATCTTATTGCTCTACTCTGACTTGTTTGTAATATGTACTAATACAACACCAATTTATTACTTTGTTTGTGAATTTTTCAT
Source organism: Thunnus thynnus (assembly GCF_963924715.1). Classification (NCBI taxonomy): domain Eukaryota; kingdom Metazoa; phylum Chordata; class Actinopteri; order Scombriformes; family Scombridae; genus Thunnus; species Thunnus thynnus. Next base: position 5,318,386 of record NC_089528.1, read on the forward strand.
ATAGAACACAAAGCAGCCATTGCTTTGCACTTACCATCGTCTGAAACTAGCATGGAAGCAAAACAGACATGTCAGAACATTATATGACAAGCCTCTCTTCTTTGAGCAGCCACTCTAGGCGTGTGTTAGCATTTAAGTTGTATATGATATAATGATATTATATAATTTTATAAGTATCAGTAATAATCATAATATGGCCAGCAAGAAATACATAAGTTATTAATCACAGAATTGATGGAATCCCCTCCATTAATAAGTCAACAAGTCAATGCCACACCATTTGGCTACAACATGGCTGATCCCACTGGACAAAGGTTGACAGCTAAATGTGAGGAAGGTGACAACTTTAACGTTCCCAAAACATGACATTGACCAAACATTCTTAAAAGAGAAAGTGGCTTACTTTACAAACTCACACACTGTTCGACAAGGCTGTTACATTGTTAATGAACAAAAGAAATGTCTTTATTTTGATAATGATAAGGCCTATTATAATATAATCAAACCCTGGCAAAAACCCTGAAAATTAAATTATGTTACCATTCAATACACCCTCTCACTTGTGTGTATATATATATATATATATAAAAACTCATCTGAGTTTCTCCCTTTCAGTCAGTAATAGATGGTATTCCTTTGTGATCTCAGTCATTCAAGCCTGACAATAGAAGACACCTAATCCTTTACCATTCAGTATCAGAATAACATCATGATGGGGTGAGCCTGACCTTCAGTGAAGGCTTCATGAAATCCATTAGAGTAGACTTAATGTTTGAAATATGTGTGCATGAGTGTATCGGTGTTTGTACTAATGCATTTGTGGGAAATGGTCACTCGGATGTTAGCTTGGTTCGCATTCAGTCAGATCTCAATCTCATAGGTGTTCAATTGGGTTGAGATCTGGTGACTGTGAAGGTCATAGCATATGATTCATATCATTTTCATACTCATCAAACCGTTCAGTGAGCCCTTGTGCTCTGTGAATTGGGACATTGTCATCCTGGAAGAGACCACTTCCATCAGGATAGAAATGTTTCATCATAGGATAAAGGTGATTGCTCAGAACAACTTTGTATTGATTTGCAGTGACCCTTCACTCTAAGGGGACAATTGGACCCAAAACATGCCAGCAAACACAGCATAGCCACAGCATAACAGAGCCACCGGACCCCCTCACTGTAGAGGTCAAGCATTCAGGCCTGTAATGTTTTTTACTTTAATTTGTCACCTGTCTGTATGCATTCCACTGTCAAGATGCTGGTAGTTGAAACAACTTATTTTCAGTCAGAAAACCATACTGCTTAGGAGTTAAGGCCAGTTTGAATGTTAAGTGAGATGCACATTATGTGACTGGAATATGATTTTAATTGTAAGCAATAACTGAAGATATAGAGGACAGTATCAGTTAAAGGGCATGTATGTTTATTTTTAATACAGAAATGTGTCTTGGTTAATGACGATGATATTTAATTTGAAGAATATCCTTGAAATGGATTGTGGTTTTGATAAAGCAGAATAATGATGGTGCCTGAATTGGGCACACACTGATGAATTTGTCTGTTCCTTACTGCTCCGCAACCATCCAGGACTGTGTAGCAAAACAGCTACAAGCCCAGGTACCCCTAAGCTTGAGGCTGATAATAATACAAAATCAACTACTGACTCACAAAAAAAAAATCACAAAAAATACATGAAAGACCTTAAGAAAGAAGCCTTCCTGAATGATTCATATCGCAGTGATATTTTATTACACTTCTGAGATATCAAGCCGTGATCCAATTCTCAAGGTACCTTCTTTCATTGTAAACAAGCACTCAACTTTTAAAAAGTTTCGGTTTACTCCTGACTTGAAGTAGAATACAGCCTGAGCAAGACACACAGGGGACCCAACCCAGTGTTATTTAGCATTTAGGTGTTTAAAGACTAAATGCAGAGCTGCCAAGTGTGAAAATTATTTGAACTTACAAGTTCCTACTGAGACTTGACCATACTCTGGAAGGCAGTCAATTCCAGTAAAAATTAAGCCACCACCTCTTTACCTCCAGTATTAAATTAGATGATTGTTTAGACTTAGGTCAAAATGATATCTGTTCAGCTTTAGAGAGACATTTTGCTGCCACTGGCCATTTGTTTAAGAATGATTGCATAGGGGCTCTTCTTGCAAATAGCAATTATATTCGTTATCTCTGCAGCCTTTCACTGCGGACTTTGAACTTGAGGCCCTGAGGGGCCAGAGATGTCAGGAACTTGATAGGTGAGGAAAAGTTGGATCCTTCTTCTTATGTCTAAAGAGCATATTTCAAGTAAGTAAGTTAGTAAGTAAAACTTTATTATATAACACCTTTTATAATACAGGTTACAAAGTGCTTCACAACAATATTGGCACAGACAGAAAAAGAGAACAAGAAAAACAGAGAAGAGAATGAATATTTAATCTTTCCAATACTTCCCCCAGTGTTTGCCTCCAGTGTTTGAAAATTGGTTCTGGTGGTCCCTCTTTATAAAGATGGTCCCCCTATATAAGTAACATTAATAATAACTGGCAAATTTCCTAAATGGAAAACAATGTCCTAAATGTCAGATTTCTTCTCATGTCTGGATGAGGGAGATGTCATTAATAGTGATGTCGCCCTTCTGAGGTCCTTAGAATTAGTTCATTATTCTTGGGCTCATTAGAAGTAGTGTATAACACTCACTGATACTTCTTAAAATTTTGCTTTCTCTCTATTTGGATTGCCAAGTTCAGATTTGATTTATTACTGGCCCTGTTTCAACAATCAAATCCTGATCTTTTTTTTGTCAAGCAGTTGGTAACGTTGTTTTAGTGAGTGCAAATTAAGGTTTTGTGTCTACATTTTGATCTATCTTTGACCAACATGGAAGGACACACACAAGTCTGTTTTCAAAGCACGATGGACCCTTTACTGCTTTGGCAAATGACATGGTCATTTGAAAAGACTCCAGTTGCCTTTGTGATACCAGAATACTGAGTAGAAGCAATTTTAACCAATTAATTTTAAGGCTTGGAATCATTGAACTCTTTCGCTAATTAATCTGCATCTCATTGTCACTAGAGCTGATTGTCAAATACAACTCAGATCTGTGAACACTATTTCCTGACATTGTGTTGGCACTGTGTTGTCTGTTAAAAAATGCTGTTAAAACAGACATTTCCTCTTGAGGTGCGGCAGATCACAGTAGCCTATGGTACAAAGTGAGTTTTTAGAACTTCCATTAATCCCTAATAATCCTGTTCTGTCTGTTTGCCTCACTAAAACTAAAATGCTGTTTATATTATGCTTTTTTTAGAGGTTAATAAAATAATGAACAAAATATTATATAAAAACATGTCAAGGGAGTGACGCCTGGTTTAATATCATCCAAATGGTTTATCCAGATGAATAAATATCTTTGGGATAGATATGTATGAATTATGAAATAACATGAGTTTCAATGACAATGGGCTTCTAAACAATGCCATAATGTAAAGGCTTCTGTGCTTCAGAGTCTGCCAAGATGAGCACACTGGACTCTAATGAAACCCTTAATCCAGAGTGTTAGCACATGCTTATATTTGCTTACATTCAATAGAGACTATGACATCGATGATGACAACAGCTACAACAAAAGCATGCCAGAACACAGATTTGGTTTGGGATTCTTAATGTAAAAAAGAAAGAAATAAGTACAGACAGACAGAGGGCACGAGATAATAAAAGACAAAGGGAAAAACAAAGACAGAAAGAGGCAGCAAAGATGATTGCCAGTGCCAAATCCAGTCCTCCTGTGAAATGAGGGAAATGAAATGAGAAGTTAGGGGAAGTGTTGCCAAACCCTGAGCTGAGGCGAAATCCATCTCTGGGACTAAAATAATCCCTCCTTCCTTTTGTTGTTTTGACAAATCCAGGAAGTGCATGTGCTACATCTACACGGTGAGACAGCATGCTTTATGACGGCAATAAAAGTGTAAATGGGCAGAGATTCAAAGCAGCAGGGTCCTGATATTGTTGAGTGAAATCCATGCCAAGACTATTTGTAGGTGGTACCAAGTATCAAAGGGATGCCTGCTAGCTTGCAGGGATGTTTTTTAATTAACATAATGTAGGAAGAGAGACAATTAGACAATTTGTACTGCATCAGAGAAATACAAGAGGAGTAATACGATGCGGAACAGAGAAGTTGAGGAAACCATTAGAAGATGTTTACTGAGAGAGAGAGGGAGATGTAAACATTTATGATCAGGATTGATGGGTTCATTTATGATATACGGCTGCCAGTTGTAACAAGGAGATAATGGTTAGATAGTGCTGTCTGTCAGTGATCCAAATGTACTGCTCAGCAAGGGGAACATAAGCAAAGTACAATCATCACTTTGTGCAGTGGTGAAAGTGTTTATATACAATTTTATGTCAAATCTTGTTTTCTCATATTTTCTCACTTACCTTTAGTGACATCTAGCTATTAGGAGGGTTTTGGTATTGAGAAATGCATCTCTGAGATTTCTCTTTCCACCCAGTACAATGGAGATTAATGGAATTTCGTAGGGACTATTTTTTCATTAAAAAGAGAAACACATTGTGTTCTGTGGAATATCCAAATGTTATAATTTAGAATAATGTAAAGGTGTCTCTCTATCTGTGGAATTAGAGTCATTTTTTCTTGTAACTATATTGTGAAAGTTTCTTCATAAGAATCTGCGCTCTACAGTATATGTGCACTCTGCCAGATTGGATTTGACCTCTGTGTATGCGAGTCAAAAACAGTGTGACTGCGTTGGACTTTGTTTGCTAAAGTCAATGTCATACTTTGCCTCTAGGTCTGGCTTGCAGGTTTAATGGTGACATTAACAATCTGTGTCTTCACTGAACACAGGCATTAAAAAGAGGCTCAGCCAGCAATGTACATCCAATTAACACTGCGCAACTGGTGCTGAGGATTGTGATACAGCACGTATAGCAGCTTCTCACAATGGTGAAATTAAAGACATGAACAACGTCATGTCACGTCTATATATAATGTGTTTCATTTATAGTATTTTAATGAATAGACGTACACAACGTGCAGCTGCTGTAAAGCTTTTCTTGTGCTACTAAACAAAGACAAGACTAAGAGTCTACAGCCACGCTAGCAGCTCTGTGAGGCTGCATTGCTCACCATAAAGACAACCACATTGTGATTTGAGTGAGGTTGAAAGAGTGTTTACAAGCCAGTCATTGGAAAGTAAATGTAAAAAAGGTAATGGTTGGTATTCTAGTGGCTGTCTTGACATACTCAGTGCTGATGTTTACCAGGTTTGATATCATAGTTTTATGTGTTAGCATGCTAACAGTTGCTAACATGTGAATTACCACTAAACACACAGTTCTGCAGGGGCTGATGGAAATGTATGCAGTTTTTCAAAATATAGGGCAAATTGAAATTTCAACCTCAAATGTATCAAATTTTATGACAATCCATCCAGTCGTTCTTTGGATACTTCACTTTCCCACCAATGGAATGACTATTAGCATATATAATTTATATTCATAATCAAAATCAACATTGACTCCAGGATTAAAATGTCCATCCAAATGATTTCTACATCAGTCTGTGTTTTTGCAGTCAGTCAGTGTGGCTCATTGATGTGTTTTTAATTCAAGCTCAGCTCAGTAGCACAGAGGAATAAGCTCTGTAGGCATATTATCTGGAGGATCAGTTCATTGTTGGCTTTGGTCTTTTAATTGTATTTTGTGAAAATATTGAATACGCCAGCCTTATCCTTTATCTGCATGACAATATCGTAAGTTTGGAAGTTGGAAGTTCATTCATATACATTTGAACATGAAAAGAACCAAATGACTGCCTTAATAGACTGTTTATAATCTTAAAAAACTGTAAAATAGTCTGCAATAGGGCAGTCGTGCTCACTAACTCCCAACACACAAATCTAAAGAACTGAACTGAAAAATTCTGTCTTTTCAAATTCAATGACAGTAAAATATCTCAGGTAAGACTTACAGTAACACACCTGACTGATCAAACATCACTCTGATAGTTAAAATTTTACATTAATGCATCAGTCCTACCTCTGATGAACATGAACTGAATATAGCAGAAAATGAAAGTCACAATTTTTAAAGGGATTTTTCCTCTTTCCTCACTCTGTTTTTCTCTCAGTGGGGAGTTAACATTGCCTCCTGCCCACCCTTGGAGCAGGGAATTGAATCTCAATTACCGAGAAGCTTCGTCTTATGTTTCATGTATGAGTGACCTCATTAGTTAGTTACACCCTTTCCTCACCCTCTGCAAGATGTTTAGTGACCGAGGACTCAATGCTCACATCAGCTGAAGTAATATACCAAAGATTCAGCCTTATGGTTTGCTTGCTGTGTGGAACATTCTATTGATGTGGTAATTCTAACCCCTACGAGAATTCCATTATAAGATTGGCTCTTAAATATGGTACCTCAACCTTTGAGTCAGTGTAACGATGTGTCACCTGTGTTGGCTCAGCTTGGTTAATTAACTTCTAAAGCCAATGTTACAGACTCAGCAATGAGGTCTGGATGTGGCAGATCAGTCATAGTGATGCCTTTCTAGTAGAGTAATGGGCCATTCTATACTGCTGACTGAATGTAAATGTGAATTAATCATTTTGTTTTCTTTTTAACTATGTCACTCACCTATTACATACTTACTTGAAAGTAAAAGTTGAAAAATTTCTTACTTTGGTTGCTTCATCATCATAAAAATGGGCACTGTAGCTTATTTTGAGTCAATCCATGCATACAACAAAATACTTACTAGAGCACCACGTGTACTAATCCACAGCTGAAAAATAGACCCCAACAGATGCAAAAACAATTTTCAACTATACATTTGTGACTAATTTCTAAAAATGTTTGCCTCAGTAGGACTTGATGGAATTGGACGTCAAAATTCACTGAGATACAAACTAACGTATTGTTGGTTTTGGCCTTTTCATGGGATTTGTTGAAAATGGAGTTGCAATGTAGGAGGAGCCGCTGGTTCTGGACCTATTTTTCCCCATTCTGTATTCCCATTTCATATTTACTTAACATAGAAACATAGGAAGCACCAGGATAATCTAACGATCTTATAGGTTTATGTCATGATTGTCAGTTTCAATTATTTCAACTTCGTTTCTGAGAAATCATGTTTTGTCCATCATTTTGGTGGATGGCACAAAATACAACAATACCCATGAGCCTCGGCCACTGATGCTATGGACAAGAAGCCAGTCAGAGACACGTATCAGAGTGGTAATAAACTCAAAACATTTAGTTGTTACAGTTTTAAACAAAACGCGGGGCCATTGTTTCTGCATTCACTCAAAAGTGGACCAGAAATGAAAGCTAAACTGATTTACGCTGCAGATTGCCAAAATGCATCTTGGGACTTGTAGTTTACTCCAACCCCAAAGTTTTTATGTACACAGGCTTATACCTTTGACTTTTTCTCAAAGAACCAGATATTTTAACGCAGTTGTTCATCTTTTGTGCTGATCATTTAAGCGGGGAGAAGAGCTCCAACTGTGAGTTACATAATGTTGTCTATGGGAAAAATTTACTTCTGACACCAGGGGCACCTGAGGAAGTAATGCCAGCCTTATTCTTTGAAAAGAGTAAGTGTTTGAGTTGAGAGTACCTTTGTTTCAAATAGTTGAGACATAAAGTGAAGTACATTCATATTCAGTCTGTTAAAGCACATGCAGTATACCGAAACTCCTCATCACTACATTAGGAAAATGTTGACTCTGTACCGTAGCTGCATTCTGTGAATGTAAGATACTCAAAGAAAATTGAAGTCTGTGACAGCTGGGGATAGAAATTACAGCACTCCGAATTAGGAATGTGGCACTGCAATTTTATACATACACCGTATAGAACCAGGTATCAGGCAATCTTGTGCTAAGCCTTGAAGCTGGCTGTGTTTTCCAATTTCAATTTCCAAAGGTGTGATGTTCCAGACACAACTTATTCACACCTTCCCGGGACATCTTGCCTCCAAAACTGCACACGAGATCTATCCAAAAAGAAAAAGAATGAAGAACCTCAGAGCAGAGAGCTCTTGTGATGTGTATGTGTGTGTATACATGTGTGTGTGTGAAGCTAGCTATCAAGACAGCTTTGGATCTTTAGCTGGGGAATGGTGAGTGGCTGAGGTTTGAGGGTATTATTTTCCTCTTTCCTCTTGCACACAGACACACAAGACCATTCTGTCTCTTTCTTGTCCTCCTTCTGTCTCTCTGACACACTCATGTACAATCTCACACACACACACACACACGCAAACAATCTCACACACGCAATCCTCCCAGTTGTTTTCCCCTCGCCACAATAAATTTATCAGCCCATCCCAGCAGACGAGATTCAGCCCAACTTCCCGGGCACCCCCAGAAGCCAAAACCCATTGTGTGTGAAAGCGTGTGTGTGTGTATAAGACTGAGTGAAAGAGAAAAGATGCAAGAGAGGGGCTAAGAGATGCTAAGAGAGAGGGAGGGGGGGGGGGCTCTGAAAGTCAAACAATATTTGCCATGTAGATTACCCTCCTCTCATCTCTCTGCATTCATTTTTTATCTCAACTTGCCTTGTGTGAGGTGTGTGTACGTGTGTGAATGTGTAAGTACACTGTGTGTGTTCCCTAAAATTGGATAAAACTTTGATGATCCCCTGGATAAATGCCTGTGGGTGTACAGTATATGCCTGTGTGTCTGTCCTTGTGTGCGTGCGGCTAACCGTGGAGCCTTCCATGATATTTTTAGCTCATTACTCAAACACACAAGTCTCAAAAAGTACTAAAGGACTCATTTTTTTTATGACAAACAGCAAAAAGTTAAGCTCCTGACAAAAACCATAACGTCAGCGGAACAAGGAAAGCCTCGCAATTACAAGTCCTTCCTCCTCTCTTTTCAATACTGTCAGTGCATCTTTATAAAGATTTAATATGCAGCGGGAAAAAAAAAGCAGCTTTGCAAAGTCAGGTGCTGTCAAAATGAGGCTAAGTGAATGCACAGAAATGCTGTTTACTGCCGTAATGTCACTCACTAAGCAATTTCCAAATAAATGGCAGCGCGCACACACACAATCACCTGAGCTTTGCAGAGAAGCACAACGCACCCACAAAGTTCTAGAAAAGCTGCCAGAAACCTGACTCCAATTAAATCCTGCCTACACCTTCCAAGTCATTAAGAAGTAAGCTGGCGGTGTGTAGAGATGTAGCAAAGAAAAAAAAAAGAAAAAGAAAAAGAGGTGAGGGGGTCTCCTGTGAATTTAGGAAGTGACGCCTGAATTGTTCTGCATCAGTGCTGCCATTACATCACACACCTGTGTCTCGCTTTCTGCGGTGAATAGTTTGATACAGCAGCCCAGCTTGGTGGAAATCAATTTAACAAGAGTGAGATTGTACACCTGATGGGGCCTCCGTCACTGTGGCTGAGCATGCTAAGACTCAACTTTCTTATTTCTCATCCCAGTCATAAGCTTTGTCACACATTGCGATGTTATATCTAATAATGCATACCTTTTAAAGTCTAAGCTGAAAACACATCAAGTTGTGCTAACTTATAATGTAAAGCAAAGTCTTGTGTTCTTAGAGAATGAATAAGTTGAGAAAATATTGAATTCCCGTTCAACTTTTCTATAATTATTAGCTTTTATGAGAGCTTATCTCAGTAGAGATGAGTCATACTTATTTCCTTAACTACATATAAGGAGGAAAAGGCCTCCACAATTTTTCTTCATTAATTCAGATGCCTTACTCTTAAATGATGGTTTTCATTATAGCAATTATCCTTGTTATTCCTCTTCTGCCAGTATATATTACTACGAATAGCACTGCTACTGAACAGCTACTATTGCTTCTCATATTTCTATTATTAGACAACAAAGGGTTATATTAGACAATAATGTATTGTCTTAAATGGTGGATAACTGTTGTGTTGTTTTTTTAACATGAGAGAATCAGTGTTTAGGTTTTACTTTTGCTTTAAAGCATGACATTGGTTACAACACAAGTTTTATTCTCAAAGTTTTGGCCATCAATTGGAGTAATTGGATTAACCAGTTATGGGGCTCTGGGGGAAAATATGTTGATGTGCCCCAATCGACTCCCCACTCAACACACAATATAAGGTAAAATACAACAATAACAGTGTTAAAACTTGATTTTTACACAGGTCTTCTCATGATACAATATATGGTATTGTACTTTGAGACTTGGGGCAGTTGCCCTGTTGGTAATCTGGCCTTTCTGAGATTTTGGAAGATGGCTATGATGAAGTCCAAAATGGAAAGAAACATAAGCCATCAGAAGATCAACCAGGTTGTAAACAAGCCAACAGTTTGGTAAGATTAAGTCAAAACCAAAGAGGGCCCACCTGAAATGTTGCTCATAACCTTCTTTTCACAGCAAAACTGTATGCAGACGACTACACCTAGCTACGTGCTAACATTCTAACTCAAACAAAATACATTCCCAGATCTCAGCTATTAAAGTAGTAAGTAAAATGTTATTACCATTTAGTTTTCATAACAGTTTAACACTACGAAAATAAGATCCAAGTTGGAGATATTATGGAATAATCCGTCAAAGACATTATGTAACCTTTAAAAGAAAAAAGAAAAAAAAAAACACTGGCTTCCTCCTACAAATAAGAAGTTGACTTCATAAACAGTCAAATGTACTTTTGCTCAGTTCAATACACTCAAGTGTTTTGCTGCTGCAGCCTTACTTGGACTGGTACGACCACACTAGCTAATGTTAGCTAATGTTTGCTAATGTCTTTAGCTTTAGACATTGCTTTATAACTGAGTAACAGAACTGTGTCAGTTCGCTGATTTTATGTCTCTATTCTATACCATAATTGTAACTTGTGGCCATTGTTCAGCAATAGTTACATGGTCTTAAAAGTTGTACACAACACAAAAATGGTTGCATGTCAGCGATGTGTTGCAATAAGGGACATTTGGTTTAAGGTGCTAGCTCATTTAGAGATTACTTGACAAAGCATCCCAATAAAAAGAGAGCCAATAAACAGCTGGCTGATGGACTCATAAGACAATGTCCCTTAGCCCTAATTGGGAATAGACTGTGTCACATAAAACATGTAACATACAGCTAGAAGCTCATATATCAGGTTTTCATATAATGTGTCTTTATGAAGAAGCAGCAACTGTGCTGTAACTTACGTAGGCTATCTAATATTATCAATGACTGCACTCAGTAAACATCATGAGTGATTATGAAGATAACTAAAACAACTCTTCACAGGTACATGCTGTGTAAACAGAGTGTTACTGAGAATAAACTCCATCCAGCTTGGAGCTATAAATCATCACCGTCCCACCTGCTACATCTGGAACTGGAACTGAACAGTCTTATGCGAAACAGTCCCTGTCCAGATGCCCAGAGCTAATCTCTCTTATTTACTGTAGCACAGTCAGTACATCTTCAGCCCATCTCAACACTGAGCCCAAACAAAAACCCTGTCATGTAATAATAATGGCATTTCTTTAACTGAGCATCGTGTGATATGGAGATAAAGCCTCAACACCTCAAACCATAACTTATTTATGAGTTGATTCAAAGGAATAAAGAATTTTTTGTTTTTCAGTGTAACTGGTAATGGAAAGGGCTTCATTAAAAATGAAAGCTTATTTCCAAGGTTAAAACACAAAAAAAAAATCTTATGAGACTTTACAGTTAATTTCAATAACCATGCAAACTAAATGTGCATTAAAAACGTGAAGGCTGTCAAATCTGAGGATTTCATGTCGTCTGGTATTTAAGAGGTTTTAGACTGTGTCAGAACAATTTATCAGCTCATTTGTTCTGACGGACAGTTTAAATTTCTTCAGGGTTCTTTGCTCTTGTTTGGATTACTGACAGTGTCTGGATTTCACTGTGTTGCTGGTCCAAATATTTTATCAACACTCTCAGCAAGGTGCCACTCTCAGCCCAATTCATCAAGGAACTTCTCTTCTTTGATGAAATGCCTCTTAGTGGTTTTGCTCAGTATATTAATCTAGGTTCAAGCTGCTCCATACCGCTCATTCACACAAGACACCCTGAACCTTTTTAAAGCCGCTACATTTCGGATTGGAGAATTTCTTACTTCTGTGCCATCCAGTGTTAATACCAAGAACAGCAAACTAATACAAGAGCCAGTTTCTACATCAAGTTAGTTGTATACTGGACCATGATTGGTTTTCAAACTATTTGTGCTGTTACAAATCATGCTCATATGTACACGCCTTAAACTCAGATTTTAGGTGAGCACAGAGAAACTTTTCCTCCCTCTGGTTTCAAACTGGACAGGAGGAGTCAAAGATCGAACCACCCATCTTCTGATTAGTGGACGACCTGTTCTACCTCCTGAGCCAGAGTCGCCCTTTTCAAGCAGAAGGGGAATTGAAGTTGTCTACACACATTTCGCATCATGCCTTAAATAGTCACTCCACTATACTGAATAAGACAGAATGAGATGTTATGTGAAACACTAGACATTAAACCTAAACACCTTTATGTCTACAACCTCATCAGCAGCAGGCTTTCAAAAAGTTATACCTACCCACACGTTATCATCGGATGTTAGTTGAAACGTCTTTAGCCTTCTGCCACCACTTCATACAAAACATCAGCACCATATCAACCATTCCAGCCCATACCTGATTCCATGAATTCTTGGTTGAAGCTGCTCCAGGCGTCTTTGCTCTTCTCCAGGTTCTCCTCCATGACCTTGATGTCAGCAAAGGGACAGTTGCATTCTGGGAAACGTGGAGAGCACCGGCACCAGCAGTCGTTGTTGCGGCAGAGCAACTCGCCCTCCGAGTTGCACGCCACATAGCTGAGGGCCGCCTCCACAAAACGCCCACGCAGGAACTCTGGGAGGACATCTTGCAAACCTGTAAAAAAAACAAAAGAAAACAAAAAAAACAAAAACACATGGTGAGTTATTTCTTCATTTTCATAAATAATGTGGTCTGTTCACAAGCTGGTGCCACATGCTTTTACATGTTATTTCAGTAAGGATGGTAGAAAAAATGTTGAATATGTGACATTACACCTCTAGCCTTTGTACATAAAATCAAGGAATTTTTTGATACACTGATAACATTCTTAACATAGCATTTGTACTTCTATCATTTTTCAGAGGACAATAAACATTGACATATCAAGGGTTATATTGCCTTAAAAGTAACAATCATTGTAGCTTTAGCAGCTTGGAATCACTGCTGTTGGATGGATTCTTCCTGTTTTAAAAAGCATCTTTTCACAAATTGCGACTGAATACTTCTCGAATGGACCTACATTTTTAAACATAAAACATGATTTTCAATTATGTCGTGTATTCAGTCTGTGACACCAAAGTGACAGCCCTAATTCATGCTCCAATATATACATCAGAATATACGCTATTGAAATGCTCCTCTGCAGTACAGCCTGTGTACCACTGTGGAATATTGCATAAAGATACTGACACTAATCACATGTTTTATCATTCCTGAGGCCAATAGAAACACCACATGCAAAGACAACAGCTTGTCAGCTGGCTGGCTCTATTGTGTGGGGCTCTTGCCTCAAAAGAACAGTCACTTAACCGTGTTGCAAATGGCTCTCTGCACTGCGGTGAAGAGACTTCAACGACATATATGTGTGGTGGAATTATCCCAGGGACAAGAAAAAAGCTTGTTTTCTCTGAAGCAGCTCTGCTCGTATCATAGTCACTGGCAGCTCTTGCAGCAGGTGCTGAATGTGTATATAGAGTAAGTTTAGAAGTCTGCCCAGGGGCATATTTTAGCAGTTTTGGGAGCTATCAGTAGCAACTGTCACCTAGTCTGCAGCCACCATAAACAACCTGCTGTTCCAACCTGTCATGTACAGGCTGTTTCCTTTCTGCAGGTTTCTTTATTTCTTCTTCCTGCTGTGTAATAGAGACTCCCAAATCATCATCAGAGTATTAGAGGATTGCTGGAACTTTTTTTTCAACAACAGGGAGAAAAACCATTGAACTTTCTCCCCCTCCCCCCATTTCCTTTCTTTAAAAGCATACCTAATGCAATAATATGAAGATGATGGATGTTGATTCAGGATTTGTTTTCATGATCAATGCATATTTAATCTGCAGGAAGAAATGCAAGACAGAAACACTGCATTGTTTTTCCTGCTCTGTAGGCTATGTCTGTTACAGAAAGGTTTCTTGCTTTTATGATTACTTTTTTCCTTCCAAAGTGACATGCAGCATAGAAAGTCATGCTATATCAGGTGTTTTTAAGATGTGTTTAGACTGATAGCTGTGTGAATTTTAGACATCGCGATTACTTTTCGATGCTTCAACTTGAGCGAAAAATCTGCACTTATCCTCACGCTGTAATGATTCTGATTCATGAACACTACCAGACAAACTGGACAGAAGATGGAAGAAATTAATAGTGAGAACTGAAGTTACTTTTTTTTGTCAGAGCTGTCCCACCAAAACACACACAGGCACACACCATACAATGGTAGCAACTAACAGCTACATCTGGCTTCTGTTCAATTGGTACCATGGCTGTTTGTTGCAAATATAGACAACTAGTAGCAAACTGTTTTTAAAAATAGCAAATTTAGGTCTTGTTTTTTCCTTCCGATAAATGGGCTTCCAATAAAAACTGAGGTATATAGAGTTACTTAGCAGCCCCATTGCTCAGCTGTTTGTGTTAGATCGGAGGAATGTTGGAGGGGTAGCTTGCTTTTATCCCTGTGCTGCCATTCATTGTGTGGATAAAAACAGAATACGATGTACGTACCAGTCAGTCATACAGTTGGTTAGCCACGGTTGGCTCAGGCCCAGTACACAACAAACAGTCAGCAGTTTATTTAAGGACAGTAACTAGCTCACTATTTCATCATGCATGACCAACTTAGCGCTGTAACATGCATTTATCCACACATTACACTTCTTAATGGTATAACAGTAAGTTACAACACTTGACATATTCATACAGTGGACTCACTGATATCTGAGTTGAACAACCTACTTCAGGCAACAGGCCTTTTTCACAGAAGACATTCAGTTTCATGGTCCTGGTATTGTGAATGCTGGCTTACTGTCACACTGTCATGGCTGACTGCGACACTTGAATAGAACAGAGCCATTGTTAATGTTATTAGTGACACCTGTGCTTTGCAAAATTTGTTGAAATTCTTGCCGTGAAAAAGGTCGACTTGCAAAATTTCACAGCTATCGGTGGCACTGACCTATTGAAAGAGCCATTAAACCTACAAATAAAACTCTTGACTTGCAATTTGAGCTCCACTTTTAGAACTTGCAATATAATTAAAGAAATGGTTAAAAGTTACTGTTTTATACTAAAATGGATTTTGTTATTTTGTTCGATAAATGATTTATGATGTACTAATTAAAGGACCCCTCTCCCACAGAGACATCACAAATGATTGCTCAAGCTGTGGGTAACGCTGTCCTTTTTCATGTCCTTAAACTACAAGGTAGCATCACAGTCTCAATTTCACTGCTTTCATTATTTAAATGAAATTAAAAAACATAGCACTGTGCTAATTGCGAAGCCAAGGTTTCATCACTGCACAGCCTATTAAACAAAATCAAAAGCCGCCGTGTCATCTTAAAAGTGCATCGTCATCTCTTGGAAACCACAGAGCAGACGTTCATAAGACTGCTGTGTGGTGTTAATGCCGCTTCTCTTAATCTGTCTGTTGGTCCATGTCTATCTCCCAGTCTGTCTGTCTATCTAATAATCATCAATTTGTTGTGTCAGAAGCTTCCTCTCTCCTGACTTCACAATCCAATTCTGGATGATGTTCAACAGCCAAGTCAATCCCGCTGTGCCCTGCTATGAATATGTATGTCTCTTCTTTGGTATTTACACTTTCAATGGTTTGGAAAGAGATGTAATTAGTCACATTTTTCCTCTTCCATGCTTTGGCAGGTGCTTTGAGGTTTGTGTGTGTACCAGTTGCAAATCTGGCAGGGGTTTCTTCAGTTTGGGAGACAGCTAAATAACACTCTTCCCATCACCAATCACTATCCCACTTTCTCTGTCTCTCTTCCAGCTAGCTCACTGTTTGTTGATCTGTCTTTCTACTTCTTTTGTTCTTTCTACCTTTAAGTTACGATCACTCTGTCACATTTGGAAAATAGATGTGGTAATTATCTTGTGGACAGGTCTGGGTTGGAATGGACTTTTCTCCTTTTTGCTATAGCAGAGGTAGCAGTTATGCTATTAAAGAGTCAGATCATTCTGTTTTCTACTGTTTTGGTGCTCTGAATCTGCACTATCCTTGATTTTGTTTTTCTTTCTCTGCACACCTTTCTTTTTTTAAACTTTTGCCTAAAAATTACAAGCTAATCTAATATGGTTAATTTATATTAAAACATAAACGAAGAGATTGATGGCTGAAATCATGTCAGAAAATATGGCTGTATCCTAAGTGTTGCCTGATATGATTTATGTTGTAAGCCCTGAACCTCAGGTGTAGCTGAGGTGTCTTAAAAAGGATTAAATTGTTGTTCCATTAACACAAGCAAGGGTGGAAGCAGTGGGTAATGCACAATGACACTGTGATCGACTGCTTTTCACTAAACATTTATAACAAAAACACCTCCTCACTGTAGATGAGCCGTCTTCTGTGACCAGTGAGAACACGTTTATGTAAATCTAAATGAAGCTTTGTTACAGTAGCTGTCAGAAGAAAGAAATTAGTAATATTGTTTTGTCCATATATATGTAACTGTCATTATTTACTGTACATGTGCACCAGATTATGTCCAGATGAGTCTCCCAGTATGGTTGCTTTTTGACCATTGGTGGTTAGTGGGTTCAGTTTGACTCTGTCTTGCAGCTACATACAGTATGTAAGCTGTCCAGCACAGTGTTCATTGGTGATGCTGTTCCCTTACATGTGATGGTTGTGTAGTGAAAATTGTGTAAGGTAATTTACCTGAAAGAATGGTTTAAGTCTAAAGTAACACGTTCTGTTTTATATGTCACAAGTTTGAAAACAATACGTAGCTTCTGACTGGATGAACACTTTACTTGACTTAACATCTGTAACTGCATAATCAGCGTTGTCTGTTCTATGTGGCTGTCTGTACAGTAAGGCCTGAATACATAGTCACCCATCAGCTCATGGAAAAACACATCTGAATATCATGTTATTTGTTTGAGGATTTGGTCCTTAGATGTAAAATATCAGAACCACCAACTGTTTATTGCAGTGTAACTTAATTCGCATTGGACTCTAAACACTATTATCTTCCACCAATACTCCCTCCATGATGATAGAATACCTCTTTACACAATTTAAACTAGTACAAGATTTACACTGACTTTCCCCTCTAGTTTATAATACTGTGGTATAATGATAAACAACTTCACATGAGAGTGAAAGATTTTGCGACTCACTTGTGGATTGGCTTTGGTTGTGTCCTCCAAAGTGAGTTTCAACCTTTCACCTGCCTGATTATATGGGAACAATACAGTAGCCCCAGTTGTTATGGGAGTAATTGTGCAGTCAGAAATTGTAAAAGAGAGAAATTCTGTTCTGTGTATCCTAAAAACTTAATTGAATTTTTATACAGAACATAATAAAAGGGGAGAAGGAAAATGGGCACAATTTATTCAGCATGGCTGTCAGGCAGGGTGAGCACTCATCAGCGTCTCCTCTTCCTCTCACCTTGCTGCTTTTCACCTTTGACACACATGTCATAATTGCAGCAGTATATTAGTATTCAGCAAAGTGCCCATCTTGTTCATCATGCAATTCACACCTGCTTATCCAAAATGAATGAAAATGCACATTTCAATATGTCACATAATATGTCTAAGATGACTATTATCCCCCGTTTGGCATTTCATAACATTTAAAGCCACACAAGGCCTTAAAGATGCAATTAAGCCTTGATGAATGTCACTGAGGTGGGAATAATATGGCAGGCTTATTTAGCTTGAAAGAGGCCTTCAGTATGACTCTTTCTGAATTGTCAGATACACATAAGCTCTGAAAGGGAGATTAGCTGAAAAGGAGTCATATCCTTGAATATTTGAATGGAAGCAAAAAAAGAAAGCCTTTTCACCAAACACGCAATCAAGTGTGCACATCACTGGGTGAAAGTGTTCTGTATATATGAAATTTACAAAAACTTAGAGCCTTGCCAGCCTTATTTTCTCACTTGCCACCATGTCGTTTTTAATTAATTCAGTTACATTTTCCTCTGCCCATGTATTTATACCCTGACATTTATTTTTCCAGATGAATTTAAAATATTATGTTTACAGTGGAATCAGGAGGTCTACTTGAAAACAATGTCAGGGAGTGTCGCTTAAAAACTTAGGTTTTGTGTAGTTGTTGTATTGTAGTTGGATTATAATTAGTTCAGTAAATTATTATTTGTAAAACGTATATTCAAGGTACCATGTGGAGTGTCTGACCACTAGCGGCACTGTGGAGCAATGTTTTGATGAAAGGGTCCCAGTTTTGTTTGTATCTTGTGCTAGCATTAGCATGAGCACGTTGGTGGTGAAAAACCATGGATGTATTATAAGACTGGATACTGGACTTCATGATGGCACTTGTGTCTCTCTGCATAGTGCATGGTGTCCTGTCATCAGTTTTACCGATGATTCTTTTAATGTAATGGTGGTATACGAAGAAAATGTTTTTTGGGTTGTAGGAGATTTTTAGGTGCAATATCACGTTTAGCCACTAGGGTAAATTGGTCATGCGTGATACACTTTCCTGTTTTAACATTATTCTATTGAAGTTGTGTCAGATTGAAGTACTCAATTTCATAATGTCTGTTAAACATATGAATTAATTTTACAATGTTTTGTGTGTTGTTGTTGTATAGTGTCACGGTGCAAGTCCGTGTCCTCTAGAGAGGGTTAGGGCCATGACCACAATGAGTAGACATGCGGGCCCTTGGACAACAGTTTCATTCTTTGGCTGACTGGTTAGCGTAGCCATCTGTGCACCCAATGATCACTTAGAGTAACTTATAATCACATTATAATGCATTATAACTGTGATTATAATTCATTATAAAACTATTATAATGTCTCACAACTATGAGAATTATAATACACTATGATCCTTGCAAAAAAAAAATGTCAGTGAGTGACCAGCATTTATGAAGTATTATATTTGACCTTATAAGTCATTATAAAATGCTTCATCATTTGTTATGATTATTATGTGTTATGATTATTGTTATAAAGCATTATGAATGTTTATGAGTGCTTATAACTATAATTATACAGTGCTATAAACAGATTATAATGCATTATAAGTATGTTTATAATGCATTATAGACATGGGCTTCATAGAAAGTGTTACCAAGTAATTTACATATGTAATCTGTGCAAAAGATGGACAGACTCCAAATGACGCAAAATATTGCTGTAAAGAGTGTGATTTGTGACACAATGATATAAATGATAGAGCATAATATGAAATGATAGATAGTTTTTCTCTCGTCACACGATATCTTCATATCTCACAGCCCCATCTGAGAGTTGAAATTTACATGAATTTTAAAATAAATTTTAAAATTTTATTAATTACCTACAAGGCTATTCATAATTTGGCTCCAGATTACATTAAGTAACTTTTAACCCCTTACAGCCCGGACAGGCCTCTAAGATCTGCTGATCAAAAACTGTTACACCGATCACACTGAAAACCAAGGGTGACTGTACATTTTCGGTGATGGTCCCTTGGAACAGCTTTCCCCTCAGTGTGAGATTGGGAGACCCCACTGCAGCTTCTGAATGCCTCCTCAAAACTCACTTTTACAAAATGGCTTACACTTAATGTTTTCCCTTTACATTATCTCATCACTTTTATATTTCCTTTTTATATTGTTATGTTTTATGGTGTTTTATTTAATTCTATTGTCATTGTAATTTTAGTTGTGCTTTTATCTTGTGTCATCATTTTAGTATTTTTATATGCACTATATATTTTGCACTTGCACTGTTTTATATTCAAGGCTTGTTCTTTTCTGGAATTCTATTTGCTTTATATGAACTTATTTCTTTTGATTTGCACCAACACTTTCACCTGTTTTATGTATGAGCTGAGTGCTGCTTGATATATTTGCTCTAATGTTCCTATTTCTTGTATGTCATAACGGGTTGCTTACATGGGTTTCTGATTTTTTAAACTCCGTAAATAGTTTTTAATCTGGAAAGCATTTTGTGCTTATGCTTAAAAAGTGCCATATCGATAAAATTACTATTATTTTGACATATAATCACACAATGGTCAGCAAAATTAAAGGTACCCTGTGGAATTTTTAACCACTCTGTTGGTTTCACGGTATTCTGCTCATCGACATTTGGTGGCAGTAACATGCCAAACAATGCTTCCATGCACCAACAGAGGCAGTGAAGAAGAAGAGTGCAAGCTAGTACGATGTAAACAATGCAGGATTTTAAATATTTGAAGAATTGTCTTTACAAATATTTTATGAAATTCACTTTGTTAGACCTCAAGCATATACAAAATGTGTATTGGTGAGAAACAGTGAATGTAAACATAACTTTTGTTTGTTTAAATGAAAACTCCACAGGACATCTTTAAGCTAAGGCTCATAAACCTCTCAAACAAGAGTCTATTCTGAATATCACAAGAAATGCTGTAGTTAGGAGGGCATGATGATTAAGAAGGGTAACACAAAAAAGTTTCTGAATCAGCTTCTTTTCACTCATTATTATGCTTCCAAATCGGTACCTTCCTTTGTATTCCATTTTGATTTATTGCCCAGTCAAAGTTAGATAATAATTCATCTAACATTAGAGTCATTTTATTAATTACATACTTCTTTTTGGAGGGAGTATTAAGACAATCATTTAGTCACTCAATGAATCAATCAATCATCACTCCTACATACTGCAAGTGCTACCAAGTTTAATTCCATACAGAAAAAGTCAAGTGGACTGAGTAACTGAGCTGAACTTGCCTTCTGATGAACCCACCCCAAAAAAAGAAATAATTTTAAAGATTATGACTGAAAAAAATTGGCATAACTCCGTTTCATCTGTCTTCTTTTCTCCCCTATTTTTAAGTCATCTTTTCCCAGCTCCCACCAAGTATTTCAGGAAAACTTTTAGGGTCATTACCCATGAGGGTTTGCTTCGATCCAGCCACAAATTTAGATCCCCCCAGTAGACCAGAAATAGCAGACACATGGTTCCCTCTGTTTCTATCTCTTCTATCTCTCAATCTCCAGCAGAGACCAAACTTTTCATTTTGGGCAATTTGAAGCTCTTAAGCCTCCCCTATGATCACCACCCCTCTTTTATCGCTGTCTGTCCCAGTGTATGTGTTTTGATGTCCAAGTGTGTTCTCTTTAAGTCTCTGCTTTGGTGAGTGCCTTGTCCACTACATTGGAATGCACTCTTGGCTGTAGACGAGATGGTATTGGTACCCTTGGACTGTGTTCTCGCTCTCAGCGCCCCAGGCTTTGGCAGTGACCCAGCTTTAATATACAGTACAGTACATGGTCTGGCGCAGATGCTGCTGTATCATGCACCCTCGCACTGCCTCTCTTTATGCCTTTCTTTATGCCTGCCTGTCTTTTTCATTCTTACTTGTGACGTTTCCATCTGTCACTTGAATTTTCTGCAGACTTGTCGCAAAGAATGAGATGCACATTTTCCTCAGCTGGGTTCCTGGGTTGTCTTGTGCTCTCTTGTGATAGTTTTGTGTTCTGTCACAAAGATTCAACAACATGGTGGATGTATGCGAAATTCAGGGCAGTAAGGTGGCAATAGATGAGGCCTGTTTTGTGTTGAGGAAGTTAGATTCTATAGGCGTTTCAGTTAAAAGGGCAAAATGCCTCCATAGCCACAACTACTTTTTCAAAGGATGAAGTTTCATCTGGCACCTGGACTCTCCCTCTCATCTCCCTCAGCCTCTCTATATCTCTCCCTCTCTTTAAATGGCCATTTAGGGCTGTGATGTCATCAAAAAAGGTACAGATTAGGAATTGGCAAAGAATTTTCTATGCAGCATTATATGATCGGCTGAAATGACAGGTGGGGTGCTGAGAATTTGTTTCAGTGACTGCCCAGACCTGGGACTGAGCAGAGGGAGGCACTTGACAGACCTCTCACCATGCAGGAACTCAAAAGTGTCATACAGCGTGTGCCCCTAGGCACTGTTCCCGCAATTGATGAAATTCCATCAGAGTTCTAAAGCCATGTTCGGGGTGCTTTGGAGGAGAATTTGTTAGAGGTTTTCCTGGAGTCCCACTGAGAAGGCCACCATGCAGCTATCAGCAGGCAATGGTGTCATTTCTGACTAAAAATGTGGGGCTTGCAGATTCATTTTATTGCTTTCATTATAAAATCCTTTCAGGGTAATGCACTGAGAGAGTCTGACTCCATGATACATCAGGCAAGCCTATTATGTTCCGGGGACATAATGTATGTTAGACACTTACAGTTTATTTCTGTCACCAGGATCTTGGATAGATGGGAAAAGAATGGAAGAGGGGTGTTTTAGTTTGCTGGTTATTGCTCAAGACTAATACTATGACTGTGTGTGCTACACACATTGTATTTATTTCATTTTATGAGTTTGTGAAGGTGGAGAGGGTTTCATTTCCAGGGATAGCCTTTTGTATTCAGTGGCTTGTGCGATGGTCATGGTCAAGATCTGAACAGTTTTTTGAATTTTTTTGATTTTTTTTATGGCGCCTTTACTCAACATGCAGAGGTTTAGTACTCAAGTGACACTGTGATTTGGTGTGACAGCTACCATGAACTGAGGGCATTCCGATCATAATAAGTCAATAGGAGGTACAAGGACTATGTTACCTTAAAGCTAGTGTTTGCAGGAGAAGACTAGTGTCTTGAAAATTCTAAAGACTAAAGAAAAATATGGAAAAAGAGGTTAAGAACAGGGAGTGAATGATGGACAAGGTTATAGCCAAGTTATCTAAATAACAGCGGTTGTTGCAAATGTCCTTTGAGGATAGATTCATGGCTACAAATAAACTGTCTGCCTCTGTTTTCTGGCACCAGTTCAGTGCGCTGGAACCCCTGAAAGACCTTCTAAGTGTCAGAGGAGGACTAAAGTGGCAGTTGTTCGCCTGCCAGTACAGGAGGAAGGCCAAGGTGTGGTGAACTTACAAAGTGGGTTTTGTTCTTTCTAGCCACAAGTGGAACAACGCTTACTGTTTCAGCTTGATATCTGTAGGCAGGCTTTTATCGGCCTAGTATTCCTATGAATTATATGTATATTGCAATTCTGCAACTCAAGATGCATGTGTAATGCTAACCTTCAGTGCCAATGCAAGAAGTGGTATGACATTTATGTAGTAAGGTAGGTGTGGAGGTTAGGGTGTTGGATGGGCATTTCATTTTCTAAACCACATTATTTGGAGGTAAAACGCAACATTCACCCGAAATGTCAGTTTCAACTACAGCAAGTACCTTAGGTCAAAGTAGAACCAAGAAGTCAGTCTGTAAACTATGATGGATCTTCACAAAGTACTGTCTGTGTAATGACTTCACTGTTTGCCTCATTTTTTTTCTTCCAAATAACTTTCTGTAACTCAGGAGGGGTTCTGTCAAATTGCTTTTAAGCACTGTTGCCACATTCCCGAAGCTCACAAACTCATCAGTGAGTACAATGTTACCAAAAGGGATGACGGCCAACATCCCCCCCAAAAAATATGATATTGTATATGAAGTTCTGATAAACCAGAGTTACTCTGAAGAAAGAAATTATTTTGTAAAACCAATGGGTTGTTGTAGTTGCTCACATGGCGCACTGTGGTGAGAGTGGGATCGCTACCTTTGGCTTCGTGAGTGGAGATTATTAACTAAAACCTAACATAACCCAATTTATGCATTGATTTTTGGATAGATCTGATAATGTTCCTGGACTCTTGATGTGTTGATGCCACACTCATACTCAAGGACACCACCCACACACACATTAGTATACACAATGGAGCTGCACAACTAATAACCGAAGAGGTTTAATTTCAAAGGCAAAAAGACTTGCAAAAACATTCAATGAAAATAATAATGATTGTAACTCCACTTCAAAGCATCACTCTAACTCATGGCTAAAGTCAGGCTGTTTTTGTCAACCATTAATGATGAGAGAGGGGTAGCCACTGTCGGCAAAGCAGTGGTCTTCATCTCACAGAAGCACATATGCACACACACAAACACCCAGAAAAAGCCTCTAAGGTACAGTACACAACAACACAGGCAATCAGAGTTAGAGATCAGAAAGAGTAAGAACAGTGGTGTGTTGGAGTACTCAGGGAATAGAAAATACAAAGAGATTTTTTTATCTTGCCTAGAGAATGTACAGCACATAGCTTTAGAGTTTCTACTCTATCACTACTACATGATGTAACATTTTTATGTCCTATAAACATAATACAATTTTTTTTTCTTTTATGCTTTATCAGCGGTGCAGAGGCTAAAACAAAGAGAGACTGTGTAGTTAAAGTGTTTCATCCTGTTACAATGGAGAGGTTCAAATGTAGGAATTACTGAAAAGTACTTCCTGCCAGGAGGCCAACATTCGATCCAGGAAAACACTTCCCATGGCATTATTAGGAAGAGTTAATGACACCATATTTTAAAACATCCTCCTCCACAAATACATGTTTCACCCGCATCCATGAGTTTCTATCATAATTGTTCTTTAGAGACTAGACACCTAAATACAGACTTCATTTAGAACTGCAAAGACTAGAAACAACTTGCAAGACCCAATTTCTCTCAACTGGTCTGCCAGCTTTAGAGTTCTGAAATTGTAGTTAAATGGAACCCATCAGGCTAATTGGTTGGAGTTAGAGGAAGAGTGTGCCCTTGGAAATTTCTGTGGTTGGACTTTCTCCAGTTCCATTAATAAAATCAACATACAACAAAAACATCATACATTACATTAGTAAATAGAAAGGGAAATTAGGTCTGCAGCTGGGAGCTCTTTCCCTCCTGACACCACATCTAATAATCACTATTATCTGGAAAAAGGGGAGCTCTTTCCACCATTGACAGCACTTTATCTCTAAGGAATATATATGGGATTTGTGTAGTGCATGTAAGAAATCCAATAGTTTCCAGCCAATACAGGAAAAATGCAGTTAAGTTACAACTAATGTCTTAATATACCCACATGTACACAACTTCCATAGCACTGGACCTGACAAATGAGATGTCTAAGTTCATTCTAGAACTAAAATAACAACATTGATTGTTCTTAACTCTTCTGAAACATTACAGGCCTTTAAAACCCATTTTCTTAATCAGCTTATTAATAAAAGCGACAGGGCTCTACATGAGCAAACTGGAATCTCCAACTAGTTATTTAACATGAAAGATGCCTGAATTTGTGCTTGTCTGTAGAGCTGCTGCTGTATTGATTCTTTCCTTACCACACAAATTAGCCAATGCATTCAAACCATTGCGGTAACTGCCATAAAAAATCATTTAAACCTCAGATGTTATAAAATAATTGGTTCCTAAATATCCTATTGGCCTGAATATAAGGCGACCCTGATTATAAGACGAACCCCCCCGAACCCCCCTCTTTTCCAACAACTGTTTTTGGAAAAATACTTTTTGAATATAACTAATGTAACTACATCACATTATAGTTACATACTCACACACTCTCCTGCCAGGCTCTTGGAAGCGGTCAAAAATTAATTTCTCCAGCAGTTAGCATTAATACGACTGCCTGTTTGTCTTTTTCAGCTCCTTATCATCTGGGACAGTGGTATTTGGCAGCTTGACATGTTCCATTTCTGCAGTAGAAGATGCTTTGGACTCATTTTCACTCTCATTGTCTCGTTGACTCGTCATTCTTTATGTTAAGCATGAGAGAATAACTAAAGCCCCATCACTTGATCACTACTCGCTTAGTGGTGAAGCGGCGACCAGCTTGACTCTGCGGTAATGCCATAACTGCAACAGCTCTACTTTTTTGTTCTCTTTTCACAGCTTTAAAGTGAATGGTAATGTCCTGGACAAAAGGAAATGTCAAGTATTTTCATGTACAAATGAGAAATGACATAGGAATTAGAATCTGATAACAGTTGTTTGCTTGTGTTTGTGTTGTGAATAAAATCAAACCATACTCACTGTCCTGAATAAACTGATTAGCTGAGTTTATGAATTTACAACTAAGGATATATTTTTTTACAAACTTTATTAATTGACTTCTTCAGCCACCTGGGAGCAGCAAAACGAGCTGTAAGAATGCTGTAACAATGACATAACCTTATATAGTTGATACACTGAACATGTTAGCAAAGCATTGGCATGTCAATCAGACATGGATCTACATTAGCATTCAAATGCAAGTCTAATATTCACTCTCCTTTTGGCTCTTTTTTTGGTCTCCTACAACTCAAATAAATATCTCCTACGAATATCTGTCCCTTTAGTGGCTACATGCTCCACTATGTTCAACAGCTAGTGGCTAACTTTTGTCTGCTGCTGGGCAAGTAGCGCACATTGGGTTTATAAGAACTTTTTCACTAAGTGCTGCTGCTGAAAACAAGGTTGATGAGAGCCATGAGTTGTTGTGGGCCGTACAACCAAAATATGAGTATGTTCTGGATTTATTAATACCTGAAGATATGATATATATGAAACAACAGTCTAAAATACATTCATGCAATTTATATAAATGCCTCACAATGTCTAGTCCAATACAAGGTTTTACACAGAAATTACGAATCTGAAAACAAGCTATGCTTTGAAATTGTTGATGCTACACTGCAGTCGGATTCCATGCTGATAATAATCATCATTTCTGAAGTGCAGACCACACTGACTGCATTCCAACAATACAATTGCCTTTGGTTATAGAAAAGCAAATTATACTTCAGTTTTGGAGAAATCTGAAGTGCCCACTGTGAAGCAGTGGCTTGGTGAAATGTGTGATACCTTACGCTTGGGAATAGGTACAGTCTCAAGGACAAATTTAAATGACTAGAAAGTTCAGCCCCCTTTGTCACTTTTTTAGATGAGGTTACAGATCAGCACTAGTGATTATTCCTTATATGACAGCTCTTAAAAGAAAGGGCAAGGCCGGGTGGACAGGGAGGATAATGGTATTTTGATATTCCCTTCTTTTCTTTATGCTCTTTTAATCTTTTTGTCCATTAGGCACTCTGCCTACAAGCCTCTTCTGTTAAAGTATGTGCTTATGTGCCCAAAATCTAGGAGAGAGTTGAATCTCATTTGAGCTTCAATAAGAATAAATCACAACAAGTAGTGGCAATAGACGCCATCTATACCACTGAATTGTTAACATTTAAAGTGATACAATACACTCAGAATCTTTTTTTCAAAGTTTTTTGTTTCTTGTTTGTGTAGACTAAAAAATTGGAACAAGGTGATTATTATGAGGTTAACTATGAAGCACAGTGTCTTCATAAGGAACATGTGAGCATAATAGACTGTGATGAGTGTGTTGGCGGAAAGAACAGTGGCAATATAATGCTTATTATATTGAGAAAAATGGAGCCAAACGCTCAGTTACAAGACTTAACAAAAGAAAGAAATATTTAGTTGCAGCCTGCAGTGACTTTAAAGTTCACTAATGTTCAGGTTCAGATCTACGATCCATGAGCAAACCAAAACTGCCTGTCCACCATGTGTTTGTGTTAAAATAATCAGATATTTTGTTTATAAAATTTTGTGGCTCCAGCCTGGTGCATCTGGTTGATAAATACCACATGTTTGAGGCAGAATGTGTCACATCTGCACCTGAAAAACATGCGCAGAAACCTCAGTAAATCTGGCCCTGAGTGTTCCAGGTGTAGTTGAAAGGGTTAGGTTGGGGTCAGTGCGGCCAGATACGGTCCATCTACAGCCCGGTAAGATAACACATTCCCCGTGAGACCGAGAGCCAGTCAAGCAGAACAGACATATAAACTACTGCAGTGTAAAGTAAAGGGTCATCCCGGCCAACTACTACACACTGGAGGTGAGGAGCTTGGCAGGTTGGTGGATGGTTGGTGGCAGTGTGTGTGTTCAAGTGTTGGTTCAAGTGTGTGTGTAGGAAAAATCCCATCTCTTCAGTGGACCTTATCTTCAGGGCTGTGACTATGTGTGTGTGTGCATGAATTGAAGATGGATGTATATAAGAGAATGTATGCGTGTGTGTGTGTGTGTGTGTGTGTGTGTGTGTGTTATCCAAGCTTACCCTTTAGGTGGATCTTATTTTCCGGGCTGTGCACTAACACCGAGCTAACTGAATCCAAGCTGTCGTAGTTACTGCAGCCGAGAGGGCCCGTCCTTGTTTCGGTAACCTAGGAAACAGAGGAAGGACAGATCTATTTACAATATATGCATACATACAGACATACATACATATTATATATACAGTACTGTGTAAAAGTTTTAGGCACTTTAGATGTTTAGATTCATATCCATAACACAATACCATCAGAGAGGTGTCTGAATGGTTCCAAATTCATTCTGCAGCATGACAATGACCCCAAACATACAGCCAGAGACATAAAGAACTATTTTCAGTGACAAGAGGAACAAGGAGTCCTGCAACAGATGGCTTGGCCCCCACAGAGCCCTGATCTCAACATCATGGAGTCAGTCTGGGATTACATGAAGAGACAAAAGAAATGAGACAGCTTAAATCCACAGAAGAACTGTGGCAAATTCTCCAGAACACTTGGAACAACCTTCCTGCTAAGTATCTTGAAAAACTGTGTGCAGGTGTACTGAGGAGAACTGGCACTATTTGAAAGGAACAGCTTGGTCACAGCAAATATTGATTTGATCAAGGTTTTTTCTCTTTACTGATGTATGTGTGAGTGTGTGTGTTTTATGCCACATTAGAAATGAATGAGGCAGATGTTTATGGAGCTAATTTCCTGTCAAAACTTAACAAACAAACAAAACACATCTTACAAATACCCTATGACTTACTAACAAACACTGTGGTTTGCAAATACAAAACACCATTAACAAACTTCTCTGCTCAACCTCTTGGCACATTTAAATTGACTCATAGCGCCAACTGCTGTTGTGGAGGGCAAATTACTTGTGAGAAAATCCTCAGCACAATCATGGTGGAAAGATTGTGCCAAAAGTCATGTGATATTTTTTTTTTTGACTTTGTAGGATATATATTTTTTGTACTTGTAAGACATGTTGTATTTGTTTCTGAAACATGAGCATGCATTGGTTTGTTAATGGTGTTTTGTATTTTCAAACCACACTGTGAATCATAGAGCATTAATAAAACATGTTTGTTTGTTAAGTTTTGGCAGGAAATTAGCTCCATAGCTATTGGTTCCTATTTCTAGCAGTCAAGTACACAGCTTGTGGCAGGTAGAATGTGTGAAGACAGGCAGAGGGCTGGATGTGGCAGAGCCCTCTGACAGCAGAGAGAACTATTGCCATCTTTTGCTTCACTCCCACACCTGCAGCCACAGCTGTCTGCAATGTGCTGGCTGTCTCATGGAAAAGAGTGGAGGAGAGGGAGAAACAGAGAAATGTGAGGCAGGTATGTGAAAAGGATTTTAACTTTGAAGTATAGCAAAAGAACCGCCACAAAGGAAGGCTGAAGCATATCAGTGCAGGCTTTACAAGATTTGATTACTGTTCTGTGTGGCAAAGATACAAGACCGATATGTATTACATTCACTTATTTGATCAAATAATAAAATGCACTCAAGGAACTCGGAAATGATCTAAGTAAAAACACGTGTTGGGCTTCATACTTACATACCAGTGCATGAGACAAAAGCAGGCCTGCATGCAAGTCACATAGCCTATATTTTTTATAATGAATAATTATCTCTGATAATCATTAATTATTGCTAATAACCAACCGTGCTCCTCACAGATCGGACAGTTATGTCCCCGACAGCTGGTGCCCGAAATATTGATTGATATTAATAATCTCTTGATTTCATAATTTACAATTCTCTATGATAATTATGAATTATTACTAATAAACAAACACATTCCTACCAGTACCAACACACGGGATACTGTGAGATTACGAGACCATGATGGTGAGATGTGAGATTCAACATGGCGGCACCCGGCTGCTAGTTCTGATTCTACACTTCTGTTAAACTCCAACCAGAAGATTCATAACTTTTCGGACACTGCCGGACTTTTTCCAAATAAACACAGGACTACACAATGCATTTTCAGAGTGGAGGACTTAGAGGAATTTATCAAACATTACTACTACAAGTGTGCAATGGAGGAAAACAAGAATCCGGACAACCAGATCAGCAACCGACGACCTGAACACCATGACATATAAGTCAGTGTGCTCCAATCTACAAATAAAAAACTGGATGTTCTTGGCATGCTCCACCAGGAGATTAAAGACTTGAGAACAAGGAAATACTTGCTTCTCAGATGGACATAATCAAAAAAGAAAACAAAACACTGAAAGAAACAGTCCTCAACATACAAACCAGAAACATGCATAACAGTCTTATTTTTTATGGAATCCCTCAAAGCACAACCGACAATCCAGAAACCATGGTCAAAAACTTCATGCACACTGCTCTGAAACTCACATCAGAAACCATCAACAAAATACCATTTCACCGCGTACACCGACTCGGACACAAATGTAAAACAGACCTCATCCCATAATCACTAAATTTGAATGTTTCCAACAGACAGAACTCGTAAAGAACAAGGGACGAGAGCTGAAAGGAACATTCAGCATCAATGACCAGTTCCCCAGAGAAATAAATGAACCGCAGAAAATACTTTATGCCATCCTCAAACAGAACAGACAGAAGGGCAAACAAAGAAGGACAGCTATTCTCCACCACCACACCCTGGCTCTTCTGAAAGGATAAAGACTAACAAAAAACAACAATATAATTTTTTTTTATTTTAAAAGTCACTACATGGACAACGTGAGCGTTGTTTAACCTTCATCACTTTGGCATATAGTGTACACTACCACTCATTCTCCCTCTTTTTCTATCTCCCCTCTCGTTTCCTCTCTCTTTCTATCCTTCTACACACACAAACACACTCCACTACCTCATCTTTCACCCTAGTACTTCCACCTCTGTCTGACTGCCTCTCCTTCTCCTCTGTCTTCATCTACCTCCATGTGTCTGGTGTACTTACAGTATGTTGATGAACCTGTTTGTTGTGGATGTTTGTTTTGTTTCCTTTTGTTTGTTTGTTTTTTTTACATGGAGACTGACCTACTCCATTACCTAATAGTAGGGCAAATGATTATCACAATAGATACTCCATCCATCCATCCATTTTCTTTATCACTAGCCAATCTCAGCTGACACTGGGCGAGAGGCAGGGTACACCCTGGACAGGTCACCAGTCAATCACAGTAGATACTGCGCTAATCAATGTCATTTTTGTGAAGTGGAGGTTCATCTCACTAGAAATGTGGACCTTAATAAAACTCATTAAGTCAACACACAAGTTTAGTAGTTGGAATATTGGCCAGCAAATCATATTGAAGTTCTTCATCATCTCACTAGAATGACTACTTCCTAGTCAGTAACTCTGTTATATCACAAATCAGCAACCCTGAAAGTTATCCAGGTATAATCTCAGACCATGGACCAATCAGCTTCAACCTAGTGCATGAAACAGACCCAACCTTTTCATGTAGGTGGCGGTTCAACACCTCACTCCTAACAGACAAAGATTTTAACAGTTTTCTTTGTAGAGAGAGAACATCCTTCATGGAATTGAACGACTCTCCAGAAAAATCACCATCTGTACTTTGGGAGACCCAAACAACATAAACTAGATCTTCCATGATTACTTTAAGGAATGCCACACCTCAAGCATCGACTCATTTCTTGACAACATCAGTTTTGGTACCTCATATCTCCTCTGTTTTTCAGAATGGTTAATGAAATCAAATCATCAGAAAATATACGACCACACAAGAATACCGCTCTCATTTCAGTTCTGCTCAAACCCAACAAAGACCCAACACCCACCACCAGCAACAGACCAATAAGCCTAATCGACTGCGATCTCAAAATAATGAGTAAAGCACACGATACAGCTCCAGTGAAGATGTAGGAGGCAACAGGTCAGGTTCATCAAGTGCAAGATACACTGTGGTGAATTTGTGAGGCGGTATGTGTTCTGTGTGTGATTGGCATAACTATGTACAAATGCATCTGTGTGAGGGTGTGAGGAGGAAGATAAGTAAGTAACGATAAAGAAAGAAGAAAAAATTGGTCTGAGAATATAAATAAGTAGAGTAATGGAAAGTGAAAAGAAAAGGAAAAAATTATGTACAGAGTGGGGGCCCCTTTGCCCCAAAGCGCCCTTTTGTCAAGTCATACATTATCTAGTTTACATTTATCTTTATGGAAACTGTCCATCATTTTACAGCTGTTAGCTCAGACTAGCTTCTTACCGCAGTGTCTGTTGTAGCTTCTAAGAGCGCTCGTTTTGTTTTCTGTTTGAACATTGTATCCCCATATGAGACACAGGGACAGCTGTTACTGTTAACAAGGAGCTACCAACAGACCACCGCCCACTC
The DNA here is from genome assembly GCF_963924715.1 of Thunnus thynnus. Lineage (NCBI taxonomy): Eukaryota > Metazoa > Chordata > Actinopteri > Scombriformes > Scombridae > Thunnus > Thunnus thynnus. The sequence goes on from NC_089528.1 coordinate 5,350,927, forward strand.
CAGCTACGCTGGTTTTAAACAAATGAACCCTCTGCGCTGAAGCTAGCCAAAGCTAGCATGCAGCCTGGAGCTGCTTTCATGAGATAGACAGATGAATCAATTCAGAGGATCATATATGACATGTGCGGTATTAAATTTAATTTTTGACAAGAGACAACAAAGTAAGTAGCTAGCAAAAGCTCTTCAGTGGAGCTTAATTTTTTAAAATGGACTTAAGTGTTGTTTTAACCGTCCAGTTTATCTGCTGCTGCTTTACATTACTCTAATGTTAATGTAGCTTGATAGTTTGGATAACTTGACTGCTGACACATTCCCACACAGTGGGTATTACTGTAATGAAAACCATACAAGTTCAAGTCCTGTTTTGCGCTCACTCAGACTTTTAAAGGCTTTTTACATTTTCAGACTGAGTGAAGGAATTAGGCGAGAGGAGACAGAAGCGAGGAAGTATTACAGGATGAAGAAAAACGTAGAAAGTAAAGAACTGATTCAAGATTAAAAGAGAAAGACTAAGGAGGAAAGAAAAAGGCATCAGGTGATGGAGAGACATGAACACAGTCAAAGCAGGAAAAAACTTACAGCTTTATCTAGATGAATTAGTTCTTTAAATATTTTTAAAGGCACAATCTGTTATCCAAACATAAACTGAAAGACATCCCCACCAACAAAAGTCAAAGAATATGATTGAAACCTGCTATAAAAGGATTTACAGAGCTTTTAAAGCAGATACTAACACTACACAGCAACTCTATTAACATGATGTTTTCTTGCTGTTTAAAGCTGTTAAAAGGTTGTTAACCTGTTGTTGAAAAAAAAAATCTCTGTGTAAATATTTAATACTTGGGAGACTATTTTTATTCTATTCTTTACAACTGAAAATGACACATCCCAGCTCAGTGGATGTTTCTTATTGTTTTAAACCTTGAAGATGTGCTGACTAGAAGTAGAAATAGCAGGAAAGTAGGCCTACTGTATACATCAGAAAAAAATCCAGTGGGAAATAATCATGATTCATTTTGTTCTCATTTTGTTTGGGAAAAATGTATATTGAGGAATCCCACAGAGTTGAGTCTTTATTCAGTGACATTTCCATTTTAGAGCAATTTAAAACCCAACATCCAATAAGGTATTCCAGCCAAAACATCTTCTGAAATAGCAGCAGCAAATGGTGACCAAGGATTTATTCATATTTTTTCCACTTGGAGCTGTTAAATATAGATCTCAGAATGTTTTCTTAGTTTTGCAGAAAAAAAAGATCTAAATTAATGAAATGGCAGCCATGTGCTGCTTGCGCCTAACTTGTGTGGTTTCTTTGAAGATTAGACTTTATAGCTGTGTAGTTTTATCTGTCTCTTGCACTACTTTTGAACTCTGTCTCTCCATCATTTTTAGCCGTATTTTATAGTCTTTAAAGATTCTCGACTTTCCATCCCAGTTGTTGTATGCCTTGTAGTTTCTTAAAACTTCTTTGTAATTATGGGATTTGAAGAGCTACATGTTATGCTCTGGATCAGAGATTGTCACTATATCAAAAGCATATTCTTTGATTAGAAACAATAAGTATATGCTAAATGTCTTTAAAGGAGCAGCCTCTTCATCACACTGGGATTTTTGTTTGTGAAAGCAAATTGTTTTATATGCCAGTCAGTCAAATATTATGAACTTAGTCCTTCAGACAAAAATACTTGAAGCCTTGGGCTGATCCTGCCATTCATTTACCCTAACAATAACAAAAGCTTGGTCCTCAAAGTTTGTGATCTACACTGTGGCCATTTTGGTTCTCAGCTCTCAGTGTGTCTCGTCCAGCCAGCAGATAATGTTACCTTTGGCTTAGTGATGTTTAATAGGTGCCAACAGGACATGGACACACACACATACATGCCTTCATGGCCAACAGTGGATTATCATTCTACACCAGCCAAGTGTAGTGACCTCTGTTTCTGTTCATTTTAAAAGAACAAAAATAGAAGATATTTTCCCATAATATTACTGCAAATGTGCTTTTTAATTTTTTAAAAAGAAATTGCCAAGAGGGGACTTGGATCCTTGAGCGATGTCTACGTATCAAAGAGGGGACTTCCTGCTTAGCGGTCCCCTGTTGGTGAATGTGTAATGTGCTGAGGTCCACTGTTGCATACACACAATAGAGAGTGAATCAAACTGCCCCTCCGACTTCATAGGATGGGGGACAACTTTGAGCACCGGCACCCTCTAAAGGTCTTGGCATGGCCCTGATCACCAGCCACAGAGTTTGGGGGGAGCATCAAAGGGCAGGCCCAGGGAGAGGCAGCAGGGCTGGACAACACAGTCTCATCGATGGTCTCGTTATATTCAAATAAAAAGATAATTACAAAAAAAGTTTAAGATGCTAACACATTAACAGTATAGCACAGTATTTTCATATGTTGAGTTCATGTCATGGCTACAGAGAATACTAATTCATGGTGGTAAATTGTGTCCAGTATCAGTGCACAAATTATTCTAAAACGCAGGTAACCATAGCAACCATACATCTGCTTCAAGTTACTAGTTAACTCTCGGGTAAAATGGGCCTAACCATGGGTTAAACTGACTATGAAACATACTTCGGATGATGACATGAACACAATTTTTTTCTTCTCGTAAGTGGCCATTGTGTAATATGATAATACACTCTGAGGTGTCCTGATCCCAAAAAAATGGACTCAGAGGGGGAAACATGCTTTGCTTCATTTTTTTTTTTTTTTTGGTTACAACCTGTTATTTTTGTGTTTGGACACCCTGTTGTGTATTATTGCTTACTTAATATTGTAATATTTACAGTGAAAGAATTTTGGATCTTTTTGAAGAGAGTAAAACGTGGGCGTAATGTTATTGTCTATAGTTAAATACACACATAATTAGGAGACAATGACATGACATGTTCTTCTCAGTTTGCAAATTAATTGGATCTTTATTTTTTTAAATGATCTGACATTGATATAACAACTACAGTTGGCAGATTTCCTCCTGCCTCATCCACATCTACATCTTCATCTCAGAGTACTAGATGCTCTTCTTTTTGAAGAGAGGTCTAATATCACAATACAAACACTTCAAGATGCAGAACGGCAAAGATCAAGGAGTAATAAAACTGTTCTAAAGACAAAGAGGGGCCCAACTCCTTATCAGCTGCCTGATATCCTTACAATTTCTGTCACTTGATCAAAATAGTTGTACTTCTATACATCTCCATGCACTCTCTCACACAGCCTTACTCTGCCATTCTGTCTTTATCTTCGGAGACTTACAGTTAATATGTATGCCTCAATAAGAACTAAATAGAGTCATTTCTCTTGCACTAATAAATAAAAGTTACTCTCTTAGCTGAGGAGATGTGCCTGAAATTTCTACCATCAAGGTCAATGAAATATTAATCTTAGCAAATATCTGACCTGGATATTAGTGCTGTTGAAATACTTGTCATGGAAAATATGATAAATAAATAATATCCTACATGGCATGTTGTGTAAGATGCTCTGGTGTAGGGCTGCTAATTGAGGAAAGAAAAAGAGCAGGCGGGAAGGGAAGAGTTGGCAAAATCTGCTCCTCAGTCCTCTGCAGCCACACTCCCTCATCCCCAGCCCTCTGCCTTGCTCTCCATCTCTGTCTACAGCCCCTGCTCATTTCTCCCAGGCCATGTACTTTGTTCCAACTCCGCCAGATTCCCTTGGACTTTCCCTCCTATCCCCATCTACACACCTGTTCCCACTTCTCATCAGTCCTGCAGTTACTCGGCCTACTCCTCATCTGCAACTCATTCCTTCGTCAGCCACTTACTTCATGTACTGTTCCAGATCCTTTGTTCCCTCGTCAGATCGTTGTTGTTACCATGTTGATTTTTGTCAGTCCTTTCGAGCTTCTGTTTTCAGTTACCTGGACCTGTAACATATCTGCACCTGCTTGCCTGCCTGTCTGGACTTTTTCATATCTCATCCCTGCAACTCTGTGGATTTAACACTACTGCTGTTTGGACTTGCCGGTGAGCTTTTTGTATCTTCACTTTTGACAATAAACTCACTGAACTGTCTCTGCCTGCCTCTATAGTCTGCATTTGGGCCCTTCCCCTGCTGCCTAATATACACCACCTGTGACAAGAGTAGAGTAAAAGACAAAAGATGCAAAGCTGGGGAAGAAACGTGAGAGAAACAGAAATGCTCAAAAATCAAGGATGAGACAGAGAGAACGCAAGGAATAAAGAAAAAAAAGCAAGAGAAGGAAAATAACAATAAGAAAGAATGAACAAGGATAATAGCAACAGTTAATTTAATGGACTGAGCGTTCGAGATAGGATAATTAGCATAGGAAGATGGATATGGCCCCTGGCAAAGCCATTCTCCAGCTAAATCACACTATTTGGCAAATGAAGCAGTCTGTTCATCTTAAAACAGCCTTGTCCCTCACAACTTCACACTCTGCCTTGCCTTAAGATTGCATCTATTATCAAAAAAAAATGGAAGTTACCCTTCAAGGCGCTACAGAAGATATATATCTCAAACATCCCTCAAATATCTAAAAAAAAAAAAACCAGACCGCTGAGATGTAGTTAAAGATTAGCAAGAGATAAAGGCGAGAAGCAAAGGGAGATTAGTGAGGGGGAAAAGGGATGTTTTGGCTTGTTGTTTAAGCCACAGATGTGGTCACAGATAATCTGCTTTATTAACAGAATAGACTCAACTGTTGAATATCATTCATGTATCTGTATTGACTGTGCAACAAAATCAGTTCTGTTAAAGTGAATTTATAGGCTCTACGGAATATAAGATCACTGCAAAGTAATGAGTGGATGCTAACAGAAGCACATTCGTTTTGCTGTTGCAAACTGAGGCAAGAATTCATCTGTGTGAGATAAAAAAAAAAAAATTCAGCTTGAGGGGAAAAAAATCCCAATTATCCTAAAGCTGTATCACTGATAAACATACAGCGATAAGAAGAAAAGGAGAGCTAGCTGCCTGGAGAAAAACATCACATAAACACAGTGTACAGTATGTTGCTAGCTGTTTACAGTTAACATCTGCACAGTGGGGACATTGGCTGTTTGGGTGAATAATATAGACTTCACAAACAGCATAGAGGTGTTCAATATATGTATGAATACATCTTACACACTAAATCTTCAAGCTGAACTCTCTATATCAAGTCATCCCTGACCGAATCAGTAGCTTTTAGCAGTGAAGCTCCTGAACAGTGAAAGAGGTTTTCCTCGCTGTAATCACTCCTCCTGGTCATACTGGCTATTAAAAGATCCCCTTCAAATGCACTTTCAGTGTAAGTGAAGGGAGCCAAAATCCACAGTGTGTCCACACAGTCATTTTGTGAAAAAATGCATTAAAAAGTTCATGTGAAGCTTATATGAGGCTTCAGAGTTTCCTTCAGATTAACTTTTAAATACATTTTTGCACAGACGGAGGACTGTGGATTTTGTCCCCCATCACTTACATTATAAGAACATTATGAAGGGATCTTCTAGTAGCCAGTATGAACAGAACAGGAGGAATGATTATCTATCAATCAATTAATTAATGAATCAATCAATCAATCAATCAGACTTTATTTGCATAGCACTTGTCATACAAACAAAATGTAACACAAAGTGCTTCACACAATAAAACAATAACCTCCCCCCCATCCACACAGAAAGCGATGAATGACTGTGTAATTAATAAAGCTCTCAATAATGACAGCACACAATAAAAACAGGAACTGAGGAAACATTGTCATAAATCTCATCAACTTGTGATGAGGAAACAGCAGAGGCAGGATTAGAAATGGATAAAAACTCAAAATAGCAAAATAAGTTAATAATAGAAAACAAAAACAAAAAAATATGAATAATAATACAATAAAATAAAATAACAGGATATACCAAGAAGTAAAACAGACTAAAATATAAAATCAATAAAGTTTAATTAAAAGCCAACTAAAATAGCAGGTCTTGAGTCTGCTTTTGAAAATATCAACATTCTCTGCAGCCTTCAGGTCTTCAGGAAGGCTGTTCCAGAGATGAGGACCGTAGTAATAAAAGGATGCCTCACTGTGGGTTTTTGTTCTGACTTCAGGGCTAATTATAAGGCCATTACCAGAAGACCTGAGGGATCTAGAGGGTTCATAGGCTAAAAGCAAATCTGATAAATAGGTAGGACCAAGACCATTATAAACCAACACAAGGATCTTAAAATCAATTCTAAAGCAAACAGGTACCCAGTGCAGAGACTCTTTCTGGTCCTAGTCAACGCACGTGCAGCTGAGTTTTGAATTGTAATTGAGCTGTATTCTTTTTTTTCTGCTGCTGGATTTGAACTGCGGATGTTGAGGTTATGCAGCATGCGTCTTAATGAGCAGGCTACGGGAGCGTGGTGGGACTGTCCTTATGCACTTTTGCATCAAGCATTGAGAAAAATCTTGATATTTAAATCTTTGCTTAACCTTTAAAGTGCATAGACCATGTAGCACTGTGAATATATGCTTTTTTTTAAAAATTCTTGTGCCATATTGTGGGAGTCTTCGCTTCTAAGGAGACATGTAAAAAGATTTAAAGGAATGCACATGGTCAAAGTAACTTAGCTTATAATAGTTATGTTCAAAATTGTGCAGAAGTTCACCTGCTTTGAAGCTGCATAGACAGAGTTCAGGTGGGTTATTGTTTCCTGCTACGGAAAACACCACCAGTGGAGATTCTGGGGAAAGTTCAGGAGTCTCATTTATAACCGTTGCATACGCACAAAACAAATGGGACCCCTGATCACTAAACAGAGAAGCACAAAGACAGAATGACTGCCATTAAATGTCTGAAGTAAAGCATCTGATGCACTTATTTTGAAGTACACCTGTTGTTTTAAATGAACGTGCAACAAAAGCGTTATGAGGCGTGTCAAACCGCCTTGATGCACCAACTCCGACCCTTTTTCGATTTTGGAGCGTCAGATGAGGACCCAGCGACCAAAGCTGTTTTCTTTGCAGCCGAAATAGCTCAAGCCAGCTGAGCATCGGCGAGCAAGCACAAAACATTATTTTCTGATTGTTTCACAGCAGTTACATTCTAAAGCACAAATAAATAACCATCAAACACTCAACAGATGTTTTACTGTGGAAACAGATGCTCTTAGTTGAATTTTCCTCCTCTGTATTTCTCCTTTTCATTCAGTCATTTCATCCAACTGATGCAGCAGTTAATACAAACAACAAAAAGGACAAATCTGTGTTGGCATTTCAAATCTGATGCCTGCAGTGCGCCATAGCAGCATCAAATGACACGTGTCAATTATTGCTTGTAATGAGTTTGGGCCTTAAATCATGCTGGCTGCAGGAGTGGTTTAAGAGCTTTTTGGATGTTTTGGTATTTTTCCCCCACCATTAAAACTTGTCACCCGTGGATTCTATTGTAACAGACATGAGTTCAAGCTGACCACAATCACTGTTCTCAAATAGAAATTGTGATTTTAATTCCCCATGAACTGAACTTTCTCCCATTTTTTTCTCCCTGTTTGTTCTAGAATCCACAAATGAGTCAGATCCGATAAATTTCAGCTTTGTTACAATGGATACACACTGGGCTTGTTTGTATCTCCTGTGAGGAACTTCAATGATAATCCACCAGAGAGTTGCCACCCCCGGTTTTACCTTTGTTAAAAACTCCCAAGAGCCCTTCAGTGAGTGGATTATTCAACCTGGACCACTTTGATTTTACTGTTTATTCAACAATGTGCATTATTCAAACATGGGTGCTGTGTATGCTTTCTAATGATTCCTAAAAACCTGACATATACATTTCAGCAAATGTAATCTCTTTTATTATTTCTCTGACTAATACATTTCTGCTCCTGTTTCAGGGGTCACAATACAATTACTGTTCAAACTAATTGGTACAGACCATCATTCTTATGCTAATTTACCTCTTTATTGGTGTAGTATGTCTCAAAAAGTTGCACTGTCCTGCTTTTACCTTGTGCTGAAAATTAGATTTGAATGAGCTATAAGCTAACTCTGGTGCAGTACATCAAATCTATGTTTAACACTCTACATGGTCCCAATAAACACAATACAACAGCTTCTGAAGCCCCGGAACAAGCAAACAGTTATTTATGGGCAAGTCTAGATAACCAAGCGAGCAAAGTGGGGAACTGATCCAGGGTCCCAAAACCCCAAATCCACCAGCTTCACTGCATGTCAATTGCTTTTTGGTAATTTGATTAACTGCAGATTTGTTAGGGAGTTTGTGCCACTAAAGTGACATATCAATCAAGGTGGGTCTTGCCTTATAACTATTTTTGTGTTGAGCTTTTGTAGAGGGATCCTACGTCTAATCTTAAATTAAAGAGGGCATATTATGCATATTTCCAGGTCTATGTTTATAATCTGAGGCACTGCTGGAATATCTTTGCAACTCCTCAGCTCAGCCTCTGTCTGAAACAGGATTTCACTTTTTTTTCTCATTCTTTACTCAAAATATAAACTTCTCGAATGCATCCATACATGTTTGATCCCACATCTAGCCTCTACACCAGTCAGTCTAGGCTTCAAGCCACTTTTGCCTACATTTATCCTGAGGGCTTTTGGTGCTGTCTGTATCCTGTTCTCATGCTGTTTCTCTTGTTCCTTGCAGTCCTGTCTGCTCTGTCTCTGGTCCCTGACAGCTTAACACTCACAACACACCCTTATTTGAGGAAGAGAATGGGGGTCATCCCAGGTTGGCCCCGGGGTCAGCCCGGTCAGCCCTGCCAGCGAGACGTCACCGCAACCTGCTTGTTGGGCAGGCGTTGACTCAACTCTGGAGATGGTCCATTTCAGGCACACCATGTAACATTTACCTCCTGTATGTTCACCTCAGGTTTTGGAACTTTAACATAGACGTCACACATAACCAAAAAAGCATGACATATCCCCTTTAAGATCTTAATTATTTTAGTGTATATTGTGTTTACATGTGCAATATTCCTGAATCAGGTCTACCACTAACTTATTGGCATACATAAAAAGTGGGGCAAGGTTGCATGACAGGACAGGTGTGCTGTTTGCTGTCTGGGTGTCTGCCATGTGAAGTCTGCTGTGTGTGCTGTTCATGGGAGCTTGGAGATGACGGAGTACCTTCAGTACACAGTGCACTATGTGCGATGCTTGGTGGGTTTTTATAGGGGCCCAACAATAGTTTACAACTGGCCCCCCGATAGGTTTATGGGCATAATGAGAACAAGTAATGTAACAAGTGGTGTGATGGAATACAGGCTGGTGATATTCTATAGTTTCTTAATGTCAACAAATCCAATGAAAAGACCAACAGCAGCAAGTAATAAAATATAGCATATATTTATATATATTTGTGATGTGTTTGTCTACATTAAGAATGAATGAACTTGAAGCCACACACAGGATAAGGAAGTTGGTAAGTATCGAGGGACAGCAAATAAATTGCTTACGATTTGTTGACAATAATAAAAACATAGAACGTCAGAATGATCCTTTCAGAAAAATGAACCACACACTGAATGCTACAATATGAGTCACCCTGTAAACTGCTGGATGAACAACCCAGAAGGCAAGGCAACTTTATTTATATAGCCTATTTCATACCAAGCCTATTGTGTGCTTTACAGAAAATTAAAAAAGAACATTGTCGAAAAACAATTACAGTTGTTAAATAAAAACACCGATGTGAGGATGATAAAATTATAAAACAATAAAATAATAATCTAATAAAATAGATTAAAAACATGTAAAAATGAATATTAAAACTATGTAGACACATATAAATTAAAACAACTGTAAAGACATTAAACACATGAAAGCATGATAATGTAAACACATAAAACACGTCTAGTAATTAAAGCATTTACAATGACTGTGTTTAGGTTTAAGTTAGTGTTCAGTCAAAGGCTTTTGGGATGATATGACATCATAAAGTAATATTTTGACACCACAAGGATGGATTATAGAAGATTAAAATCATAAAAAAGTGTTATGATTTCCTATGCAGTTGTTTTTCAAGAGTATAAAACCTTTATTTTCATAACTGTATAGTGATCAATAAAGGTGTTTAATAGAACATGTTAAGGTTTTATGGAGGTGTAAACTGTCTCTCTGCAGTTTCCCTGTTGATTTTAACTCTCGACAACAGCAGCGCTGTGGTAAAAATACTCTGCCTCCCTTTGCGTCAAAGAGAACCAGTTCCTCTCTCATTTCCAAACGGCAGAAGTCACACAGATGTTACAGAAGGTGAAGGCTCCAGAACGATATGGTCTAAACTGAATCTGTTACTGAGCTTCCTCTACTTTATTGCTGCAGATAAAGATAATGTATTTCACTCCCACCTCCTACTCTGCGCTACAGCGACACAGAGCCCAGAGGCGTACATGGACACAGGTCAAGTACATCCCACTCAGTGTGGCTTCCTTCTCGGTGACGAGTTGATCTGGCAGAACACAGCGTGGCAGGTGGCTTGCATACCAGAGATCCTCATTTAGCAGAAACATTTAAGGAATGCTCTTCTCTAAGTGGGAGTTACTGTGTTGCTTGTTGTGTGCACACTTGTAAGCGCATGTGTATCTGCGTGTGTGTGTAGGCGGGTGTGCAAAATCTCTGCGATTGCTAAAGAACACAGATCTACCTGACTGCAAGTCTTCAAGCAGAAAAGCTGTTCTATTCCTGTCACCATGGACAGGTAATCATGTTCAGATGTTCATTTTTTAGTTGTTTTTTTCACATTTGGAAGTGATATTAAATTTACTGCGTGGATGGAAACAAACTGATGCACATATGCTGCATATTTCTGACAAGAACTCATCTAAAAGTTATTGGTAGTTTCTTTCTAGTAATTTAAATGTGTATTCATTTTTTTTCAATATATACACAATATATTGAAGCACAGGAGCAGAACAAAACAAAATAAAATAAATCTGGGCAAATAGAATTAGCAACCAGAAAAAAAATAATAAACTGCAGGGACAAAATTAAAAAAATAAGGGGTCACTATGTGTCAATAAATATATCCTAACAAACCTCTAAGAATATTTACTTTCTGTTAGGTTTCCTCCTTTAAATACTGTATGTTAAAAAATCAGACCAAACTTTCCTTGGTAATTATTAGTTCTCGCTGTCAGAGATCCTTAGAGCCAATAATAGTTAAATGATATAATGTAATTAGTTTTATTACATTATATCATTAATATGCAAATCTATGCAGCTAGGTATTCCAAAAATCTAATGAGAATAAATTCACTATTCATTTTGTATTTACAATAAGAAATCAAGACTTTTAACAAACATTTGTAGCCAAAACAACATCACTGACACAACATTTTATAGTCTAATATTACAAATTAAATAACAGCTTAGTATCATAGTTTGAACAGAGTCAGTCGGGATGTTTCAGTCATCTGGTCAGGATGCCTCAAGGACACCTCACTCTGGAGGTTTTTCAGACACGTCAAACCAGGAGGAGACTGTGGGGTAGGCCTAGAACTCACTAGAGGGATTACACTGTAAATTCCATGTGGCCTGGAAAGGCCTTGTTATCCCCCAGGAGGAGCTGGAGGTTGTGGCTGGTTAAGCCTGCTACCAATGCGACCTGGATCCAAATAATGGAATAAAAGATTTGACAGGATTGTTAAAGCTTTTTACACTTACAGTTTAACTCAAGGGTCATGTTGTGCATATTATTATTTATAGTGCATGACATGCACAGGAAATGAGGGTAGATAGGTTTGGTGTCTTTCTGGTAAAGTGCATTTGTACTGGCACTTGTAGTGGTAAAAGCAGGATGTTTCAACCACTTATCCATCACATTTAGCTTTCTATTTTGACTTTTGTGCTCTTGCTAACTAGCTGTCCTGTACTATGTACATGGTGTTACAACTGACCCAGGTTAGTGAGCGGCATGTTCTGTGCAATCGGCCTTTTGCAGCTGGTAATTTATTTGTTATTGTGGGAATAAATACACTAAAGATTAGCCTCACACACATTTGTAATCTTATTTATTTCAAATTAGTACAGCTACTCCAGAGTCTTCCCATGTATCCTCTGGTAACTGCAGAAATACCCTCTGGGTGACAAACACCCCTGGCAGGGAAATACTGCCATAGACGACTATTGAGGGGGAAAATTATTTTGCAGACACAGTTACTTAATTATAACTGCACAAAACTAAAACTTTTGTAAAAATACAAAACTACTAATAAATTAAGGTTATTTCATGCATAAATCAACATTTGATAAATTTGGAGAAGGACTTTAAAGTTACAGAAAGCTGTCAATAATCATGTAATTATCAGGTTTACATTCCCCCCCCTTTTGGACAAGTCTTAAGCCCTAGTGGAAACGGAACTCAAACAAACTTTTCTTCATTTCAGACTGTGTTAAGATAAAATGTTTTCACTTGACAGCTGCAGCATTTGAATTGTAATTTAGGTTGATTTCTAACTTTCAGAGTGAGTCTCTTGAGTACAGGCTGTGATAACTCTGTTCCTTTCTTGGTTGGTATACGATACCTCTGGGGCAGCGCTGGTTCCCTGCCTTATGTGATGCTGTTGCATCTTTCTCTACCCATTTTACTTTTACTTTTACTAAAGCTTTACCCGTCAAAAAACAGCTAGAAATGTCTGAGGTGGGCGGATAGGAGGACTTTCTACTCTTTAAAAGAGTTTGGAGGAGTCATTGGTGTGTCCTTGCTGTTGACAGCTGGTGTTACTCAGACTCTATAGTTGGAGTCTAGGAAAAGTAAAGTGGCTATTGTAGAAAATTCCCATCATGCAATTTAGAGCATTTATTCACTTTTATGTCCATTTTTTCCACTGCCTGACAGGAGCACACAGGAGTGGGGATTTTGCCATATAATGCCCTGAAGTTTTAGTGAAAGCAAAGTTACAGTAGTACTATTTTTAAATAGTATTTTTACAAGCTAACGGTGTCTGCTGAGTGAATCATCATTATACCCTGATTAACCTGTAGGGGTCCTGGGATAAGACGTTGTTGTCAAACCCTTCCACTTGCTCCCAGAAACCAATCAACAAAACAAGTATTTCTAAGCTGGAATACCCTGTCAGTTAATTTGTGATTATTTGATGTAACTAAAATTTGTTGATGCATATGTGCCATGTGAGTATAACATCAACTGAAATGTTAAAGGTATTAAAATGACATTTTCAAGATAGTGTAAAAATACGGGAGCCACCTGAGGGCCCTTTTAATTTTGCTTTAGTGGTGCATATTGCCAAACAAATTTGCAATTACTCAATTTATTGCAAAGTATTTGCAGAGAACCTGTGGCCATGTCAGCTGATGGGTGTGGTCACAAGTGTGGTCTGTGGCATTTGTAAACACACCCAACAGTGATGTCACTGTGCACTGACAGACCCCTGGAGTACACTTCTACATCACTGCAGCATTTAAAAAACAAGATTTTCACCTGTTATTAAGTTACAAAACTAGATTTGACACAGAGCCAGAAGATTAGGTCATGTTAGACCCATCTTGATTGATATACTACTTATGTGGTGCGACTTCTTAAACAAATGTGTAATTATTCTAATTAAATTATGCACAATTATTTGACAAACAGTCAACCTGTGGCTTTTTGGGGCCCTTGGGGGTGCAGGATGCAGGGTTACCTAATTTGCCTGGTTTGATTCCAGCCTAATTCATTACTCTGCATCAAACTTGGAACCTCATAATGATTCACCTTTAACTTAACTGTATTTATATTATAATCACATACCTTTACATTTAAGTCCAATCACTTCAAAACGCATAAAGAAACAGCATTTACTATACATCAAGGATAACCTCATTCTTAACTGCTTTGGATGACTCATCATATCAAATATTATTAAACGTCTAAATGCTGCTTAAATTCCATTAATTTTGCACAGTTGTGTCCAGCAAAGCTCCATTCAGGTTGAAATATGAAAACATGCTGTCAATATTTTGAATTAAGACTCGTCATTAAATAGGAATGACATAAATGCATTTGCACAAAGTGTATTTCACATATCACTGGATGAATTGAAAACAGGCCAACTGATGTGGGAAACAGATCTTAATGATCGCCACTTACTTATTTATCTGCTATTGTTGACTTCTTTGTGGCTGACGCAGAAGATAACTGATTGTTTTAGTGCAGCAGTCACTCATTAGCCTCTCCCCACAGACACCAATGTATCAAATTGAGCAGAATTTCAGCTCATCATTAATTCAGGCTTAGCTGAGAATGTGAGAATGTGGTCTTATTGTAATGGTTGTGTGAGTGCGATGCAGCATTCATACTTCAGTAAGCAAGACAATTTGTATTTGTCATTTTTTTTTCTTACATATTAAAGTGCTGGTTTGCGGTGATAACCTTAAATAAGAAAATTGTTATTTTTATTTTCCTTTTTTTTTCTTTTTGGACTGTGGATTACAGCCTGCACTGCAGTAAAGTTTGTATAAATGATGTTTTCACTCAGATTCCCAGTAGTCAATATGTCATGAAAGTATCCAACAAACTTTATCATTAAAATTCAATTTCATGTTCTCATAATAATCAGACTTTTCTCTCTAGGTTAAAAGCTAACTGGGTTGAGTCCAGGAGGTCTTTGTGTTCTCCGTTTCTCTTGAGCAACCATTCAAGGCTTTCAAGCAATCAAGTGCTTCAGTGTCCCTTTTAAAGTGACTCTTGGGGGAAAAAAAAAAAGATCTGAGAGCATATCTCAGACCTTTTTTTTTTTTTTTTACCTTGTGCCTTTTTCTGCACACTGTGAGCATGCAACATTCTGCATTTTCAGCGACAGTGCTTGGAAATGAGCTGCCTCATTCAAGTTACACATAAAGTTGACTCTTAGAAATGATTCATTTGAATCAGATTTATATTTAAGTTGAAGCATGAAAGCGCGGTCCATACACCCACACACCTGCTGTCATCGCATGAAAGATAACAGATCCGCTCCTATGTGAAAAATGTATCGCTTGGTTATTCTTTGCTTCCAGTCGTCGAGGGGGGAAAAAAAGGAGAGATAATAGGATTTCTTTTTCTGTTGTTTGAGTGGATTTTCAACAAAATGGTGCCTCTTTGCAATTAACGATGAAAAGAGCTGGTAAAAGCCTGCTGGTAGATTTGGGGTAAATGATGATTCACCACATCGAGGCAATTCGAGTGCTGATTGTGCAGGTAAATAAAATGCAGCAAAAGACTGGCTTATGTGCTGTAAAAATGTGTTAAGCCACTTAAAATCCTAAAAGAAGGGCCACTTTGTACCTGAATCAAACATAACTGGGCTTTTCAATTGCCAGGCGTGATACAGGTGCACTCACACAGCTCATAACCCAGTCCAGATGGTATACAGTAGAATACAGTATGCATAAATAGACTTTTCCCAATAGGACTTTAAAGAAACCTGACATTTGCTATGCTTTAGTGCCTCTGTGGGCTACAGTTCATACTCTGTGCTTTTAATCCTGCCATTTTAAAAAAAAATGCCATGTCCTCAAGTGCTCTCTTGCATCTCTTGCCAGCTTTTGAGCAATGATGCACCTTGAAAATAATCTTTAAAAAAGATTTTGTGTGCATACGTTGAGAGCAAGTAGAGCTATTTGTTAAAGGTGCAGCATCAAGTAATATATCCCAAAGGGACAGTTTTATAGGACCGTTAATGTTTGTGTCTACATTGATGGGTGGTTGTTTGTCTACCAGGAGAACTACAAAATATTCCACACATGGGTGCTGCACAGATGGATGCTGGAGGACATTTGCCACCATAGATTGAAATGAAAGAATATGCATCTGGACATAACTGTAAGTGGGTTTAGTCATTGGCTGTGTAGATGAGTGCTGTGAGTACAGTACCTTAATAGCAGAAGTGGCGATCTGGAGATGGTGCAGTCGCCTTAGGGTGCTTTCTCGATCTGTAAAGTATGAAGCTGCCAACTGATGGAGCAGCTCCAGAGACACCACAGAGCTGTTGCTGTTGCCTTCTGACTTCTTGTTCAGCTTCTGCTTGTCCAGGAAAATGGTCAAAGACTCCTCCCCTGTGGACCAATCAATCGCTTAATCAATGTTCAGTTTTTCAGTCAGAGAATCTCAGTTTTTTTGCGCTTCAATGAACCTTTTTTTATGGGGAATGAATGAAACCTTCAAGGCCCCAAGGGGAGTTTGTTCTGCATAAGGAGCACAAAAGAACATCAAAAAACATCAACAACCATACATGACAGCGCATAATATAACAGAAAATATAAGCATCATAAAAACATCATAAAAAGCACAATTTGGGGAATTTGATAAAAGACATCAAGTTCAAGGAAGTGCCAAATTCAGACTATGTGATCAAAGCTTGTTAAACAGCTGAATGCTGCGTGGGACAAAGGATGTGATGCCTCTTTTAGTCTGCATCCTGGGCATGTTATATCTTCACCCATATTCAGACAGTGAGTCTGCTATGATCTTGTGAGCTAAATTCATGGTGTACTGGTCTGCCATGTAAGTAATACTGCATATTGGTTCCCCAGTTATCTTGTCACCCAGTTTAACAGTCCGGTTTGTTCTTGTTTTGTACAGATGACCTGTCAAGAGATCTGCCTGGACAGTATTAAAAGTAGATGAGAAATCAGCAAACAGTATAAGATGATGGGGTTTCCAGGTGTTTGTAAGTTTTGTTCAGAAGTGTTATTGTTGCATCCTCCACACCCTCTTTGCTTTGTCTGCAAATTGTAAAGCATCCATGTGACCACTGGTTTCAGACTTTAAGTGAGATAAAACAATTCCCTCAAAACATTTCATGACTACTGAAGATAAAGCTACCAGTCTAGAATCATTTAATTCGGAGGGATTTGTCTTTTTAGGTAGTGGCATTAAGCTGTAATTCTGTCTGCAGTGTGGTTATGGAGAGAAAAAGCACCGAAGCGCAACATTTCACCATGCCAGAGCAACAGGCTGATGTTATCCTTAGAAGAACTAAAGTGGCATTCTGCTTTTGCATTTGACATTTCTTTGGCAGGCCTTCCCACTGTCTCACTGTGGTTTTGTGGTTTATCTGCTGTGAAGCAAATAATGTATCGCTTGCTTTTGCTTTGCATTCCTTCATCAGACAATCACAGAGCCATTTGCACTAAAGCCATGACAAGATGACAGAAGGGTTTTTTTTTCTTGTCTAATGGTCGTTTCATAACATAGTTGCAGCTACTCACAATTTATAATAAGGAGAAGAGTCTTACCAGTATGTTATTTCTCTTTTTTGTGTGTTGTAAAATCAAAATGTATATAGTTTTAAAAGATATTGGCTTAAAGTTTCAGTCAGTAATATTTTATGGGCTGAAAATAACAAAATTGAAGTTCCAAGCTTCCTACACGGGCAGAACTGGTCCAGCTCTGTATAAATGCTCCAAACTCCCTGCTATACTACCCAATATGCACTCTTGGTTTGGTTTCAAATCTCATGCAGAGTTAACACAGGCTATTCGTTGGACACGTAAGCTAACCAGTGTTGATATATGGGACTGACAAAAAGTAGCCCAATCAAAACTTTATTAGTATAACTAAGCAAACTTAACACCATGTTTACAATAAGGTAAGATTTAATATAGAAGCCATAACATTTTTAGATTTTAGATAATGTGACATTTAGCTTTAAAAATGTTCACTCATATGACCAGCTGTTATAGGTATATAATCATAATTGAAATGTTTCAGTTTGAATGTAATAAACTAAAATGCAGATGTCATATAGGATGGAAGGTAGAGATGACAAACAACTTGCAAGGGTTCACATAGTCGAGATGGTTAGCATGTGATTACAGAGTTGGTCGTGTAAAGATTAAAAGACGTTGCATTGGCAGTGTAATACCATATAAATTTACAAGCTAATATTGTTGATGAAACATAGCAAATACCAGCTTGCCGTAGTGTCGCATTCACTACAAAATCTGTTTGTCAGTTTAAACAGGAATTAAACACAGAGAAGTATCTTAAAATGTGAAGCTTTTACTTCTAGCCTGATAAATTTGGCACAACCTCACCAGAGTTAGTTTTTACCTGGTGGAAATGTCAATATTAGTTAGCTAACATGTGGTAAGCAAGAAATGTAAGTCAAATCCTCAAAACCCTCCTCATGTGGAGGAGTTTAGCTGTTATTGTTGTTATAGTTACAGCTGCCAATAGGTTTTGCTGAAGATACATTTTATAATTTGCACTAATATGTGTGATACCGAGTAAAATTACAACCTCCAAAGAGCCTGGCTAAGCATATGCTTTGCCTAAATTGACAAAAATGTGACTTTTTGCTGGGCTTTAACAAAGCGCACCATAATTCATGGATATTATAACAGTGGTCCAGGCTTTGAAGCAATTCAAAGAACCATAAAAAGACTGAAAGAACAACATTAGCTGTTTCAATCTATGAGTATTTGATAGTTTGTGACATAACTCAGAAAAGCTGAGTGAGCAGCTGGCTAAAAAAATGTCCAATGTCAAATCAAACATCATAAATACAGCATGATTCTTTGCTTTTTGCCTTTAGCTAAAATCATAGCTTCCTCATTACTAACTTATTACTGACTAATTCCTTACATTTTTAAGTAAGTGTGTTTTTTTGATGCAGATTTTTTTCACTTTGACCCAGCTGACATTTAAGACATTTGTGCAAAATGTACTTCACAGCTTAACATAACAATAGCTAAGGAGAGCAGGCATGAAAAGAAAGAAAAACAGAACAAAAAAAAGTGTTTTTTCTCAGCCACAGTCTAATCAGTATGCAGACCGGCTCAGAGCATTTAGTCGAGGCTGTTAATTACATATAGAGTCTAACTATCAGTCTGCCAGTGCATTCATCTCTGCTCCGTCTCCCACGCTGATGCTCCAGTGCATGCATCCAGTGATAAGTGGCAGCAAAGTGAGGCGTCTGTGGATGCAAACCTATTACGTCACTAAAATACCGGAGAGATTGTTAGACACCGTGTGTGTCAGAAAACAGGACTCCTGTCTATGTGAACAGTATGCATTTAAATGGGTGGTGTACGTCTGGAAACATGGAGGTCTTAAGAAGAAGTATGGGTAACATCGGTATCAAATTATAGTGTTTTGTCATAATTTAAAGTCCATTATATCTCTTGTAAGTGAGTAAGTATCCCTTACTATTTTATACATTATACATCGCTGTATATTATAAAGTTTGACCGATATGAGTACCCTGGCCTCGTAAATCTCCCTCCGACTCTGATGAAATGGATGCTCGGAAGTGTTTATACTCACTATCAATTTTCTACAAGTCTCCATATAAAAAAAAAAAAAACGCCAACTGTAAAAATGTACTCATATATCTGGGCTGCTATGTGATGATCAGGATCAGCAGTATATCAACATCATGAGGTTGTCACCCTGAATGTAACACAGGTCTCGGTCTCGTTTTGTGAGACTCATGCGATCGATAGTGCTGGCGATTCTGTTTTGTGAGTTACTTCTCTCCTCGGAGATAGAGGCTAAAAAGAAATCCAATAAAGAGAGACATATGCTAAGAAACGGGTCAATTTAATCTCCCTTCTGCTTTGTAAAGGCTCTTGCTGCACATAATGTCCATCAGGGGGAAGGATGAGCAGAAAATTACCAAGGACAACAACCTTGGGTGAATTCCGCAGGTGCAAGGTATGGTGTTATTGCAATTGTTACTTTTCACTTGACTGTTTTGCCCTGCAAAAACAGGTGAGTGAATAGATCCAACACTTCTACAGCTCTACTCTAACACAGGCTGTAACTCAGTGGATTTTACTGTGAAATCCTGTGAGACCTAAAATGAGCAGCTCCTCTATTTTTGGTGTGTCCCGACACTTCTTAACCCGAGAATAAAGGTGACTGTGTCACATGCAGTTCCTTACCTCCCAGGGTAGCAGAAACTAGGAAGTGGGTCCCGTACTTCTTGATGAGGTTTTCGTTGATTTGCTGCAGGGTTGGCCGTCGCCCCAGTAACCGCAGGTTGCGTAGGAACTCTGGCGCTAAGGGCAATGGAGCTTTGAGGAAATCTCTCTTCTCTGTAGCCAGACTGTTCACCTTCCAGTGACTGAACTCCCTGCAAATATAAATACATAAAAAGGTGAATACATATTCAGTTTAACTCTGTCAAGAAGAGTTTAACATGATACATAGATACACTTACATACACAAAGGAGGCTGAAAAGATACCACAGGCTAAAGGTGTGTTGATCACAGCTGAATAGATTCTGTTGGACAACATTTCCCATTAACCCTGAATATTGATGATGCTTCTTGTGCTTCCTGGCAATATTCCTTTGGTCTTTTGTTTTACTCTTATACCCTCCTTAAATCAACTATTTTAACTCTGTTTGTGCTGGAAAACAATCCAACACTTTTTCCAACAAATCCAACCTTGTGGCTGTGTGTGAGAGAGGCAGTACTCATGGGAAAACAGTGTGTCGCTGCTGGTATTTTGTTCAGGGAGAATGCATACATAATGTGCTAATATTCAACGCCTCTTGTTTTTTCAGCAAATTTATGCAGATGAAGTGGATCTGTACTTTTCTGCTAGTATTTGCATAATCTTCACATACCTTGGGGTTCTACTGTGTAAGATTAGGTAACAAAGTTCCAAATGTGAAGAATTATGTGTTGCTATAAGTCCACAAGTCCATTTGTTTCTCAAAAATACATGTAGTAATTATTAATTGATGTTAAAAAGTTACATATGGGACTTTCAAATAAGCAACCAGACTCGTTGCAGACAAAATTGAGTTTGACTACGCTGAGCTTTTGGCAACCTGTTACACTGTTTTGGGACTGCTTTTGGATGCTAGTGATATAATTAATCAATATTTAGTATCCTTAAAATGTTCATTGCCATGTCATATAATTATCATAATGCTGCATTACAGTCAGTTCAGGTTCAGTTAGCCAGTGGAATACAGATTAATTATGCAACATAATAAATACAGAAATGCATTAGCGGTGGACAGCACTGACTAAAACATCATCTTTTGGGTTCAATCCAGATAATGATGGACATCCTTGCAGACATGTCAATTAACATCAAGGTTAGAGAAAGATGAGCTTAAAGACAGAGAAAAACACAACTTTAAAGCGTAGGATCCAAAACTGTGTGGCTTGTACATGTACTTATATGCAACATATACCCAAATCACCAGTTGCATATGTCTCCAAGTCAGTCCAGTTCAACCAAAAACAAGAAGGATTTTTTCATGTTTTTTAAGTCTGTAATACCTAAAATTATTCAGCAAAGTTCCAAATTATTCAGCGAAGTTCCAAATTGAGTGTTACTATCACTCTCAAGTCCATTTGTTCCTACTGAAGTAGACGAGATTTTTACAAAAAGATCACAAACATAATTTAAATTTTTAAAAAAGGCTCAGTAACAGCTGAGTACTGTAGTTTTAACAAAGTGGGTTAACCTCAGACAGGAGAAAATACTGCATTTGGATTAATACAACAGTGCAACGTGTGGCTCACTGATATGATTTTTATTTTATTTATTGAGTAATAAGATAAATCACATTTTGGAAACACAAAGACACACAATAGATTTTAGTAGGATGCATTCATTGTTGGTTTTCATGGAATTTGTTGCCAATAAGAAAACCTGGAATCTGTTAGTGAACTGTCTCCTTGTCATAGTCTATGTGAGACTTTGGGGTTGACAGACATGGAGTCAGTCGTGTCCCACACAGTTGCTTTGCTGTCCTGTCAAAACGCCAGGTAATCACCAAGACCTAATTTCAGTTCAACTGGTCAAGTGAACACGACAGAGACAAAGTGAGAGTGTAGAAAATTCATCCATTTCAAGTGGCTGATAATCATTTCATCACTTCTTTCCTGCCACAGTAGAACCCCAAGGTATGTGAAGATTATGCAAATACTAGCAGAAAAGTACAGATCCACCTCATCTGCATAAATTTGCTGGCAAAACAAGAGGCGTTGAATATTAGCACATTATGTATGCATTCTCCCTGAACAAAATACCAGCAGTGACACCGTGTTTTCCCATGAGTACTGCCTCTCTCACACACATACACTCACACAGGGACATACACAGAGGGAGGTACATATACAGTACTATATCATTGTCTCAGTTTCCTGCTGGCTGCTCTTACAGCGCCTTTTGCGGTCAATAGTTTACGATTACTGACAACATGATACTGTAATTGTGCTGTTCATAGGATACATACAATAGACCAATCTCCTTAATAATGCACAGTAAATATGCATACAGTCATTCAGATGGTTCCACAGTGAAGACAGCAATGGGCTGTAATTAGTTTGTAGTTGCTGCGTTGCATGTATGTCTTCAGAGGAAAGCTCAGATTTGTAACCATTTAGCACAAACCATGACAAAGCTTTTCTCAGAAGGAATGGCTCCGGGGAGCATATGGTCAAACTAGTGCTTCATTAGGAGGTTCATTCTCACATAATGCACCAATTAATGTCTCTAGCCTGGCCGCAGTCACTGTGCACTTTGTACAAGCTATCATTAACTCTGGCCACATTGTTCTTTCATGAAAGCAGGGGCAAGTCAGGGAAACCAAGCGTGAGGACTGCAAGCAAACTCAGTAAAAAAGATAAAGAGGCTAAAAATACAAGAGGAGCTGCTGCAACCTCTGCTTCCTCAACATCCATCTGTTCCTCTGCAGTCTGTGGTCATGAGTTTAATCATATGAAGTGACATACTGTAAATACAGTATCTATTCACATGAATACTAATAAGTGAGGGAAAGAGTATTAGACCATCCATTAGTTATGTACAGTAGTAATTCCACAACATTTTGTTACAAGCAACAGCCCTGCATTCAAAATGTTACTTCAATAAAAGTAACTAATACAACTAATACTTACATCATTAACAGCAATAGTACTGTACTGTTGTGTATCATTACTATTATTATTATTATTATTATTATTGATGCAATAATGTGTTAGCAGCATTTTGCAATTGGTTCTAGCTGAGGTGGAAATTATTTAAACAATTTCTGTTTAATGTTTTATGTTACTGTTTGACTATAAATTTTCATTGTAAAATCTGAATCTGCAAAGAAACCAGTAGGAGTAAAAGTACAATATTTGCCTTTTAGTATTGCTATACTGTATATATACTATATGTATAAAGTATATAGTATATACTAGTATAAGTACTAACTAGCATAAAATGGAAATACTCAAGTAAAGCATAAATACTTCAGAATTCTAACCCTTTCTTTGTATTGATGTATATTAATTTTACTTGCAATGGCTGTGTATTGCATGTAGAGCATTGCATTTTGTTTTAAGATGCAAAATAATATAAAAGAAAAAGTGTTTGTCCCGGTAGAATACATGTGTAACATGAACAACTTAACTCTACTGTCTACCTTCGTTGTAACTGATGACAGTGATTTTCTCTGTGATAACTTTCCAGAGTTTTGAAACTGCATGTGTGTTTTGGCTTTTGAACTCAAACTTTCCTCGTTCATTTTTTATCATGTCACTGGCAGCTGAGGCAGCAACACAGTGTTTAATGCATGTGTGCTTTAGGTCTGAACAATAAGATCATTTACCAGAATAGTTAAAGCAAGCATTGTTATTTAAATTCCCTTCACTAAGTGAAACTTGCTCTCTGCTACCTATAATGATAGTAAGCATTTCTATACAGAGAAGCACTACTTAAACAACAGGCTTTGTTCTGAAATGCAAATGTTTCTTTGGTCTTATGATCACAAATGTGTTATATCATATATCACCATATGACACTGTTTTGCCTTTAAAAATGAAACAGTGGTACGGTTCTACTATATATGAAACTCAATTCTGTCAATCGACCAAATGCTCTCAATGATGATTTATGTTATATAATGTATACACTTCTATTACATCATCTTCTTTCTATCCAACACTGACCATTGGTACAGCAAGCTCTTTCTAGTTCTTTTTTGTTGCATCACCAAACTGCAGTCTGTGTTTGCTTTTTTAACATGACTCATATTGAAGGTGGAGATGAAGACTGACATTACTAGCTTATGAATACCTTCTGAACACCCACTCCTGCTATATGAGTAACTGATGTGATGGGTTTTTTTTTTTTTGCACTTTCTGTCTACATTTCAGTTCTCGTCCTCTGTGTTCAGTATGATCATTTATTACAGTCAATCCGAAAAATTTCATGTTATCCAGGCAGAGAACTTGATCACCTCTCACTTTTCACTACACATGCATAGCGCAGCGCCGTGCTCTTTGTTCTCACTGTAGAAACAATTCACTGCTTTATCTCCACGCTGACCTTGCTTTGTGATGATTGCATCGGCTGCTTGTTTTTCAAAGTGCAGGAAGTTAAAACGTCTGTTGCAATCAAATACAACAGCCCTGCAACAACTACTACCTTTGTCAAGATTATGCTGTTCATTATTTTTTTAAAACTGTGTTTGCTTTTAGATTTTGTCATTCTTGCATTGGATTGCATGACATTGAAAGAGAGCAGCCTCATTATCATTCTGAATTAAAGGAGTAGTCCAACAATTGAGTGTTGTACTTCCATCAACTTGGGGGATTTAGAAGAGGCAGATTAAAAAAAACAAAAAAACAGAAGAGCTGGAATATTGTGCAGTAGACGCTGAGATATCCTGACTTTTATTCCCTAGTGCAGCTCAAGCTCCAAAAACTCCTACACCTCCTACAGAATGCAACTCAATAGTGTCTCTTTTCAGATCTGCCATAGCTGGTAAAGCCTAACATCACTTTAAGAAGACTTATAGGCAGCTCCCTCCAATTTTTCAGAAAGACACAAAAGCAGTTTTATGGCTTATTTTTCAGTCACAGTGCATTAATATTGGAATCTATACGGAATTCACAATGTAAATAATTTGTAGAGGAATTCTCTTTTTAATGGAGTTTTAGCCACAATTTCAAAATCATTATCAATCAATCATGTATGAAACTACACAGTACATTTTACAATCTCCTTTTCCAACACTAAGACCGCTGTTAAAACAATCAATATGTTGTCCTCTCTTCACGTTTTTTTTATTGTTGTTGTTGTTGTCAATGACTTCTTTATCAAAATCAAATGAAAAAGAGAAAAGAGAAGCTTGACAGAAACAGAGCTAACAGAAATGTTCCTTTAATCTAAATGAATCTTATTGTGATAACAGGTGAGAGACTGTGGTGCAGTGTAAACCATGTAATGCTCTCCTACTAGTTATGAAAAATTACCCACAGCACATAGGACAAAGTATAAATTTGGCTATTTAAGGTAGAGACTGGTGTAATATATATATATATATTTTACTGTCAACAAATCCCATGAAAAGACTAAAACTGGGGACTATTTTCAGCTGCAGATTAATACACATTTCCAACAGCAGGACAATTAACATAGTGGGAGTCAAAATAAAGCGTTTTAAAAATATTTGCACAGTGTCACTCTACGTTGTAAAGTACCTATTTGTGGCCATTCAAAATAGAACGCAAAGCACAACACCAAACTGTTTAGAAACTAGAAAAGTCATCATAACAGCAACAATATTCATTATTATACTGACTCAACAGCTCATCCTACACCAACTGTCCTACTTACCTCCCAGAAAATTCCAGAAATCAGTGGTTTATGTCAAGCATGTGACAGGCCTTTCATGCTATGTGTGCAATGCTCCATTTTCTCTTTAGTTTGTACAAAACATCAAGAAAACAGCACAAGAAACAGGACTGAAAAAAAAAAGTAAATGCATTCTAAGATGACATTTATAAGCTTTAACAACTTTAAGTGGAACAAAATGGCCAAAGTCATTTCAACTTCAGCGCTTAGAACAAATATAGCTATTCTAATTCCAGCAGCAGTTACATGACAAATATCCCAAAGCAAAGGTCATTCTCATTTGAATGCGGCAAACTACAACAATTAGTCTGCAGCTATCACATGCATCAGCAAGCATTAGTTTTAGCTCAGTATTTAGTCCGGAGAGTCACAGGATGGCGGCCAGTAGTTGCACGCTGATTAACTGGGGCTGATTTAGACTGATGTGTTTTCTGAGCTCCTCCACAGTGACTGAGCATGGTGAAGGGGAGCTGACGGCGACGGGGCGGAAAGCAAAGAAGAGCCGTGCATCATTTACTTTTCTCCTCGCTCCGTTCTCTAAGAGTTAACAGTGAGACTGTTGGCTGACTATTTTGCTAATGATGATAGATGGTGTTAATTAAAAGGTTTTAGCACAGCACTGATTGCACCTGCAGCTCCAGCACTTGGTTTCGCTGAGGCTGAGGGAATTTTGTTATTGTAATAGAAAGAAAAAAAAAAACACACAAAAAAAAAACCTGGCTATGCAGAAATTTCCCTTGGATGTTCCTCTTGGCAGCATGTTGGAAATGAACACCTGGATATTATTAGCTGTCAGATAGAGAGAGAGCGTCGGGCGGCTCTCAGGGTGAATGTATTTACCAAACACTTCACACCAGTTCACCAGAGAGGAGTGGGGATCCTGTAAAAAAAAAGGGGCTTTCTGTGGCCACAGGAGAGTGCGTGAAAATGTTTTACAGTGTGAATGTGAGCATTGTTGTGGTACCTTACATACAGTATATCATCGTGTAATGTTAAATCTAAAGTAACTCAGTTTTGAAACATTCATGTGCACAGGCTTGATAGTAACTTGTAAATATGTACCAACAAATGAAAAGTGTTTTTTGATTAATTTATGTTTTCTTATCTACTTATTATAGCAAACTAAACATTTGAGTCGAAGTGAAATAGTTGAAGTTCCAGACACAGAATATTTCCTTTTTCCTTCCTTTTTCAAAACAGCTTGTTCCTGCTTAATATATAAACATGCAGGTGATTTTTTGCCATACATAGACAATATTATATATAACGCACATCTATGGCTTGGATGCACATGAAAGTCTCCCAGAGTACATCAGTATAAAACATGAATAACTGTTAGAGAATATTTGGTTATTTGATAAAAAAAGTTAAAGATACAAGCCTGTGTGGAGGTAAAATTCCAATTCTCATGGTGCATTTCAACAAGAAACATCAAATCACTGAGCTTAAAATTCTGTTATATGTGTGGCTAATGGCGGTCAGAGGCTTAATATTACACTGTAGAGAAGCCTGAAAACACAATCTGCAGCTTAAAGCTATTAATTTTAAAATTTTGGTTCAACTGTGGAGGAATTTACCAACTATGTTGTGTTTTGAATTAAGGGAACATGGGGAAAAAAGACAAAAAACAACAAATTTCTGGTGCGAGAAAGTATGTTGTGCATACGGGTTATCTGGTGCACCAGTAAACCACCCAGTACATTTCGGCTTACTATGTTTCTGTGTGGAAATGACAGTACAGGAGTTAGTTGAGCCATATTTTAACCTTGGACTGCATTATAAGGACATTACAGCTTTGCTTGTAAGTCGTCACTGTTATATACACAGGGAACCAATAGGATTACACCACTGCCATGTTCTTAAGAAATGAAATATATTGAGTTTTGATCATTTTATTAAATTCCTTAGACTCATGGATAAATGCCTAAATAACCAGGCTCCTCAGGTTCCTCTCACAGCTTCTGGCTCAGTAATATGAGATGTATCTACCGGGAATTATAAAGTGGCCTTTCATAAATCCTCACTTAGACAGATGGCTTTTTCTGTTCGGAGCATCAACATGTAGAACTCTTTACCCACACAACTCAAAATAGATCATGACTGGAAATATTTTAAACTGAAAGTGAAACAGTTTTTAAAGAGGGATCAGTCGTGTGGTCATGAGGGATCTGGTGGTTGTTGTTTTATGAAACTTTTATGGGATGTTGTGAGTTGTGTTTTGTGCTGTTTCATATGTACTTTGTTATTGAGTGTCACGTTGTCATGTATGTATACATATTGTTGAGTTTTGTGCAGTTTCATATGTATTTTACTGTTGAGTTTTATGTATATATAGATTAGGCTATAAATGCTGTGGTATGTGGCACTAGTTCATATTTGTCCTTATACAAATAAACTTTAAATTAAATTAAATTAAATTAATAAGTGCAAGTGCAAATCAGTGCAAGTGATACACTAGTTTTGATCTAGTAATTCATTAATGAACAATTACAAACATCTGGACAACTCCATTGGTGTTGGTGGATGTAAAAAAAAAGCGAGGAGAATGGACTACACATCAGGAAAGAAGACATTCTTTTATTTTTAAAAGAACTAGACCCAAGGGGTGTTGAACTCAGAGGAACCAGATGTCTCCATCGCTGAGGCTATTTTGCAAAAGTGCCCAATTATATTTGGCACTTGGACTCCTCTGACAAATTGAAGCCATTTGGTATCTGTATCCTTGGCTGCATTGACAGATTTTCACGAAAAATCATCTGGATGAATGCATTTATTACAAACAGTGACCCAAAAATTGTTGGAGGCTACTACATGGAGGCAGTCGAGAGATTAGGTGCTTGTCAAAGGATTGTCAGAGGCGATCGGGGAACACAGAATGTTAAAGTCAGAGACTTTCAGCATTTTTCTCCATCACAATATACTCAGCGGCTGTGCTACAGCAGATTTCAACACCCCTTGAGTCTAGTTCTTTTAAAATGTCTTCTTTCCTGACATGTAGTCCATTCTACTTGCATTTTGTGTTCTTTCACCTATACCTGGAGTTGACCAGATGTTTGTAATTGTTCATAAATGAAAGCAATTACCTAATCAAAACTGGTGGATCACTTGCACCGAAACAGACTACAAGACATCAAAATTCATTTTAAATGTCGTTTGGAGACAATATGATGGTGACGACTTGCAAGCAAAGCTGTAATGTCCTTATAATGCAGTCCAAGGTTAAAATATGGCTCAACTAACTCCTGTACTGTCATTTCCAAACAGAAACATAGCAGGCCGAAATGCACAGGGCGGTCTACTGCATGTACCACGACATACTTTCTCGTGCCCACAGGACAGTATCTTGTGTGCATTTTTTTCCCCCATGTCCCCTGAGGGGCTCTATAAGTCTGTATTACTATGTGACGTAATGTTGAGGACATGGTTGAAAGAAAAAAATGAAATGGGAACAGAGAATAACACTTCACAAATGCATTAGATATAAATGCCGGCTGTAAGATAGTTCACTATTTTTTGCACACTTGAATCAGGTGGTTACAAGCACAGAAATCATTAACAGTATGTTGCTATACCTGAACATGATGCTTGATATTTACAGGGATAATTCTCATTGCTGTGTTTGTTCAGTCACATGTCAGAGTGTAGCATCTACAACACTCATCATCCATCGCCTGTTTTTGGGAACTGTTCTGCCTCAAGTCCTGTTTAAGTTGCCATGAATACACAGTGATTTAAAGGATATGGCTGGTGATTTTCTCTATTTTTCTTAACGTCAAACCAAGAGCCAAACCAACAATGAATTGATTCTACTTACAAGTATTATGTGTGTGTATCCAAAGCTTGATATATCTTATTCTTCTGTGCTGTAAACCTCTGTTGTTGCCAAAAAAATATCAAAAACACGGCAAGGATATAGATCTGAATTTTCCCAATGCGCTCCCCGACCATCTGCACAAGGTAATCACCCAATTTTTCATTATTATTATTCATATTGATGTTATTGTTAAATTAAAGAAAAAAATGAGAAGAGATTCGTGAATGAGGCTCATTGTTTTGATGTGCTCTCTGTTCTCATATGGGAAAAAAATAAATGAGGATGAGAGTTTCAGATTTTTGGGGGAGAGAAGGTGAGAGAAAGACAAAAGAGAAAATTCCAAGTTCAGTTCACTGTATGCACTTCTTCGCTATACCCCAGTGTGCACCGCAAGCCTATTTGTTCCGAGCTGAGAGTCATGATGAGAGGTTTGTGAACAGATCATAAACTTTATAATGAGCAGGTTCACCTGAATCAGGTACAGTCTCACCTATTTATAAGAAGTGACCCAAATACTATTTCTGGAGTTGGTGGTTGGTGGAGTGCACAACCTTCAAATTTCTCCATGAAAATCGTGCTTCACTGCTCGCAACCAATCCTCCATGGAAATGAGCACTGATCCATGAGAAGGAGGGGTGATATTTTCTAACCATCTCATTCAAAGTGTTTTTATTACGCTCAGGTGAACCTGTTTATCGCAGCAGTGGAGATGATGACAGAAAAGGAAAAAAGCAAGAAGACCCTATTGTAAGTAATTAGAACAGCCGAACATACAAAAAAAAGAGTAGTTTTGCTTGCGTTTGCAGTTTTAAATAGAAGGTTTTAGGGTGAAGGTTTATCTTCACTTTCAGTTTTTATCTTACCACTAAACATCCATGTAACTACGTGTATAGTTTTACTTCACAGAGATGCTGCATGCAAAATGCACTAAGACTGGAGAGAACTCTTAAAGGACTTTTTTTAAAACATTTTAGCTCTTACTACAAATCACACACATATAAACATACACACAGTTACTCATTTTGCAAATCGAGATCCTCAACGTGCTTTGGGAATTTGAATCTACATATCTCTACATAAACATTTTAGGTAGCTGTTGGTGTCTATTCATTTCCATTATGTATGAAAACCTGTGCCAGGTTTTTGTGTAGAGACCCAGAAAGTCTGTAAAGGAGGAAACTTGCTAGCTGTGTGACGCCATCCAGTTTCATTTGAGCCTCCTATGCAAGAACAGTGCCACAATAGAGCTATGGCAGGGAATGCATGTGTGAACTTGTTTAGTTATATACTACTGCATCACCAAACTTCTAGCACCACCTATTTTGCTCTGAGATGCTCTGATGGATTTATCTATATCTGTTTTTCTGGTCCAACCAGTGTCTTAAAATACTTAATTCAAAACAAAAATCAATGAATACTTGATGTTGACTCTTATAGATAACACAAGAAAGTTTCAAAAGTCTACTAATTGATTTTCATGCCCTGTAGGAAAGAAAATAAAGACCAATGGCTGCCTTGAAAATACGTTTAAAATCTAAAATTATATCATATCTAAAAACGGTCATTTACACATAATTTTGTAGTTAAGGGATAAAACATAATTGGTATAGTCATTTACACAACGAGTGTAGGAGTGGGGTTGACTCTATTACTGTGGATGATATGCTTTACAGGCAGTGTGGTACATGCCAAGAATAAACCTGAAACTGTTTTACATGTGGAAAATAAAAACATCTGGAAATCAACACCTCAACAGTTTGTGGCTAAACGTGATTTCTTAGGTTTTTCTGCTTTAAAAAAGAAAATTAGCAGTTGACAGCGCTAGTCATTTTAATTCTGATGAACCATAAGTTTGATTAAACAAACAAGCCTACAGTGAAACACGGGGGAAACTCAAGAGGCATCGGGAATTGAGGATTTGACAACAACAACCTATGCAGCACGTGGAACAGCAACAAGGCACTGACTGACTACAAAAACTACCAAACTGCTTCCAAGTGATGACGTCAAACTGCCTGATGTCCTGAACCAGTTCTTTTCCCGCTTCAACACCCAGAGAGGGGATCTGCTCCACTCATCAACCCACCTGCTGGAGAGTTAACACTGGTTCTACAGCACCACCAGGTGAGGACCACCCTGAAGAAAGTTAATGCAAGCAAGGCGGCAGGCCCAGACGGAGTGTCCGGCCTGGTACTGGAAGCATGTGCCAATCAGCATACAGAGGTGTTTACTAAAATATTCAACCTTTCAAGCTGATGTTCCAACATGCCTTAAATTCTCCACCATCATTCCAAAAAATCATCTGTGAAGTGTCTGAATGACTATCACCCAGTGTCGTTAACACCCATAGCATGAAGTGCTTTCGAGAAACTCATGCTTTCACACATCAGAACCATCATCCCACCTGATCTGGATAAGTACCAGTTTGCCTACCAGGCAAACCTCTCCACAGACGATGCCATCACAACAACTCTCCACACCACTCTGACACACTTAGAGGATCCAATCTGTTATGTGAGGATGTTACTCGTGGGCCTTGGTTCTTCACTGTGCTCAATGGTCATGGACTTCCTCACAGACCAACCACAGCAAGTCACAGTTGGTAACCACACCTTCTCCCCACAGGGCTGTGTACTGAGCTCTATATCTCCCATGACTGCACTCCCATCCACACCTTCAACTCCATAATTACATTTGCGGATGACACCATAATAGTTGGGCTGATTTCAGACAATGAGGAGACAGCCTACAGGCTTGAGGTAGAACATCTGGCTGAGTGGTGTAAGGACAACAACCTGGTCCTTAACACCTCCAGGACAAGGGAGATAGCTATTAACTTGAGTAGAAAAAATGAGAGAGTCCACCTCCCCCACCACATACATGGAGAAGTAGTGGAAAGCATGGAAAATCTAAAGTTACTATGTCAAAAAAGCTGACATGGACCTCCAACACCTCACATCTGGTTAAAAAGGCCCAAAAAAAACCCTGAAATAAAAGCTGAAATAGGCTCAGCTCACACAGAAACCGCTGCTAAATTTCTACAGGAGCACCATCCAAAGCATCCTGACTAACTGCACCACTGTGTGGTATGCCAGCTACATCATGTGGTGAAGGCAGCCCAGCGCATTGTCGGGACCGAGCTCCCAAACCTGGACACTATCTATGTCAGTCGAGTGAGGGAGAAGGGCAGTAGCATTATCAGGGACACCACTCACCCCTGCCACTCCCTGTTTGAACTGCTGCTGTCTGGCAAACAGTTCAGGACAATAAGATCCTGAGGAACAGCTTCGTTCCCAGAGCTGTGGCCTCCATCACACCCCTCCCTCCACACACACACACACACACACACACACACACCTCCACCCTCAGAGACTGCTACCACAGACACAATTTATAAAGACAAAGATTTAACATCTATTTGTTAATATTTATACTGTAACATTCAACCTCTGTAAAAATTTATTTTAACTATTATGCTGCTATTACTGCTGTTTTCTGGTACTGCTTTTATCTATTTGTTTTATTTTAACTACATCGAGAGAAGCCATTTGTAATTTACTGTACCTGAGTATAATGACAATAAAGCTCATTCTGATTCTGACAAGTTTATAACTGTCTAGCAGTACAACTGAGTCAACACAACTAGCTGGTCCTAAAGCTGAGTAAACTCAAAGAGATTTTGCAGCCTTTCTCAGCTTTTACATTCTTACAGTGGAGAAGGTGTTCATTGTGTCGGATTACATGACTCATGAGCAAGTTTCAGTCAGTCTGCCAATTTTTTTTCATAACCTCCAGACATTAAATTAACACCCTTGGCTGTCTGGAATGGTTGTAAAAAATACATCCAAAAATACAAACTGTATAGTATTTATAAAGCTTGCAAACACACTCACATAGTCCTTTAAATTAAGAGAAAAGGTGGGTTGCCTCTGTTTCTATTGATGAAGTCCATGAAGTCAGTACAATACAGTTAAGGGAGGTTCCATTAGTAACCATTAGTAAATTGAAATGATTTGCTAAGCCTATATGCTGTTATAATATTTTCGTGGATGGATGTGAGGTGTGAGCAGCAACAGCCTTCAGGAACACACACCCATCAAATGTCAGCCAGCTGGCACATGATGCCTGGACAGTTGGCATTCATGTTATGTACTGTGCTAAAGCTGCTCTTAGATCTTCTTGTGTGTTGGTGTTTTTATATTTTTTCCTGTTGGCAAACACCTCTTCAACACCTCTGTGGTGGTAAATCGCCTACTTGGATATGCTTCATACCTTTAACACCAACCAAGCACACTAAATGCTTATTGTAGCTGAAGGAAGAAACCATAATGATGTGTTTCTCAGAGCTCAATGTTATTATATTTTTCTAAAAGGAACTTTAAAATTACCAAACGTAGCTACTGTTAGACCAGTTTATGATTTGGTCTCATGAGTTTTTCACAGAGCTGGCTTTAGTGCTTAAATATGAATTACTCGTGAATTACTCTTGAGAATGTTTGGAATCTTAAAATTAGAGCTGATGCATCTATTACTTTTAGTTTCTCATACATCAGTCAGTTAGGAGCTAAAATGTTCATGAATATGGCCCCAGAAACTTTAGGCTGTTGCGTAACATTTGTCAAACTATCTTGTCAAACACTCAAAGACGATTACTCCCTAATGGTATAAATAAATGAAGTTCTATTCCTCTGGAACAAAAGCTGTTTTACTTTCTCAGCCTGAGAGTTGAATCACAAAGTCCATTCTCTTGTCCTGGGATCCAAGTTCATTAAAACTCCCTCTTGTCTTTTGGGAACCCACAAGAAACAGACCCTCCACCCAGCCTGGAGGGTGGAAAGCAGTGCATGATTTTTTAATGATGTCTGAGTCGCTCCCACCACAGTCATTATGCATCTCCTGAAAGGAATTAAACTGGAAGCTCACTGCAAGGGACCCACAACAACAATCCCAATATGATAGCTAATGGGAGCTGTGACATCAAGAGAAAGCTAAACAAAGTAGACAGAATTATATATCACTCCAGCAAATGTATGATTGATTCCGCTGTATTTTAGGTTGAGAACAGTAAAGTTTGTGGAGTAAGTTTCAAGTATGTAGCAGTCCAGGTTTGGGGCTTATATTATAGTGTGGAAGTCAAACCAATCTCATGTGTGGTAATTATAAATTTGCACAGTGTGTCCTGAATCTGTACAAGACATCACCTGCCTACTTACAAAGCTGGCGTATCTAGGTTGAGTGTCTCTGTCAGCTATTTTTAAAATTTGTCATGCTTCAGCTGGATCTTGTTGGTTTAAGACACCACACCATATACAATATATGTCAATGACACTGCTGAGATTTGACATGATTACAGCAAAGTGGAGGAGTCATTTTTAGCTCTCTGGGTTTGAGTTCGATGCATATGTATGATGCTTCAAAACTCTAACTTGCATTAAAAGACACAGACACAGAAAAGTATTATATTGTAATTATAACAAAGTAAATCATTGATCAAATATCTTCAAAATAATATATAAAAGGAAAAAAATATAAATATAGCATAACTCAGTCAACTGCAGAAAGTCATTTAGTCCAATTTTGAGGTACTTTAATTCACTATTTCCATTTTCTTCTTGTTTAAACATCTTACTGCTACATTTCAGAGGCAAATAAATCTTTTTACGCCACTACATTTATTTGACAGGTAAAATTACTAGTTACTTTGCAGATTAAGATTTTAAAGACCTATAATCTGCACACAAAATATGATTCATTGTTAATGCTGTATTTTACAGGTCCATAAATTCCCAATAATTTCCAGATTTTCTCAGAAGTTTCTTGGACAGAGACATATCATTCGGCACTAATTGTGTAAAATTAGAACACCTCCACGCAATTCATTCCACTTAATTACTAAACTAATAATAGTTTAAATAAAATCATAGCTTTTTTAGTGTACAGCAGGTCAGCTGAACATGCAAAAATGTGAATTCTTTCTACAACTCTTTCTACAGACATACAGCTCAGCATACAGCGTATCTGAAGAGTTTCCAATAATAAATGAATAATAAATACTTGGGGTCCATCTGAATATCCCCATTTGCAGGACTTAAAACTTAAGTGCGCATTCATGCACTTCCAAATAGTGGGCAAGTGTATCATTTCAAAGCAATATTCAGAGCTAAGTGTATCCCACAATTCACCATGGCATATTGAACAATACCAGTCCAGTTGCTGGCAGTGGTGTGCCAATTGGCTGGTTTTAGGGCCAGTAATAATCAACAGACAAGAAGAAGTTGATGTTTACAATAGTTGGATTCAGCATGAAAATTATTATTAATATCCAAACACTAAATTACATCATAACCTCCACAGATCACATAATATTAACAATTAATCGTTCTTCTTGATGGGACTGATAAGATTAATGTTGCATATTTGATAAAATAAGATAAATATTAATATCATATCCATTATCAAAGATTTTGAAAAATGTCCCATTCTTACAAAATGTTATCAGACAGAAACAACTCAAAATAATATTGTATTATGTCTCTTTCATGTGCAGTAAACATGTGCGCTCCTAGACAGCCTAACTCTATTTAATTGCTTTGTATTGCTCCTCTCAGCTCCTCATCTGACTGTGACTGTAATACTGTTTGGTTGATCCAATTCCAGCAAATCATCTCAGCTCAATTGTGCCATGTACAGTATTTATTTGTATTTGCGTGAGTGACGGGGGCCCTATTTCAGGAAAATAGGGCCCCCAGTGTAGGCGTATATCAAAGTCTTATGCTGTGTCACATCCGAGTACAGCAAGTCGAAAAACCAGTTCCAGCCAGGTTAGCCATTGTAAGCAATACCAGTTGATAACAACGCATTATGCAATATTTCGTGCATACAGACACTGCCACAGATAGAAGTTGGACAGTATTTTGTGTACAACTGATTTAATGAGACATAGATAAGACAGAAGTGCTAATAAACAGAATATTACTACAGTGTCCACACTGTTGATGCCTGGAGCAGCCATCTTGGATTTTTAGTTTGGGGATGTTGAGGTTCTTCTGACTTTCTGAGTCGGAAATCCGACTTCAGGGGGCATTCCAGTTGAAATTTCCAACTGGGAACTCAGAAATTCAGACATCCCTGTTCAAATGGAACGCATCAGTAATTCCTGGTGTGTAGCACAGGTGAGTGTGGCTGAAACATTCTTGCAAATTTTCCAACTATCAGCACTGGCACACTCTGGGCTCAGCCAGGCCAAACGTGGAGGAGAGAGTGAATGCATTATTACCACCTCTGGTAATAACTTCACCTCTGTGAAGCCTCTGAAGTTGCAAAGTATACATTCAGGACACCTAAAATATTAATATACATCAATCCAAATATGCTGACAGTAGAATGAAAATAAAGTGGCTGTGTTCTCATGTGTGCTGCAGCTAATGGCACACTGGTGCTGCTGCTTATTTTGTGCAAACAATTAATATGGATGATTAATACATTTAAACTCTGCAGTTCTACTCATCCTCTGAATATTTGAAAGTCCTCATGTACATGTAATATCCTTAAATAAACAGACACAAAATCAGGTTCGAAATTTGCGAGTTAGTGTTTGAAAAGCATGCAAGTTGTACCACTACATTAAAATGATGAATGCAGCTATCCATGCTGTGCCAGCTGTGTGTAAAGTAAGCAGGACTGTGTTTAAACCTGTTTTAAAATGTTTTCACCAACATTTTTCACAGCATACAGGATGTTGATGTAGGTCTACTCTGTTAAGGAAGGAGCACACACAGCACAGGAGCTCTGGTTGTACAGAGGATATTTTACACACTGATTACATGGAAAGACGTCCATGTGCAGAACTGACTACTGCAAATATTTTGACTTGACTTGACTATAAGTGGCATAACTGAAAACTCACTGTAATGATCCTCCTCTTTTGATTGTCTAACCTGAATTCAAACTTTCATGTAATGAAAATGTCTGGACAGACTTGATGGAGCTCAGGATGCATCGTGAGGATAGAAGCATTACTTTAAATGATTTTATTGTTAAATGTGGAATCTATGAGTAACAGCTTTCCAGACTGTTTAGAAAATTCAGAACATTAATTATCATAGATCCTGAAAGATCCTGTCGCCATGTTGGAAGATTTAAATAATTAATGAAGTTTCCTCTGCTGTGCCATCTGCGCGTAAATGATGCACAGCCCCTCACTCAAACCAGACTGTAGATGAAACACACGCATCATTCCTGCTGCTGTGTGATGACCACAGCTGTTTAATGAACATGGAAGAGATCCGACATTCTACAAGTTGTTATGGGAAACTTACTCATCCAACAGAACGTATCTTGAGTTGCTAAATACGCTTATGTGGATTATATTATTGGAAAGAACCTTCCTTAAAAAATTAAATGGTGTTTTTATTCTCATGTCAGTCTGCAGTAGATGAAAAAACATATAGCAAACTGAAAGGGGCAAAACTTAACATGATTGGAAGGTGTTCTGTGATTGTGACATCTGTGCGCCTCTGCCAACTGCAGGCATGAAAATTGCCCCGCGTCTGCGTGTGCGATAAGAGTTGGTCTGAGCAGGTTTTATCGCAAACGCAATTTTGTGCCAAAATGAGAAAATTGCACTGCACCGTTTAATCTGCATAAACACAGCCTCACCTGCATCTCTTCTCCCACGTCGGCGCAAGTGTGCTCCTTTGGTGCCTGGAAATTACCAAAGAGGCACAAAAAAAAGTGGACTTGAGCCTCAGGAAAATTGCATAAAGACACGTTTGGACCGGTGCGGGCCTTGCACCTGCGGGAAAATATGGCCTGAAATGTCCTGATTAATTAAGCATGTCCCAGTCAGCTCTGATAAACCTCCAAACTCTTGCCGTCTTAACAGGCACTTGGGCACTGTGACAGTAAACAGGAATAAGTCACACAAGTAGCCACTTGACTATTTGCATATACAGCAAGTGTGGGTGTTGTGATGGACAAACAGGTTTTAATGAAGCACTTCTTTCAAGGATATTCCTCTGAAAAACACCAACTAACTACTTATAAACACAACGCAAGCAACTCAACTAGCTAAAAGAACCGTCTCTGAACTTTGTCTCTATTTTCCTAAAATTAGAATCAAATTACATAGTTGTTTCTAACTTTTAAGAAATTAGGAGAAAATGCAGACCCATATAAAACTTTTATATATATAAAACATGATCACATGACCGGTAGTATAATGCACATTCAGCACGTCTAGATATTCAGGTAAAATATATAGATTGGAGAACATTTATGTGCAAATGTAGATAGATCAGTTTTCAGCATGCAATGAATGCATACAGAATGTACATTCTCATACACAACATTATGCATAGATGTATGTAGAGGTCATGTATCAGATGGATGTATCAGGTAATATAAGTATGTCTACAATGTTTATATATGCATTGTGTGCATTCTGTCTCCTTGTAAAAATGCATATTTCTATACATGAAGAAGCTTTATTTTAAAATAAGTACACTAAATTTAATCTATAACAAGTTTCTATCAAACAAGTGACTGTAAGACTCTCTTATATTTGCTGGAAAGGCTATTTGTCTTTAAAGAATCCTATAGAAAGAGTGCAGCAGTGTGACAGGCTGGTAACATTTAAGTCTTATACACTGGCTTCGTTTATGGATTCAGTGAAACAATATAGGCTCAACACGGTGTTGATTCAATAGCATCAGGCTTATTTCAGTGTTTCTTTAAGAGAGGCTTTCAGAACACATTTTTCAGGGGATTTAAAAAACAACTTAACCCGAGGATGCGTGACGTGCTCTGATTCTGCTCGCCAACCTACCTGCCTTCCTGTATTAGTATCATACTGGAGAAATCAAGGAGCTGAACGCCTCACTTTCCCTGTTAAATTTCTCTTAGCTATTTTGAGAGCCATGCTGTAGTCAATCTGTGTGTGTGTGTGTGTGTGTGTGTGTGTGTGTGTGTGTGTGTGTGGAAGACAGGAGGCTGATGTGTCCTATTTCCCTTCAAAACCCAAAAAACTAGGTTTTGGGTTTATTAATATTTGTATCCACTCCTCTAGTCCCCAAAAGTGAGGACATGGTTTATCACTCCAGCATGACGTAGCTCTGTCTTAACTAAAAATGAATCCATTTGAAATGAGATGGCTTCAATTTGACTGTTTCTCATGCTGCATAATTGTTCTGAAAGGAACTGAGATTAGATATCTTGGGTGTCTTTGACGTAAAAAGAGCCCCGCCAGTGTTAATTTGTTGAGATAGGCTCTGTCTGTCTCTGTGTGGTACTTCAGTCAGGTAATACATTTCTGGAGAGGCACAGCTATATGGACAGCTGCATTATTCATAACTCTTAGAGCAAGAGGTAGATAACTTATTGATGTGCATAGGTATCCCCAAATCACACAGTGAGAAAGTTTCCAAACTTCTTATAGGTCTGGTAATAGAATGAATGTACCACACTGGGGTTATATAGACTGCAGGCATATGCGCAGGCATATGCACAGGCACATCTTTGATTAAAAGATTTTGTAAGCAAATAGCACCAGTTTCCTTTCCCCATGTGTGTGTCTTGTACAACAATAGCATTAACAATGAACTGGTTAAATACTGACTGGGATATATTTGACAAGCAGCTCTCAGCCCTCTTCATCACTGTCTTTACGCCTCTGTAGCTGCTTCGTTTTTCAATATTTGGAATAGGAGTGTAGCACAAAGCTACTGAATTTCACAAAAAATATCTATATTCACATCTGTTACTAGAAGAGAGCAGGGCTTATGCTGAGAGTTGTCATAGGAGTCATTTATACTGCTTTATTTTGTGTTCAATTGTTTTCTACTGCTAATCATACTCATATGTCTAAATTTAGCTGCCCATAAAATTCACAATTTTATTTTAATTGTGTTGTCTGAGTGAATCAAATAACAAAGCATTTGTTTTTGATTTGCATTTGCATTTGTATTTGAAAAAGTCAGTTGAAATTAATTCCTAAACTTAACTAAGTCAAATAAAAGCTGTTGAAAAGTGTTAATGGACTGAGTGGAAATAAATAGTGAAAATTAACAGGTTTTTTTTAACAAGCCAGAATTGCCTGATTTTACTTTAAAAACTGGCAGTTATGTCTATAACGGAGACACTGTCCTCCCAAGAAAAACAACATCAAGTGTTTCAGCAAATGCCCACAAATGACATTTGTGTTTATGTTCAAGTGACAAGGCCCTCTAGTGGCTGTAAGAATTATGAATCTTTTCTGTTGGGAACAGAAGTATTAGTAGTATGACGTTGTTATAGAGCCATTACATCTGCAGAGGGAGATGGCTCATGATGGTTAGCTGGACAGATGTTGGACTTTAACATGGGAGACTGCTGTTTGTTTCCCTTTTCCAACTGACAGTCAATATTGCTTTCTTTTATCCCAAACCAATATCTTTTCCAAACCCCAACCAAGTAGCCAAAACCTAACCAAACCTTCACCATAGTATTGTCAGATCATAAAATGTCTTGTTCTAGAGTGGATGGACAAACAATGTATTTTGCAGTTTAATTTGGAGAACTTGTTGATAATTGCAGGAGTGAATGTAAGTATCTATGGCTACAAAATGAGAAAGATATTGACATGATGGGCCATAATAACTCATTGGGTTATATTACATAATTAAACAAAATGAAGCAATGGGAGGAGGTCTGGATGAAAATAAAGTTCATCTAAAGTTATTGACAGGAATCTGAAAAGCTCCCTTTGCCATTTTGCATGCACTTTTGAGACAGTCCCTAACTTCAGCTTGTCACTACTATGAGGTCATTAGTCCAGCTTTATCCTGCACTGCACAACAACTCTATTATTTTGATACTGAAGGAAAAGTCTGAATCTGATAATTATGAGCCAAGATCTGAAGTTTTACGGAGCATCTTTTCTCTATGACAGATTAATGGATGTTTGTCCTCTGTGGACATCAGAGATCAGAGCTGTTAACACTGTAAAGAGTGAATTCTGCTGATTTGTGCAGAACGTGGATGATGTATGGGTGTTTCAATTTGACTGAGTTATGACTGAGAAGAGGCAGTGTGCATTTGTGGCAATTGTATAAATTAGGTAACAAGTCAGTCGGGGGGGAAAGGTTGGAGACAAAAGTGACTGCAAAAATGTTCATATCTGTTCAGAGTACATTATCTGTTCATATCACTTTAATGTATTCATATTCATTTACACCCTTGCTATTTTCTCTATGAGTCATTATTTCCCTTTTTCTCCTCAATATCCCAATTTGTGTCCTCCTTTCTTCTCTTCTCTCTTTTGTTACTGTGCCATTTAAACATACCCTGTCAGAAAATCTAAATTGCTTCATCAGAATCTGAAATAATTCAGCCTGTGGACAAAAGCAAAACAAAGAGATGTCCACTTCTCTTATTTTGTAATAGGGACCAATTCCCACCCCACATGTAGCGAATAGAGACAGAACCTTTGAATTATAATTCAAATTGACTCTTGCTAAATTAAAAGAGAGAGCGTTCAAGTAGCAAGCATACAAATGCAGGTTATTCCATTTTCTACTGTACTGCCCTGGAAGCATTTCCCCACAGAAAATCTGCAGAATGAAAAAGAATGAGTTTGTTTGTGGCTGACTTTTCCAGCTGGGATGAAATAATTGAATCAGTACGTGTTTATACACAGATCCGGTGGCACTTATTATCGCAGTGAGCTGTCGACTGTGTCCTGGTGTGATACAATTTTGCGAGCGCATTCACATACTGCAGGCAGGCATGTGCACACATGTGGGCATGAGGACCAATTATGATGCAATTCCAGTGCACTATAAGGGATAAAGATTGTTTTCCACCCCTGAGCCACCAAGGACTCAGAAATATGACAGTTATTAGTACTTGATGATGGCAGAGTTGACGAATACAACACCCTTCTAATAGAAGGCGACGCTCTTATATTACTTCCAATTTGACACAGCGCTCTCTGCGATACATTGTTGAAGGGTTAAGGCTGGCAATTTTCTATATTTTTCTTATTGTCGACAAATCTAATCTGCAGAACCAAACCAGCAATGAACTCATCCTTCTTACAATTGTGATATCCAAAGCCTGATATATCGTATTCCTCTGTGCTGCTGTCATGTTAGCTTGTATAGAAATGGCTTGATATACTAATAATACTACAATAACGATACTACAATTACTATGATATGTTAATACTAATAACATTGATCAGGTTTTCAGTCTCTGGAGAGTAGTTCTGTGTAAGGCAGACACCATTGTGCACTGAAGCACTTGAAATGAACAATTTTTAAGTTGACTATATGAGGGCTACAGGGTTTTCTGCTTGTTGTGGAGCTCTTCTGCCCCCATCTGGCCAAAAAAAAATCTGTTATGCAGCTTTAACCAGGATCATGTTTCAGTTGGACAACCATCATCTTACTTTTTGACCTACACACATCCCTGTCATAAAACACTTTCTCTTCA
Source organism: Thunnus thynnus (assembly GCF_963924715.1). Lineage (NCBI taxonomy): Eukaryota > Metazoa > Chordata > Actinopteri > Scombriformes > Scombridae > Thunnus > Thunnus thynnus. The sequence goes on from NC_089528.1 coordinate 5,393,764, forward strand.
GATGACAAAAAGCAATGTTTTTAAATTGTTTTTTTTAAAGCAGTAGTGATTTTTTGACACACTTTTGGAAAGCTGTAAATACAATATTGACATATCACTTTACGCCCATTTACACCACCAGCAGACACAAAGCAACATTCATTTAGAGTTGTGTTTTTGGCCACCCAATGATTGTAGGTCTATCACATCCATAATATTACTCTTAGCTAGTTTTAGTCTCCGCCAGCTCTTGAGAAAAATATCTGATTCTTTAGCTGCTAATGAAGCTAGTTGCTAACTTTGTCTACTGTTCGGTGCAGGGCAGGTAGTGTACAGTGGGTTTAATAGACCTTTTTCGCTGAGAATAGTCGCCGGCTGCTGCAAAATCAAAACAATGAGCTGAAAGACGCTAGAAAGCTCCAAAAAGCGAGGGGGTATTGCAGGTAACTCTCAGTGGATTCAATGCTACAAGCAACTCCTCTCACATTACATGTAGTCATTTAACCTTGATCCATTGTTAATATAAGATGATTCATTTGCTTTAACACTAGTTTTTCAATTGTATGTTACTGTTTTAATAAAATATTCCCCAGTGTTTGACTTTTCCTAAAATAATGTTGTGTAGCACCACCTAATGTTAAATATAGTGAAGAACAGTGTGTGCACTGCATTGTTACTTATTATGTTCTGTAGTTTAGCCACAATTAAAGAAAAATGAAATTCTGTAAAACTTCTCTCTATTTCAGTGTTCACAAACATAGTTCAGTCTGAAAAGCAGCAAAGACACTTTATTTCCAAATGTAATATTACATTTGCAATTAACTGGTTATATTGTCACCTATAAATACTCATTTTTCACTTGGTGTTTCCAGAAAACGTTCATTTTTTAAAAGATTTGGTTCATCAAGGAAACTGATGACTGGTTTATTGTTACAGCTTTTTAGTGTTAAGTTCAATCTTTGGATTTCAGGATTTTTGGGGCCAAATGATGTCTAAGACAAACCGTTTTTTTCTTTAAATGTGTCTTTATGTTTCTGTATCTCTGCAGTTCTATTTGCATACAGCCATTGCTCTGCAGTTCTAATTTCCAAAACGATGCCAGAAAATGCACCTTGCAGCGTCCTAGAAGCCCTAAATGTCTGCGCTGTGACAGTTTGCTTGTTTCCATTACTTTGCCAGTTCCCTGTGTGCTAAACATTAGGCTTACTGCCAAACAACACAATGTGGTAGAACTAACTGGTTCTTAGCACAACCTGGCCACCGTCTGCTCTTATCCATATGGTCAATTTGTCTTCCGTTCTCACACAAAGGAGCACACATTTCTTTCATTCTCTATCCCTCTCCAGAAACATCACCGCCCTCCTACCTCTTCCTTTACCCATTCCCTTTTTTTATTGTTCTCAAAACTATCTCTTTTCTTTGTTAATTCCTTTCCTCCCTTTTTTTTTCTCTCACCCCTTTTTTTTCTTGCTTCTCTCCCTGGCTCCCTATCCATCTTTGCCCTGCCAGGTAATATTTGGATACATGTTCAGCCCTTCAGTTCTCTTGATGTAGGCTGTTTGGAAACCCTTTTGTCTGCTGTTTCACAATCAGTTGCTAAGTAAGCCGTTTGGCTTCTGCTATCTCCACCGGAAAGTTTATTCCGCCCGCAGATTTGTCCGTGGATCATGGGAGTCCAGGATAAGCTTGAACAAAGCAAACATAATGCAGCAAAATCATGATTTCAGCAATAAGTTAACGCCATACATGAAAGAGGGATGGGGAGAAGTGAAGGTTTTTTGTAACTTGAAAGCAGACACTGTTATTTCCAGGGTAGCTTTATAAAAAGCACAATTATAGTGTTAGAGACTAGTCTCTCACCCATAGCTTTGTTGTATGAAGATGAATTTGACTGTGTAGAGATCATCATAATAATTTGTTAGATTTTTTTTTAGCATACTTGCTAAAACTTGCAACAAAATTTAAGACACAGTGTAAAAGTGATGTCACTGAAATCATGTCCTGATATATTTTGCTGTTTGCCAGATCATGAGTCATCCTGCCTCAAGATACAGCAAAGAGCAAAAAGCTGTCAACCTGCTTGTATAACGCTGCTAAAAAAAACATCAGATGCCAGCGAACATGGCAACAAGGTGAAATATCCAACAGGGGTTTGTCAAGGGTTTTTCAGAGTATGGTTGCCTATTTATTTATCACACTGCCATCTTGAACTACAAATCGAAACGTTTTACTTCTGTCTTAGACAAACACAAAGAAATACTCTTACTTAAGAAATACTACTAATTCTGCTCAACTCCATATGGATTTATAGAATGTCATGGCAGACTAATTATACTATTTAAACATGTTTAAAATGCTGTATATGTGTGGGAGAGAGTGAGGAAAATATAACTGGATTTGAGACAGAAATGGAGTTGGATGAGAGGCAACCAAATTGAAACTGGCTACTGATCATGTAAAAAGATGACTTTAGTGGTAATGATGCGCACATATTCACCATGTACTGATCCTCCACCCTCAACTAAGAAAAAGCATACAGAGCAGATAGCCGTTTCTGACTGTTCCTGGAACCGGATCAATACTGGCTTTCTCAAATCAACAGCCCTAAAAACTCAAGACAGGTCCTTGGTGCAATGCCCTACCAGTAAGTGAACTTTTAATGTTATTAAAATGTGTTATTTTGAGTTGATCAGACACTTTCCACAGTCTGGTTTGGTGCTTAAGGCTTCAGACGAACTACTTTGTATGAGATACAGACGTAAAGGGAAACTTTGCTGATTTTCAACCAGCATCATATCATTACAATGTGGGTAGTATATGCAAATAAACAATGTTTAACTGAACTCCATGTTGCCTGCACCCAGAGCTCCCCGTTCATTTGTCTGCAAAAGTCTGCCAGGTGATGAAAAATGCATCATCTGATGGACTTGATCTGCATTAAACTACAAACTCATTTTCTGTAGTGGTGCCTTCAAGGACAGTAAAATGTGGGTCTCCCACAACACTCCATCTACCATGTTACACTGGTGATAGGGAAAAGCAGACACTGAAATATCATACTACAACATACTTTAAAATATCAGCATATTTGGAAGAAAAACAGTTTCATGATATGAGGTCGAATATCTCGCTGTGGAATAAGACACAACAAAGTTTGGAGGAGGAAGTGACCAATGGAGCTATGTTATAGCCGCAGCTAAGCTAAGCTGCTAAGTTTTTGTGATTCATCCAGAAGAGCTGAATCTAACACAAAAGACAGCTAGCTTTACAATATAATGTTGGAGCAGAGATGAAGCGCAACTAATGAGGCCCAATATAGTGCTGTGGAATCAGCACTGACCACCGTGGCAACGTTACAGCGGCAGCTGAGAGAGAAGCATGTGCAGCCGGACAGGGTGCTGCACCATCAACCGGTGATGATCAGGAGAGTGAAGACAGACTGAAAACTCCGCACTGCAACAAAATTTGCGGTGCTTTCTAAACCTGACTTTGTTTTCTGGCACAATATTATATCAGACTTTGCCAGCTCTGAACACATAACAGCACATCAGCGACTGTGTTAACGTTACCTGTAACTTGCTGCTGCATCTGGCTTGAGCACAATCTGGTCCAGTTCCCTCCTTGTCGTCCAAAATAGACAAAAAACAGCGTTTGCTTGCAGGTTTTCAACATAGACTGTATATAAATATGGACGACGTGTCTCCACCTCCTACCACTATGCCAAAGTGAAGCCAAAATATCTCCTTTCCGGGAGCTGCCATCTTGCTTGTGTGACATCATTTGGAGCCAGAGTACGCGCAGTAGAGTCGGGCGGCGGGATGGCGGCCCACAGAACACGCCCCCTCAGTCGTCCCACTGCCTGACGGAGGTTTGAGAGAGCCTGTCACCGCCCTCAATCATGACGTCAGACCCCCTTTCTATATCCTCAAATAACTAATTAAAAACAAACTTACAAGAAAATTGAGCACTTGAACAAACATCAGCATGATAAGAAATACCTGAAATGACAGAAACCATCTTTGATAAAAAATGTATTTGGCAGGACTATACTGTAGCCAGCCACCAGGGGGAGATCAAGATGTTTTGGCTTCACTTTTGGGGAGCTGTCATGACGTCCATCTTTATATACAGTCTATGGTTTTCACCCCTTCATCCACAACAGTTTCACAAAACAAGCTGAAATGAAGACAGCGGACTCTGAGCTTTTTTGACTGTCCACTGGCACTGGCAGCTCTCAGTAAGTCTACATTGATCTACATAACTAGCTCCAGTGCCATTTGTGTTATAATCCTTGCACACTGGTATGACAGCTATATCCAGACTTGATGAGGGAAAACATTTTTTAATGAAAATAACCCTCAGTAAAGACATATAACACTGCTAACTAACTTTGTCTTCTGTTGACTAACTTTGTCTGTGAAACTCTACTCGTCCGCTGCACTATGTGAACCCAACGTGAGTGGCTGATTGGAGAGGATGCAAGCAATGCATCCTGGTACATGTAGGTAGTGTTGAGCAGGAACACTCAGAAAAACTCAGCTTTCTCGGTCAATGAAGAATTTATTGCTTCAACTGACTATATTTACCATCAACACCGATTGGACATCCACATAAAAAGTGGAGAAATTCATGTTTCTACCTGCCCGAAATGGTGAAAGGCCTGCCATCATAGCCTCCACCTGCATCATACTGCCTCCCCTATTTCTTTACAAGAACTGTGCCCTGTGCACACAAATGGGGATAGTAGCACACACTTTCGGGCGGTCTCTCATCCATGAAATCATTCATGGAAGTAGCTGTGTGGAGAACGGAAAAAGACAGCTGTCTTACTCTCATACATTCACACATATGACTAACTGCTGTTTGAAAAGGGGCGTTATTCTCAGTCTGATTTGGAACATTACAAAAACTGTCAGACCCTGTAAGACAATCCGACAAATACTTTGAAGCACACTGAGGCCTTTAGTCCTCATCTGGCTCTACTCTCACCTTGGAGGTCTGGTGATTTATCATTTCGACTACCGCACCCCTAGAACTCTGTCTGACACAAAATAAGCATAGTTCGATAATTTGTAATACAGGACAGTGTTGCTGGAAATATCATTTAGTAGTCATTGATTTTAATACATGAACTCGGCAACATATTAGTCTGATAAATAACTGAGAAAATGTAGCATTCCTGTCAGATTCCAAAAGTTCACCGGCAAAAGGTTTGAAATTTACAAATCAGATAAATGGATCCTAGCAAAAGTTAAATCAAGATGGCTCATTACTCCACCTCAGCTCTGCCTCTTGGCTTCTGTCTGCTTCCCTTTATTTAAAATTCAAAAGGCAACTGCCCCCTGGTTCGGTCTATCATCTCAGTCTAAAGCAACCTCCTCAACCCTTACGCCCACTGCAGGGTGCCAATCACTAATCAGCAGGGTCTTTATTTGCCCAATTAGCTGCAGCTATACTGTGTGCCCCCTGCTTCTATGCTGCCAACGTTTCAGCACCACCTCATTTTCAAGGTGTTTTTCAACTTGGAACAGTTGGAGAGTTGACTCGAGGCAGTTTTACCCAAGAGTATGGTTTGTTTGGTGAAGTGTGAAAGTTGTTACTGAACTCTGGTATGGTGCAAAAATGTGCTCTCAAATTCTGTACGGTTCGTTTCAGCACACTGGAGTCCAAACGAGATGTGAAAGCCAGGCTCCAAACACTGGAAGTTGAACAGCACGATTGGTTGAATAGTCTGATTGGCTGAACACTGATCAGTGGACTGATCACTGCAGTCATTTAACCTTGATGGTGGGATTGCATGAACTAAGAATAAACTCTTTTTGTTTCTTATACACTACAGTCTGAGCTAAAAGTAATAATGATAAAAGAATGTCTACGTTGAATAAAGTTCTCCAAAAATTACTTTTTCGCAGATTTGAGATGTTGATGGGATACAATGTTGCTGTGGATGCGTGTTGCACAGTCAGTCCATGGTTCGGAAGGATTCTCATGACTGTGTAAAAACAAATGCATAGTGATGATGATTGAGGAAGCATATATGGGTCTGAACTTCAAACAAAGTCTGAAAAGGCCCTCAGAAAGATGAACATGCTTTTGATTAAGTCCAAATACAACTTTTTCTCAACAATATTCTATATCTTATGAAAGCATTTTTGCATTTAACAAATACACCTCTGTTTTTATATAGAAGTAAAAGGTTCATATTGATATGGTTCATAAAGCGGTTTCTATACATGGTTCATATTAATAATTAGTCATGTTTTTTGAGGAAAAGCTACAGATATTGTGTGCCTTCAGTCAGGTCCAGCAGTTCTGCTTGGTTGCTCGACAGACCCCAAATGAACATTTATATACTTGCATCCTAAACTATGTCAAGCAACGGCGACAACATTTGCATTTGGAGAGAGCCACAATTTACTCCACTGACTGCTTTGTATCCTGTAGGCAGGCCGGCGAGGTGCAGGCCTGGCAGCAGACAGTTAGCTGTTAAGACAAATTTCATCAAACCAACCCACTTTGATAAGAATCTTATTCTGTTTTATTTTGCACTGGCAAAGTCTTATCCACCTTAGAGTGAGGGCTGAACTGGGCCTCTGTGATGAAGCTCCAGGCAACAATTTTTCTACCGAATGCAAACACAGCTGAACCAAACCTGAAGTTAGTTCAGTCATTTGAGTAGAAATGTTCTTCCCTCAAATATTAATACTGTCAACTGATGGAAGGGGCAATTTCTCACACAGCCAGTAAAGTAAAAGTGTTTGCACTAAGCTAAGCTAAACATGCCTCATACTTTACTGGTAAAATTGGATTTTAAAAAAAGTGATAGAAAAATGATGTTTTCAGGCGAAAATCTACTGGAAACCTTTTCTGAGTTGCCAGCCCCGTCTCCTAGATCAGATGTTTTGGTGGGGAAAAAAAAGTTTGTACATTGTCAATGAACATTTCACCCATACATTCAGTAACATTTCTGCCACCAAATACATAATTTTCTCCTTCAGCAAAATGTTTTTGCAGTTGCAATTTAGTTTTATATGAATGTAACTTCTAGGAGAGAGGGCTGGAGTTGTCCATGCAACAAAACATCTTCATTGTTGTAAGCTGTAGTAGAATGTATTTTTGCACCAGGAAACACAAACATTAAAATGTCTACGGACAAAAAATATTTGTTGAAATCTGTTTAAACTGATCTCAGCAACTTATGTTTCAAAAAAAAAAAAAAAAAAAAAAAAAAAAGGGAGGGCAGTTTCGGAAAAATCCGTAAAACCCAAAAATAACTGTGAACATTCACAGGAGACCAATTTTCTGATGTTTTCATGTGTCCTATTCAGGGTGAATGAGATCAAAACTTACAGCAGCAGAAAGCCTGAACATGAGCTAATAAGACTCCACAGATCAGGTCTGCTGATTCTTTGAACTCACTGGCCTTCCTTTCTATATGTTTGTTACAGAAAGATGCAGAGAGAGAGGCCATAGGGAGGAAAGTAGACAGTTTGCTGCTGTGGATATCTGAATAAGTGTTTAAGTGGGGGTTGTGCATGAGGGTAGAGAGGAGTGTTTTATTCAGAAATTCTAATCTTTTGATGATGAAAAAAGAGGGAAATATTGCCCGGATTTCCATCCCATCAGTGTTGTATCTAACGTAATCTCCTTTGACAGAAAGCTCTTTTTGATGTTTTATTTTCACGGTGTAGCTCCAAGTTCTTTTTCTCTCTACCTCTCTCTCTCTCTCTCTCTCAAGCACACACATATCCACACACACACACACACACACACACAGCAGGAGGCTGAGGTGTGAATGTGTGTTTGGTCTTCAGGTTTTTGTGTGTATGTACATATATATATATATATGTATTTGTGTGCCCTGGTTGTTCTCAAAGGGACTTGGTAAGTCTCCACATTTCGCAGTAGGTCCTACTGGGAATCTATACATCAAAACTTTCCACAACTCCCTCTCTCTTCCACATTCTCTCTCATTTTTGTGCCTTCTGTTTAGTCAGAATCCAGTTTAATGTGCAGGCATGATGTGTTTGCTAAGTAGGAATGTCAGTCTCTTTCTGTTTTGGCTCACAAACCTCAAATAAGTAAATAAAAGCAGAACAAAAATGCATTTAAAGGTAATTATTGTACTTTTAAATACACTTGCTGCTTTAGGTGAGGAAGCATTCATTCAAATGTACATGCCTACATTGAATATTGTCCGAAAAAGCCCCTACTATGATGGTGGTGACACTCATTTAATTTGGACAAATTCTGTTCTTTACCCCATGTGTGCCATGGTCACTGAGAATTCTTAATTCTGATTTTCTTGAAGCAGGTGTTTGCTGTTTTAAATGGACACTAATGTACTTCAGTATTAAACTGTTAAGGAGATAAATAGTTGCTCAGTGAGAACCATGCAAATTCATTTCAAATGTGTTTGAAATCTGCATGAATCTGGATGTCCGAGTCAACTAGGTGAACTACTTTCTTTACCCTGTGTCATCCACTGTAATCGATTTACAACCTGTCTGGTATGAGCCCACACTGTTTTTAAAAGTCGAGTTAGGAGAATTCTTGACTAGCAAAACCGAAGCTGTCACAGATGTGTTTGGGTAGGGAGGCTGCAGGAAAGAGTGCGGCAGTGGAGAGGGTCAGTGGAGGGGTTTGTGAGTGAAGAGCGTTTGAATTGAGTTTCTGGAGGGACAGGTTGCCAGTGGAGATGTTTTAGGACAGTTTATTAAGGACTTTGGAGGATGTACCATGAGAATACTATTGCAGTAGTTGAGTTGAAGTGGATTTTGAGCACAGTGAAAATATGAATCAACAGTAGAGAAGTGTGCTATGATGCAGGAGTGGTTTGAGAAGTTTCTGTGGATGTGTTGATATGCATTGACATGTTTTAGAAGTGACTCTTGTGTCAAATTGACATTGTTTGTAACTACTGCTTGTGAATCCAATCTGAATTTTGGTGAAATATTCTTTTAAATATGAAGGTCTTTGTTGACTTTATGAGCTGACAATCTCAAGACATTTGAATCAGGCCTTTTCCTGTGCATTATTTCATGATGTTGAACTGGATAGAGGCCAAACAAAGGCACACAGACACACTCTAAACTATCTCAGTCTGTCTTTCACACATATTGTGTTTTGATAGCTTTGCTTTGCATTGCATTTTTAATGGCCAAATCTCTTTATGATGGCTCATATTGGTTACCTTCACAGCCCCACATCAATTTGTAGTTGTAGTTTTTCACTTTGTATTGAGCTTTCTATGGTTTTTCATTTTCTATAGACAAGGTCCCTTTTACATTCACCTGCTGCTTTATAGATGCTTGTTTCCCCCTCACACTAGCACCACTATAGGCTCATTTCTATAGAAGTTGGCACATGGTTCATTATTGCTTTTTCCCTGAGCGCAATAGGTTATTTCACTACACAAGGCCCTGGTGTAGCTCTAATCTTTGGTTGAATTCTGTGGTACCTTCAAAAGCTGACAGCACTGAACTGAACTGCTTCTCCTGGGGATGATCAGGGACGTCAATGTCCTTGTCCTCTTTTTTTCTGAATTAAATCGAAGCAGTGAACAGAGAAAGCCCAATTCTGTGCTGTTTCTTACAAACATTCATTCAGTGACTCAAAACAAAACACAAATCATATGTGATTTGTATTTGGAGCAAGTTTTAAAGGGATTATCTGATATATTTAGCAAGAGATAAAAGTAAGAAGTTATTTTTTATTATTACAGTAATTTCTTAAAATTCTGGCAATAATAATAATACCTTAGTTTCATCTTTTGTCTGTGTTGCTTTGACTATCAGCCACAGATATACACTATACCACATTCCTTATTACCAACATACACTGTGATCTGCTGTCTCCAATAGAAGACTCCAGTGAAAAACTGCTATTCACAATCTTAATCCACTTCCTGGAATTTGCGGTGAAAAAAACTATGAAGTCCTCAGTCTGTATCTACCATAAAAAAAGGACTGTGTGTTGATAGCTGCTTTGAATGTTAGAAGTGAAATAAATTGAGTCATAATCCGCAGTGGTGTGGACATATTATTCTTTACTATGTTACATCATTGGTATGGCTGGCCCAGTGTTGGAGTTTCCCCATTGGTTGTTGCTCTTTCAAAATGAATCAAAGTGAACGGTTTCAGTTATGTCCTCAAGGGGCGTTTACAGCAGAGCCCCGAGCACAGCCCCGAAATAAGTTTTAAAAACATACATTTACCGACCCAAGCGTCTCACACAGAGGCTCCGACATTGACAGGAGCACCAACCTCCGGATACAAAGAGACACGACGGATCCATTTTACCAGCCTGCATGGCAGCTAGCAGCTAGTTGGCATAACTAGCATTATTAGCATAGCTGTGGTGTGCTATGTGTATCCTGTACACTGTATAAAAATAAGGTGTAGCCGTGGTGTTTCCGGTTTAATAGCACCGTGCTGGGCAGGTAACAGGTGTGTTTACGGTGTTTGTGTGCTCTGAAAGACGTCGTGGCAAGGATATAAAATCACACAGCTGACGAACTAGCATGCTAATCCTACATATGGATGAGACCATATGTTTTACAGATATCACAGACAGAAACAGATGGAAAACGATAATTAGAATGTAAGTATAATATATATTACAATATTATAATAGAATTATAGAACTATAATTATGCCTGCGGCAAATTTGCACTTACATGCTTAGTGAAACTATTTCACATCTCCTGTCATAGTATCATACCCAGTGTACTGATACTGATTGGACATTTTGAGGTTGAATTTCCATGTGTCCTTCTAAATGACAGGACAGACTGATGTTGACTGATATGGTGGTGGTTACCAGTTTACCCAGCGGCACCAATAAAGTAAAATAATTCAAACCAAAACTTCATATCTAAATCACTTTCAGTGTTGAGTAAACAAAAACAAATTGAACCCTCTTCCCCAAGGAAAAATACCCTGATCATCACTGACTGTGTTTTTTTGTTTTTTTTTAATGAGGGCACTGTTTGTCTGCTATGCCCTGACAGGCAATATGTGTAGAAAATATTAATATTCAGAACGCATGAATTATTACTGTGCATTATACACACATACTTTCAAATATACTGTTTGCCCATGTGTCTTGTTCTTTCACTTAAATGTATGCATATCCTCTGTTTTTTTCACTGCTCCTGTCTTTCTCTCTGTCTCTTCATCTTCCTCTCTGGCTCTCCGAGTGTTTGAACCCAGTTGGTGTTAAAGTCCAGTGGTAGTGAGCACAGCAGTTGGGACTTCTTTTGTTTCATCCCTCTCTGAAATAGAGAGGTTAACATATCAAAAAGACTGCAAAGACCCTCTTTGTTTGTGTACATTTGTGTGGCGGGGCAGTGTGTGACCCACATGTGATCCAATACACAAAAACACACGCGCACACACACACACACTCACACACACACTATGCCCAACAGGCAAGTGTTTCCTGCTGCGCAGGCTGTTGCCTCCTGACTGTTTCCATCACAGAGCCACAGGCCTGTTTCTGCCCTGCTGCTCTGTCCACACTAAGCTCTCCGTGACTCTGATGTTGTGGACCACAGAAGAAGCCCACAGCTTAAGCCCAACACTCCCCCCTCCCTCCCCATCTTGTATCTCATCAGCAGCCAATGTTTATCAAGTCCGCCAGAAGTAGAAGTGAGAATTAGGCTGAACCCCTGTCTCTGTCCCTACAAAGAACTGCTTGACAGATCTTCTTTGTTATTTCAAACAGGTGAAAATTGAAAACAGTGTGATTATTCCCCACACTGGTACGTCCTTACCTAACCACATTCAGCCAGATGACACTCTCCAATGCATGAGTTTCAGGTGATGTAATGTTTTAATTGTACAGCAACTCCTTTGGTAAAAATTTGATCATTCAGTTTCCTATCAGACTGATTGATTTTTTTTTAAAGAATCAGACTCAAACAAGTGAGTTAAAAGACATTTCTCTGTTAATGAACATTAATCATTTTTATTTTAATATTAAATAATAAATAAATTCAATAATGAATACATTTGAAAACAAATAAGTAACATGTTCTTATCATTTTGGGGTTCCAAATCAGTTAACAACTGTCAGATCTGAATAAAGGTAATAGTTAATGTAATCAGTTAAATGTTACTTGAACCAGGGGTTCCTAAAACCTTTTAATGTCAGGGACCCCCCCTCACACACTCAGACACACACACACACACACACACACACACACACACACACACACACACAGTTCTAAGGTAGGGACCTGGCAGTGGCAGATTAGGGCTGCAGCTAATTATTTTCATTATCCACTGACTTATTGAATCATTTTTTGATTAATCAAGTAAAAGCGTATCCTATCCATGTAAAATGGTGAAAATTGCACATCGACAGTCCAAACCTCAAAGATATGTTGCCATTATATAAAAGAGAAAAAAAGCAAATTCTCACATTAAAGACACTGAAGGGAGCAGCTTTTGGGTATTTTTTCTTGATATGTGACTTCAACAATGAATCAGTTGTCAAGATTGTCACTGATTAATTTCCTGTTGGCCAACTAATCCATGGATGGACTAAACATTTCAGTAGCAGATGTTGAAACTCTTTGTCTCATTGTTCTAACCTACAGAGAAAGATAGAGGTCAAAATAATCTAAGTAATCTGAATCTGGTTGTAGATCCTCAGGAGGCCCATTATAGAGCCCTGGTGGACCCCACACCACAATTTGGAAACAATTGAGCTAGGCTATAACGTCCTTGTGCTTGTTTGACACATTTAACAGAGGAACATGCCTGACTAGAAGATGCCTGATTTGCTTGATTTGAGAAGCTGCATTTTCACATAAGAATAAGAAGCTTCTTCATGATGTTGTAAAAGTCATATAATACAAATCCCAAATCTCAAGTCAGGTGCAAGCCCTAAACTTTTTATTTCAAGTCCCAAACAAGTGTTTATGTGCTCCTCACTAAATATAATATCATGAACATATAACAACTGATACGTCTTAACACCTCAGCTCACACAATAGGAGAAATAACATTTAAGTGAAGTTGCACTAACTGCTGCAACATAGTAACAGTATCGCATGTTATAATAGAGCTTATTACTGTAAAACTGGCCTAATTAACTAACATAAAGCCAAGTCTTCATAAGATTAGAACTTATGACAGTGCAGTTGTATTGGATTGCATTAGATTGCACAGGTGTTCCTAATAAAGTGCACTGCCTCCAAACAATCCCCTTCAAGCATAGAGTTTGAGTGGGATTTCTTGAAAGACTATATGCTGTAAAGACAGAAGACTGCAAACTCACAGGGAAGGGTAGACATCATGACCCCATCCATTGGTAGTTTTCCAGTGTGTTTAAGGCTGTAGCAGTTGATGTAACTTGTGCGATGATGAGATTAAAGGATTTAACGGATTACGGTTAGCCCAGGAAAATGTGGCTACCATGTATTCCCATCTCCATTACCCCTTATAAAAAGCTAATGAGAGCAGCCAATTTTGCTCTTGCTCTGTGGAAAGTTAATGCAGAGTAAAGCCTGCCGGCGCTCATTTTCCTTAATGATAATCAGATATTAGCATTGGTGGGGTCACAAGAGTACCAGAACTAGAGAAGTGCCTTTAACATTGTGATGGAGGTACTGTTTACTCCAAAATGTTTGTATGACCGTAAAGTCATCATATTTATCTCTTAATGCAGGCTCCCTGCTCCATGACATGCAAAATAATTAGTTACCAGCACATGTAATTATAATTATGGACTAATTGCTGCATTATGACTTTGATCAGTCTTTTCATTCATCTATCTATTTGTACATTATCTCCAAAATCTCCATAAAATGATGTTCCTCATTACTCCAGTGAGAATCACACTGATTAGCATTTCTATTACTGCACAGAAAATGTTGGTTTTGTAATTTAACTCATCAGGAAGGTTCTTTTGTAAATAATGCTACTATAACAAGAGAAAAAAGCTTTAGAGATAAAAGTACAATCTTAAAATGTACTTTTATAAAACAATTTCATATAAAATATGACTGTCTGGATCCAAAGTAAAAAAAAAAAAAAGAAAAAAGTTGTAGTTTTTGTCTTATGAAAATAATCATTTTATCTTGGCTTGGCACTGCTTCCATGCAGCCCATGTTGTCAGGCCCCCGCTGGCCTTGTTTCACTGCCACTGCCATTGTATTCATACAAATTGGGAGGAAGAGTGCCTGTGTTCTTGAGTAATATTTTTGGTGGGATATATTGGCTGGAATGTACAAGTGCTTTGTTATTGTGGGTCACAGGGGATGCAACAACAATTATATGAAACACAAAACAATCTCAGAAATTTAAGTGCATTTACAAAGTACATACACATGACTCCATCCATATTTGAAATGAAGCCTCTTCTTGCTTTCGAAATCTCATTCAGAGATGAGTGAATTCATTCAGCATCCCAGCCATACTGGTTACTTAGCAACTGAGAACAACTTTATACTAAACTCTGCTAAAGGGAACAGAAGTGTATATTTTGTCACCAGAGCAGAGAGGCTTAGTGCACAAAGACCTCTGACAGTTAGTGCAGTGGGTGCATCACCTGCCAGAGTGACTCACATTCAACTGTGAGTTGTTCCAAAAAGTCCTCAAACCTAAACAAAACAGATTTTTTTGGCAATGCCTTCCAAAGGACCCCAAAGGTGAGTGTTTTTTTATTTTGACACCCCTGTCATCAGTTTGTCAGTGCCTTCCAAAAACCATATTACAAAAATATTCATATGTGAGTTGTCTGTTTTGCAACCACAATGGTTAAAGTTTGGTTAAGTTAAGGCGAGGGGATATAATCATATTACATTTGCTCTTCTGTTTCCTTTTGTTGACCACCACAGGATCTGACATACTGGAGCCAAGCAGCAACCTCCAGGGCTGAAAAATGAAGCCAATGCAGAAGTGCCAAGAGCTGCAGTTCTTCGGATGGCCACTTGAGGCTCCAAAAGAAGGTCAATCCCCATAGACCCCCATATTAAAATGCCCACATTTACAGCAGAAACAAACATGTTTACAGCCTGGTGCAAAAAACAGTTTTGCTCTCTATAGCTAATTTCCCCATTTATGACAGCTGTGCATGGGGTGAATTGTTTTATAACTCACTCATTTAAATTTTATTAAGCTGTAAAGTTATGCATAATTAAGGATGTAGCCACTAGGTGGCTTGTTTCAGCAACCAGGCTTCATTCAGTCCACCTCAGGACTCTGTCTAACTCCACCAGGAGTTAGACAGAGTCAAGCACTGCCAAGATGGTGACTGCTAGAGCCGCCACCTTGAGCTTCAAAACCGCTCTTCAGAAACCAGTAGGTAACGTCATGGTGGCTACGTCCATAATTTTTACAGTCTATGACTGGAACTGAGGTCTAAATGTAAAAATGGAGGTTGATGTTGTCACTCTCAATCACACTGGAAAATGATTTACACAGCTGATTTCCACTAAAATTGACAGTTACACATAGCAACAGGTTGCTGAAACCCTCACATTTCCTGAAATAGTGAGGACATCAATAGGACTGGATATCACTGTCCTCATCGGCAGCTACGGCCCTAGCAACAAGAGGTCACTCGTGAGGAAAGCAAAGAAATAGGTTGATTTAAATGTTTGAACAAACACTAATGCTGTTATTTTTCTAGAGGAATAATCTCAGTAGTGCAGGTAGGGCACAGCCGGGGTCAGTTTATGGGCATTATAAATTATAAATTTGACTCAGTGATACTGAGTGGTGTGCATCAAGGTGAAGAAGGGGTCAAAAGAAAATATACTGTCTTGGGGTCTTGTTTTTTATATAATAATCACATCATACAGTCCCTTTGTAACAAGGCTGTGAGAGAAGCAAGAATGTAAAGACACAGTGATGCTTTGTGCAGAGTTATTATTTATAGTTATTATCTTTTATTATTGTCTGAACATAAATAATCACCAATAAAATGAAAAGACTGCATTAGTCAATATTATTTTGGTGTATTTTATTTTTTCATGCTGTTTATTGTATAGTAGATGTTTGAATGTATATATTACTCTAGTTCTTAACATATCTACACAATGTTTCTTGTACTGGCTTGTTGCCGTCACACTTTGATGCCGGGGATCAATACACTTCATCTTAACGTCTCTAATCTTATCTTACGTTGAACACAACATACTAAAAAAGCCAATATTTCATTTCAGTCTAAAGACAAAGATGATTCAGGGTTATAAATGCACCACCCTCATCTTGATTATACTGTTTGCCAACAAATCATGATGAACTTTAGTAATTCTGCTGTCTGCCCGCAAAGGTTCATACACGGTATTGATCATCGGGGGGTTGCCGGCTGCTTAAATGAGCATTAGAGAAAAAAAAAGACCAGCAAAGGCAACACAAGGCGACCATAGAACCCACTGACTCACATGTTGCCTTTGGAGACAGAAGGAATTATAATGCTAGAGCAGGGGAAATGCAGCCATGGTGCTATGAAACAAATGCAAATGATCCATATAAATGAAACATTATATAGTATGTCTAATATTCACTGAGACAGTATATGCACCGGCTTAGTGAATAAAATGCATTTAGTTTTCTAGCTATACTGAGCACAAAAAAAGTCAAATCTCCAAAAATCTGAAAAGTTTGGTGGATAAAGAGAAAGACATCAAGTGGAGTTTTCTTCTTCTCAATGATCCTGAGTCTTATGACAATCTGTCCAACTTATGTCGCAAAACCTTCACCTGTCATTTCTCACTACGCTTCCCCTTCATCTTTAAGTGATGCTGTCGTTTCCATTTGTACAGGCTGATGCAGACACAGGCAGAAAAGAAATGGAAGGAAGCAAAGAAGGAGGGGAGGGAGACAGGAAAACGCTGTCGGTTTTTATTTGTAAAACACCTCGAGTTTGAGAGAGAACCGGCTCCACACAGAAGAGAGCGGTCATCTAAAAGGCTCAATTTTCAATAAGGAGCTGTTAAAGTGCCTTGGAATGAGACATTTCTAACCTCCCGCTGCCCGAGTGACCCGAGGAGCAGCAGAGAACTGCGGTCGTAAAAGACAAGCACCGGCGGTGAGTATAACTGACTGTATAACTGTGAACCGGGCCGTTATCTTTCCATGCTCTGCTGACTTCTCTTGGATGAATAAAAGTTAGCAAAAGACAGCCAGTAAGAGAGAGAGAGAGAGAGAGAAAACGGGGAGAGAGCCTGTATGATTCACTTCGAAAACGTTCCTTATGAAACACCGTCGCTGTCAACTCCTATAACGGTCAAAGAACAAAAAAAAAAAAAAAAAAAAAAAAAATGCCATAGATAATTAAAACATAATTTTCAGGCAAGTCTACATTTCTGACAGTACAAACGGCTGTGAGAACTTTCAAGGCTATGAGCTAAGAGCATCTATTTTTAAAGAGCTCATGGAGTGAGGAGGGGAGGAAATGACAAGCATTATAAAAAAAAAAAAAAATCTGATACTGTATATATTCCAAGCTGAGGAAATGGAAATCCGAATCGCAGCCTCAGCGGATACTGCGTATATCACATATGGTATTAAATTTGGACTAATGATAATGGCGACAGGGGTGGACATGAACTCTGGTCCTGTACTTCATCATTTACAGACCACACAGCAAACAGCCTCTGGACACACAGAGAAACTCCTGTCTTGGCACACACTGTCCTCTCTGGCAGGATCACTGTTTGACCTAAAAGAATAGAGAATACAAGTCCCAACCTAAAGATTACATAACATAGAATGATTGAAAATAACTAGTCCAACAGTCCGCGGCTATACGTTTCTCTGAGTATTGTGTTTTCTTATCCAGACTATTTGGAATTCTCTGCCTCTGTGTGATTATGTAAGTTTAAAAAAAATGTAAATACAAATATTAAACGATGGCTGGGTTTGCTTTCTTTTTAGTTCTCTGAAGCCATAATCACCATCTCTAATGGTGTCCAGACAGAATCACCTGTTTTACCGCTGGAGCCAATGTACAGTATGTTAGCTATAAGCTAGCTGGTAACAGACATGTGAAAGTGTCTGTGGGAGTGTTTATGAAGCGGATTCATAAAAGCCCCAAAGTTGAAACATTTTCAACTCATGCAGATTCGTGCCACCCTGGGTGAATTTGCGCCTAATCACATCTTTTCTTACTTTGGATGTAATTGCTCCACGTCTCAAATTCGCTTTGTGTTCCGTCTGAACACACAGTTACAGTACGTCCACACTAAGCATCTTGTTCTTTCTGATTTGGATATCTGTCCTCAGTAATCCTCTGTATTTCTCACCAGATAATGAAGCTTTTGAAAAAAGCTTGAGACACTGGCAGCATGTTTTCCAGTCGGGTGGAGAAAATGATGACCTAAGCCTGGTTGGAGGCACAGCCAAATGTCATTTTCTGGGGTATTTGCTGAAACAACTGATATTCTCATTTTTCATGGAAGGACAGTCTTGTCACATGAAAGGATAAACAGTTGAAATAGATCAAATATTCAGTAGAAATTTAATGTTCATATCAGTGACTGTATGAGGTGAGATCACTACAAATGTCACATCTTTCTCTTCACCTATTTTACCTCACTGTAACTATAAAAACATCAACGTATCTGACTTCCCATATTCTACAGATTCTAATGACAGTAATCTGAAATTATGTTCTGTTTTGATTCACAATCCATGTTGAGTGGTACTGTATCTAATCTGAAAAGGTTCATTGTGGATGATATTCTTTGTGTTTGACTCCACACTTTAAATGTTGCAGTTGTGCAGAAGTTGACTTTTTAGTAAATTTGAAAAATAAAAAGATTTTTGTCTTTTTTATGACTCTAGAGTTATGAGCTGTCAAGACATAATCCTGTAACAGCTTTGAATTGCATTGCATGAGATAAGTGATATATATGAGTGATATATATATATTTCAAGTTGTAATGACTGCTCATAAAAATGTCTTTCAAGTAGTTGAGGTCTGAACTACAGTTTGCCTGATCCTGCCGAGCTGGTAACTCAGAACAGAAAGAATCAGCAAAAAGACTAGTGGCTGAAAGAAAATGTGACCGAATTTCAAGTTTCATCATTCGATCCTGCGCTCATCACTCAACGTTAACAACTGCTCCTCTTTTATCTATTCACAGATTACACTGAAAGTATTTAAAGCTCTGACTTTAATCTCCCAGACATCATACATTTACCATTCCCTCTCATCCATGTTTAGGCACTCTTTAAAAAGTCCAATTCAGAACTCATTTTATTTTGTTAAATTAGCAAGGACCACATGCATAAG
Organism: Thunnus thynnus; assembly: GCF_963924715.1. NCBI lineage: Eukaryota > Metazoa > Chordata > Actinopteri > Scombriformes > Scombridae > Thunnus > Thunnus thynnus. Next base: position 5,412,997 of record NC_089528.1, read on the forward strand.
AGCAGTAAGTGAGCTTTCAACCAATTTACAAAAATAAAAGACACAAAAACCATCACAAACAGCTCATTTCCAAATGTATAGCTAACAAAATGTCCAAACACACTGTATTAGTGGAAAAAAAGAGAGAGCGTCCTAACTGAGAACACTAACTGACCCACATGTATAAGCAGAGACTTGAGGAGAGCTGGTAGACTTTACTAAACGCTTTATATAAAATATTCCTTTCTTTTCCATCATCTTTTACAACAGGATAGAGGATACTGCTGTCCCACAATGCTGGCACTGGAATTAGATTTCATCATATCCCAGTAAATTATGTGTAGAGTTAAACTGATAGAAGATGAATGAAAACTTTTACGTTATGTTAAAAGTTATATGGTTAAGAAAGTATGTTTTCCTATCATTAAAAGCTGCATTAATCACATTTTTGGACATTAAAACCATAACTCTTAACTCTTAATTCAGTTCAACAGAGTTGTTTTTGACCATCTGACAAATGTAAATCCAACATACATATATATTAGTGTCCTCACAGGCTCTTAATCATATTCCTATCTGGCTCTTTAGCTGCTAAATGCTGCACTATGTTCACCAGCTATACCCGATAACTGTTTAAAAATGTTTGTAGGTACAGCTTTAAAAAGTTTTATTGCTTCATTTTAATAAAGAGTCACAAGGTGAATCAAAATTCTGTTTATTTGCCTTTTCTGTCATGCTTTTATTTTCTTGCTGAATACTGTATAGTTTAATCTCTTCAGGCCTCTAAAAAAACAAATCAAATGAGACAAATCTGTCAAAGGAGAAGCACTCTTCAGATGAACTCCTATGATGTGAGGTCTCTTTGTGTTAAATCACAATCTAAAAATGTTTGAGAAGCCCCCGGGCAGCCAGCCTGACACACACTTAGATTTAAGTGAGACCGCAATGTTTTCTTCCTTCCACCTGTTGATCCTCTAAATCCTGCTAAACTCTTACCGTCTTCTTCTCTCTGACACACACAAACACACTCACCTGTAAATCTTGTATCTGGTAGAAAATCCCTGCTGGAACCTCTCTCTGAACTCGGTGTACTCCGGACATTTGTGGAAAGGTCCCTTCTCTGACAGCAGCCAGTCCAGCTGTCCTCCGCTCTGCCTTGTGCTGAAGCCCCACGCTGAAGAGCTGGAGGGGGACGAGGAGGAGGAGGAGGAGGAGGAGGAAGATGAGGAGGACGACGATGGGGACGACAAGGAACTGTGGAGCGCCTTCCCCCCGTGACCCCCGCCGCCCACTTGTTCAGCTCGGGCGGGCCACGGCAGCCATAGCAACACCCACGGCAACCATAGGAGCATCAAGGAGGACGCTGACCATCTAGTAGGGGAGGCGGAGCCATGGGAGCACCTCTCTCTTCTCATTGGCCAAGGAGTCGCCATGGTCCCGGTGGTGATGTACTAGGGCACCTGGGACCGGCATTTCTTCTGACAGTCACCTCCCGCTGGCCTGGAAAATAAGATACGGACACATTTAAAAAAGAAAAATACTAATAAGAGGTTCATAGTTTGATAGTTGACAGACTTCCTGTCCACATATTGTGCTTACAGTCTAGAATTATAAAGGCAGCATAATATCTCAACAACAGCAATGTGATCATTTTCATGTCTGCTCTGAATGTGTACATCAAAGTTATTTTCTGCATGTTACATAACAAGACACACATAATTATACTTGTTAAACCATGAACGTTAATTAAGTGAAGACATCAGAGAGGCATTGCTTTTGTTCTGTCATAAACGAGGGTTCTCGTTGAAATGCAAACATTACAGTAGGCTTCATTTACACTTGTCATTACAAGTGTCTCACATCTGGATACAGTCCAAATGTAATTTAATACACTTTTATGTAGTCACATGCAGTATATGTGTCTCTGTTAGCCACATCCCAAATCTGATTGCAAATAAGGGTCAGCATTACTCCAAGCTCCAGAAGGTGGTGGTAATGCACCTGAAGCTGCTTAAAAACATCAGAAGAAGAAAAGGTTTGAACCAGCTGTACTAAAAATCTCATGTATATGCATACACTAACGCCGACACATTGAAAGATATGAGTCAGACAAAAAATTTTAGGGTCTTCACAGGCTCTTACTCACGCTGCTCCCTCACCCACACAGATCACTCAGTGGCTCTACAGGAACAGATCAACGCTAGCAGTAGGCGTAGCAAGTTACACCTTCTGGATAATTGAATGTATAGAAATCGCTGTTTTTTTGGGTTTTCTGTCACTGAAGCAGCTGTTTTCACCGGGGGGACAGTCCCTTTGGATATTTCTATAGACTGGTTAGTGTGTAGTGACACGTATGATATCTGATAGATACACAGTCTGCATAAAACATGAGAAGTGGCTAAGTGTAAATGGGGTCTTATTGTATTGCCTGTCAGCATGCATATAAACCTGATTTCAAGAATAAAAAAAATTTAAAAAAATATATCAGGCAAAGCAGACAGCTGCTTCTCATCTTTTGGATAATCTACATCATTTAAGCATAACAAAAACTGAATGTTTGCCCCTTAATACTAATAATGTTTTACACTGGAAAACACCACCATTGGTTTGTTTCTGGGTCTCTGAGTAAAATAGGTTGGGGGAATGTGTGTGTATGAGGCCCCTCTAGCAGGCTAGTTCAGTGCTGTCATCAAAATATAATGTTCAATTGATTCCAGTAGTTACTTTGCCATTAAGTGTTGGTTTTTGTATTCACTGTCTTTCAGTTCGCTTCACCTGCTTCAGTCAATGATTGCCACAGTTTCTCAGAATGCCTTTAGATAATACCCATACTGTAGAATGATTGTAAACTAAATGCACTTAACTGCAATTCCAATTTTAATAACGTAAAAAAACCCATAAAAGCAGGTGAATGATTGTTTCTTATTCATATCTACCAGGTGGACTGTCAGCAGTTGTTCAAACTCTGCATGTAATTACATGCAAATTCGTTTTTATCTTCTGTGTAATCACTTGTTGTCAGAATAATTTCAGCCAACCTCTTGGTTCAGTGGTGGTATTAGACAATATTCACCTTGGTGACACGAAATGACAGCCGGTACTGTTGATCCTATAATGTACACTAAACTGCAGTTGCAAGATGGTTTCATACTTCTTATTCTAACTGGAAGATAAAGAACATTTAAATCTGCTCATTTCTAGATGCAATTTACAGTTGACAAGTGACTGAAGTTAGAAAATATACATTTCAGAAAAACATAAACTATTAAAACTGGTGATTTAGATTCTTTTTCTTCAAGTATTCACAAATACATATGTTTGATCCTTTTAACATGGAAGTTCATTCTCAACCTTGGAAACAGTAGTGACTAAAAGTGCTTAATTCAAGGTCCATTTATTACTCATGCTACCACCGTAAGCATCCTCCAGAGACTATCTTACATGGCTGGTATGTTGAAATATCCAACGCCCAAAGTCTTCAATTCATAAGGCATCAACACCTACCACTAAAAATTCAACACCTTAAGATCTCTGCTGGTACATCCTACAGACAGGACCCAGTGGAGAGGAAGACTGGACTGCATGCAACAGCTGTGAGAAGCATTTCATGAAAGAAACATCAAGAACCCTGGACAAGAGACTGAATGAACTCCTGAAACATCTGTTTATGAACAGCAGACCTACTCACTGACAGACATCTCGCATGTGAAACAACCAAAAATTGTTCCAAAAATCACCTGGAACCCAACGCCCATACTAAGCAGCTTTTAGGGCCTTTTAGTAGAATGAATCATGTTTTTGAGCTGTGCTGCAGAATAGAATATTTTTGCTACTGTACTGTCAGAGAAATATTCTCCTGCAAACAGAAAACAGACACAGTTTTCTACAAAAACAAATTATCATTGTTTAACTGATTAGTTCTAATGATCAGTCTAGAATGAAGCCTCCACTTCCTGTTATTGCCAGTGCATTTGGCCGTTTATCTATGAATTATGAATTATGCAGAACCAAATAATAAAATTGACCCAGGACTGCAAGGTCCATAGCTGTTTCTGTAATGGTACTGAAGTGCTTTCAGATGGATTTTCATGTCATCATACTGTATATATTGCTATAATGGCTCTGTGAAATGTCAATAGGAGTTAAATGCACTTTTCACATTGAACCTTGCTCGAACCATAAGTCTGAGTAGTTCATGACTTTAACAAAAGAGCATTCTCACTGTCATCAAAGCACTTTGCAGTGATTGCTAGTATAACTCATACATATGACTTTGGGACCAGGACGCATCATTGTGTCCCGGTAATGTGACAAAATTACACAGTTGCTCATAATGAAGGTGATCACAGTTATGGAGCTAAGTGGCAAAGGTTAAAATAGAAAAGACTTAAATAATTCAAACTAACTTTGAGGCGTACTTGTAACATGCAGAGTGAAGAATGTGCAAAGTGACACCACAGTGACGTGCGTCTGCTTCCAGTTTCTTGATGCCTTTGTGTGTTTGGACTAGAATGTCATCACCTGCCTTCATAAATATCAGGCTTGTTAGCAGCACAAACCAAACACATCAGCACAAACCACACTCCAGCTCGAGTGTGGACTCTCGGTATCTGACGCCAAACTCCTCTTCCTCCTCCTCCTCCTCCTCCTCCTTCTTCAAATGTTGCTTTTATTTAGTCAGATGCCCTTCAGAAAAGTACAGGCTTGCTGTTCATTTCACTGTTAATGACTTGCAGTAGTGCTGGGTGGAGTCCTTTGGGACAAATCAGCCTTTCAGAACGGTTATGTAAAGTAGTGGAGAAGATGCTTTAAGTGGATTGGGATCCTAAGTATTCCCTGTTTATCTTACAAACAAATTAGAGAATTAATTTCAGGTGGATAAATGCGGGCTCTGACATGAAAAAACAATACTCAGGGCGCTGCATTCTTAATTTTCGCTCGCTGCACCCAGAGATTACTGCAATTTGAAAAAGCAATTAGCAGTCATCTGTCAAACGAATGTATTTATGCAACTAAAAGCAAGATGAAAACTTGATGAATGGGATGCTGTGCTGCTGCTGTTTTCATGTACTGCATGCAGGTGCAAATTAAAAATATGCTGCCTTCCTTTTGTTATATATATACACACATATATATATATAAAATAAGACTGTATGCCAGGCTAGGGTGTCTGTTTGATACGTGTAAAAAATACACCAAGGAAAAGTCTTGAAATGTAGGAAACACTTTTAAAATAGGTACAGGGAAGAGAAAGCAATTACAATAGCTTGCCTTGTTCAGTCAACTCCTATGAGAGCACTGCAACCACAAGTCAGTCCAATGACATAATATAGCTGGAAGTGTCTCTGAGAAGAAACTTTATTTTGTAGAAATCACCCATAACGTCCAGTAGCACCCAGTAAAAACTCACTGTACTGTCTTCACTGACAAGCAGGAAAATGACAAAAACTGTCTCACAATATACAGTATATCTGTGTCCTCTGATTATATTAGAGCACAACATACATTGTTTCATAATTATGTAAGATAAGCTAACAAAACAAAATAGCATCTAGGATCATTTTTACAGAACAAAGACAAAAAAAAATGGATTTGAGATGACTGATGAGAGGGAAAAGAAAGGATGGAACAGTGAAGCCGTGAGGATGAGGGAGGGGAGACAAGGAGAGAGGAAAGCACTGAGGAAAGAATCTATAGAAGTGGAAAATGAAAAGGAGAAATGTTCGGAGGGATGACGGTGAGTATGTGCCATATATAGTACAGCACAATACCTTCACTTCTTTCAACTGTCCTTTCTTTCTTTCCATCTTCTTTCACTGGCCTTCTCTCTGCTCTTCTTTCTTTAAGTCTTTTTCTCTCATGCGTTTTACTCTTAGTCGCTCTCTTTCTGCTATCTCTTCCTTCTCCTGCTCATCTTTGTAAAACGCAGCAGCAGTTAAATCCCAACAGTTTAACTTCTTTGCCTGCTTTGCAAATAAACTACAATGTGAAACTGTAAATTTGATGCATTCTGTTCCCAGTAGTAGCTATTTCTTTCCCCTCTCTCTCTATGTATATATATATATATATGGGGCAGCTTATACATGTTGTTCAGAACCATTGCAGGAATTGCAATGGTTTCCCGCTCCAAGGAGCTGCGAGATTTGCCTTTCAAATGAAGTTCTGCAACTTCTTAAAGCGCTACCTCTCGCAGAAATAAGAAATATACCCATAACTGCCAGACCTCCTTCTCCCGCGCTCCTCTCCTGAGACCCCCCCCCCCCACCCCCCGCTAATTATGAGATGCATAAAACATGCTGCGAATGTCAGCGAGACAATGGGGGGAAATTGTGAATTTTTAGACCTGACATTTAATGTTCGCCTTGCATTATTCACACACCCTTTGCGTATTTACCCTTCTCTCTCTCTCAACTTGGGGAGGAGCGGGAGGTAAGGTATAAAAGGCACGAACATCTCCATCCATCGGGAGGGAGGGGAAGAGGGGTGTGAGGGCCAAAAATCGACCCCACATGTCGTGCTTAAACAACATCTCAGAGACGACTGCGGAGTCAGGGGGGAGTCGGGGCTTATGTTTATTGGATTTTTTTTCTATCGCCTTCACCGAGCTTAGCATGCATCGAGTGGGTTGTAGCACCGTGTTTACACAAAAAGGGAGAAAGGAAGAGGGAAAGGTGGGAAATGAGAAACACTGGGAAAGCTGGGGAGCGGTGACGGAAAGACGAGGGCGGGAGAAAACGAGTGCAAACAGACGTATTGGCAGATCTCACAGACAAAAGACAGGAGAATATTGAACAAGGAAAAAAAAGGGAGTTTAAAAAAAAAAAAAGCGGCAACTCGCACTTTAAACTTCCCTCCCGGCCACCAAGTGACCGAGCTGAGGGCTGAGCTGAAAGCGGTTTGACCTCCTAACTCATTTAAGTAATTCATGCTTCATTTCAGTAGGCAGAGAATTATGTCGGGAGGTTGCTGCCCCTCGCTTTTCTCCTTTCTGAGTCAGACGAAATTACAACCTTCATTTTTCTCTGCAGCGGAGAACATGAACCTGCAGCAGAATTCATCAGCTCACTATCTGTGTACTGCAATTACCGTGACTGGGAATGCTTATTGGATCTGACACACATATGTGTTTCATGTCCGTTTGAAGCTGTGGATGTGCAGACTTGTGTTTCTGTCTTTGTGTGTGTGTGTGTGTGTGTGTGTGTGTGTGTGTGTGTGTGTGTGTGTGTGTGTGTGTGTGTGTGTGCGTGTGTGTGCATATGCTGCTGAGCACCTGGCCGGGCCCTTGGCAAACAGAGCAGGTGGAGGTCCATCAGCATTAGAGGCCGGCTGTATTCCTCAACCCCAGCAGCTCACTACTCACCTCTCAGCATTTATGCGAGTCAGCAGCAATAGCCGGCCAGCTGTACACCTGCTCTACCCCCCCCCCTCCCCCTCTCTGTAATTCTGGCTCACCGCACACCGAGGCTTATGGGAAGGAAGGAGGGAGGAAGAGGGAAAACTGAGAGTGACAGAGAGAAGAGAAAGAGAGAGAGGGAGCTGGACAAACGCTGGCAGAGGAGGATTGATGCTACAGGAATGGGATGACAGTCGAAGAGAGACAAACAGGGAGGTTAAGAGAGAGTAACAGAGGGAGAGACGGATGAATATAGAGGAAGAGACAAAAGAGAGAGGAAGAGAATGGCAGAGACAGAGAGAGGAGCCAGATCTACATTTTGATGTGGGCTCAGGTTTTGGGGGTGTGAATAGCAAACGAGGTGGATGCCAGGTTGTTGAAAAGGACAAGAGTTTACCAGCTGCTCCTGTATGTATGTATGTGTATATATATATATATATATATATATATATATATATATATATATATATATATATATATATATATATATATATATATACACATATATATATATATATATATACATACATACATACATACATACATACATATATATATATATATATATATATATATATATATATATATATATATATATGCGGCTCTTTTATTCACAGTCTGTTGTTTTTTTTATTTTTAGATTTCTTTTTATTACATCAGAAATGTAAATGTTTGCCCTAAAGGCCAGAAAAAAGCACAGCAAAGTTCATCCTCACATCCATGCATATAAAGGCAGAGCTATAAAGGTTTACAAGTATACAAAACAAACAAAAACTGCAATCTTGTTGGTAATAATCCTGATAAACGAAGCTCACATTCACCAGCTTGAATCTCTTATTTTTGAGTGTGCATATTGCCAGCATGTCTTTTGCATTAAGCAGATAAAGTATGTGATGTCTTACTTTCTGTTGAAGTTTTGTTGTTGGGGAAAGGGCAGATAATACTGTTACATCAGTGTTTATTGCCGCTGCGGTGTTTCTGCTCTTTCCAGGGAATGGGGTTAATTGCTGGTGTTTGAGACTGTAAGCACATGCTCTCTGCATGCTTTATATTTATATTAGTTGGCAGCGCTTCACATACCAGCCTTAGCTTGTGGTGTTTTCCATTTTTTCTTGGTACAGATTATCGGCAGAGTTTATGCCTATTTTGGGAAAAGGGTTGTCTGTTCCTGAAGGACTGTTTTTTCTGATGTGTGAGTGCCTGAGTGCATTGGCAACTAACACTCTCTATCAAAAGTACATCTAAATTTCTCGATCTTGGACACTGCTAAATTTTGATAAATATGTTGTTAATTTTTCCTTTGTGCACCTTATACAGCGTACCCCTTCCATACAGGAGGAGCATATATGACACAGGTCTGCTAAATATGTGTTCAACCCACGCTGCATCTATTTATATGAGACAGCTGTCAAGGTTAATCTCTGGTTGTCAGTGTTAGCAGACTCCAGAGTTACATTAAGTAACTGTTCAACTTAAAGCAAAGGTTTACAACTTTTCAAATCTGTCTTAAAGCAAGTCAGGTGTCCATATGAACAGTGAAAGAGGGTTTCCTTGCGATAATCATTCCTCCTGTTCATACTGGCTATTAAAAGATCACCTTCAAATGAGCTTTCAATGTAAGTGATGGAGGCCAAAATCCACAGTGAGTCCTCACAGTCATTTAAAAGTTGACATGAAGCTCATATGAGGCTTCAGCAGTCTTTTTAGCATCAAATTCCCTCTTTGTGTTTCCGTGGACAGTGTTTCCCTGTCGAGCTGCAGTGGAGGTATAGTAATAAAACTGTGGCACTAAAAAGACTTTTAGTGCCACAGTCCCTCTTTGGCACTAAAAGTCTTGTGGCTAGTATATTTCCAGCTTGCAGTGAAATCATAATCTGCAAAAAAAAAAAAAAAAAAAAAAAAAAGATATATATACACAACTTATTTTGCCAAGTTTGTTTTGAAAAAAAAAATCACTTGTGAAATGCCAATATGACTTTCAAGATGTCATCAACTGACAAACAGAATAATAAAACAAGACTCATGCTCTGATGTATTTATTCAAACAAAAACAAAACATAATTAAAAAAATGCTGAAAACCAGTGACATTATCTGGCAGTGTGAGGAGATAATTTGACTATAAATATTCTGACAGAGATTTGACAAGTTTGGATGGAACACAAAATCCATCCAAGTCTTCCCACTCAGTGAAGGCAAACAGAGACACTCTTGGCCCGACGTATCAGTACTCAGCATCTCTTTACAAGCTTGCTGCAATCTGTTTGTATGAAATTAAGCAACTTCAACTGATCTGCGTCTTTAATTCAATAGTGGGTTTTTTTGGGGAGCTGGCTGAGAGTTTTAAAAGCAGCTTGTTGACAAACCTCAAAAAAAAAAAAGGAGAGAAACTACATGATTAAAGCAGGGAAAAGGTTAACCGGTGTACTGGAGCGAACTCCTACATGGAGCTGTCAATATTTTATGAGGCCTTCTCAAAACCCGCAGAGACGATTAGGAAACCTGGGCTCCACCCACAGAGCTCGCCTCACTTTTTGCTTTGAGATGTGAAATCCCAGGAAAGAAGAATGATTAAGGATGTTTTGATGTATTCTGCTATTAAAAAAAAGTGTGACTGGATTAATCATCTGAGAAGAAATGAAAGGGGCATGGCGGGGCATCTGATTAAAAGAAAAAGAACAAAAAAAAAAAAAAAAAGGAGAAACATATAATCGGCTTTTTCTCAGACTAACAGCGTCTATAGGCTGAATGTGTGTTTTTGAACAAGCAGGTGGTAGGATACCCCAACCCCCCCTACAGAAACACACACACACACACAAATACATCTACACACACAAGCATGGCTGAATTACAAAGCAGCAGAGTCGGTGCACAGTGTAATGGCGATAATGTCAGGAGACACACACTGATGGGCTGCGGCTGGAAACTGGAACCCTGACAAATTATATGCTGTGCTGGCTGTGTGCGTTCATTTTGTCTGTGCAGTACATGTTACATGCGTGTGTATGTGTGTGTGTGTGTGTGCGACTGTCTTATCAGTGCATTCTTTGGCCAATATCCAGCTAGACAAACAAAGAGCCATATGGTCAATTAAGGCCCATCAATACCTCTGTTAACATCTTTACCGGCTGATAATTAAGAAAACAACAGCCTGTCAGCAGCACGCTCTGCTGAAAGTCATATTACCCCATCTCACGTATCCCACCTGCTATGTAGTGTGAGGAACACCTTTCTTAAACCGTTTTGTTATAATAAATCATAAGTCAGTGTTTGTGTGTCAGCGTTTTACAATTATCTATCAAAATTTTGCAGAAACAGATTTTCTTTTCTGGTGAGCTCACCGGGAAAAATCATGACATCACATGACATAATGAGACTGAATGTGGGGGTTTAACTCAAAGCTACTATCTCTATCTGTTTATGTCACAATAATATCTGTATATAATAGGATGAAGCCTAGATGAATGTGTATATGGTAAAGCTATTGACAAAAAACAGGCCATAATAGCTCATGAAGACCTACTGCATCATTTTCTTTTGTTAAAAAGGAAGGTTGTGAAAGCAGTAGGAGAAGAAGTGAGCTTGATGTGTCTGTGTTATTTACAAAAACTTTAAAAAGCTCCCCTGGTCCATTCGCCTGCACTTTTGAGACGGTCCTTAACTTTCATGATCCAATCACATTCCAACTTTTCTAAACCTAAAGCAGTGTATTGAGTGATTGAAGATGTATTCTTGTTGATTCTCACTATGAACTGCAGTAAGAAAACAGCATGAAAAATATTGAACGGAACACTGTTTTGTTTGTTTGCTTTCTGTCAGCTTGGTCTTCAGCTTATTGGGACTTGGGCTCGTCTCAGTCCCGGAGCTGAACTTCCTCAGACTGACTTAATTGGTTTCTACTACAAACCTACAGCTACTTTTGGATCTTAGGCCCAAAAAACAACTAAAAGACAAAAGCTGCATTGCAACTAAGCTTAAGACAGAAATGTTTGTCTTTTTTTCTGTCCAGCAACAAAGATATGCTAACACTATGCAACACTACCAGACTAACAAAGCACATATAATCAAATTCAAAAGGACATCAGTGCTACTTAGGAGCTCCCCGGGCCAATAAGTTAATAGACAAAAGATCAATAAGATCAATAAAATAGATGCATACTGTATATATAGAATACATATACTGTATGTTCTGTCAAAAATGATTGACCATTATCACAAAAAAACACGAAAATGAAGTTTCAAAACACAAAGGACACTTTCTGTGGAGCATCTGAGCACCTTCATTCAACACACTTTTACTGAATACACTATACAGTGGGTGACCTTCAAACTGAAGTATACCGAGCTCTTCTCCTGATTCTTTCCTCTGAAACCTTTTCATATGAATCAGGAGCTTAATAAACTGCAAAAACATAATGTCAGATTAGACTGACGGTGATCTTCTAGACTCCAGCTGAAAACACCATGTTTTCTCTATGCAGTGTGATTAAAACAAGAATAGAGGCACGAACACTGACCAGCACTCCCAAAAAACCCTCAGCGTCTCAGTGAATGCTGTGTTACAGCCTCATTCATTAGTCCTCTGGAACTTTGTTGACAGGTATTGAAGCAGTACTGCAAGAAATAATGAAAAACTAGTCGACCGGAATTTTAAAACTGCAATCAGTTGCAAGTTACTGATTACCTGCCTAACACCTGTATTAAGAGTCAGGGAAACAATCTGATTTTCATCAGTTACGTCCGGAATCATTGCTCCCTAAATGTATTGATGATGGCGTAAAAAGGATTGTGTAAAGTGCTTATCATATCATCAGGCAAAATTACTGGGTTTGGTGATCAGCTTAGTTAGAACACTAGCCACTCTCTGTCTTTCCATCTGTCCATCCATTATCCCCTTCCTCCTTCTTTCCATACAGTGCTTTTCCCCTTCCTCATTAGCTCCCATCCTTTCTCCCCGTTTCCCTACCATGCTCCTCCTCCCCCCCCCCTTCTTCATTTTACACAAGCTGCTCACTACTGAGTCTATCAGCATCTTAAAGTCTCTATATGCATACCGCAACATCTCCTTTATTAGTTGCTAGCTAGTTTAATCCCCTCCAAATTGGTCCACACAGAGTCAGCTGGGCTTCTGTTGATATTCTGCCAGCAGTAGCAGAAAGCAAATTCTGGTAATTGAAAGGACCATGGGGGATGGGGAACTCAAATTACACGCACCATACAGCAATATAGGCTTACCCCAGGCTATGTTTGGAATATACTTGAGATTCACTTATGTCAGTATACCCATGTGCATAAACAATCTGCTTTCCTAAAGTCATGGTAACGATGCCGAGTGGTCACTCATAAAACATCCCAGAAACCACTTAAGACGAGGTCCTGGGGGAAATCGCCTTAAGAAAAAAAAAAAAGTAAGAAAACCGAATGAGCAGGAGAATGACAAAATAATCATAAAAATATTTCAAGTGCTCAAAAGAGAAGCAAAGTACACTATTGCTTCATTTAAATTATTTCTTAAAGCTGCACAAATGAATAATTAATAAGTAAACACAATGTATTTAACTGCAGCTTGCACCTTTTTGTTACCTGCCCAGCACCAAATGGCAGACAGACAACGTTAGCGGCTAGCTACTGTACATACTGTTGTATGTTCGACAACAGCGAGGCCAGTCCTATAACTGCATCTGTCCATCACTGACTGAGTGATAAAGTTACACCATTGGTCAGCCAAAGCCAAGTATCCCAGAATGCATTTTGCATTCAGCCAACCATGAATGTATAAAGAGCAACTGACAGAACTGGCAGAGATTAAGCTGTAGGACTGTTAATATGTCACTTTGTTAAGTTTTAATGTTTTTCAGGGGAGAAAGAAACCATTTAGATTCCCAATATGTGGCCAGTTTATCCAAATAACACCTATTTGAGAAGAGAGGATCTGTGCACTGTCACCAGTGTAACTTCCTGTCAACGTCCACATGTTACATGGATCTAGTGCCTTTTCAAAATAAAGCACTTCTGTGTTCATGGTAAATAAAATAAAAGCAATATAACAATTACATTTACAAATGCAAATAGATAATTGAGAGATAGATATTGATAGATAGATAAGATATTGAATTAAAACTATTTTTCGGGTTGTGGGTAAGTGAAATAATATATAAAACACATAAAAAAGCTTAAATCTTAACTCACCCCTTCTTAAAACAACAGCATATAGTCTACACCCAAAATCTGGCTCAATGTATTTTAAATATTTTTAAGTATAAGTGCTATACAAATAAATAAACATATAAAACATATAAAAACAAACATCTTAAAAATGCTGACGATGTCCAAGTCTGATGATAACCAGGTGATTTACAAATTAAAAGCCCTCTAGTGTTTCAGACACGGTGCAGCCAAATACTGGGTTTTGACCTAGTCTTGTTTTTGGAGTCAGTGTAAACCAAAACAGAACTAGAAGTAGTTTGGACATTTATCAGCTGGCCAGAAAAATATCTTCAAATGAATGTGATGTATTCTAGGTGTGTATATAGCCATAACAACTTAATGTAATAATATGTCAGTGTTGTCTTTTTAGCTTGTTTCACTGCCCTCATGTGGCCAAAAAAGGGAAAGAAAAATCAATACAGCTAAAAAAAGGGAAAAAAAAATCTATGCAGCTTTAAAAAGTAATGCTTTGTGTGTGTATTTTGTGTATTTCCACAAACAAAACAACAAAAAGCTTGCCAGCCTTGTTTCTGTTGTTTTCATGCCTCATTTAAACTCTATATAATGCCAACTAGCAAGGTTTGCCAGCTACCTTGAAATTAGCTGAATGAAAAAGCCTGAAAATGATGACTGTATGGGTGACTGAACCCCTAAACTTTTGTCCCAGTACACCAGCTCACAGAGGAGACATAATACATCAAAATTCAAATGTCATGCCATACATGGTATTATCATAGCTGCTAATTACTGAATCACCCCAAGCTGATGCTAAATATAATCCATGCTGCCTGCATCCACACAACAGACAGTGAGCTCACAATGTTAACAAGCTCGTAGCGGAGCCTTACACAGCTGAGTAAAATCTTTACGTATACAAACAGTTGGCGGATAATTGAGCGAGCATCGGGCCCCTTGTGGCCGATCAGGTGCTTACCATTCTGGCCACGTAGGCTAATAGGGCAGCCATGCAATTAGCGCTGGTCCAAATGTACCTGTAATGATTATTCCCACTACTACACGGACAAAAGGGCTTTGACTGAAAACACTAACTAGCCACAATGTCATAGTGGTAATGACTGGACTGACACACATAATGCTGGACAAGCTGATTCTTGATTCAATGCTCCAAATAGAAGCCGCATTGTCAGCCAAACACATCCATTAATGAGCTTATGATAGCTTTTGTTTACACACAGCTGTGTGAGTGGATGAATGTACAGATTCTGGCTCTATAGAGGAGCTCCTTAGAGAAATATAAATGGATACACTCTCACTAAGCAGCCACCACAGTATGAAATTAGGATGTTACTGGAGTCAAGAGGTTAGCTTTTCATCCGCAGATGAATCCACTGATTGATTTTGTGCAATTATTTGCCTTTGTTATTGCGCTGCTGATAGATAATGGCATATTTCATGTCAGTTTGAAGGTTGATTTGAGGTTGATTGATTTTGGAGGTGCTTCAAATTCATATTAATATAGACCCCCCCCCCTTCTGATAATATTTGAACTGCCTATGATACTGTAATTTGTGACAGCAGCCAAGCAGCAGTAGCCACAGTTTGAACCGACAGTGTCCATTAATCAGCAGTGGTCAGTTCTGCTATCTGCCAATACTGCTAAATTGACAATAACAACTATTAATGAGTAGAATAGCCGAGGGCGCGTCCCATTTGAAAGGAAATCCATAGACAAACAAACAGCTGGTCATTTACACACAGACTGGATAGGGTCACTTACAGCCATCACAAGCTTCCTGATAGTCTGACAGGCATAAAGGACACGCCAAACCTACTTACTTAAACAAATCCACATCTCACACTCTGTTACACACATGCAGTCATTCCGGTCCATAAAAAATAGAATAAAGCTACTCTGGCAGTCATTTAGCCGGTGTTTGTTTGTAGTATTTTTCAGGCCAGCCACAACAAAAGGCTGCTAAAGCACTGTTCATCAACAAATCCATTAAGCTATTAGTACAATCAGTGCCAATGTTGCAATTAATTGTACTATTAGAATAGTTAGTACTACTGACTGGAAATCTTGGTTCATGTCAGAGGAATACTCTAAAGGAACAGTTGGCTATTAAGTGAGCTGGCTTATGGCCTATCACAGCATTGCCAGGCAGGCCATATGTGGGCTAATAGGCCAACCATGGTGTTAGAAGGAATCCTGTGATAGTGGTGTTAAATAGTCCCACTTGCCAAATTGTCTTGATCCACATAGACCCGGAAACACAGGTTGACTAACTCTATTTCCAAACACACACTATATCAGTTCTCCATAACCTTAGCCACATGTTTATGGAGAGCAGCCGTTTTAGGCTGCTGTGACCAGACACTGAATACATGCACGTAAAGCTAGATGTGAATAAGAATGAGAGGCAAATTAAGAGAGTGAGATTTGCATGGTTCAAGGGGACATTACTTTCCATCAGTAACTTGGGCTTAGACAGATTACTGTTTTCAGAGAAAAGGACGGGATTTAGCAGGTACATCATATAGGAATCATAACATATCCAGGGGTGGAATGTAACTAAGTGCTTACTTAAGTACAAGTTTGAGGTACTTGAACTTTTTCTGCTACTTTGTTACCTCATTTACACCTGGCATTAAAATGCGATCTATATTGGATAAGTGTCCGTAACCACGCCGTGTTTGTTGACAAGTCTGCCAGCTGCACCCAGCTAATTTGCATAGTGAGATCTGAGACCCATAGATGAGATGTTATTATTATTATCCAGATTATGTATCCAGATCACCTGTTAATACCAGGTGTAAATGGGGCCTGCAATTCTGCTGCAATACATTTCATAGGGAAATGTTGTACTTATACTCCACTACATTTATCTGACAGTTATAGTTACTGCTTACTTTCCACATTAAAATTTAGCATACAAAATATATGATGAGTTTATAAAGTATGGTTATAAATTAACAATAAAACACTAAATATAAAGTAGTCAAAATTGGGTTTTTTTTTTTTCAGAATAAGGATGCAAAATGAGTTCTTTTATTTTTGACACTTTGACAAGTATAATTTAATGATGATACTTATGCACTTTTGAATGCAGTACTCTGACTTGGAGTACAGTATGTTTATGTTATGGTATTGCTACTTTTACTTAAGTAAAGGAACTGGATACTTCCTCCATGACTGAGGATATCAAATACCATATTTAGCCAATTTTCTATTTTTGTGTGTTCATGTCTGACTAAACCTAAGCAAACAGCAGATTTTGTATATTTTAATCTAATTTATTAATTTAATCATTTGAGGTTAGTTAATTAATTACTTTGTGACTCTTCATAATTAATTTGCATTCTGACCTTTAAATGCTATGGCCTTGATTAAGCATCACCACGAGGCCGTGGGGATTCTGTTTTTTTATTTAATGTTGGATCAAAAGTGCATTATAATCCAACATTTTCTTACATATAATGGATGCCCCATTAAATGAGCCAGAGTTTATGGTCTTTGGTCACATTTGCGCTGACAAGGGCTATGCTATCCCTTTTAAGGCCATTTCACAGGGTAAGTAATGGCTGCCCAGAAGTCATTCATCTTCAATAAGTGGTGAGCAGGCAGGTGGAGAGCAACGGGCCGTCTGGCAGATATAGAGGCAAGTGAGTTTGTTCTGAAACTGTCATGTTTATGCTCATTCAGCACTCGCCCACACAGCTGCTCAGAGTTTAATCAGAAGTTTCAGGAGAACAGAAGTTTCTTTGCGTTACCCATGAAATGACGCTCAATCACGGAAAGCATCAGTAACATATAATAATAAAGTTTAGCTGTGCTGTGTCTTCTCATTCAAATTATATAAGCTTAATTATATAAGCTTAACTCTCATCTCTGTTATGGCAAAGAGTTAAGGAGTGCAAGAGTGGGTGAATCACTTCAGAACTTTATTCACATAAGCTTATCAAGTAGTTAGAAGTACATTTATTTAATCCTATCAGCTATGTATTTAAAGATGTACTTGTTCTGTAAAATGACATGCCATTTTAGCCACAGTAACATCATGGAGTTGAAAACCAGAGAGGTAGAGAGGCCACAGATTCACCATGGCTCCCCAAATTGAATTTTGGTGTCAATATGACCAGTGGCAGGAAATCTTCACAGAACATAGGATGTTGAAAATTGAAACAAGTGTCTCCTTCACAGCAGAGTCAAAGCTTTGCCTTGACAAATTTTGAGTCACCAACACTGGCTGAGCCTCTGTACAACCTTTTTTCATCACTAACTCTATCACCATGCATGTTGATATTAGACATTGGTTGATTCTGTGAAATCCTGTTTCCCATTCAAGGACAAATTTTTCTTAACATCCAATATTTTTAAAATGATTTCTTCTACAATGTCTGAGCATGCAACAATGGTATGGTTGGGTTAAGAAAAGACTGTCGTTGACTATGGTAGAAAACTTAAACCGGGAGAGAGAACAAGGCATAAATAGCACACAAAATGGGCAGTGTGATTCTATTCAGATTACAACACACAAGGTTGTGTGTCGGCATCGACAGTGTCTGACTGCTTGCTAACTGATAAGGCACCGAGCCCGCCTCATTAAATGCTGGTTAGGATTTCCTGAAGAGTGCAAAAATACAAGTGGATTATGGTCTGAATAGACAAAAAAGAGGCATCCCAGAGCTGACATCAACATCAAAGTGTTGGGGAGCCCAAATTAATGCCTGTGTGACTCTCAATCACTACACCAACCAGTGTTTTTCTAAATCTAACATCTCATTCAGCTGCATCGAGACTACAATAGTCTTACAACACTTGCATGAAAGTTGGGCTCAAAAGGATTATCAATCACCTTAGTCTTACCTAGCACACCTTGGACACTGCAAGGTAGGTAGGAGGTAGGTGTGTCATTTGTTTCTTGGAAATTCACACTTTGGCATAGGGTTGAGCTGATGGGCGATGCCATCGTCATCGGCCACTGAGCCTCTACCATTGTAACATTGTGATTTAAATCTGAGTGGACCAAGAGAAGTACTCAAGTTGATGACAGCTACACTTGTTACGTTACTATAAGTGCAATTAAAGCTTTGTGATTAAAAAGCCAGTAAGAGTAATTTACTCTTTCACTGTGGACATCTTCATATGCCAATTCTGTAGACATCGCCCAACCCTACTTTGGCACAGGTAAGGCTGTATGAGCCCACAGATGGAATATTGCTTACCATCTTTATCCGTCCTCGCCTTGGAGTCATAACATAGGGATAAATCCTAGCTTTGGTTGTAATCAATGTTTTCTACATCAAACAGTCTTTGGGCCCAGACAGTGTCTTATCTATTCTTACTAAGCTTGTGGGGCCAGACTAGTCACCATTGGTAAACATCACATTCTGCTTTCATTACATTGGTATTTTGTGAACACATTTTGTGTCTAGTTTCTGTGGACAGACAAACAGCTGCTCTTTTCATTGTGCGACTATGGGCCAGATAGCATTCATTCAACTCTTCCCGGTTCTTTTACCATTAGGGAAAAGGTTTGATACGGAATCTTCATGCATCTCTTTGTTCCGAACACTCAATCCACTTAAATAACCTCTATATCTGAGGGCTTTTGATAAACAGTGCAGCATCTGCTGCATAATTCAGAGGTCCTAGAACTTTTTCAGTTCCAGACCAAAATGAAAAATGTAATCCCATCCCCTGGGTCTCATGCAGGCTCATTATTCATTGCCACTAATGTCATCCGGGAACCCCAGCAGAGGTAGTGCCGTGAAATATTGCAGGTCCCAGCACATAGTTTAAGAAAGAATACAGCTTGATCGAGTGTATGTGTGGGCAGTGTGTCCTATTTGTTTTAATTCAGTGGGAGGCCGTGCCAGTCACCAGGGGCAAGCGTCGTGCCATTGCTCCATTATCATGTGGAATGAGTATGACAGGGCTTGAATGTTATGACCCTGTCATCACAGAAATATGTTCCTCATTGTAACTGTATTGCTTCTGGTGGTGATGCTTAATCAAGGCCAATTGCAAGGCCATAGTCTCATCTCTCCAGCGGGCAGCACATGTTGACACGTGTAACTCGCGCTTCATCTCGAACACCTCAGCCGTATTGCAATCAGCTGGTGTTTGTATAATGGGCCGAGATTAAAAAAAAAGTAAAAAAGAAATACAACCTTGGACTGCTTTCAAAGAAAATAATCTGCAGGAATTTCTCAGGGGAGCATATGTTTCTATTTGAACCTTATTAAAACCGTGCAAATTGAATCTAGTCAGCCACAAGCAGTGGAATTTGAATTTCTGAGATTAGCATTTTGGTGAATCAATAAAAGAAGCAACTCAAGGCCTTTTACAGGGTGGATTAATCTGTATAAGATTCATCAGAGTTGCCCTGTGGGATGGAAGTAGCCCCCTCCCTTCTTGTCTGTGTTTTCCAAATGAGAGAGACACTCTTGGCCCACAGTGAAAGAGAAGGCATGACTGAGGGCTTTTTTCCCCTTCCAACATCATCAGCAGCAACCTGCCTCCATTACAGGAGTGCATTAGCAGCTTATAGTCAGTTCATTGAAATGTGTTTAAGAAGTCCCTTCATCTGTAACTGATGTAGTACAGTCTCCTGGCTCTCAGTGGGTATGTATACCTTACACACACACACACACACACACACACACAGGGAGTATATCTCCCAATGCATCACAGATAGATTGAGAGCTATTTCTTAATGATCTTTTCCTCTGGGATTCCTATAGAAAACCATTTAGTTAGCAGCACTGCTCCTCAATAAAGCCTGAAGAGGTCTTGTAATTGGTTCACTGGGCCACAGCCATAACGCTTCATTTTGCTGAGCAGAAACTGCAGCAGTTGCATCATAAAAATGGCCCATCATGCATCTGTGCTGTATTTAACCTCCTCTAGAGCTACGGTGGTGGTTTTCACCTTTCCGGTCTCATATCTCATAAAGCTTATTAGGTCAACTGAAACACAAAACTGTCAATCAAGGGGTTCCGCGGTCATCTGTGACTAAAGCAAAAATGATAACTACATGTCTCAGGTCATTATTAACAATGTCAGAGATGATGGATACATTTTCCATAATTACAGCTGTATGTCATACTTTTCTGGCAAGTTTCTCCAAATTTGATTTTTCACACAGTTCACCATCACTCCTTGCAGACGATATTTAGCCCTACTGATTGTTCAGCGTTATTTTTCACTGATCTTCACATTGAGGAAAATCTACAGTAAACCATTTGGCAGCACTGTTCTGTTCATGAGACATGGTTAGATTAACATTGGGATCTTTTTGGCCCTTCGTGCACAGCCCCAGTGACATTAGAGCCCCAAGGAGACCCCAATTATCAGGGGAAGAGCAACACACAAAGCTAAAGATTTAGCACAAAGCTAAGAGTTAATGTATGTAACAAATACATGACTGACAGAGGATTAACTCCCATCAAACAGACCATGACAAAGTGCTAGATGATTCCGTTTGACATCTCCACTCTACAGAGTTCATGTTATCCCTCTGACAGCAGCCTGTTCAGTTAAGATTTGTGATAATGACCAAACATTTTCCTAAAGCTGGCAAATAGAACAAGAAGATATAAATCTTGGGGCTTCTTTTTTTGATACTTTGTGAATTATTAGACAGTACCCATAGTGATGCCCGGGAACATGGAAATATTTTCCCATCAAATCGACTCATAAATAAAACATTGCCCACAAATATACGAGTGAAAAGTCATCGCTGCAGAGATAAATGTTCTTTTTTCAGTAACATATGTTAGGAGATTGTGTTTCTGAGATATGAACATTGTTTGAAGGCATGGTCAAAATGATCCTCCCCATTAGGACAAGGCCTCTTTGACATTCGAACTGTAAGCACATCATGTTAAATATATCATAAGCATCTATATACAGCTCCTACCTCATAAAAAAATCATGCATATCCATGTAATGGATATGATAGAAGGAATTTCTAAGGCTGCTGTTTTTATATGATTCATTTTTTGTACAATATGTCCATTATTAAAGAGGTTATGCATGGGAGGATAGTCTGTTATTTACTGTTTACTGTGATTAGGGGTATGAGACAGATGCAGGACCAAAGCACTCATAATGACAAGTACAGAACATCCTCAAGGGTATAATGGCATTTATACAATAGCTACTAGTGCATATGTAGGCAGCTAAGTGAGACACATGTAAGACTAACAAACTGGGTACATCACTTAATAGCTCCCAGCTTTCTGCAAGAGATGGAAAAGCAACAAATAAAGCAAAGTTGCAACGCTTTGTTAAAATGATCAACATGTAAGAGTACCAGTTTAAACATTATCAGGCTGCTTGGTTGTTGTATAAAGTCAATGGCTTTATCCTGATTGGATTATAACGCACTTTGTTCTCTCAATAACAGGCTTATCTGCTGATGTTACCTTATAAGTGACAATTTAAGTGAATGGTTACCTTCATGACCCTGCCAAATTATAATTAGGGTGAAGAGGATAAACGCTCATGAAAACTGTCATAAATCTTTACAGACTTTGCAGCTGTGAACTGTGTCAAGCCGAACAGAAAGATAATTAAATAATGGCAGCAAAGTTCAATCCTCTATTAGTTCATAATTAACACATTTAGGAGGTTTTCTTTGAGGCTTTAACTGCAGGTATTGTAGATGATATGTAAAGAAATACCAAACAACTTAGTGAATATTGCTGCCTTTAAGTTCTAGTCTGTTTCACTGTCCCAGTGACTTCTTAAAAAACAAGAGCAGTAAACATGAAATCATACGGATGTGACTGACATCGTTTTTAGTTAAGCTGCAGTAGTGGTTTGCAAGGAGCAGTTAATGTTTTTCATGTCGCAATTTTCTTTTTTGGCAGTTTAAGACTCGTTATTTCTGTACTTGGACAACAACTTTTACACCTTCGCCGACCTCGTCCATGCTGTCACCATTTTTCTGTCACAATTTCTCATGAATGTACCTAAGAAGCTAGCAGCTATGTAGTAAGATGACGTTGCTTTTCTTAATTTCACCGTGAGCTTGGTTTCTCCAACTAGTGTAAACAGCTGACAATGGTCACAACAGCAGATCTGTTTCAATCGCTTAACAGATCTGGGATGTGGGTGGCTGATCTGGAGCTGTTCATGGACTTGCAGAGGAATGTCAAACTAGTGACTGACAGCAAGTCATGCAGCATTTTACTGAATTTTGTGTTTATTTATTTTCTTCAGGTGCCACAAAGACACCGGAAAAAATACCTTGAGAGTCAAGACTACATCTGGACCTCATACATCAAATAAGGACAGATAATAAATAAGTTTCTTGCACTGAGAAATTACTATTTATGCTTCTCTCACTTTTTTAATGGGAAACTGCTAAAATGCACGTTGCACCTCTGTTTCATCCCTAAATCCCATCTTTGTCGGCTTTGCTGTCACACCACAAATGAATCATACCGACTGAGACCGAACCAAGACGCCTCTTTTCGAGCTTTCTCTGTTTAACTGACAGCTTTCACACGAGGCTAAATCAACTGAACCTAAAAGGTTAGCTTTGAAAGCACCATAATATATGGAAAACACTGGTTATGAATACAATTTTCTGCCAAGTGTTTTATTTTGTGTCCTTCACTTGTGACACATTAAAATCCACTGAAGCATTTCCTTAATAACCAAGCAAGCATAAAACTCAGTTTAAAACAAATGGTGTGTGAAGGTTAAACCATATATTCCATACCACCGGCTGGTTGACTAAACGGCGTATTTCAAAAATCCTTGCCTGTCGATGTGATTTCTTTCCCGTGATCTCCCCATTCATGTGCGCCAGATTGTTATTGCTTTGGGTTGTCTCATGAAACTTATAATGCGATGGCACCCAAGAGACATGATGATACCTGAGGTGTTCTTTACTTTGATTACAGCTACTGTATGACAGTGACAAGGTTAGACACAAGAGAATTGCACAAAATAGTGTCATTAATGAACCAGGAAGTACAAGTGTTCATCTGTCATCTACTTATTTCAGAGCAGGATATAAATGGTGAGGTGGCGGTAGCTGCAAGTTACATTGTAGACATTAAAATTAGTTTGCAGTGAAACTCAAATACTCCACACACTTGTTACTAGTGTGCTCTTTCAGACTCTATTTATGACTCTCATGTATGAGATTTAGATGGAGCGAGGTGGGAGGATGTGAGAAGTAAAGGTTAACAGAAGGGATCAATGGCAACGCATCTGCTGACATATCTCCAAACTACTCCAACTACTATTTTTTTTAAAATCGCTCACAACACACTGAAAGGCCAGGGCTCATTGACTTTCTACTTGTATGTAGGTGAGCGTATATGCATGTGTGTGTGTGTGTGTGTGTGTGCATTTTTAATTGGTGTAGCTTGTCCTTTGAGAGTTCCCCACCACTTCTCAAACAATTAGTTTAATGGAGCATTACTCCAGTATCTGGGTTAGCAAAGTCAATACATTGACATCCCGCAGACATAAAGTGTCAGTGCAGCCACTCATACAGCTATGGAAACTCTGCCACACACTTTAGATTACACAAAATGCACTCTGGTTAATCCACTATTAGAAGTGATGTTATTCCTAGGGAGGTTGGATGTTCGTGAGAAAGATTAATGACCGGAGTAGACAAACAGGAAGCAAGATGCTTGTTGCAACACATGCAAGTGATGGAATGACACAGTTACTGCCTTATATGTACTGTCATCCAAGAAAGGAAGGGTTAGGGTTACCCATCTGAAAATATTACATGATGCACTGAACACCCAAAGCATATCCTCATTTCAAAATTCAAAAGCATAGATTGGAATTGCTGGGTCAGGACTGGTTGTATTCCTTATTTGTGCTTCTGTCTGTTTCATTTACAAGTTCCAACATATTGCTCCTCAAAAAAGTTAGCATTAGCTCTCAGCTGTCATCCGTTTCTAGTCACACTTTGACACAGCTTTCACAAAAGCAATATAGTCAGTCTGCTTAAATTGAATTTAATTAGCTAAGTAGAACCTATACGAGGACAGAGTTCCTCCTGGAATAACAATATCAATGCTGAACACTATTTGGCCAACAACACCATCCTAATTAAAATAAGGCTAATGTGCTTAAGTGGAAACATTCAGTGTAAACGCTGCAAACTGACTTGATTGGAAGGATTTCAGTAATTGAAGCGAGAATGAAAAGGATACATAAAAAGCACACTCCTGTAATTGTGCCAGAAGTCTTCAGAAGCAGGTGCATATGAAAGACATCATGAAGGATAAAAGAAATAAAGGATCTTGCACGTTCCAAAAGGTAGTAAAGAGAGCATTTCATTAACAGAAACATGAGGATCTTTATAAAAAAAAATCTTGTTTAGGAGAGCCAATCATAAATAGAGTCTATTACTAAATGTTTTGTTTAATTAAAATTAAGCAGTTTCAGCTTTAACAGCATGAGGGTCGACAATAAAATCTAGTATATTAATCTACATTTAAATGACCCATTTTAATATAGATGGTTCCCCTTTTCGACAACAACAGCAAATGATCTAAAACATCAAAGTGACTTTGCTTAAAAGTGTGCATGACAAATATTTCTCCATCTGTATGCGCAGCACTTTTTAAGCTTAGTGAGATTAGCCCAAAGCAACCTGAGATACTGTTAACGGAAGACATCTCCAAAAATGCACCTTATCGCCTTACCTTTTCCTGTTGACACTAGAAATGAGAGCTTACTGCAAGTCTGCACAACAATATTCAAGTCACATCTCACTGACAACACATGCAGAGTTTGGAAGTTTGCCCTTCTCCCCCCCCTCCTGAACTCAGAGCTAACGCTAAAAATGAGACGGGGGGGGCGGAAAAAATGACATTTAGATTTCCTTTTAATCCTGTCACTCAAAACTGTGCTCTTATTCCAACTAGCACTTTAGAAACTGACACGCAAGCAAGTTCTCCTTTATCCATTCAGCATGGCTGCCTCGCCTCTTCATCATACGTGTCTGAAGTGCAGGTTCACATGAGGTGTGTGTGTGTGTGTGTGTGTATGCTTGATGATTGTTACGGTCTTATTCCTCTCGGCCCTCAGGTTACAATGTGCATCCACTCGATCCTGCTGCAGATGATGACGTTTCTGAGGTCTGTTAAAGATTTGTTCTTTTCACATCTGTCTCTCACGCTCTCTCACTCTATTCTCCTGAACATCAAATAGATTTAAAGATGTAAAACCAAGCTGAAGATGCGGTGTATCAAACACCTATTTCAAGGATGTTTTTGAAATTATTGTACACTCTACACTCCACTGAACCTGACCTGTTGTCTACAAATTTTGCACACTTTATAACACTAGCATTTTCCAAAGCATACCCAAGCATTTTAAATCATGTTTTGAGACGGCCGTCATCCTCACTTTGGAGTTATAATCTTTAAGATTTCAGTCTTGGTTGATTTGGCAAAACTTGTGGTAACTGGTGGTAATGGCATTTTAATAATACCAGTGTTCTAGTTCTGTTCAAAATGACACCAGTATTGACTACTGGGAATGGCAAACACACCCTGAGTAATTAATGTTTCTGTTTACAGCACAGCCAAACATACTGTGGGCTGAAAGGATTCATCCCCCCTCGTGTTGTTTTCATAAATAATACTGGTGCACAACTACATGGTATCAGCCCGATAATGAACCCAACCAAAGACAGGGCATTAGGGAGGAAAATGAGCTGCATTGGTGTGTTCACAATCTTGTGGGAGGCTCTGAAAATTGTTGGCTATGAAACACCATTCCTTTCACAAGCTACGTGATTTAGAGATATAAGTCTAACAGTGACCATGGGAATGTGATATCTCCTTGTGCTTTTTAGTTACCAGAAAAAGTACTCCCAAACTCTGGTTGGATTTTTAGCCATTTGACATCCTGCTGACATTACGGCTTTTAATCTTTAAGACCTCCTGTGTGATATGTGATTCTGATCAGAACAACGATGTCGGCCAGCTTCTCTTTGCTGTAGTGGTGCTTGGCTATCAGCAGTCTCTGTAATCCTCCGCACACCACAGGACAGTTCAGGACCCCGTAGATGGCTGTAAATATCAACCATGTTTGATATTCTCAGGGTGGTTCACGAATTGATTGCTGTGGTTAAGATTGAATCTGAACTGTAAATGTCTCAGAAATGTTAGTGCCAAGTTATCATCTGCTTGTTGACTGTGGTTGTCTGCTCTCTCCTTTGTGCCACATCTTTCTTTCCCTTTCTCTCTTTCTCAATCTAAAAGCTAATCTTACTGGGTGAATAAAAAATGAAATTGTTGGGTGAATCTTTGCGTTCAGTTTTCTCCAGATGAAGCAGAATAGTTTGACATTTTGGGAGATATGCTTATTTGTTTTCTTGCTGAGAGTCTGATGAAAAGATAAAACTGAAGCCAGCAGGTGATTAGCTTAGCTTAGCATATAGACTGGAGGGAAGTGGAAACAGCTAGCCTTGCTCTGTCCTACGTTTAAACAAATACGTCACTAGCACCTCTAAATTTTACAAAATGTTATGTTATATCTTATTTTTCCAATACGCATGAGATGTAAGAACAAGTTGTGGTTGAATATGAAACAAATGAGATACAACAATGTTTAATAAAAATTTAAGGTGCTGGTAGGCAGATTTTTTTAGCATTGGCTGTTTCCTTTGCTTCTAGTCTTGATGCTAAGCTAATCACCAGCTGGCCCGACCTTTATGTTAGCATTTGTAGTTAGTTTATGGTTAGTTTTAGATATTTCTCTAAAATCGGATCCCCAGTTTTCTGATGTTCTCTGAAGAGGTTGATATCCTACCAATTACCTTTTCAAACACCAGAATTTCATTCAGATAAACTGGCTGAATCCACAGGAGAAATTATGCTTTGCTCTGTTTCCATCCCGAATTGTGATTTAGTCTCATAAACCATATCTAGAGATGGAAATCCTGCCTAAATTAATTTGGTAAAATAGACCATATTGCTGAGCTTGTAACATGCTTCTCTTCTCTCTGCCACGCATTACTGACAGACACTGTAAAGAAAAGAAAAATAAGAATGTCTTATTCACATACAGATATAAGATAAGATTAGTAGAGTTACAGATAAGTAGTCTATTTTTCCTGTATTTCCACACTTTGGACAGTCAAAGTCATCATTTTTGTACTGTTTGATTTCTGCCAACCTTAATTCACTGAATACTGATAACATTTGATATTTTCTTCTGTGAAGTAGGAGGAAGGAAGGATTTTGAGTCTCCTTTCCTTTGTAACTTTTTGTTCATATTGTTTATTTTTTTTATTTCATTGTTTAACCTCAATACTTTTTGCAAAGCGGAAGAACATTACTGGTCGAGCCAATTTTGCCTTGCACATTTATAACACAATACTTTTGTGTCCCTTTATTACGCGTTAGCCTTGATAATGAAGCCATTTGTCAAACACATTACTTGCACATTACTGCTCTGTTGCTGATTTTATTCCTGCCAGCACAAAGAGAGAAAGTCTAAATTGGAAATGTTGAAATTTATTTAATGCTTCACATTAGATGCAAATTGCTCAAATTTAGCCTTAGTCCATTAATACCTTGGAGGGAGATGGTAGAATTTCTCTGCGGGTGAAAGGATTTTCAATATGAGGGGGAATAATGAATCTATCACAGTTTGTCCCAGTTTCTGTATATGCAGCGTTTCTTTAGACATTGATTAGGCTGTCCTCGTTCTCTGTTAATGTAAATTTGAATAAACAATAACTTATTTGAGTATTCCGTTTTACTTCAACTAAGTCATAATGACTTCTACCACTCAGTTTTGTGAACTGGGCTAGACTGGATTGGGACCTGGAGTGATACCAGCCACCAGAGAAATCTGATTGGCCACCATGGTATCCTATTTAGTTATATCTATCCATCCATTTCTGCTATTTATCCAGGTCTGGGTTACAGTGGCAGCAGGCTAAGCCAGGTTCCCCGGGCATCTTACCTAGGTCTAACTGCGGAAACCTGAGGCATTCCCAGGCCAGATGAGATGTGTAATCCCTTCAGCGTGTTCTCAATCTCCTCTCATTCAGACACCCAGAATACTTCCACAGGGAGGCTTTCAGGATGCATCCGAATCAGATGCGCAAACCATCTCAACTGATTGTGTTTGCAAAGGAGCGGGTTTTACTCCCAGCTCCTTGTAGATGTCAGAGCTTTAAGAGTCTTTAAGTGTGAGCTCAGCCACCCTGCAAAGGAAACTCATTTTGCCTGCTTGTATCCAAGATCTCATCCATTCAGTCATTACCCAAAGCTCATAAACATAGATCAGAGTTGAAACATAGATGATATATCAAGAGCTATACATTTAGGATCAGCTCCCTCATAACCATATCAGTCCTACACAGCAACAGCAATAATCATAATGTGGCACCAATCCATCTGCCAATTTCATGGTTCCGTCTTACCCACTTTTTGACTCCGAGATGCTACAGTATGTGTAGAGGTTGTTGCTGCTTCACCTCCTCCTTCCCCCGACGAGTGATGTTCTACATCCCTTCAGCCGGGTTTTGCAGCCGAGGATCAGCAGGCCGAGACCCCTGTCTTCACCTGCCACCCAAATGGCAATGCACCCAACCCATTATGCCAAGCTTTACAGGTGGTGGGCCCACAAGACTATTTACTTTCCAGACACATATTTACATGTCCAAGTCCTATCTCTAACACACAGCAGACTAAATAAATATTATGTGGCTGATTCTATCTGTATACCAAAGTTGAATTTGTCATTGTTATGAAACAGCCTGCAGCAATTGAACCCCCTCCTGTTGGATGTCTCTTTAAATACGTGTTCTCGTTCATCACATGTTGTGTATCTCAGTTTCTTCTGGGGTAAATTATCTTGTAGCATGACACTGTTCACAAACCCCTCGAACCCTCAGGTGACACACCTGTGACAGAACAACTCGTCACTTAATTAGAAGATATGTAGTATGTTTTTATGCTAATTTGATCATCCGTCTGCACACTGGAGAACCCATAAAAATTCAAATTAGCTCATGCGTGCTCTTCTGATCGCAGTGTATCAGCTACATGGAGATCTGCTTGGGGTGAATAGGCAGAAATAATGGACAGTTGAGAGAATCTAATTTCAAATGCAACAGACATAGTCCAAGGTCTTATTAAGTTCATATTAATAAAGTAATTTTCTTTCAGTCTTACCTTGTCAAAGACAGTCTTTGATAGTAATGTGTTGAATTAATTTTAATACACTGTATGCATGGCTAATTTTAGGAAAGATTAGCAAAAAGATGAAAAGGAAGCAGGTATTGAAAAGGTCTTTCTACTCAACAGCAGGGTAGAGAGAAAGATGGTGAACAGACCACACATTCAGACAGTTAGAAGTGATAGCATGGCTGCAATGAATCAAACCAACAAAAGTGTTGAAATATTAATGGGGCCGACACTTATAAGATCTACTTAGAAATTAACAATCAGGGATGTGTCACAGTTAAATTATCCTTATCTCCTCACCACTGACCACACCATCATCACCACCGCTCACCCCCACAGTTGCCCACATCTGGGCTGCTGGGCACTCCTTAATAAATTGGTTTGAGCCCATCATTGGTGATCAGTGCTGCTGCTAAAATTAGCAGTACTGGTTTGGTTTCATTCACCAGCATTAAGCAACATGGAGAGTCACTAATAGAGCAATCTGTGCCTGTCTCTTTAGCTTTAGCAGTATGTACCAGGCTTACAGAGTGCCACCGCTATTTTTTGGATCAATAACACATGTATTGGCTTTTCTACTGAGGTTGCACTTTGTGGATCGATACAACAATAGTTCTGCATGGTGCTCTGAATTAATTACACACAGGCTAGCTTGCATGACTCGCTTGATTCCTACAGTCAAGATCTAACACTGGAAATGTTTCTTCAGGGAAGTCATTTATTTCTGTGGTCTATAAAAGTTGCTCGATTCTGCCTGTCAGGACTATTGGAGGCTTTGCAGTATTTGTATGTGAAGGGAGTGCATATTCTTTGCTCTGTGGTCTCTCGGTGCAACACAAAGTTTTGAAAAATACCTTTTTCTCTCAGCACCTTTGAGGAGAAAAGAATTGCGTCACTGTTCATGGGGCTTATCAGAAATCGGTATGAAGCTGTTTTCTGCATCGCAGGCAGGAGGAAGGGAAAAATTGATCACCTAAACTATTCCCAGGCCTCAGATTTAAGTAGCTTTTAGAGTAGGGGTTTGTCATAGCTGCTTATTTACCACTATGCAAACATCGGAACTTCTCCCCCGGCTCTTTATAGAATTGCTGAAACCATTTGACAAATCATTTTCTCCAAGTGAAATGGTTGTAAAGTGGCTGTGTGCATGTGCTTTCATTCCAGTCCAATAGAACAGAGCTGAGCTGAACTGAGCAGAGATGAGATGAGAAACCAGACTGGGCTACATTGAGCTCAGTGATGGCCTCACACATAAAACGGATGTGGTGATGTGGTTACACGACTAAGTAAAATCAGATCAGTCAGAATGTAATAGACAAAAAACAAAAAATGTTCCAGCTCAGTTGTAGAGCTGGTATGGAGTTACTTTTGCGCCTTTATTATGCAAACAGAATAGTGAATGTGATGTTGTAATGGGTTACAAGTGAGTGACTAGCTAATTGAGCTAAGCTAGCAGCTACAGGCTGACAAAATAATATGTATTTTTTAACCCATTACAACATCACAGATTGTTAAACAAAAGCAATCTACATGCACCGGTTCAAACATATCATTCTTGTTATTACTAAGATGGAAGTTACGTGGAAACATACCTGCACATTGATTATCTGTCTTCTCTGCTCCAGCTCTGTCTTCTCCATGGACTTCAAAACTCCCTCTCTCATTTACTAACTGTAGATGTTGCCAAGCTGTCACTCCATTCGAGACTGGCCGATAGAGATGTGTCTTATATCTTTCATATAGGTCCCGCACATGAAATTCATCTCTAACCTTAACAGCAAGCAAAACGTTTTGATTGGCAAAGAAAACTTTTTGATTTGCATTTTAATCACAACTTTATTTTACTTGCAAAAGTGTCAATAGTTTTGCTCTCATATCTATTTTTTGATTGGTAACATAATCTGTTTGATTGCATAATAAAGACACAAAAAGGAACTCCGTAAGCTGGCAACTGTACCTACTGTATATGTTTATCCAGCATCTCAGCTCATGTGCATAAAATACAGATATTCATCTACCTCATTTGCCAAAAACATATTTTGGGACTTTATAAAACCAGCAGAAGCAACAGACATACATGCACGCATGTTCATATTCTTATCCTAAACCTCTCCCTACTTTTGAGACTTGCTCAAATGAGAGTTCAAACTCGTATTCATCAAACCCTCTTAACTGCACAATTTCCTCGTAAATTGCATCAATTGATTGGATGAATGCTACACGTAAATGAGTAGGTGTGTATTCATGAGATTTGATCATTAGTATAATCACTTCATCTAAAAATTCTACATAAGGCATCATTTAAGGAATTAGAATTCTAACAAGTTTAACAAGTGCTTTTCTCCCATTAGGAAAGGGAAAGTAAATCCAGAGTCAACTTTTGGAGACACACAACCTGACGTCACGCTGCAGTGGCCAATCACAGCCAGCGATCAGGCTGATCAGAGCTGTACAACCCTGCCATGAGAGAGTACAAAGACATTACTAGGAGGAGGGGAGGACACTTCTCTTCGTTTGATGACATTTAGACTTTGTTGTCAGCTTCCTGATTCATCTTAAAAACAAATGAGAGAGAGAAGCTGAGGTCAAGAGAGCTAGAGAGTGAATGAAGAGAGGGACCTGTGGTAGCCAGAAAGCCAGTGAATCAGATCAATAAAAATATTATTTTCGGATTGTTTCACAGCGGTTACGTTCTAGGGCACAAACGCACCCACACCGTCACACACATCCACTCAACCCTGGAACAACGCCTGATTTGGTCTGAATACAGCCTTATGCTAGTAACGGCTAATGTAG
This sequence comes from Thunnus thynnus, assembly GCF_963924715.1. Lineage (NCBI taxonomy): Eukaryota > Metazoa > Chordata > Actinopteri > Scombriformes > Scombridae > Thunnus > Thunnus thynnus. The sequence goes on from NC_089528.1 coordinate 5,445,531, forward strand.
CCTCGGGCTGCTAGCCTCAAAGAGGGGTGATGAGCAAACTAAAGAGTCTTCAGCCCCAACCACTGCTGACTCAAGTGACATCATTTGAGGCAATTTCTCAGATTTTATGCAGCTCCCTCTGGAGTCACAAAAGGCTTAATACAACTGTTTTCACATGCTAAAACACGTGTAACCAGATTTTGTTGTGTAAAATTGCTGGAGTTCCAACTTATGAGAACATTTTACATACAAGAAAATTGGTGAATGTGACCCAGTTCTCTTAAATCACCAGCCACTCATACAAATAGATTGGTTCATTCTCACATGAGGCCCAATGTCTTACAGTCACGCCATTTTGAGTTCTTTACTTAAACTAGGCTAATAGCTTGGTGGGAGGCACACAAAAGTGCTACTTAAAAATGTACAAAAAGCCATTTTATCTCTCATTCTTCTGAAAAGGGAACTTTTTCCCATGATACTGCAGTAACAACAAAGTACACTCTTTCAATTATTGAGAAAAGAAAGACTGCCAGTGTGATGTGTTCATCTCCATTTGACTTTGACAACTTTTTTCTCCCGTCAGAGCCCTTTAGTGAATGTAAAAGCTGTATTTTTGTATCACTTCCTGCCAGTAAATTCTGTTCTCCTTCAAGGAGCCAGGCCATCTACAAAGACTTTCATCCTTTTTCAGAAGCAAAAGACTAGAACAGCATCTCTACATAACCATCCAAACTGCCTTTAACTATTCTGTAACCCTTTTATGTTTAATTGTTTCTGGTGAATTCTTGGAGATTCGGGGACAGCAATCTTCCCTAATTCTTCCATTTCTCTAAATATCTCCCTAACTTTTCATTCCTCTTCTTTTTCACTAAAGTGGAAATCCCTTACAGGCTCTACCCTGATTCACCTCTACTGCCCTTTATCCCCCCTCGAACATGCCTTCCTCTCCTATCTCTTTCTCTTCTCATCCCATTCCTTCCTCTCTTTTTGGTGACTCTGCTAACAGTACATTAGGCAGCTGGATTCAGACAGTGCACCTCAGTCTTGCCTTCCCTCCCACTTCAATTCCAAGCCTTCAGGAAGAGGTTGGAGAGACCTTTTAAACCTCTTTAAAGAGCCAGATCAATAGAGAGAAGGCTCTGCTGGCAATTTGCCCCAAAAGCAAGAGAAAAGCACATGTGTAAAGGTAGGGAAGGTTAGAAGGTTTCAGAGGTTTGGATACATGGGCTACTTCTGGAAAAACAAGTTTTACCACAAAGTGTAGAGGGAGCGATGGAAAAAGTTGCTACTGTATTTAAGCCATACATTTTTTCAAATTAGCTTTTAGAATGGTTTTGTTATATGCCCCAGGGAAATTAAACCTATTCAACACATACCATACTTGACCTCATTAGTGTTAAATTCAAAGTAAATAGTGAAAACAGTGATTTGAACAGGGAAAGATAATAATATGGCACCTCAAGAGCAGCATTTCTTTTCTTTTTTTTTTAAATTCCAGAGCAGAAATGTTTTCTTGCAAGGTTATTCATCGATGTAGCCAACACAATGACAGAGCTACAGTGAAATGAGTGGCAAAGAAATGTTCAGAGTCGCTTTAGTTGACCGTTTCATAGAGTTTTCCAGTCTGCATTCTAAGGTCATGAAGCCCTTTCAAATTGAAAGCATTTCTCAGGTGACCAGCAGGGTCATTTAATCTATAAAATATAAAGTGATTCTTATTTATATATGCAATGGTGTTATGTACCTGTGAATTCACTTCGCTGCTCTGTTAATTGTACTGATTGCTGTTCCGTAATGTCTCTCCTGTATCTCTCTGCACCGTTTGTCTTCTTTTGTCTAATTTAAGTTATGCTAGGGAACTTTGCTCTTTGATAGCGAAGGCAATTGAATATTAAAGCCCCTAAATGTAATATTTTTACTTTTTTTGTTGCCCCCCCCATTCCTCTGTTGCATTTTTTAAATACGTTGGGAGGGAGGGAGCTAGAGGAATTTAAGGGTGTAGTTAGCCTTTAAGAGTGCATGAAGAACATTAAATGAATGTTCAATTTTCTTTTCTCTAAAATTATATTTTCTCCTTGAGGAATAAATTTGGCTTCCTCTTACGGTCAAGCTGAACGCCTGAAAAATGTCAGGTCCTCTATGTCACTGTATCACTGAGTTTAGTTATTTCATACACCACTATACTTTGTATGGTGCTCAGTGGTCATCATTTCTTTACCTGTGTACAAATATGCTCAGAAGCCAAAACCTGAATGGCCTGCATTCTTACACTGTCTCTTCCACCTGGAACAAGAGGTAATTACTCCTCAAGCTCATTTTTGAATTACTTGATAAATAACTCTATTGTATAGTTTTGGGATTTAATTCTTAATTAAATCTTTCTACTACACCTCTTAAAGGACCAGTGTGTAAGATTTAGGGGCATCTAGTTGCAGAAATATTGGCTGAAATGGAGTGTAATATTTCTTGGATATGTTTTAATTAGTTTATAATCACCTGAAAATAAGAATTGTTGTGTTTCTGTTACCTTAGAATAAGCCCTTTATATCTACATAGGGAGCATAGGGTCCTTTCCCACGCAGTTCGACATGTTGCACATGTTTCTACAGTAGCCCACAACAAACAAACCAAACACTGGCTCTAGAGAGGAACTTTTGCGTTTTTTTCGCAGTCAGCATTGGTTCTCCTACACGCTTGGAAGGAGAGGGTGTGGGTGAGGACTCAGCTGGTTCCCACACACCGGTCCTTTAAGTGTAAGATCATTTTAAGTGCATATTGTTTCTGCTTTTTGGACCATGTGTGACATTTCCTTAGTCTGTTTATGTTGTCTGTATTGCAGTTATTGTTGTGATACTGTTTTATGCTGCCTCCTGGGAATGTTTCTCTTGAGAAAAAAACTCTCTCTCTATGAGACTTTTAAATAAAGAAAAGAGAGAAGAAAGTAGTTCCTGCTGTTTATCAATGTTACATAAAGCATGATACTTTCATAACTTATTTTGGATTCATACAAGCACAAATGCATTTTAGATGTTTCTAGGGCTTTGGTGTGCACTATTTCCAGCTTTGTCAAACTGTGGTGTTAAATAATTATGAGCAGGTGGGTTGGGTGCTGAACCTTGGAGCCAAGCGGGTGCAGAGCAGCACTGTCATGCCCTCAGGGCACAACAGTGGCCCTCAGGGTAAAAGAGAAGAAAAGAGGCAATAATGAGAGGACAGGCTAAGAGGAAAGGTCAGCTGCTTTAAAAAAAATATTGAGTTCCCTTTATGGACCTGGTGGTAAAAACCAACGTGCTTTGTATGGTGTTTATACACAATATAAAGATGCAAAGTAGCAGGTTAGACAGACCTGTGAAGAGGTGATTATTTAAATTACCGCCAGGGGGACTTTAGCATGAAAAGGTTGAGCTTTTTCAGTCATTGTCACTTCTCTCAGTGTACTGTAGGAACGGGGCTGTGATGCTGGAGGCACAGTGCCCCTGGCTACGCTGCCATGCCAACTCCAATCATGTGTCCTGCATTTCTACAAAACAGCCGAGTCCCCCGAGAGGATGCAGCCAACAGCTAACGAGAAACAAACACCTCCCTGTTCTTGATGCTCATTGAGAGATGGTCACACAGAGAGAGAGAGAGAGAGAGAGAGAGAGGTGGGGGGGGGGGGTCACTGAAATTGAGAGAGAGATGGCAGAGATAAAGACAGGGGGATAAAAAGCCAGCACAGAAAGAGAGAGCTTAATTTGTTGGCTGCTGCCTGCTGAAAAGCAGTAGGCCACCGATACAGCTAGCCCACTGTAGCTGTAGTAGTTGTTAGCTATATTGTACTTTATTTTGACAAAGAAAAAAGCAACTGGTGTGCTGTGTGTGAGCTATGGATATGTGTGAAATAGATTGTAAACAAGTAGCTTCTCCACAGCGTCTCTTGAAAGTAGTTGTGGAACAGGGTGATGATTGATAGAAGCCTAACCTAACCCTTTCCAGAAGTAAAGGCTTTCCTGTAAGATGACGATGTCCATAGTTAGTGACTTGTATTTCATTGAAATCAAGGAATAAAAAATCTGTAATATTTTCAATAAAAGCTGCACTAAAAATTATATTTATATTAATAATGGATTAATTATGTGTAGTGTGAAATGTGTCATTTGTAGTGACAAACCCATGGAAAATGAATGCCCAACACTGTGATCAAGCCTTTAAGCTCTCTTTTAGCTACATGTTTTAGCAACTAAAGAGCCAGATATTTTTCTCATTATTTGGTAGAGACCAAACTAGAGCTAAAATGAAAGTGAATATTGGACTTACATTTAACAGGTTGCCAAAAACGTGATTCTAATTGACTGCTAATGTTGCTGTTTGTCTGTCTAGATTGAGGTGATTGCTAGCTAACACAGGTAACTCTGCCCCCAGATGGCCACAGAAAATAATCAATGCAGTTTCAAATAAATGCGTGTTTACTTCCGTTCTTTTGGTGATTGACACCAGTGTTTCCCCCAATTTTAATGTCAATCTCAGCTGTTCTTTAACAGAGAAATGTTTGGCTGATGAGTGTCTTGACTTTTTCATATGATCCCCCCTCCGCCACTCCAAAGCAGTCAACCTAGGGGAAACAGTGGATACTGTAGATTAATACTAAATATCTAATTATGGACAGATCTTTATTATAAATCTAAACAAAAAGAGGGTAGTTAGCATAAGCAGTGTTAAGCACATCACACATAAGTCCTGTCATGTTGCGTCATTTGATAATGGGAAATAGGACAGTGGAGTGTTTTTGTCAAAATACTTTCAGTATGTAGGCTAATGTAGAGGAGTGTTTAAATATTTGTCATATGGTGCCGCTGCTTGTTGTCCTTCAGCCACCATTGCTGTGCAGACAACGGAAACAGCGCAACCTACAAAACAGAAACTTCATCAAACAGCAAAACTGAAGACAATTATGTCACACTCTCAGTCACTAACTTCATTAACAGATGATATTTGACGAGTGTCATCATGGATATATTAGCATGGCAGAAATCAACCTCACTGACAACCTTTCCCCAGTGGCCAGCTGTGGTACTGCAAGTAAAAACCATTTTGCACATAGATCACTATTATAAATGACAACTGTTGACTGGATATCTCGAACTACAAACAAGGTCAAATTTTACTCAGTTTGCTTCTAATTTCTATGACATGTAAAAATGTAACAGCAAGTAGAAATCTTTAGTGCACAAACAAAAAGGTTGGCTAAGTGAAGGGAACCTATTAAAGGATGCATTTTTATTCTGGGACTCCACTAGAGTAGCTTTGCGTGATTCACAGTTCAAAAAACTCCTTATTTAACTAATTTAACTACTGGCCCTTTATGCAGCCCCTCAGTTCAGCCCCTGTCTATTGATGAGCAATCTTAGCTCCTGTCTCTTTAAGGCCCACCTCCCGATGAGCCCACTCTGTTCTGATTGGCCACCTTTCTGAAAGCCTGCCAAGGGGCAGCCATTTCAGAGTTGTGTTAAGTTACTGCTGATGAAAATCCAACATTTCCTGCTTTACTGCTTCATATTAAACACTTTTGAATGAATGAATAATGGGAGACTTTTATTGTGAAGAAATTACAGGAAATGAAACATGTTCCTCACTGAATTAGCAGAGCTTTGTTAGCAGGGCTTAAAATCCATCAACACAACAAGATATGGAGATGGAGATTCGGAGCTCTTTGTTCAGCGGATCAGTTAGAAATAATGCAGGGAGGAATAGCACAAGCAGAAACAGCCACAGTGATGATTATGTTAGATGAATAGCTGCAGATGACCAGCACATCTCCAACAGGTAAACTACTTATTTTACTTTGCCCTGCTGTGTAATGGAAAAACACTCACAGCGTGCCAGTTCGACTTGAATCATGGCTCAGCATGACTACCCCCAAAACAATGGAAGAATGCCATAATGTTAGTGGAGCGGAGCAGTGAACTGAAACTCTGTGCATTGAGTAGATGACCCTATAAAGAAATCTGTCTCAAGCAGACGTCAGCTTGGGCCAAATATAGAAAAAAACGTTGGAAACCGAGCGTTCAGAGCAGTCTGAAACTGGTGCTTTTTGCTCACAGGGATAACTTTTACATACATTTACCTCATTATTTGACACTTACTTATTTGACAACTAAACATAGCACAAAAAGTAAGGAAATTTGTGTTTGGTAGATCATTTCTTTGTTCCTTACAAATGAGGCACCATTTAAAAGGGACATAAACAGGCTTTCTAACGGTATAAGATTTATTGCCAAGAAGCATAGTTACAACAAAGAAATAATCTACCAAACACAAATTTTCTTACTTTTTGTGCTCTGTTTACTTATTTGGCCACATTTAATATGAATATCCGATATTGTAAGATTATATATATTTGGGTCTCTGTAAAATAGAGTACGGTCTACATCTGCTCTGTGTGAAAAGTGCCCTGAGATAACTTTCGTTGTGATTTGGCGCTATATAAATAAAACAGAATAGAATAGAATTTAAATGAATTGAATATATATGACTGAAAAAAAGGAAAAGCATAATAGGTCCCCTCTAATGCCTGCAGTGATTATTGAACTGCCCTTTAATGAAAGCTCTTACTCTCCAGCTCTGCTCCAGACTACAGAGACCGTGACTGCTTTCCACAGTTAGATATGGATGTTAGAGAAGAGGGATTGCCTCGCTCCTTCTTATGTGGCTGAGGCACCGTTTAGTGTAGCCCCACAGGGTAGAAGTTTGAAATTAATTTCCTAAATTCCAAAAGTTTATAAAAAATGTATCAGAAGATAATGGAGGCAGCAGCTGCATCCCGTCTTTGCTGTATCTGTCAGTTGCCTCGCTCTCACTTAGTCTCTTTGTATTCCTCTTTTTCGCTCGTGGTTTTGTCTGGCTCCGGCCATCTCTCTCATTCCCTCTTTCTCACATAACTCGCTTCCCTCTCACCCTCTGAATCTATATCCACGGGCATTTTCTGAATCTTCTTTCAGCTTCACAGCAATGGCAGAGCAACATCATTTTCAGATTCCTATTCAGCCTCCTGGCTTCATCTGCCTGCCTCTCTATTGCTATGAAAAAAAAAAATGTAAGAGGAAGGGAAAAAGCTCTGCCGAGGACATTTAATATGCCACCTACATGTTTAAATGGGTTGAACATGAGTGTATGGCTTGAGTCTTTATGCAGTTTAATGTAATGACTAGCTCACTACCCTGCTGATAGGAACAAGTGTGTTTTGCTTTGCAGACAGGGAGTATTAGAGGGTAAAACTGCAGTTTGAGATCAACTGCAGTGAGCTGGTTTGTGTATTATATGTGAAAGCACAGCCTGAAGGCTCTGTGTGAACCTGCAAGGGGTTAATCATTTTAGTATTGCAAAAAGGCAAAGACTGTCTCTTCTATCATGGCAGTCAATAGCTCACAGTAATGTATTTTGACAGATAAGATGAGCTAAACTGAGCATGTATCATTCAGCCAGTGTTGTAGTGGCAGTTGTTTAAGGCTGTTTGTTCAAATGCTTGAAATGACTTAGTTAAGGTTTTTCTGACAAGTGGTCAGGTGCACAGTCCGTGTGACTTCAAAACCAGAAACCACAGTTTGTGCCTGTGTCTTATCAACAGTCAACTTTGGTTTCTTCTAACCATGACTGCGATTTTTTTTAGGATACTTTCATACCTAAATTGTTTGGTTCAAAGGAACTCTGGTGCATTTGCCTGGTTAGTTCGGTTGGGTTGGGCTGTTGTGAAAGCTGTCAATCAAAGTGTGGTACGGACCAGTCCACCAGACCAAGACCACCTGAAAAGGTTTGGTTGGTTTGTGGTGTGAAGGAATATCAGACCAACCACAGGATTGTGTAATAGTCAATGTGAACTGTCAATGAAGGAATCTTGTTACCTATTTATAGGCAACATATGTATTTATGATAATCACATGGTAACAAAAAGGAATTGAAACAGACATGTGTGAGCTTGTGTCCTACTATTTTAGCAATTTCTCATTAAAAATCGAGTGAAATATAGTGACCACGCTAACTTTTGAACACAAACCTTGGTGCGGGCCTAATGAACTTCATGAAAAAACCCTTAATCACAAAAACTTTTTCTAGCTGACAAACTATTAAGTCACCAAGGAAAGTCAGATAGTACACTGGGGAAACAGATATAAATAGCTATATTACAGTCACAGCAGTTTGAAAAATACTATGATATTTAAGTCTTTGAAATACATTGCACAACCAAGACAAAAATGCTAATTCTAGTTTTTACTGCTGTGCTTCAAATATACTGTAAACTTTTGTACATTTTTTCTCTCAGAAACTAAAGAGGTAGTTCAGGAAGTCACAAAATGTGATTATCAACCATTGTTACACTGTAACAGTATATTTATGCATCTCTAATTCAGTCACATCTTCACTTAGAACACAGAACAAGGGAGTTCATTGGTTTCTGTTTTTTTTTGTTTGTTTGTTTGTTTTTGTTTTTTTTCCATTAAAACAAATATAAACCAAGCCTCTAACTAGATATTAACCTGATTAATTGTTGCATTAGGATGGAAGTTCAGATTTATTTATTTTTCCTCCGGCTCAATGACCTGCACTGTGATCAGGTGTGACAGTTGTACTTTAAAAGGCTCACAGAAAGTACTCACAAAACATGACCGTAGATGATGAAAAAGACCATTGTTCATCAGCCAACAGCAGCATCCATCCATCCATCCAACCACTCTCAGGTGTGAATCTGCCCATTGAAAGAAAAAGGTCACAATGCTCCATACACACAGCACAACACACTGCAACAGTCACCACAAGTGTAACAGCTGACAGTTAAAAAAATGTTTTTGTCCAAAGAACATAAACAGCAAAATGCACCGTAAATATAGTTGTGTAGCCCTTTTCATATGGTACCATTATTCTGAACATGCAATTTATGGCCTCTGTCAACTAAAAGGCACATTCTGTTTTCTTTATTTGCTGAGAGTCACTGCTATTAAATATATTTTATTATTATTATCGTCTTACCAATGAGAGAAATACAACAACAACTCACAACCCGTCCTCAAAAGAAAAACGACAGCATAAGTCCAAAATTCAATGATCTATAAAAAAATGAGCTATAGTTACGTTTGAGCGACAGACGCCATCTAGTGGCCATAGTGATTATGACCCAGAGAAGTGGCACAGTTCAGATGAGATCTATATAAAGGTGACAAATTTCCACATTAGGAGGAGTAGGGTGGATGGCAAAACAGTTTTCTTAAAAACTATAACTAAAAATGTTGTGGTGTTGATTGTTGCCATGACAACAGAGGTTGCCATCGCCATCTTGGATTTTTGGAGCCAGAAGTGATGAGAAGTGACCATATTTGGAGAAGAGGGTGGAGTTGACTGTAACACTAGCTGGTAGCTTGGTTAGCACAGTGCATTTACAGACTCTGGTTAACTGTGATAATGCTAATGCTAATTTTCACTGGCGAAAAACAGGCTTAAGACCATTAAAACAAAATGTACTTAACAGAAAAACTGAACATCCGACTCCTTAGAGGGTCTTTTAGTACAACCAAACACTGAACAAGACTTTTTTGGCAACCAAAATGTTACATTTAACTTGCATGGACTGAAAACATACTGAAACAACGACAGCTACAGCTATGCCTATACTCTATGTCTGAATCTGGGGTTGCGCCATGTTTACGTTGCCTAACAAACGCTGTCGCCATGGTAGCGACTTGTAAATCACAATGTTGAATGTTGCCGCGCCCTAAAGCATACCCTGTTTTATTGTCAAATTTAAATTAAATGGGGCCATAATTTACAAAATGAACATCGTGCTGTATTGAGACCATAAACTCATTAGGAAACTGTTTACTGAGGTAATAAATCAATTGAGAAGTAGTGTCATTTTCTCATAGACTTCAATACAATCTGATTTCTTTTTTTTTTTTTTTTTTGGAGCCAGTGGAGTCGCCGCCTGATGGCCATCAGAGAGAATACAGGTTTAAGGCACTTCAGCATTGAGTTCACTTTTCAGACCTGGAACTACCTGCTTGCCCAAACCATGATCTTTCCCTAACCCTAACCCAGTGTTTTTTGTGCCTAAATGTAACCAGACCTTAACCACAGCATTGTCACACCATAAAATATCATCATTTTTTAACAGTGATTTGAGATGGTTTTGGAAAGCACCACTTGATGCAACATATTAGAAAACGCTCCTATGGGCCATTCTGGAGTACATGGTACAATTGACCTATGTGGTTAGTTAATGATGAAGATGTGTTGACTAATCATCTGATTTAATTTAGCAACATTAAATTCTGAAATGAAATTGATTAAAAAACAGTGATTCATTAAAACAAGTAGTCTTCAAATAAAAGTAATGGGAAATAAAGCACTAACCCTGCAATATATGGTCAGGTAACATAAACCTAAAAAGTGATGATGGATGATGAAATGATCTGTTACGAAGCAGCAGCCAAAATCTGGGCCATCTGCCTGCAGGTGTTCAGCTTAGATGGCCTGGCTCCAGGGGAAAACCAGTTTACCACAAAAACTAATTTACAATCCCAGTATCATAGTTCCTTATTTTCTAACAGATGTGCCTCCAAACCAAACTGAACAACAGGAACGGCACAGAGCAGTGGATCAGGTCCACCTGATTTTTGGATAATTGCTGTCTATCTGCTGAATTGTTGCATGCAGCAGGTGAGAACATGCAGTACTTTTATCCGTTCATATAACTGTCGCCTCAATAACAATAATTTCAATGCATTTTGTGGTGAGTTTTAATATCCTTGAATCTTCTATTACACAATGTAAGCATGCATACAGTATGTGTGTGGGTGTCTACATTACTTTAATAGAAAATGCTAGCAATCTCTCATACATGTAATGATAATAACAACATAATAACTGCACATGCACAAAAGTACAAGTCTGAACTTGAAGTCTGAGCTACAGTGTATGGTCTGTCTTTGAACACTGTTCGCATCTCCTGTAATACATCCATGCCTGGGCCCTGTCACAGATTAGCTGTCTATTTTAGAATGCTATATCTGTATGTCCATTCAATCCCATGATATTCCCATGCTTTTTAAGCTGATAGGCAAATATCTTTGGAAAGGATGTTGAATATTTCAGGTGGCCCTCAGCAAAGTGGGAGAATTATTCCATTGGACAGTCATTTCCCGAGGAGATGGGCATCAGCAATATACCCTGGCTCATCAGGGAGCGTTTTTAGCGCAGGACTGCTGACAAAGCTTCCGCCAGAAATAGCTCATGACTTGCAATTTAGCCACGGACAAGACCGGAGATCATTTTAGAATAACACGATGTGACTCTCCCTCAGATTTTTGAGAGATACAAACCTGTACATCCTGATGACACTTTGTGATATTTGGCTACACAGATAAACTCGACTTGAATTTTGATGCTGTCACCTTACTTCTCTATTTACAAGGTGTTTCCTTCGCTGACATGACTCCTGTGGGACATTTCAGGTGGGTGGCGCTGTATTTGACAGGGACAGCAAATTAGGAAAAAGACTACTATCTGCATGGAGAGGGCAGACGGGTGTTAAAAATAACAGCAATAAAACCAGATATGATTGGTTATGCAGTATGCTCATGGCAGCACCAGACAACTGTCTGGGCTCACAGTGTCATATTGAAGCCTTCATAACAGTTTGTGCTTGGTTCTCTGTTAATTTGTCATGGTGTTTAGTGTTAAGCTGAGCGTGTCACCGCTGTCATATCTTATTAATAATAGTGTGTTACAGTGTTGGGGGGATAGGAATTTAAATGTGTGGTATATTTTTTTTATTGCATCTAATCCTGTCATGTCTCATACGCACTTGTATTTATTCTCAATATTCATTCGTTTATTCAGATTGCCCTATTTATATGATAAGGAAGTTTTGCTTATTTTTTCTCTTATTTTTCCGTTTTTCCATAAAATAGGAAGCAAGCCAGTATCTTTACTCTGCTTTACACGCCCATATTATAGTGTACATGCTACAGCAGGAAGGTCTAACCGAATAGGATGTTGGACTGGAGAAAAAAAAAAAAAAAAAAACACACAAAAGAGATCCGGAGAGTGTTTGTTCAGCCCGTCACATCTACTCAGGGTGGTGCTCAAAACTAGAGGTCCCCTGTTATCCATCCGTCCTATATTACAAGAGCAGCTGCCACTGTACCCTATCCTTCCCAAGCGCCCTCTGTGACAGCTAACTCCCAGCTATTTGGCTTTCTTTTGCTTCAGGCAACACGGTTCTGACACAGAGCTTACTTGTTTGGAGTTATGAGGTGTCAGGCTGGACAACTTCATCGCAAGTGTAAAAGGGGGAGATTTTTTTTTGTTTTCTTTGGAATGTGTAGGTGGGAGCAACACATCATTTGTTCACAGCATTTTCTGAAATGTCTTCAGTGAATAGTGAATCAAACACCAAATAAACACCATCTATTTAGCAGAAAGGGTTCAGACAGTGACTTTCTAAATTTAAAGCATATTCATAGGTGTAGTTTATGTTATATGTCATAGACAGGTGGACCACCCCTCAGTCATGAAGCTCTTGTTTCATAGATGTGATGTCATAGATGATTGACAGGAAGTAATGCTGTCACCAGTTGCCTTTTTGCCAAACATTTCATAAGCTTTTTATATTCAAATCTCATGTAAATCAAATCAAACTGTAAGTCAAGGTCATGACTGCTATATTGCCACTTGCCTGTAAGCAAGAGAAAATTCCATTGCCAAAAATAAGTAGACATCAAAAATACATCAACAGGAAAAATACAATACGTGAAACACAAGACCAGCAATGCTCTCAAGGTGCCAATTAATGTATTGATTATCTTTGTACTATTTTAATATCATGCATCTACTTGAGCGTATACAGTTGTGCAGGAAGGTATGGGGAAAGCACTGAGGTTGTTGTCGCAGTATGTAACATTAGTCATATTGATTATGGTTGGAAGAAAAAAAGGTTTGTGGCTTTGAGCTTATATATCATCCCTTGTGTGCTTGCGGTGCACTGCTGCACAGTATGTCAAGTGTTTTAGTCTCTGTAGACGTTTAGGAAACAAGAAATGTTAGAAATGCATCAAGCGTGTGTGTCTGTGTTTTAATAAGCTGCTCAACCCTGAGAAACAGCCTTTGTTTTTGCAATGATTAAAAGAGATCAGTCTGACAATCAAAGTCATCAACGGAGTGCACTAACTTTTTGAGTGCTTGTTGAAGCTGAACTGCGTATGCTGAGTCACTGGTGTCACTTAACCCTTTTAACACTACTTGTATAGGCTTAGTTTTGTACCATACTGAATGTGAACTTACTGCCAAACTGAAGACAGCCAGAAACAGTGCTTATCAATATGTGTAGAAATATTGCTAAGGAAATAAATTAACTAACTATAGAGTCAGTAACTACAAATCTTTGAGCTGAACAGAATGAAATTATCAAAATGGGCAAACTGATTCATAGTCCCACAGGACCTTAATATGCCAAATCACTGTTGCAAATCACTGTTAAAAATAATGATGTTTTATGGTGTGACAATGCTGTGGTTAAGCTCTGATTAGGTTTGGGCACAAAAACCACTTGGTTAGGTTTAGGGAAAGATCATGGTTTGGGTTAAAATGATCACTTTAAATGTGGTTAGTACTTCCTAAAAGTCAGGCTACCTTCATCGTCATGGCAACTGTAAAAACCACGTTACTTTTTTTTTTTTTTGAAAACATGACACTCACAGTTGGAAACGGGAAGCGAGCAGTCATCTCCTGCAACAAAGTCCACTTTCTGCCACTTTTTGCCATCTAACTAACTATCTAAACATCCACCCAATGCACCTCCTCCTAAGAAGGAAGTCACCTTATATTGACATCATCTGAACTGAAAATTACTATGGCTGCTAGATGGCGTAAATGTAGCTACAGGTTGTTTTTGCCTGCCTGAATTTTAGACCTATACTGTCATTTTTCCTGTGAGGACGGGCTGACATTAAAACATGTTGTTTTTAGCTTGTTCTGCTGACCCCTAGTGGCCAAAAAAATGAAGTTATTGCAGCTTTAAGTTTAGGGAAAGATTGTGGTTTTTGTTAAAAAGGAAGAAAGAATAGTCAAAGCGCCCCTTCTTGTGCTTCAAGTCAGTGGTGTCTTTTTAATTTATGTAACCAAGATCAAAATCTCAACTTACTAAATGCTTCAAGTTGCCTAAACAGAACCATAAAAATGTTGATCATGCTTTAGTTTCCAGGAGAAGATACTGAATTCATTAACAATAAACATTTTTGGGATTCATTCAATATGAACACTTTCCATTGGCAGTGTGCAAATTCATCAAAAGTTATTTACGGATACTATTTGCTCATATAAATAATGCTAACTCGTTGAATACTTTTTTTCTTTAGCATACAGTTTGTTAAGAGATCATATGGCACAGACATTCAAAAACAATGCCACTAGATCTCTTCAGAGATTGAAATGACAGAAAATAGATTTTAGCCAGCTTCTGATTATTAAAAAGCTTCACCTTCATACTTTAAATAAAGTTAGATGGCTTATTGTAAGAGGTTACTGCTAGTTCTCTCATTATATACTGTGTGAGGTGTCTAGTGTGCCACAATAAATCAGGGTAGTCCAGTAATCACAGATGTTTTTATGCACTAACTCAGTGTTGTGCACTTTTTTTTGTCACTTTTCTTCACCTTTTTTGCCAAGAACAATAAATTAGCTTAAACACAGCCAGGGCCAGTGTTGTTTTAATGAACTGGAAGTGTATAGTACACCACAAGGCAACTACAGAATGTGCTGAGGAAGATATCAGACTATCTCTTCTCTCATCTTTGCTCACAGGTTTCAGGCAGTGTTTCTTTGCTTCAAATAATGCAGTGACATATCAGAATACACACAGCTGCAGATTTAAAAGAGGAGCGGCTGTGTGTACTGCAGGTGCATTATAAAGCTGTCTCATCCCTTTCCTTATCTTAAATGCAGTTCTGAAAGGTGTGTTTTACATTTAGCCTCCAGGTGTTATCTTACATCTTTCTGTCTCATCTTAAAGGCAGATGTGTACTCAAAGTTATTGGCGCGCGCACACACACACACACACACACACACACCCTTCTGAATAGTTAAAACGTTACACACACACACACACACATCTTATACCTGACAGGCAGGGCGTACATAAACCCAGACATGTCTGAATATTTGGACGCTCAGAGTACACCATGGGAAATATGATAGATGTCAGCAGTCACAATGCATGATGGGAAAAGTGATAGATGACTGCAATGACAGCGGCCACGCCTTTTTGGTTTTTGCCTGAGAACGGCAAAAAAAAAAAGCACAGTGATGAATGATTTTGCTTTATGGAACCTGATGAAGCCCTGCAGTTGAAATGTTACACAAGGAAAAAAAAAATAGCTTACAGACATTCTTTGTTGTGCATAACAACTATTCATAGAGTAGGAGGCGAATTTAAAAAAACACCTGCTGCTTCTTCTATGTTACCATCTCCACTGACAGGAGAGATAATGTATTCCTGCTCTGTCATGATGATGAGTATCAATTTTCTGAAATGAGGGAAAATTATTTCTCATTGACTTGGCTAGATTAGATGTCTTAGCAATGTTTCACAAAGTAAGTTCATTTATAAAGTACCTTACAAAAAGCAGAAGGTCACAAAGTTCTTCACAAAACATAAAATGCAGAGTTAGGAGGAGTAAAAACACCAGGGACTTGCCTCGCTCTGATTATAAGGCATATTCATGGAAAAAAAAAAACTGATGGACTATTCATCTCTAGCTATAAAATATGAATCCAGCAGAACTTTAGCAAACTTACTATCGTGCTGCTCTGGGAAAAGGAATTACAGGGTTTGGGGCTGACATCACCTCTTCAACATTAATTTTAGCCCATCATGTAATTCCCTACAAATGTGCTGATAGAACATAGTTACATCCTGAACACATAGAGGATAGATGGAAAGATCATAAGCGTAAAAGGTAATTGTATATATGTGTTTTTGACTTTTAGCTACTTTGACAGCTGGGAAGGTTGTTCTTAAAGATGAGTTTGATTGACTATGAAGTCAAATTTGTATTTATATATTTTACAATGTCTGAATGCTGGATGGATCAACAGCTAAATTAAACAGCACAAGAGAGGAGACAACTGTAAACACAACATGTAAGCAGATCAGTGCGAGAGCCGCTGTAAAAATGAAAACTTGTACCTTCTCCACTTGTTTTTAATCACAATTTTTTTTTCTTTAATACAATATGCACGATTACAAGATTACAAGATTATAAGATATGTGGGCTTGCATGCATGCACTCCATATGGGTTCACAGTCAGATCCAGTACCGGTCGAGTGTTGGTGTGACATAGTATGAGAGGTGTATGCCTGGGCTTTGATTAATTAAAATAAAACAATGCTATAATTGCTCCATGTAGGATTATTCTCAGAAAAAAAAAGAATTTGAATACAAGGGTGTCCGTTTTCTCATGAACACAACATGAATGCATTAGAGCTGTCTCTTTATCACTCCAACATTGCAGTATAACAACATATTATTATATAAGAGTTACTAAATATAAGACTGGCACTGTGTGTTTATATCAGTGTATGTGTATATATATATATATACAGTAAGTTTGTTTTCTGCAAACATAACTTCAATGCTGTATCAGATGAACTTTCTGCATGTGTGTTGCTGTGTTTTCAGTGTACATGAGCTGCTAATAATATGAAGTCTATACTGTAAATGGGTATATATATATACATTTTTATATACTATATGCATAGACTTTTCTGTTTATTTAGATTCTAAAGATTGAGTTTTAGCTATTATAACAGAATCCAACAGAATATGACAGCACAGACAACTCCAGCAACAAAGAGAAAATACCACCAATGCATGGTGCCTCTTGAGCACAGTGAGTTCACTCATGGCTGCCTGTCTCGCCTCCTGAAGCAGATTCTCATCCGTTCTGGCCAGTCTTTGGTAAACAGGCCATCTTGTGCAATACACATGGCAGAGCCAGCTCCCGGCCAAAACTGACAGATACCAAACAAAAAAAAAAAAACTGCAGGAAAACAACACGCAAAACAGTAAGTTCTTCCATGTTTGATACTTTCTGTTCGCACTCCCTCTCTTTCCATCTGTTCGGCCTGAACTGACTCCATGAACACACACGGTCTCATCGACGGTACTTTGAAAGCATACCGTCAACCAATAAGCAACCCTCGAAACAACCCATAAAAGTAAATGTTGCACACATCCCAATATGCACAACTACATGCTTACACATCACTACCGTCCCTCCCGCTTCCCCCATATCATCTGATTTATTCATGGGGGCAGATTAGGGCTGTAAGGCCAATATAAGCCGGTTGCATCATTGTGCGGGTAAATTGCTGTTACTGGGAGCTGCTTGTTAGATTTACAGCTCCTTAATGGGGTGAAATTGAAGGAGCGATGGTCGGTTTAATTAAGGAAGCTAAAAGAGCTGAAGAGCAGCTTCTAGAGCGCTGATGTGTACATGCAGGCGGCGCAGGGTGGGGGTGAAAGAGGATGCATAGATGGGTGGTGTGTGTTTACATGGCGTCACCGTTATTTAGTCAGGGAGCTTCTACTGAGCACCTTTCTCCTTTTCCAGCATGGTTTTATCACAGTCATCCAGCACCACTGTTCCCACCTGGGAGCTACCAGGACAGCTACAATCCTCCTGAGTCTCTGCTGGAGAAGGTCTTAAAGGGGAACTCTAACAGACAAACAAAGTCTGCTTACAGGTGTTGATCAGTGCTATGCAGTAGTAATATTGTGCAGTGTGAAAAAGTTGAATAAAGCCTTTTGTGTCTCCGGAGGGATCTCAAGTGACATCACTTCAGTCAGAATCGGTTGTGGTTCTGCTGCATCAATTTTATCTTTTAAAAAAAATGAATAAAAAAAACAGTTCATTTTGAGCCCCGCAACATTACAGGAGTGTAATAATAAATCAGTGCAGTATTTTTTTGAAGGGTAGTTCTGGCTAAATTACAACCTGGGTAATAAGAAGACTTTGTTGTAGCAATGTCACTGTATTTTTTTTTTGTTTGTTTTTTGTTGTGTTTTTGTCTGCAGATCCACAACTTGTAATAAAACAGAATTATCCATGATTTCTGACTTTGATTTACTGACAAAGAACCTTCATCTGACTTTTCATACATGCGTGAGTTAACAGTAAATAGCGAGAACGTGTGACGACTGGTCACATCAAAGCTAACTTTAAGATGTTAATGGTGCTGAAACTATTGCTTGAAAACAGCTGCATGATTAACAAAGTAAATGAAAGATGTACGTTTTCTTCTCTGAATATATTAAATGTAATTGTCAATCATTTCTGCACACAATAACTGTTAATTCTATTGCTACAAAAGGAAGCACAAAAGAGGAAAGAAGCATAAGAGATAAGTAGTAAAAACGCATGAAAATGTTCAGTAACTGGAAATATTATCAGATCAGGCTACAGACATAATAGTTGGATGTATAAATAGGCTTTTTTTTTGGTAACAGGTGACCCATAAATTTAGAAGCCAAAGATATGTTGTTTGGAGCAAGCCTATAGATGCCTAATTCATTAATTGTGTGTGTGTGTTTGCTTGCTGGAGTCTAGTTTTCATCTTCTTGTGTAGCATTAAATCAAAGCTGACGTGTGTGTACGTGTCTGTCTCTCTTTCTCTCAGTGTGTATGTGTGTCTCTATTTTAACCTCTGCATTATATAAATCTCCATGGACCGACTTGCTTTGCTTTTATTTTCCGAGAAGTTTCTGGAGCCATCCTGCTGCAAGTCTTCTGTGAAAAGCAGGGAGTGAAGGCACCCTGAGGAGCTGCTCAGCTGTTCACTGCGTCCTATTAAAACACTGACACCGCTCAAACAATGAGCTGAGACGTACATCGAGCATATATGATGTGCGCTTCATTAACATTAAAATGATATTTGTCACACACTGGATCCCTTTTTTTTCCGATTTCATGCTCAATGCTCTCTAAACTACTAGATGATTTTTATTGATCTACATTGGCAATCATTAAGAATTGGATCAGAGAAGAAATTGATCTCCACGCAAACAGCTTCCATCCAGTCTAACAACCTCACTAAGTCCTCCTCACATATGCAAAAAAATAGTACTTTTGCCATCCGAAACAAAC
This sequence comes from Thunnus thynnus, assembly GCF_963924715.1. NCBI lineage: Eukaryota > Metazoa > Chordata > Actinopteri > Scombriformes > Scombridae > Thunnus > Thunnus thynnus. The sequence goes on from NC_089528.1 coordinate 5,464,680, forward strand.
ATTTTTTTGTGTGCTTCATGCAATTGAGTTTTATCTGAATGCGGGGCTTCCAGCTGTGAGTTACAAATTGTACCATATCCCAGTCGAATCACCAGGGTGGCTGTCATTGTCTCCCAGGAGTTGTAGCATTATTCACTGTCTGTGGAGCAGCTCCAGGATTTGTCTGTGGCTGATGTCATCGCTACAGGCTGAGCAGCTTAAAAAAAGGGACTGCTTCAAATTCAGAAATTTCACCTGAGCTGTAAAACACTATCTTTTTTAAACCGATTAAATCCATTAACTCTATCGTTAACTAACATTAACTAAATCTAATGTATCCATGTTTTGGATGTTACTGTTGAAGTTAACATGAGTAATACAGGCAGAGAAACAAAGCAATATTTTCAATTATGATCAACTGAGAAACACACACATTTAAGATTTTTCATGATTGATTCAAAGTCTCCAGTTTAAAATATGAATATATCCTATAATGTCTGCGGTCCAAAACTGAGCTGGCAGCTCTATTATAAATCACTTCCTCCTATGTGTAACTTTTATCACAAGGTTTGATAGGAGAGAGATGTTTTCTATGACCTGGGTACAAGACAGAAGTAGAAATAAAGCCTCTACACTGAGAAAGGGTTCATGTATTTCATATTAAACAACAACACATAAAGAGTCGTGGTTGCTTAATATATATTTTAGTAACCATATTATGAGCTAATCTTGTATCATATCCTGGTAACATGAAAAGCTGGAGGGAGGGAAGTGCTTAATTCATCAGCAAGCTAAGCTAAGCTAAACTAAGCTAGGCAGTTAGCTACATATCAATATGAATCTATTGTCAAACAGGTCTGTCTTTTGAAAGAATCTTGTTTACTGTTGTTTTTTACTATCTTTAAAGCTCCTGGCTTTTCTCCTGTGATAGCCTGAATTCAGTTATTCTGAGAGAAATTACAACCTTGAAGTTCTCATCGGGGCAATTATCGCATTTTGAGACAATATGTGTCCTATTTTATTATGGAAGCAGACTAAACATGCACATTTTAGAAGAAGAAGTGCCCCAGAGAGGTTTCAGTATTGTTTTAAACACAAATAATTGACTCTCAAACTGTTTATTCAGCACCAGTATTCATTTACTTACAGAGATAATTTAAATGGAAATTGCAGATTGCAGATAAATGAAAGTTAATACCAGGCCTCTTGAGGACCTTCCCAATGTTTTTGCCCCCAGTAGTTTGTTCCCACAATTCCCCTCACTACAAAACTCCTGACTCATAGTTGAGATGACAATACACACATATATATATGTTACTGTATATGAAATGTATACAGCACAAATACACTATCGTAACATTTATCTATAGAAATATTTCACAAATACACTTCTGCTTGAATATTTTTTTAAATATGTTTCTGGCTACACAAAGAAGTTTTGCTACCAGAGGACTGCAACCAAAAAGAGACATTCTCTCACAAAAATAAATCATGTTTTGGACACTTCTTCTAATTTTTCAATCAATCTTGAAAAGAGCTTTCATTCATAGACACAATAACCTCAGGTGCAATCTGCAAGAGAACAGAATGTCCCCAAGAAACAGTAGGAAAAAAATACAATACTAGTCGTTGCAAACACCTAAAGAAGAGACAAGTCAACAAAACCATCTTTCCAAACCTGGGAGTGTTTTCTCTCGCAGGTCGATGAAAAGCCCGGCGATCCTGATAGAACAAGCCTGTCCTTTTTCCAGTTTCAGTCTTGATTTCAAAAAGAATGCGCGTTTACTTTGTGTGTCTTTGTGAGGTTACAAAAGACACTATTTATTAGTCTAACATGCGCCCGGGCTGCTTTAGGACTCAGCACGGCTTCCTGAACACACCTCCTTTATCTTGCCCGGCTTACAGCCCTGAAATTGCAATCAGAGATACACTGACACACCCACAGCGGTAAAAGCTGAGGCACAAACCACTGTACAATAATTTATATTTCATCTCTTATTCATTAACTTACTCAACCTCAGACTTGGAACCTCATCACCCTGGTTTCACACGCTTTATGTGTGGAGTGTATGTATTTTTGTGCATCTGTACGTGTTTGTACGTGTGTGTGTGTGTGCGTGTGTGTGTATAAGAAACAAAAGGGCCGGCTCGTGCGCATAGGGAAAACATGAACCCATTAAGGCCTCGGGGCTTATCTATTAGCCGAGAACAATCTCAATGACCTTTCTGTCTTTGCTAATTTCACACAATGGCCTGACCTTTAAGCAAGTCTGTCGCAGACATGCGGCCAGTTAAGGATCTTTGCCGCAACAATGGCGCTTTATCCTGCCCGCAGACGACAAAGAAGGCTGTAATTATCTCCTCTATTATTATTGAGCCTCTTGGACTTTTTTTTTCCCATTCTCCGCTCATGGAAGGTTGATATTAAAATGATTCGTTTTCCACTTATTGTGATTCAAAACTCATGCCTGTTTGTAAATAATCTATATTGAGGTCATTGCTAATGAATAATTATGTTTCAAAGTAAATTTCAGCTGCATTGTGGCATTGCATTTGTTTTTTGATTTTTATCAGCTTCAAAGGATCACACTCGAAGGCGAGAGGCCATGGAGAGTTTGCTCCTCAACAATTAGCCTACATGTAAAAATGTTTGTCCTTCAGTGGTGGAAGAGGCACTCAGAGCCCTTACTTAAGTGAAGCTACAGATGTATTAACAGCAGAAGATACCTACTAGATCTACGTTTAACTATGTTATATACCAGTGGCGGCTGATGACTCAAAAAACTGGGGAGGACAAGAGGAAAACCGAACCATGGAGTCATGTTATTTTACACTAGTTGGCTACTTATCTCTACTTTCTTATGTTATGTTCTTATGTTCAAATGCAGGCTGTGCAGAGACCTTTAGAGGGGCAGCTGCTAAAAGTTAAAAAGGGGCACATGGAACAAGATTTTACAACACCAGACATCAACATAATTTATAGCATGACCTGTTGAATTATTTGCAACCCATATTCAAACAGAATGTAACATGGAATCTATAACATGCATAACTGCATCATACTATATGAAGCTGATAATCTGATACAGGTTCAGATCAGTGCTGAATACTAGAAAGACTGAACACTAAAATCATTTACAGATCTAAAAGTGTAGGTTCACATCAGTAAGTATTAATGCATGTATGAAATACATGACTTACACACTCTTATCTATATGCACCACATACAAAATATAGCCTACAAAGCTGACATATTAACACTTGTTATTCTAGTTACTTTTAGTATTTAAAAAGTCTTAATTCTAGTTACCGTAAACGTATTACTCATTATACAGCATAGCTTAAAAACGAACAAGACTGAAGAAATTGTCACAAAAAGCAGTCAGACCTCCTGCATACTCATTCACTAATCACACAACAACAACAACCACTCAATTAAAAACGGGATCAATTCCAAACGAATCAGACTCTTTCCATGTGAGTCCAGACAGCTCACTGTAACTCTTCAAAAGCTTCAGTGTCCAGTAAACTACGTGCAGAACATTATATGATCTCTGCTGCATTCTTGTTAAGGAGGTAAATTCACACAACAGCCACAGAGACATTTAACCATCAGAGATGAAATTAGCGACCAAAGAGACAGAGAGAGAGAAGCTGTATCTGACTCACGTTATCTGACGTCTTCTTTCTTTCATGGAGATGAAGCATCCGTGACATAGCGTCCATTTATGGCTGTTGGTCATCTTGTTTGTTAGTTTGTTAGAACTTTGTGGCTGCTGGTTAGTCAGTCTGATATCATTAGCAACAATGACAAACAAGCTAACTCTCCCGGCTGTTTCATTTAAATTATGTTGTTAGCTTTCTACTGTTATTGAGAGGAGTTCGCTTGAGAGCAGCAGCACGTCGGCTGTAGCACGTCCCTGTAGTCCGGCATTGGATCCAGCTGAGGCAGCGAGGCCCAAGGCTGTGTCAGCGGCGCAAAGCTCTCCATCTGCTCCCCAGCAGCAACCTGCCACTGCCACGCCCCCCAGTCCAAGTTCATTCTCCCCATTAGCTTAACAACAGTCTTCAACAGTCCTTCACGGCTGCTACAACAAGCTAACTGTTGTGTTGGCTAACGCACCTAGCTATCTACTGCTCCATAAAAAAAAATAATAATAATAAAAAAAGCTAAACGTGGATCTGAAAACAGGAAATTTGGACTCTGTTGAAAAGGCAGAAATAAAACATATTTTTTTAGTGAGGTGTTTAAAAGTAGTTCGCTATTTGTACGTTGTAATTCATTTTCTAATATGCTACTGTATGAATCTATTGGTCACATGGATGTATTATAAGAGCTGGATACCGGACTACAAATGGCGCCCATTCAGTCCTATAAGAACTGCTCGCCTGGCGCGTAACATGGATGTATAAAGATAACTTAGCTGGGAGGCTAGCAGAGGCTAGCTGGCTGTGCTTCTCTCCGGTCATGCTGCGGCTAACGCTCCGCTAGCCTCTCAGCTAATGTTAGCCCCGGCTCTCCATGTGGATCCAACCAGAGCGCCGAGCCCGGGTTTGTTATTCAGGTTAAAGTGGGAAGAAGTAGCGGGTCTGACGGGCAGCTTGAGTGGAGTGGAGCCTGCGGAGGAAACACCGGACTGTTGGGAGCTGCTAAGTTCGGCTGCACAGATAGGACACACCTCGGCTGACAGGATAAGCCACTCTGACTAAAAATGGCGTCCATTCAGTCCTATAGGAATTGCTCGCCTGGCGCCAAAAAAAGTTTCTAGCTTCCGGGTTTGCTTCCGCGTTGTGCGGACCACTGAATATGCGCAGTAGTGTTTCCCCCGCTGGCCCCGCCCGCGAGCTCCCGCTTGGCCCATAGACTTTACATTGTGATGACGTCACAGATTTTTAAATCGCTTTTCTCAGCTCAAGGAAAGTTTTACAAACATAAAATCTCCATGGATCAAAAGTTCATAACAGAAAGAGTCATAATTTGACGTTGTCTGCGGTTCGAGGTGTCCTGTCAACAGTTTTACAGACGTCTGTTTTACAGTGGTGGTCTATGGGGAAAATCCGTTTTGGGACGCAGGGGGATTTTTCGCTGCAATACCGCGAGTGGCCACTGGGAAAAATTGGCTGCAAGGCTGAGCAGCGGCGCCCTGTTCAGCTCTTATTATTCATCCATGATCTGTCACTTCACCATACAGTTATTGAGTATTAAAGATAAAATTTGGAAACTGTCATTGGACCAAATCGATGTCAATATTGTATTCTGGTTGTTGATTGGTTGGGAAGGGCATTCTCCGTTGGAGCACCATTTAACGTGTTTTGGCCAATGAAAAAAATGAGGTAGATTAAATTGACATAAGAGATCCCGCTCTAAGGAGGACAGTAGGAGCCCGTCCTTCTCTGCCCTCCTCACACTGCTTCACACAGACTGCCCTTTCCCTCTTGTCTGCCCTGCAGGTGTCGCAGTTGAAGCATTTTAATCAGAATTTCAATAATGGATTTTTTTCCAAAGAAGAGGGAAAAATATTTTATAAATGATACTGAGATTTGGTAATGGTTTATTTCAACCAATCACTCTTTTTTATATTTGCCTCTTGCCTCTCAAAAATAGAGGAAGAACAACCTTGTCTGCCTGTATGGACGAGCGTCCACTGTTATATACAGATCAGTAGTTTACTCCAGTGGTTTTTAACCTAAAGGTCAGGCCCACTACAGAGATAATGATCTGGGGATCATGAGATGACTAACATTGTAGGAGTTCAGGACTATGGGCTCTAATTTGGCGACAGTATACAACTCCTTATTGTATGCTGACAGCTCTGTTGAGCTCTGAACCGACGAACTGGCATTTTCCTAAGGTGCACTGAGGTTATTTCCACAACTGCGCCGGTTTGGTATCTTGGGGACTGACTGTGCGTCGCAGTGGGAGGAGAGGCACAGTAGAGGTTGTGGCATTGCCAGTCCTGCAGCATACTGCAATCTCTGTTCAGAGCAGGTTCACAGCATAGCACACACAGTACACCTGTGTTCTGTAATATTTTCATCACTTTATTTGATGGAGAAAAAGCAGAGGCATAGAGAAATTAAAATTTTTGACCTGATGATAGCTCTAGAATGAAATCACAAATAGTTATTACACTTCATACTGAGGGGGCACATGAATGTACTAGTTCTCATAGAAATTCATCCAACAGTTGTTGAGATATTTCAGTGCAGACAAAAGTGGTAGACTGTCTAACCAACCAACAATATTCATTCATTGAATTCATTAATTCAACTTAAATTTAACCTTTTTTTGTGAAAATTGAGCTACTAAGAATTATTTTTTTAAAAAGAAGGAATGGGAATTATCTGTTTGATGGAATAGGTAACAAATCATAGACTTCAGAAACATAACATGGGGCCCCAAGTCAACAATACTTTTTTGTAATGAGTTGTCATCAGTTTAATATTTAGCAATGTATTGTATTTCATAAATTTATCATATTTTTCATTTAAATATAAAATCTTAATCTGTAAAGTAACTAACTATAGCAGTCAGATAAATACAGTGAAGTAAAAAGTATTCCCTCTGAATTGTGCTGAAGCAGGAGTATAAAGCAGCATAAGATGGAAATATTTATAATAATACTAGTAACACTCAAGGAAAGTACAAGTGCCTAAAAATTGTACTTAACTTGAGTAAATGTACTTAGTTACTTTCCACCACTGTAGTTCTTGTACTATAGAGGAGCAGCAGGTGTCTGTGAGCTGTTGTCTGCCGAATGGTAAAAGTTATTTTCTTTCAATTTGTGGCATTATAGAGAGTTTGTTCAAACATGTCTGCACACTGCATTTGTCTGTTTCACTTTTTCCTGACAATCTGGTCATTTGATTTCCCTCAGCGGCTTCTTTAGAGCAACAGAATAAAGGCTTAAGGATGAGCATAAACTGAGCCCCTTTTCCTCCATGGCTTCATTTAATTGACTAATCTGCTCTGCCCTGCCCATGAGCGCAGTAAGCCAGTTGTCAACTCAAAGAGGCCCCTCACTTCAGATAAATGAAAGAAGAAGAAGGAAAAAAAAAAACACATCCAAGACTGGAGCCGGATTTCACCCTAAACAGAGAGAGTGAAGAGACTTGTGAATTCTATTAAGATGTATGAGAAGACAGATGCCAAAGCCATTTAATCGCGCTACCATTCTGTTTAATCCTAGCCTGGCAGATGTGTGCCTGTAGGTGAAGCAGGAAAGGGGAGATGATGAGTCATGCAGCCAGCCAGTGCATGTAGAACAGAAAACCGGGAAAACAAAAAAAAACCACAGAGCCACATCTCCTCCTCCTCCTCCTCCTCCTCGTGGCACTTTTTCCTGCAAATGAAAAACTATAGCTCAGGTGACAAGAGGATGAGTCAATTTCCACGTAAAATGTCTCTTTTTGCCGACTGTTGGTGTGAAATATGTGCGCCGACACAAAGGTTGCGTGAGTGGGTGTTGGATATGGTAGGCCCTGAATTTAGACGCTGAACCCTTCTGTCACCTCTCTTTCACAGTCTGTCTCTTTCTCGCCAGCTCTTTTTTTTTTCAGAGGCTTATTTGTCCTCTCTCCCTTCACTTTCTATCATCTGTAACATAAAACTGGGGGCATAAATTGTGCCACAGACTTTTAGAAGAGGTAACACGTGTAGTCATAAATTTGCATGATGGACAAGGGGGGGGGGTAGTCAGTGCAAGAGAGGCCGGACACCTGTGGGTAAAGTACCTCTTGCACACTTAACATTTTGATGTAGTGCAAATGGTCCATGTTATTGTACATACAACTGCAGCCGACAGTTATTTTTTATGACACCTTTGAGCTCCATGCTTGCTGCTGGATGTTATTCATATTGATTCCTACCCAGTAGGCTAACTGCTCACTTTTCCTGCTGAAAGCCATACAGCCTCCCTAAAATTACACTGAAATATTTACCTATGTATCATGGTATGAACACTGCAGGGCCAAAATACTAGCATCACACCACATTCATCCCTATTTCAATTCTGTGATATGAACTGTAAAACTACTAGGGGCCTATTTTGACGGTGCAAGAGCTACAACCAGTGCAAAGCTGGGTGAACTCATTGTGTGGGAGTCTCCATGAACATCTGATGTTTTTGTTCTTATAGGCGTAGCAGAAACACTAGGAGTTATGGCATATGTGTGTTCTGCTGTCTTCAGATGGATACAGGTATCTTACTGTAATTAACTGATGGGAAAGACTTTCATACAGTATAATGTAGCCGTGCTGTAAGGCTAACTCATTATATCATTCAGTACAGACTGCATATTCATTTTTGATGCAAATTTAAATGTCATAGACAAGTTACCCTAAAGTATAGGCAGTATTTTAGTGTCTTTCAGCTCATTATTTTGGTTTTACAACCTGCAAATTTATTGTTTTGGATCAGTCTTCACTCTCTCTGATGAACATCAACCCACATGCCCAGCACACGGACAAACTTAGTGAGGAAAACAGTGCATTTAGCATAGAGAGACAGATATTTCCCTCAGGAGTTGGAGACCAAAACAGAACGAAAAGAAGAGTGAACTGTTTGCTAACATGTTAGCCATAGCAACTTCATAAGATAGTATATCAATGTTGTGTTTTCAGCTTTCTCCACTGCGACCCAAATAGAAAAAAATCAATACTGCTCTTCTAAGTATTATTCCACAAGTCCCTTTCCTTCACTTACTTAGTTTTCAAGTTTTTGAACAAACCTTAAAATTACCCTAAAAACAGGGCCTAAGGGCTGATTATTTTTATTATCCATGAATCTGGTGATTGTTGTTTTGCTCAATCTTTTCACAATTTTGGTATATAAAATGTCAAAAACAGTCAAAAAAATGTTGGGAGGCCAAGCTGACATCTTTAGATTGTCTGTTTTATTCAATCTACAGTTGAAAACCCAAATATGATTCATTTAAAATGATGTAAAATATTTGCATCATATTTGCATATGAGAGGCTGGGATCAGTCAATGTATATAATCTTTGCTTAAACTTAAATTATTAATCAATTATAACATTTCTCGCAGATTAATTTTCTGTCAATCAACTCAATGTTAATTTTACAAAGTGTTTCAGCATTAAAAAAAAAAAAATACAGAATGATTTACTTTATTCCTTAACACAATCTATGATAATAACAGCACCTTTAACCAAAACAATTCAGTGGTAAAAAATAATACCTTTTGTTATCATAAAAAATAAATAAATAAATGAAAGAATCAGATCCAGGTACCTCTGTTTGACATTTGCTGCTAACCATATGAACCAAAAAGTACACATGAACACATCTTATATAAATAGGCAGCACACTGTGTCCTTTCTGTCCTTAACATAATAATTCATGACATCAGGCTACAGTAAACAGCTCACTGAGTGTTTGCTACATGGACTAAAAGTGATTGCTGTAACTATGGCTCAGTTGTGCTCAGCCAGTCTTCTGTTAAATACCGTGAAGCACATAGAACAGCGTGGGTGTGTCACTGTCACTGTCAATAAGCTCCAATTATTAATACATAATAGCCAGCCATCGGGTTTATGAATAAGAAAGCATGTGGGTGGGTTAAAAAGTGCATTAAAGGACAAATCTGCATTAAAAAACGATATTAAACCAGCTGCTGGTTAATTTCTAGGTCCATCCATTTTATTGTTTAACAATATTTTTCTTATTTCCTTTCTGATTAATGGACATCATTATCATCATCATCAAGCTTGGAGGTTAGTTGAAAGTCACTCCGGAAAATGTAATAATGTATCAATCTTGGAATGTTTCAAACGTCATAAATTGGCCATATGACACAGTAAACGATAATACACCAGTATGATACACATCAAAACAACCACAGCTATTGACTTCTGTGTAAGTCCGCACACAGAGGACACTATGCTATTGTCCTACTTCTCAGTGTCAACACATATCTCCGCTCCAGAAAAGCAGCAAGTCTATCACATTTACATCTTTTATCACATTATTGCTTCTGTATGGTGCACCCGATGTGCGCTAAAAGTCCCAAATGATAAGACACAGCCGGCACATTGTCCTTAAAGCTGCATGAATCAATAGGGTCAAAGGGTTTCTCATAGTGACAAACCCACTGAGACATATCAATCTACTCAGAAGTCAACATAGGAGCTAACATGGATAATCAAGATAAATAGTCAATATGAGTCAAAATATACATTTCAATGGGATAATGTGGCTAAAACTCCTGCTTAAAGCTGCACCAATCAATAATTCTATATTAACCAAGGAAAATATGTGTAATGTGAAAGGTGTCACTTGTAGAATTGAACCCACTGATAATTGCTATCTGACTGCGGCTGACAAAGTTAGCAGCTGGCTGGTGAACATAGTGAAGCACTAAGAGCCACATATATTTCTCAGGAAATGGTGGAGACCAAACCAGAGCTAAAAGGAGAATGAATATTGAACAAGAAACACGATTTCAAACAAATGCTAACGTTGCTACATTTCTGCTGGATGAGTAAATAGGCAACTGTTTGCTAACATGCTAGCCATCAGCTTTATATGTTAAATGTGTGTGTGATGATCAGCTGAGTTATGTCGCCTTCATGTCATATCGGAGTTACAGACTTGTAAATAGCGTTCACATCAGCCTCCGAGACATCATTACGCCTGGGAAACTGGGATTTTTCTGAAAGCTCCAACATATCCAACTTGGCACTTACTAATACTGAAGTGCCTGAAAACCAAGCACACATCAATGCCTCATCTAATCCAGAGTCTGTCATTCAATGTGACTTTAATGGATATAATGTAATTTTGTCGATGTACTTTGTATTTTAAACCCAGTTATCATACAACCTTCCTGAGTTGTCAGATGATGTGAATGCTCGCAAGTGGGAATCTTTCTGATTCTTCTCATCTATAACATGAATTATGCAAAAGGGCATATGGTAACACATACAGCATGTTTCAACACATTTCTATTTAATTTGAAGGCTGGTAGAGAGATGTTATCCGCAGAGATCTGAAAAACGTTAATAGGTTTGTTAAAAAAAATCTTCCCAGGCAAAGTTATTTGTGACATGTACATGAAAAAAAGAGACCGATCCAATTCAACATTTATGTATCAATGTGATGAATTCATAATGTAGGATATTGTGTGACCTTCTAGAATCACGACAAGATTACTCATATAAAAACAAAAAACGTGTGGTCCGTTTTCAGACAGAGAGAAATACAGGGAGAGAATCAAAGAGAAAAATAAATCCTGAAGCCCTGTTGCTCCAGATTTATCTCTTCCCATTTAGTCTGATTTGATGCTTGTGTTTCATCTGACTGTTTGGTTTTCCACATTTGTCGGCGCAGTGCTTGCTCACATCTAAGATATTATATGAGACTTGTGAATGTGCTTTTAAGTATGAAGTTATAGTGAGTTTGCTTTTGAGTTGCTAGTGTGCAAATTCTCATGTCAACAAGTCTGTCTTTAATATTTTGTCTCATCAATGAATTCATATGAAATCCATCTTCAAAGATACAAATAGATTTTATTTAGGTGACACTTGATTTGTACACTGGTGGCATAGAAAAAAGTTGCATGCATAAAACTAATATTCCTTCACTACATGAGGCTAGATTTGAAACGGTCTTGGTGTCAATAAGGTCAACAAGGTCAAGACAGTTTTTGACGAACAATTTAGATTCCTCCCTGACGCCTCAATGTGCTGACCTGACCTGTCTAGTTGAGGCGCTGCAGTGGCTTACTGATCTGTCACCATTAGCAACTGTCTAGTTTGAAATGCTGGTCAAAGAAAGAGAGATCAGTATGCATACACATCTCGGGTACTCCAGTCCACAGTTCAATCCATACTTTTTTATGTGTGAAAAAATGTTTTTCTGTGAGTTCCTTTAGGTTAAGATCATCTAAGAAGGGTTGAATCGAAGGCAGCTGGACTTGGGTCTTTGAGTCAAGATCAGTTCAGTAAATATTCTGCCATCTAATGTAATGCTTGAGGTTGTGTTTTTGAACAATAATGTCAATTATGCATTATGCTCTGTGTTCAAATGATTTAAATTATCAGAATACTTTTACTAGGCAACAGACAAGAAAAATCAATCTTGCTTTGTTTCCTTTTTATAAATCATGACTGATCTTGTGTATTTTTACAATTTAACATCATACTATGGAATAACAATTATGTATGCAATAAAAAAACTGCTATTAAAAAAAAACAAACTCCATGGGCTCCAACATTTAAACACATTAGCGTCACAATTTTAAATGGACTTGACAGTAAATACAACGCCACATGAAGGCACCATTAGTCTTGTCTCTTTCAGTCAATTCATTTGGCTACCATGAAAACAAATTTTCTTGTCATTCACCAACAAAGTAGATCCAGTCTTCACAATATTGAATGCCCTTATTATGGTCTACCAACAGATTTGTGATATTTCAAACTCTACAACCATGATGTGCAAACAAAGTCAACCATTTCTCTGCATTGCTTGGCTGGATGAGGATCAAAACTACACAGCCCTCAATCAACATCGAAAAAATTGAGGTCCATCATGATTAAAAGGACGTTTCCAACAAGTAAAATTGGAACCAAATAACTCATGCTTTTTAAAAAATGTTGAACAATATAATTATGAAAATAGTTGCTCTCCAATTCAGGAACATCGGCCAAAAAAGTAAAAGAAAAGAAAAAGACAAACCTCCCTTGGACTTGAGATTTAAAGTGTATCAGTCTATCATCTGTAAGATGCTTAGCAGCAGTCTGCGCACATCTACCTCAGACTGAGGAAGGGCATCTAACCAGCGGAGGATTTCCATACCTGCCTCCCGCCTCCGCTAATCTGAAGTACATCACACGTCTGGCTGAGCTTCATTTCAATAGTCTAGAAAATAGATAAGCAAGTGACAGAGATGGAGATAACGCTAATCCCAGAGTGGCGCCGGGTCGAAAGGAGTGGCCACTGCACAACGACAAAGTAATGAGGGGCCCGGGGGCCGCAGCAAAGCTGTGCTGAAATAGAAGGAAAGATGAGGAGACAGAATGAGAAAAAAGGAAGAGAAGGAGAAATAGATAAAGAGGGTGCAAGAGGGGTGAAGGAGAGGGAGGAAAAAGAAAAGGAGGTAATGAATGTGTTGAATAGAAGTTTAAGACTGTAGGCATATTCACTTGAGGGGTCTGAGCTGCATTATTACAGCCATATAAAATCCTGCCAGGTATGACAACACACCATGGACATCTGAAACTTTCTCCCAGTGTCTTTTTATCTGCTAGCTGGTGTAGCATAGCTACTGCAAAAAGTCTTCCAAACTGTTGTTGTCTTTGAAAATTGTGCTTCTGCAAAAGTTCTGATGCCGGGCTCCTGTTTGGGTAAAAACTATGTGGTTAACGTTAGGGAGAGATTGCGGTTTGGGTTAAAAAAGCTACTTGATTCAATATCTCCTCTATTCAATATCATGAGAAATATTACTTTTCTATTTTAGTTTACTTACTTTGCTAAATATATCTTGCTTTTATTTTTATTCTATCAGGCACTAGTGTTAGCATTTACTCCTTATACACTTTACATTTTTTACTCTACTGTTTTTATTATATTGTAATTTTTGAGCGATCTCTGGCAAGAATTTCCTTCAGGATTGATAATGTTCTATCTTATCTTTGATTAAAGCTGCATTTATTGACTTTTAGTCACTTGGGGACAGCAGAACAAGCCATAAACACAACACTGACATATTATTATTATAAACTATCACCTATATTAAACTATTATTTGTGTTAGCAAACAATTGCCTGTTTATACCCCCAGCAGAGACAGAGCAACATTATCAGTCATTTGGAGATGTGTTTCCAGCCTCCTGATGAATACAAGTACAAGACTCTTTAGCTAAACGCTTAGCTGTATTCACCAGCTAGTCTCTAATTTTGTCTGCCTGCTGTTTGGTGCCGGGCAGATAGTGAACAATGAGTTTATTGGAGCTTTTTAGCTGAAAACGGCTGCCTGGAGTTGGTGAAAATAAATCTGATGTGAGCTGTGAGAGTGAATCAAAACAATAAAATTGCTGGCTGTCAAACCAAAACAATAAACTCAAAGACGCTAAAATGCTTCAAAGAACCGAGGGGAACTGCAGAGTTGGGTGATAATTCTCTGTGGGTATGTCACGCAAGTGACGCCATTCACGTTAAACATAGTCATTTGATCAACTCTTAATATAAAAATATTGACTCGTGCAGATTTAAGGTGAGGCAACATCATGGTCATGGTTAAAAATTCAGACAAACAATTTGTTGACTCAGGCCAACCTCCTCCCACAAGGATTTGTAGCACTATAGCAACATCACGGTGCTTATTATTATCATTATTATTATATTTGCACAGGCATGAAAGATCAGGTAATCAAAAACATAGGTCATTTTAGGCTTTTGAACAAACTACCAACACTGTAATTTTCCTGATGAGGGCAGTCTGAGCTACTAGACTGCTTGTTGTATGTCTGCTAGATCACCCCTCTTTTTTCTCTTCCATTCCTATGGCAGTGAAGATAACAAACCGACACAATAAGATTTACACTATGCATCAGATAATTCATATGAGAATGGCGAATGATGACAAAAAATGTTAAATTAATTGCTTAAAGCACAGTCATAGCAGTGAGTTGATTTTTCTATTACATTTTAATATCACTGCCAAGCATGTCATGATAATAAAATCAACTTAGCTCCTGATACAATTTCATACTAGGTGAGAACATTTTAGTTTCCAATTAGAAGAACATCATAGATAACCAGGAATTATAATTATGTTGTTTTCCAAAGGGGAGCTGTTAAATGATATAGAAAACACATTTCAGTAGTCGATGGTGTTATTGCCATCGTACCACACTGTTTCCAACCCACCATATCATGAGTGCAGTCCTAGTCAAGAACAGTCTGGCTGTGATGACAAGGACAAGGAATGACAAATCTCTTCAGAGCGACATCTCCCTGGCAGACCTGAATAAAATTTTTGACTAAAGTGTCAAATATTTGAGCTCCTTGAACTGCCTGACATGCTCTTGATCTGTCTCACCAGACATTCTCAGAAGTGAACACGACACCCTGGAAGAAAGATAATAGAAATCACGTTCTCTTTCACTTTTTTCTTTCTTACCATCAATTTTGCTGTGATTTGTAAACATCTTTGGTTTCTTTGAATTATACATCAATCAAACCAATTTTTCCTGTTTGGTTACATTAAATATAAAATAAAAAGACACAGGATCATCCCTCAGAATTTAATCCAATTGGTAAATGTTGCCTGGGAAGTGACATCAGTAGTAAATTACAAATAAATTTAAATTGTTGGGTTCTTATCAGGCTATGTGGCAGTTTTGCCACCAGAAAAAGCCTCACATTGGACCCCAGTAGTTACAGTTTGTACAGGCCTTCAGTCAGTAATTGTTGAAGTGTTCACACAGCCTCCTCTCAATATTTTCATTATTGGTAGAAGGACAGCCATCAAGATGAATCCAGGAGACTTTGAAAACAATTGATCATCTGAATCAGGTCTCTGTCATCCAGACTATTGTTGTTGTTTTACGCGACACAGCTGATAACACTTTCCCTTCCGTACTCCTCATCTCTTGCTAGAAAGAAATAGTCTCTCTATTTCTTGGATCATTTATGGAACATGAACACCATCTCCTTTTGGTACAAGGACCACTTCAACATCCTCTTCTTCCCTCTGTATTCTTTCACTGCAGCCACAGCTTGTGTCGGCTTTGTTTTTCAGATCATTCTGTCAGTTTGTTTCTGACATCATATCCTGCACTGCAACTCATAAACTTCTGTTATGTAGAGGCAGACCTCCATACATTCAACAGCCTCTAAAGAAAACTCTAAATTAGAGCTAGAGCAAAGCTGTATTTTTTAGGCTGATACAGATGCAGCGTATATTCTTTTTTCAACAGCTAAATAAAGAATTGTGCTTAATGAGCAGGATACAGTTGAAAAATATGTATTGGAGACATGACCAGATTAACCTGCTATGGGGTCCCTGGGTAAAACGTGCTATTGACCCCTCCTATACATGGCAGCTTCATTATTTCCCAAGACACCCAGAAACTGTCAAGTACTCTAGATCTTAAACACTTAGTTGATTAAAATGATACTGGATTGAGAGAATTATTAACAGTTTTGATAAGCAAATAATAACTTAAACTAACTTAACTAAGTTAAAAGAAAAATACCTCAAATTCAATGGTTCCAACTTCACCAATGTCAATATTTGCCAGGTTTTTGTAGTCTTCTGTGACAATAATCTCAGTGTCTTTAGGTTTTGGACTGTTGGTTGGAAAATGATTGTAATTTACAGTACCAGTCAAAAGATTGGACACACCTTCCCATTCCCTTGAATGAGAAAGTGTGTCCAAACTTTTGACTGGTACTGTATTCCAGCTTGGGCTCTTAGAAATTGCGATGGGCATTTTTCACTACATTCTAACATTTTATATACTCAACAATGAGTCAGTTTCTAAAGAAATATTCAGGCAGGCTAAACAGACAAAGTTAGCGACTAGCTGGTGAAGATAGTGAAACATTGAGCATTTAACAATAGCCAAACCCCCTTAGGAGTTGGTAGAGAGCAAAAACAGAGCTAAAAGAGAGTGAATATTGGACTTGCATTCACCAGGTGAACAGAAACATGACTCCAAATGAATGATAATGTTTGCTTTTATTAGAGAGCTGGCAGTAGAGAGATTACTTAAATATTTAGGTGACCAGGGTGCCCCATACAAAATACATTTTTAACCTTTGCTTACAGAGCTGCCATAAGGCTGAATAATTCTAACACCTAAATGGTGCCAAAATGAATCAGCACTCCATATAAAAAGATGCAGACTACTGTATGATGGGGATATTGGAATCTGATGTTACACCTGTCTGTATCTACAGGCGTTTATGGAAGAATTATAGAAAAATCACAGAAATACATCCTTTGACCAATATGAAAGTTTGTCCCTCACTGAAAAACAACACTCTGTCTCTATTCTTTCTTCAGCAATATTCATATAATGAATCCATCCATTTTCACCAGTTATTGATGACGCCTGAATAATATCAGGTAACCACATACATCACAACTCATTTTTTAATTAGGACTGAATGGCTTATGTCACAATGATGGAAAACCGATTGGGATGGTCATATTAATGTGTGGTGGAGCATCCATCCTCCATTAGTGCTGCGCGATCCTTCCTCACTCTCAGAAACTGTCAAAGCAAACGTATAACGTACTATCACCTCGCAGCTGAAACTGTAGAGAATTAGTGCAACAGTAGCACTGAATTCAATTAAAGTAGATAATGCAATCGCTACATCTGTTAGAGTAAAAATGACACCTGTTCATACTATGTGAACATGCGCTTTCTGCACAGCTGCCATATGACACACTCCTTGTAAAAAGCCTTTCCATTTTTTTTCTCCCCCTCACTCTACTTGACAGTTGACATTGGCCCCCAGGTATTACTTTATGACCCTTGGACCAAGCCAAACTACTGACTTTGTAGTATTAAAGTGTCAAAAATGTCACCAAGTCTTTTTATGAGTGGCTGAAAAGCTGATTTTTTTTTCCGGGAAATACAAGGGATAGGTGGGATATTCATGTAATATTTATGGGTGAGAGCACAATAGAGGGAGAGATTTACAGAGGTGTCAACAGCTAAGCTGCCTGTTGTCTAAGCCTGTACGTACACACATCAAAGCACAACTTGATAGGTCAATTATCAAACCAAACTCACTTACAGCCGCCTCTAAGTCAGCATCATCACGGCATAGAAAAGCATGAGAGGGAGAAATAGAAAGAATCCGTTTTTTTTGTTGGATGTTAAGAAAATTAAGCCCTACCTTTATTTTTTTGTTTGCTCAAGGAAAAAATAGCAATTAATTAAAAGAGGTCTGTGTATGAAGATGTTCAGCGCTCCCCTCGCTTCCCTTCTGCCTGAAAAGTGTGTCATCACCGCTGCATCAGCTCAATTCCAAGGGGAGTCTCTGCTTCTTTCTTATTATTTTTCCCCCTTCTCTCTCAATCCTCCAATTTTCCAAGAACATCAGAATGCTAATCTCATTATCTTGTGTGTATGTGTGTGTGTGTGTGTGTGTGTGTGTGTGTGTGTGTGTGTGTGTGTGTTTGTGTGTGTGCGTGAAAATGGTGCGGTCACAACAACCTAGAGCTGAACACGCTCAAAACTGTGGAGATGACAGTGGACTCCAGGATGAGCCACCCCTCACCGTACTCAATAGCACTGTGTCGGAGGTGGAATCCTTCAGGTTTCTGGGATCTACAGTCTCCAAGGACCTGAAGCGGGAGTCCAACATCAACACAGTCATCAAAAAAGCCCAGCAGATGATGTACTTCCTGTGCCAGCTCAGGAAATGCACCCCACCTCAGGCGCTGCTGATCCAGTTTTACTCTGCAGTCATCGAGTCCGTCCCCTATACTTCCATCATGATCTGGTTTGGATCGGCCACCAAACAGGACACGAACAGACTACAGCGGACAGTCAGATCTGCAGAACAGATTATCAGTGCTGACCTGCCCACCATCCAGGACCTTTTGACCCCTCACACCCTGGACATAACCTGGTCCACCTTCCCCCCTCTGGCAGGGACTACAGAACACTCTACAACAAAACCACCAGACACAGGAACAGCTTCTTCTCCCTCGCCGTCACACTTATGAACAGTTAACTCACAGTGGCACTGAGCAATAACCCTGGAACACTACAATACCCACTGTACCTCCAAATTATATATTTATTTTAGTCTAAAATAAAAAATGTACAATACATTTCACCCACCACTGTATAGCTGAACCGGCTGTATATACTGTACATAACCACCCACTATACAGTAGGTATATAAAGTAACCATCTAATATTTATCTCAGCACTCTGTTCACTCTTTACTTCTTTGCGGTTTCACATGTATATACTAATTCCTTGTGTATCTTCCTGAAGATTGTTGTGTTGTTATTCTGTGGAAGTACATTGAGAGCCACAAAAATGGAGTCAAATTCTTTGTATATGTAAACATACTTATCCCATAAAGATGATTCTGGTTCTGAAATTTGAAGTTGAAAATTTGAATTTGAGGTTTGGGTCTTAGTGCGTGTGCAAGTCCAAAAGGATGAATATGCCTGCTTATGTGTGTTGTGCTGTGTGTGTGTGTGTGTGTGTGTGTGTGTGTGTGTGTGTGTGTGTGTGTGCCAAAGTCAGTGTGCTTTAATGCAATATTCAAATGCTCCCATGGTGCTTTTACATCAGGGAAATATTAAAAGCTTCTCCATAACGTCTTCTCCCTGCTTCACCAACTGTTACAGCTTACACAGACTGAGAACTGGGCTTAATCATCACATGGGGAGAGATTCCCTTCAGACCTGCCAAGTGAACTCAAACCCAGCATCGTATTCTGTGACTCTTTCTTTCCACAAAGCTTGATATTTAATGCATAGGTGCTGTGGCAGGCAGTGATGGACGGGAAGGAAAGTTGAACTTGACGTGGCGCTACCAGAATGCAAAGCCGTCAAAACAGACCCACCGTCTGTGAGACACATGCCATGGGGAGAGACAGGGAGAGACGCGGGGAGAAAGGTGAGAGGGCTGAGAAAGAGTGGTGAGAAGTGTGAAGGTGACTTGAAGATGGAGAGACATGAGGAGAGATAGAAAACAGAGAAAAGGAATTGTGGAATCTGTTTCTATTTGGGTGTTTCCTGTGAAAGATGGCAGAGGATAAAGACATGGTGACCACTTTTTTCACTTAAGAACCAAAATATGAGACTTGATACAAGGCCAAGGACCAATCATAAAATGGCATGTGGCATAATACAGTTATCAATACACATAATGAAACATAACACAAAATGTGGTTGTCCATACCTATGAAAGTCCAGTATTAGTGTTAAATAATGAGGTTCACTATGACTATATATCTATATATCATTACATCTATCACAAAAGATAGATTACAGATAGATTAGAAATAGATACGATAAATTCAAAAGGTACAATGTGAAGAAAGAAAATGTTCAGCAGACACAAAAGATAAACTAATTCAGGTCATCACTGTAAAATGAAGATGGCACCTTTGCAGGAGCATATATCTTTTTGTATATCTGTATTTGCAATATTACCCTTAGTCAATATGGCACACAGTGGAGGACCATCAAGATAAACATCACCACCTGTAAATGCTGCGTCCTTAAGTTATCAAAATCACTGGATTTTTTCTCTACTATAAAAACTATATCTCACATCACTTTGGTCTGTGAGTTCAAGGCTGTTAAATTGTATGTCATGTTGTTAGCACCTCATGCTTTGATTCCCCCGGTTGTCCGCCTTGTTACCTATCTATATCTGTATGATACGTCAGTCAAATGATGGTATATCTCATGGTTGGTGGTCCTTGCAGTAGATTCACCAGTGAACTTTGTGTCCAACTAACAAAAAAATCTAATAAGAATGACAACTAAGCAACAAAGTGACTCACTGGAAGAGTCAACCCACACATTATTTGCACACTTATAAATAATAAATAATAATATGCAAAAAAGTACAGCTTTAGAACTAAGCACACACAGTAGACATGACTACACTTCCATGTAGAAGGACATTTAACAATAACTAACATAAATTGCATCCATGCATCAAGGCCTTTACACCGGAGGACGCACTCCGTGAGCTATTCATCACTATAGGCATCATGTTGCAGGATCTGTAACGTACATCATTCTCTAACAAGCATCAGAGTGATGACTCATTTGCCCAATAAAACATATGTGGTGTTTTGCTCAGTGACAATGTTTACCAGAACTTATGTCTTGCAGGCTTGCGGTGTATTCTTTATGTAAATATTATTATATAGAGTTGTAGAATGTGTTGATGTTGCCACATAGCTGTGGCATGTCATATTTCACTGGAATGTAGCTGCTGCAAAGGATTATAACGTTAAGGTTTCCATCATGCAGCAGGTGTTTTTAGTCTCATTCTGCTGTACGCTACATTTCATTTTGCCTCAGGGAATGGATATACTGAGGCATGGTGCAATACAGCCTTAAAGCCCCCTTTTAAAAAGAAAAAGAAAAAGGGAGTCTTCAACTTCTAAAAGGCACTTGTTAGAACTGGTAAGAATACCTTTTGGAGCTTTGTTATTGGGATCTAGGTAAGTTTTAGCTACTTGCTTCCATCAGAATTATTACACTCAAGCTTTTAATGCTTGTAATAAGTGTGTTAGCCTGATCCTGTAACACACTTTTACAGGGCTATTTGACATCTCCTGCACTCTTGTAGATTGTTGAATGAAACTGTATAGCATATCCCATCATTTAGCCGAGAAAGAACCAAGCACTATGTCCAATTTTGTTACATTAGGAAAGCTGAAGGCTCGCATAGGAGTCATTGGTGAGAAGCGAGGATAATAACAGTTATTGTGGATTTCTCATTCGTCGGATCAAAGCCTTCAAAAAGGAACAGCATCTACTGGATAAAGACATGTTGTCATGCTGCTGTTTGAAGCTAGCATGTGAAGCAACAGCCCACTGTTCATTAATCTTCTGCAGGCAGTACAGTTACTGATGAGCAGAGAAATGATGGAATTCAGGTCAGTGGTGAGAAATAGTGACCAATCCCACCAAACCTGACAAAGACATGCAAGTTGTAAAAAGGTTAGATTTACAAGTGTAAGGGATTCTTTGCAGGGTGAGGATTTTTCAGCAAGTTGGGAGATGATAACCTGCTGAACCGCTTTTAAATATTGCAATTTTCAAGCAAATCGGCTTTTTAAATTGATCACATTTGAAGTCGATTTAGCTCGGCAAGCAGCGACGGCAGCAGGAACAACAGTGGGATGTATGAAATTGGCCTCATATGCTGCCAGATTCAAGCTATGCAGAAAACAATTAGACTGTGACCACATGGATGAAGGGTAAACTGAGAGAGACAGAATCCAGCAGTGGAGCAGCTCCGCTATTACACTGTTGGTGTCTTACAAAAGCTCCACAATCCATATTCTACTGCTTTAGGTTGTAAATTCTCTTGTGATTTGATAACTGGTTATTTTTAAGCTTGGATCTTAACAGAAGTGTGCTTTATGTCATAAAGAACCATTTACTCCATTTTGCTCTATAGGACTATTTAAGGGTATGTAAATGGCTTTAAATGAGCCATTTGTAAACGGGTTTCAACCGAGCTGAACATCCTTTATGCATACTTATTGGCTGGGAAATAGGCAGATCTATTTTTATATAAATACATTTGTCTGTAAGTATGCATGCACATATGTGTTAGGAGACTAATAGATTAATAGATATGACTCAGAAAAGAACAAGAGTCAGTCATACGATTACATCAGTACACAATCACATATCAGAGCAAAATTTGTGAAAAATCAATGCAGGGCAAAAAACTCTCTTCTCAACTAATTCTCTGTGCTCCTGTGCTTCTAGCGTGAGGATGTGTACTACTTCAATCTAACATTGTTCATCATTCAATCCCCAAACTTCGAGCTATCTACTTTCTGAAATGGTTCAACTGGCGGTAAAGTTACCAACATGAGTAGTCAACTTTAAGTGAACAATACCAAAACTGCAGTATTTCTGTGAAGTATCCGTCCTTCTCAGAGATTAACCAAAAAAATTACCCAGTGTATCAGCCCCTGATTGTTAAGTACTGCAGCAGACATGTTGTTGTTGTTGTTGGTTAACCTTCTCCTCTTCAGTAACACATATCTAGCAAAGACATTACTGCAAACCTCCTGCTCACTGCAATCACTGCTCTCTATTACAGTGAATTAAAGAATGAAACAGCAGTAGCTTCCTATTCATGAGACGAGGCAAAATAGATGTAACACCAGTTACATAATAACATACAGCATGTAGCCTACCATCATTCTACATCACAAAATACATGAGATACCTCTGCTACAATACATCAGATGCTAACATTTATGTTTAATATTGCATGTGGTCCCTTACAAATAAAATAAATCAAAACCTAATGTAGGTATCTAACACTGGACAGCTGTTAACCTCCTGCTTCAAATATAAACCCAGGTTTATACAGTGTAACTGCACTGTAAAAACATCAAAATGTACATAATCTGAACTGCATCTGAACCTCAGCTGAATGTCATTGCATTTAAACTGCTTTAATCATGGATCATGGTGTATCTGATCATTATAAATATACAGTATATGTATTGTATTTTTTATTTGATCAAGGTATGATATGTATGTATGTATGTATTTATTGGTGACGTTTTTGGGATACTGACTCTGTTGCAGTGCTTGTGCATTTCACTTCTCACAGATCAGGTGTAAATCAAATCTTTGCAGCCGATTCAATCCTTTTAGGATTTTCTGTTGATAAAGTTTGAGCCTCTGCAGGTGGCTTTCTCTTCTCTGTGAAACCAATCTGTTTATCCCACACATAGCGCTGTGGCTGTACCTCAAACAATAAATGCATCACCTCCTGCGCAGCAGAGTCTTAACAGAGTGTTTAAAATCTTTTCCAAGCTGGAGGTTGAATCCCTATTGTGTTTTATCAATAAGCAATAGAGACACTCAGGTATAGGCGAGTGTTGTGGACTGCTGCCTCAACTGCTGAGCACATACCGGGCCAAACAAGATCCCTGCATGATACTGATGACAGCATATTGTGAATTCTTATGGCAAATATATGTACATATTTCATCACTGGAATGCAAAGGGAAGATTTGTGTATTGATGGGGCCATTGTAGAAGCCCCATCTCCTCCACACTAGCAGCACTGCTGCTTAACTCCTCAAATAAATGGCACACTGAGGAAATCATTCATCATTCACCATATTGAGTTCTCTGAAGGATCCTGCTGGAGAGCAACCTAAGATTGACCCCAGAGAGATAAAATTACAGCTCAATATAAAGAAAAGAGTAACGGCTTGACACAGTATATGAATCAGAGCTGGGACATACATTTCCAATCAATCAAAGCTCTGTGTCCTCATTAACACTAGAACCACCACAGGTGGCAGTTCTTCAATTGTGCAGTACTATATTCATGTCCCTCAGTCTTTGACTTCTCCTATAATAATGTTGTGTAGCACCACCTATTGTTAAAAATAGTGAAAATGAATCCAGATCAAAAACACAGGCATTTATACCCATAACTGCCACCAGGTAAACTTTACCTGTGTATGAAAAGCATTTATTTCCATGTGTTTTATGTTTAAACATTCTAAGATACCAGGCAACAGCATTCGTCGGTGTGTGATCTGACAACTACGTCAAGTCATAATTAAATTATAAATAGAGCAGAGGAGAATGACCTGCAAAAAAAAAAAAAAAACTT
Source organism: Thunnus thynnus (assembly GCF_963924715.1). Classification (NCBI taxonomy): domain Eukaryota; kingdom Metazoa; phylum Chordata; class Actinopteri; order Scombriformes; family Scombridae; genus Thunnus; species Thunnus thynnus. The sequence continues at coordinate 5,489,015 of NC_089528.1, forward strand.
TGCCAGGTCCCTGAAATGCAGGAAAGCTGTCTGTGGAAAATTCACAGTCAAGGTGCTGAATGTCTGCTCAAAGTGTGTTTGAGGGACACGTTTAATCAGATGTGTTCAAATGAAAATATTATAACCTCCTCACAAACCTTCAGTGTGTGTAAAACTTATCTTTAGTAAATTGTTTATTCATTCATTTTTGTTTTGCCATGTTAGCTTTTATTGTTTATAGGCCACGTAACCTAATTTGCCTGTTGCCTTACTCTGTTTTCATGAATGGAACCAAAAGAGAAATATATATTTGTGTTATGATATTATCAATAAAACACACTTTAATGTTTACCTCAAGTTTCTTGCTGATGTTCTCTTATTCACACGTTGTTGAAATGCCAAAATTAATAATTGATTAGGTGAAATTTATTTTTATTTTATTTTTTTATTTTTATTTTATTACTTTATTTGACAGGGACAGTGCATATTAATGACATTTCTGAAAATATGCCAGAATTAGCCAGAAAGGCTAATTTTCATCTGTTGTCCCTGGGCAGGCAAAAAGTTGGAAGCACAAATATTATGAATAAAAACACTGAAAATACAATCAACAATAAAAGCGGAGAAAACATGCCGGTACAAACAAGCCTGCACTGCATAGAGACAAGAGAGACAACTCGTAAACGCGCAATATGTAATTTCAGCCGCTAGGGGTCTCTCAATCAAAACAATAACAAAAGACGGAGTGTGACGACGGTGCAAAGTAGCAAGGGATCATGGGAGTTGTTGTCTTCGTTGTTAAATCATGGATGTATAAAGAGAACGAGCGAAAGTCACTAGTGCGCATGCTCTATGGGCCGCACAATGCGGAAGATCCGGGTACTTTCATACCGGGAAGTCGATCTTTTATTACTTCATGCGCCACTGAGCAACTTTCATTGGAATGAACATGTATCCAGTTCTCTTTATATATCCATGTGTTAAATAACCAGCTTCACTGGGAGAGGATTACTCCAGTGTTAATCGTTCGGGATGTTTTTACCGGGAGCCGAATTACCCGCAGAGGTCTCCTCCTCTCCAGAACAAACTGATCCGGAGATTACAGGTAAAAACACTGAATAAAGCTGTTTCACCCAAGAAATCAGTGTTTCTCCGACGATGTACGGCGACCACCGGACGTCCGGTACGGGCTGTTAGCCGAGCTGCTGCTAACACTTGTTCGGTTTATTTCTCTTATAACGTAAGATCCAGACGTTCGGCCGGTTTCTCCCGGGAGCCGTATCACCCGCAGAGGTCTCCTCCTCTCCAAAAATAAACGTAAACGCAGATTAAAATTGTTAAAATACTAATTAAAGCTTTTTTACCTATAAAATCAGTGTTTCTCCGACGATGTATGGCGACGACCGGACGTCCGGTACGGGCTGTTAGCCGAGCTGCTGCTAACACTTGCTCGGTTTATTTCTCTTATAACGTAAGATCCAGACGTTCGGCAGGTTTCTCCCGAGAGCCGAATTATCCGCAGAGGTCTCCTTCTCTCCAAAAACAAACGTACACGCAGATTAAAATTGTTAAAAATACTATTTAAAGCTGTTTCACCTAAAAAATCAGTATTTCTCCGACGATATTTGGTGACCACCGGACTTCCAGGAGGGGCTGTTAGCCGAGCTGCTGCTAACGTTTGCCCAGTTTATTTCTCTGATAACTTAAGATCCAGATGTCCAATGACTAAAATCCTTTTTCCAGCTAAAAGATATAGTGAAAAGCGACCTCAATTTATCATGAAAATGTGGCTTTAAACTGAATAAAAGTCAATTTACAACAGTTTCTGTGGAACAACCACAACGCCGATATAATCTTGTATGTGTGAAAGTTACTCTTTGGTAGACGCCATTGTAGCGGACAAACAGTTTATGTTTAGACATTTTAATGTGGAATAATTACATATACCTTTTTAAGACACACAAAATCAACAGTAGCATGACAACAATCAACAAAAAGCATGACAGCACATTCAACAAATTGCACAACAGTACATTCAATAAATAGCATGACAACACAGTGTCAGGACTGGTAAAGTGTGGATGTTACATACAAAGCCTATGATAAACAAGAGCAACTATTACACTAAGCATATTAATGACAAGTAAGACAACAAACATCACGAAAAGCACCTCACTGCTCTAGTGTTCACAAGTTTGATTTCTAATGAACCAGGCACTTAATGTTGTGGTGAATGAATGGTAGTTGGCACTGTTTCTTATGTATTGTGATAAGTTGTTCCAATCTTGCGATGCTCTGACAGAAAAAGCAGATTGGCCAAAGCTACTTTTTCTTCTTGGAATAAGACAATCTCCTCTAGTTGTTGCTATAGTAGTTCAGCTTGTTTTTAATGTGATGTAAGTACAAAGTGGTGGAGGAGCCATATTGTATAATACCTTGACACTAAGACACAGTCTACTGTATTTAACCATGTTTTCCCAGCTTAATTAGTTGTGCTTTATCAAAATATTTTATATTATATATGATGGTATCCTTGTGGCTTCATGTCTAGAGTTTTTTATTGTTTGTTTGTACAGAGATTCTATTGGCTTTAGCGTGGTTTTATTGACATGCCCCCAACTTCTCAGACAGTACGTGGTGTGTGGGGAAAATCATTGTGTTCATGAACATTTTAGCTACATGAATGGTCATGCAGCTCCTTGTGAATTTGAAATTGGCTAGATTGAATCTAACATTCCTTGCAACTCTTTTTACATGTGATGTGAAAGACAGATTGGAGTCAACAGTGATACCAAGGTATTTAAACTCAGACACAATCTGTAGTTTTTTTTCCAGAGACTATGATATCTGGATCTGGTGTTGAGCTGAAGGCAGGATTGAACTAGCCACGTGGTAACTTGTACCATAACAGCAGACAGCTTCAATGCAGCTTCATCTTTGTTATTGCCATGTACATAGATAACCGCATCATCTGCGCTTGACTGTGTCGTGTTGATTTTGTTGCAATATTAAATCACCCATAAGTGTGATGGTTGTTTACTGTAATTATTATTGTTCATTATTGTCTATTTGGGGTATTTAAGTCAAAAATAACATGTTTTCTCATTATGTGATGAATGCCATTTTATATTAACACACTACACAGATACAGATATTTCCTTTTAATATCCATTTTCAGTGTCAGTGTCAGCTTTGTAAAAACAATGCCTTAATACAGTGACAGAATGCATTTTTTAGTATTAGAAATGCGGTAGCCAAGCACATGAGTAAATTTTAGCTGTTCATGGTTTTAGGTATATGGCGACCCCTGGCAGTTCTAATGTCAAAAACCTACTTGTTTAGGTGCGTGTGAGAATGTGTGGGTGTGTGTATTTGTGCCCTCAGAGGCCCATTGTTCAGTCCATTGGTCATATTGCTCACTTTAAATCACCTCATCAACTTTAATACCTTCTGTGAGCTGATACACCCATCAACCTGGTCAAGGAGACACACACACGCACATGTTTGATATGCTCATTACTTCCGTCAAGGATACACACACCTTCACCGCACGCATGCACAAATGCGCTACCTCACCTGATCACTTATACAACCTCACTTTGTTGGTAATAGCCTTCACACATCTACACATTTTCAATAAGCTCCCTATGTTGGAGTGTTTGATTGATTGGTAATCCCTGACGGCAATTCCCCCAGAAAAAGATCACTGGACTCCAGCCAGATGCCAGGGGAGGGCAGATAATGACAAACATCCATCTTGAAGTGCAGGGGGCAAATGAGGGGACATGAAAGCGCTGGGGTCTATGATATGTTGTGATGTGGTCTGTGTTATAGGTTCCAATTCTTATTACCTTCTCCAAGAGCCAGACCAGCTGTGCTCGGGAGTATTTTCTTTCTGTTCATGGTATTTCCCAGAAATTCTCAGTGTAGGATTACAAGTGTAATGATGTCATGTGTTGTGGTTTAATGGATCACTACATCTTTGTCAGATGGATTGTAATACCTTGGTGTCATTACTAGAGAATAGCTAACTGAGGTGACTGGAAGCTTTCATCTCACTTTTCACATCTCACTCTTTTAGAGCATCTCTTTAACAAAATGAAAGACCACTTTTCTGTAAAGCCTTTTCCCTACCTCTCATTTGTCCTTTCACCATTAGCCATTGCTTAAAATCAGAGGTCTTCATAGGCCCATTTGGTTCCTTGTAACCGAGATCCGGGAGAGTCAGGTCAAGTCCAAATAATAAGTCTAATTTGGTCAATTGCAGAGGATCTCGGGTCAATGTGTTAATATGTCTAATGTTGGATCTAAGCAGAGACTTTAGCAGCTCTGAACATGTATTACATTATAATCATTGCAGGAAAAAATGTGTTAGTTGAGGTGAGAAGGAGAGAGAGGAGAACTGAAAAGTGCAGGAAAAATGAGATGGCCCATCGTGCTACTGCCAGTGTTGGTTTCATCTCTCTGTTAGAGGCCATTCAGGTCAGGGACACTTCAGAATGGGTCCAACTATCCTCAGGTCTGTCTGGATCAGATCGGACTGTCCTTGGGTCTCTTATTTTAGAAAATGAATTTATGCACATTGGTTTTGTGTCAGGTTTTATTATGGGGTTGTTTGGCATTGAGTCCAAAATTTTGGGTTTTTGGGTTTTGTGCAGTGTAGCAGTTTTCATGTTTTCCATTCTCACTATTAAACAACTGGCTCTGAAATTGTATGCCCCCATCCTGTATTACCATCCAGCAAATTACCTGTTTGTAAGGTAATTATGATTTAGTGGCAAATTAGTTTTCATGATTTTAGGCCTTGTTGTAAACAATCCAATATGGTGCAAAATGTACTTTCTTACTGTTTTGTGCCTTTAGTGCTGTAAAGCAGTTCAGCAGATTTCCTTTTCCTATTTCACGATTTAGTAATGAGTTAGCAAACAGTAAGAAATGTTCCAAAATGTTGGAACCTCTTTCCTTTTTTTGAGCTGTAAAACAATTTAACAAGTTTCCTGTTATCCAAAATTCATGAGTAAGTGGCAAACAATCTGATCTGGTCCAAAACTTAGGACACTCTTCCTGTTTTGTGCAATTACACAATTTCGTGGAAAATGACGATTTGGACAAATGCTAAATTAATAAATGTTACAATAATTATTTAATGTAAAACAAAGATTTTGGATTCTTCCTGTGCTGTCAATCAATCCATCAGATTTAATGTTTTCAAATTCTTGATTTAATGGTAAACTACCACTACATGCAGGACAGAAGGTCTACAGCAAATGCATTAAAGAGGACTTATTATGCTCATTTCCAGCTCTATATTTCTATTCTGGGACTCCACTAGAGTAGCTTTGCATGATTCACAGTAAAAAATAATCCTTATTTATCTTATACTGGCCTTTTATGCATCCCCTCAGTTCAGGGACTCAAACAGGCAGTCTTGGCTCCTGTCTCTTTAAGGCCCCCTCCCACCCACTTTATTCTGATTGGTCAGCTCTCTGGAAGCCTGCCCTATCAGAGTTGTGTTAAGTTACTGTTGATGCAAACCCAACATTTCCTGCTTTGTTGCTTCATATTAAATGCTTTTAAATAACTAAATAACGGGAGACCTTTTATTGTGAAGAATTTACAGGAAATGAAACGTGTTCCTCACCGTGTTAGCAGAGCTTCATTAGCAGCACTAAAAACTGTTTGACACAACAACATATGGAGATATTTGGAGCTCCTTGTTCAGCAGATCAGTTAGCAATAATGCAGGGAGGAATAGAACAAGCAGAAACAGCCACAGTGATGATGATGTTTGATAAAGAGCTGCAGATGACCAGCACATCTCCAACAGGTTAACTACTTATTTTACTTTGCCCTGCTGTGTAATGGGAAAACACTCACAGCGTGCCAACTCCACTCTAAACAGTTGGAAAATGCCATAATGTTAGCAGAGTGGAGCAGTGAACTTGCGGACAGTGCGTTGAGCAGATGGCCATATAAAGAAATCCATCATGAGCTGACATCAGTGTCATTATTTGACACTCTGGCCACATTTAATATGAACATCTGACATTGTAACATTGTATATATAATAGGTCCCCTTTAATTGTCTGTACAATAATGTTGCAAAATGAATGTGGCATAGATTTATTGATATCAAAAGGTGCACACTACACACTTTACAACGTTGTTTCACATACCATTTAGTTAACTTAAAAAAACTACTACGCTCACACTGACACTTGATCTCTCAATTGCTGCCATCTATTATTAATTTTAATCAGCCAAATGGTACAGTCCTTCTTTTCCAGTGAATTTCACAGGTGGACTTATGACAGTGTTTAACCTCTGAAATGTGGGGGCAGTAAATACAGATTTTAGCTTGAAGTGGGATCTAACAATAGATTTTAAGTCGCATTTGGTGGAAAAAAATGAAACATTGATCACCTCTAAAAACTATTTCCCTGATCACTCACAGGTTGACAGTTATGCTTCCAATTTAAATCTACAGTTGAGTTTGAAGGTAAGAAAGGTCGCAGTTACTAATTCTGGTGTTTAACGGAAAAGGAATGGTGTTATTTTTAGATTTAGTAGAGGCTATGAGTAAAAAGTAAACCACTGCATCAGAACCGGATGACTTAAAGTCTCAGTGAGTCGTGGAGAGAATGTGCGTTAGCAGTTGACAACTTCTAGACAGCTCCCACTTTCCAATTACATGTAGGAAAGTCTATTATACATATAAGAGATCACAGGATGGTCACACTCTGCTTCACTGTACTATAAAACCGGCAGTAGTGGGGAATTTAATCTACAAGGAACATTTCAATTTTCCCACCATTAGTTTCCAGAGATTTTAATTAAGCATAAGCCATAAATCTCCATATTTCCCCCATTTCTCTGCTGTCCCTCTTTACACTCTGTGAGCTCAGTCAGTGCGCTGCATAAAAACCAGGATGCAGAGAATATGCAAACAAAACATTTCAGTGCATTAGTTTCAGTACACACATGTGATGCGGTGTTAATATCATGGGCGGTGTGGTTTCACTACAATAAATATCCTACACCATTCGTGCAACAGGAGTCGTTATGAGTTTGCAGTTCTTCTTTTTATTGTTTTTCTACTCTGTAATAAGACAAAAAAGACTCATGATGCAAAGCTGCACTACTGAGGAGTGAATGAACACATTTTTACATCTAGTCATTTACATGACCCTCGTAAGTTGGACGGATCATGGAATTATTCAGACACATTAATCCACAATAAATAAAACTCCAATATCTGTACCCAGCTTACATCTTACAGCACAGTATATTGGCCTCATGCAATTTTAAACATGTAAAGACTGCCTACACACAGTATAATAACCTGAAAAGATCTCCAACAATGGGATTTAAATAAATACATCCACACAGCCTTGCATAAGTGCAAATACATATTAACAAAACCATTAGCAACAAAAGAAGCCTCCATACATACCAGCTTACATCTTGGTTAACATTATAAAACAAATACAATTTATAAATCAAAAATAATCCACTTATATAAGGCCTTTATTATTCATAAATTAAGTAAGTTAATTTTCTTCTCCTATTCTAAAAACACAAACATTATCAAAAAGGTATTCAATTAAAGATCTATCCTCAATTTTAATCACAACTCTGAACAAAGTGCCATAGTAGTGCATTATTTATTTTTCAAGTGTATTTTCTTGCTTAAACCAAACATTTCACAGAATGATATATATGTGGGTTTATGTCGTTTGACAGGAAAGTGTTAAAACCAGTGCTACCCTCATGCATCACTGTAACTGCCAAAATACTGTAGCTTCCCTTATATTCAGAACATTTTATAACCCTGTATTGCTGAAAAATGAGCAATAAAAGTTTGCAGCTATAAGCAGTGATGAAGAGAAGATAAACCCATCTCATAGCTTAGTTTTTAGCCTGAGTTGTATCAAAATCTTTGACTTGATAGAGGACATATAAGCAAGTGCTAGCAAATGGATCCATATTATATAAGATTTTTTTTAGGTCCTTTTTTTTTTAAAGAAAAGTGATTCCAACCTTTATTGATTTTGTGTTATGATGATCATTCACTCAAAGGTCAGCTTTTATTTTTACAACCTCATCCCTCTTTGTAACAATACCTGGACAACGCCTCATGAATAATGCGCATTTCTCCGCCAACCGAGCATTCGCATGCCGATGTTTTTCCAATTATCTCACAAGCTGTAATTCTCCAGTGCTGCAGTTGAGACTGGAAGTTATTAAAAAAAAACGCGGGAGGGAGGGGTATATTTCACAGGCTTTATTTTCTCTTTCTGGGCCAGCAACAGGGTTTAATATGATATTGCTCTCAATCTTGGGAGCAAATCTTCTCTCTCGTAAAAAATCAATACCTTGCTCTTTTTTTTTTCTTCTTCTTCATGCTTTTAATTCTCTTGCCTTCTCTTCCTTTGTCGCAACCTCTGCTGCTCCTCTCCTATGTCCTATCGGCCTCTTTTCATTTCAGAAAGCAGGGCAGTGGAGTAATCTTCATGCGCTTCAACGGGAACTCTCTCCCGGCAGTGTAATCAGAGTTCCACTGGCCCTCCACCCCGGCTGACCCTTCCTATCTCCTGCCTGAGTAATGGGCTCCAGCCTGAGCTCTTTCGTGACCTGCGGGGCCCTTAAACCCTCGCATCCTCCTCCTCCGTTTCCTTACACCTTCCCCTCTCTCTCTCCCTCTCTCTCTCTTTCTCAGCGGCCAATTAAAAAGCAGCGACAGCGGTGACAGGGGCCCTGCTGGTGAGAGTGATTGGACGAGCCCCAGCCTGCTCCCGGCCCGCGGTGCGAGTCCTCGGCTCGTCCGTCTCCTTTGATCTCCGGCGACTTCCCCCGTGCCCAATAAATCATTTTCTCAGCAAGCGGAGCCTCTTTGACCAAAGCAATCAAAAAATTCCACTTTATCTGCCGCTGATATCAAAGCGAGCTTCACCGTTAAACATTAAATGGTGATTTCGAGATGACCCCGGGATAGGCTCCGATGCTCGGTGAGCAGACTCAGACGTGATTTATTGTTTATGTGTGTGTATGTGTGTGTATTTGAAGGAGAGAGAGAGAGAGAGAGAGGGACCCACAGCACGGTGCGATCACACAGAGGAAAAAAAGATGAACACTTCCACCTGCTTGGTTGTCATTCACAGGGTTTTCAAAGAATTTTACAGCTTCCAATTCTTTTAGTTTACAAAATGACCTAATAAGTCAAGCACTAAGGATCCAGAACAGTACATGGTCTTGTGATCCAATAGAGGGAGCAGCTGGTCCAGGCAGAGCTTTGTGTGCCTGTCATGTCCTCCCAGCAGCCGAGGTGACTTCACTTTGTCCTGAGAGGAGTGAGGAGGAAGAAGTGCTGCTCGATTCACCGATTTAAAAACTTGCAAGATACAAGGCACTCTACTGAATAGAAAAGAAGAAGTAGAAGAAAAAAACAAAACAAAAAAAAACAAATTAAAGGGCCAGATCACCCAATTTACAAAAAGAAACATATTTTCCCACTTACCTCAGATAGTTTTGGCTTCAGGTTTTTTTTTTTTAGATACTGGAACTACTTTCTGTTGACGAAATTGTTTTTTACAAAATGAGAGTGAGGCATGGTTGTTGTCCAGAGTAATAGTAGGAATATTGTTTCTGGAAAGATACATTGCTGCAGAATCATTTTTAAAAGCACCACAAATGAAATTCCATCTACCACCAGTGTGCTGGAGCGAAGGCAGAACTCTGACAATGTAAATGAAGGGCTACATTATTCATAATTTGGGTAAACCAACCTTTTAAAATATCTTTGATACGGTGTTTTGAGAGTACCCCGCACACTGATTTTATGCACAGGCTGTGAAGAGTATACTGAGGCCAGACACAAGTAGAGGACAAACAAGGATAGCTGATGAGGAGTGAGAGCTTGTTGTGTATGCTTTGTGTTTAATGGGAGGAGCAGCTTGTTCAAAATTCTGTGATAACATAATTGGTTGTAATTTTAATTTGGTGTTTCAGCATGAGGTAATAAACACACATGCACCGTGTTCCAGGAAACAAATGTAATGAGGTTTTGAGGACCCTTGAATAAAGTGACTAAGGAAGGTGAAACAGGGTGAAACACATTTTAAAAGTTGGAGACTTACAATTATTGTCAGTATGATGCTGCTTATTTGTTTTTGAGTATGTATTTGCTTTATACAGATTCATTCCAGCCTGAAAATTTGCAATCGGAGCTTAAATAAATGCAGGTTTACTCTCAATGATATTGTTGTATTTTTAGCATCTTAGACGGAGTTCTGTTGAATTTCTACCAGCTGGTTAAATATATTTACCTAGTGTACCAGTTGTAAGTTAGTTAGAAAAAACTAAAAGCTGGTAGAGGCACAGTGAATCCTCCAGGTTTCTGGCTCAGTAAATGTGGAGAACTGTGTCCAAATCGCTGTAAAAACCTCCAGACAGACACCTCTCTCTGTTTGGGAGATCAATAAGAGGAAATCCATCCGCACAGATGTCAAATGGATCAGTCGGGGATGATCAAATGCCTTTCATTAGGTTTTAATGGTATTTTTTAATGTGTTGTGTTTTCAGGGAGTTCTATCTCAGGATGGGCAATAAATGCTGTAGCACGGTCAATACTATGTACTTGACCGAGTACATAGAAAATAGGATGTAGTTGACTGTTAGTGTCCAAACTTTTGACTGGTACTAGATTGACTAGACTAGTACTTCCAAAAAAATATCAACCAGAGGAAAAACTTTGTTTCAGGATGAAAACAACACCACATCCAACATGAGAAAATCAATCTCAGTGCACAAACTAGAAAGAAATCCCTGATCAGGCCTACAGTGAAAAATATCCTCTATTATAAAGACACTCTAGTAGAAAAGCACATTGTATCTCTGAAGAAAGCCACAAAGTGATGGAGCCACAAGCTACATCACTTCACATCAATGCGAACCAGCATCACAGCTAAATGCAACACAGCTCTCTGCTTTCATCACCTCATCTCGCAGGGCAGCCATGGCCTCTCTATCCATCACAATGAATTCACCCATACACACACACACAGCATATATACACACACACTTTTAAGTCTATTAATTGGTCACTGGCTACAGATGAGTGCACACACACACAAGCATTTATGAGCTAAATTTGCCGCCGCTGGAGCTTACAGATGTAAACACATGTTCACCTACAAGTGTATTTACATGGAAAACTCACATTTACACAATTAAACACACACCCAAACACGTAGGCTACATAACCAGTGACTCAGTCTCCCTCCATGCTTGGATCTTCCCCAGTCAATAGCAGCAAATCCCCTCACAGCTTTTAATCAGATGGGCGACTATTGGAGCTTAGCTAATGAATGTGCTGGGTTAATATAATCTCAATAATCTCTATGAAGCCATTAATTGAACCATATGCTAAATGTGATGTATGACTTCATTAAGAAGTGATGTCTTCTTTTATGCGATGCTGTTAGTGACCTTGACTGGCTTAGTGCGTCACTGTTGAGGCGAAGGTCCAATCCTGTTAAAGCTATTCAGTGGAGTTGGCACATCACGGCTGACTGCAGGATCTGCCGAGAAGCCAAGTTGAAAGACACGCTTCAAACTTGGAACGACTTCTGATAACTGGGAGGATGGGAAGTAAAGAACAAAGATTTCCTCATGTATTACTGAAACTTGAGGTGCTTTAAAAACAGTAGTAGCATACTGATTGTAATGATTAACCTGCATTTGCCCAAAGGCTTTTATACTGTAATTAAATTAGATTGGGTATAACCTCTAGATAAAATTAAGATAAATGTGGTCGCTTTGTTGACTTCACATTTGTTTGGCAATTGCTTTTTCCCCAAAGCGTCTTCTATTTTTTTCCATGCACTAACATTTGGAAGTGATTTTTGCTTCATTGTCTTGCTCAAGGACACTCTGAGACACGGAGCCAGGGTCTGAACCACTAACTCTTCCACTAATATGTAACCTGTTCTACAACCAGCTCTACCAGATGCCTCAAGATGAATCAATATGAATGAAACTATCACAACATCTTCCAAGCACAGGTTTAAAAAGTGATTTCATGGAAAATATATCATTGCTTGTTCTGTAATCGACTGATGAATGGTTTGATCCATAAGGATGTCAGAAAATGTCCATGTTGTCATCCATCAAATGCTCATTTTGTCTGAACAATTGTTAAAAAAGATAAAGATATTAAGTTCATGATGATATAAGAGATTAAAGATGTGAATTCTTAAACGGGAGAAACTAATCTACAAATATCTTGGATTTTTATTTGATTAAATTCAAGGGCAAAGATTTGCCTTCAGGAATAGGGAAATAAAATGAAGGCTAATAAAATATTAGAGATGTCTAAATTTCTGTATTACTTATGCAGTAACCCTGAAAATTACATTTAGTTATAATTTTCAGGGATTAGTTATTTAGAGATGAAAGAACTGAATCTAAAAAAGCGCAACAAGAATAAAATGAAATTCTAGTCTCTGAAAGCTGCATTGACTTTCATTGATGTTCAACTGTATTTTATTTTCATTAGTATAATACAATTACATATTATTACTACAGATATTTAAAAATAAAACTTGCACATGAGGTTGAGTAGCCGTTTAAGCCCCATCAAGCTCTACCAATCAGGATTAAGGCAGCCTGTTAGACCCACAAACGTAATAAACCACAACCGTAATGCAAATCTGCAGCTTTTAAAGTATTAATCCCACTAACGTAATAGCAGTTGCCTACCATACACGTAATAACTATTAAGTTTGCAGGGATTTGTTACATTTGTGGGATGGTGAAAATCAGCTTTCAAAATTGTAATAACTTCTCACAAATGTAATAAACCACTAATATAATCAAAATCTGCAGTTTATATTATACACAAGTTGCTAACTCTAAACGTCTTCAACAGCCAATGACATTTTCTTTCACATATTCTTGTCTTGTAGGTTCTTGCCTGTTTAGACTGATCAAGTGTTGTTGCAATTAAACCCTTCCCATTCACTTCAGATTTATTCCTGGTTTTATTACAAAGCCAATTATAATAAATCTCAAGAGAGGCAAAAACAGTATCATGTCATTGCAGCAATGAAACATTTACAACCAATCATACTTAACTCTATAAAAACGTTTCAGTACAAACTCAACTCCTTTACGATTAAACTATCCACAAGTAAAGAATGTAAAATATTGATAATCAATAACTGCTGGATATCATTTATCCTCATTAAAGGGAAACTCCGCCAAGAACATAATTCTGCCTCATTTTCATTCCTGTTTGGAGCCAGTAAACTCATTTTTTAAAATATTTTTTACTTTATAAAGATAGGTTTAACCTCTGCAAGCTATTTTTTTTTCTAACAATAAATAGAATCTTTAATCTTCAATCTTTAGAAAGAATAAACAATTCTAAAAAACTGTCTGGATGGGTTTACCGGGTCCAAAAGAGAGTAAAAATGAGGTAGAATCATGTTTTGGGTGGAGTATCCCTTTAAACAGAACAGTAGTCTATGTTTGAATCATTTCAATAAAATATGTCTGCATATCAAAAGACAAAAACTTGTATTTAGAACAGTCTTTCATTCTTTGAAATGATGAGAACAAAACATTTCTCTAGAATTGAGACGGTCTAAAAACTGAAAATGAAAGGCTTGCAAACGAACAATGACTGACATCAGGTGAACTTAAATTACTGTCAGTGAATGCAGGAAAGAATCTGAATTCCTCTGTACCTAACTGAAAATGTCACAGACAGAAGAAAAGGATAAATTATATGTTACATTTAATTGAAATAAGTCTTTAAATTAAGTGTCATCCAAGCTCTCATCCGCCTCAATTCATCTATTATTGTTTGAAAGGATTATTTGATAGTTGTGTAAAACTACAGTTCTGACCAGCTTTTACAGTTTCATAACACTGATAACTGGTGTTTTTTGTCTGTATGTTCAGGTAATGGATATCTGTCACAGATCCAGGGAAGGAGTCTTTCAGGTAATTCTCTGAACAGGCTTTATGTTGCTCGCCTGTATCACTTGTCGTAAGGACAGTGTGTCAGTGATTGTAGCTGTTTTAATAGCACTTACAGTGATGAGCGAAGTGATGATAGCTCATCGTTTTATAGTTATCAATCAAAAAAAAAAGAAATAAAAAAAATTCAGTTCCTCTCAGGTCATCAGTCTAAAGTCTTAGTCTTGTCAATGAATGAGTCTTCTGTTATTTATGGTCACGAAAGTCATCAAATTTGAGACTCAAGTCAAATCATGTGACCTGAGTCCCCTACCTCTGCTAAATGGAGATCAGTTTGCAGTTATAGAGCATACAGTCACTATTGCAAAATAAAGCCAGATGAGGGTGATTAAGACCCTGATGAGAAGCAGAGTAAGTTACACTTCTTACAAAATTAATATATGCAGAGAAAATATTGATAGTGAATTGAAAATAATTTTATTAGCAATATGACCAATTAACAAATGTGACAGACATACGGTAAATGCTGACAGTAGCGGTTTATAGCCTAAACTCAGCTGTTATAATTAAAAGAAATAAAAGACTTGATTGACCATTTAGAATTAGACTTTAAATGAATGTACACATTCAGTGCAGTTAGATTTTTATACCATATCATACTTGTGTGTCTCATAGATTGAATACTGTCCACACTCTGCGTGATATGTACTGGACAAGGCCTAGGTAGGCCTACGGCCAACGCCGGAACTTGTTAAGAGAGGATTTGATGCCACCAAAGGTTCTAATGCACAAAAAGTAAACATGAGACTCAGAGAGAAGCTCTCTGTGATGAGTCAGAGCTGTTCAACCAGCATTACATTTATCCAGACAGTGCCAGTTGCCATCTTTTGAAGCCAATTACAGCTAAACAGGTTCAGAAAAGACACCAAGTAGACCTACTTGACATGACAGGATGGAAAGTTACACATGGAGAGCGATCTACAAAGCCTTTAATTTTCAGAAGTTTTGAGAAATGTTTTGTTTTCGGTATTTCAAAGATTGAAAGACCTTTATATGTATGTTCAAAATAGATATGTTGGTTTATGATATGCAGACATAGGCTACAACTGTGTTTAATGAGGACAAATAATATCCAGTTGTTACTGACGTCTTATTATTAAAACAACACTTCCCGTTGTTTTCTTGTAAATATTTTAATTGTTGAGTAAATTCATACTGAAACCTTTGTATAGGCTCACTATGATTGGTTATAAACTTTTAATTACAGAGGTGACATGACGATGTTTTTGCCCATCCTGTGTTTTTTTTTTGCACTTGTCTTTGTAGCAAAACCTTGAACAGATCTGGAATAAATATGATTGAGATTTAATGCTGATTTGTACACACAACATTCAGTCTAAATAGGCAAGAATCAATAATATGTTAAAGAAAATGCCACTGGCTGTTGAAGACATTTAGAGTTGTATGAGCTGCAGATTTTAATTATATTAGTGGTTTATTACATTTGTGGGAAGTTATTACAATTTTGAAGATTTTGACCTTCTTGCAAATGTAATAGTTATTAAGTTTGTGGGAAATGATGTAATAAGTTTGTGGGAGGCAACTGCTATTATCTTAGTGGGATTATTACATTAAAAGCTGCAAATTTGTATTACGTTTGTGGTTTGTTACGTTTGTGGGATGTTGTCACGTTTGCTGGTCTAACACAAAGCCTGTACTGTATGTGTCCTGAAAAGCAAAATCCAGTGTGGAAAAAAGCCGCAAAGCACTCGCCACTGCTCCAGAGGATTAATATAACAAGGCACTTTGCAGCTGTACAGTCAGAGGACACTTTTTAGAGATGTTAGGTAGTAAATCAAACTGAAATTGTGGACAGGGGGACACGTCCTCCCTGTCCAAAGTGGAAAGTATGCCTTTTGGATAAATTAGCTGTAACAAGTAATCAATTACACAAATTGTTGATATTGTAATATTCACCGTCTTGCCTTTAACCCCACTTTCCCCCCTGCTCTCTTGTTGTGAAGCTGCTTTGAGCGGGTTGATTTCAATTGCATAGATCTCAACTATCAGCCTGTGTTTCTTCCCTAAACTGCTTTATTATTTATGAATATTGATTGAGATCAAAAGCCTCTTACTTAAAGATAGCGCGCACACACACACACACACACACACACACACACACAGATATTCATCCCATGCATTGATTTTCACAATATTCATCCCCGAAATCCATGTGTTCGCCTTTGGTGTTGTAAACTGTGAAGTGAGATTCACATGAGCGCCTTCCCCAAAACCACACGCATGAGTAAGTTCAAAGGCGCACGTCGGGTTAGTCAGCCAAAACGGAGGAGGCAGAGGGGGAAAGGAGGGGTTATTAGCTTGTATTTTGGAATGTCTTCTCATGAATTAAATATGTAATCAGACATGAAAACTGAGCCAGACAAATTTGGAGTTGTAACTTTGCTGAAGCCAAGCCAATAAAGAAAGAAACATGCCTCTCCAACGAATAAATTAGCATTATCAGGGGCACGGTTATTTGGAACTCATTTCCCTCCTCTCACTTGGAAGAGTCTCAGCCAGTTAAGTATCACATGTCCCTATAACAACAAATGAAAGGCTGAGAAACTATTGCTGATATTTGATTTTCAATGAGCATAACCAAATCTCTGCTGCGCTGTGCACGGATTCACCCTGCACTGAAAATTGAAATTGAATACTGTAATGTTGTGAACACATAAAAACATGTACTAAGCAAGATTTTTCATGTCAAGAATACAATCAACTCATTTGAATTTCATCAAATGGGGCTGCAGAAGATGCCACAAATTAATTTTTTGCCAAAATAAAATTCTGCTTTTTGTTACGAACACTGATAAGTAATATTAAATTTTGAAAAATCCGAACAATATCGCTTCACCTTTATGACCTCCACCTTACTAAGAAAAGTTTCTGATGTCACATTGCAGGATTTCTGCCTAATGAAGAGCTTCTTAAAAAAAATGTTGCCTTTACTAATAATAATTAATAACTAAGGGGCAGAAGAACTCCACAAGATGTTTATAGACACACAGCCCTAAACATATTCCTAATGCATTAGCAAATAGTTGACTATTACACATTCAGCAGACACAGAGCAACATTAACACTCATTTGAAGTAACCTAATGAAAAAAAAAATCCTACAAATCTCAGTTAAAACTGTGTTAATGATTTTTTTGGCGACTTAGGGGAAGAAGGGTTCAAATTATAATACCAAGTGCTGCAGCAGACAGTTATTTACATTAGAATATAGATAGTAGACCTCAGGGACATGTTTCCGTCTTTTAGAAAGAACCTCAATGACACATTCCATTTAGCTACAGCTAGTGAACAGGGGACTAGCCCAGAGGTGACTTCAGGACTTAGGCCCTCCATTAAGTTATTGAGGCTGACGTGTCAGCAAATGATTGCCTCCAGCAGACATGGAGCAACATTAAATTTCAATTGGAATCGTGTTTATGGCCAACTGATTAATGCTGGTTCATTCTGCTTTAACCTCTGTCTTAGTCTCAACATCTGAGAAAAATATGTCGCTCTTTAGCCGCTCCATTTTCCACTTTTTTTCATGACAGATAGCATGCAATGGATTTTTGGCGCTTTTTCTGCCTGATGTGGCTGGAAACTCAGCTGATGAGAGCGGTGAGACTGAACCATACAGCAGATATGGCATAAAGCCAAAACAATGAGCTGAAAGAGGCTAAAAAGCTCCATACAGGTATAGTGTAGGGACTTCTTTCATTTTGACCGTTTGATTCATTGCTAATATAAAACAATCACATAATTCAAACATTCAGGCTGTTAAGGGCTTAAGGTCCCTGCTGTTGAGAACATTTACTCTAAGCCTCTAGATTTTCTTGCTGACATCTGTCCATTACTTAAAACCAATGAAAGTTAGATCTCTTCTCCTACAGTGTCATCCGTATTTTCTTCCTCAGGTTCCACATCCTGCCTCTCCAGTTCCTCACACTTGTAGCCGTGGTGACACGCGCTTCCCGTAGGAGCTGCAGTGACATGTCTAAACGGGCAGGGAGGCTATTATCACGTCTTCCCATATGTTCTTGGCAAAGTGTGTTGGGCTGATGCAGCTGCCTGATAGGTTTTTAATAAGCACACCCGGCCGTTTCACTTCATTCCACTTTGAAGCAACCCGCTCAACCACAAGGGAATACGGCCAATGTTTGGCTGTAAAATGTATTCCAGGGGCAAAACGAGTATCTCACTGATTTGAGAGACAAGGTTAAGCCGTGCTGTTTGACTTGATTTTTTCCTTCACACGGTTGGGAAATTCGTTGCAGCCCATGCATGATGTAAAACAGCATTAATATAAAGTGTACTCTACATGGCCACGCTCTCTCACTTCCTCCATCTCTCTCCTCTTACTATCGAAACTCTTCCCTGTACCAAAGAGCCTGACTAAATGCTTGCGCAAGCACTGAGCACATGGATGCTGATAAAGTGGGTCAGGAAAGTACAATTGGTACATTTCTGCAGCATAACCTGTTTGGCTTACGGCAGGTTGTGTGTAGATGTGTGTGAGTGGGTGGGTGGGTGGTGTTGGGGGGAGAAGGGGTGGGGTGGGGGAGGGGGGTAAATCTCCAGCAACAGTAAAAATCAATGGGGGGGAGTTTGGATGTCAGAGCCAATAAATCTGGTTGATATAGCTCAATACGCAGATCGATGCCGCAACTTATAATCATTGTATGTCTTGACACTAAATGTCTTCTCTAATCATCGTCGGGAAGTGGAGGGGAGGCAAAAGGGAAAGGTGGATGAGGAGAAGGCGAGAGAAAGAGATTCCCATGCAATCATCAGACGTTGTTGTGCAGAGTAAGTCATGAATAATGTACTGCTTTAGCGCCGAGAGAGAGTTTGGTGTTCCTTAATGTTGCGTCTTCGTGTGACAGGGACCTGGATGACAAGTTTTAGACTCAACATCACTTATATATGAATTTAAAGTAACAATGCACTACATTTTTATGCAAATGCTCGTCCATTTTTAGGATCCCTCTATCCCTGACAGATACAGGAAAAATAATAATGCAGTCCTTAGGGGCTTTTGTAAATGTATCTGTATGGTACTGTATGTCTCTCCTGCAAAAACCTACAGGAAGTGATGTGTTTTCTGTTTAGCAGCAACAGTAATTTATTTGTTGGGGATGATTATTGGAACTGGTTGGTCTAAAAGAGCGCCAACTACAGAATTTTTTTATCGACAGAAAAGAAGAGGGAAGCAGTAAGTGTAAAGGGGGTCAGTACTCAAACAAAGTGCTTGTCCGATGGTCAGACAGCATCTGAAACCCCCAGTCACCCAACCTTTTATATTTTTTAACCATATTAGCCATTACCTGACCACGTCTAATGGCAAGTGTTTTTGACCATACTCATACGACTGAAAAACCTGCTGTCATAGCCTCCTCCTCCTGGTTGCATCACAGCATCTCCCCAATCTCTCTCTAAGAATTCTGTCTTCTGCGTATATTTGCAGACTCTAAGCCATCCATGAGAATGCTTTTGGTTGTACACACGTAAAGTGACAAAAACAGTTGTGTAAAAGTTTAAAACCTGTCTACTTTTTGGGGGCTTATACTATCTGACAGGCACTTTGTTATATTGTCATACTTTATGTGGTTAAGTAGGTGTGAGCAATATGGAAAAAACCCTCTATATCCCAGAATGTGTCATTTTATATTACAATATAAGTATATATCATAAACTAAATGAAATACAGAAAACTCTATTAGAGATCATTTTATAGCTAAAACAACCAGTTTGAATGTGTTTTTGGCCAATCCAGTGAAGCACAAACCTCAAATAATCAAGGTACTTAATCACATTGATGCAAAAGATCCCGTAAATGCAATACTGCCAAAAAGCAGCCCTGCCCATTCATTTGCAGCTTTGCCAACAATGACATAAAACAACCAGATATGTATTTTAAAAGCCCATCTAGGAACGGGCATTGCAAGCTAAATGCTGTGGTATGTGGCATATTCATGCTATATAATTAAATTTATATTTAAATAAAATAAAATAAATAAAGCTATTATAGGACTATAGGTATCTACTGTACCTCATGTGCACAGTATAGAAATGCCTGACACTAAGTGTATAAAATTGCATCTGGATTTTATTTAGATATAAGATGCTTAATGTGACATGTACAAATGGAGCCAAAGACATTGAACATATCGGCGTCAGCTCACCGAGACATATTTGTTTTCACACAGTTTGGTTTTTAGTTCAGTGACAGAACTCTGGCAAAAGAGGAATTTATTTTGCACACATTTTGCTCTTGACCTTCTTGAAACAAGAGTCTGCAAAACAATTTCCTTGAGCCTTATGGGGAAGAGAGACCAATCCCTCAACTGATTTTCCAAAGAAAAATTCATTAATGAGACAGACATTTTTTTTACACAACTCAACAGCTTAGTCCATAAGAATATTTGGAAGCGGCTTAAAAAAAAAAATCCTCAAAGGATTAAATAAAAAAGAAAGCTGTTTTTTTTCTATGCGGCGGTAAAAAAGGGTATTAAATATACCCCACCCACATGCACAACACACATACACGAATACCCCATCACTCCTATCCACCCCCTGTGTAGATTGAAATGTCAGCAAGGCTTTGGACTGCTACAGTCCATGTTGGAGCTCAGGATTAATGTACATATGGGAAACAATGGAGCGTTGACACTGCTCACTTAGGCCGATACTCCTCATCCCCTCCCACTATGGCTGCAGTGGGATGCATGTGGTTTCTCCTTAAGAAGAAACAAGCACTTTGATGTACAAAGAGGAAGAGGAGAAGGGGCAGAGAGAGCGAGATGGAGAGAGTTTAACTGCCTTTCATGTCCCTCCCTCCCAACACTCCAACGCTCCCCTGTTTTGCCTTAAATAAGCCGCTGAAGTCATGCCATGAGAGGCGTGTCAGTGCTGCAGATTGGAGCAGCGGTGGTGGTGTTGGTGGTTAGGGGTATTGTTTCATCTTTCTTTTCTTATTCCCCAGAGGTGCTGTTTCTAATGACTGGCACAAAAACAGAGGAGATAAAGAGAAATCTTAATCTTTTGAATAACAAGTTCAGAGAGCTCAGTGCAGCACCGGCTAGCAGAATAAATTTTAGGTCACCACTACTACTAGAAAAGACATGTCCATTTATAATCCAGTTACCTACAGTATAAAACAAGTGATGTCCTACTCTCTATCAAAGGACAGTCGAGTGGTGATGAAGCAGTTAGTCAATGAGATCAATTAGTAGATCAACAGAAAGTTAAGTGACAAGAATTCTGATAATATTTTAAAGTTTAAGTTTATTAAGTGTTCACTGGTTCCAGCTTCTTAACTGTGTGCATTTACTTCTTTTTTCTGTTTTACATGATTGTAGATTGAATATATTTGGGTGTCAATGCCGCCCATTGACAAAATATGCAATTTTGAGATGTCATCTTGGGCCCTGGGAACTTGAAATGGGCATTTCTCATGTTTTAAAAAGTAAATATGTCAAAGGCCAGTTCACCTTAGAGGTCTTCACAGATCTTAGTTCTGAGGAACCGAGATCCGACCCTGGATCCGCGTTGGCGTTATTCAAAAAAAATCTAAAAGATGTATGCTATTACAGGAAAACAGCACTTTACATTTTCTCTATAAATTAGTCTTTGAAGCATAAAAAACTAATCACGTTTTACTTTACATTTGTTCTACGCATATTATTATTATAATGCTCCTCTTTTGGACTGTAGCTGCCTGTTAACTGACAGTGAATCATGCTGCTACGAGTGTTATTGATCTCTTTGTATAAGCATTTTGAATCAGGTCTATTGGGATCGGGTTTGACTGTGATTGGGACCCCTTCAGATCGGGTTTCTCTTTTTTGTAAAATGAATTCACACTCATTGGGTTTGAGTATGTTTTTCAGGAATCCATTTGTATTGAGTCCAACATTTTGGACCTGTGAAGTATGCCCAAGTCACACAAAAAAGACTATTTTGTAACTTACCACTTGGTATATTTAGCAATTCAGATAGTGTCAGACCAACAGTCACCAAAATGTATAGGAATAGTGAAAAATATTCAACTAAAACTTCTCAGGAGCAAAGTATATACATCATATTGCAGTCCAAATACCCTATACGACCTGGGACACCAATTGCAAGCCAGGCCTTATCATCCCAAATCACCAATGAACTTCATGCTCTTGTGGTTTAATGGGAGCAAATCCCTGCGGTCAGGTTCCTAGATCTGGTGGAAAGCCTGAAACCAGAAGAGTGGATGCTGTAATAGCAGTTTATTAACATCCATGGTTTTAGAATGGGTGTCCAGATACTTTTGGCTATGTCGTGTGGCAAAGAGATTTAATTTATAGTAATATGAATGAGAGAAAAGCTGAACATCCTCACATGGTCTGAAGTCCTAATCCTGTCCAGATGTCTAGAGAGAATGATTATACCTCGTATAGCTGACTGAAATGATCCTACAAAGCAACATAAAAACGTACCACACAATCAATGGTCACAAACCTAGATTTAGATGGCTGCCAGATGAGAGGAATGACCTGAGTATCACCCGAAACTGTTTTATTTTTGCCATCTTACAGACTGTAGACTCTACAAAATAGAATTTCTTATTTAGTGAGTCCCGAGCAATAAATGAGCGAATGATTTTGGACACAGCCTTTATTTTACTTGGCCAAATTCCAGGGTTTCCTGCCTTTATGGGTGTCATAGAGACTATTTATTCACTTGAAGGTTGTTCCAATGGAAAGAAAGGTCTGTTGAGTACATAGCCGAGAGAACATGATTTCAGTTGGAGGTGCAGGGTTGCTGACTCTTAAACACCCCCTCCCAAAAAAATATGTTTGAGTTTATTAAATACTTGCAGCCGCAGCAGAAACGATAAGTGCGTCTCCCCGTTGAGAGAAACACTCGGCGCATTTATGCACGAAGCACAGCAGTGTAACCTCATTGATTATTTAAATCTCCCGACACGCCGACAGGATCAGTCAGGATCTAATGTTAATTAATGTTCTGTGTTCTTCTACACATCCAAAAGGTCACACACACACACAGTCCAGATTCATATAGTGAAACTGTTTGGAGTAAAGCAGTCGTCCTCCTGATAAACCCTGAGCTCCATCAGAGCTGTCTGAATTATATCAGAATTTATTTCAGAAGCTAAAAGTTTAATTCGGTGTCCTCTGGAGAGTTTCCTCTGTCCTGTCAAGTTGATAACTTCAGTAGTTAGTAGATAAAGTCTGAGCGTCTCACACCCGGTTCTTTTCCACACTCCACTGTCTTTATGCGCAGGGTCCATTTTTGCCTGACTGACAAAACAGCATCCCCAGCACCCCTACTTCCCACTGCTGTGGTTGAGTAACTGGAACACTGATTCTGTGTTCAATTTCTAATGTAATTTTGTGCTGGTGTATTAGAGAAGTCTTAGAGATGGATACCAAGGGCCAAATCCACAAGGAATGGATTGCGCCCGCTAATAGCACCGTCACAAAAGATTCACAAAAGATTTTGCGCTAATGATATGCCGGCGCGAACACGCCATAAAGTTTTGCAGTTGAGTGCAATATGCCTTTTATTTGCGTCTGTTTGAGTGAGTGAAGCAGTTTCCAGTGTTTCGGGCTTTTCTCCACATTTCAGCACACAGATTGGTCCGTAATGAAAACTGCAGAGAGCAAAAAAGCCTCAAATCGCGTGTCTTTAATTAGCAGAGGTGAACGCACACACAAAGCTCTCCACAGTCACAAACCAATTTTCATGTATTTTGCTTCTTTCACATCTCTAGTATATCACATCTATAACACAGTCTATGGAAATGTCCATCAAAATAGGCTACAGCTATTAATGTGACTCAGGCAGGTCTGAAACATGTCGATTAATGTCTGAATCTTACAATAATATTATTCAGGTGTCCCTGAATGTATCCGGGATGTTGCAGAAACATCAGTACTGATGCTCTGTTTGTTGTCCACAGCTGTCTGCAGCATCACACAGCAGCTGAAACAATAAGTGCGTCTCCAAACTGAGAAAGAGGCTGTGCGCATTTACGCACGTAGCACAGCAGCGGTAACTTCATTAACACCGGACTGGTCAGGATCTGACGGTAATTTTTGTTCTGTGCTCTGCTGCACATCTACACATATCAGCTGTTACACACAGATTCCAGGTTTATATGGTGGAACTGTTTGATAATAAAATAATTCATATCTTTTGAAGACAGACAGAGTGAGTGAGTGAGGAGTGAGCGTGCGCACAGTTAACACCAACTATCTGAAGATGCTAATAAGTTCACCCTAACTGCGTGTGGTAATTAGCGCTAGTCTTTTTGAATTAGACAATTTTTGCAACGAAGCTTATTTGCGTAGATTTTGTGCCGAATGTATGAATGTTACCTAATATACATACATGCAAATGGCACAAGCGCACCATGACATCATTTGCTTTGCAGCGCAGTTTGCGTTACACGCTGTCTTTTGTCTCATTTGCACAGGTTTAGCAGCCTCAAAAGCTGCGCAATCCTTTTGTGGATTTTCCCCCCAAGAGTGGTAAGGTGGAAAAAATATTTGAGTGAAGCGACTGTGACTGATTAATTAAAACAGTACTTGACAGATGAATTGAAAAAGTAAAATAATCATTAGCCGCAGGCAGAAGAGAGTAGAAAGCACGAGCACCTTAATTTAATTCATCCACATTATATTGTTTTGATGAAGTCTTTATAATATGATGAGCCTAATTCAACTGATATGACAGCATGGATTTTTTAAGGTAAGACGGATTAATTATCTCATGAAGTTATTAGATTTGTCTTTACACTGGTGGTTATGACCAAAAAGCATAATTTGCCCAACGTTTGTACTTACCATTATACCAGAGTCAGTCCATGTGTGTAGACTGCGTCTCAGAGCGTACAGCAGCTTCAATCACGACCGAGATAATACATCCTACCGCCCTACTCTATATCTCACGAGACTGTGGACTCGCATCAGATCTGTCACCTCCGTCTTCAACGCAACATACCAAGGCACAGAGATACAAAAGTACTGTACCTCCATCGATCAATAATCAATTACTGAAGAACCACATTGAGCTTTCACAACCACATACATACATAAACATCATGCGTAATAATCAATATTTGGGATATGAATTACAGCAAGTGTGATTTCAGCTTGGATGGATCTCAGCCGTGTGCAGCATGAACCCTTTACCATCCACCCGCCTTTTGACACCATATTTTTCAAGTTAAAGGTGGTCACTCTGCTGTGCGCTGTAGCAATTATTTTTATGACATATTTTGTTGCTGTTATTTTGTTTTTTTATGATAAAATAAATAATACAGTATAAATTCAAAAATCTATTTATTTAACTTGTCATAGCACTTTCAGCATTGTATGGAGCCCTAAAGTGCTGAACATTAAATGACTAAATAACACATTATGGAATATATGATAAAATATGTTCTAATATTTTAAACACAACTCATTATTGTTAACTGTTCAGCATTTTCACTATGTCACTTTTTGTTTCACTGCATTGGCCCGTCACTTTACAGTAGAGTTGACACCAGTCCTCACCCCATTACTCTGCAGCCAATCATCCACTGAGGGGAAAAAAAGGTTAAATTAAGGCTACAACATTTATTTTAATTTTCAAATAGTCTGTTGATTTTTTTTTTTCTTTTCCATTAGAAGAGCTCCAGCGATTTATAATTGCACTGACTCACAAGAGACAGATTTGTTTTAAAAATTCTGGTCAGGGCAGGTTAAAAAGAATGCAGCAGAGACCAAAATATCCTGACTTTTATTCCATAAAACATGTTGAGCTCCAAAAATGCTGGATCCTACATTTCCCATAATGCAACTCAACACTGCTGTTCATTAGATGACATGATCAAGGTTATCTTTTCAACCTTCAGAAAGATCCCTCCAGAGCTGCTCGTCCTTCCCTTTTGTGATGATGACGGGTAAAATCTGTGTATTGCCCCTTTCATTATATGTTAAATATGAATCCAAATCAAGCTCAGTGGTGTGGCACTGCACTTTAAAGAGATGGATATTCTATGCATCCACCCTAAAAAATAAACCCTTTTGTTAACCACTGCTGGCTGAAAGATAGATGGTATATCCACCTACACATCCTATAGAAAGTTGTACATTTGTGAATAACACCAATTATATTGAGATGTGTCCACAGCTTGAGTCAAACCTTAAGACCCTGTATACCACATCTGGAAAAGGGAAAGCTCACAATGCTAAGAGATGAGACTGGTGACCAATCTGAAAGGCCGCTATTATGTATCAATCGTTGAAAAGGCTGCATTTTCAATATCTCCTCGTGTCCTTGCGGTTTGGAGGGCACAGCCGTATCGTATGCACAAGTCAGTCTCTGAAGAGCCAACAAGCTGAGTACACACATTTACATTTATATACACACATTTAGCTGATGCGTTTTTCTGCAGAGTGACTCACAATGGGAGCAACAGTGGATCCGGCTCCAGTTTTTAGACCGCTTATGAAACAGAGCAAAGGTCAGAGACAGAGTATCCTGAATAAATGTGACCTTGAATGAATATGTGAGAGAGAAATGTGAGGGAAAAATGAGGGAGAGAAATAAGAGCCGGTAAGAGAGATCGAATGGATATTTCTCTTAGAGGAGGGCAATGCCGGAGCAGAGATGTTATCTTTTCTGTCACTGAATGTGCTTTCATTGGAACTTTGCAACTGTACCCCATCTGACTACTTTTGGAACAAGAAAATATGTCATAAACCACATATTGCTTCCAGTAGGTTTAGACAAATTCACTTGCTGAAACAAAAAGGTTTCAGTTTTGGTTGAATGGGGGGAAATTCATTTAACTTGACTGCCTTCTTGGGAGAAAAGAAAAGGTCTCAGCAAAACACAGATGCCACCTTGCTATGAACACATTTTTTGAGGGAGAAAGTCAGAAATATCCATAGAATTATATATCACTGAGTGTAATCAAACTGACATCTTTAAGAGGTCTTTTTTGGAGTTGTTAGCTATGTATGAAATGTGTCTGTAGAGGCCCATCTATTTCAGCTGTGGGATACTACAAGCATATAAACTATGAATGTCTGCGTCAACTGTTCTAAAAGTACAGATTAGAGAGCACCAGGGGCCCTTAACTGTAGAAATGAGAAGTGGTTTAATTTTGCTCTTATTCCTTTGTTTTGCATAGACGTTATGCTGAGTGAATGCGTAAAAAATAACTAGTAAATTAAAGATTTCATTCCACCTACTATGACTATTACCCCTGAAACTAATAGCTTTATGCTTCTGAACAACAAACGGCAACAAATACAGAGTTCCCTTCCAACAGTGTTCATGCTGTGTGCGGTCTCATGTGGAGCTGGGGTGTAATTCAATAGTCATACCAGGAATAATGTAAGTGCACTGTGATTCATTTGTATTGAGAAGGTGAGAGGTCTAAATATTTACTGCAATAGTTATTTTCCCTCCATTTTTGGAGGATTTCCCCCTCCTTTTACCATATTTTTTCTGATCAGAGGGGTCTGTTGAATCTTGTACAGTTTGTACAATGTGCCATAGCCCTCTTCTAACCCTAACCCTAACCCTAACGCCCTAACCCTAACCCTAATGCCCTAACCCTAACCCAAGCCCTGACCCAAGCCCTAACATACATCAAAAGGATAAGGTTGGTGTTTTTCTGTATTTTTCTTACTGTCAATACATTCAATGAAAATGACTAAAACCAACAATGTTTACTCCATCTCTCTGTATTTTCTGACCTCTCAACCTATGGAATTCAGCTTTAAGCCCACTGGTTTCTAACGCATATGTAAATCTCAAACAACAGGTCATAAATATATAATTTCAGTTTTTGAAAATGTTTAAACAATTTTGTAAAAACAGCTGGGCATTGCTAGATAAAGTTACTCAAACAGGAGGAAACAGTGCATTTACTGAGGACTATTTTCAGCGGCGGATTAATCCACATTTGGTGTTGTAGTGAGTATTTCTGGCAGCAGGATGGTATGTGAGGGATTGAGTCAAAATAAAATACAGAGTATGTGTTCATGGTAATGAAGGAACATGTCAGTCAGTGCAACAGTGTGACTCATTGAAGCGTTTTTAATAGTTTTTGGACAACAATGGGTCTTGTACATCAAGCTTTACTGGCTAGAGGGATCAATTCATCATCAGTTGTTGGTTTTGGTCTTTTCATGGGACTTCTTGACAATAAGAAGTAATGCCATATCCTTTCTGATTTTCCTATGTATCATTTGCTATAATTTCTATAATAACATTTTGCAAGTTTTGTTTTTAGACCGT
Organism: Thunnus thynnus; assembly: GCF_963924715.1. Lineage (NCBI taxonomy): Eukaryota > Metazoa > Chordata > Actinopteri > Scombriformes > Scombridae > Thunnus > Thunnus thynnus. The sequence continues at coordinate 5,517,331 of NC_089528.1, forward strand.
ATATTTTGAGTGGCTTATATACCATTATGTATCAGCATCAGCATGTCATCAATTTTAGTCACGTTAGCCGTTTGTCTGATGAAGACCAGGTAGGGTTGAAACATTGCCCATTCAGTCACATTAAGTTCCATAACTATCATTCAGTTTGCGGACACTCTCAGTTCTTCTTCTAATTAAATGTTATTATATATAGACTTATGGTGGAGACATATTGTGACAATATGATTATGAATGAATCAGTCCGAGAGGAAATTGTAATTAAAAATGAACAAAATAAAGTATTTATTTTACACAAAGTATGTAACGAGTTTTGTCTGCTATTTGCTATAAACTGTATATTGATGACTGAAAAATAGTCATATAAAAGAATCAACCAATTTTACATTCAGTACACTAGTCATCAGTATGACTTGCTAAAAATAGTTGTAAAGCTGTTAACGGTTCTAGATCTACAGAGTCTAAGAAAATATGATTTTATGAGCATTGGGAAATGTAGGATCTGGTGTTTACGGAGCTTTAACCATACTAGGACGTAAGAGTCAGGATATCTCAGCCTCTGCTGCATCAGTTTTGAAAAAAACTGTCCCTGGCAAGTCCCTCAACTTTATGGAGGTGCAATACTACACTCCTTTTTCATCATCATATTGATTTCCGTAATACTACCCAGCCCTAATCTCATGTATTTCTACTCTGTATTAGGGATGCTTGACATGGAAAAGTTTTGGAGCTCCTTCCATAGCTATAGAAAAATGTACTCAAACCCTATAGCTGCAGCTTTATCCATTTTGTGTTAGGATTTACACTGTCAAACTCCTCCACTCCAACCCGAACACATCCCCTAATGGACGTTCCCTCTTCACTCATTGTCAACACCAAATACTCCTCACCGGCTCCAGCGTTCACTATTCCTTTTTACTATTGTTCCAGTCGTGATGTCAGCGCGGATGCACACTGGCGGTGCCATTAGACGACATGTCATTAGAGCCCTCGGTGTCATGCACTCAGCCTCTCATTTAAGCGCCCTCAGAGCTACAGTATATCACAGAAACCCCTGCATTGTCAGTATGTCACACTTCCATTTCAACATATGCAATGAGGAAAGAGTGGTCAGCTGTCCTCTCCAGGTGAATGTAGAGTGTGTATGTGTGTACATGCATTGATTTGATTGGTAAAGTATTTTCCAGAACAGAAAAGGGAGTTTTTTTTTTTTTTCCTCTCAGGGTTCAAGTGTGTCTGCGTTACTGAAATACTGAATTGGGTTTTGACAGTTTTTTCTCCTTGTTCTTTCTCCTCCATGATTTGTTTGACAAGACCTCATTCCCACTTCGGGTCTCCAGCAGTGGCAGTGGGTGTTCAGTATAAAACTGAGGCAGCTCCGAGGATTTCTTATGGCCGCATACAGTAGTCTCGACAAAGTAGCTGACAGGTAAATGTTGTGCTTACATGGTTCAGAGAATTTGTGAGAAATTGCACAGTGCATAGCAGGCATTCAGGGTGACTGATGGAGCAACAATATCACACACACACACATAGGCAGAGAGAGACGCACTGAGAGGAGAGATGGAGGCAGGCAAGAAGGTATTGGTTGGTTGGGAACACACACACACACACACACACACACATATGCGTACACACACGTTGGTGAGATGAAGCAAAACAGAGGTTGAAGGACAAGTCAGGTTCAGCTCCAGTTTCTGGGTAAAATGATGTGACAGGACTGGATTGTGGTGCACGATCACACACAAAAAAATACAGCATGACTGCAAAGTTATCATTTTGCACATACACTACAATTTTGCACACATGCACACACCCAAACACATACATTTCCACAGCATGGTCATACTGTAGGGCTGTACTACTGCCTCTGCACAGGTATTAAAAAAACATCCAAATCACACACATTTACACAATATTTATCACTGTATGAAATGGGGGCTGACGTGTTGAGACCCACTTGTGATCTCTCATATTTATTTGCACGTGCAGCATCTTTGGCTGACCTGTACATTTCTGATCAAATAAGTCGGGAAGCAAAATAATCATACAAATCATCATCATGCTGTTGATGAAGAAACGGCCGAATGAGCCCCCCTCCACCTGATTCATCTAAATTCAAGTTCTCATCTCTCCTCTTCCTCTCCTCATGCTCATCGATCATGCGTCACGAGTTGAACGGTCTCACACAGCAACTGTCCACCCTGAGCCTGCACTGTCTCCTTGTGCGTATCAACCCGAGAGTGAGCCGCGCGTAAAAAACGCGCCTTGGCACAAAACGCACAGCACAGCTACTCTTATTTCTCCTGATTTATTTTCTCCCCCAAGCAACACTCACACAGAAACTCACCCAGGGTGTGAACGCAGGTCCTCCCGGCGCGTGTCTTGATGTGTGTCCGTGTATCCAGTAAAAAAAAAGGGGTGGGAGAACCAACAGCGGCAAAGGCGCTAACGAACTAGTGGACGGCAGCCAAACGCCACCGACTTCTCTCCTTCTTCTTTTCCTCCTCTTACCCTCCTTCTCTCTCTGCTTCCCTCACTCTTCTCCTCTTCCCCGGACCAGGTGAAGCAGCGGCTGTAATAATCCAGGCATTGTCATCAAAGCATTTGAAACACAGATGGAAAAGACTCCTTTTTTTGCGCGTCACAACACGCACGCTTGGAGTTCAGAGGAATTCTCCTGTCTGACTAGAGGTGCAGTCCGGTGTATTCCGCGCTCAGAAACAGTCTGAGTGAACAGTCCACGAATTTAAAAGATCTCGAGTCTGTCGGTGTTGCTAAAGCTGAGAAAGTTTGCTCAGAATGATTGAAAAACAGCAGCTGACAGCGGGCGAGAAAAGGAGAAATAATCCAAGCACTGCCTCTTTTCCCTCTACACTCTCTGGACCAAAAAAACTCCTTTCAGGGGGATTATAGCGCACCTGCGGCCGGAGCACAGACTCGCAGGTATCCACAAACTGCGCGCCCTCCCCTTCTTTCTGTATGTGTGTGTATGTGTTTTAGTCCGCGTTTTTATTCCCTGTCTGCTGAGTCTCTCTGCACCACGGTCATCACTCAGTGTCAAGCCTGGCGTTGCCTCTCCAAGTAGCTCAGGAAAGCGTCTCTTTTTCACCAGCGCTCTCCTCTCACTCTCTCTCTCTCTCTCTCTCTCTCTCTCCTCTCCACAGCAAGCTCAGTCCATCCTCCTGTAGTAAAGCCACACCTCCCTCGGCAGCCATTGGCTGGGAACGGCAGAGAAGAGAGAGGAGGAGAGGGAAAGGAGGTGAGGGAAGCGATGATGCGCACAGAGCAGAGGAGGAGAGAGTGGGATAGAGGGGAAAAGACGAGAGGGAAAGGATGAAGAGAGATAAACTGGATGAGAATGGAGAGGATGAAGAGGAAGATGAGAGAAGTGGGATGAAAGAGAAGTAAAAGAGGAGGGAGAGTGTGCCAGGAAAGGAGGATAAAGGAGGCTGGTAGTGTGTGTGTGTGTGTGTGTGTGTGTGTGTGTGTGTGTGGAGGGGGGGAGGGGGGGGGGGGATGCAGTTTATGCACTGAGCCCTGTGTTTGAGCCCAAAGGGACAGGCTGGCTAATGAAAGTGAAAACGCTTCCCTCCTCTTTTTTTTTTTACCATCTAATTCACTCCCAGTGCTTTAGCCAAATTTGTCTGCTGCAAATCTGCATTGACTCCGGGCAAAACTGAATTCATACTGACAGTGTCCCCCATTACTGAGCAGAGTCATACACTTCTGTCCCCTTCTCTTTATAAAATCTGGTGTCTGTCAGCTGAGCAGCCTCCTCGGTGAGCCTGTGATGAATAAGTAAGTGGTTGAAGGGAGGCTGGAGAGTGGAGTGCATGTTGAATATACTGCCCAGGGGCGTCGGGGAGGGAAATAAGTAACAGCCTGAGCCGCCTCTGTAATGGGAGCAAATGAGGTGGGCCCGGATATTGCGATTGTTGTGGCGCAACCGCACGCACTAGCAGGAGAAGGCAGACAAAGATCGCTTGACAGCTCCTGGGAGAGGCTTTGATTGATGGCAACGCTCCAGGGAGTGTTTCAATATGAACTTGGTTAACTTGGAGCCACATGAAGCATTCATCACTAGCTGCCATACAGGAGCGAGATGCTCACCGCGAGCTAGGCAGCATTTTATTTCGTAAGGCACCAGGGAAACATCTTCACAGGCTCAGCGACTACCTATTTGCAGCTATTTTAAGGCTCACATCAACAAATCTCCAACATTCCCTCAAATCAAAGTATCAACAATCTGACTGCAGCGACTGCAAGTCACTCATCAAGTTTCAAGGGTCTAAGGATGGAAGGTGTCGTATGTTGCACAGACTGTAAAGGGAGACATTTGTAATTTTGGGAAATCTAAAGTAGATTGTCTTGAATTATTATATTCACAGGACATTTATTTTAACTTTTATAACTGTGGTTAGGTACCCCACAGTTGACGTGTCTTGGTGTCCTTGATCAGTTAACATTTTAGAAATTGAAACAATGTGAAACAATTTTCGATCAATGATACTTTATACAGAGCTTCATCACTGCAGACATTTTGACTTGTCATAGAAGGAAAGAAACAGGGGTAACTGACAACATTAATGATGACTCAGTACCATTAAATGCCCAAATAAACCATATCAGTCAGCAGTGTTCTGCCATGAACTTGTCATTGCGGAACAGATCAGTGTGGAGCTGCTGTTGGGTGAACTGTGGACTGGTTGTCAATAAAAGACTACTCCACTGATTCACCATTGCACTGCTGTAACATTGTCTGACTCATGATGGAAAGTTTTTTTTTTTAAAAAAAAAGGATCAACATTGATGCAGCAGAAACAGAGATATTGTCTCAGGTGTGTTATGCAAGTAATGGAAAAAAGTCAAGTAGTTTAAAAAACTATGCCTGCACACTGGATTTTTTTTCCCTTCCCTGAAAATTTATTTGATTGGAAAAGGCAACATCCACTATAATAACAAACAAATTACTGTATGTTTTGACTCCAAATTAGTTAAATCATGCTAATAACCAAGATAATCCAGATAAATGACATTATCAGAGCCTGAAAGAATCATAATCCCATGATATATCCAAAAATATAATGTTAATCTGTTGTAAAGTATACATTACTGAAAAGGAGCAATGCAGCACCATACATTATACAACATTTAATAGACCAAACAGGCAATTTAAATAAAACAATTGAATTTAAAAACATTTCATTTGAATGGGGTAATGCAACTTGATATAAACACTAACCAGCCTCAGCACATTGCCTCAAGTGACATCACTTGAGGCTAATTTATCACATTTCATACAGCTCCCTCTGGAGCCACAAAAGGCTTTATACAACTTTTTTCACATAAGCGCTAGTACTCCCCAGGACCTGTAAACACACTTTGATGTGTAAAATCGGTACAGTTCCCTTGTAACAGTGTTCCTGTAATTCTCTACTCCCTCTGTTTCAGGTGTCAGTTTTTCAAAGCATTAAAAAACATTACCTGAGTCGCCCCCATAGCTTAACGTTTCAGACCCTGATCATGATCCGGCATGTCTCTGGTTGGACTTCAGCCAGGGACCACCATCTGTCATAAAGGCACAAAAATGTGCCCAAAAAGCCTAAACAAAATGTGTATTAATTGTCTAAAAGACTGATATAGTTAGTTCTGGATTTGTTCCTTACTCGTCTCTTGGTAGCTGCATAAAATTGTTTAATTTATTAAGTATTACAGACTGTTGTCTGTTCTCTTCCTGTTTAATTTGCTGTTAATGCTAAGTCAACTCTTCATCTGTTATCTTGATGAATTCAGGATCATGACTGTGTGTTTCCCACATTTCCACTGCTCTATTACCATCAGTACACTAACAGAGTCATGTCATGCTTACCCTCTTTTCTCTGACAGAAATACTGTTCTCATTCAGTAATTATATCCACTTGCTTTCAATTAGCTGTTTTTCTGAATGCTGTTAAGTTAAACTCAACGTTTCCTGGGTGGATGTTTTACATTAAAAGCACCTATCGCCTCCCCATTCCTGGTATGCTTTTAATGTGAAACATCTGCAGGAAGTGTTGAGTTTCATTAACGGTAACTTAACACCAGTTAAAAAAAACCAGCAAAGTAAAGGCGACTGGAAATAATTATTCAATGAAAACACTATTTTTGTTAAAAAGAGCAGCAGAATGGTTGGTATAACATCACTTTATCATATTACTCATACTGATGGGATTGATGCTGTGGTATTGTACATTATGCTGAATTTTCCATGTGAATAGAGCAAATTCAGGTAATGTTAGTGATTCTAACCTCCCCTCAATACTATTTAACCCAGCCTTTGTTAGTGACAGGTCTTCATTTGTACTGGCTGTGGTCATTTAATACCGACTTTTATTTAAGAATTTACAATAACTATCATGCAGCAGTCACTCCGCAAACAGTAAATTATCTCATTCTTATTTAGCATGAATGTCTCCATAACTTTCCATACTAACTTTTCATACTATTGAACAAGACTTCCTTGGATGCGACCGGCAGAAGGGAAGTTATTTATATGGACTGACATCAGAGGAGCAGTCCAAGCCTGTTTGGCAGAGTAATAAATAAATGAAATCCCGCAACATGCACCCGAAAGCTTGCGGCTTCAGAGGGGTGAGAGACATCAGTGGGATATTGGATGGAGTCTCAAGCTTGAACAGTATCAGATGAGCAGAGTAAGCAATGTAAATTCAAATTTGGTTTCTGTCAAGGCATTCAGGGCTCAAAAAGAAGAAAATGAGTCAGGCATTGTTTTTATGTCTGTGTGCACATACAGCACACAAACAGTGTTGGGCAATTTCTGCAAAAAATATGTTTTGCCTGCTATTATTTATGTGCCTTGTCCTACGTAATGCATCAGTGATTGACCTGTTCATTAAAAGCACTTTAAATATAGATTTGACTACACAAACAGAGCTTTTAAAGTGCACCCCTCACCTCAGTTTATATACATATACTGGGGCCAAGCACCTCAGCACTGACAGCTATAGGAGAGCGCTTTATTGGCAGGACGAGCATCGTTAGTGCAAAACTTTTTATATCATGGTTAAGGCCAAGTGTACTTTTTTATGTCTCCTCAAGATACTCAGTGTGGGATTGCTCACTCCTGCTCTTGTAATACCCCCCCCCCACCCCCACCCTCCAACCCACCCCTCCCACTCGAAACAAATGAGGGATTAAAGCAGAGACGTCTACAACAGAAGACTGGGAGCAAGAGGATGACTGCAGCTCACTGAAATCCACAGGATATTTATTTCTTTTGTCTCGGGGCTTAGAAAGTACAACACCCACTCTTCAGCTTGATCTTTCTCTCTCTCTCTTTCTCTTTCTCTCTCTCTCTCTCTGTCTTTTTATAAATTCTTTGCCATTTGTTCTGCAGTGTGCCGTCATGTTAAATACCGGACAGCAGGGACATTTTTTCATGCATTAAATAATAATAATCACAGCCGAAAGATGTTCATATTTCTTTTCTCCATACATGCACATACAAGATTTCTTTGATACCGGAAGGGCATCTTTCTTCATAATCACCCGTGATAACAGCTATCAGAGTGAAATGCCAAAAGATGAATTAAAATGTAGATCAAAGTGGGATGCACTGTCAGATAAGTACCATTTGAATGTGTTAACATGATCATCTGAAAATGTCAGAAATGTGACTGTTGAGTACAGAAATTAAATCAAAATTCACTTTTGAGAGAAGATGTCACCAGTTGAGCTGACAATAGTTGAGAGTTGGTAAGTTAAAATACATATATAGTATGTGCTTCACTCTGTGATGTGTGTAAAAAGCTGTAACAAAGCTATACATGACTACTAGAATGTATCCTTCTGCCGCAGCTTGGCAAGGAACAAAAAGAGGGACTGTAGCTTCCGAAGATACTGACTCAATTTAGCTAACTGCTGAAGCCTCATATTAGCTTCATATGAACTTTGGAATGCGTATTTGCACAGAATGAACGCTGTGGATTTTGGCCCCCATTTTTTACAGTGTAGTTGTGTTCTGGCAGAATAGCTTCAGGGTCAGTATGGAGAGTAGGAATTTTTACAGCGACCAAGGCCCATTTCCCTGTACATTTGGGGACGTCAGTGTTGTTTTAAGACAGACTTAAAAAACCCAAACCTATCCTTTAAGTTGACATCTGAGCATATACATCTTTACTCAGCTGATTAAACAGTGACATTAGCTCTACAGTCGGTAATCAGTTTCTCTTGTGAAACCGAAACATACTGTTTGAATCTACTTTCCCTAAAATCTCACCTCTATGTGGCTTGTCCAAGTTTCAGTGTGACAAAAATGGTCTCATTGCTGCTCAGCGTTGCCAGGTGCTGAAAACCAAATAATCATATTAAGACTCAATAACTGTAATTTCAGGGCGAATTATCATAGATTCATATTCAAACTGCACCCACTGAGTTTGTATGAATCCGTGAATCTGGACAAGTACAGGCTAGTATTTATTATGCAGGTCACATGACACACCATGCATCCAAGCATGGAAGTGAGTAGACTACAGCTCTAGCATTTTTATACCAACAAGAGTTAAAATTTTCAGTGTTTTTATGTTAAAACATGCATTTTTCCATGCTGTTAATATAGCAAAGCACACTGTAGCAATAACAGTTTACTTACATAAATATGTCTTGCGCATAGGGCTGTTGTGGTGAAGGAATTTTCTCTGCTGTGATTTAGAGTGGCTTTATTATACCTTTTTTTGGTGAAAATCAAGGTATTTTATCTGATTATGTGTCAGCCGGAGCAACGTGTTTTCTGACGAATACAGAAAACACGTGAAATCATGTTGTGGCAGCAAACAATGTTGGCCTACAGCTGAGTCCACTTAAACGTGGGATTTATGGCTGGCTGGATGCGCCTTTAGATTTGATTGTATGATTGGTGGAAAACTACTTTACCTCGCAGGTTAAATTAGTTTTAATTAATTTTTTAATTTTTAAACATATAACCGTGGCAACCTGTCATTAAAGACGCTCAGTCAAACCTCAAACAATGGAAAACATGATGGAGATATGACGTTTATGTTTGTTTTATGTATTGATTTGAGGAACGTTACAGCCTCCTCATTGCTTCACACAGATGTTTTCATCTATCGGTGGAAGCTGGAGTTACTTTAAAATTACACGCTTCATATATGTCATTATTTATTTGCCATGTTACTCTATCAATTCATCAACTTTTCCACCTAAGCCAAATGTAAAAACTTTTTCCAATACTTCAACCTTTTTTTGGATTACCAGTGTTTGTCCAGGTTTTTCTTATGTGGAAATTAAAGATGTGCTCAAAAACAGGTGGATGGAAGCTCAGTGGAACTCCTCTTACCTCATCATGTGGCATTGTAGCATTTACCGACGCCTGTAGCACACATTGGACATACCATAAAAACCAGAGATAGAAGCCAAGGCAGACTAGTTGTTGTGTCTGAGCAAATTTGATAAAATTGGTGCTTTTCTGAGGAGTTAATGTGGATCATGATGCCACTGGTGTGTTGGGATTTTACACAGGAGACAAAAAGCATGGATGGTTCGATGTGCTGTCGGCTACAATACCTTCAGAAACAAAACACAAAAAATAAAAAGGAGTAAACTTTGCTTCATGACTCACTGTTTTCAATACCAGATAAAGATAAAGTTGCTCACTTTGGACAAGGTTACAGTACTGTGTTCAGTTAAACAGCAACATTTCAAGTACCAGCAACCAAAAACTGTCTGCATTACATACATGAGGTCAAGTAGGTCAACATTGGTCAAGTATTGTCCTGCATGAAGAGCAGGTGTTTCTGTCATTGTGAATTCTTGGTGGGGCGAAGGCGCTTTCTAACTCCACCCGATGCTTTTCAATGCGATTAGGGACTGTAGGACTGTCCCCTACTTTCAATCAGATGTGATGTTGGTGAGACTGTACAGTAAAAAAAATCCTAAGAAATTAACATAAGTAAATGCAAAAATGGAATGTGCTATTGGCTGAATTTGCCGACAATGTCAGTTTCTATGAAATTTAAAAAGCTGACGGTGAACCTGTGAATCTTTTTAGCCTCAGGCAAACCATCCTTTCACCCTGGGGCTCCGATTGCAAAGACCCGTGAAGTCACTTTTCCTGTCTGGGCCCGTTGGCGAAGTATTTTCAAACTCTTGTGAAAAGGCAGCCAAACAGACACAGACATGCAGAAATAATATGATTTATTTTATTATTTCTCTACAAATCAGTGTATTCTTTAATGACACAAACCTGTAATCTTGCTCTACATTTGCAAAGTGAGTAAACAACGTCCTATCTATTCAGAACGGTCCATGAAAACATTTGAGTTTCAACCAGACAGGGTTCTACTCATTCCAAACATGAGCAGCTCACCAAGTTGGCAGGAAACACTTGCAACTTTAGTGTTGACTAGATGCTTCCTTGCCTGTCTGTTCCTGTGTGCGTGCGTGCGTGCGTGCGTGCGTGCGTGCGTGCGTGCGTGCGTGCGTGCGTGCGTGGGTGTGTGTGTGCATGTGTATTAGAAGAGTGAGGTAGCTCAGGGCATTACTGGGGCAAATCTGCACCCCCACAGATGAGTCAAAGATTGAGTTCAGTTCAAGTTTACAGTGATAAACTCCTATAAAGCATGAAATGATGATATTCAAGGCTGGAATTGTATTAAACCTCACATTAAGTGTATGCTGTTTAACGCCACAGGAGCAGCAAATGTAAATTCTGCTTCAGTTAACTCTGTCACTTCAGCCAACAACTCACGTCAGTTGTCAATTACCCATCAGTAATAATTCATAACATTTTCACATTAAATGTCCATTTTGCTGCTCACTGTAACTAGCTAATGTAATCTGTCCACCTCCAGTTCATTCCAAACCTGGCAGTGCTGTCATAGTTTATTGTCTCAATTAAATATTTAAAGAGTTCCAAACAAGCTAGAGTGGAGATACTTCATTCAGATGTCATGTAACATTGACATTTGTAATAGCACAAAATGCTAAAAAGTCAGTTGTACAACATAAACTTGTTAGCTGCCTTTACACAAACAAGCTTAAGACCATCAGATTTAAGTCACCAGATTTACAGACTACAGTCAAGAGATGAGCTTTGAGAATGGCATATAATGCAAACAAATTAATTGTTGCATAACCTTGTTAAAATCATGAAGGGTTAAAATTCCAAAAAAAGAAGGTTAACAAGCACTAGGTAGCTACTCAATAACATCACAATGTGTTTTACTTTTTCAGAAAGAAAGAAATTCTAAATGAGATACTGCATTGAGTTACAGGAGCTAACAGAACAGAGGCTGGCTATACACTAGCTTCCTCTGGATCTCTATAGACGTAGAGTTTCATTATCTGGGATTAATGGAGCCAACTACAGGCTACTTTTCCATTAATTCTAATTGGTGGAGCTGATTTAAGGCCCCCACTGCATTTCTTCTGATTGGTTGAGCAGTCAACAGGCTGATATTAATTCTGATTGGTAGAGCTGACTACAGGCTCTTGCATCACATACTAATCTGACAGAGAGATGCTACTAGCAGCAAAAAACTGAAATAGTACCAGCAATGTGCTCCAGGCAGGACGAACAGCAGGTTACATCTATTTCCTTTTGTATATCAGTGTTATCACTTATCAAAATTAGCTATTTTTATAAGAGAAAAAAGCTTTCCCCCTCATGAAACAGGTAGAGTGTACACCTAATCACCTGCACAGTGTGATAAATGTGTTAAACTAACTGCTGAGTGGCTGTAATGCCTCTTTGTCACTGCCACCTCTATGGGTTCCTTTCTGAGTGTCAACACATTACAAGTGTGATTCGACCACAGTGAGTGCTCTGTAACGGCAGTGAAGCCATTTCTCCTCTAATTACACCAGAAATAGAACGTGGTGGCGTACCCGCTTTTCTCCCTTTATTCCTGACCCTATGAAGGCAGCAGTCTGTAAAACATTAAAGGGCCGACAGAGTAAGAAATGAAAACATGAGCCTAACAAAATCATCTTTAATATCAGTGACAATGTCAAATATATACACTGTATTTGAGTTCAACTAAAATCACAAGGCATCCCCTTTTCATTAAAAAATCATGCCAAAGTGATTAGATTTTTTGCTGGAACTAAAAAAAATAGGTCTTTGGGGATATATCACTAGTGCAATGTACTCTAATCAAGTTTGTGCTGGTAACTGTAGAGTACAAGCAAGACAGTAAAAACATTGGTTTGTGGCCTCCAGTTTTGAAGCTTTGAATTTGCATTTTGACCGTCACCATCTTGGATTTTTGGAGCCAGAAGTGACCATATTTGGACAAGAGGGTGGAGCTGACCCTAACGTTAGCTGCTAGCTTGGTCTGCATGGTGCATTTACAGTCTATGGTTAGCTGTGATAATACTAACGCTAATTTTCGCTAGCGAAAGACAGGCTTAAAACCATTAATACAAAATGTACTTACCGGAAAAAGTGAACATCCGACTCACAAACAAACGCTGAACAAGACTTTCATGAACTGAAAACACACTGAAATAGCAACAGCTACAGCCACACCTATACTCTGTGAATCTGGGGTTACACCATGTTACCTAATCAATGTTGTCGTCTTCATTTATTCACACATTTATTTTTCTATGTATTTATATATATATTTTAGTTATATATACTTTCATTTATCCATAATATAACTTGCTGCAGTGAAATAAATAAACATGTCAACTTCATCCATCAAAAATCAGGGGACAGACTCTGCCCTGCAATTGGTGGTTGAACTTGAATGTACTGCGTTTGTCTGATTCAAGATGGCAGCACCCGGTGCAGATCTTAATGATCTTGCGTGCTACAATGCTAGATATGTTGGCTGTAGCTGAAGAAATGGAGGCAAATGCCAATTCCTTTGCTTTTTTAGATCAGATTGAGGGCTTTGCTGAACAAATTGGAATGATATCGGCCCTGACTGACAGAAATTAGTGAAGCTGTATTCACAATCCCAGGTCCTGCTGGGTCTGTAATACTGTTCATTCACCAGTAAGAGGCTTTAACCCGCCCCCTGACTTGGATGGATGAAGTTGACACATTTATTTATTATGCTAAGTTACACTATAGATAAATAAACGTATATATAAATAAATAAAATTATAAGTAGATAAATAAATGTGTGAATAAATGAATGAGTAAATATATATGTGTAAACATTTACATACACACACACACACACACACATATATGAATAACTAAATAAATATACAAATAAATTAGCATTAAATTATAACATTTATAAATTTTATGTCTCATTTTATTTGTATTCATTTATTTAAGCATTTTATTATACAATAATATATTAGTTGATTTATTTAAGCATTTAATTACATAATTATTTATGTATTTATATATTTAGTCTCGGCCCTTAAAACCCTCCATAAAAACTTCCACAACAGACTGAAAGCAGTATCTATGTGTATATACTATCTATGGGTGTTGGGAAACTACCTTGAAACTGCAGCTAGTGAAGCTAGAATAAAAGATACTCTTCACTGGAGGTAGTTAAGCAACAGCAAACAAACTAACGTAATACAAAATTCATTCATTTGGTGTCATTTATTACTCCAGGTGTGTCCTTCAGACTGTCAGACTGAGACAAACAGCATCCTTCATAACAATAACCCACATTGGCTTTCTTGCTAAAGTCTCCTTCTAATCTAACTTAACAAACATGAACACACGTCTTGTCCTGCTGCTTGTTGAACAAGCCACCAAACGAATATTCACTGGGGAAAAGTGCACTACTATCAGTTTGCAGGCTAGATAGCTAATTATCTGCTCAACCGCAGCACATTAAACAGCACGTAAACTTGCAAAAGTCACTTTGGTCCTGTCAGATACTAGTGTGGTCCTTACTTTTCAATACCGCAGCTAACAACACACTGTCTGCCCAGGACTTGACAGATGAAGTTTGATTACTTTGTCTCTCATTGTCCTGCCACCAGAGCTCAGCCTGCCAGCTGCTGTCAATCAAACACAGACAGCAACACTAGCAGGTTGAGACAGAGAGGAGCATTTTATTATTTCCTCAAAGACTTACAGTATTTTCTTCCTTTTAACAAAAAAAAAACTGTTGACATTACATTTAAATCATGTTGACATTATTTTTTTACTGTCAAAAACGACAACTAAATCTGATTTCAGTTGGACTGAAAAATAGTATTGTTGCTATGTCACCCCAACACTGGTTGTCAGATGTCAAAACATTAAATATAAAAGTCCTCCCTTTTCTCATTGTTTGCAAAAGAGGTGTAAATTACAAAGCAGATATGTATACAGTAGCATAAAAAACATGCAATTTAATTTCAGCTGTATTTTAAAACATGAGTAAATATGATGCTTATAATGCAAAACATTAACACTGACAAACATTTAGGAAAATCTCTTGCTTATCCTCTTATTTCCGAGCTGTTTTTCATCTTTCAGTTTTGCATTTCTGCATTTTCTTAATCTTCTCTAGTCCACTTAGCAATGAATTTGTTAATTTAAATCCACTTTAGAGCTAAATTTGATTTGACTGAGTGTAACACAGTCTTCCTCTCTGTCCTCCTCGCTCTCTCTCTTGTTTCCCCCCTCCAACTAAACTCTGCCTCAATGTCACGGCAGCAAGGCAAAGACAATTAAGGTGTATAAATATGTAAATATGGTCACGGCAGCTCAGCGGGAGGAACAGCGTAATGACATTTTCTGCCCTCGTTTGGCTAATCCCCAAGACACCTCCGAATTAGAAACCTTAATGACAACCAATAACGCACAGATGGTCAAACTCTGGGGGCACACCGGCCCTTCTGATGCTGCCCAGGCTCCTTGCAGCATTGCTCTTCATGCCAACAATACACACATACTCAAACACACACACACAAGCATAGGGACACACAGATAAACACATGCAAACAGGCAAGCCGGCACTGGCATGCAGGGAAGCAGGCAAACAAGCGCACATGATGCAGAACACACACAGCGCACACACACACACACACACGGACATTTCCTAGCCAGATGCCACCCGTGCCCATGGGGGTGATCATGGTCGTAACTAGAAGGTCAAGTCTTGGCAGGCCATTTAAGGCCAGCCAGGGCACTGCTGCCGTGTGTTTTCCGTGTGTGTGTGTGGAGGTTATTGTTTGGTGTCTCAGGTAATATGTCCGGCGAGGCTTTGCGACAGATGTTGACCATCCGTCTTGCAAAGCTGACATATAGAAACACTCCCTGCTGTCACTTCTCAGGAGAGAGTTAGAGTCAACGCAGGGAAAGAGTGTCGGTGTATGTGAGGAACAGAGAAAGAGCGAGTAAGAGTAGAGGCGGAGAGCGAGATGTTTTGGCTGGTTTCCTACAGTAATTAGTTCAACCTAGCTATTTGTTCTACCTCTACCTCTATTAGATGGGAAAATGTTTCTTCGGGGAGTAAGCAAGTTTTTTTTCAGAGGGCAAAACAGTACAAAGGAAGTAGAACGATTTGTGAGAGTTGCCAGACTAGGTCAAAAAAAGTCAAAAATAAGTGCATAATATGCCAGGGAGCTCATAGATAATGTATCAGGCAATTATTGTTTAAAATATAACATGCCTGCATGTCACACCAGTTTGATATGTGGATGATTCCTTCCTTGAAGATACATTTGCATCCTTTAAATCCCTAATAAAAACTGTGTCTGTTCAACTGTGACACTTGGGTAATGGAAAAGGACAAAACAAAAGGTTTTTGTGTTTATTGTGATGATTAAAAGGAGCGCATACACACTCTCTCTTTTTACTAAATAAATATTTTTGTTTCTTGTATGGGAGCATTTAAAGATATGATCCTTTAGATTGGCTCTGATCCTGGTTGATTTGACAATGCACTATTCACCTTATATATGCTTCCATTAGGTAATATTATTAGGAAACACATTTTCATTGTTATGCAGATGATACTCAATTAGATTTATCAATGAAGCCAGATGAAACCAATCAGTTAACTAAACTCTAAATATGCCTTAAGGACATAAAGACCTGGATGACCTGTAATTTTCTGCTACTAAACTCAGATAAAACTGAAGTTATTGTGTTTGGCCCTAAACACCTTAGAAACACATTATCTAACGATATAGCTACTCTAGATGGCATTACCCTGGCCTCCAGCACAGATTTCCAGAACTGCCTTGTTTCACTTGTGTAACATTGTAAAAATCAGACACATCCTGTCTCAAAAAGATGCAGAAAAACTAGTCCATGCATTTGTTACTTCTAGGCTGGATTATTTCAATTCCTTATTATCAGGCTGCCCGAACAAGTCTCTAAAGACCCTCCAGCTGGTGCAGAATGAAGCTGCATGTGTCCTGACAAAAACTAGAAAAAGAGATCATATTTCTCTCATGTTAGCTTCTCTGTACTGGCTCCCTGTAAAATCTAAAATAGAATTTAAAATCCTTCTCCTCACCTACAAAGCTCTTAATGGTCAGACGCTGTCATATCTTAAAGAGCTCATAGTACCCTATTACCCCACTAGAACAATTCTGTTCCCAGAATGCAGCCTTACTTGTGGTTCTTAGAGTCTCCAAAAGTAGAATGGGAGGCAGAGCTTCCAGCTATCAGGCTCCTCTCCTGTGGAACCATCTTCCAGTTTTGGTCTGGGACACAGACACCCTCTCTACATTTAAGAGTCAGCTTAAAACTTGCCTTTTTGATAAAGCTTATGGTTAGGGCTGACCAGGCTCGCCTTGGACTGCTGGGGTACTTCCCATGATGCACTGAGCTCCTCTCTCCTCCTCCCCCTCTCCATCAGTATTCATTCATGCCCCATTAATGAATGTTACTAACTTGGCATCCATAGTTTTGTGCTTTCTCATCTCGCAGGAGACTTTCGTTTGCAGACCACCTGCTGCCCCTGTGGCTCAGCTTGACACCCACTGCTACTACTATTGTTATTAATCATATGTGGACACTGCAACCAAAATTATTATTAGTCATATTTCTATTATTATAATTGTTATTGTTATCATTGTTGTTGCTGTGCTTCTCTGTGTCTTTCTCTCCCCCTCCCTCTTTCTCAACCCAACCAATCAAGGCAGATGGTCACCCACCTAGAGCCTGGTTCTGCTTGAGGTTTCTTCCCGTTAAAGTAGAGTTTTTCCTTGCTGCTGTTGCCAAGTGCTTGTTCATGGGGGAATGTTGGATCTCTGTAAATTAAAGAGTACAGTCTAGACCTGCTCTATGTGAAAAGTGCCCTGAGATAACTTCTGTTGTGATTTGGAACTATATAGATAAAACTGACTTGAGGTGACTTAACTTTAATAAAACAGGTCCCAGAGTTCCATTTATTTATTGACCGCTGGGGGCAGCAAACACTGCTTGAGTGGCTACACTGTGAAATATGTAACAGAGGAGAAGAAACTTGTTTATTTACAGTGCAGCCAACTAACTGTGGGCTCAGAGGATTCATGGCATTATGTTTTGATAAGACTGAATATTTGACTGAACTTGGGATCAAATATTTTCCCCATTACATGAAATGTGTTTGTCTGGACCAGCTATTATCGTCAAAATCACCTCCATCATGTGCATGCATTGTTTCTTCTCTTTCTGTGCAGGTATGCACTCCCCTAGTGTGCATGAAAACTACTATATAGAAAGGTCATTATAGAATGAAAATATTAGAGATGTCCTGAGCCAATCCTTAGGATCAGTATCGGAGCTGCTTCAGGACATGGATTGGTATTGGCTAAAATAAACCTGATCAAATGCCAATCTTGTCATTACTGCAATGATCTTCAATGACTGATTAGTTGATTGACAGAAAACTGTGGGTAAAAAAAATTATCCGGTTCCGGCTTCTTAAATGCCAATATTTTCTGGTTTACTATACTAGAGTCCTGTAGTATATTAGACTCAATGTCTTTGGGTTGTGGCGGAGCTTTCCATAAGCACCAGCCAGCTACTTTACTATATTAATTTTTGAGTCCGATAAAATAGTTTGATTAACAAGTTGCAATTTACTATGTGTGTACATGTACAACCACTAGCCTCTGCTTCAAAATAAACGAGGATGATGATTTAGAAAGTGCCCATCTGTCTGTATCAGTCCTGTCCCTACATGCTCTTTATGAACGTTTATATGTGTGCGTTCAGCTGAGAGGTTGTGTCGTGCTGAGTAGAGAGTGGAGAGTCGACAAATATTAGCAAAATAATTGATGACCAAATACATAAAGAATTGCATTGATTGCACAGAGGACAGACAGGGGACATCTTCATTAGACGGGCGACTTCAGAAAACACCAGTGGCAGCAACTTGACCATTGTGCAGTAAGTATTTAATAGTCCACTGAAAGTGCTGCATTTTCCATATATACCAGACATTTATGGGCTTAATGACTGAACGAATGAATTATCTTTATTTACATTGCGTTTTTTACAGCAGAGCCATCTCTAAGATGTATTTATACAGAACACATTGCAAACACGTTGAAACAGGCAATGTTGTCAAAGTAATAGACTTGTGTCTACACTTCAGCCTCACACTGCAATTTTACATGTAAAATGTCCCAGAATGCTTTTGTATTTTTTGTCATTGACCAATTATGCAAAATGTCAGATGCTCCAAATCATGTTTTAAAAATAAAATATGATGTAATGGGACTTCCTGCAGTAACTTACATGATCAAGTATATATGTTTTTCCACATCATACATTTTATCCATGGTTTCATTTTTGGTTATCCTGTCATTGAGTAATTTTCCCCCTGCTTTGTGTGTTTGCCACCCAAAAGGAAGCTAGCAAAATATGAAAATATGCAATAATTAAGATCAGCATATGTGATAGAATAGTGGCAATGGAATGTAAAATTTGGGCTTTCATGGCCAAAATTTTTTTCCATGGGAGGGACATGCCCCCAAACTCCCCTAGCTGGTTACTTTCTCCCACTTAGTCTGGTTTGCGTTCTCTCTGTAAGCTGCTGTCTGTACCTGACCAGAGATCATTTGTGAGAAAGGAACCGCCACCCTGTAAGACCAGAGTTCCCAGACCAGAGACAAGTTTCTGTTGTTCCCACAACTCCAACAGAGCGATATATCATCTCTCAAGCTGATCATCTCACATTAAGTCCCATCAGTGAAACAAGCTGGAAAAAAGCACATTATGATGAAAGCTTTAAACCACACATTTTTAAGTTGGTGTGAAGTTCTTATTTAAACTAAATGAAATCTGGGAGCAGTGTATTTAGGATAAACTGTCCTATCTATCTCTTTCTGCACCATGTATTACAGTTACAGTCTGACAAATGTACACTGTACTGTTGTAAACTACTTACATAACGGTGTTGTAATGAAAAGAAAAAATATCAGTATTAGTGTTAGCGTAAATAATTTTAATATGGTGCATTTAAGACCCAAATTCTGAACATCTGAACACAATTTTGATCCTGAGAACCACACTTGTCAAGAAGCTAATTACAATCACATCTCTCTGCTAATCACCATCAAACACGCAGGAGGCAGAGTCTCCAAGTGCCTCATTTCCCAGGTGCCTTTGTTTTGCATATTCAAGTTGCGGCACGTAAAAGACTTAATAGGAGCTCAAGTGCATCTCACACTTTGTAGCATGTTTGCCTGTTGTTGGAAACTGAGGGAGAGATAAAGAGCTACTCGCAACTGCTCCTTCACCACTCAGCCCTTTACCCATCTACCCTCCCCCACATACAAACTCCTCAGACACCATGGTGATATAATATTATACTGGGTAAGGAAGCCTCTTTGTACACGTGTCGATAAATTATTAACGTCCTTAACAAATTATCCATCACCAGAATGTGTTTAAAAATGTATTGAGCACCTTACTTACACCAGGATGTGGATCATTTCTGCTCATTACACTGCATGCCAGAGCAACAAAGCAAAAGGTGTGATTCCATTTGGAAGTGATTCTTTGCAAAGGAATGATTGTTTGATGGCCGATAGACAGAGATAAGCAGTACCATTGTACTGTGCGCTATAGATATCTGTAAGTAATACAATACACATTTAATTGGCTTGTCAGATCAAAGCTCTCCAACAAATGCTACGTACCACCCAACAGGATTACCAACTATTTGCACAACAGTCAGTGGTTTTAGGGTTGAAAATCAAATTAGCTCTGTATAGAGTACATGTCCAACAAGCACCCCTTTTCATCTGTCTTTCCCATTTATCCTGATGAAAATTTTACTCTTTTAATATTTAAATCCCCTTTAATAAGCAGAATAGCAGAAGTCATGAATTTGGATGGATAAATGTTTGGCAAACAAGTCAGAAGCCTTGCTGGTGTAACAGTGAGAGTCATGTGAGGATTCAAATAATTCATGAAAAGGCTGCAGCCAGAAATAATTATATATGTGGGAGACAGCCGCATGAGGGTACATCCATCAGTCAATGTTATCCTTTACTGATGTAAAACTATAGGGAGGTTAGGCAAGATTTTACCAAATTCAAAGTATACAGCATGACTGTAACTGAGTGTTTCTATTTCTTTTTTATAGTCAACCTAGACTTAAAACTAAAGGAGACTGTGCTTTTGCTGTCACGGCCCTAAAACTCTATTTCAACATCTTCCTCTTGAAATTTGTCTTGCGGCCTCAATGACTTCCTTTAACCTTAATCCTACTGACTTGGGTACCCACAGTCCCCAGAGGTCTACTTTTTGTCATATTTCACAGGTACTTTATTCTAACATTCCAATTTTTCCTGACTTTGTCAATCAATTTGTTCCTAATGACTTCATATCATTGTTTTCTGTTTCTGTTTAAATTTGTGCTTTTAAAAAATACCAATGTATCGGGGTCCTGGGGGACCCCATTCAAAAGAACCCAATTTCGCATATGCAGTTTTAATAGATGGAGCTCCTTATTGAGTTCATGTTTGCCATGGGTCCTAATTTAAATATCACACACTATTGGGGGGGTAGGGGTGCTCTGTCAGTCAAGGCTTTGTGGAAAGATTGTACCTGGGATAAAAGCTGCCATTTGTATTAATGAAAAGTATATATTTTTATTTTACACAATATGCAAATTAACTGTAACTTTCCTAAAATAATAAATGTGTTAAATGTGTTGGCAGGATAAGGGATAAATCGCTTTTAAAAACAAATCTTTATAAACTTGCTTTTTGCCTTAACTTTATCATTGTTTGAGTTTTTTTTTTTTTGGGGGGGGGGGGGGGGGGGGGGTGCTATACAGTTAGTGCTATACAAATAAAGGTTATTAGAATAATAATGGAATAATGTGTTTTAATCAAAGTAAGCTTGTTAGTGTTGGGAATGTGTAGGTGGCATGGTTTCGTGTTACCCACATAAGTCAGCAGAAATATTCAAATCCAATATCATTCAAGTAAAACCAGAAACACTCAAAAGGTAGACACCACTCTAGTCATTTCCTCCAGCTCCTCCTGGGAAAACCCTAAGGTGTTCCCAAGCCAGATGGGATGTAGAATCCTTCTGGGGCATTGAGGCCTGACCTGGGGTTTTCGCCCAGTTGGAGTCACCCTTCAAAGGGAGGCTTCCAGGAGGCATTAAACAGATGCCCAAACCACCTCAACTGGTTCCCTCTCAGTGTGACGCAACCTCCAGGATGTCCAAGCTCCTTGCCCTACCCCTAAAGGCCACTGTGTGAAAAAATTAATAATTTGATTTTTACTGAAGGGAGGATAGTCTGACTTTTTGGGAGAGCAAGGGAGGGTCGAGAGTTACTGTATAAAATTGTGACTTTGGGGGTATACATGCGTCAGCATTGTGTTTGTAGGTGTTTTACCTATATGTTTTAAAAAGATAAAAGATTTTAGCTAACGGACTCTCAGATCTTAAATTATAAGTTTCCTGGTCAGGATAGCCTGCTGCTAATGGATTTGCTGCTGACATAACCTGACTTGTTTTTAGCATAGGAGCTTGCTAGCCAATGGGAACTGCAAATAATATCACTGCCTTTTTTACACTTTCACCACCAACACCACTAACTGGGAGGAAACCACGGCTATTAAACCTGATTATTGGAGTTAGTTTTCCAGGCACTAAGGTGGCTGATATTATGGAAAAATGGTTACAATGACGTCTCTAAGCAGAGGTCTGTAATCTTAAAACAAGATTTTATCAAGCTTCTTGACTCTCTTAAAGACAAGACTGTGGCAAAAGGATTTTTATTTCGGGACCCCTTTCTCCTTTAAATGAGGCACCAGTCGCTTCAGCAAGACTCTTGCCCTATCTTTTTTGGAATCATCCATCTTAGAAATTGTCCATCTTATAGAAATTATGGCATCCACCCCAGCACCCTGGGTGGACGTATTTTAACTGACAAATTGTTTTATATAATTTAATAATTATATAATAACACTCCCAGGTCCTGACTTACAACTACCACATGTCCACAGCCCTTACTGCTACCCTAGCTGAGCAACTACTTCATCCTGCCACCACTGCCATGACCCATGCTATTATGCTCACCAGCTCCACCCTGTAGCCTGGTGCTCCCAATCACTTACAGCTCTTCAAAAATAACTCCCTCAATGCAACAAATAGCCTCCTCGGAGAATCCAAAGTGCAATGAAGGACCAAGAACTTCAACTATACCTGTCTTAATTAGCAATAGAATCACTAAAGGTTATTCAAGCAAAGCTGTCAACTTCTCCACTTTACATTATGTCACATACCAATCCATACCTGTAATACCCATTACATGTACAGCAAAACTAGGTCTTCTCAACATCAGATCCCTCACCAACAAATCTCTTTTAGTAAATGATCTTATTTCTACATGTCATTGCAACCTACATAGTGCAAACACTCTTATTGAATCAGCCCCTCCGAACAATTTTTATTAACACCACCAGGGAGGACAGAACATGGGGGGATAGCAAAAGAGTTATACCAATGTCATTTGGTAATTTTATTTCATTTGAATACCTCTGCACTTTCCTTAAATGTTTACCTTGCATTTTACTTGTAATTACTATCTACTTGTAACATTTTCTTGAGGAGTTGAACAAACTCTTATCTGTGATTTGCACAGACTTTGATTTTCTCCTAATAGCTGGTGACTTCAAAATCAATGTTGATAACCCAAAGGATAATTACGCAAATGAACTTGGTGCACTGTTTGATACTTTTGGCCTATGTCAGCATGTGAAGGAGCCCACCCACTCTCAAGGACATACTCTGGACTTGATCATCACTAAGGGTCTCCAATATTTCAACACTGGTCAAGGACTTGGTTTTATCAGATCATTTCTGTGTATTTTTTGACTTGTTTGTTACATCCAACCCTCAAATCCGACAACAACCTATTGTTGGAAAAAAAAAAAGGTATTTAAGTGACAATACTGCTGCTCTTTTTAGACAGGCAATATCTACAACATCAAGTGAAACATCTGACTCTGTTGATGTTCTGCTGAATAACTTAAATTTCAAACACTGAATATTATAAACAACATTGCACCGGCATAAGCATAAGACAATCACTTATAAACAGAAAGCACCCTGGAGACATGATCCAAGGGTGAGGCTAAGAAAAAGAGAGTGCAGAAAAGTTGAACACAAATGGTGTAAAACTACACTTCAAATACACTATGATATTTGTAGGAGTTTCTTGTAGGAGTGCATGCTCCACTCCTACAACAATACAATTTGCAAAGCAAAACAATCCTTTTTCTCCAGTATCATAAACAAAAATAAACCTTATTTGCTACAGTAGAGAGACTGACAAATTCCACACCGCAAATAGCTCCTGAATTCCTCTCAGCTGATAAGTTTGATGAATTTGCATCCTATTTTAAAAATAACATTGACAGTATCAGACTTGAGATTAGCTCAAGCCTGAACCAAATCTTCAGCTTCCCAATTACACCTTCAAAGAAACCATCCTTGTCAGAGTTCAGCCCCATCAACAGAGATACCTTATTAGAAATAATGCAGCATCTTAATTCATCCAGTTGTTGTCTTGACAGTTTACCCACTAACTTTTAAAAAATATTTTTAACTCCATAGAAACTTCTTAACATAGTGAATGCATTACTTCTGTCTTGCACCTTTCCCTCATTCTTGAAAACTGCACTTGTGAAGCCCTTATTTTAAAAAAGGCAACCTACGGTAGATACCTCTACCCTCAGCAACATCTGGCCCATCTCAAACTTACCCTTTTTAGGCAAAATTATAGAGAAGTCAGTTTTTAATTAGCTAACACACTTCTTATTTTTAAATGACTATTGTGACTTTTGTGATCAATTTACAACTATTATGACTATTATGATCATTTTCAATCAGGCTTTCATGCCTATCTAAGCACAGAGACAGCTCAAAGGTTTTTAATGATGTTTTAATAGTGATTCATACAAGAGCTTTTAGATCTTACACAGTAAACGGGTTTGGCTTTTCTGGAACAATATTAAAATGGCTGGAATCATACTTGGAGGGCAAGGATTATTTTGTTGCTATGTGGAACCATAATTCAAAATGCAAAGCACATTAGCTCTCCTCAAATGACTACAGTCCTATAGAGTCATTATGCAAATGCATTGTGCAAATAAATGACCAGATGTCTCAAAACCTCTTGCAGTTAAAGAAAAAACAGAGGTAATTTTATTTGGCAGCAAAGATGAGAGGCTAAGGGTTTCTGCTCACTTAAAGAACAAGGCAGTAAAAACATGTAAACATGTAAAAGCATTACAAAATCAGCATTTTATCAGAAAAAAATACAGCCAAAGTCAGGGACCTTAAGACAAAACAAGATTTGGGTAAACTTATTCATTCTTTTATCTCCAGCAAAACTGATTACTGCAATGGACTTCTGACAGGACTTCCTAAAAAGACCATCAGGCACCTGCAACTTACTCAAAATTCAGCCACAAAAAAGTACAGCCTACATCATCCCAGTTCTTAAATCTCTACACTAGTTGCCAGTAAGCCACAGAAGTGATTTTAAAGTCTTATTAATTATTTATAAATCTCTACATGGAGTTGGCCTTGAATATATGACTGATATGCTTGAGAAATATAACCCTGCAAGGCCTCTTAGATCACTAGGGAGTGGACTGCTAGTGGTGCCTAGAACAAAATCTAAACAAGGAGAAGCAGCTTGTAGTCATTATGCAGCACAGTGCTGGAACCAACTGCCTGATGGTGTTAGAAATGGCTCAACCCTCGCAACTTAAATTCAGACTGAAAACCTTATTGTTTTCAAGCGCTTTTAACTAATGTTTTTAAAACTCAGGGTCTTCTTTCTTGCCCGTAGGCTTCTGGATCATGAAGCTACGATGAACTGAAATGTCAAAAAATGTTCGGTTGTGATACAGACTTGAGACGATCAGTAGATCAGCCTGCCTTCCTGCTTGTTAGTCATGAGCACTGTCCAAGGTGTTGATCCCCCATCTCCTCATGATGCGGGAGATGTCTGACTGCAGGCTTGCAGGGTGTCGGTGCCCATTTTGCTCATTCAGTCACAGTTGTTACAACTGTTTATGTCGCTGTGCGTAAAAGCCAACTGGGCTGTGCGTAAAAGAGCTGACAGAGTGAGAGCGCATGCTGCCCTTTCTCTCTCTTTCTCACATCAGCGAGCACTGAACTTTATTTTACTGATATTAACATGTGTTAACGGAACAGCTCTCTGGAGGAAACATCTTCAACACGCCTGGCTACGCTACTTGGCATTGTGTTATTACTTTGATTATGAATGTCATGTCAGATGTCATACATCATTTAGTTTAATTAATATTTATTTTTAGGCTATTTGCTGGTCACGCCCCTCAGCAGGCACAGAGCTGGAGTCTGTTTATGGTTTGCAAATTCAGTGGCTGTAAAACTATTTAAGCTCTTTATTCAAAATTAGAGAGAGGCTGTATTCTCACCTCTTTGTTATGTTTACCATAAATATATTGGATACTGGGAGGATCCAACAAAAAATATATAGGGCTGGGTGGGAGAGGGAGGGTGTTCTCACTTTTTTTTAATAATATGAAAACCCAGCTCTTAATCCCAATAATTTTTGTACTGTCCGTTATAACATTCAGTAAACCTGTTCCCTGGTCACAGTGTTTTTAGCCTCCTATGAAAGTTCTGAGCTTTCAATATTCTCTGACATAAGAAGAAGACATTAAATGTCCAGATTATCTCAGCCTTTGACAGTAAACTGATCTGTCATTGTTAGAAATGGCAATGCATTCAATCAGCTGTTTTGAAGTCATAACTTCAGTACCTCAACTTGTTCCCTTGATGTTTTCCTAAACTACACTTCAAATCAGTCAGTGTCAGAAATGTATATATTATCAATATCTCTCTGGACACTCTTTCCACTATTAGGGAGTTGGGGGATATAGGCTACCCTTGGATACAATTAATTTGTATTACTGCTAAGATGACTAGCATTGTAGATTGTCATTTTTTATAATCATATCCAGGGTTGGGGTAATGCATTGCAAGGTAATGTTCTGTGATGACAACTTTCACCTTTAAGATTTTGTATAATAATTGAGGCTATGTCTGTTGGTAACGTTGGCTCAGGTCTACCATATTCATTAGGATGCATCACAGAAATATAACAATATGATTAGTTATTACTTTCAAGAAACATGAGCTCAGTCAGAGACACTTGTGTCAAGAAACTGACCATTTATCGCAAATGGTTATACAATTGGATTTGGTGGAAAAGGCTCTGCTGTTGCCCTTTTCATCTGAGATGAAGCTCAGACAACATCCTGGCTGGCCTCAAATGAACATGCAGCAGGAAACTGTATCCCAATTTAAGGGAAATATTCTTTACTAAATATCCCCAACTTATAATAAGCAACAATACTGTTGCAATTCCCCTTGAATGTGAGAAAAGCCCTTCTCATCAAAGATTTAACTCCATTCAACTCCACCAATAGTGTCCACATGCTTAGGAAATATTCTACAACTACAATGCTAACATTTAACAAGACTATGTAGAGAAACACATGTTGCTGAGCTATAGTTCAGCTATAGAGGGAACAACCATGCCAAACTTGAGTAAAGTATTTTCCAGTTATCAGCTAAATATTATAGAAAACCCCCAAAACAACTCCAAGCCACCAAGGAAAAAATATACCCAAAACCAATTCAGCCCATACAGGAGGATTCAATTTTACCACTTTAACTTTTAGATTGACACCAGTGCAAATGAATACATCTACACTGCAACAAATATACAGATTGTGTGTCAAAACAAATAGATTAAGCAGCATAATGTCAAATTGAGCAGCCAGCAGCACTTCACCTGCAAGCATGTGGGCTTCTGTCCTGCATCTGAACCTATATGACAAACAGCCGATCATGAAGTGGGCGTCAGAACAGTAGCCAGCAGCAGAAAGTCATCCAAATTGAGGAGCATGGAGTGCGTGAGGCCAGCTGCAGCAGTAAACAGCATCAGCATGAGACTGAACATCAGAGAAAAGTGATAGTGCCAGTATAAAATGCCTTCGCTGCACTATACACCTGATTGAATATGACTGGATGTTACTGGCCAGACTCAGCTATGTATGAGTTGATCATTGTGAAGCATATTAGAAGCAGGTGGTGCCAATCAACCAATACTTCAGGGCATGAGCTTGGATGACAGGGGGTCCCAGGAAATGATCCATGTTTGACAGAAGAGGTGCACGTCTAATTTCAGGTATGAGAGGGAAACCTGAATGCCAGACAACAAGTCTAGATGCTTTGGCAGATGTCTCGGATGGTTCGTAGCCTTGTTGTCCTTTATATTTTTTTCTCTGGCTCTGGATGCTGAGTTTGGCCAGAGCATGAAATGACTTCTTTGTTCTCTGTACAGCTGTGTTGTGAAGCCTCTGATACAGAGGGGCCTCCTCCCTCAGTATCCACGGTGCTCTGGGTCTTTTTCCAATTCCGTCTTGAGCTCATGTCATCTCCATTAATCTTTTGAACAGCATTGTTTGCAATGCTTAGGGCATTTCTCACAGTTTTGTCTCCTTAATGATAAAATCTTTGCATGTAAGCCTTCCTGCTTTCAAGTGTGGAATTAACTTTTTACAAGTGACCTTTTCTTGTCCCCGCCAGATGTTTTCTGCAAAGAGCAAATGGCATTTTCTGGTGCGAAATCGCTAGTGGTTACATCTTTCTTGTTCTTTTGTGGCGTAAGTCAGATCATTATCAGCAACATTGAAGCATGACACATAAACCTTCATGTGGACATGTGGTATCCTCACTGATATCATTTTACTGATGCCATTCCTGATGGCCTTGTTTTTCAAAATGAACATCACTGTTTCAAGTGAAGAGTCAGCCCAACTAGCAGGCAGGGTAAAAACGCTGCAGAAAACCCTTCAAACCAGCAAAATGTTGTATAATCTGGAAAAAATTGCCAGTATCAAACAAAAATATCAGCCAGTGGGGTTAGCATTAGGGTAAAATGATAGGATTTCTTGAAACTAGCATTCAAATCAGGTTACAATAAAACACCATCAGCTGATAAGGTGCCAGATTAGAAAACACTCCTAAATCAATGATCAATCATGTGATCACTTGAGAGTTGCTCGTAAAAGTTACTTTTACACTTCACTACAAGGACGAGTAAGTCACTTGATAAAAAGTTCTTTGCTCAGTGTGAACAATAAGCATTTGACTCTTAAACTGATTCTTTAGAGCACAATTCTTATACTGAGTTTACACTACACGATTGTAGCACTGATTTTCATATTCACTGACAAAAGCCCCAGATCAGAGGCAAATCAGTGTTTGCTTGGCACTGGAAAATTGGCGCTGGATCGCTACATGTGAACCGTTCAAAGACGCAACTCAAGAGACTTGCCGATGCATCGGAGTCTTCCGAAAATTTAGTTGAACTTTGGCAGGAGCACCAATGCCTTTTGGAAGAAAAAAATCCTGGCTCGCACATGGTATTGCGTCATTTCCTGTATCACTTTTCGCATGTGTTTTTGTGACAAAACATAGTTTGGAGACCAGACAGACTCGTTGGGGAGAAAGATCTTGTGATGTGTAACCCCCTGTTGCCAATCAGTCATGTAGTGTGCAAACCACGACTTCAAGATTACCGATTGTAAGACAGAAAGTTGTGTAGTTTGAACAGTACAGCGATCTGACGACTTTCAAAGTCATGTAGTGTGTGCTTGACATGAGCAGTTTGATGGTCTTTGCAAGTCATGAGTAGGAGGACTACAAATAAAATAAGATGGTATGACTTTCTTGAATTTTCCCTTTCACAGTACATATATATCCAGTCATACGGTGAATGAGAGATCAGTTGGCGTACTGTAATCACTTTGTTTCATCCTATAATACTGAAGTCCAGGCTTGACGATACAAAATATACTTCTGAGTGATAAAGTATGTTCTGCCAGGTATCAGTGGTTCACCTTTCAAGATTATTTTCACAACAGTCTTATTCAGTGCAAAGTGACGCAACATAAAAGAAGGATCATGATGCAAAAAGCTCCACGATGACATTGTAGCAGGATCGACAGCAGCAGAGTTGCTGAGGTTGCAAGTCCTTCTCTGCATGAATACTTCAAATGTCTCATTGTGAAGAAAAGCTCTCCAAATATTTCCCTAGCCAGGGGTTTACACAGTATCTATTTCTTATGGTAATTTCTCTAGTCCCTGGTTACCATGGCAATCACTCACTCTGCAGCCATTGGTTGGTTGAGGAAGTTGAGCTAATAGAGATCAGCTGACACTGCACATGACTTCAAAGAAGTGTGTAAATGATGGTAAATCGAAGTATGTTCTTATAGTCAACAACTGTACTCCAAAATATATTCAGATAATGTGTGAATGGTTTCTTTCATATGTCCGGACTGTAGATAAGAGAGTCAAACATGAAAAGCTTTACTATTTAGCAGATCCAGGCCTGTATCTCCTGTAAAACTAGCTCCACTGATTCAGTGGTTTACGAAACTGCAGAGTGCAGCAATAACTTGCTCATCTACAGTGTCACATTTAAACCTAATTTTGAAAGATCTGCTGACTAAAGGTTAATTCCTACATCACAAAGCCCTGGTTCACTCTGGAGAGAATAAAAAAAAAGGAAATTTGATAAACAGGAGTGGTTTTCTGTGTTTCTTGAATGATTTATTCCATAAATATATGCCCTTGTTGTTAGGAAACGTCTCCTTATCCAAGGTAACGACCCAAAACTAGAAAATAGCAAACTCTGATCAGGACTGAAAGGAAGATGGAAGAAAGAGAAAGCATTGAGAAAATGTCAGACAGAGGTATAGACAGCTATAACCCTGGTCAGCTATTCTCTCTTCTATGGTTGTTGTGGGATGAATTAACAATGCCATTCAAAAATGATGTGCTCCTTTACACATTCATGGTGTCTTCAAGAATACCCTGATCAATTTTAACATTGGTACTGAGAAGTAATGCGTCAGTCCAATGAATGTGGGCATAACTGCACCAAAGCAGCATCCAAAATGCCTGACTTATGTTGGCATGCACCTCAACTTTATGATGGTCAACAAGGACAGTGAGAGAAACAATCCAAAAACACGCTTTGTTTGGCCACTCCACACTGGTTCAATGCAAATGTTTTTCACAGTTGCCCTGTGTGGGAAAAGCCACCATTCAAATCATATTTCCCAGATTTTATGTTTATATACCACACATTTGTTTTGACATTCATGTTTTGAGCAGAAACATAAATGCTGCCTGGATTATGTTCTCTGGATGCTTTTCTGTTTTGTAGTGTAGGATGTGCAGCATTTACTGTATGTACCACATGCTGTAGTCATAGGAAGATGGTTGGAATGGATGGTGGTTGTTAAAAGCAAAGGTCTCTGACACCTGAGACCAGGGGTTCACATCCTAAATGCAGCATGTGGTTAGATTTAGGATCTTTTCAGACGGGTCCCAAACAAATCCTGAAGTGATTTGTTTGTGGTGGGAACATGATCTGACCTTGATCTGACCCAACTACTAGGCATACTCTGTGAGTTTGAACTAAACGGCTCCTGTAGCCAGGTGTGCTTTGCATACTGGGATACGGATGAGTGAATTTAACTGTTTCTAGCAAATTAATCGAGATCCAACCTGGACAAGTGCAACAAAGAACATTGTATTTGGCCAGTGGTCCTTCTTCAGGACCTTCTTTCTGTGTTTATGTTTATGCACCCGTCCAGACACATCTGACCGATGAGTCGAGTGAACTTCTCACGTGGCTTGTAGCGATGCATTTTGTTTCGCTTTGTTCGGATTTTTCTTTGTGTGAAAAGCAACTGAACCAGAGGAAAATGCACCAAGCTTACCAACTCATCTGATTCAGACCAGAGCAAACAAACTATAGGTTTGAAAACATCAGGCTGGTTGAGGTTTGTCTGAGAAAAAATGAAATAGCAGATATGTTCAGTACCAGTATTTTGTAACTCTGCAGATGTGTTAAAGTTTTCCATCATCTATTCATGTTCATTAAAAAACATAAAACGGGCATCATTACATTTCCTCTGAAATATATTAGCTGTAGTAAATTAGTAAAGAACATAACTTCTAGAAGTGAGGGTTGCATATTCACACTACAAAAAAAAGAATTTTGTTGCTTCCCCACCAGAGGACTGAGGAAAATTGCAGTCAATCTTAACTGAAAGTGTCGTCATATAACATGTTTGATAAAAAAAAAAATCCTGCATATGGTTTATATTTTTATTTATCATTTAAGGTTTGATAGCAAAGTCAGTGGTCCATAAGAGCAGATGATTGCAGGGGATTGCGAGGAGATTGAAGTAAGCCTGCGGTTTGATTCTCTCAGTTAAGCAGTGGATAATGTTTTACATAAATAAG
Source organism: Thunnus thynnus (assembly GCF_963924715.1). Taxonomy (NCBI): domain Eukaryota; kingdom Metazoa; phylum Chordata; class Actinopteri; order Scombriformes; family Scombridae; genus Thunnus; species Thunnus thynnus. The sequence goes on from NC_089528.1 coordinate 5,549,117, forward strand.
TAACCCAGTCAGCTCTATATTCTGCTTTCTGAGATAAAAAAAAAAGTTCTTTAAATAAAAAATCAAGGCAAATGTACTCAGACAACATTGGACGCAGACTGTGCAATGGAACCCTTTGCTTTCATCCAACGTCTTTGCTTTCACTGCACCATCCATCACCCTCGCTCAAAGCACACAAACACGCGTAGACCCATGTAACCAACTATTTCAGGCGATTACAATCCTGCAGCGGGGTAAAAGGCTCTGCATAATCTCAGCCGGTTTGTCTGAAGAGGCACCTTTATATCATATGCTACGAGTATTTGAAGAGGCTGTAACTGTAACTGCCTTTTTCTAGGCTGTAATCAACTTTGCAGCCCACGCAGAGGCTGAGGGCCGAGTGAGCTGAAAAGATGAATCTGTTTGCTCCTGATCACAGAACAAGCCATACAGCGGGACAAAGCCTTGCTAGTTTGGCAACGAGAAGAGTCTGAAGATTAAACAGTGAGATCTTTCTCTTGATCAGGCCCTCGGTCTGCCCTCCCCGCCATCCCTGCACCTGCTAGTCACAGCCCCTGATGTATGTGCTCTCTTCTTCCACTCCCTCTCTGTCTCTCTCTCTCTGTCTCTCTCTCTGTCTCTCAACTTTCACTGACTGTCTTTCTTCTTCCAACCAACCCAACCACCCCCCCCACCCCCCTCCCCCCATCCTCCACCCTTTTCACCGCTTTTGATTATCGGCAGCGACCCAGAACTCATGCAAGCGAATCTATCGGAATTTCATCTCTGCCTCGCTTGCAATCACTTTCACATGTGCACACTGTCTCACAATCTCTTTGCACGTACTGTACATTTATTCTCCGGTCTCCATCTCTCTCTGCACACACACACACACACACACACACACACACACACACACACACACACACACACATTTGCAGAAACCTATTTTGTCATTCTCTCTTCAAGTCTTTCCTCTACCCTTTAATCATAAACACTAGAATTCTGCATAATCCAGACTAGACACAAGCCGTTCATTTGTTTTCAGTTTATCACTGTATAATACATGAAGGAGACACTTTACAAGAGTTGATGTTACAATCATTCTCACTGCATTAAGGAAATTTCAGGTGAGCCGCTAAATGCAGTCTCAAGACTGAATTAGTGCTAAATGCCTAAAAACTAATTAGAGAAAAAGACAATTATATTTGAGGCATCACTACAAGGAAATTATCTGTGTCTTGCACTCAAGCAGAGAGATCAGAGGTACAGAACAGTGCAGGTTAATGCTCAAGGATACTGCAGAAGGTTTGGTGCTTGGCGACACTGGAGCATGGACTGGAGCACTGGATACAAAACCACCTTACTGCCAGTTAAAAACAAGGAAATTAAAGGATAAGTTTGGCGTTGTTCTGTATTTTGCTTTCAGCAAATCCTATGGAACCCATATCAAAAATGTGTCAGTCCATCAAATTCAAATAAGCTTAATTGGCGTCAATTTTATTGCCAAAGCTAAATGATATACTTTGAAATAATTACATTTTATGCAAGAAAACAAAATAGATAATCAAAAGGTAACAAATATATTTTAAATAGTACAGTCCATTAGAACATGTATACACAAATACAAAATGTTTGAACAGAGCAGAATGAATGAGGAGACTTGTGTGTTTTCTCTTTGATCGTGGCAAGCTTATACATATTTTGCAGCCAAGAGAACTGTTTTGCTACTTTCTCCCAAGATGCAGATGACGTTTACCCTCATTTGTGTGGTGGATGATTTCTGGACATGTGATGCTGGCTTTGTGAATAATTAATCTCTTATTTTTTAAAATATTTTGCGCACTCAGTGATGAAGTGAAGCCCCGTCTCAACAGCTTGTAGATCACAGTGAGAACACAGCCTGTCTTCCGTTTGGAAGCCATGTTTGTCTACCTGTTTGATAGGCAGGCTGTAGTCACTGAGTTGGCACGTTATCAATGTCTTCCTCAGCTTTTTATCAGCTACAGTGCTAAGATATGGGGCTAGTGTATAGCTGAGTTTTGGGCCAAAGAGTAATTGAGCTTGTGTTGTGTTTTGGTTTAGTTTTCTTTTTGATTGTGTATAGTTTGATTGAGTTGGATGTTTTGTGCCAATTTGATGCTTCAATGCTCCTTGGTGTTTGTAATAGTGGATGGTGTAACTGTAAGTCTATTTGTTACTTCTGGCTTTTTATGGCTAGGTAGTAGAGTGAGGGTCCCTTGTTTTAAAGTGTTGCCAGAATTTGAGAGTCCTTCCTTCAAAGGTGATGTTCAGAGGGAGCAGGCCTAATTATACCCTGCAGGCAGTGTGTGGTACATTCCTTTGTGCTCTTAATATTGTTTTGCAGAATTCTGCCTGCATGTTGGATGTTTTTCACCATTAAAAAAAAATAATACTGTTAATAATAGTGTTTTGGGGAGGCATAGCGTTATTCAATAGCATACAGGGCTACTTGCAATAACTACTTTGGGTACTTTCAGCCACATATTTACAAAAAATGTCACTATTTTTGAATCAGGATATCTATGTGTCTGTCTCTCTCAGTACTTACCAACATTCCTACCCTGTGTGGCACTCAGCCCAAAGTCATGCGTTCCTGTTTAAGCCAACAAGAAACCTGGTCAGAGTCTTGATGACAAACTCAACTATGATGTGCCTGTGGTTAGGGAAAGGTCTGGGTTATGATGAATAAACAATGGGTAAAGTATGGTTATGGTTACAGGCAACTACAACACTTGATTAATGAATCGTCCAATATGTGCATAATTCCCGAAGGATATTAGGCTGCTAGAAAGGCAACCCGGCAAATCCTCCAAATGACAATTTAAAAGTTTCTTTGCGGCCTTAAGACATAGTACCAGAAAAGTTTAATTCATCAACTTGGCCTTATCTTTGCTGTCACTTATTTCTTCTTGCCTGCCCGACAGCAAAACACCCTGAAAGCAAAAAAGAGCAAACAAACCCAGAAGCAAAAATAAAGATAAAAACAACTGATCATATTTGAATACTGACGAATTTTCTTTCACCAGTGTCTTGAGGAACCATCAGTCCACCATCAGTAATGAATGTGTGGTAGTATGGGTACTGTTTATTCCACTTATTCTCCTCAATCACTGTTAACATTTTAATATTTAATGGTCAACTATGGTCAATTCACTATTTTTAGCCCTTTTTTTTGGAGGGGCCCTGTTTTGGACTTTAAAATAATTTCTGATGAGAACAGAAAGAGAGAAATGGCAATAAATAGGAGACCACAGAGCTGCTTAAATATTAAATGGATGGACAGTGGTGACACAGAAAATACAATCTTCTTTTCTTACGGCTTTGCATACAAATCCAAATGGCAATTGTCTGGTCAACAAAACAGTCGAGGGATTTAGAGTCTGAAAGCCCTCTGCAAATTTCAGTCTCAATCCAATTTCAGTGGAGTTTTGCTTTTGTTTGTTGTTCGTTTTATTGTCATAGAATTCCAGTCATTGTACAAGTCAAGCCAACATCTTCATGCTTCAGCTTCATGACGTTACTACCTTGAAAGTGTATTTTGACTGAAGCCCTTAATTTGTTCCTATGACGTTAAGAATTAATCACTTTAAAAGTGTATTCATTGGTAACTCTTGATCATTTTAAATCCACAACCTCAAAGCTTTTAAATTTTGTTTGTACCGGTTTTAATTGATTTTATTATTACTTTATTTATTAATTGTGTTTATATGTTTGTTTGTTTGATTGTTCTTCTTTCTTGCTTGACGTCATTATAAATGAGGGCTTCATCCTCATCCCCCATTTTCGAGTTTAAATAAAGACAAATAAATAAATAAAAGATGAACATGACACTCATTTGCTGCATACCATAATTTATTGGATTATTTTTTTGTTATTTAACCAGATGAGTATCCCAACTTGATAATGCTGCCAGAAAATTGTTTGGCCCTCCTCTACTTAACAGGCTTTACGGATTGAAAAAGTGTCTCCATCAACAACTTCAAGTTGTTGATGCATGAACCTATTTTATACCAAAATTAAGGTTGACAGAGAAACCGCCTACCAACATTCATCATTGTTTTCTTTTGACCATAAAAGCAATCATCCCTTAACTTTAACCAAGTAGTTTTTGTGCTGAAACCTCTCTTAACCTTAAAGCTGCACTAAGCAATATTTTTATATCAATAATGGATGAAATGACAATATGTAATTTAAAAGGTGTCTGCCACAGTGATGAACCCACAGAGCATTGTCATCTGAAAACATTTCCCTGCAGCTTTACAAAGCATCTTTAAGCTCATTGTTTTGGTTTTACACTCTGCAACTTTACAGTCTGGTTCATTGTCACAACAGGCAACTGTTTTTAGCAGGAAAAACACTAATAAACCCACTATACACTACCTGTCCAGCACCTAACAGCAGACAAACAGCTAACTGACCTTAGCTAAAAGGAGAATGAATACTAGACTTATTTGCGGCCAGAAACACTACTCCAAGTGAATGCTTTTGTTGCTCTGTGTCTGCTGTATCTTTAAATAGGCAATTGTTGGTAAACTTAACAACTTTATAAGACAAATTAGTTATAAGACAAGATAAGACGACAACAGTTTATAGCTTCTCCTGCCCCCAAGTGGTAAAAAATCAATTAATGCGGCTTTAGTGCAAAACTTTACTACTTACTTAATTAATTAATTAATTTAAATTGTGTTCATAGTCATAGTATAAAGAGTTGTAATTTCCATCTCCCTTAAAATGATGTTGCATTCAAGTCTTATATGAGATTTACAATAGGAACAACTTTGGTATGCTAATGCATTGACATCAGCTGAGCCTATTTTATGCCAGACTTGAGAAATACTGGACTACGGAGCCCGTAAAGGGACATGAGGGAGAAAAAAATAGATGGGTGAAAAGAAAAACATAAATACTTTTGCGTTCCCCCACAAAACCTTTGCATTCCCCCAAGAAATATTCGGAGTGGAAAAAAGTACTTCCAGTCAACAACCAAGAAAGAAGAAGAGAGCTTCGCGGCCATTTGTAATGTAAGTTCTTCAATACATTAACATTAGGTCACTAACGTAACATTACAACTTTGGTAACTTTACTCTGACTGCTAACTTTACCCTTTTCAAAGTCTGTGTTTATTTTATTAACAACTTTTGTGAGCTTAACGGGCAATTCTAACTAGTATGCTAACATTTATGTCTGCATCGTTAGCTTTAAAGTTACTTAAGCCCCTTTTACACAGTCTGTTCAAGGAGGGAATGTTGCGTCATTATTCTGGGCCCAAAATAACATAAAACATTTATTACAGAAAGATGTGCCATGGAGGACAATCTTCTAAACTTTCTATGGTTGAAAGAAGTCCCAGAAGAGATCATAACTCATATGAAAAGTGACAAGGTATCAACAGTTCCTTTAATAGCTAGCGTTATAAACGTGGGCATGATTTAATAAAGGGAAGTATCACCTTATAACTTCTCGGATGACATAATTGCATATGCCTTTAAATCAATCCATCGGTGGTAATTGAACTCCCTCATATTTACACTGGATGAGAAATAGTTTCTATTGGTGTTTATTCACTTTTCAAACAGTCAGTTAGTAGATGAGTCTAACAGAACAGACCAGCATCTTGTCAGTGCCTCAGTGGACCATAACATTATGGTGCCGGAAGGCTAGCAAACTATGTTTGTTGCTAATATTATTACAATGGATGTGTGTGATTCTCATCTGTATTTCACTGTTAGGAGTTAGCTAGCATTAGCATCTACCCTGTCTGTATGTGTGTTACTGTATTAGAGCCTGCTGGAAACAAACAAGCAGTACATATCTGTATGTTAGTGACAGAGATGCCAAGATAATCTACAGCCTGTATGTTTAACTATGTTTTAGTAACCTGCACCAGACTAATCCTCACTGACATACATACTGTGACAGTATAACTTTACAGGCAATGAACACATCAGCTATATGACACTTTATACCTACTGTGGTGGGATACTTTAGATTTTCTGTAGCTGTGCACAGTGGTGGACTCAGGCTGTCTCAGGGGCAAAAAAAATGTATAAAAAATATAAAGGGCACCCGCACTTCACAATGTTTTTCTCCCATACAGTGCACCTTACAGGGCACATTTTTTCATTGAAAGGGCACCCAATTCTGCACTTCAGTATGTTAGACTTAGGGGAACCCTAAATTGCACTTTTTCCTTTTTTTTTTTTTTTTTTTTGTTCAATAGAAGGGCACCCATACAGAACCCCCAGCTTTTACCCCATTACAACAGCATCATAGGGCACACACTGCATTACATCCTCTTCATGTAAAGGGCACATCATATTCCCTTGACTTCGGGGGTTCTTTACAGGGCACTATCACATTTTCTTCCACTGAAAGGGCACCATGAGGGCACTTCATTCCAGATTGTCACATATAAAGGCACTCTTTAGGGCATTCCATCCTGATTTACCCAACTTCTGTATGTTTTCTCCTTTGTGTGGGCACCTTAGATGGCATTTTATGATACTGTGTGGGCATTTCATCATGCTGCCTTTTGTGTTTTGTTGTGTGTAAAGCACTTTGAATTGCCTTGTTGTTGAAAGGTGCTATACAAATAAATTTACCTTGCCTTACTGTGGGGGCACCTTAGAGGGCACTTTATCATACTGTGGGGGCACCGTAGAGGGCACTTTCATGGTGTTTTTTTTATCCTCGGGGGCACCAGGGAGGGCGGTTGCCCCCTTTGCTCCCCACTTGAGTCCACCAGTGGTTGTATTTATTTAGGACCTGAAACCTTCAGTGAACTGATCACTAAAGCTTTTTCTGTGTTGTATCCAAAATGAGCTACAAGGAGCCAACGAGTGTTGCTGTCATCTGATCAACTGGTAGAAGACGTCTAGCTGAACAGATTCCCTGATCTACAGCAGTTAGAGACAACAGTATCTTTAATAGCAGGTAATAATGTTGTTCTGACACAGAAGACATCAGAAAAGCTACAGTCACAATATGTAGCCAGTTAGATTGATGGATCGTTGCTAAAAAAAAAAACTTCTGGTGACAAGAAATCCTCAGAATTTCTGTCTACAAGTTGGTATTAGCTAATACAATCACATGATTTCATGTTCAGCTATTTCTGGTGTTCATTGTGCTGTCACTACTCACACTGAGTCCAACACATGAACCACTGCAGAGAAGCAACACTGATGGCTTTTTATTTCAATATAAAAATGAGGGACAGTAAATAATTAAAAGTTCAAAAACATTTTCATTTTGGCATTTAGACATTTTTAGATCTCCTAATTCAGAAAACTCTTCCATGGCAGCAAGATGAGGCAAGGCAAGTTTATTTGTATGGGACCTTTCAACAACAAGGCAATTCAAAGTGCTTTATGTAAGACATAAAAAGGCACGAGAGATCACTGTTAACTGGCCATGTACCCTGTAAAATCTATTCCAGTTTTCACCATTAGACTTGGCTGTGAACTCTGAACCACCACAAATTAAATTCCTACAATAGTTAAAATAATTACCAGAATATTGTGACCCAGAGGTTAACTAAACTTCTGTGGACAGGGCTCTGCAGTGTATGAGATTAAAATGTGATTTATTCTATTTTCTTTGCAGGTAAAGACACATTTCAACCATGACAATGGATCTGTGTCTTGTCAGAACTCTGCAATGTCCCACAATACGGAAATATCAATTAGGTCACAGCAAGAGAAAATTGACTTTCAGACATCAAATATTTTGGTCAACAGGCTTGTATAAATAATGTCTCTTAATACCACGATTTGGCAACACATAACAATAAGGTATTAAACAGTGTTTCACTATTTGCATAACATAGCCGCTCAGAAGAGGTTTTGAGGTGTCTTCAGAGACACCAGCTTACTGTACGAGGTCACTCTGACCAGAAGTGAGTGCAACATTGCTGGTTATCTGCCAAATATATTTCCACCCTGCTAAGATGATTATAGCTTATCTGACATCAGCCATCTTGACAGATATTACTATACACTTTAAAGCTCTGCCATTAATGCCATTAGAGTTGGTCTGAATGTTGGATTAACAAAAAGGTGAACTCTTCTGGTTGAAGCTGTTCTCTCATTGACTGAGATCTTTGGCATGAACTGTAATACCATCAATGATATTTTCAATGTTCCTGCTAAAACCTTGTACATTACATTTAAACAGATGGACATTTGCTGGTCTCAGTTAATTTATTTTCACAGCTCAAACCCCCTGAACAAAGTAAGATGTGTTGAAATGCTGATTTATAGGATTTCAATAAAAAGATTGCATAGGGTTTATGCATTCCTTGTCTACTTTGGTTACAACTTAGAACACACTCCAAACATGCAAAGCCACTTTTGCCTGCCCCTTGTTTGACCATGCAGATGTATAAATTATGTTAACAAAGACGTGGTTTCAGATTTAACTTCTGAAAAAGGTTCTATTTACATTTTAAGAGTCAGACAGTTTACATTATAGCAGAAACAAGGCCGATGCACTCCATGTGTTTAATTAAGTATTTGGCTGTCCATGAGTTGCTCATCCTGTCTTTGAAGGTAGGTTGCAGTAGATTCTTGGAGACGTCAGTGAACCATGTCAGCCTCTGGGTTTGCAGGATGTCCAGATGCAGGACTACTGCAGTTGTGCCTTGGCATTGATTCTGCAAGTCTCTGAAACTCCACTGGAGAGATGAACACCATTCTTACAAAAGATATTCCCTATATTGGTGTTTTGATGATGATGGTGTAGAGCGCTGTCTAACACATCAGTCTAAAATCTCGCATAGATGTTCCAATAGATTGAGATCTGGTGACTGTGAAGGCCATAACATATGATTAATATCATTTCATACTCATCAAACCATTCAGTGACCCCTTGTGCCCTATGGATGGGAGCATTGTCATCTTGGGAGAGACAACTCCGATCAGGACAGAAATGTTCCATCATTGGATAAAGGTGATGACTCAGAACAACTTTATATTGACATGCAGTGACCCTTCCCTCTAAGGGGACAAGTGGACTCAAACCTTGGTGGTCAAGCATTCAGATCTGTACCAGTTTTTCCTTGAATTTGTCATCTGTCTGTATAGACTATATATGATGTAAAATATATGTCACATTGATTTTTATAACTCTATTTTACATGTGATATTTAAAACAAACTTCTCTTGCCAAATGCTATATAAACTGCTTAAGAGGTAGTGTTCACATCTATTTCTTGTATTTCCGTAGTAACAGCACAGCTGGCTGAGCTTAAAATGACATGATGAAATAGTAACATAATATCGACAGCCGAGTAATTAATTACTGTTTTCCATAAATCTGTATGTTGTGAGCATATCTATTCTGAGATCATTTTCATGTTTAAGAACTGCTATTAAAGTAATGATGCCACTGTGAGAGGGATTTAAATAGTGGTTATCATTTGATGTATTTCTTTTATATATTATATATTTTTCAAATGTTGTTCTCAAACTAAGTGGTCAGTGTTAGTCTGTCATTCACCAGCTGCACTATATCATCAACATGCTGTGTCTATTTTAAACTTAGCTCCTTGCTGTGTAAAATGAGACAGTTGACTGTATGTAAGTTATTTAGCCTCTGTCTAACAGTTAGTTTATGTTATACTTTTGTCTGAGTCAGTGGTAAGACAAATCATAGTTATGTAGGTTTCTATGTCTCTTTAATGTGTTGATCTGACAAGCCTTTAAAGGACAGTATTGTTTGTTCTTCAATTCAATGTAATAGCAATGTCACTTTTTCATGCGACGCTGCTTTTGTCCACACTTGTTTGCTTTTATTCTGGCATACATGGTTGTGAAGAAATCTTACTCCTAGACTAGTTGAACTCTTGACCCTTCTTTCTATCTGAGGGTTCTTAACTCACCTTTAGGGTTAGGTATAGATATTTTTTATTCTGTACAGGGGTACTTAGAACTGGCTGACAAGCAATTCTCCACCATATCACTTACTGCCATAGATCAGGGTATCTGTTCAGCTTGACATTTTCTACCAGTTGATCAAATGACAGCAGACAAACACTCATTGGCTCCTTGTAGCTCACTCTGAATACAACACAGAAAAAGCTTTGGTGATCAGTTCACTGAAGGTTTCAGGTTCTAAATACGACATACAGCTATAGGCAAATCTAAAGTATCCCACCACAGTAGGTATAAAGTGCTGAAGGTTTTGTCCATAAGCCTAAAAAGCAAAATTCATGTAATCCTCTTTTTTCCAGTGTCATATAGCTGATGTGTTCATTGCCTGTAAAGTTATACTGTCACAGTATGCAGTCAGTGAGGATTAGTCTGGTGCAGGTTACTATATTAAATCACGCCTATGTTCATAATGCTAGCTATTAAACGAACTGTTAATACCTTGTCCCTTTTCATATGGGTTATGTCCTCTTCTGGGACTTCTCTCGAAAGTTTTGAAGATCCTCCTCTGTGGCACGTCTTTCTAGAATAAACATTATGTCATTTTAGGCCCAGAGTAATGGTGCAACATTCCCTCCTTGACCAGGCTGTATAAACGGGGCTTATCTAAGTAAGTAAGAGTAAAGTTACCAAAGCTGTAACGTTACGTTAGTGAACTAACGTTAACATATTGAAAAACTTGCGTAACCGCTTTGCACTGTTCTTCTTCTCTCTTGGGTTTTGACAGGAAATACTTTTTTCCACTCAAAATATTTCTTTTTTTTTCCACCCATCTATTATTTTTTCTCCCCCATGTCCCCTTAGGAGCTCTGTACTGGACACCTTTGGTTATGTTGTTCAACATGAGGGCATGGATCATCCCCCCCCCCAACAATTCATTTTAAACCCCCATTTTTCTCCAAAATTATTGTATGAAATGAGTTTTTACTTGACAAGAGCTATCCTGTAGACTTGCACATTTTAAGTGTCTTCATATACAATCAATCAACAAGACTATGCAACAGTATCATTGAATTATTGGTCAAATATGTGCTTCTTAGCTACTTTTGACCCTAGGATTCATTGCCATGTCTCCAAACTATTAGAGACTATCTTCCCATTGGTAACATCACATGAGAGAAATGGGTGCATAAAGCAAAACTCCAAGGTCACGATTAGCATTTACAACTGGAGAGCTGACAGAGAGGATATGGTTGGGAGCTTGAGTTTACCATCTTCCCAGATATAACATCACATGAACATTGCATGATTGCAGCTGGAAGCGTCACTGGCAGGCATTTAAATGCTCATACCAATCAGAACATTGAGTCATGATGGGGACACAGGGAGCCACTAGCTCAGCTCGTAAATGATGTTACAAAGATCAGCTTTATATACAACCATTTGTATGCAACTTGATTTCATCCACCACAATCCTATCCCGCTCTTTTTAATACAGTGTGGATGATTGCATGTTCCATTCACCTACCATAAATCCCAACTACAAATAAAAATTCTGACAGAGGCGATGAATGATACCTTACCTTAGTCATTATTAACATCAAGCTGCATGGCCACAAAACCCAGTTTTACACCTTTGCAGTTCTGTTAACATGATGAGTGCTCATGAGGGGGGCAAATGTGTACTGAAAATGAGTTAAAGGACGGTGTCACAATTTTTCAAGTCTGTCTTAAAACAATAGCCAGATACCCAGATGAATATTGAAATCGTTTTTTCTTGCTCTAATCATTTGTCCTGTTCATACTGACCATTAGAAGAACCCTTCATAATGCACTTACAATGTAAGTGATGAGAGCCAAATTCCGCAAGCCTCCTTTTGTTGGAAAAATATTATTTTAGTTTATCTGAAGCTAATATGAAGCTTCAGACATCCAAATGAGTCAAAGTAAGTAGATATCTTTCAACATTACAGTCTTTTTAGTGCCAAAGTCCCTCTTTTTGTTACTATACTTCCACCACAGCTCAAGAGATCAAATTTTAAATGCATTTTTGCACAAAATGACTGTGTGGACACACTGAAGGGGATCTTTTAATAGTCAGTATGAACAGGAGGAATGATGACAGTGAGGAAAACATCTTTCAATGTTCATATGGACACCTGCCTGTTGTTTTAAGACAGATTTCCTGGCTATGACACATCAAAATGTATTATTTTATTGTATTCAAGTGTCCCAGTAAGCCATGACAATGTGACAGAGAGCCAGTATAAGCAATACCAGGAACCCAAGCAGCTAAATGGAATTCAGCCATCATTAGTTTTATTATTTACATCTGTTCTCTTCCTACTGTGATATGTTATAATGTCTTCAGTGAACAAGGCCTGTTATAGTACCAGCTAATCATAACACTGATATCTTACACTTGTAAGTTGAGAGTGACTGTGAAAAGGCTGCTTTACTCAGTTTTCTCAATGTCTTGTTTCCCAACATTAGTAGTTTTTGAAATATTAAATAATTAATTTCAGTCCAGCATTTTAGTTAATCAGTTAATTTATCTGTCAGCTCATACAGATGGCAGTGTACCAGCTTGTTTTGTAGTTTTATTTGTGCTTCACAAGATTAGGTACTTTTTTATTGTTTTCTTTTGTTATTTATATCATATGCTTGGCCAGTGAGAGTGAGAACAGGTGTGTACTGTTGGGTTCTCTAAGCACTGAGTGAGTGAGCTCTGTGAAGTTGTGAAATAAGGCTACAACAGAAGAATACAGGCAACTTTCTGTGTTTTCTATTTTTTTTTTGTAGTTGTTGGGTTTGTAATTTTGCTCCAATTTTGTTAATATTTTTAGTGCTTGCTTCAGCATCCCCTTTAATGGCTTTCCAGTGCCAATTCAACACCGTTTCTTCTTTTATATCTTTGGTGTCGCACTACAGACACGGACAGTGAGTTTAAATATTCAAATGCATCTACACCATCAATTAGGCAATTATGCATGAACGCAGTCAAGTGTCCACCCAATCATAGAGGTCAAGCAAACTACTAAAGATACTCACTAGTGTTGCTTAGACATAATATGCAAATCTGTATGGGAGGGCAAATGAACAATTAAATTACAAATGATGATGATTTTGTTAATATGACCCCCAGGGCATAGAGGGTGCATGTCCTGTTGGTGATCCAGGCATGGCCATTACAAAGTCATTTGAACAGTTTATCGATCAATTACACTGAAAGGGCCAACAGCATTAAAACACACAGCTGTCAGCCAGTCAATGTTCAATGCTGTATCTTCAAAAATCATGTGATGGATCGAAGCCTGTGTGAGAAACAAGAGGCGTTTGTTTCCGACACTGTGAGAGCCCGCCGGTGGATCACACCCCCTCACTCTCTCTGCTGCTCTCTCATCCGCCAGGCTGAGAGGCTGAATCAGCCCGAGAGAGAAACAGCGAGGAAACGGAGCGACGGAGATTGCGAGCATCAACATGGGGCCGAGACCGCTGCTGTTGGGGCTGGCGTGGGTCCTTCTGGCCGTCCAAACGGCCAATGTCCGGTGTCTCAACGGCGACGAGGACCAGAGCCAGGACACCGAGTGCAAGATGAAGAGCGTCACCGTGTCGGCGCTGCCGTTTTTGAGGGAAAACGACCTGAGCATCATGCACAGTCCGTCGGCCTCCGAGTCCAAGCTGCTGTTCTCCGTTAGAAACGATTTTCCGGGAGATGTCGTGGTGGTGGACGACCTGGAAAACACCGAGCTCCCGTTTTTCGTCCTCGGTGAGTTCTCGAAACACCACAATCTCCGCGGTTCATTAGCCGCTAATTGAGCAGATTAAAGCCCCCTTACTCTTTATTATTACACCGGAGCATCTGTCTATTAGCTCAGGCCTTGCTACATACCGTGTAGGCTATTCACTGTTTTAAAACACACTGTGCCACATATAACAACCAGAATGGTTATCTAAGGCAATTAACTGCTTTTATACATCATAATCAGTCAGTCAATATTCGATAAGAAGCCCAGCGCCTGTTATTGATAACACTGTGGTGCTAAAACATCATTTAGCACTTCTTAGTGGAATAAAAGGCCGCTTAGCATGTCAGTGCTAACAAAAATGTTGTTTTTTTTTCTTTGAATTATAGCCAACACTGTATTTATTTGTAAGAGCAGCACCACTTTCATGCTGTATGCACATTTAAGTGTATTTGCCTCCCATCGGCTAGCTACATGTGTAATGCAACAGACTTGAATGTAGCCAAACTCCACTCACTTTAGTACAACTTTTGCGCTAATCTGCCTCTGTTGTTTATGCGTCAATGTGCGCGGTCCCCGTCTTATATGTCCTGTGGGTGATTAAAACACGGCAGTTCACGCCTCGGTTTTAGCTTTTAGGCTCTATCAAACCAACTTTACCAAAGTTTAGACCAAAGCAAGCTACATTTACTGGCCATTAAGCAGTGCTTGAATAACAGCGAGTTTGGCAGAAAGCAGCAAAGTTTGCATTGTGGAAGTGTGCTTGCCGCTGTCCATGGTGCTGAACCTCATCTGCGGCGCTTCATTACAAGTTAGAGCTGCTGCTGCTACTGTGAAACACACTGAGTGACTCTGTGTGGTTTGTACTGTCACATGTCACCTAGTTTAGTCAACTTAAGGTCTTTGAATGTTTGTTTTAGGGTTTAGTGTTAGTGGGTTTGGCTTTGTTCAGTTATTTAGTGTTGTAGTGGTACAAGCTGGCAATCAACTGGAAAGCAGTTAAAAAGCAGCCCAGGTATGTGAATGTGTGTGGTGATGGTTAGATCTAGAGAGATCCTTTGTCCATGTCAGTTAGGTGTCACTTTGAAGCAGTTGCTTATTTTATACTTTCACTTGATTTTCACATTGTACCTTTCATTTCCTTTGAAGTGTCTTTTTTATGTTGTGTATGAGCAATGTGCAGTGAGTGTCTTAAAGCAAAAAGCTTTATTTTGAAAGTTGTCAAATACTGACTGTGGACTCTTGCAAGACAAGCCAATGAGCTAAAAGAGATCCAGATAAATCAAATCAAATCAAACATACTGAATACTTTTTAGAGATCAATAGAAATATGGCCAACCATACAGTATAGTTCAGAAAACCTCAAGCTTACACTAATTAGGTAGTTTTCACATTCATTTCAGGGTGGCCTGTTGCTTTCAAACAGGCATGGATGGTAAATACGTTTGCAGACTTTCTCATGAATAAAACACTTATGATTTTATTTAATTTATGTGGAAATTACATTTGTAAAAGTGTTTTTTCTGGCATTTTTGCCTTGATTAGACAGCAGAAAGTAGAAAGCTGTCAGGAAATAAGGGGAGCGAGCGGGGGGTGACATGCAAGAGAGGTTCCTGGCCAGACTCAAGCTGATGTTCAGCATCTTAAATGCCTTTACTACTGTGACTGCCCAGGAATTTGACTGTGCAGTAGTTTTGCAATACCACCCCATGAATTCAGACCAGACTGTTTAACTGCTTTGCTTGGAATCACCAACATTCAGGGTTTTATCCACTCTCACCATAAATAGCATTGCGCAGTGCATTGAAATAACTTACCAGGTTTCCAAATCAACACTAAGCATTTGTCTAACAGAGCAGCTAGTGGTAGCCTACAATTCATAAGCTCATGGAAAGCAATGGGTGCAAAAAATGGGACATTATTATGAAGCATCAATTAAAACTCAATTAATCCAAATCAAGAGACAGAGGTAGGGCTGTTTCGGCATCAGAAAAGTTTTGTTATCAGTTAGGGATAGGTACCGAGGACCGGTGTTAAATTGGTACCCAACTGTGACAAAGCTAAGCTACAGCATTCAGTAATGTTATCTTTATTTGAATATCTTTCAGCCAGTCATTTAATGTTGGGCATTTTCTGTTTTCATACTATTAGGGCTGTAGTCAATCAAAGAAAATCTTGGTCAACTGAAATCGTACATAACGCACATTCAGCTAATCAATTATCTGCGGGGCCGGGGGGTGGAATTACAAATTGGATGTTACGGGACAGAGTGAAGTCAGCAGTCACACATTTCTCTGTTCTCTATTTCTCAGATTAGCACCTTCACGTTAGGCTAACCCATTGTTGCTAACTTTGGAGCTAACCCCCTTCACTTTTCCAGCAGTTTGGGAAACAACAGAAGTGACTTCTCTTGGTCTTGAGAAGCTGCAGCAATTATTAACAGTTACACTGTAGAATGTACTGTACATTTACTACCAGACTGACAACTTACTGCTAACCTTTTCCTCTGCTCCACTCGTATTCACCGTCACTTTTCTGCTGCTCACTCTCTCCCATCCACTACACCCACATACTACGCAATGCCCTATTCCTCAACGGAGCTACACTACCAATAGTTTCCCAAGTAATGACATAGAGGTTGACTCACGTTTCGGAACAGCGCTGCACAGAGGCTGCCATACACTATTGATTTCTGAATGAATGGATATTTGTCTTCATTTTTGGCATTAAAAAATATCTTTTTGGCCTGGCAGGGGTACTAGTTGTTATAATTATAAGAGAAACACTGATTCAGTAAACGTTCAGTACGTTCAGTACATTCAGTAAACGCTCAGTAAATGTTGGGCACAGTTAGACCCAGCAGTCTCCATTAGGTTGGGTGAGTTCAAAGTTGTGAAAACAACGGGGGTGTTTTGAATGCAGCCCTGTTTTCACAGGTTATTTGTTAGTCTGTCCCTCCCACCGCAGGAAATAATGGATTAAACCTGGAAGGCTATTGACGTAGCACTTCTCTCCTTATGAAAATAACACAGCAATTATTCGACCAATGAGAATTTGGTCGGGCGAGAGCATATTGGCCAACTAATTGACAAGTCGACCAGGAGACTACAGCCCTACATGCTAGTGATGCAACAAAACGTAGCAGATCCGTGATCCATACTGATCGCCCCCCACGGTTTGGCATGCATGTGAACCGTGGATTAATTGCAAAATTGAATGTCTCATTTAAGACAAAGTAAACAAACTGCTGTAAGTACAAGTCATGGACAGACAGCATGTCCATGACACAGGGATTTTGAAGAGCAACAACCAAACCAGCATCTAACGGGTCCGAAATGACATCTGCAGGTAGCCTATGTTTACACGCTGTTTAATGTGCTGCAGCTGAGCAGCTAATTAGCTATCTAGCTGCTAACTGACGTTAGTGGGGCACTTTTCCCTGGTGAATGTTTGTTTGGTTGCTCGTTCAACAAACTAAGCTGCAGGACAAGACGTGTGTTCATGTTTATAAGTTATAATCAAGTTTTGGTGATGTGGACACAGGCTGTTGTTTCATTCACCACCATGTTTAAAAGAGGAAGGCATCAGGCCTCATATTGCAATTTAATTTAACAATTGAGCATTGAATATTTTATATGTTTTAAGATTTTATTTAAACATAGGAAATAGGAAAATAAATCTCAAATAATCAAAGTAACACCTGTTGTCACATGAAACTCCACAGCTGTTAACTTTAGAAGATAACACTTCTAGTTTAAAGAGCTCCTCCACACATATTTTAAGACATAAAAAATACTCTGCTTTGGATAATAAGTTGAAAAATCCAGAATCCAAATGTCTTCAACTCAGATTTAAGGTGAGCACAGAGAAACTTTTCACCTTCAGCAGATGAATGAGTAAAAAAACTCTGCACATACATCATTCAGCACAGAGAAGATTAAACACCAAAGTGAAGTAACAGTAAGCAAAAGACATTTTTCAGCAGAGGGGTGCTTTAAACCAAAACTTCAAGCATGAACATTAACTTTAGCTGCATGACTGGCTGTGCTGGTCTGATGATCTTCCAGCTGTCAAAAACATTCTGCTCTTAGATACAGTGTATGTTGTGTGTTTTCAAATGTACGCTTGCGGTTTGGAAGCAGCTAACTATCTGTGTGCATGTGTTGAGTCCCTGCTCTTAATACCAGCCTCTTTCTGATGGAGAAGCACGGTTGTTTTTTCTTCACCAGAATTAATAAGGAGTATCAATAAGAGCATCTATAAGTATGGATACCAATAAGCAGCACCATATCAATATATGTATTAATAAAATCCTAATGATACCCATCCCCAGTCCCAATATGACACCCCTGTTTGGTACCAATACCAAAATGGCACTTTTTGATACATTAGTTTTATGAATATAAACATGTTTCTATTAAAGCTATGTTGATAAATTGGGTGAGCCAATATATCATCCGACTGTAGCTTCTTGTCGATATATATGTTGGCTGATAAGAAATTGCAGCACACAAATGCCAAAGATATGTTTGAGGTCATCCAGAAACATTGCCTACATTACGTAGTTTGTACACCAAAGACCACTGACAAGTAGGTCTGCAACTGTTATTTTCATTATAGGTTAATCTATTCTTTTTTCAATCAATTGATTAATTCTTTAGTCTATAAAATGTCAAAAGTAGTGGAAAACTATTTATTAATTCCCCAGACTCCTTCAAATTTCTTGTTTTTTTTCTAACCAACAGTCCAAACCCAAAGATATATCTATTATTTGACTAATTTTTTTTTACTACTGAGTAAAATGTCTCATTCAGCACAAACTCTGCCTTGCTTACACTTCTCTAATAACAAATTTAAGGGAATTTTATAGAATATATTTGTTTAAGTTATGCTTATGTAAAAAAAAAAAGCCAATATATTATTATTAGATTTTTTTAAAAGTCAAGTATCAATATTGATATTTGACTCAAACATCCAATATTGGCCGTGCTGTAGTTTTAAACCCTTTTTTCATTTAATAAAAGTGCTCAGTACATCAGTGTTGAAGATTTTCCTAAAAATATACAGTCTAAAAGATAAAAAAGTTGCTGATTTAGATCAGGAAATATTTGATAAAATAGGAAGGAAAGGAAACAAGATGATGACTTAGACTTAGTCAGATTGATACGTGTCACTTTTTAATACTTTGTGCTACAGATGCATTTCATCTGATACTGATGGTTTGATACTCAGACCTGACAGCAGAAACTGTCAGACTTAAACCAAGTAGGAAATGTACAGCAGAGAATTTGTAATTTTTGGGGGTGAACTTCCAGAAGTAGTTCTGCAGTTCTTTGGAAAGAAAGTGACACTATTTATTCAGTGAGTTGTATTTGTCAGTTTCAGCAGACACTGCAGTATATACAGTGTATATGTCTGTTTAAATGAACAGACATATGGATGTGGGGAATAGTTCTATGATGGTCCCCAATGATGTATCCGCCATTATTGAATGTTTGCGCCACGAGACTGTGGAAGCTTTTTGAATAGTTTGAATAGTTAATCTAAAGGCCTAATTTAGACAACAGTTAATTCATTATGGGGTGGAGGGAAATAAGCTAAGGCAAATAAATGCGAAGCTCAACAGATCTCTAAGGACTGGTGTTGCATATTAATGAGTTTGCATTCGTGTCTGTCATTTCCATACGTTGCGTTCTACTCTGGGACCGAAAACATTTAATGAAAATTCACACCGGGGAGGCCGACGCCATTCCACATTCATGGTGCAAGTAGCATCCCTGCTACCCAAATATAAATACTTGGCAGCTGCAGCCTTTTCTTTATTTATTTTTACGCTTTTCTTTTGTTTGTTGTTTGAGTTCTTTTGCTGTCTGACAAAACGTCCTCAGTGAAATGCAAGGTGCCAGCTCTGAATTACAAACCAGAACTTCCAGTTGTTGTGTATATCTAGGGAGTCCTCCTGGTGTCAGCTGAGAAAAACAAAAAGATCCGTCTGTAAATCTGTACTCTCGGTTTAGATTAATAATCTTCGCCCTCGAATTACGAATCCATCGCCACAGATTTGTAAAGCGTTGCCCCTGTGACAAGGCTCAAACAGTACTGGATGGAAACACTCATTTACTTGCATTTTCTTTTATCGATTTTCTGAAATTTTGGTTAAAATTTGACTTGTTTGACTATATCTGTGGAGATTATGCTTCATGACAAGAGAAGAGAGGCATAAAAATATGGTTTATAACACACTGTAATGTAGCTACAAGCAGACATAAGGACATCTTTAAGTGTTTATTAATGTACAATATTTGTCAACAATTATAACTTCTACTATCTCATTATGTGTTTATACAGCAGCCTCCACTCCTACATGTCCACAGTTGTTGACTAATACTGTAAAGTGTTTAATAAAAAAACATTTATTAGGCTAATTATTTATAGACTGAATATTATGATTAATATGGCAACATAAAATAAAGTGTAAAGAAACGTGGCGTCTCCGAGTCAGTGTGGATTATTATATTATATATAACATGCCTAGTTATGGTTGCTAAGCTACGATTGGACAATCACTCTTCGGGGGAGGGGTTCTGAGGGCACAGTTCCATGGGAATGGATTTGAGGGAACAGATTATGAATCCGAGGGCATGGTTGCACAGATTTCTACACCGAGAGTACAGATTTATACATGAATTTTTGTTTTCTCAGCTGACCTCAGGGGAGCTCTGTACATATGTTTTCTCAAGAAACAAAAGCAATTTAAGCTAACATTGTATGGCTGCGTTGATAACAAGCAGTAATTACATTTGAACTGGTGTTTCAGCAGCACTGTGATAAGATGCCTGCTGAATGCTGTTCCTGTAAGCATTTAACTCTGTTTAGGTGGTGGTAAGGATCCAGTCCTCTCATTGGCTGTTTGAGTCTGCCATAGCCTCCTTATGATTAATGTCGTACATGGTTCCTCTCAGCATATTCACTGTTAAACATCATGTGTGGGAAATTACGCCAGGTGTTTGTCTCTGAGTGTAATCACATACTGTAGGCCAACTCAAAACAATAATGACAGAATAACTACAGAACAAGTCTTTTGTGGAGTAAAGCGGATGATCTGATCAGACTTTGGAGCGTGTTACACTATGTACTCGCATTGTCACAAGTTAACTGGGAAGATGTTTCTCAAGCACTATGAATTTACTGGATACAACTGTGTATTCTCTCTCTTGTTGCAGAGTCTCTAGCAAGTTAAAGTCCCCCTCCACATTCTTAGAGTTGGATGTTTGAGCTTTTACTGTGCAGAATGATGTATGAGCAGAGTTTGACACTAGAAGGCTGTTTTCACATTCGTCTGCTGAAAGTTGAAAGTTTCTGTGTTCTCTTTAAAAATCTTATTTTAAGGGCCTATGGAATGAGGGAGAAGGGGTAGATGTCATTTGAAGGAAGTGGTAATTATACTTTTATTGTTCCAAGCAGAGTATTTTTATATGTCTGAATACATGTCTGGAGGGGATCTTTAGGAATATGTAATGCACAGTGGGTTGTATTGATACTTGTGTCCATTGTAGGAGTTTAACAGAACACGTGTTCTTCCAGAAGGCTGTTCAGAGTGGTAACTGATTTTATCAAATAATCATTTAGTCTATATAAATATATCAGCAAATAGCAAAAAATGTCATTACAAGTTCCCAGAGCCCGCAATGAATAAAATGTCTTGTTCGTGTTTTGACCAATCAGTCCAAACCCCAAAGATGTTCAGTTTATTCTCATTGAAAAGAAGAAAACTAAAATGTAGTCGCATTTGAGAAGCTGAAACTAGTGAACTTTTTGGGCGTTTTGTGCTAAATCATACTCATTGGTGACAACATCACCTGGCTGTTTATTATTGGATCAAGGCAAAAATGGAATTCTCCCAATGGAATATTAGTGGCTCTAGATATTCAACCACTTATAGGACTCATAGAGAATATGACATTTAATCATAATATGATCAAAGTGCTTCATTCCAAAAATATTCCTTCATGTGCTCTTAGTTTTGTAGCCATAATGACACAACATTGTCATTTTGTTTCCATGTATGCGTTTCAATGATTTCAAAAGTTTTCGCAGTGTATTAAAACCTCCATAGAAACTTCTTAAACTACAAGAGCAATTTAAAAAGTTTCTGTTGATGTGTTGATAATGTTTTCCACCATTTAAAGTCTTAGTCCCCACTCTTACGCTGCAATTGACATGAATTCAGCCACCTTTCATTTAATAACATACAGTACTGTAGCTCATCACACAGTACTTTTCTTACCAACGGCTTTTAGTCCTGCTGGTGACTGCAGACCCCCGTCCTCATCCATGTGTCATCAGGACACTATATCCTCAGCTAACCCCCAGTAATTATTTGAGTTTTTGAAGACCACAAAGTCAGAGATCAGAATCTTTTAAAGGCTGGACTCAATGTTCTAGTTAATGGTGAAACCTTAAAGCTGTATGCCTCATTTTGGGAAGAGAAAAAAAAAGATTCTTGTAAAAGGCCATGCTGTGATTTTTGTATTTTTCTTGGCCCATCAACCTCTTTGAAGTAACATCATTTAAAAAGTGCATCTGGTATTACATGTATTTGTGTGTGTGTGTGTGTGTGTGTGTATGTGCAGGGAGGTTTGGGTGCAATTTAAATTCCACATTTTTTCCACCTTTTACAGTGGCTCACATTTTTCTCGCCAAATTGCTTCTCTGTGAAGCATCTAAGAAGCAATTTGGAAGGGGGGGGGGGGATTATGTGACTGACAGTAAATTTCAGCTGCAGGACTGCAGCCACTCGTTAGTGTCAGAGAAGCCCGGCTACGTTATTAGAAATTTACCCTTTTGGTGTTGTGTCATAAATTTGTGCGGGAGGTGAGGTAATAAAGTTCTCCTCTGGGAGAGACTCGAGTCTGTGTTTGCTCTGGCAGTGATTTGCACATCTGGGCCGGAGGCTTGGAAAGGAAGTCAGCCCTTAACTGCCTCCCATTCAGAACAGCTTTCTGGAACAATAATTTGGCTGGTACAATACAGGTCCATGGCACAGAACAGTTTATATTGTTGCCAGTGAAATGAACATTAAACTCCAGCGGTGCTTGTACTCTGAGTGTTGAATGTAGTGTTGCCTTCTTTTTTAACATGGTCAAACTACAGTAAAGCTGACAGGACATCTAGTGTAACATATGTGCAGTTGTTGTTGTTGACGACATGCAGTAAAGATGTCATTGACAATACCGAATAGGGCCGGAAGTTATGACTATTTTAAGGGCCCTTTTTGCCTTTAATTGATAGTCTACAGTCGAGAGGCAGACAGGAAATGTGGAGGGAGAGAGGGAGTTAAATGACTTGCAGCAAAAGTCCTTGGCCAGATTTTAAATGAGGATGTTAATGTGGTACACACCTTATATGGAAGTCCCTAGGCCACTGCATCACCCCCTGACAGCTACTGCAACTGTCGATTCATTTGCAGATTGTTCCCTAATTACTTGATTAATAATTTGGTCTAGAGCTTAGTTGATTGACACTAAATGAATCAGCAACTATTTTTGGTTATTGATTAATCATTCCAGTCATTCGTCAAGCAAAAATGCCAAACATTTGTTGATTTGATCTTCTGAAATGTGAGGATTTTATGTTTTTCTTTGCCATATATGACAGTAAATTGAATATCTTTGTGTTATGCACGTATAAAGCAAGCAGTTAGAAGCTAGCAACAAGAATTTGTCTTGGGCCTAGAATTTGGATTTTTTCCAATATTTTGTATAGTATAATGACCAAAATGCATCCCCCTTGTTAACCTGCCACACCCCTCTCCATTCCCTATTAGCAGAGAGAGTACAGGGGCAGAGGGGTTGTTTAGTAGTTTGCCTGACTCATTGATCCTTTATCTGACTGAGGTTTGTGCAAGTTAGAATCTATGGCCCCGACCATGTCTCTGAAATATCAGCAGCCTAACTGTGCTGTGTATTGATGAATCCAAGGCACTGTCCGTGGTGCTGAAGTAGCAGATGGATTTGTGATTGTACCTTTTTCTCTCAGTCTTGCCCCTCTGTCAGTTTCTTCTTGGATCTACAATATTCTTTAAACGATATACTATAAATACTCAATTCTATACTGTATTGTAGCTTATATACTCTATAGAGTAGTGTCACCTTCATGATCAAAGTGACAAATAGCAATGTGTAGTTGTGAAAGAGAGAGAGGATCATAGAGACACTGCTGCTGTAGTATTCCTCTAATATTCCTATAATATTTCTATGGTCATTCAGTAGCGTCTGTGCTGAAATACACCCCAGACCAAGCCACCTCTGTAACAAAATATTTTAGGGGAGACATGGCTACAGATATAGTTTTTACTATAGATGTTTGGTGTAACCTGGGAGTGGAGCAGGTAATGTGACTGAGGAAGTTAATATGAAAATGAATCAACTGCTACAGCTACATAATTCAAGGTAAAGTTTATACTGTCAAAACTATGGTGTGTTTTGAAATATAAGCATTATTAAAATGCTTACATCCAGGAATAGGCCTACACAAAATATATATTTAGCCTAATAGCAGTTCTATTAAGTTGAAATTATAATAGCAATTAAAACATCAAGAATTAGGCTAGGCCTATATGATAATCCTGCAGTCCTAGGTGGGGCATTGGGTCATTCTCTCCTCACTGGGGTGTAGTCTCAAAATGACCTAACAAAACCCCAAAATACTATATGACAAGCAAAAGCATTTAAGAAGCAGAAATCAATGAATGTTTTTAGCATTTAATCAATTATTTAAATTGTTGCAGATTAATTTTCCATCAGTTGATTGATGACTATAATTTCAGCATGTCTTGATGGTACTGTGAGTTCCTCTCCATTCTCTGTGGACCAACCACAGTAAATATTTCTAGATACAGTGTACAATAACACCACTTCAATCATTTTTTTGTAATTAAAAAGCATTATGCATTTCAACTTTAATGAACATGCATACTACATGTAGCTGCATATGACACTATCATGAAACCATGCTGGTAGCCACATCAGAGGAACAACTCCTCCACTGAGTCCTCTGAGCAGCTACTATTGAGCGGCTGCTCTCTGGGCTCTGGATGAAGAGAACACCAGCAATAAAAAAAAAAAAATGGTGAAGCAAAAAGAAATGCAGTGTGTACCCTCATTCAATATTGCATTTTAATCCTTGTCCAGTTGTGTGTATCACTTTGAATAACCAAAGTGAATTCAAGCTTTTCTTATGACTCCTGTAATCCAAACCAGGCTAATTTGTCTCACTTGCCTTAACCCATATTCTGTCTTAACTCTGGCTCTGTACTGTTGCATGAACACAGCGGCAGGGAGGATGCACTCTTGCTGTTGTGTCTGTAATGCTGTTACAGAAGGACTTATTTTGAAAATCATTATCGATAACTGGTGGGAGGAGTTTTACTACGCTGCTAAATTCTGACTGTAGTTGCCACTACTGAGGAAGAATTTCAGCATGGGAGTTTCATACCCTTACATCATTATGAATATGTTACAGACATGTAATTACTGTACATTTAGGGTGTCAGAGACACTTTCTGAGCTAAGTGGGCACACAGCTCATTTATTAATTGGATTTTTCATGCTGACTTAAGTGCTTTTTCTCAGTGTAGGGGAGTTAAATAATCACAGGCAATCTTTGCCCACCTAGAAGCAACACTGGTCAGCACTCCTCACTCAAAGGAAAGTTCTGGGTTTACAGCCAGGGTCTCCATGCTGAGATGGAGGGACTTGGTAACATAGCTAAAGCATTATAAAAGTGGATGAACATGAGTTATCAGATGGTCAGACATGTTCATCATAACCGATAATGGCCAAAACTACAAAAATCCAAAGATCCATGTAGTAAAAAAACTTTTCCCGTGTGTCAATTTGTCAATTCATTACTTAGTTGATTGACAGAAAATTAACCACCAACTATTTTGATACTTGATTGATCGTCTAAGTCATTTAAAAAGAAAAAATGCCAAACATATTTAGCATGGCTCCAACATCAAAACTTTCTGAGTTTTACTTGATTGCACATTTAATATCTTTGGCTAATGGACAGTTGGTCGAACAAACCAATAAAACGTCATTACCCTCTGTTATTTTATAGACTAAATAATTAATCAACTGAATCAAGAAAAACCAATAGATAAAAATATAGTGAAAATAATTGATAATGATTTAAAATAATGAAATCATTAGTCCTACTCTGGATAGGTTTGGTTGTCATTCAAGCCTCTTGTCATGACAGTTTGAAAATCAGTGTTATGAAACTTAAACGAGGAGGTATGCCTGTGTAGAATACTTGCTGTTCATTATTAATAAGGAAAGCTAGTTCTAAAGCTGGAAGCAGCTCTAAATTTGTAAGGTTGTTTTTTAAGGTTGGTTATTTAACTTGACTTAGCGGATCAGAAAATATGGTTTTGGTTCATTTCTGGTCGCGCTTCCTCTCCGTCCTTCTCTCCTCTGCTTTCTGTGTTGGTGTTTGAGCGAGGGCAGGGCTGAGCTCCAACACACACACACACACACACACACACACACACACACACACACACACACACACACACAGCATACAGCAGGGAGGCTGCACTGGTGAAGCCAGGTGAAGTAAAAGATAATGTTTTACTTGTTTAGGACAGCTATGTTTGTTACCGTGAGTATAATAAAACCTTTGCAAGTTAAAAGCCAATAAGTACTTTATCAAAACAGCTGTTCAACAAGCTTTAACATGTAGAAAAGCAATATTTCCACCTGCTTTGTCTGCAGTCTCTCATCTACTGCTGGTATGTTTTAGCCATACTGTAGCACGTTTGATAGGCTAACAGCAAATTGCTACGAGCATGCTAATATAAAAGCTGTCTGTATGTAACTGTTTAGCCTAATTAGCCACGTATCTTAAAATACTGGCTGAGATGGCAGCTCCTCAGGACAGGACAGGAGGAAAGACTGATAGTGACCGATGTCTGTGTTTTATCCTATTTTCAAACTTCACTCCGTGTTTTGATGTCTGGAATATTTTATTGAGATTTTAGATTTGTTTCCATTGAACTATTATTAAGTTTATATAATGAATTTTCTGTTCTCTTGTGTTATATTATAGTTTTTTTATATTATTTATATTATAAATAAGGTATTCTCCTTTTCCAATCTCTTTACTTATTTGTGTATTTTTTGCATAGTAATAAAAAGTACAGATAAGAGTATCAGTATAATCCTAACAATACCCATGCCTTGTCATTAAGGTTATGTTACTATGGTTATCATGGCTGGCAGCCTTTATCTAACATCAGCTGTGCCCCCAGAGAGCAGTTTCCATCTAGGGTCTAGGTGGTTGTTGTTGTTTTTCAGTGGTGTTGTACCTCTATATGACGTGCATGTAATATACTCCTTCTATTGTCAGTCAGTGGTGTTGCCACATTGCATTATACTATTCAGAACAGTGTGTCATATGAGGTAAGTGCAATATGTACAAGCTGGTGCTGTTGTCATTGGATTTTGAAAGCTATAAAGGGTGTTTTGTATTTTATGAACATGGGAGCAGTCATTTGCAACCCCTGGAAGAACACACACACACACACACACACACATCTGTTCTCAAAAAATGCTTACTTTGTTCATTTATGAAAGCTTTAATGCCCTCAAATCCTGACATCTCTGAGATAAGATACTGTTTTCAGCATACATTTACTTTATAAACACTAATGACTGCAGCTCTACTCCAGACTATGTTCACAATAAAGGAACACAAACGATTTTTATTTGATGATTTGCAAAGACCTAATCCAATCTAAACTATGATGTTAAGAGAATAGGGAAGATGATAACTTTACATATAAAAAAAAAAGTGTTCATTTAACTTTTTCAGAACTTTTCTGCTTTTAACATGACAAAAGAACACAGACCTTGATAACAGAGTAACCTTTACAGGTCAGCACATTCTGTAATGTTCTGTCATCAAGGACCGCAGAACTGTCGGCAGTTGAAAAGCAGAGACTTCTAACCCGCTCATTAAAAGTAATAATTAGCTGGCTAAACTACTGCTTCAGGTGTTAATAGCTTCTTATCCCACTCTCTGTGACTAAATAGTGCAATGGCACCGCAGTGCTCGAACACTGTTTGAAGCTGCTTTTAACTGGTCTTAACGGTGTTTACTACAAGTGAATTGTAGTTGTCATGCAAAAACTACAATCGCAGTTTTTCTTTTAGTGCGAACAGTTAAGCTGCAGCAGTGCCGCATGTCTGCTTTGAACAGTGAAGTGACATTTTGGTGTTCTGGACTGTTTTCATAACTCTGCTGGTGCAGTGACATCCAGAATCTACAAAGTCACATAAATCATTGTTATTTATGCGGCTTTCATGTCGCTATGATTTCTTTAAGAAGTAGACAAAGTATTTTTTTGTCATCCGGCATATGTCATCCACTTTATCTGTGTCCTAATTCCAAATATACTGTGCTATAATGATATCATTACAGTTTTAGTCACTATAAATGTTTTGTTGGCTGAAAATGAGATATGCTATGCTAGTAAATATAAGTAGGTTGTTTTTTTACTGCTAGTACCAACAGTATTTTGATATATTTTGTCATTTTTACTTTTGTTGTATTACATTACATATGTAGAGGATTGTGCTGTACATCTAGGAGCGTGCTCTTGCACATAAAGTAGGGTAGAACTCCTTGGCTGAAATGTTATTCCACACAGTTTCCAAGTTTGTGAAATGTACAGTAAATCATCACAGCAGAATACAGATGGCAGCTCTTGAAGACGTGTTGGTGAGGTGGAATACACAACTCCTTGAAAGACCTTCACAGTATTCAGAATTTCACATCCCTGAACTCCCTTAGGACTGCTTGTTCCCAATTCCCACTCTGGATTCTCATCCAGAAATACTGGTGGGATTATGAAAGGTTGTAAACTTTTGAGAATATTACCATTGGATGTCGGTTTGGGAATTAAGTAAAAAGTTATCCACTTGTAACAGAAATTGTGAATTCACAGTATGTTAGTGTATCATAGAATGGAAAAATTACACATTTATTTAGTGGGAATTCAGCAGTCAGGACTGTGTGTTCATCTGTATGCAGACGTATCTCTGATTTGTGTTTAAGCTCTGCTGTTGAGTCCAAGTTCTGCATGCATTCAGGTCAATCTGAATGATTATGCTTGGCTGAAAATGACTGTACAAGAGGTACAAGCCAGGTCAACTACCTAAAAGACTCATTTGTGTCTCTGATAAAGTCTGTTTCAGTAGTTCATTTTACTGTTTTTCCCTATTAAGTCTCCACTTCTGAGAACTCCTCAAAGAGGATGAAGTGACCTGATTTGATTAGTCAGAAGAGTTCATGACAAAGCTATTGAATACACACACACACATATATGTGTAGATATATAGATATATATAGACTCACTGGCCACTTTATACAGTAGAGAGAGAGGCAGAAAGAAAAAAATTGTAAAGCGTATAGCAGCTAGAGAGTGGTTTCTATGGCAACATGATTGGGTGCTTAGACAGGAGTTCTAAAGGAAGGTGACGTTTTTATCTCTGCAGCAGGAGAAAACAGGAAGGAAGGAAGAAGAGACATTTAAGTTGGAACCTTTAACTCCGCACACTGCTACAATCATTGACAGCATTAACCCTTAGAGATCCACTATAGACCCATTTATGTCTTTTCATAAGGGGGGGCAGGGGAACTGTAGGAGGAGATAGCAGGTCACTGGAGCGTTGATAAAAATGGTCAAAAATACCTCATCAAGACACCAAGACCTTGAGGAACACCATAGGAAAAATTCATGCTGTGATTTGGTATCAAAAATGTTTGATATTTGGAAATTTCTGTAAGAATTGCATTTTTCGGCAATTGGATGGCGAACACTTCTGTTCTGGAAATTGCTCAGAACCCCCCCTTATTTTCAATATACCTAGGGAAGCCATACATCCTCTAAATTTCCTAGGTCTCTAGTTTGTGGCTGTAAAGTTTTATGAGGCTGTGATTATCCTAGAGGTCACAATAGGTCATTTTATACAGTGAAGTTTCAAGGTCTCATTACAATGAAATGGATACTGTGGGAATCATAGTCAACATGACATCATCACACATGAATACAACTGAGCTCATTGAATCCACAAGAGTCTCAGCTTTCCAGTCAGACCCAATTTATCCAATTCCAAGACTGTTTAGTGAACCCAGTATGCAGAAATATTTAAATTCACCATTTTTAGAATAGGGGAAAATAACGGTCATGCCACTTTTTCCTTTGCCAAAAATCTGCCTAACTTTGGAACGTTATTTAGCCCCCTTCCTGACAAGCTAGCATGACATGGTTGGTACCAATGGATGCTGTGGGTCGTCTAGTTTCATGATACAAATCTGTACCATTCCAATACCATCTTCACTCTAGCTTTAAAACTGAACCTGCTACAGCTTCTTAAACACAGTAATGTTGGTCGAGGGCGCAGATGTCCCCGTGTTACTCTGAGGGTTAAGGTATTAAACATGAAATCACCAAATGTTGTTCGGCTCAGGGACAACTTAGTCACAGTCCATGGACAGCATTAAAATTGGCAAGTGGAATTTTTTGCAGTTTTGTGCTGTGTAATTTGTACCGCATGATTGAAATCTGATCAAAGATTTGGTCTGATCAAAGATCAAGATCTGATCAAAGTAAAGACTACACATCTGACCAGGCTTTGGAGGCCAGTGTTACGGAAACATTACGGTCACCACCCAGCCGAAGTAACACATGAGTAATTCTTCTTGATCGTAGCACTTCCTCTGTGATGAACATATCCAAGACTAATCCCATTCCCAATAAAGACATGTTTTAGGGGGAAAAAAATCCAAGCAAATTAATAAATGATAAAACAGCAGCAGCATGAAGCCACACTCAAACACATAGACATTTTTGTTGGCTCCCTTAGAGCTTGTTGATATAGTTTTCAAAAATGGTCTTGCTGTCCACATGTGTTTTATGAGGCTGTCAGGTTGGGAGGGATCAAGGCAGAAAGGAACTGTAATCTGTATGCAGGCTCACAGAGGCCAGTGGGAGAGGGCTAGGAGCTGGACAAACAGTCAGACTCTGGCTAGATTTTTTTTTTTCATCCTTGTTTTAAGATTAGGGTCTAGTAATTTATGGCACACCATGAGCAGGCCGCCTTTGAGAGTTCTTAAAGCAAATAAAATGAAAGATTGAGGAATCTTGTTATTATGTGCACACACAAGCACGCGGGAAGTTCACCCACATAGAAAAAAGGCAACAAACTCACCAGAGGTTCTCAGATTAGCTTCAGTTAAAGGAGACTTGCGGGGAAGTTCTCGTGGTGAGAGCAGCAGACTAGTTTCTCATTTTCCCCCTCTGATGTCCTGATTTCATCACCCCGGTAAAAGCAATACATCTTAATTTGCTACTGTTATCACCAGCTGGCCTCGATCTGTCAGTTTCTCAACCTCAGGGAGAGGTGTTACTCACTAGAAGGACATTGGTTCAAAGGCGATACGGCATTCTACCACTCATTTTTTTAAAGGGCCGGTTAGTCGTAGACTTGATTGAACTCCGTAGAGCCAGTTTTGATTCTCCTTGATGTGTTAGAACATCTTTGGAGTAAGAACTCTTAAATGTTCGACAAAACTGAACTTTGATGTTAGAAATGATTTGATAACCGTTCCTTAGCTGACTTTGATCATCAGTTGGGGATCAGCTAAACTGAGGGAATAAAAAAATAATGAATTGAAGTCTGAAACGTATTTGTCTTCATTACGTACATATATATGCTTTTATGAGAAAGTAGTCTAATATTCAGTATTAGTATCAGTGCTTTGACGCGATTGACTAAGACTGATGTTACACGGGAGAAACTATCTAGATTTCACTTGAGTTGATTACTTTCTCTATGCAAAATATGGTGCACTTTATGGAGTCCCAAAACTGACAAAATGTAGTAAAAGTGAAGTGAATACATAAAATAATACTATTGATACTTAATTAATTGAAATAGGGTGTAAAAACAAATACAAATCTTTTGCATTTTCCTTTGACCTCCAATCAGTTGGTAAAAAAACCCCAAAACTTTGTATTTTTTATTTTTCTACCAGCAGTGAGTTGAAAAATTTTTTTTAATGCTATTTATCTAATATATGTTTATATATATGTACACCAATTTCCCCACTGCTTATATGATAATGAGGTGGGTGTGTCCATGCATGTGCAGAGTACTGATTGGTCCATTGTGTGTATGTGTGTGTGTGTGTGTGTGTGTGTTATATTGGTGAAGCAATTGAAAGAATTGTGTGGGTAGTTAGCTTAACTGAAAACATTGGTGGCTAAACACTCTGAGGCTTTTCAGTTAGCTAACTAGCTGCAGCTAATGTTCTTCATAAAACTACAGCAGCCAGTGCACAAACTGTTAATCATGCATATACTGATCTAGTTTTTTTTTATGTGTGCAGTTTTACTTGCTTAGTATTTGTAGCTACCTACTGGCATGTCTCAGTCTCCCTTTGGCATCTCCTGACCTTGTTATGTCAGTCTCTCAGCCTGAACCAAGGGAGATATGGTTTCTTAAGATCAATCAGTCACACCCCAAAATAGGGCACAGACTTTCTCCTGTTGGCTCTCAGTGAAAAAAAAAAGTGAAGATACAGTATTTTTTTATTAAAGCTCGGGTCATAAGTGAAAGACAAAAAATTGCATCTGTTTCTTTTCAGTGTGGCCTTGATATGT
This sequence comes from Thunnus thynnus, assembly GCF_963924715.1. Taxonomy (NCBI): domain Eukaryota; kingdom Metazoa; phylum Chordata; class Actinopteri; order Scombriformes; family Scombridae; genus Thunnus; species Thunnus thynnus. The sequence goes on from NC_089528.1 coordinate 5,581,465, forward strand.
TAAGCCTGGTGTGTTCTTTGACTGAAGTTGAACTAGCAGACCTATTTTATAGTTTTCACTTTTAGATATTATATTAATATATAATAACATATTGCAAAGGGTGTTGGCCTCCCTCACACTTCTAAACTTCTGTTGAATAAAACTATAAAAAAGAGGATTTTCTCTCAGTGTGAGAGCTGACATCTTACTGCCAGCATGTCACGTGGATGAATTGTATTTAACATTTGACTTATTTGCAGTCTATGACTGAGCCTTGTGCCTGTGGCTTCCCTGTGTTCTGCGCAGGGATGCCTTTATTTCCAATTCCCTCTGTTTAATAAGTATATTTGCTTTATATTTTAGTACAAAGCCTCCTTGTTTTCTGATCTGCTTCTGTGTGCTTTGTTAAATTTTTGTTGCTGCATTACTGGTAATTACGGTAATCCACTTACTCCGACATGGGGAACAATAATTCTAGTGCTTGAGTTCCACCTGGAACATTTTTGCAGAGCACCACTTAGCAGTGGCATGTGAGTAGAATGCTCATGGATCTATGCTCACCAGTTTAGCCATGTTACCCTGGTGGTTTTGCTGCCGTCATTATTATTAAAATATGTGCTGTTTTCCCCGTGTTTAAAATGATATTGCAACTCCTCTGTCCCCCTCCCCTCTCTGTGCTGGTCAGCTAGAGGGCTACACATGTACTCATAGAACTGCAGTTACATCCAGGTAACTATTAATGTGTAACTTGCATGAACATTATATAACAGTCTCTAGGAGTTTGGTACCGGCCTTCATTTGTTCGTGTCGACCACGCCCCTGACTGTTATTAGAGACCCAGCTTTTAATTGATTCTTTAGTCTTTTATTTGAGGAAATACGGTAGATTACGACGGGCATCACATTACCATAAACATTCAGTGTTCACAAATTACCACATTATCAGCCATGCATGAGAGATGTTATGATCTAAAGCTGTCTCCTTTCTGCACCCAGATAATAAGATTAAAAACTCGCTGCTGATCAAAGGCTGCAGCTGATAGGTCACATAGTAAAATACGCTTCACTTTCTGACATGTTGTTTTTAATAACCCAATATTTGGAGACTTTATTGCCACAGTGGTGCCATACAGTTTTATCAGTTTTAAATTGGATTGCATCTAAGAAATGATCATCCTAATTAAGCCCTTAAAGTTGAAGAGTAAATGTAATACCTCCATAAAAGTTGATGGAAAAGTTGGCAACAGAGCAAGAACAGGTTCTGAAATGTTCTTGGGCTTAGCTTTAATGTGAGTGAGACCAAAACCAAAGTCAGCTACTCCATTTCTCCTTCCATCCTTCCACCCACTTTGACACTACTTGGTATCAGACAGACGGTATTCTGTACTTTTCACAGGAAGCCTCTCTCTCCCCATTTCTTTCCACTTAAGCTACTGCGAGGAGCAGACAAAAGAGACGTACAGTAGGGGAATGTCTCACATTTTCACATTTCTTCTTTTTCTTCTTTCTCACCTTTTTTTTTTTTCCATTTGGCGGAGCACAGCACCGCTACATTTCCAGTGAGATGTCTCATAAAATCACCTGGTCAACCGAGTTAAAGGCACATAAAGCATCTGGAAGTTTAAACCAAGTGGATTAATGGGACATTATTTTTTTACACAATGTCAAGATTGGCCTGAGGCTGGTACTAGGGCTGTGCCAGGCGGTGGCTGTGAATGTGGCGTGCATGTCAGCCGTGCCATGTTAGTGAAATATTTACATGGTCATGAATTTTCAATTTGTCAGGGATTTCTCCCTTGGGGAGCTTATCACCTATAAAGCATGCAGGTGGTAAAAATAGAGCCTATTTATTATAAAATGGACAATGACACAAGGGTTTTGGGGAAAAAGAGGGGCAAAAATTTAACAGAGCCTCGTTGAAGAACAGGTTATGCACAGCCATGAGCTAAATTTTTAACCACTTTTGCAGAAGAGAATTTCTGTAATATTTTATTTCATTACATATTAATGCATTACTGAGATAGTTACTGTGAGGCGAAAATGATTATCACATCTCGCTGTAGTCACACTTGCAAACTCACTTTCCAGACTTCTTTCAAAAGCAGTCAATCATGTACAAAAAGTAACTGTTCAATCCCAAAAATATTTGGCAGTAAATTGGAACATCTAGTGCAGGTGCACATAGATTTGTGTTGTTAGTTCTTATCCAGAGATGCCAGGGAATGACTTTTCATACACAGTACCACTGCTGAGAAGAGGAAGCTATAGCAGTGTATTGTCTGGCAGGTTAATATAGTATTACAATAAAATTTTGTCTGCATGTAACTCCATTAGAAACATTTCCAAATGATCAGTCCAACAATATAAGTATTTTTGAATATACATCTTTTCCTATAAAAAGTCTCAATAATTAATCTCACTTATCCAAGTGTCCATAGTTCCATTAATGCAATAGCAAGACTGAAAGCTACGCAATGTAACATGTGAAAGAAGAAATGACACATTATTTGTCTTACAAGTGAAATTTTGAATTCATAAACAGCATTCATAACCTGCTACAGCTTTACTTGGTCTTATATGACCAGAAGCTTATTTTGGCTAATGTTAGCTAATGCTAGCAAACTTAAGCTAAAGTGACTTCACTGAGTCAGTTCTCTGATTTCATGACTCTTCTCTAATTGTGGTATTGTTACACTACATTTTAGCATATCATATGCATTTCAATGGTTTTATCACAAAAATAGTGTTAACACATTGTAACCCATCAGGGAATATTTTTGCTGTTTATTATTTATTGTGATACAGTGTGTTATGTCTGCCTATATTCCATGCAGTACCAAAAACAATTCCACCAACTCTGGTTGTTGAGGGAAATTAAGTTTCCTGCTTGTGGTTCCATTCCTCTAACATCATGATGATGTATTTTTAAAGCAGCTGTTGTAAGAGAATCCATGTAAATGAAATAAATGTAATGTACCAAATATCCTGTAATTGCCACTTGTAGCCACAGTCGCAGCTGTTCATCAAAAGTTACATTCCAGTAGTCTTGCTTTAAGACAAGTATATTCTGGGGTGTATTTACATGACTGACATGTGTCTCAGTCTGTCATAGTCTGCCATGATGGTGGCACCGCTTGCTTGTCCCACCCCAACTCTACACACACTTACTTGGCACTGATCAAATTTATTTTTGGTCTCCAGTAACTGTCAAGACCTCAGCAAGTGGTAAACTCCAATTCTGGCTTCCAAATGTTTGTGACGTCTTTTCTTGTGGGGTAGCTGCTGCCAGCCAAATTATCTCCCAACATGCCACGGTCATGAATAAATGAACCAATACGTTTTTTATTTATTGTTATTTATCTTGTGACATTTGCCCTTTAGCTGATTTGTGTACTGAAAAATTGGGTTTCTTTAGCTTTGCCTACTAAAATATTTGAATTAGGTCTTAGCTTAGCTTAGCTAGGTCTGCTAGCTTGCGCCTGTCTATCAGTCCCTGTGTTGACCAATCACAGAACAGCCTTTTCTCTGTTGTCTCAAAAGAAAAAAACAAAAAGACTTGCATATGTGTCTGCCACTCATCTTCACCCAAGTGATAGTAGCGTGGCTGTGTACTCTAATATATGTCTATCACCTACTATACCAAGGATATGAGCATAGCAAGCTAACATAAACAAACAGGTCTCAGCAGTCTACATGTGGGGTCCAGTACGCCTTTCTACTTGCTTACTACTTGCAAAAAAGCCAAAGAAGCTGGCAGGTGTAAGATCACCAACCAGCAGGGAGGTAGCGTCTGTGTGTGTGTGTGTGTATTCCTTAAACAGGGTGTGACATTAAGCTGATGATTAAACCCCTCAAGGGTGACAGGTGAGGGAAGCGAGAGACGAGCTAGCAAGGTAGCAAAAGACAGCTGACGTGCGAGAGAGGAGAAAAGGTGACAGAGAAGGAGAAAGAGGACGCCGAGGACAGGAAAAAGAAAGGAGGTCAGTGCGAGAGAGAGAGAGAGAGGCCGGAGAGTTGGGGAAGGAAGTTGCGTCGGAAGGAGGTTGAAAGACAAACAGATAGAGCGGGTGATGAGCCAGTCGATCTATTAGATAAGTGGCAGTAATTGTTAATGAGACCGGGCCCAGGAGCTGCTGCTGATAAAGCTTTACTTCGTTTGCTCTGCGGTAATGTAATTAGCTTTAAGATGCAGTCATTCTCAATATCCAAATGTTGAAACATTTCTTATTTACGACCGCCTTATCCATGAGCAAACCCAAGCATTAAACAGCTGTCTGCTGGTGAAATGTGTACATTGAGACCTGGTGCACTTCGTAATAGACCATTTGACTGAGGCATTCCACCAACGTCTTATCTGATATATTGTACTGCCCACGCTAATTTGTACTCCTGTTGACCTTCAAAAAAGTGTATTCTAACACATTGTATCCTAAAAATACACGATGGAAACTTTTAAACATGCTGTATGAGAAGCGTCTACCTTGCAGAGAGCCCGGAAGGTTTCAGAATAACTTACTTGCCATGTGTATCGAGAGCTTGCTTGGTAAAAAAGTGAAAGGCATGATACATTTCTCTAGCTGTCAGAGGCTTCAGAGCAGACCTGGGCTCAATTCTATTTCCTTTTTAGCGATGCAGCCTGCTCTTCTAATGGTTTCTGCACACATCCTGAGCATCTTTGTCTTTTGATTTGTTCTCCCCAGGCGTTCGTTCGTTGGCTGACCGAGAGTAGGCATCTTTCCCTTCGAGATGGGATATTTGTACAAGCCACCAGCCAAGTGTTGGTACACTTGGCAGTGGCTGGAAATTTTTTGAACCTGCTCACGCTTTTTTTTTTTCCCCTCTTTTGGCCACAACAGTCAGAAAACATCATTTAAATGTTAATCATCTCCCTCGTGGCTCTTCTGAAGAGATGATGCTGCACAGATACACATGTGAGAAACAGGAGAAGTGCATGGAAAAAGTCATGCAGTCAAAGTGGAGCTCTGAACTTATGAATTATATTACTTTGCATGTTTGTTTGTTGCTTGTAGAAATCTATGTTTTGTATAGAAAGCTGTTCATAAAGACTTTCTGCATGGCTCGATACCACCATTTGAGTGAAGAGACCCTTTAACCGAGTGCACATGTGTTTGGGCTCATCCCGAGACATCAGGACGCTCAGATGTTTAAGTGCTTTTTGAGTTCCACCATCTACAGTTTAGCAGAAGTGAATTATCAGCAGCGGACCTAATGCAGTGTGTGTGTCACCTTCACACGCTTGCCTTACTACTGATTGAGCCTGGTAACGCGTGTCTGCTCAAGCTCCACTATGTGTAAATGCATGTGTGGTGGATGGATGGATCTGGAAACTAGTCCACATTCATCCTTATTTAAGACTTTTTAGAATTCAAACCCCCCACAGAACGTTATTTTAGTGGAGATTACGAAGATAAAGATAACAAATATATAAGGCTAAATTGTGGTGACATACGCAAAACATGATGCACAAGACAATTTCCATTTCACAGAATGAGGCAGGCGTAAAAATAAGATGATGAAAAAGAAATAATAATAATCATGGAGTCTTGGTTTTGAATATTTCAGTGTAAACATCAACATGTACTGTGAAAGATCATTTTCAAAGGAAGGTGTCAAGGTGACAATAGGTAAAGCTTTTACACTTTCTACCACCAATACTATCATTTGAGATATAACCCCACATTTTTGCAAGATTTGCTTTACATTATTACTTAGCAGAAATTGTATTTTTTTTTTTTTTTTTACTTTATGAAAGTTAAATAACTGAACTAACTTATACACTAATCTCCTTTTTAGCTGGGCTCTTGTGTCAATATGCCAATATTCAAATGATTCACTGTCTAGGTTTGATGGATAAAATGAAAGAATAACAACTATACTATTTTCATTATCGATTGATCTACAAATCATTCATTCGATGTGTTAATTAATCGTTTGGAAGGAAAAAAAGTGTAAAATGCCGATCACAAGTTCCCAGAGCCCAAGGTGATGTCAATCAACAGTCCATAATAATTGATTAGTCACCTAATTGTGTCAGCTCTAGTAGTTGTAGAATGTTTTTGCATTGTCCTGCATGGAACAACTATGTAGTCATAAGTACTATATGTATGTGGCCATACAGTCACACATGCAGTATAAAACAGAATATCTTTTGCAGGAAATAATTCAGATTATAAATTGCTAATGAGGAAAAAAAATAAGAACCTCTAAAGTCCCGCTCCACTCACAAATGTGTTTTGCTTATTGATCCTTCACTTGGATGTTTGAGCTTGATTGCACAGAACGATGCATGTGCAGAGATCGACACTAGAAGACAGTTTTCACATTCATCTGCAGAAAGGGGAAAGTTTCTCTGTGCTCATTGAAACTCTGAGTTTAAGAGTTGGACCTTTGAGCGGGATTTGTGACATTTAGTCCAGTGTGCAATTTACACAAGTGTGAAGACTTTTCAATGAAGTAGGAGACATCTGATGTCCAGCAGTTAAATTTGTGAAATGAACAATATTTTCCTTTTCACAGAATCTGGATTATTCTAAGGATTAGAATAATCATTAGGTTGAGGAGAAGGAGGAGATATCTCGGAGTTTTTTTGTAGATAAACAATATTAGACACGTTATATTTCAAGCAGTATTTTTATATCTTAAAACATGTCTGGAGGAGATATTTATGGTAATCTGATCTACCGGTTAGAATGGAGGAATCTTTTTAGCAGCCCAGAATGCAACATACTGTAAGATGGCTCACTGTATTAGTTATTTGCAGCAGGCAAACAATGCAGCAGACCTTCAACCAGGAACCTAACTGTCAACAGTGAATTGATGTCCTGCAGTAGAGCGAGTATTCTGGTCAAACAACAGTTTCAAAGCCAGGTTTAGACATTTTGTGTACACCCTCTATTCTCCCGCATCTATGTTTGCCGCCACTCAGTCACTGATGTGGTGCAAATGAAATAAAACCCAATGTTATTGTGGGCTGGAAAAACAGACGACTTTGTAATCCACGTGAGTCTTTTCAACGAAAGATAGAGGTATTTATTTCTCTACTAAAAGGAAAAAAGTCAACAGCAAGAAATTTCACAAGTTATCTATTCTCAAACAAAGCACATGCTTACACTACAAGATTAGAAGATTAGATCCATCAAGATTGTCTTGCCAGAGGAGCTACACCCCACCTGTAGCTTTCTTTCTCATTCACATGTGCACGCACTCACACCCTTTCTCACACGCTCACGCTGTCTCCCCCCCGATTGTCAGGGTGTGGGGTGAATCAGAGGCTGAACATCCTGTAATACCACTGCAATTATTTTCCTACCGTTAATGCTCATGAAATGATAAACTCACCAATACACGATATTTGCCACAATCAGAAGCTTTGACTGTGCTGCAAGATAGCCCTCAGAGCATCAAAACACACTCGCTGTAGTTTTCTTCAGCACTGACTAATGTAATTCATCATTATCATATCAAATCATATCTCTAGTATTTAGTTTTCTAACATAAGAAAGCCACAATTCAATTAAATTGAGATGGGGATGCACAATAGCCTCTGCAGATATACAATGATATGGTTTCTAGGGATGCACATTGGTTTCTACAGATGCGCGTTGACCTTGGTTTTGGGGATGAACAATGGTCTTAGGGGGTGCATAGAGATCCAAGGTTGAGGGATGCAAACGAGTTTCTTGGGAAGCTAAATAGTATGAGGTCTGGGGATACACAGTGTTCTCTAAACCTAAAGCCGTCTCTAAATCTGTTTTACATTTTCTTATGACTGACAGTCAGCTGGGATTGGCTCATTGATTGGGGGTCTAGGGTGTCTAGTGGTTTCTAGGCATGCCCAATGATCAGGATTCTAAATGAATACCCTTTATTACAGTAGGCTGTTTCCAACACATTAGAAAAACTACAATAATGCAGTTAAAGAGTGGAATGGCAATGCAATGTAGTCAAGATACAATAGTCTTGAGGTCTGAGGATGCGGTATTTCCTGAGGTGTAGGGATGCAGAATGGTCAGGGGTCTATGAGTGCACAGTGGTTTTAGGGATGTGCAATAGGATGGGGTTGCACAGTGGTTCCTAGTGTTTTAGGATCTAGGGACACAAAATTCTCTCCCATCAGTTTAATTTACATTTACTCAGAGTGGAAATACTGATACAGCTGTAAAAATAAAAACTGTAATACACATTTTTTTTTAAGTGATGGAGGCATCAGAGCAACAGTATGCCTCTGACAGCTGTCTATTTGAAACAACGGGAAGTTAAAAGTGCTAAATGGCAGTAGAATAGACAGTTGGAGCTTCACACTGTGGCAAATATATCAGAGAGTTATCCTTTTTAGGGTATGATGGAAAAGAAGTACAATTACATGGAGTTTATCTTTTAAGTGACAAATCCAGTCTCTCTTGGAGCTTGTACTATACTTAAAGACAGCTTTTATGTTTTTGTGGATGCGATTCAGGTAAGAAAAATGGCATTAACAGAGATATAACACATGTACTAAATACTTCCTCTGCTGTACCTTTGACTCTTTCATAAGAGACTTCTAAACACTGTGCTGGGTTTAAGACGCGTCCCTGAACATGAGGTATTTGGCTGTGATAGACTTTGCAGTGAATTTGTGGCTCGTTGGTAGAAGGTTAAGTGAGCATCTGCTGGTCTCAAAACATATGGCCATTAGGCTGTGTGAATGCCAGTGCAGAAGAGGGGGGAGGCCATTACTATTTATTAGAGGTCGCTGATAGGACGTTTTACAAACTATTGGAATCGGGGGAACTTGGCTCCGATAGTCGCCGCTGGTCATGCGGGGACGTACATCAACGTTTTGCATGAAGGCTCCATGCACAAAGTCAAAGTAATCAGGGTTTTCCCGACCATTATAAGACTCAGGCACAGTGCCTAAGTGTTTTTTTCACAGCCTCTAAGCCAAATGAACACAAAAACTGCTGAGAGTCTCTACTGTATTTTTCTGTCGTTTATGGTTGCACTGCTTCTCTGTCCTCTGCTCTCTGTTTGACACACACACACACACACACAGGGAGCAAACAGCAGAGCAGAGAGAGGGCACGGCGGACACAGTGAAGCGAAGCAGGTGAAGTGAAGATAACTCAAAGATTACTCCAGTTGATGACAACTACCCCTGTTAACTGTACGTGAAATAAAACGAATAGAAAGCCAAGAAGGACTTTATCAAACCACCTGTTCAACAGCACGAGCGTGTAGAAAAGTGAGATTTCCACCTGCTGTGTCTGCAGTCTCACAGTATGTTCAACACAACCACAGCATTGCAAATAGTTACTAACAAGCTAAAACCAAAGCTGTCTATATGCAGTCTAACTGTTTATCTGAGTTTGCCACTAATCTTAAAATTTGGCAAAATCTTGTAAACTTAGCTGCTGGCTCTCTACCAGCAGTACCTGCAGGCAGTGAATCACATCAGCAGCAGAGGGAGGAGGACAGAGGACGGCAGGAAAGACTGATACCGACTGATGCTTGTGTTCTACATTCTTTCTAAACTTCACTCAGTATTCTGATGTCAGAAATAATATTTATTTGACTGACATTTTAGATTTGTTTCCAGTGAGTTTAATACTGAGTTTATATAGCGGCTTTGCTCTGTTCTGAATTTTTTTTTTTTTTTTTTTTAAATGATAATTAAAAAAACCCCAATTCCTTAGTAGTGAAAAAGAAGATGGATAAGATAAGATAAGATCCTGACATTCCCATCCCTACAGCTGGTTAGTGGCTTCGCCCTGACTTTGGGAGGATGAGCAGATATTTATCACTTTGACTTACATGTTCAGTTCAACAGTCCTCCAGTTTCTAATAAAGTCAAAGATTGTTCATTTCTGACACTGTTAATATTGGCCAATTAATCAGCTATTAGCTTTTTCCTGCTCCAAACTATTGTTATTATATCATCCTTTAAAAATCCATCAGTTGACCTCTACTATTTATCTAGCAGGACCTCATAACATCTCCCGTTCACAGAATTAATAAAAACGGCTAGAATGAGCGGTCCTGATTGAATCAACTTTCAGACAGACAAGGCGTTGCTGTTTCCATATAGATTGGTTCGAGAGCCCCTGTGTATCTACCTCCCGATTCTAATCTTAATTTATAGATTCAAGGGCATCAATTCCTCACGTGAGCGTCACATCAAACAGGAGGGGAAGACATGTTTAATTCAATAGGACTTATCTGAAATCTAACAGGCAGCTTTTAGGCAAGACGCTTTATACACACACACATGCGCGCGCACACATACAAATACTCAAAAGAGGGCAGGGTAGCAGTCAAGTAGATCTGATTACATTCACGGAGACGCATCTACATGCATGCACAGTGACAGTACCGAAGATGTATAGTCCTGCTTCTAATCAGCATATGATTTTTGTCTTCCATTCGCCATCCTTGTTGTCATTGTTTCTATTAGATTTACAAACCTAGTCTTTTCTGATGTGCCATATGTGCTAACAGATGTTATCGTCTTAGCCCAGAGGAGGAAGACAGACGACCTGTCTTCACAACTGAAGCTGAGAAATTGTGTTTTTTTTTTTTTTGACGATGGAGCAGCTCTCACATTTGCATTCTGCATCACACTTTTCACTCCAGCTGCCTGCAACATAACAATGGCTTACTTTCCCTCACTGTCAGGAGGCTTGTTTTAAGGGAAGGAGGAAACATTTCGAGTTTTTTCGAGGTAAGCCGAGGGTTGGCTGAAGGTTTTTACTGAAGAGATACGCCTTCATTTCAGAAGTGTAAGGAAAGCACAGCTCGCCACACGTTGTCGAGTGGAATATTGCTTCAGGCGTGTACGACAGAATTATTTTTATGGATCAAATTATCAACAAACATAAGAAAGCACTCCTCTAAGTCCCTGTGGAGCTCTATTAATATGCCACAATCTCCCAGCATTCTTTCCGGACACTATGCCAACATTGCAATTAAACTACAGCTTGCTTTATTTACAAGACCATCACGTTTAATTAATGTGCCTACAATTCAGCAGCCCAAGCTCCCCTCAAGAAAAGAAGTGCCGCTTTGCTTAATTACTGCAGAAATGAAATTTTAATAAAGCTAACAGAAGAACTCGACACGCAATCAGGAAGCCATTAAGTAGATGAAGGTAATCCAGCAGGACTGGAGTAAAATTAGAAGTCAGCTGTGAAACGAAAAGCAGGAGAGCAACAAGGGCAACTTCTCTGAAATTGACATTTGATTAAAGCTTGGCAAGATGCACTGAACAGACACTAAAAGTATTTTTTTTTCATCAATTAGGCTGATATTTTTCAGGGAAAACTTCAAACAGGATTTAACTTCATCCACATATTTATCTTTAGATCTAACGTGTTCTTCAGCCAGCATTACTCTCTCTAATAAAGTATGACAATAGGAGACGCTTTTCCTTTTTTTTTTTGGCAGTTTTGTAAATGTAACACATCACAACCAAGCAATGAAGCATCATCTGCTATGATTCACATCATGTGGCTTGTTAAAAGTGGCCATGGCCCTGCTGCTTTTGCTGCTGCTGCTGCTGTGTAAATGGCATTTAGTACTGAACACTGGCCGGGCCTTCGCCAAATGAGAATTTATATTTGCAATATGACAAATAACAGACATAATTAAGATGGATGTGGAGTTAGTTTGGCTAGGGCTGTCACAGTAAAAGAATTCTCACACAGGAGAAAGCAAATGTGTAGCATTGTAATCATCATTTTGGATGTGAGTCATGCTTTGGCCCCTGGGATAACAAACTCTAAGCCATAGAGAGGATGAATTATTTGTGAGAATATAAGCAAACAAAAACATGATTTTGAGTTTCTTTATGAGGACAGTCATAACCTGGTCCACTGTGATCCAAACAAAACTGGGAAAAACACATATACACATTTTTCTTAGTACAAACTGTAGCTGGCAGTGTACGTTGTTTGTAAGAAATCACAAAAACCATGGAAAATGAGGCTGATTGCTAAAGGCAGTGTGCCACTGTTGTCTCCCAGCTTTGCCAAACAGTCATTGTGACTCATTATATGAGAATGTATAGTTCTGTAATGACTAGTATCAGAATTGCTGCAATTGTCGAGGCTTAGTCATTGTAGCTCTGGCAAAGGGACTAATTCTGAATTGTTACATTTTCTATGGTACTTAACAGAGATGTCTGGAAATTAAACATCTCAATTGAGGGACTGCACTGGATGCATTTAGCAGGGTATAATTATTTAAGACAGATAAAATCTATTTTTTTAATCTGTTATGGGTTCTGTTTCTAAGAATAACATACATGGCTATAGCCTATGACAAAATGTATCTAATTTTTCTTTAGGATGTAAAAGAATATGTTGGCTGGCTATAATGACCACTGAAGTGTCTGCAGTGCAATGTTAACACCCAGTTCTTGTGACAACAATTCATTCAGAGATACTTAAGTCAAAGAACTGAGCATTTATTCAAATGTTTTTACAGTTCGATTGGGTGGAAAAGGCTCTGCTCTTTGAGGAAGCTCTAAAAGAATTAGAGCAATAACAAAGGTTCTGCTGGAGAAATAATCCACACAACACTTAAGGATACAGCATCAGATATACATAAATACACATAAACATAGAGCTTAGCAAAATAACAATACCAAAGCTTCAATGACATAAGGAGGAAGTTGGCGTGGTTGAGGGAGTTGCGGCAGCTGACAGTTTATAAAGGCTGCCTGAAACACTTGTTTGAATGTGATTTTGAATTTGAATACCTTTACTAATGTCATCACAAGCCCTTTTCAAAATATAGTACATACTTCAAGACAATGAATTGGAACACTTTACTTTCTTAACATGATGTAATTCCTGTTAAAGAGACTGTTGAGGTAGGACTTAAGAGGGTGAGGTATCATCTAGGAGTCTGGTCACTCAAGCATTTAAAGTAGCGAAATTTCAGTTATTTCAGTGGAATTGCCATGATCATCCTCTCACAGTTTTTATGTACAGTTCAACTTCAGTTAATCCCGCCGTTGACTAATGGCAAACTGTCTTGGCAGTGCTGACTGTTGAGAGAACAGAGAAACAGGGGGTCCAGTGGAAGAACCTGTCATATTAGCTGTGTTGCAACATCCAATTTTTATATAATCCTCCTCTGCTGAGTATCAACTGCTCCACAGTAGAGATGTGGCACAGTTTGCAGTCAGTTGTGAGACAGCAGTCACTCTAAAAGCCACTATTGACTGTACTATGGTATAGAAGCTCATTAGTTTCCGTTATGGGTAAGTATCCATACTCCTGCCGGTATTAGACGATCATTACTAGTTATAGCCTGATACGTGATAGCAAACTTTACAATGTTGTGATGTGAACACAATGTTAGATAAGGCTTGCTAACGTTCATAGATATATGCGTATATATACGTATCTACAAGCTAACCCTGGTCACTGACAAAGACACCTGCCCAGTCCTCCACTGGTTCTCCTCACACCACAACTGAACCTCTCTCCTCTGACCGTTATTTCTTCTGACCCTGGTCTATTCCTGGTCTCTTTGACGCCTAACAGGCTAGTAATTATAAGGCTGTGGTCCGTCATATTGATATGAATACACATTCACAACCTCTTCAGTGTCACAACTAGCATTAAGATCCATTATTTTCCTATTGTTCAAATTGGCCGCGCTCCCTCCCACTACATCACTCCCGGTTTAGCTTTTTCAGATGCGGAAGTAAAATTCTCTCACAAAAACAACTCCAGAAGTCACTGTAGTACATATGTATGCGTATTTCAATGAAAATTCAGTTCCTACATCATTTTCCTACACATTGATTCACTGGGGTCTCCAACCTGCAATCTTCTCTTGAACATACCAAGTTCACTAGCATGCTAGCTGGCAAGTAGCAAGCTTGGCGGGCTATTGTGGCTGGCTAGCAGTAGGATATTACTTATTAGCTCATCAGCCACAGTAGTTTGCTTATTACCCAGCATCTAGTAACTATTTCACCATCATTCTAACACCACCAAATTTGTGAGGACACAAAAATTTGGGCAGAGTTAGTTTTTTAATAGCTGCGTCATTCAGACTTTACTATATGAGGTCACTAGGAGAGATTCACCGTCTGCCAGGAAGTGACAGTTTACTGGAAAGTTCACATGTTCGTCTGATTGAGGCTTAATGAGTGCATTTCTGTTTTGCACACATGCACGTTTCCACATGGCCACCTCAATGAAGCCGGAAATTAATAAATGAGGTGGGATTTTGTTCTGATTCAAGCATCCTCTTTTAAACAAAGCTGCTGATCTTTGTTTTCTTTGTCATTCCTCCCTAATGAGCAAAGAGGACGCCAGCGGCCTGTCTGAATTCAAATTATTTACAAACTTATTAGTCATACTGATCCTGTTTTGAACAGCTATAATTGCCTGAAATAATGACATTCTTGCTTGCTGAACCTCATTGTAGGAAGAACAGCTTCCCTGATGAGGTCAGTGCAATATTAAGGCCAGTCAGTACTGTTGGTAGGCAAGACAAGACAAGGTTTGATTGGAAATCAATGCAATCACACACAGTAGCAGGAAGAGTGACAGGGAATTATTGAGGGGGAAACTCATGTAACCAGAGCGCAAGTCAAACCCAAGCCAATATAATGGATACGTTCTCAGTTTTAATAAAAAAAAAAAGGAAATCCAGAGTGGATATAGGATCCAGTTGGATACTGGATTATTATCACAGATGAAGAGGAAATAGCTTTGATGTACAGAGTTGGCAGCAGAGGCAGAACAGCATGGTTGGAAACCTGAGGTCCTCCCAGTGGAAGTTAGCTGTCTTGGCCAAATACATGATGTTTTGATGAGACCTGTCAGGTAGCAGAACTCTAATACTTAGACTTAATGTCTAATTCAGCTTTTAGTCAGCAGCACAAATCTGGATGTTTCATCAAAGTTGATCTTGATTCATGAACTGATAAACTCAATTGCAACTTTTCTCCTCCAGCTGTTGAACTTTTGTTTCACTACACTAATGCTCTACACCAGTTAAATAAGGAATGATTTAATAATTAAATAGGCTTTTAGCGTCGCACATTGTTGTCATGTAAGATAATATAATAATCTTCCAAATACATAGATCATATTTGAGTAAAGTTGGGGAGCTGTAGCTGTGCTGGGCTGAGAGTAGTCCCTCTGGCTTTAGCTGCCTCAAAGTAAAACCCTCGGTCAAGAAACACACGTTCCAAAGCTGAGCCCAAACTATAGAAAAAGTCTTACAAATGAGGGTTTGAGGTACGGGATGCAGAACAGCACTTTAAGTGTTTACTGAGTTGTTCCTGTCTATTGCAGATAAACATGTCTCCATAAAAAAACAAAAAGAACTTTAGGTGTTATAAAACAGCTAAAGCCTGGAGGCTTGATGAGGAACAGAAACCTGCTTGGCTCAAAAGGAGGTGGTGGAAAAAAAGTGGCAGTCTGGTCACGGACCTGAATTCTAATCGCACTGTTGGGTGCTTAAATTGAATAGAAATTAGATTTTTTTGTTGCCTTAGCAAAAGAAAAAAAAAAGAGAGAGAGAGAGAGAAAAATGCCGTAAATTCTCAAAGTAGAAGGTTGCACAAACATATAAAAGTGAAACACATTGTGTGACCTGTTTACCTACTAATTAACTGGAGGTGTTTGTTTTATTTCTGTTTTGCTAGTGTTAGTGAAACAAAAGATTTTTCATTTACAACCTACCAAGAAAATTAGTCACCGATAGGATGTGGAATTTTATTAACAGTGTCTTAGCAACAATTAAAAAAACAAAACAAATTAAAAAAAAAACACAATATATATTATGGAGTGAATACAGTATTTCTGTTAAAAAGACAGCAACATTATGGTGAGTATGACGAGACTATTTTCTTGTATTAACAGATTTGGTGCTGTGGAAAATACCCTGAATTCATAACCATGAAAGAAATGTTTGAGTTTGCATTGACAGCAAATTAAAACAGGAGCAAATCCGAAAATCTTACTGAAAAATGATCCAACAGATATGTTATGACCAAACAGATGTATTATGTATAGAGGCCTGTCTCTAATATTGACCTAATTGAAATAAAGTCTTCTCTCTGCAGCTGACAGAAATAAAGCCCTTGGCCACTATTTTACATTTACATTAACCGTATTTGCATTTCTAAACCAATTCTCCAGCAGTTCAGGTACAAATATTTGTTTCTTAGAGAACTCATACAACACAAGTGGATGCTGACTGTTGAAATGATTGTGATTTTTCCATTTATTTACCCCGTATGCAAAGTGCTCAAACACATTATAATTAACTACCATAAATTCAGCATCAAGTAAAGACACTTTATTTCATTTTGTCTTGCCTCTGCAGAAAAAAAAAACATTTATTTATGTTTCTCTTTTGGGTTTCTTGTCTGTTATCATGCTGTTCCATATTGGTTTTTTTTATTTTTCATTACAGTTGGGAGCGAGCTTTGTTCAACCCGTGTCAGCATTGTTTGCTCCCACATCTGTTTTATCACAGATGCTCATAACTGAGATTAAAGAGGGTTGCAACTTTTTTTTTTTTTTCTCGCTTTTGCTGCTTTTACTCTTGCTTTTGTGTACCATTAATTTTGAACTGTTGCTATTGACTTTCTGCTTCAAGTCTGTCATTGTTTTATACCATCTGTGAGCCGCAGGGTCTGTGGTCAGTTTGTGTTGACAGACGTGAAACCCGAGGTTGCGTACATTTCTGCTGTAAAAAGTTCACTGAATAGGCACAATGTGTCCTCATCTATCAGAGGATGTAGTCATGTTCCGACTCAAGTGAAGAGCTGCTAAGGTTTTTTTGGAGGTCAAGGCTGTGTTGGATTGCAAAAAATACATAAAACAGAAAAGAGCCAGTGGATAATGGCTAAAACTGTGTATGTACAAGGAGAGATATGAAGAATTTCAGATAGTTATAATATTTAAATTTTCTATTCAGCAGTTTAAATGTGTCAAAGCTACTCCTGAATATTTTGCAAATCTACCGTCAGTATCATCTTGTTTTCAGCCTCAGTTATTTTGCTCTTTTCTAACATCACCTTTCTCTGATTCGCTTCTAGCACCCTGATTCTAATTGTTCCCTAATTGTCTACGTTTTTCCTCTCCTCGACTGAGAGCGGTTGCACATCATGTCAGAGCAGAGGGAGCGAGCAGACAGACATACGCTAGCACCTCCCGAGAATCACAGCCAGTAAATATTAGGTTAATTGCTCAAGCACATTAGCACTTGTTCCTCATGGTCGTCATTGACTTCCATTAGCATCAATTAAGATTAGCTTGCCTTTAATTCAACAAGACGAGGGGAGATGGGTTATGTTGCTGAAAGGAATGGAGCGTGGTTTCCCGTCGCTCAGCGGAGGCAAGAAGATGTGAACTGGAGAGACAGCTGGGAAAAAAAAAAAAAAAAAAATCAAGGACACACAATGTCCAGTCATGAAGCTCTCAACACAATTTCAGTAATATGACTTCATTATATTTGACATGCAGTTTTGCAGAATTGTACATGTCCATGACTGCTAATGGCCACTTAATGGCTAACTCTGAGTAAGAAGAGTGAGTTCTACTTTATGGATCCATGAGGCTCTTTGTAAAATACAGATGACATGGTGGTTTGTGCCTGACATTTAAATGTGTTTAGCTCGTCACTTTGTTTTTTTTTTGATGCCCTGTGTGGTGCACCATGCAGATGAGGCAGCACATGAGTCGGTGCAAGTATTTCAATAAAACAGTATTTTTTGCAGAGTTTTGCTGAGGATCAGGGCTTCATTTATAAAACAATGCATAGGATCCATACCAAAAGTGCACGTGCGCACAAAAGCCGAAAAATTGTGCGTGCCAAAAGATAACCTGATTTATAAAAATGCACATGCAAGTGCATATGCATGAATGCATGCATTTTTGCCTTTATAAATCACAATCAGCTTGAAAATGTGTACATGCAAAGCTCATTTCCCACTGCTTTCCCTCCATAATTAACCATAAATGGTCAGTGCAAAAGACCTCATGAATATTGATGTTGTTCCTGTGGAAAACAGCATCAGCGTTAAAAACAGAAGAAAGTGTGAGAGGCTGACGGCTGCAGCAGCTGTTAATGCCGTCGCGGCAACAAATGAAACAGTTCCTGAAATTAAATAAAGTGAAGAGGCATATTTCTGCGCACTGTCAGGGTATGGACTGGTGGGACAGCAAAGCTCACTGCTTGGTATTTGTTTAGCATTTATACAGACATGTACATGACTGATGAGACCACACACTCAATATGTAAATAATAAGAATCACTGTTTTTAACTTCAAAATTCAACATGCAGGTGTTTCTCTAATTTACACAATGCATATATGCAGGTGGTGAAGATGTGTCTGGTGAGGTGACTGGAGAAGGCAGAGTGTGTGTGGCAGTCACTGCGGTGTCTCCTGCGTGCTTTATGCACCTGACAGCATAGGTGTGTTCACTGCAGTGATTTTACACACATGAACTATATGAAAACTAAAACTAATTAAAATCATACTTGGTGATGTATGCACAGTGTTAGAAGATATTATTAAAAATCTACCAGTGCTCTGTTCTCCAATTCTTTAAAGATATTTGATGTAATCTTGGATTTCTTAGGATGATAATTTAATTAGTTAGTTAATGTGGTTGAGGTAAAAAGGAATCAGTATATTCAGGGTTAATATTGGGGGAAGGCAAGCCAGACTTTCCAGAATCCTGCCACCTGCCACATCCTGGCATCATCCTGGCATTTCAGCAGCTGTGCTTCTCCACAACTGACCATGACCGAGTGTGAGTACCATAAAGCCCACCCTCTCCTCTGCACTCTGAGGGTTAGGAATGTGATGGTGAAACAGCACATTGTGCTCGATGTTTCAGTAATAGTCCAATAATAAATCACAGAATAATAATTGGGTAAGATCTGAGTTGGCTTGTATCTTTTAAAATGGAAAGGTGCTTATGGAATAGTTATGGCTCACTACAAGCATGAACACATGTACCACTGCTGGCTTGAATGTTTATGATAAAGTGATCTATAATTAACATTTGATATTAAGTGACATTAAATGTGTGAGAGGATTATTATACAATCTGGCTTTAATTCACCACCTCGCCATCTGCATCGCCAATTTCCCCTGTCTCCAAAATGTTCATACGCATGAGTCAGAGTTTCCACACAGGTACGCACATTCTCCAGTCAAGTTTTTATAAATCCCAACTTTTTCGTGGGAAATGGCATACACCTCTTTCAAGCCCCATTTTCTCTGTACACAATAGTTGTAAATGAGTTCCCAGATCTGTTTTCAGCTCAACCTAACCAAGATGACAATTTGATGATTCCATCAGCTCAAACTAAATATTTGACCTAACTGTAATCTACAGAATAATCCACAATGATACTACAGAGTAATGCTGATTGACTTTTAAAGGTTCAGTGTACTCAAATCACAAAAAACATATTTTCCTGTATGTCTTGTTGTATCTGTCAGTTTAATGTGCCAAGCTCAATCTCACTTTGAATTGTTACAATTGTAGAAAAAATGTATTGGTTACTGTAATCCACAGACCTCTCTGTCAACACTGTTAAATTCTCTGATAGTTTCCACTTACTTAGTGCAAACCCAAAACAGTTACTGTAAATTGAGCTCAACACTTCCTGCAGATTTTTTTGCATTAAAAGTCTTCCAGCCTTCCCTTGATTGGAGGGCTTTTAATGTGAACAATCTGCAGGAAGTGAAACTGTGCTGTGGAAAAGCTCATTATGCTGAATTTACCATGTTATAGGATAGAAGTTATTCCACTAGCCTCAGTGTTTTTTTTGTTTTGTTTTTTGTTTTTTTAAGATAGTGACCATTTGTCACTATTTGTTATATTATTTGAGACGTGGGCACTATTTGAATATTGTTTTTTATAGGAACATTTACAATAGATTTTGATCAGAGCTGTAGCTACCAGTGAGGGCAGAAGACATCTTTAATAATGTCTCTAGTATTTAGGTGTTTATGGTGACCTGAGGAAAAATTTACAATTCACAACGAGTAGTTCTCCACCATAACTATAAACTTGACCTTGTGGAGGCTTTTACACAGCATTCAGATCATGCAATTTACAGGAAATATAATTTCATGAATATATAAAGTGAATAAAATATGAAAAAATATACAAACAACTTTACAGACCTGACCCTAAGTATTTCTAAAATCCTGGCTAAGCCCCTCATTAACATAAGGTCAATCTGTTTGGTAAAACATAAACTTAGCACAAAAAGTAAGGAAATTTGTGTTTGGTAGATTATTTCTTTGTTGTAACAATGCTTCTTGGCAATGAATCTTATATGCACTTCATAAATTGCTGGCAATGTAACATGTCAGTGTCATGTCAGAAAAAGACATGTTATTAATTTTCTGTACAAGTCACTATGGCAACCTGCCTAATTGTATTTCTGCAACTGTTTGCTCATGCAAGAAGCAATGTTACAACAAAGTCAAAATCTACCAAACACAAGTTTCCTTACTTTTTGTGCTAAGTTTAGTTCAAATGAAGACTGAAAACTGTTAACAGACCATAACAATTTGAGTGATGTATCCATTATCGTGACTTTGTTGTATTCATGCTGGAGCCATGAGCGAACCGTTGCAGAAATACACTTAGGCAGGTTGCCACAGTGACTTGTACAGAAAATTAATAACATGTCTTTTTCTGACATGACACTGACATGTTACATAGCCAGCAATTTATGAAGTGCATATCTGAGAGGCTCTCAGCTATCCAGGTCCAACTACAGAGTATTAAAAGACGCATTTTTCAATTAGGTATCTACCATTTACTTAAATATCTTCAGCCTCCAATTTAAGGTTGTCATTCAGCAAACTAGATGCTGAACCTCTAATAACTGGGAAGGACAAAGGACTGTTGACATCAAGGTAACACCTTTGTAACTCCTTTGTCATGAGTGTAATTAGTTTTGACATTGGGCTATTGTTTCGTCTTACTCCTGCAGTGGAAGTAAAAGTAAATTAGGGTTCTGGGCTTAGACATCTGACCAGTCGATCATGAACATGTCTGATTCTTTCACAATCAGAAATTTCACACATTTTCTTCTGATCTTGAGTTATTGTCCACATCCCCTTTTTATGCCATGCAATCTTCTGCCATGACCTTAATTCAGCCTTTGCTGGCCTTGATTTCTTATTTAATCAATAATCTGCCTTGAGGGTAACTGATGCTAATTTCAAAACTTCAGTGTGTTAGGAAAGCTTGTTTTTATTCCCTCTGTATCCTTTTCAACAGAACAACGCATGGAAAAAGCTTGTGCTGACAACCCAATTGGCAGATGATAGTGGCTGTGGCCTTTTGGCCTTTATTTGGAACACGCTTATATTTGAGACAGCTGTTATTCTCAGTTTCACCTTGGTTAATGCAAACTCATAACAGTTACCATAAATTGAGCTGAACACTTCCTGCAGATTCTTTGCATTAAAAGCCTTCCAACCTTCCCTTTATTTGAATGTGCAATATGGATATTGTTTTCCATATTGCATGGCTAAAAATGAAATACTGTAGTTGTACACAACAATTTATCCAGAGTAGTAATGGAAAATTGGATAACTATCAGTTGCTTTATTAGTGAGGAAGTAGTCTGAATACCCTTGAACCCCTGAATACTGATTAAATAAACCAGATTTTCATTTTTCCCCAATGCTGCATTGAAACAGTTTTTCTGTAAGTCAGAAAGTCCCCCTTATTAGTATAACTCTCATCTGCTGTTTTGTTTATTGTAATGACTTGTGCTGATTAGCACTATTAACCAATCTGCAATTAGCATTTTGCAGATGTAACATAATTGAACATGTGCTCACCCTGCAAAGCGCTAACAGTACAGGCATGAAATTACCTTTGAGATACCTTCAGCTTCAAACGCTTAGAGAACGACACCCATTTGTATGGAGAGAGACAGATTTAAAGCATCATTTAACAGCAGGTATGTTCTGTCTCCTCTCTACTCACCTCTAATTCACACCAGTCTTTCATAAAGACACAAAAACTCACATACAAAATTAACAGCCAGTCCTCTTAACAAAATCTAGTGAGAACTGACCATTAAAGTAAACAAGCAATTATCTTCTATTATCTGTTATCTTTCATAGTCCAAAGCTGCGTCAAGTGACTCAGGTGCTTGGTAGTTTGAATTGCTGCTCTTGTAATTTTCATTATCTTTCAACTGATCACCAGGTGTGCTCAGGCGTTGTGAGACAGTCAAGGGTTTCAGTCAGTCAAGTGATGTGAAAGAAGCAGTGGTGCAGTGCAACACATCCATTTGATGTTTGAAAGCTCTCTGAATTGATCTGAAGTGTTTATATAGATTAGAAATGAGCTCCTGTCATTTTAGGCTTAAAATAAAGACCTTGGAAATTAATGTCATATATATGGCATTATATGACATTGCATAATGATGTATTCATGCAGAGAGTACAAAACATGATTACAGCTGCAAGAGAGAAACACATCGTATGCAACTGCATGGAACGCTACATCTAAGAACAATCAACAAAATATCTTGCATGTTATTAAGAACACCTGTGTAGGTGTGGAATAAATAAAAAGATAAATATTGCACCTAATACACAGCTTAACTGTAATCAGATGATGTCTGTGCCCCAAAACACTGAGGCCAATTCCAATTATGAAGGGAGACTGTTTTCACAATGTTTGATCTGTTGTCATGCAAACCATTATCTGCACCTCTAAACTCAAAAACAGCAGGTAAGAGCCTGCTTCAGGCCAGTGTGATCCTTGGAGAAAACTCGCACAGACTGATGAAGTAATTATGGATTAAAACAGATGCATGAATCTGTCTTTTATCTTGAGCATTTAGTAGTTTGTCTAGCAAAGCAAAGCATCTCTTTTTCTGCAGTGGTGACCAGAGCCGCATCTTTGGTCTCTAGTCTTTTAAAGGCTCCAACCATGGATGTTTTAGTGGTTGGGCCACCAGCATTTTACAGTGACGTTTTTCTGGTCTTGATAGCTTCATCATATAGAATTTTTTGTGATGCTTGAATTGGCTGTATAGATTTGTGGTGCTATATTTGCTAGCAAAGTCAGAACTAGAGGTGAATATATTTATTTGTTCTTCCCCTCCATCACTTAGTTTCCTTAATTCTGATATATATATATTTTTTGTTCTCAAGAATTTTGCTCATACCACATGTTAAGTCCACTGTCTCACACACTTACGTTGAATATATTTACATCCTCCCCCCCTCTTCCTGTGAAGAGACACAGTTTGTCACATGGAATAATGTGCACTTGTCATTGTTGATACAGCTTAGGGAGAAATGTGAGCCAACCGGTCTGATGCAGTGGTTCTCCCCACAATTACTAACATGACACAATCATTGTCAGAGGTCTGAATCAGGATCATGATCTTAATACAAATGATTATGCCGCCCTATTACAATTCAGACATTTTACTCAAACTAAGTTGGGCAGTTCTAGTCTTCTGAATGCATACATTTAAACTTGGGTGGTCCCTTTGGGAATTCAACTTATAACTATAGCAGTGCTGTTGCAGCAAGGAGCTTCAGTGTTTCTCTTTTATTACTCACTCCTCTTTGATGACTCTTCTACAGCCCGCCTGCTGGCGGGGAACAGGTTTAGGAGCTGGGAGGATTTACTGTCATGATGCAGAGGACAGGTTGCATGGATCTGTTCCCTCAAGTGCTTGTTCAGTACAACAGCATCTACACCCCAGGCTTAACACGCCAGCACCAAAGTTTATGAGAGGAAAATATATATAACATCGAGGAGTAGGTTATATATTGTTAAATATTTTACTCGTGCTAAAATTGGTTCATTTTGTCAAAGAAAAAGTACACTCTAAGAAAATGTGCTGGTGAGGCAGAAAAGTATGCTCTGTTTGTGTCAAAGACCTTTAAAGGTATACTATGCAGGATTTGTCAGTTGGTGTTTGTGAACACGGCATTCAAAGTCGGTTCCTCCTCCCTGGCTCTACCAGAATGAGCTGAGACCAGAGCGAGAGAGAGGGAGAGAGAGAGAGAGCAGTGGTGTTTGAGTGAGCTAGAGTGAATGAAGAGAGCAGGGATCATTGGCGAGAACAAAGCCATGAATCAGATAAATAAAACTTTATTTTCTGATTGTTTCAAGGCGGTTACGATCTAAAGCACAAATAAACACACCTATACCTCTGTACAACCCTGTGGGAAGATGCTACATTACAGGATTTAGTGTGAATGCAGAACTTCATCCTGTCCGCTGTGGCCTCTCTGCTCTGTGTGTGTGTAGCTCAGCCCCACCCTCGGTCAAGCAGACACACAGACCTGCAGCTCTTTATACATCCATGACACAGAGACGGAGAGCAGACAGCGATGTAACTTGGTCACTACACTATGAGTCTCGACCTCACTCATGCGTGCTGTTATTGGCTGGGGGCTACACACCCACTGCCCAAAGGTTGACACCCAGAAGCGTCCCGAACACAGCAAAATAATAAGAAAATAAGAAAATACAGGTAAAGGGCAGGCTCTCTGCAGATAAAAACACTGCCACACACTTCTAGTGGGTCATAAGTGATGATTGAGAGGGATTATTTTTGTATGGGGTTTTTTTTAGCTAGCGGTGTTGAGGCTGAACTCATTACTACGTCACAGCCAACAGTCAATATAAAATATAATATAATATATATAATATCTTTGTATCTTTATTTACCAGAGTATACAATTCCCAAAACTCAATCATTTTTCCCTCCACAAGACCTCCTGTTTACATACAGCGAACCTGGTTGCTAGCTACATTTATGTAATGTTCTTGACATGTCAACACATTCGTTATCTTAAGTTGTCTTTGAAGCCCATACTGTCCTCTTCATGACACCCTGGAACAGGTCCACAATTGTTTTTTCTTTCTTTTCTTTTTCTTTTTGAAACACAAGACTGCCAGCATCACACATAGCACTTCTGTAGCCATGATTGACAGTTTCTTGACCCTCCTCCCCGATGACCTATGAACTCACGCAAGGTCATGAATGATGATGATGCAGCAAGATTTTATGGTACTATGATTAATCTGACATGGTGACCATCGTAAAGACAAAAATATCTGATCCGGCATTAATGAATTTGCATTATTCATTAGGTTGTATTCTGATTGGCTGGGGGTTAAGATGGGGGCCACACCTCTGGCCAATAGGAGTAGGTGGTCTTTAATAATGCTGATTTTATGTAAATAGCTTCTGAAACAGCCTGCTGGAGGACAGAGAGGAATCTGGACTGTAAGGAAAGATGGATTTAGAGACACCTAAACAACTTTTGGTGAATAAAATGTCACAAATATGTTTGAAATAGACTCAGTATCTATGAATTTGAGTCAAAATAGGCCATGATACCAGATCTTTAAAGCGGCTATCATTGATATTTAATAGATTAACAGTCCAAACCCAAAGAAATTCAGTTACTATCGTGTGCGACTCAGAAACAGACACATTTAAGAAGCTGTGACCAGCAAATGTTTGGCATTTTTACTTAACAAAACAATTATTCGATCATCAAAATAGTTGCAGATAAATTTTCAGTTGATCGATTAATCGACTAATCGTTGCAGCTCAAGTATCATAATGTGAGAGGCGTGGCTTGTAGTGATGAACCTATAAAGAATCATCACCTGACTCTGTGTTAACTTCATTAACACCGGATCTGATGGTAATTAATGTTCTGTGTTCTGCTACACATCTACACAGATCAGCTGTTACACACAGATTCAGGTTTATACAGTTGACTTGTGTGTAATAAAGCAGCCCTTATGGATGGATCCTGAGCTCCATCAGCGCTGTCAGGATATTTTTATTTTTAAGTAGCTTAAAGTCTGAGATAAGCCTGACACCTCGTACCCACTTGATCCCCCCCCCCCCCCATGTATGACTGAAGATCTCGCCCTTGATATCATTTAATATCAATTCAATATCATTCAAGCCTCACAAACTGGAAGATTTGAGGAGAGAGAGAGAGAGAGAGAGAAAGTGAGTGTGCGCACAGTTAACACCGACTCTCTGAAGACGTTAATAGCACCACTCTAACTGCGTGTGGCAATTTGCGCTGGTCTTTATGAATTAGGCGTTTTTTGCAGGGTTACTTATTTGCATAGAAAGTATGAAAGAATGTATGAATATTACCTCATTTACATACATGCAAATATCACAGGCGCACCATGATGCTATTTGCTTGGCAGCACAGTTTGTGGTGCATTTCACCCTCTGCAGGTGCTTTGTGAATTACACGCTGTCTTTTTGTCTCATTTGCACAGGTTTACCGGCCGCAAAAGCTGCGCAATCCTTTTGTGAATTTGGCTCTAAATGTTGTGAGTGAGCAGCTAAAGATTTTGGGTTTTTTCAATCTAAGTTCTCACAACAAGAGCTCTCTTTGACATTTCCAAGCTCAGTAAACAATAGTGAATTCTTGTGAATCCTCATTCTGGACATTTAATCTGTATTTGAATCATAGTATCCCTTAGATTAGACCATTAAGACCCCGCCTTGGGGAAACTGTGGCGCAACATGAAAATGAGACTCTCCTCTTCCCACCTCCCAAGAACCACCAGCAACGAAGGATTTTGCAGCCCATTAAATGTTTATTTCAGAAAAGAAATGTTGGGGTCGTAACATGGACAAATCAAAGAGATGGATTTAACTTCATTTCTATCAGCTTCCATGTTCTAGTCCTGTAACGGTCATGATCAAAGGTTGTGCTCTCAGTTGAAGTGCCAGGAGCCACGGGGCATCTCTGAGGGCGGTTTGCTTATGCAACGTTAACTCACTTTTCCTTAATTAATACAACCTCTGAACTTGAAAGTCAATTTGCTCCCATTATAATTAACATTCACCTTGGCCTCTCTGTGAGGGTCGGGCCAGATGAACAGATGAACCTGACATTTAGTTCAAAGGAATATTAATGTCAGCAATGTATAAAGCACAGGGTCAGTCCAGCAAATAGATGTCAGCATGCATGTAGCTGATCGAAAAACTGACTGAGGATGAAAAGGTGACAAATTAGATTCTCCTGAGGGATCCCAGATGAAACCCTTGTCTGTTAGCTGCTTCTTGAAAGGTTCTCTGCTGCATGATCGTGCACAGATATTCTGGGAATCAGAGAAGGGCGTGGAAATGACGACCAAATTCATCCCTGTATCTAATATTTTTGGGGGTATTGATATCATGTCATGACTGTGAAGCAAACACAGATTGGATATTATGTTTATTGTAATGCTGATTTATTTTTAAAAACTCAACATATTTCTATTTTGTTTTTTGCTGGCCAAAGGAAGACGCATAAATAAACTTAGTAAGATTCAAGAAAATAAGACATTCTCTTTCCTTACCAGTGATCATTTTGATAATAAGTAGGTTCTGATACAATACTCTTCATTACTAATGCTTTGAAAAACCTATATAAATATAATGCTTCAGTAAAAGTTGAATTTATATCCCTTGTTATCCATAAATACTACATGCACCATTTAAAAGCAAGCATCTAAAAGCAATATTGTTTCAGAACACGTTTAAAGCTGGGAAGGTTAAAGTTAATTCTTGTCCTTGGAGATAAAAGCTTGACAAAATAATCTTTACTCAAGGTCCACCTACTAGCTATTTCCAGAGCTTTCAATCACTTCCAAAGCTTGAATAAAAAGATGGATATAGCCAGGTGTGACGTCACCTGCTGGTTTCCATTGGAGCCAGTTTGAAGTGCCAAGAGTTGCTGTTTATGGTTGGTGCCATCTTTTCCGTTTGGAGAACATGACCTTCCAGATAAGGAGTGCGGGGTGTTGTTGCCCTTTGTGTTCTGGAAACATGCCCTGCTACCTTGGACCAACGCTAACGCTAGCTTACTGGGAACACCAAGTGCTGCGCACTCGTTAGCTACTTTAGCTACTGTGCTAACAGGGCGGGTATCGTCATTAGGTAACATTAAACTTACCGAAATATTGCAACAATAGTCAAACTCAGAGAGAGCAACGTCAACCCAGATGGGGAGAGCAGCAGGTGAGCCGACTGTCAAACACAGCTGTCAATCAACACCCACATGGCAGACACCAAATCTACTGTAAGTCTTCATATCTCATTAATGGAGCAACAATTTCCAAAATGACCACCAGCGCACTTATCAGAGGGCCTGAATTTAGAGACTGAGACCATGATGACCAAAATAATTATTGACTTTTTTCACTTTTTCACTTTTTGAATGGGAGTCTTTTGGAGCCAGCATCTAGTGGCCATCGGTGGCATTGCACTTTAAGGTATTTCTGCACTGGCTTCAACCTCAAGCTATGTTGGTTGCCACTTGATCACATCTCACAGTCTTCATCGGTAGAAGGAGTTTGCCCTACTGCAATGGTGTTGAAAGCTTAGACAAATCTAGTAAATGAAAGAGCTAGACCTTGAATTAAAATAATTTTGTGAGTGAAAAGCAGTTTAATGTTATTATTTCTTTGCTGTAATAGAATTATGACTAATTTAAATATTTTTTAAAATACTTAATCCTGTTCTTTGAAGAAACTTTGTTTCTCAAGGTCCTGCTTACATTCTGACAGTCTGTTGTGGTGCAGATTGGCCTAACTCGTTTACAGCTGTCCACCATCCTGGCCCCTACAAGACCTCACTGAATACATCACAGTTTGTTTCATCAGCGCTGGTCCATCGCTGACATCTGAGGATGGCTCTTGCGTTGTGAAGACAAAGCCATTTTCCACAGAGATTCATTTGTGCAGAAACAGATGTAGTATTTGCATAATTCATCAGCAGCTTGTTTTGTGGATGGATTAAGGTAATCATTGGTTACAAGTAAATCTGTCTACCTGTACACAGCAAAGGGAGAGCATTTGCATAATAAAACCAACTTTGCCAAACAATGGCCAAGAGTGAAATCTCACCCTGCATACAGAGTTCAGACTTCTATCCGCTGCATATTAACTAAATGTATACATTCCACTACATAATGTACCCATATCAATTTACCACTATTTATAAACAGGACATTTTTATTGCAATAAAGACTTGATACTCCAGTGATTTAGTATTGCCATTAAAGTTGGGGGACTTGTGAGAGGTAGATAAAAAATTGTCAAAATCGAAGCAGTGGAGGCGGAAGATATCTATTCAAGCTGCTGGTCAGAAAGCTCAGACAACCCCTTCCCTGGAAAACAAAAAATGACAGCCCATACAGCAGCATTTATTCAGGAGGCTCTCTCTTCTAATAATAGTTCCCACAGCCAATGGGGCAGCCAAGCTAGCCCTACTGCTAGCAAGCTAATCTACCAGCATGTTTACTGCCAGCTGACCACCATTGGCTTTGGGAATTATTATTATAATGTTGGCTGTGTATTTGGAAGTAAAAAAGTCTGTGCATTTGACGCTGTATTTGAATGAATTTGCAACAACAGTGTTCAACAGTGTTTGAGCTATACTTTTGTCATCAGATATTTCTCTGGTCAATCTTTTGCTGGGCAGAACACATATTAAAGAATTTGCGGGGAAATTCTGTGTAGGCTATAGAAGGGACCCTTAACTGAGGATTTTAAACAGTACAAGGTTTAAGGGAGGGTTAGGACAAAAGTATAACTTTTTTGTATTTCCCTCTTTGCACAGAGATGCATTTTTTTGGAATAACCATATTTTATTAAGAGCAACAAACATGTCCTCTTCCAATATCAACCATTTTTTAAAATTTCGGATAAATGAGTCGGACGCAGTCAGAGTGGAAATTGATGTTGTGCATTATTACTTTTGCCTCCCTCTGTACTTAATATTTCTAGCATATAACACTCATTAATGCTTCAGTTAGTCCTCTCTATTACTCTTAAATCACTTTATCGTGTTAAATGTTGCGATTGTATTTACTCTTATGAATAACATTGGGTTGGAATTTAAGATGTTTAAACAGTCACAAATCCCTAGCCTTCATGTGCACTCATCTCCAAATCCTGCATGTTCCTCTCTTTTTCATTAACAGCAAGGTCAGTCGAAGCAAAGATAATCAATGAAATAAATGGACCAGTAAGGCTTCACTCGAGGCAAGTTATTCCAGAGAATTTTTTTTTTTTTGTACCATTAACCTATTAACGTCAGTTGTATAGACACAAAGGTAATCAATTAAGTAAAACTGAAAAATCTGTTTTTCTACTGTAAATCTGGCAAAACTGATCAGATCAGGCTGATTTTTGGATGCAGATTCAATGGTGGGGTGTACCTCGTGGATTTCACAGCATGTCCCTGACTTCTGTATTACAAGAGAAAAGGTCCATGTTGCAACCATCCTCCTGATACTTTTGTCCCGGCCCTTATTTGCATATTGAGATCTGACTGATGTTTGAGCAAAACTGAGATGACAAGAATGTTTAGTTATCCGGATAACATAAAGGTGTGACTGGAGTCTTTGTCCCTAGTGTGGGTCGAACTCCAAAAACAGTCTTTCAGTTTGATCTTGATCCCGACTGGTAAACTCACATCCTTCAAACCCCATGACATCAGTTTGTAAGACAGATTTTTTGTTAAAGATTTGTAGTCTTAAACCCAATAATCATGAAGACATCACTTTAGAAAGCTTCCTGCAGAGCCTCAGAAAACATAAAAGTCAGTCTTACTGACAGAGAGCCCCTTTTTAAATCACAATGTTGTGAAGTATAAACAAACCTTAAAATATCACGTTTGTTGTAACCATAAAAAACAGCCTTGTTTTCACCTAGACCACAATTAACCACCTTTTAATTAAACCACATGGAATAAAACAGATTATTTTCATGGATCGTAAGAAAAACCAAACAACATTAATATTTTCATATAATCCGATTCATTTTGCTAAGTGAAGGTTAGGTTTCACCGCTCTCTTAAAAAACAACATTTTCTTACCATTCTAATCATGTTTAAGCAGGTTGAGTGTGTAACTGTGTGACTTTGACACAGTGGGTGGTATCTCTGTGTAAGGTATTACTGTAGCAGTATCCCGCCATGCAGCCTTTGTTACCACCGTGCTTCTGGCCAACGCTAGTTGAGCAAAACAGAAGGCAAACACTGAATACAAGCTTGTTGGCAATTTGTAGTGGGATGGAGCTTTGCATGTGATTTAGTTGTTTGCTTAATATGTTTAGACATGGTGGGTCCATACTGAATGTAAGCCACGGTACAGATTATTATGAGGCCGGTGATTAGCTCTGACACAATTAGTCATACTGTATGTTTCATTTAGATTAGGCACCGGAATGCCTTCAGAGGTAGCAGAACACAGAGATGATGATGATGATGATGTTGGAGCCAATATGTTCCCCTACCTCCTATTTCTGATCAAGCCCAGATTGTTTCTCAGCCAAGATTGTTTAGTTCTGGTGTCATTTTGGGAGATTTATGGGTACTTTTCTACACCGCCTGCCATAAAGCAGTTTTCTCCCTGTGAGTCGGTCTGCAGGGGAACGGGAAACACTATTTTCGGGAGAAAAATACAGCTCAGAGTATCCCAAAGGCTTCATTCACACTGCAGGCTGATAGGATTGTTTTGCTTTATTTTTTGTCACTTTCTAAGTCGTCGAGAAATCGACGTTGGAATTTAAGATACCAATGACAAAGACTTAATAAAAAGACGCATAACAGAATCCAGATGCATTAATAATGCATTCATGATATAATTTAATATAAAATAGTAGTCGATTTTATTTATACACCTTGAAATCAGTTTTTTTCTCATAGGGTTTTACAATAATGAAATAACATATGAACCATCTATTGTTTTAGGCTAGAGGCTTTTAGGAAGTGATGATGGTTGAAAAATAGGATGGCAAAATGTTGTTTGTCAGATAATATAAAACACATATTTAATGTATTAACTTAATGACCAAGCTATGAATAGCTTTGTTTGAAGAATGCTTGAAGGCCTTTATTTAAGGCTTTAAAGAAAAAGAACGTACATTTTCTCACTGATGCTGTTATTCTGCAGAAGCCTATATGCTTTTATCTCTTTGTGGTAATATTATTTGTGTGATATCTCCAGTAGCAGTAACACATGAAATATGCAGCAGAGTGTTTGTGTTGCTGCTTCATTCATTCTTCACCAACACTGGCTCATTCATCAGCTGTTTGGCTACTGGCTGACTAGTAACATCCACTCATATTAATACAGGTGTATAGCGCACACTTAGTCAGGTTATACACTCCATCCACCACCCCAGGATGCAGTGTGTTTATTGGGGGTGGGGGGTATGGGGGTGTTAGTTTTCCCGGCAGGCTCCTTGTTGTTGCTTGGATTCTTTGTGATCTTAAAAATGCAGAACATTTTTCGACAAATTCAATTGTATAATTAGTAACCCTAACCCTGACCCTGACCCTAACCCTAATCCTAACCCTAACCCTAACCATAACCATAACTGTAACCGTAACCCTAATTAGCTGTAGGTGGTAACATCCAACCACTTAAGTAGGGATGAAATTATAGGAAACAGTTTAAAATGGAAACAAAAAGAAAACTGGACAAGGGATGAAAATGGATTTCTTCCAACAGGTGCAGACAAACCTGATGTGTAGGTTTTATTGTAATACAGTGTAATACAGTATGATTTGTTATTGTCTTTGTACCACGGTCATCAAGGACCTCAGGACTAGGCCACTCTCAACTTAAGAGATCCTTAAGCTCTTCTAAATTTAAAAGTATTGTTAAGTCAAAAGACATGATAAATAGCTTTAATTCTTAAGTTTGCAAAGGATACAGGAAAAAAGTTTGATATAGCAGTTTGATATATATACACGCCCTTAGCCCAAATTCACTCAGATTTTACTTGCAAACAGGAGTGCCATCAGAGACCTAACTCTCAAGCAGGCAGTGTAAACCAAGCTATGATCCACTTGAAACACAGAGAGCGTTAGATCGTCTGTCTTATAACAGCCTGTCAGATGGAGGGAATGACTCTGATCTACCTATTGCCGCTCGTCAACACAGTTATTGAAAATCACCTTCAATTTGCTCCAGATATTGAGATTGCGAGGGGCAAGACGCTATGTTCCTTTTGATGTGACGCTTGCTTCGTCCTGTCCTCTAGACAGGATGCAGAGAGTCAGGCAGGATGGGGGAAAAAATCTGCAGAATCAGACAGCGGGAAAGCGTAAAAGCTTAGATAACAGGGCTAATAGAACATGACTAGGAGTTTATGTATGCTAGTATACATGGCATGCATCAAAGTTGGACCGCTCCCATTGCTTAATTGATTGTAAAAACACAGACAGAGAGGATATTGTGCCCCCAGAATCAAATCACATCAGGTTTAAAAGGCTCTGATGTTTCTCATATACAGCCTGAATCATTCCTCTGCACTGTCTGCATTGCCCATGAAATATCTAATATCAGTGACAGTAACTGTGTCAGAGCGTAATGCGTCTGTCTGGGTATTAAGGTAACCCTCCCATTTTGTTATTCCGCACGTAAAATCACATTGCATGCTTTAGAAATTGCCTGTTTGCGATGGTGCTTCTTCATTTTGACTCTGACACCTCATCTTTGTCGCTGCTTTCAAAGCTTCACAGTCACTAAATAGACTGAGAATCATCTTTGTTTGTCGAAGAGTTTTGTCCCAAAAAGAGTTTTCTTTTTCCTGACCCTCGATGGAACCCTCCCACTAAAACTTTTATGTATTCTTGTGGCACTATAACCGATTTGCCAACAAAGAAGAAAGAGGGAATAGAAAAGCCCCGCTGTGGGCTTGTGCAGAGCTTCAATCAAAATCCTGGAAGCTAGTTGACATGCAGGGTGTGGAGGTCCCTGCAAAGTTATTGAACTTCTTTCTCTTCTTTTTTTCACCAGCAGCTTTTTATATTACCTGGCAAAACTTCTCTTTCTTTTTTATCCGCCCTTCCTCTGTCCAAAGCTGGAGCCTGTGGTTTGAAAGGCTCACTGTCCCTAGATTAGGTTCTGCTGGTGTGTATGATCAATGAACCGGAGCCGGCTCGCGGTCAGAGCAGCGCAGCGGGGTTGCAGCTACATCCCGCCAAGTGGCTGGATGGTGATAAGTTCATTGTTGTGCCTCCTGCGTGCCCCAGATAAGCCCCAGCACGTCGGGAGTTCGCCGCAGCAGCCACAACAGCGGCAGCAGAAGCCCCAGTGTAAGCCGGTTACGGCTGGTCAGGCCGCAGCGTTCCTACAGATTGTCATTCCCACCTCACAGGGTGTTTAGTGCTAATTTACCAGCCTGATTACAGAAGCAAACACGTTTTACCGCATTTAACACACACAGCTCTGATTCTCAAAAGACACTGATGGCAGACTGTATTTTTACGCCGGAATAAAAGTCACACAACTTGAGTTTAATCATCCTAAAAACAACTTTATATTAAAAAGAAAACTGGCAGGTAGAATCCTGGAGGGGTTTGGGAAAATCAGGTGAGGGATAGACGATGAGAAATCCTTTCCCCTCTCTAGACAGTTGTTGCTGAAGTACATTTGATCAAGGCACTTAAAGGGGAACTCCACCAATTTTACACGTTAAGTTTACATGTCATGGTGAGTATAATGTGTAATTGCACATGCACCCAGTATAATGTCTTCTTGGGCAAGCCTGAGAAAGTAATCCTGACAATGTCAGAGTGATGTCATTAGGGAGCCTGCATTAAAAGGTATGGAAGATGCTGTTGAGTTGCATTATGGGAAATGTAGGATTGAGCTGTTTTTGGAGCTTGAGCCATATCAGGAAGCTGCATCGATTTTTCACCATTCCTTTTTTTCATTCTTTTTGATACTTTTGTGGAGTGCATTCACTGGAATGCCCCTTTAACCTGTTATTTTTAGTAGTGAATGTGCAACAGGGTGCCACAACAAAGAAGCACTGTGAACAGCCAACTTTGAATAAATGATGGGAAAAATGTTGTTCTTCTGCAAAAAAGTTGCAGTCTTTGACTATGCAATATAATACCACAGTCATTTATAATGCAATCAATATGTGTTAAAGCGTATCTGGTAAATACGTGTATCTCGCCACACTCAACAGCTTACTGTACATTGTTATTTGATCCATGCAGCATTGATGTTTTGTCTAAAGCCAGTCTTCCAGTGGATGGCCATGCCTAACTGCAGTAAGGGGGCTAAATTAACTCCAGAGTCATGGATTATACAAATCACAATGCTTTTCTCATATCTTTGCTATTTACTGAAGTGGGATAACAGAGTAGAGAGAGTGTGTATGGTTAGAGGATAGAACATGAGTACAAGGGTTAGAGCTTCTGCTCTCTACATGGGTAGAGTGTGGTGTTAACTTCTCTAGGGTCAAATTCACCATCTCCCACTGCAGATGAACAGGTAATACACACGTACTGTAAATCTTTTATATATTGTATGTCTTATGTTAAAGCTTAGTGCTTTCTGGGGAAACTTCCAACAAAGTGTAAAGGCCCATAGAAGATATAAAGGCAGCCTGGACAGAAATTCAGTTTTATCATCTATTAACTTTCAGTGAAATCAAAATTAGCTGCCCATATTAATGATATTAAGTCATGTAATTAAATATTCATAAAATGTACTGAAGTTAGACTATTATTTGATTTCAAATACAATTTAATACACAAATATCGCCCAGCTCTCGTATAAAAATGACATTTCTGTGTAGGTTTAAAAAAACTCTATAAGACTGTTTTGAATTGTCTTACTTCAGCAGGTCCAGTAGATATTCTCTCCACCCTGCTGGAAGTCAGAGCAGTAGGAGCGAGGGGGGCTGTTTGTCTGACTGTTGTTGTTAGCTTGAATTGCTGTGGTTTCATTCTACCCATGTGTGACTCCTGGCCTCATCTGTCTGGCATGCTTCCATCATTTCTATCAGTTTGGGTAGCATTTAAGTGACTGTTTTTACAGTGCAGATTGTGGACAAGGATGTAGCCTCCCATAAATGGCAAGAAGCTTGGTAGGTCAAAGTTGAACCAAGGAATTGTGAGGCAATGCAGTGTTTGGTTTGATTGCATATACAGTAAACTAACATTAATATTTTCAGGGGGTAGAACCTGGCCAGAAGTGCTGCATTGCACTACAAAAGTAATCCGTTTAAAGGGGAAACAATTTTACACATAACACAGTTTAGCAGTCACAGGGAGTACTACTCAGCCCGTGAAAACAGTTGTGTGATGTCTTTTTGGTGCTCTGTCAAGTCTGTGAATCTCGGTTTGGACTTGGACACTTCAAATATATGAAAGAAAGCCTGTGATACAAACTGGGGGCACGGAAATGTGGACCTTTACTAGGCAGGGAGGAGCTAACAGTGTTACTAGGGGAATTATGGGAAGTTTAGGTCCAGTGTTTTTGGAGCTGGGCCCAAAAGCACTAAAATCTTGCTAACTTCGATTTTGACCATTATCTTTTTTATTTATTTATTTATTTATTTTAATTTTATTAGATCTGCCTCTTGTGAGTTCCCCCAAATGTATTGAAACACAAAACAGACTTGCTGGAGTTCTCCTTTAATGAAGGAATCAATTGTTTCTTGCATAATCAAAAGGAATGATCAATACTGTTAATGTTTTACCGGTGCAGTCTGTCCTCTCCTCATTCCTTCCTATGTTATATATTTTCTCCTCTCTCAGTTTCCTGTGTCATGTCTCTCTCACACACCTTTGTCAGAAGAATATGGACTTTATCTTTCATGCAAGAAGAACAGTTTCCTGATCGAACAGTAAGGGAGAAGATGGGAAAAAAAAGAAAGGTTGCACACCTTTACACACTGCACATGTATCTCAGGGTTACAGTGTGTCGGCCACACACTGGCTCCATTCCGCTTGAGCAATCAACCATCACTGTTTACCTGCTGTAATAATCACTAGATGGCATACACGGGTACACCAAGGATGTGATCACACCAGCAGCTGTTTTTGGTACAAGCTGCAGTGGGAAAGTTCATTTTGTGGCATTTTGATAAAGCGAGATGTGGTGTGCAGACACTTCGTCTGAGAGTTGGAAGAAATCTAATTCCTTGTCTTTGTCTCTTGCTCAGAGCAAATGAAGAAATAGATGGGTGTTATACCCAGGCTGTGGTTTCATTTTATTATGCTTGGCTTTCCATGCCTGAGGTCCCAAGGTATGAGACTCCTTACACCAGGAAACTCTTGCATTCTGGTGTTGCTGCCTGTAGTTGGTTCAGAATATATTCTCACGACTAACACACCACACCTCAGCCCACTTGGAAAGTGATGGAAACATTTAAAGGTCTCGATGTGTGTTATTTGGTACAAACTGAACTTGAATGGCCTGTGATTGACCGGCAGGGTGTTACCATGCTTCTACCCACGACTGCCTTTGGTCAGTATGAATAACTCGCTATGGTAAATCACTAGGTAGATGTTAAGTGTTTAGGAACATACCTTAATTGCTTTGCTTTTTGTTTTACTAACCTTAATGTTCTAGCTAAACAGGCTTAGAAATGTGAGAAAACATTTTTCGTGAATCTGGGAAACAAAGCCTTGACTGTGTTTGGGTTTTTTTTATATTATGCACACCCTTTTAGTCAGGAGTTTATTGGAAAAAACTGCCACCGTCATTGAAGCATGAGATTCTTGCTCATATATACTTTGCAAGATGATGAGGAACAACTAGTTATTCAGGCAGTGCTGAGGTACTTGTGCTACTTGGCAGGCATGCTAAATTGCCTTTTGGGAGCGCCAAGCAATTCCCATGGAACACCATGTTCAAGTATTCAAGGTGACTTGAGCAGAAGGTTCACTTTAACTGTTTTCTCCCAGCCATTAAACTTTTTTTCTCCTCAAGTGGTGCTATAGGACACTTGTAGTTTGGCCTAAGGAAAAATGGACAGGTGTAATTGGCAGATTAAGCCACTAGAAAATATTTCCATCCTGTAACAAGTAGAATGGTTTTAAAAGCAGGCAGGTACAGTAATGACACAAACTCTGTCACTTACTCATTTTAGATACAGGATCTCCTGTATTGACTTGATTTTACATTAAACCTTGTCTCAAACAGTTGGTTACTAGGTTATATTTGCAAGCAAGCCTTTGGAAAAAAAGGAAGAAAACTTCTAAACAATGCTATATCTGCTAGACAGGAAAAGACAATGCATGAAGTATGAAAAACATATGAAAGCTGATGGAGCGGGGATGTGAGTGAAATGGGGATTAAGATCTTTTCCACCATCAACATATATTTCTTCATCTCTTAGACATGGAGATTAAACTGTTTTCCATATCCGTAGCTCTGCAGAAGAACAAATGGGTTAACCAATGAGACATAACAGAAATCGTAATTGCTATTCGTCGCAGGGTGGCAAATGGCTTTGGTGTTTGTTTGGTTCATTGCACTGCGCGTGCCTTCTTTGTGAGAGCTGACGTGCATGTTGAATTAAGTCAACATCAAGATGAGATGACTGCATTACAGGAGAGCGGCAGTCCTGTTTGAATGGCTGCTTTGTTAATCTCATTCTACATGGAAGTAATGCTTGAATTTTTGCGACAGGTTGACGCAGTGGTTCTTTGTTCATAAGAGAGAAAACACATTTTCCATTCAACATGGAGTGGCCTGTGCTTTTGTGGCATTGGGAATGTTTTGGCTGAATAATGTAGAATAATTGTGTTATACTGAAAGCTCAAGAAAATGTTTTCATTAATGTCAAGTTGATTTAAATGGTTGGTTCACCAAAATTACATAGTACTGTATGTCTCAGAGATTTGTACCTCCAGCCTAATACAATTGAGGCGGATGGAATTTTGTTTTTGGTGTTCACAAGATTTAAAAAAAAGAAAAAATCAATGGAAACATTTGTTTAAAAAAAGGTGTCCTGGTTTTTCTGGATAATCAGAACCACTTGATTCGACTGAAGGAAGCTCCAAACAAAACTGAAGCGGGTATGTTATAACCTTGGCAAAGGCCAGATACCACTAGAGGTTATCAGTGTTGGACAATAACGCAGTACAGTAATGAGTGTTGTTTTTTTCATTAACAAGTAGTGTGAGGGATTACAATTTGAAATTCAACATTTTTTTGACACTGATACAGATGTTGAAATTTTTAGAATTTAAATCTGATAATGACAATCAACCAATAGTCTTCTTTTTATGTGAACTCTTAAGATTAACTTTTTTGATAAGGATGCCTTAAAGTTGTTGTTTTTTCTTTTTTTGATTAAACTAAAATTGTAACCAAGATATGTACAAGAGAAAAATAAACTGGTCAATACCTTGTGGCAGATGTACTGTATTATGTAATGGCACCACTGTTTCTAAATACTTTCAAACATATCATTGGCATTTTTGTACTGATATTTGTCAAATTGTCTTAAGCTATGTCAGTATCGGTGTATATATTGTCAATGAGCTAATACCGGCAGATATATGAGCCAGTCTGATTCATCAGTCTAGCTCTATTTAGTAATTTATACAGTTAGTAGCTGTGGTTTTGTCTTCAGAGGAGCTGGATAGAAGGTTAATATAAATGTTCGTGTCTATGTGTTAATTGGACAGACTGGTCTGGGAAGTGTTTGCTTGGCACAGTTGTGTCTTTCTAGCTGGTTTGCTATCGTTAGCGACTGTTGAGCCTCCATTCAGGAATCACCTGGGTTTTGTTTAGAGTTGAAGGGTGGATCAACCCTGCAGATAGCTGTATAGGCTGTTGCTTGGTAGACCATAATATCTAGTTTTCTATCACTATTTCTACAGCAGAAGAGATGTGGGTATGGAGGCTTTAGAGCTGTTTAATTTTTGATGGAGCTGGACTGAGTAATAGAAAGTAAAGAGAAATTGAACAAATTACTTTTAGTCGGTAATTATAAAATGAAAACAAATGCTTTTTAGTTTAGTAATAAAGAATGAGTGTGTACATTTTATACTGGAGATGAGGGAATTGGGTGAACCAATTCTTTTAAATAAAATCAAAAGGTGCATTGGTGAAATGCCAAGAATGTGAAAATTACAACCTGCAGCAAAACAAGATTTTACACAATGATTATTAGTGTAATGCACTCAAAGGAAGTTTTCTTCTTAAAAGCATTATTTACAAGAAGCAAAGATGTAGAATACAGATGGGTCACATAAACTGGGGTCTCTTAAGCACACATCTGTATTTCTACCTTTACACCTCAGTGGATTCTGGATCTATGTAGTGAAAAGTAGCCGTCTATTCCACTCCAGCTTCAGCATAAATGAATCAAACAATGCTGTAGCTGCAGAGTTAGCAGTCCCAGCTTTATTATGTTTGCCACCACATACAGTGACGCATTACGCCTCGACGCCTTTCATTTAAACTGCTTAGCAACCTGTCTAAACCATTTTTGAAACTTCCATTCTTGGCAACAATGCGTTCCATCTGCTCCGCCTCGCTTTTAATGGGATTCATCTGTGTGATCACATTCGTAGAAACTCTGCAGGGTGTGTGACTTTCCACGAGTGGAATTTCTAATCACGGCCAAGTGGGGTCAGTCTTGTTGAATCTCATCAAACCGAGCGCTCCATGTATTTTACAGCAGCTGCTGGCAGAACCTCCTGTGATCTCGGCTCACCTTGAAGTGGACCATTCCCCCTGTCCTCTACGCTCTGTGTCCCATACATAATCATCCTACATGAAATTTTAAAAGAAGAACTTCTCAAGCAACCACAAATTACCATTTGCCGGCTGTCTTGGTTAATACGTGGAGTCCTGTGTCGGGTAGCAACTGACTTTGATTGATTGCTCTGTTTCCTATTCTCATTCATGTAGAAAATTGGCAAGGCCGAACGACGAACACCTTAAAAGCGTTCCCTAGGGACATGGGTGTTGATGTCTGTCTCTGAATGATTTCTACAGCTTTTCTTCTCCTTTTACTACTACTTTTGCTTTTTAACTTTACCATTCCTTTCATACAATTCAGTGGGTGCTCAGATGTTAAAACAAAAGATCCAGCCATGTTGGCACTAGATGAATATCATGAGGAGGACCTGTTTACTGTAAGTCTTTATGTAAGTGTGTAGGTGTTTTATTAATGAACCGTAGGATCATTTTAGTACTGACATCAAGGTTTCTCTCTAATCATGCTGTTTAATCACTGGTTTGTGAGAAATATCCTCAGAGTCATCATGCTGATGAAGTTGATATAGAGGTTCTTCCACATGTGCTTGCAGCGTTTCTTATTGGCAGCCCAACTTTGCTGACTGCGATGTGGGTGGTGGTGGTGGTGGACGAGGGGGTCTTTGATAAGGATTCTAGACATATTTGGGCTGCTGCTTATACTTGGCTGTGTAGTTCACAGTTTGGGAAGTTGTGTGTGGGGTGATTGTGGTGGTGATGGTGGTGGTGGTGGTGGTGGGAGGTTTGTACCCTGAAGTTTGAATTTAGATCAGACCTCCAATCAAAAATCCAACACTGTATCTTTCTCCTCTTCTTTTTTTTTTCTCTCTGCCTCTTCATCCCATCCCTCTACTCCACCACTCTCCTTGTCTACCCATCCCATTACATCAACTTCAATGTAATGCCTCTACCCCCCACTCCCCCACCTACCCCCCACCCCACCCTTTCAGCCCCTTCACTATCTTCCCTTTACTCCCTTCTCTAACCAGAAGCTATGACTGCGAGAGGAGAGGTAGGAGAGGGCAGCTTCCCCTGACACTGCATAAGGATGTGAGCAGAATAGCTTCAGCCTTCACCCCCTCATACCATCACACACACACACACACACACACACACACACACACACACACACATTTACTCACACCCACACTAGGGATGCACTGATCCAACTTTTTCAGTCCCGATACCAATACCAATACCTGGGCTTTGAGTATCCGCCCATACTGAGTACTGATCCGATACCAGTATACCAGTAGATATAATTAATGGGCTGTATACCTCACTGTGAGGAAGACACATAGATATAAATTTACTGAATTGTTATTTATTAAAATAATGGCATCCGATACCAGATCAGCCTATTGTCATCCGATATTGGTATCGGAGCATCTCTAACCCACACACACACACACACACACACACACACACACACATACACACACATACACACACCTCTGCTGCTGTTAAATCCCAGTGCAAGCACACAGCTCCATGGCCATATGGTGTTCTCCCCCCTTCTCCCTCTCCCACTGGGAAAACAGGCCTCGGAAAACAGCTCTTCCCTCAGACCGTTGTTTAGCTGCTGATCTCTCTTACACAGATCTGTTCGCCTGTCTCATTACTTCCGAATGCCTCTGTCGATATCTTCACATTAAACTCTCGGCCGTATGGGCATGTTAAGATTTGAAACAGACCTTATAGTCTACGCCTCCTGTGTCTTGTCACCATGTGTTCTGTACTGTTTCAGTATGACACAATGCCTGCATGCCTAAAAGAGAGAAGACAATTTTAGGTAAAGATATACCCATCTTATCACGACACAAAGCGGGGCTGCACCAGAGACACTTTATAGAGTCACTTTATATTTTTAATTTGCTTCCGGTGGGGTGTTAGCACTTAGCCACTGACAGGAAGTTACAAATTGAAATGAATGAGTCAAAACAGCAGTGAGTGAGCACAACAGATTATTCTTTCCTTTATCCTCATATCCTTAATGTGTTGGAGACCAGTCAGGTTGGCAAACATAAGTGTTTGCTTTTTTAGAATTTAAAACGGTAACTTTAATTTAATTTTACACTAATATTGCAGCAGTGTAGCTTTAAATTAAGAGTAACATTAATTCTCAAATACTGGCCCAACCCAAGAGAGATCCATTTTTGTAACTGCCTTATAAAAGAGACAGGCTTTTAGTTAATTTTCCCTGTTTACCAAGCATACTTCATCATATTTTAACGAGAGGCCTTCCTATTTTCTGATCTGCTCCCGTTTAATTTGCCATTGATGTTATTTGCTGTTACTGCAAATTCAACACTTCCTCCATGATTACTGGGTGTTTAGATAAATTGAGTATAATTTCCACAGCAGTAATTCCATCAGTGCAACAACACTTGGATTGTGCTCACCACTCTGTTGCTCTGAGTTTGTCTTCTCTAACAGAAAAATCATTTCCCTCAGTCTCGTGGTAGGATTTTAATATGAAACATCTGCAGGACGTCTTTGAGTTTCATTCATAGGAGCTTAATAGTGATCATAAAAAGTAATATGGTACCAACTGGGAAGAAAAAAGCAAAAGAGAAACTTCTGTTTTGCTTTGATATGTTTGTGTTGGACATGACTTTTGGATGACCTGGCCATTATTTGAATACAGAGAGTTTATGGTAAGTAAATTGCGCTAAACAGTGGCCTCAGTGTCCATAAGGGGAAGTTGCAGAATAATGGTAAATGCTAAAATACATTGCAACAGTATATTAGCTAACATAAGGTACTGGTCATACTAGAGCAGGTAAGGCTGTATCCACAAAACCCCTGAGTGTACTGAGTTGCCTAATAATGTGTTTTATTGCTAATAAGTTAAACATTTCATTTGTAGAAGGAAGAATATACTTCATTACTAACATTACACAGTCTTGCTTTAAAAATGGATTCAAGAAATGTATCGTTCTAGTTGCCTATTGCAAAGCTTCAGTCAAAATTAAATGCACAGACACACACAAAAGTGGACACCAAGTATTTCGAGTACTAGCTTGGTAACATTATTTGGCTGCCATCCACAAAACAGTTCCATTTACATTCTAGACTAGGTGGATATTTTGGCACTAACCATAGGCTGGCATGCTAATAAACTTTTGATTCCAAGCATTGCATGTAAATATCTTCTAGGGAAGGCTCATCGGAAGCAACACATTTATAAAATATCACACAGATGTACTATATATGTTATGTTTATGTTATGTTTTAAATTAAATAAATCCCAGTCTTGTATGATCAAACATTATGTCCTTTTTAATGAGGTGACTAGCACATTAGAATTGCCACTTGGTGTGTTGCCATCTGTAACTCATAAAGAAACAGTTTTTCAAAGAAAAACAAGATTTCACTGTTTCACTAGATTTTTTTTTTCCTGTATTGTGCAGTAGTGTTTGCACATATTGCCATTTTGAGCAATATGTGATATATAAGAGAATAAAAGAAAGAAAGCAGTGAGGGTCCTTGTTCTGGTCTCTTCAGCTGTTCTGGAATTCACTTGTATTTGCAGTTCTTTGTTGTGAAGTTGGTTGAGAAAATCAATATCAAGACTTCAATAGTTGCTCAACATGTTTTCTTTTTAAAGGCCTTCAAAATTATTTTTTGGAGCTTTATTTGTTTTTTTTATGTATTTATCTTTTTTAAAGCAGCAGAGCAGACTGCATGCTGATTACAGATGGAGCCAAAT
The DNA here is from genome assembly GCF_963924715.1 of Thunnus thynnus. Lineage (NCBI taxonomy): Eukaryota > Metazoa > Chordata > Actinopteri > Scombriformes > Scombridae > Thunnus > Thunnus thynnus. The sequence goes on from NC_089528.1 coordinate 5,625,717, forward strand.
TAAAATTCACAGCACATTGCATTATGGCCCAAACCAGCATGTTGTCAGACTGGGGGGAAACTGGTTTCTGTGCAGGGGTGATTAATGACTCAGCATAAGATAAAACAACTGGAGTCATATAATTTACTGCGTCTTTCTGCCCTAAGTGTTAGCTTAGAAGCAACACATGCTGAAATATGTTGCATGGCAAATTCGAACAGTGAGAATAATCCACAAAATCCACTACTGGCCATGTCATGTTTCCCAAATTCTAAGCAGTGGTTTGAGTATATAGTGTCTCTACACTGGAAATGTAAAGGGATAGCTAAACATTTTAGGAAATACTCTCATTTGTTTTCTTTTGAGAGTGAGTTGCGAAGTTTGATATCCGTCTCATGTATTTGCATTACATGTGGAGCTGGAGTCAGGACATGTTTAGCCTAGCTTAGCATAAAAAAGGGAGGAACAGCTGGCTTAACAGCTGGCTAACGCACATCATCATTTGTTTAATCTTTACACAAATTGTCAGGAGTGTGAAAAGTTTTTGGATTTAGAGATTAAACTTTTTCTTAGTGAACAATAGCCAGATGGAGTTACTGTGAGCAGCTTTCTGAAGTCTTATTGTCACAGTGTATGGCAGCTAACCTCACCATAAGCATAGACGCTGCACAGAAGTGCTGGGCAGATGGATAAACTGTTGTTTTTAGGGAAAATTACAGCTCACATCGTCAGATATTGTCATGGTGACAGTATTTCTTCATCCAAAAAAGTTCGCATGACGTCAAAATATAAGTATTACTTCTTTTTAAAAACAGTCAGTTTTTTCTTTGTATAGTTCAAAATTCCAACAGCACACAAATGCATCATTTCCTGTTAGTACAAAATGGTAAATTTCTTGTGTACTACCTGAAAAAACAAGTACATTAAGACATAGTTTATTGTATAATGCTTGTATGTAGTATTGAATAGAGACACAGATCCAGTTTTCCTGCACAGCAATCTCTCCTTAATATTCAGTATATTTAAGTTTTCCTTTTTTAGTAACTATGTTATGATATTCTGAATAATCTCATATCCGGTTCTGAAAACTCTCAAATATAAAAACTGAGATGTGCTCATATTACAATATGTGGTATATTGTGGCCCACCTTTTTGAGTGATGGTTTGTATGATCCATTTAAGCTTGGTATCCATGGAGATATCCTTATTATTCCATCCATGCCGCACAAGCAAACAGATACAGTGTATACAATGTATAGAAGAAGCCATACAGTGTATCCTCAGTAAGGCCTGGGCCACGTCTCAGATCCTGTGAAATTCCATGCCAAGAGGAAAACTGCTCAAAGGTAACAAATCATATCCAAGTAGACCAGATTATCATATATTTAGTAAAAATATTAACTTTAAAGGTTTTATAATGTCAAAGTCGTCTCCTAACCTTCTGTCAAGGCTTAAACGCTGTGTTTCCTGTGTTAAGTGGACACTTCACAGCCATCCTCAGAAATCAGTCTCACTTTGATGTAGTTAGAGGACAGGCTTGAAGGACGACCTCCACGTGTTCACATTGGAATAATGATCCGGAAATTAGTAGCCTACCTTGTTGCTCTTTCATACTCATCCTCTGTCAACCGCCAGGCTCTCAGGCCGAGAATGCCCTGTTCACTTTAATAGTGGCTTATTATTGCTAAGTTTGGGGAACTGAGAATCAACAGCTCCGACGTAATTTCTGCTTATCGCCATGCCCTCTGGTGACCGCGCAATGTGGTGATTGTTATCGTTGTCTCGGTTAAACAGAGTCTAGGGAGAGAGAGAGAGAATACACTTGTGGCATTGCAGCCTCTGGGAGATTCAACTCCAACACAAGCTGCATTTTCTGGCGAGATTTGAGATTTAGCACTTTTTCCAAAGAATATTATTTTTGGCTTTGTACACACTGTACAATTTATATTTACTGATTACTGGTGATGCATTACTTAATTTGCATTTGTTTGACATAATGACCATATTCATCCTTACCTGCATTACTCTGTAAATTCAGGAGCTAAATATCTTTTTTTAAATGTTAGTTTTCATTGGAATGACTTTCTATCAAAGAAATAGTTCTGTCCACAGCAAGGTCTATTCATTATCCAGAGTAATAGGGACACTTATTCTAAAAGGAGATGTTGCTAGAGAGCCAAAGTGAAACCAGAACTGCTGTCTTCAGTTCCAGACATAAGAAATCACTGACAGTGACGTTTGTAATAATCCAACTTAGTAAAAATGGATTCTTACAACATAACCTTGCACAAAAAACAAAAGTATTTTGTGCAGTTCACAGCATTTGTCTAACTCTGATTACATTATACTTGACACAGTCAAAAAGACTTGAAACTCGACATTAATTTGAGCTGAGGGCTTTGAATTTGTTGAAAGGTGCAAATGCAAAGTTTAAGACTTGGTGCACTGGCAAAAATTCAGTCATTTTACTTTAAATCCCCATACATAACATTTATAAGCTTTATGTAAACAGTTAAACATGGTTTATAACACACTGTAATGTAGTTCTTAGCAGATATAAGTGCTTATTAATCTATTTTCCATAACTGTCATATAACTCCTCCTGTGGGCAACCACAACTGGATGCTGGTATATAAACAGATAATGAATGACAATATAATAAAACACAGTCGTAATGATATTAGATATGCATTGTTGACAAATACTGTGCATTAATAAACACTTAAAATGTCCTCTGCTCATAACTACAGCATAGTGTGTTATAAACCATTTTTGAAATGTTGATATACTGCTTATAAATGCTAAAGAGAAGGACTTAAAGTAAAATGTCACCTATTATCTTTTTAAATGCTAACAAATTAGTTGTTTAACAATGGGGCTAAATAGCAAATGTTGTAGTAGATATAATTTATCCAAATATATGCATAGTAAACACTTTATCAGAGAATTTAATGAAAAAAACCCTCAGTGAGCGTTTGCATTGAGTTGGAGCAGCTAGTTGAAGAGTGAGTAGACCGTAAATGACGTCAGGACTTCAGCTCTCTATTCCATACACCTGTATGGTGTCAGGGTAAGGTCAGAGCACTCAGACAGATATTTCATACCTGTCCCAATATAATCAAAACTATCTTCATGGTTAGATACCACTAGAAGTAAATGATCAAACACAGCGTGTCTTTGTGATATGGGTGAACTGAACATTTCATATTGCACTGACAGTAGACACAAAAAGAACCTGCTGGCGTTGTATTAGCAGTAAGCTGTAGCCTTAGGAAGCCAGAGGGCCTGTATGAATCTGTTGCAGCTCCAGTTTAACACCGAGCCCCTCATCTTATCCAGAAGCACTCTCCAATAAGATGAATGATTTTATTCCGCAACTGACACTTCACTGTGATGTTATTGCCTGGAACAGAAGAAAACCTCCCCGCTGGGTGCTAAAATCTGACAGCGTTATATTGCTGAATTCTCTAAAAAAAAAAAAAAGCACGTGACCCACATGTCCCTAAAACTGCACCAGACAGACTGCTTTACTGTCATTTGTATATTTCTGTCGCATTAATCTTGCCTTATTACTGTAAGTATCACATTCAGTGTTTAATTCTTAAATCCCCTGTGAGGATTTTCTAATTACATCAGCTGCGCGTGGATAAGCAGAGGTCTAAGTGGCTCGTGACTTGGAGATGGAGAACAAGATTTTACTAACTTTGTCCTCTCATTTTAATGCAAAGTGCAATCAAAGTGCCTACCTACTAACAATACTCATGTAAGAAAAACCTGTGACAGCCATAGAACACACTCTGAAACCTTGGTAATCTATCACTTTCTGGCAGCCCAAGTGCTCTGTCAGTCAATTAGGGAATGGAAAAAAAATGTGCTTTGTGCTGAGATCCTCTGAGGTGGCACTGCCCATTTGTTTATTTTTGGATTAGGTTTAAGATAGATGCTACGTCAATTTAATTCTAAAGGAACTGAAACTCCTTTAAGGTAAATGGTCCAGCCAATCTGCATTCAAGGGAGGTACAATAATAATGTGGCGTAATCAGATTACTTTGATCCGCTTTAATGCTGGTAGATGGCCCCTCTCTCGTTTCCTTCTCATCCCTTTTGACATTTTCTCTCCCCGTCGTTCACTTTTTCTTCCTCCGTCCCTCCATCTGCCTCTCTGCTGGGTGGTACTGTACAGGGTCCTGTGCAATAAGGCAGCAGTCTCATTAATCCAGCTCTCATGGCAAACTAGTCCCCAGGGACAGAGAGAGCACACTTTTTAAAAAGTACCCTGTCACACTCTGGCACATCATTTGCATTTAGGTTAAAACCAGTCGAGACTCTTAAATCTTATTTATGGGCAGAGGGAACTCCCTCTTCACTGCGGCATGAGGGCATCCGTTATTGTCAAGCCAAACCTTGTTATACTCTCACAATTACAAACACACACACACTGCTGTGACACAGTAAAAGCATTAAGTGTGTTTGGTTTGTAAACAGGTTATAATCTATATCAGGGTTATGGCTATTATCCAACATGCGAGTGTTTCCTTTGCCAGTAATCAGTATAATGGGCTGTCTGACAAACAAGGTGGTGCACACTCACACAGCGTGAGTTGCTAGGGACTGCATTGTAATCTTATGCATGAACGTGTGCACAAAATATTAATAATGCCCGCTCTTACTATGAATACTTTAGGCCAGATAAGTACTTACATGCATTGTGCACAGAGGGTGACATGGCAATTTATATATGAACATTTTTAGTAAGCTAGGTACTTTGAAAAAGCCTGGGAGATGAACAAAAAGGATGGGATAAGAAGAGTCTATAGCCATGCTAACAACCCAATGAGGCTGTGCTAACATGGTAACAATGACAGGGTATTTGACCGTTGTATTTGCAGCTGTTTGACAAATTCAAGGAATTACAATTCATCTTGTGGGGACCATGAACATCTGTAACCAACTTTTATGGCAATCCAGCAGCTGTTGAGTTGTTTTACTCATAACCACAAATGTCAACATGCTGGTGGCGCTAGAGAAAAAGTCAGGAGATCTCCAGAATAATTAGGAATCATCATCAGGGACCCATGCAAGTCTGTACCAAATTTTGTGCCAGTCCATCTGGTAGATGTAAGTAAGTATTCCATTAGATAAATAGAAGCTTTGACCTGTTTATTGCTCTCGAGGAAAGTTCATGGGAAAGTCATCAGGATTCATCCTCATGGAACCGTGAATGTCTTCACAAAGGTTCATGGCAATTGATCTAAAAGTTGGTAGAGTAAAGCTATATCAGTCTGGACCAAAGTGGTGGACCGACTGGCTGAATATCATTGTCCCATGTATGGCTAAATATTTAGCATGACATGGAAGTACTGCAGTGATTTAGTATTGCTTCTCCATACAGTTAGTTTGACTTAATAGAAACAGATTTTTAAAATTGGTGGAGCAGAGGTCAATATAGGATGTTTTAAAAAACTCCAAAAACACTAGTACTACATATCCCATCATGCAATGAAAGTTTTTTTGTTAGACCCTCCCTGCCTGGTCATCACTCTTTCAAACAACATGATCCCAGTTTGTAACACAACCTTTCCATTAGAAATGTGTCATTTCAAAGGCCAATGTCATCATCAGAATTATTTTCTTTGATCTTTTATAATTTGTGTCATTATAAGGCAGGGATTATAAGCACAGAAAAGCAGACTTAATAAATGAAACTATTTTAAAGCCCAGGATCCATTGAGACCCATATTGTGCAGGTGCAAAGGTGTAACTCATACCATACATATTCCTCAGGTTTTACACAGTGTAAAAGCCTGTGATCAGCAGTAAAATTTTGCTTGCAACTACATCTTGGGCAGTAATCAGTATAATGGGCCTGTGTAGCATGGGCTTAGCCTGCGTTTATATATAGATCTCTACTGTGAAGTAGGCTTTGTGATGTGAGAGTGGATGTCATGTGCGTTTCATGTCGTACCTCTGTACCTCTATGCCTCCCCCTGGCTTTCCAGTCCTTGTTGTTTCCGTCCTAATTCTCATCTCCCATGCTAACACAAGTTCCTTAACTTACTGTTTCAGCCACTCACTTCTGGACTTTTTCTTTTGATCACGCCTAATCCTCATTATTATTTACAGACCACGATGTCTCCCTGCAACCATCGCTGCACTGCTGCACGAATAAACCAGAGCGTAGTATGGACTTTGATCAATTATGGACTATTCACTAATGGAGTGTGTCCCTTCAGTGCACACCCAACCTCCCTTTCTGCTGTGCATTGTGCTCACTCTGCCTCTCTGTAAAGCTCATCGTGACGTCTCTGTATAAAAAAAAAAGAGCTTTAAATAATTTGACAGTATACCGCAATAACTAGCATATATGGATGATAGATTTGTGCACTGCACTGTGTCATGCTAGCAATTAGTGTAATAGTCCATTTCAGTGACAGAGGGTCCAAAATAATCCATAAACAGTGTAAGGATGTATACTTTGTATCATCCTGCAAATGTTGGCAGTGTGATCTGCAAATTCCTTATTGGAATTGTGTTACTGAATGATGGCCTTGGCTGCCAACAAAACTGTAAACCGGGAATAATAGAATGCACATACATTGAATAGCTTCTGCTATAAATGCATTAGCAAGAAATGCAGCACCTATATGAAGACGTATATAAAAGAAAGTATTTAATATTTCTTTCCTTTTGTGTCTTTATTCTGGTACAGTTTTGAGGTATTTTTGTCACAGTTTTTCTATACAACATACATGATCATGGCTGCTGCCTCTTTCAATGTCACTGTATTGATTTTAAATGAAAGAAAATGTGACCTGGACCTCCAGGTCTTCACATGCTATTTTTTGCACATTAAATCAATGAGAAAGACGCCATACTGCCCACTCTCCACACTCCATACACACATTTTATCTTGTAAATACAGTCTTTCTGTGTGTAGTTTATTATTGTGTGTGTGTGTTTGCGTGTGTGTGTGTGGAGTCTGGGCTGAAGTTGTTGCTAGCTTCACTTCACTTCAGCTGGTAGCAAGCAAGACACAGGAACTTGTCTTGGGTGTTGAGGAGTTTGTAGCATGTATTCAAACTGTACACACACTGCACTGTTCACAGCTATACTACTAGCTTCATACTCTGTGCTCTGGTTGCTGCAGCATCACCATCACACACACACTTTCTCTCGACCACATACTCGTATAACACATTTTAGTTTAGAAAACATCTTAACCCTCCTTTTGTCCTCAGGTCAATTTTGACCCAGGAGGACAACAGGTGTCATTATGTGTTGTCATCAAAAAAATTGAAATGGTTTTAAAACAGTATCCTGACTAAACTTTTACATATACCAGTCTACCATAATCCATCAACATATTTTCCTCTGATCTCAACTATAGTTAAAATAATAAGTACTTTTTTTACAGCCCGGCAGGCTGTCAGGCTAGCAATACACTGGCAGAATCTCTGATATATGTTTCATGTGTTATACATATTAAAATTCTGAAAAACAGTTAGATGAGAGTGCTGTTAATGCTGTTATTCTAAATATGATATTTCTGAACAGGAAGTAGAACTGATCCATGAGGTGCTTTGTATGTGAAACAGAGAAAAAATATGAACACAATCATGAACTTAATATAGCTTACAGTCTAGTAATAAGATACAGAGGCTCAGAAATGTGTCATTTATTTAGATGATGTGAGTTCATGCTACCAAACTTGAATGCCATACAGGGTGAAAACAACTTAGTTTTTGATTTGCCAGTCAAAAAACATCCAGATGCATATGTCAGGCTGCATTTGAAAAAGTTATAACTGTTTTTTTCAATAGCATTGTAACTCTTGTGTAACCAGAAACTCTGGTCAAGAACATATTTTCATCCCAGCAGCAGTCTGCTGGAATAGTATGATGGTGGAGGTAGGATTCAGTCTGGAGGCCCGCTTGCACTCTCTGTGATCTCTGTTTCAATTTATGTCTTCCAGTCAGCGTGCTTACTTCTCTTGACTTATGAGTCTGATGCATCTGTGCTGCTCTTCACACTTACATAACAGAAAATCACCCATAAAGCTTTGTCATGCATCCATAATGTTTTCCATTTCTGCACTCTGTGTGTGTGTGTGTGTGTGTGCGTTTTGGCGTGCATCACTAATATTTCACAGCTAACAGCTAGGGGAGGGACGTATTGTGCAAGGAACTGAGGTATGACACAAAGCAGAGTGTTTCGTATGCTCCGCTGCTCCCATAAAATCACTGTTTACTCAGCTTTATCATTGTTATTTAATAATTCCTTCTCATTTTTGCTCTTCTTACATGGATTCAAACAGCTGTAGATGATAGAGGAGTTTCAGGTATAGGAAGGGATGTTGGCTGTCCCTGACTACCCTTGAGATGTAATTGGTCACAATAGCAGTACACACCATAACATGCTAAGATTATGTAGCTTCAATTGATAAAGTTCCCATTTTTGACACATAGAAGGGATTCATTCCTTCTTAGTTTCTTTCTTTATGTTGGTTGGTTTTTGGGTTGGTTGTTTCACCACTGTGGTTCAGACTGAAATATCTCAACAACTATTGGACTGTTTGCTGTAACATTTTGCACAATCGTGTTCCCCACATAATATATACCAGGAGTATTCGATTAAAATTCAAAGAGGTCCAGTTAGAGGAAATTTCCTCATGTAAAGGTCCGGAACATCATAATGTCTAACTTGCATTATGATTCAGTGCCACATATGTTGAAGAAGCTTAGCAGTTATATCAACATCTGTATGTAATCAACAACAGACTGTCAAATCAAATAAAGAAAGTACAATTCAATCTCAAGTCTCAACCCATTTAACAATAAACAATCTCAACACATCTTAACAATTGAACAGCTTTAACACCTCTTTTTCTCTTTCTTTTCCCTCTCACATCCCATTCCCCCACTTTCTCTTGTTCAGTGAGAGAAGTGAGCTCTAGTTTGTCCTGCCAGGATTTTAAACTGAAATGTGTTGGGATTCTGGTGGATCGATCATATTGGGCTCTTAGATCATTTATTTTCTGTTCCCTTGGTTTCGGATTTGAGTCGTTATGTTTGCTTAAAAGATTTGTGCTTTGTCTCATAGTGGCGCTTCACAATCACCACAGTCTTGGAACATATGAGACATGCTGGTTTTGAACTGTCCGTGGGAAGCCTGAACATGTAAGAGTCTGTCCATTCTTGATTAAAAGCTCTGTTTTCGCTGTCTACTTTTCTGGTTTTAAGAGCACGCCATGTGAAATTACTTTTCTCCAAATCGCTTATTTCTCCGCCTGTTGTCTCTTTCCCCGTCTGTGCTTATCGGAATGCACGGATTTGATTGGCTGAGTAGCATCACGTGAGAATAAGATACAGATTTAAGAACAGCCTCACAGGCAGAGTCTTGTTTCCAGGAATGTTCAAGGCCATTCCATACCTACTTTTTACCTAAATTATTCAAGAACATTGCTGTTTAAATGAGTCAATATAGTAGTAGAAACTGTGACTGTCCTTGGACCTCAGGTCAGTGTTGAAGGGGTTCAGGACAGGTGTTGGGCTGCACCAAAGAATTGACCATAATCAACAGCATAAACTCATCATATCACATTGATTGGCTTGTATTTAGTGTGTCTTTCTGGTTTTAAATCATAATGACTGAACCTAAACCTACATTATCTCTCTTTTCTGCTGAAGAGCTCTAATTTATGATGTTGGCAATGGTTTCTAGGAAATGCTTGTTTTTTAGTCCCCTTCATTTGTCTTTTGTGTCTGACAGAGATCTCTGGGAACTCGGAGGACATCCCTCTGGTCCGCTGGAGGCAGCAGTGGCTGGAGAATGGCACTCTGCTCTTCCACATCCACCATCAGGACGGCAGCCTGAACCTCCCAGAACCCACCGAAGATCCGGCCAACGATTCAGCAAAGGAGGAGCTCCGCATCCTGCATATCTCTGTCATGGTAAAACTCTATGTTCTGTGGTTAGTTTTTCACAAAGCAGCTACAAATAGAAACAGACAAAATAACTTTTTAATTCCCCCAAATCTTTGATTTGCAAAATGAAAATGATAAAGGAAAGAAATCGCTTTTCTCTCTTATTATTTCATGAAGATTGATTGAAATATGTAGTGTTTTTAATTGTGGTTGAGTTATTCTCCCCAAAGCTGAAACATCCTCACAGATATCATCTTCGTGATAAGACTACATATACAGTATCTCCCTCTTGTTTTTGTTTCCCTGTATATTTCAAATAAACGGCTGACTGCACACTTTTATCAGAGTAAAGGTTTTTTGGGAGCAGATAAATCCCGCAGATGTCTGTCATGGAACAATAGTTGTTTTACTGCCAGAAGTGTCTCATTTACAAAACATCTCTGTGACTTACTGTTCTCTCTCTGGTATAATAGCTCATCCTTGTCCCAAATTTACATGATATCTCAGTCAAAGCTTTTAAAAAGAAAACCCTGCCACTGTCACCCCGCTGCCTGAGTTGTTCATTTTGAACTCATATTGAGTGCATGGCGTGCACTCTAGCCTGCTGCTCTGCAGCCTGCCACAGGGCACTGACATGTTCAATAAACCAATAAGCCCCAAGAGGCCGTGGTTTACAGTGATTTTAAAACAGCTAAGGGTTGTTAGGCACGGCGCAGAGCTTGGTGGTAGGATATTTTGTCGCATCCTTCTCTGTGAAGTTTTTTCACTACTCCAACGAAAACGTTGCTAGTGATGAACTTTCAACAAACACCAGGATCAGGTCTTTGGTGGATCATTAATGGACCAGTTAAGCCCTGCGCTTAGACCAACATAACCGCTGAAACCATGGAGTTCCCTTTTCTTGTTTTTCACAATGGAATAAAACTGATGGAGAGCCTAGTTCAGTTCCATTTTGGTGATTGATTTAAAATCAATAGCCAGACCTTTCTTGGCACAACAGGTCTGAAAACAGCGAACAGACCACATAGTCTGTCTAACGGTTCCGGCTTCATTTCTTGACTTTTCCAGCTCTTCAATGTCAATTCAATTCAATTTTTTTTTCAATTCAACAGGCTTTATCGGCATGAAAGTCTCGAGAACAATGTTGCCAAAGCATCAAAATACAATTTGTCCAAATATTTGGACAGTACAGAATCATAACATGAACATCAACACAACATTAAGATCGTCTCTCTCATTAATTTCCACGTCTCCTTTCTTTTTTTATCTTCCGCCTCCATCCTTCCACCACTCATCCAGGCTCAGCCCACATAGCAAAATTAATAACAAAATCTGACATTTTGAAGCGGTTTGTTTGGCACAGTGATACTGATGTAATGCAGTCACAGGTGTTTGTTTATAGAGTATTTTACAGCAGCTTCGAACGCAGCACAGCCGATCATAAACAAGGACTAGAACTCTCCGTTTTATAAGGTGGAGTATGGCTGTGTTCCAACTGTAAAGACATAGAGGGAGTCAAGTTGGAATCCTGTATTGAAGAATTGGCTTTTCTAGTGGTTAAAACATAAAAATAGATATGTACTTTTACTCTTTTTATGTCAGAGACATTGCACAGACTGTGGCACAGACAGAAAAAACGTGCGTTTCTAAAGGTCCAAATTTGGTTGCAAAGTGTAGATTTTTGCATGCCTGCACTGTATCAAACCTTATCTGCTATGTCGGCAGAGTAGGAAATGAATCCTTAGATCTTGCAGCTTCCTCCTCTTGCCTGAGGAAATATATATTTATTAGATCTTAGATACTGTATGCCACACCTACTCCCAGTGCCCTTTTCCAGCCCAAAGACATTACAATCATGCTTTGATGGATGATATGTATTTTCAGACATTGAAAGCATATTATAGCTGCATACACAAATGATTAGTCAGCTTGAGAAGACTTTTGCCAGCAGCTACATCTGCTGTACGGAGGCAGGGAACCGCACCTCGACACCCGCTGAATGTCAACGACCTTGAGACCTTGAAATAATGACAAATAACTGACCTTGACTATCCTCTACATGTTTTGCATGTATTAGCAAACATCAAGCCGATCCACCGGGCACCCAGGTTTGAATGGTGACACCATTTTTTATGTGGAAATGAGATAGCCGGTGCGGAGGTTCTGCTTCTTACCTCTTTGATTTTCCTCTAATCTCACATTTTTACTCCCTGCTCTATCTGCATTTCACATTCCATCAACCTCAGGTCTGTGTCTTTGTGCTCCCTGCTCTGTTAATTCCTCATCCTGAAAGAGCTGCGGTGGCAGCGCAGCCACCAGGGTGTTTTCATGAGGGTGTGGGTAGAGAAGGATTAGCATGCAGATATGAGCAGACCGTGACAACAGATGGAAGCGGTGTTGCCGCTGCGCTGCCCAGGCCCCGCTGCAGCTTGCCACCCGGCTGGAGGCCCCGACCTATAAATCCAAAGCCGTGTCACTTGTTCAGTACCTTGTGGATACAAAAAGGGTCCTGCAAAGGTTGCTTTACGGGCTTTTTAGCTCAAGCGCACACCTGTCACTGGATCTCTCTCTATTGTCTGTCTTTGGACGCTGCAGGGCTGCAGCAGTCAGCACAGGTTGGATGCAGCTATGATTGTCTGAATTGTTTTAGGCCTCAGCAAAATCATATAAACCATTGTGGTAGAGAAACCTGGCTGGTGCCTGAAGCTTTACACAACAAAATGGCCAGAACCCCAAATAACACTCAATACTTTGTTGGAATCCATCGTGTTCAGGTCAGGTAGCTGAACTCCAGATCCCAGATTTTAGCAATTAACTTGGTGAGTACAATGGAATGATTGTCAAAATCTTAAAAATAATGCAGTACTATAAATAACATCATTTTTTTTATAGTACTGCACTATAAGAGCTATTCACAGACCTTAAATAATGATAATTCATGACATTAATACTAACTGCTAGAAAAGAGTTAGATTAGGGCTACAACTAATGATCATTTTTGTTATCAACTAATCTGACGATTATTTTCTGGATTAAGTGATTAATTGACAAAATGTATTGTTTAGTCTATGAAAGTTTCCCAAAACCCAAGATGATGTCTTCAGTTGTCTTGTTTTGTCCACCCAACAGTCTAAAAACCAACAATATTCAATTTACAATAATTTAAATCATTTTTGCTTGAAAAATGGCTAAAGCAATAAGCGATCGTCAAAATAGTTAATTTTCTGTTGATTGATTAAGTTTCCATTTCATTTCTAAGTATCCAAATTTAATTAACAGCATTCCAAAACTTGTTTTATAGCGTTAAAGGAAATCCTACCTTTCCTTTAACATTTATCTCAGGGGTTGTGTCCTACAGCAGTTTGGCCATGTTTTTATCAAACACATGAAACAGAGTTGAACTGGTCCCAGGTCTGCACATCCTGGCCAGGTCACTTCAGTCAGGAAGCAGAATGTCTAATCAGCCACAGTTCATTGCCTGGCCACCGTGCCCACCACGAGACTGTTTATGCCTAATGGATGAGTTGGGACTCCAGCATTTTAGGCTTGAAGACGAGCCAGTCTTATCATGGGCCTGATCCTAAAGGGGAATCAGGTTCAATGAATTGCACCAAACTTTGGGTCTGAGGCCAGAAAAGCAATTTTTGTCTGCTACACCAGCCAGACTATAATCTTACCTGAGCATTTCATTTTTTTTCAATCACTTTAATTATTTTTTTTTTCATGCAGAATTGAAGATGATATCCAAATTTGAACCAAGAAAGTGAATCCTTTTCACCCATAACACTCTTTTTGAAGTGCACTTTTCTAAAGTTGGAAGCTTCCTCATGCAGGGTTCAAAGCTTCTCCCTTTGCATTCACTTCCAACAAGGTGACCACGGTGTCCTCCTCTGGCCGGGGCTGGTCATCCATAATAGATGACTAACCTTGTGTTTGTCTGTACCAACACCAGGTGAGACACTGCCAGTTCAAACACATGTCCTCAACTTCAGCTTGAACCCTACAGGCAGAGACAATTATAAAGTAAACCCCAACACACAAGACAAATAAAAACACTATATATTTAGAATAGCATCAGATATTCAGTGTTGCATGATTGGTCTATCTTTTGAGACATTTAAGCTCCAGCGTATCATTCCTCTACACAATTCCCCCTTTTTTAATTTCCAAATTTTAATCAGTTGCTGTTTTGCCAAAGGGCCTCAATGGATCAATCCAATCATCACACACAGTATGGAGGCATCCAAACCAAACTGAGTCAGTTATATGAAACCTAATATGTCTTTTCAAGCTAGATTTGATGTTTTTTTTTCCCCCCATGCGCCTCCTTTAGGTCTATTGTTTTTTTCCCTCAGAGGCCATAAAGCAACTTTTTAATTTGTGCAAGTATCATAGTGAAACCTATACAAAAGAAAAAAAACAATAAAAAAAATAAAATAGAAATCAAATGACAGAGAGTTAACAAATGAGTAGAGAGAGTGCACAAAAATACATAAAACCCACTTGTCTGTGCTCACTGCAGTCATAAATACTGCATGCCTGGCCAACAAAGCCACTGACATTGTTCATTTTTACTGGATGGTGCCCAGTTTGGGCAATATGGCCAGATTTGGTTTACCTCAGCTGTGTGGAAGCGCTTGAGGTACAAGTTTTCTGTGGATCAGTAGTGTGAAAAAAGCCCCTCACTGTGCCCACTCAACCCAAAAGGTGGAGAGCAGTGGAGTCTGTCAGAGCCGTATGGTGTCTGATGTTAACGGCAGCAAATACTGCCAGGCTCCTCCTTTGTTTCTGTCTGCTTTGTTCTGGCTGAGTCAGGAACTTCGGCAGACACATTGCAGATTTAAATACTCGATGTGAATCATTTGAATATCAATGAGTCTGTGCCAATAATCATTTTGAGACATTAGTAAATGCATCCTCTGTCCTCAAAATATGTTTATATGCTGCTAATCTGCAACATATCTGAACATATCTGCAGCCTGGTGTCCAAGTCATGTGCTTTTAGGGCTGGACCTATCATAAGGACACTGATGTCATGTGCTTTATCATTTTTTGGCCAAATTTGTGGGTTAAAAAAAGGAAGAAAAAAAAAACACTGACACATGATGTGTATTTTACAGACATATTTCAGTATTTTTTGACTCAATAAAAATACCTTTGACCACTTTTTTGTATTGTGGAGAGGGCTTTGAAAGCTTAATGTTGAAAAATAAAATGCACAGACAACATATAAAAGAATGGATCTCTAATCAAAAATGTTCTGGAGGGTTGACAGTTTATACCAGTTTCAACATATTGTGGAAATACAGAATATGGATTTAATTGAAAACCGTCTTGTTTGCTTTACAGCACAAGCTGCAGCTAAAGCTTTTGTAGCAATAACAAATGGAGGAAGAAATGAAAGTCAGATAGGTGAAAAAAAACACTTCCGCAATGTTTATCCTCTTCAATAAAGCCAGAGACAAACTTAAACTCCAGAAGCTTTCTGGCAGGAAGAAACAGGATTTATACTATCGTGTTTCCTCTGGGCTTTGCAAATTGTAAATATTGCCGTGCCCTTTTTTTTTAATTAGAAATATAGCTCCCAGACTCATATATATATATGTCTCTCTGAATGTTTGCGGATCACCACTTTACATCCCGAGGAAAGTCCTTTCACTCTGGCAAGTATGCAGGGCACCAAGTCATTTTGTTTCTCTTATATCTCATATCTCTATTCACTTATATTTATTTTCAGTAAATGTTATTTACCTATATGCCTTTTCAAAGCCCTCTGTACCAGGACATACCTTTAACATACCTTTAACATACACCTCTAACATGTTGTTAAAATGTTTAGAAACAGCCAAATTTAAATACACTGAGACAAAAAAACATATCAAAATCAGCTTAAATGCAGATTGTAAACAAAATTCAAAAGATTCAATCAGGATTTCTTGACATGTCGATTCACAATTCATAATGTCGTAATTTTCCAGTGATTCTTGAAAAATTATGAAACGAAAATGGGAGCAGTATTACTAAGAGACAGAGAGATTCACACACCGATATCAAGTGTTTATAGGAGGACGGGGATGGTCATTGTGACACAGCTCAGCTTATGGGATATTGACATTCATGTGGTGACCCTGCTAAAACCGGCGTTGATAGCATTGATCGTATAAACCTTAAATCAATGCAGCCCAGACCACTTGTAAAGCAGTAGCCTCGCTTGAATCCCGCCGTCCAAAGCAGCTCTCTGAGCATCACAGCATGGCGTGTTTTTGAAAAGCCTGCCGAGCGAGACAAACCGATCCATAGCTTCCCCCAGCTTCCCTCATGGGCTGTGAGGAAGGCACACAGCCCAAAAGCCTGGCCTGTTTGTAGTGCTGCTGAATCTCTGATGCACACGACGGAGCACCATGGTTTGCTTTTTCAACAAAACAACTAAATGAAAATCACTGTTTTAGTTTAAAAAAAAAAAAAAAGAAAGAAAAAAAAAGGAGACTGTCTTCCATTAAAATGTCAATCATCAGCACTTTTATGTAAAAAAATTGATGTGAAACAATGTGTAACGTGAAGAAGGTCACTTGTAGTCATCCTGATAATCAGAGTGAATTTCCATTTTGTTTGACTTCATACATTCAGTCTAACATTGTGTTCATGTTGGCTGATTTCTTGTGGCGTTGGAGGCAGGTTTGTATTTTTTGCTTATCTAACCAATACATATTGAGTAACATATCCATCCCACCAGTGTCTTTTTTACTTGACACAGAAGCTGCAGTAGTAGCTAGGAGCAGTTAACTTAACTTTTCTCATAAATTATTTCATGAAATAACTATTTTCACAAGTTGCATTACAACAACCTGTAAGCAACCTCTGCTGGGTTGCTCTCATCCATGGTTGTTGGTATTTTTGTGGCACTGTATTATGTGGATGAAGCTAGGTAACTAGCTAACTATGCTGAAAGATGATGGTCCTGCTCTTAATCAGGCCTACAGAGGATATTTTTAGGTCGTTGTTTACAGCATTGTTTTCTGATAAGTCCATTGTACACTACCTGCCCAGCACACATAGCAGACAGACAAAGTTAGTAACTAGCTGGTGAACATAGTGGAGCATTTAGCAGCTAAAGAGCCAGATATTCATCTTAAGTGTTGGTGGAGACCAAAAACAAAGCCTAAAGTGAATATTGTACTTACATTCATCAGATGGACAAGAACACTGCTCCTAATGAATGGAGGCATTTGAAATTGTCATAGTAGGAAAAGTACAGGTGTTACTAGTAATTGTAAAGATGGCTCTGTTCTAGACAGTGCGACAGTGAGCCAGCATGCACTGCACCAGGACTCTGAAACTGAAGCAGCTAAATGGAATTCAGCCATCATTTGTAACATGTTCACCCTAACAACTCCATGCGGTAATACCATTCAAAGTTTGTGTTTTCAGCTTGCTCACTGTCCCCAAGTGGCTAAAGTAAAAATAGTCAGTTTATGAAGGTTTTAACTTTTACTGTTTGTGAATAGTTGCACTTGGATGCTTTTTATTATCAGTATTGAAGCAAGTAATCAAGCTTTCCTTTAGCTGAGCTGGCTTAAATGCTCCGCTGTTCTCACAGCACATACATCTTTCAACTCCACATCGATTCACAAAGCACATATTAGATAAACACAGTTCACTCAGAATAGAATAGAATTAGTTTAATTGTTTTTAAGTTCAGAGTTGTGTCTGATAAGTAGGAGGTCACAGGACCAAAGTATCAAAGTCTGTGATGTAGAGGATAATTTTTTTTCTATTAATGTGTTTCTTTTTGTTCCTGTATCTGTGTTGTGCCTCAAGCTGTGTCTCAGTGAGCACACAGGAAAAATCAGTCAGACTTGATATGGTGTCAGCATCAAATAATTTCCGCTCTGTGTTGGGATTATAGCGAGAGCCAGTGTCTTATAAAGCAGACAGCATGCTTTTAATAAATCAGACTTGCACAGAAACTGGAAAGTTACACGCTGGTGGGCTAGTTTATTGTCCCTTTTCAAATGTAGACAACATCACACCAGCCTCATACTGAAAGAAAATGAACCATGGACTTTTGGCCTCAATTTAATTTCCTAGACACACAACCCTGGTTGAAAGAAAGGATGAAAAAAAACATTAAATGCAGAAGCAGCTTCGACTTTGTTAGGCTACATCCGCACTAATGTTTTCTTTTTAAAATGCAAACCTTTTGCTACGTTCACGCCTAGCATCCACACTACTTTGGCGTTTTTGAACCCCCACAGTCCCGGAATTTTTGAAAACTCAACAAAGGGAAAGCTTTTCTTCAGGAAATGTTCAGAGCGTCACGACATGAACGCACATCACCACAAATCTGCAGCCAAAGACAGTAATGGCACTGTGCTCTGGCGCGGCATTTCTCAGAGGCTGAGATCTATCAACATATCAGTCCTGCTGCCTTCAGATGCTTCGGGGATTTAATGAACTAATAATATAGATAGATAAGCAAGATTATCTCTGAAACGGTGCTAAAACACTCGTGTGGATGGAGATCGTTTTCATTTTAGAACAGTGTTTTTAAATGAAAACGTATTAGTGTGGATGTCTGGTAATATTGTGCTTCATGGCCACTCAAGCCATTGAAGAACAAAGGAACATCTTCCCACTGTCACCTTTATGTAATCCATAAATGTTAATCAGGAGAAATCCATCAAGAAGGGAGACATGTAGTGACCCTTTCAATAATACAAACACATGTTTGTGCACAGCAGACCTTGATACACAATATGTTAAACAACATTTGTTAACATATAAATGTAGGGATTTAAAAGCATAGATCTCTCTCATGTTTCATACTGCATTTACATTTTAGATGGCATAATTACCTGCTTCTGGTCATGTGTATCAATACTACAAAAGAAAATTCCACATAACCTGGTTTTTCTGAAAGGAGATTATTAGGAAATTTGACAAAATATTGTTAAAGATAGTATAAAAAAAGCTGATAAAAGAGTCCAAATATGTGTGAAAATGATTCTGTGATTATCTCCTGCATTTGCATGACATCCTGTTCCTCAAGACAATACCTTCTGTCTTATCTGAACCCAAGGACTCTATAATCATCATGATTCCCTCAACTAATGGTAATTGAATATCATAAGGTTTTTGTGCACAACACCTAAGCTATTATTTTCCTTGCGTTCTACCGTAGATTTCTAATTTTCAGAGTATTTGTAGAAACATGTTGAATTGCCACCTCTCATTCACTGCCACCAAATGAATTAGTCACACCTGAACGAGAATAAAAATGAGTTTTGGATTTGTGCAGATGAAACTTTGGGAATGGAAGTTGCTTGAACATGTGTGCCAAATGATATTCAGAATATGAAAATACACGCATGCATCAAAAAGAGAGCAGCCGAGTGTAGGGTATAGAATGCAGACATATATACAGCAAGATTAAAGGGAAGTGAAATTTTCAACATGAAAGAGAAAATAACTAAACATAATAGATGTTAATGGATTGAAATAAGGAAATATGTGTGCATCAAAATTAGGTGCTATTAGACTATGCAGATTATGATGGCATAGTATGTAGTATTGCAGAATAATTATATGATATTGCACAGTAGCAGATCATATTATATTAGATATTACACAAGTATAGCAGTTGCTATATAAAGAATTTGCTTGAAGAAATACATCAGAATATTAAGACACACTCATTGCCATGTATAGTATGAAAAAGTGCAGCATTGGGTGCTTACAACATTGTAAATCACATCTGGACAGGATACTATGACATTATATC
The DNA here is from genome assembly GCF_963924715.1 of Thunnus thynnus. Lineage (NCBI taxonomy): Eukaryota > Metazoa > Chordata > Actinopteri > Scombriformes > Scombridae > Thunnus > Thunnus thynnus. The sequence goes on from NC_089528.1 coordinate 5,645,400, forward strand.
GACTAAACAGTGTCAGTATGAAAACGGCATCATAGGAAAATGTATTTTAATCGTCAAGGTTACCGCACTGGCATCACAGTACTACATTTAAGTGCTGCTGTTGGTTGAAAACTGTGAACATTAGTATTTTGTTCATGCTGGAGAGGCTGTCTGGTCCAACCCTTCATGTCTCAACAGATCAGTACAGACAAAATGCTATTGGTGATACTACTAAAGACACTACAACATCTGTTGCTTTCACTGCTTGCAATAATTGACACAAAAGGGACAGGTAGAGACGGGGTGTAATGCGACAGAGACAGAAATCTTGCAACAACACCGATACGCAGTATCTCAGGCACCTGGAGGCAGGAGAGCTGCAGCTGGTTGTAGAGGTGCTGCAGCATCGTCAGCACCCGTACCTCCTGCAACTATAATCCAGTCTATATTCATGTGGAAATGCTCCTTTAAATATAGCTAAATTTGAACTGCCTTTCTACTTGATAATTATGAGGACAGTGAATTGGAGATGTTTGCATTATTGTTTTAATGGTTGCTATAATAAGGCTACAATTGGCTCCAGTGGGTGTTGAATCCATGCAGTTATTAATGCACTTAACCACATTCTTTATTCTTCCATATATTTTTACACGTGTAAACAGAACTCAGAATTAAGTCTTGTAATGTTTTACTGTTTTCCAGACTTATTTGGTAGCCATATGTTACTTGTTAATTCTGCAGCTCTGTGTTTTGAGAGCACAGTGTCTCAGAGGATGTCTGAGCCTCAGTGCTAATTTGTAATGTAGCATACCACTTGGTTAGACTATAAACTGTTGTTGATGTTGTTATTGTATGATGTTGTTGTGTATTAATATTTTATATGTCTAGTCTGTTAAATGATATGAGCTTTGTCATTTTGCTAACATGGCCCCTAATTGCCAGGCAGTCTCCTCTTGTCCAATCTTTTAAAATAATACCCTGGTAATTGTTGCTTTTTTGAGGGGGGTGACTTCTTCTATTATAATTATTATTATTATTTACTCAGTATGAATATCCTGGCTTGGTTGAGTGGTTTACTCTAATATTAAAGAGCTTATTGTGTTACAGGCAAATCATCCTGGTTTCATATTTCATTTTTGCTGTTTGTGCTTACTCCAATTTGCGGTGTTATGGGTACAATTTGATGTCAGCAAAAAAACACAGCAGCAAGTGAAAGTCTCGCTATTACAACTAGGGTCATTATTTCTTTCCCCTGTAGAAGTAACCTTCATTTGCTCAGTGAAAGAGGAAAGAAGCAGCTAGGGGACAGACCTTTTCATGCCATTTTGCTGCCAAGCTGTTCTACAGACACAATATCACAGGTTAACAGGAATATTCTGTTAACTGGTTTATTCATTACAACGGGAATACTCAATCTCAGTGTGTCAGAGGGGCACATCAGGAGTTTAACCCCAATAAGACCTTAATGGCAGTATGGCCAATAGCTGGGTCCTTCTATGCATGTAAATGCTGTCAATGTTAGTGCCTTGAGCTCCCTTTTGAATTAGAAAGGCAGTGAGTGGCAGAGGTAATGCTGCCTATTAAACAACATTGTAAAACAAAGCTAAATGTTACTGTGTATCAGTGTGTTACATTGCAACTGACACTTTAACGGCACCCTGTGTCATTTTTTGTAAACCAATTTATGTTTAAATTCACCAATTCTCACCAAAACACATAGTGAGTAACAATGAGGCCTATAAAACATTTGCAGGGCTGATTTTTGGAAGACATGTTTCTTTGCATGTTACGGCCACAAATTGTCCATCAGTGGAGTATTAAACCATTGACAGGATCAGCAGGTGTACGTATGTCGTTGTACGCCATTACTGGCCATTTAATCCACAGGAAAAGTTACATCTAAAAACTATTTAGATTAAAGCCACTATGTGCATAAATTTCAAAAGTCCTAACTTTTGTGCCACCCAGTGATAGTATTAAAAAAGACAGAGGCAGATAGAAATACATGGTGGTCAACAAGGGGACACTTGTGTTATGGGTAACTGTATGTTGTAAAGGTCTCATTTACCTCCCAAATTCTCAACATGTTGTGTGGGCTTGTGTGGCTAACAAGTCGATTGGTAGCTTCAATTTTCAGGTTCCAAAAGTCTGCAGCAATATTCACTCAAGCTGGTTTCATTTTTTAACAAACAAAAGCTTATGTCATCATAATAATTTAAAGGTGCTGTAATCAGATACAAATACAACACATTATGGCTTTAAAGGCATCATTCTGATGATGTAATTTTCCTTCATCAAGACCCTCAATTTAAATGATAACTTACAGAATTAATAGTGTCTTAACAAGCTGTAGCAAGTGAAAGTTAAAAGTGCTGACCGTGAATTTCAACAGCTATAATAACAACTGTCGCTGAAAAATTTACTGAGCTGTCGCTAATTAACAATGATTTTTAAATTGGCTAACAAAAAAAAAAAACTCTTTAAAACATCTGACTGTAGAGTAAAACCATGATCTCATTAAAATGGTAAATGGACTGCATTTATATAGCGTTTTTCTAGTCTACTGACCACTCAGAGCGCTTTACAACACATGCCAACATTCAGCCACCCACACACACATTCATACACTGATGGCAGAGGCTGCATGCAAGGTGCCAACCTGCTCATCAGGAGCAATACAGCACTTTTTTTTATCCGAAGCACTTTACAAATGTTTCTAATGGTCACTCACCCATTCACACACACATACACACACACTCACACACCAAGGTTGGGTTCATTATCTTGCCCAAGGACACTCAACATGTGGACTGGAGGAGCCGGGGATTGAACCACCTGATCTGATTAGTGAGCCACAGCCGCCCCCATCCGACCCACCCCGTTTCATTTAACTCCCAAGAGAATACATGTTTACATGACAAATGTAATTTAGGTTTAACAGTGATGCCTTCTCACCACACAGACTCAAACAATATCATGGCTTCATGCTATATTAGCTTTTATGAAACAAACCAAATTGAATCAAATGGTTTAAACCATTTCTGTCATTAATACTAATTTCCAGCGGAGAAACCCTCGTATGACGGCTGTGAAATGGGGTTGTGACTTTCACATTTGTTCAATGTCAAAATCAGCGCTGGATCATAAAGCCTCTTGGTAATAATCCTCACAATTCAAGTTTCATTTCATTCCATTTCACTTCATTGGTAGGTATTCACTTTTATACCTTGACAACATGAACTGTGGATTCAAGTCAGCGCAATAACCGATGCATGAGAGGATTCAATGAATGAAAACTGTCAATTTCCATCATTAATATTTTAACTTGATATCAAATACAATCAGTGGCTCTGATAAAGTTTATTATGTTTGATGCAAGAAACTTCCTTTTGCTATCTCGCTGCTGTCAGATAGTCTAGATCTTTCCGCCTTCCTGCATCTTAATGCCTCGCATCCTGAAACTAAGTGACAGATTGATAGCTCAGCTCTAATACCATGCCTGCTCTGTCAGACTGAGAAAGGCCATGTCTTCTCTCTTCCATTCAGGACTTACATGACAGGAGTGTAAGTCATGAGGAGCACTGGTGCCATTATAACATCATCCTCATCCGTTAGTAAGTGGATTATGGGGTTGGAGCGCTGGCATGCTTTGATGTGTGGTTTGGTTTTATTGGCTCTATAAGAGGACACAGCCCACTTAGTCCTCACTATGATTCCAAGTAATGCCTGATATTAAACTGTTTTTTCCATAGCGCCTGTTTTAGCCCCCGTCTACGCACGGGCGCTAATGCAGGTTGATGGGTCTGAATTACATTTGTCACTGAGGGAGATTTGATTCAAAACCATTTGAAGTACTTGACATTTGACATCTTATTCTTGTTTAGTCAGGGATGAATGAAACAATGGCAGCACTGAGATTAATCTACTGCATACTTTAATAGCTAAGCATTGACATGCTCATATACCAAATATGAAAATTCATTCCTTTAGTTTTACCTCTTTTTGATAAAACTATTTTTTGGGTTGTTTTTTTTTTACCATATTAGCAACAACTAAAATCAAATGAAATCTCTTTTTCCAACAGTTAAGTGTCATATAATAAAACAAACATTAAGTTGAGAATAATGTGTCAAAAATGATAGGAATACAAGCAAAGGTGAGAATAGAAGGGAAGGTATAAATCTTTTGAGGAGCAACTTAGCTCAACTGTCTGAGCTTGAGCATGTCTAGTAGAGATGTCTACACAGGTGGCGTTGCATTTCACTCACACGTAACTCTAACCCAGCTACTGTTGGTTGCTCTGAATCTCTTTGTAATTACAACTCCAGATAAAAGTTACCAGTGTATTGATTTCTGTTTTAAATGTCTTGATAAGGAGGTGTAGGGGAGCACTGCCAGGATTGGATTGAATGTGACAACACGTTGTACTTCTGGTGTGTGCAGTACAAGGCAACATCACAGATTTTTCACAGGTTTTGCTTTGGCCCAAAGGACTGAATTACTAAATGCTGTATATTCTGGAAAAGGGCAGTGAACACAATGGCAGTCTGACTGGGACCAGAGTAAACTGATTGTATAATAATAATTAAAGTTCTATTTTCATTACTCTTTTATTTATTCAGTGTTAAAACCCCCATTAACATATTTTCTCAGTCAGCTTCTTACTATGATTTATGGGATCCTGCATGAAAGTTAGAACAGATTTGGTTATTTCACATGAGAGATTTCCATATTTGTGTTTTTGTCCATGCTCTTCTTACTGGTTTGATGTGTTCTGTGCTTGGAAAATGTTTAAACATGATAAAATAGAGGGGTTGTGTGTGTGTGTGTGTGTGTTTGCTTCACACATAAGGTATGAAAACAAGTTTTTAGGGCATTTTCTTTTTTTGGTGGGTCGGAAGGGGGGGTCACTTGGGGTCAGAACTCAAGCTAGAAGTCACACTTTTGACAGCCTGTATCCAGCAGATATGGAGCAACATCAACATTCTTAATTCTGTTTTGGTCTCGACCACCTCTGGCTCTTTAGCTGCTAAATGCTCCGCTATGTTCACTGAGTCGCTGATTTTCTCATTCTGGTGTTTGGTGCTGGCCAGGTAGCATACAATGGGTTTATCAGAGCTTTTTCTTTTAGCAGCTGCCTGCAGCTGGATACAAGGTTGATGAGAATGGTGAGACCTGAACCAAGAACAATATAGCTGTTAGCAGTAAAATCAAAACAAGGAACTGAAAAATGCAAAAAGTTTCTACAGAGCTGAAGTGATTGCATAATTCTCTATGAGTTTGTCACCATGAGTGACGCCTCTCACATTACACTTAACCCAGTTTTGATATTAAAATTGATTAGTGCAACCTTAAGCATTCATGTTTTAATTGTAATTAATTGGAGGGGAACAGTTCCATTTAGTGTATGGTTTTATTTGAGAGTGAACAGTGAACTTCGTCAGTGACTTTCAAAGTGCTGCAAATTTAATCATTACAAACCAAATGACTCTGATCTCCTTTTTGACCACTGTGCATGCAGATTTACTGCATAAGTGGCCCATATCATGGTGTCATTTGTTAATGTCCTTGACTATGCAGATTAAACAAACAACTTATGCAAATAGGCCTCTACTTTTGCCAATTTAAATTAATATGAGCAACTGAACCCCCATTTTTATTCAGCCTCAGAATTGTTAATATGTTTGAAAAGGGATTTTTATGTAAATTACTGATTAAAATCCATTTTTCATTTCATCATTTTTGCTTATCTTTCCATAACTCTGCTTGTTTGACTGAACTGACACAGTTTAATTCTAAATGATTTTTTTTTTCCTTTAGTTTTATCAGTTTTCACTGAACCCTTGTTATTATACTGTTGTTTTGGCCAGACTGTTGATTAACATCATTCAGTTACTAATTTTGTTTTCAGAATAATTTAAACTAGCTTTGTATCGCTCAGTTTACATTAAAAAGGGAAGAGAGGTCACAGTCTGGATCAGTTTGTGTCAGAGGAAGTTCAGCGCAAGGCAGCAAAGACAGAAACATCTGTATGCACCAGGCTGCAGGGAGAACTTAACCAGTCCTTTTGTTCAAATTTTAAATGAACATAATTTTCTGACTGAGAGCGATTCTCTGTTTTTTAAAAAGGAGAATTGCTGCTGTCTTTCTCTGTGTGCTCTCACCTTGACATTTTTATAACTCTTTTTGACGTTTTCCAGATTGCACAATGTATCTCATTTTGATTTCAGTTTTAAGCTGGGTATCAGATAAGACACGAGGATGCGGTAAATGACACATACTATAAATGAAACATAATGAGTTTAAGTCCAGATTATGATCATGCCTGCATGTTCTCTCCTCCTTCCTGTCACTTCTTCCTATATTATCCCTTTCAGTAACCTTAAAAAATGCAAATAATGGAATTAGATAAATGAAACTGCCCAGAAATCTGCTATCGTTGCCTTTATTCATGGAGGAGACATGGCTGATATTCAGACTGACAATCGCTGTGTCTCTCCTGTGTTTCCGCAGGCTGTATGCTTTTGACTTGCCGTAACTTTGATCCATATCCTGCTTCTTGGCAGGATTCTCTTACTCTGCTCTGCCTCTTCCGCTCTCTCTTTGACTCTCTCTCACTGTCTCTCTGTTTCTCTGCTTCCTGTCTGTTTCTGTCTCTGTCCCCCCTGCTAACCTGTCCTCAGGGCAGGCTGAACGCCCTTCATCTGTCCATCTTGTGCCCGTTCTCAATCCTCTACACCCGCTGGTGTAGACGCTGCTGCATCCCTCAAATCCGCAAACCACCTCATAAGTCATTAAAATCAGAGAGAGAATGAGCAAAATGCAAGTGGTCATGTGACCTGACCCAGTCATCTGGTATCAGTGCTTCCTGGAGAACATGTGTGAGCTGATATTCAAAGCCACAATTGACTTCTGTCTCCTGTATTTCCACAGGCAGCGAGCAAAGCCGTATTCCTTGTGACTCTTTTATATTTCAGGGTCGTGATGGAAATTTGACCGCATATGTTGATCACACCACTCTAACACTGGAGGCAACTTCTTAAATAATAATTCTATTTTATTCTAACTTGGGCCTTACTTTGGCAGTTTTTACTGAGATGCAGAAACACAGCGATATCGCTAAAAATGGGCTTGATGAGCAGTCAGAAAATCATTCAGGTTCACTGAACTTATTTTGAGAATAAAATGAAGGCGAACAGCAAAGTCATTAACCAAACTTTCGGTTGTATACACGTCCATCATCATCATTCAAGTTTACTGACTGGCTTCACTGACTTTTAGATTTTCAGATTTCAGACTTGAAGTAAAAGTCTAGATGATCTGGTTAAACTGTGGGCAGTTACTTTATTGAGTCCAACATTATTATAACCAACAGAAATGATGGCCAAAACTATGAAAATAAGGTCTACGTGAGTTGTAATAAGCTGGAATTATCCTTTAAAACACAGTGGTTCCTTAAGTGGGTGCCAGGGTATCCTTAGGTACCTTAAAGACGGGCCAAGTGTGCTGCTAAATTTGTTTATTTCATTTTTTTAAAAAATGTTTCTCCACAGGTCAGGGTTTTTGGTTGTATTAGTAACACAATAGACATTCCTGTACATGAGTCCTCCATGTCTGCAACAGTCAGAAATGACATCTGTCAAAGAAAGCAATGGAAATATCTGTAACTGTAATCAAGCTCAACGAAGCCTCCAGCTTTACAGACTTTTTTTTGGGTGCTTGTGTGACACAGATATCCGTCATTGTCTGACTCTTCAATTTTGCCGAAATAAAGAAGAAAGATTGTCTTTGAAGGCGTACGGTGCTTTAACAGTAATAAAGTTTGGATAAAGGGAACAATTCACAGTGGATAAGTTGATTATAGCTGATGACACTTTGCTCATCTTCCACATGGCCTTAAATTACTAGACATCAGTCAAGAACAGTCTTCTGAACTGTCCTATACTTCCTATCAAGGAGAAATGGCTGCACGGTAGCATGAGAGCTACTGTCAGTTAACAACACTGTAGGTGTTTTTCACTAAATTGCATCTGCAACCTTTTTCAAATTGTGCTGTTGGCATCACGGCTTCGACTTTGATCTGTATTCTACTTGGCAAGATTCTCTGACTCTGTTCTCGCCTTTGACTTACTCTTCTCTCTCTCTCTCTCTCTCTCTCTCTCTCTCTCTCTGCTTCAAATGCCACCCTCTTCCCCTCAGGGCGGGATGATCGCCCTTCTGCTGTCCATCCTGTGCCTAGTCCTGATCCTCTACACCCGCAGGCGCTGGTGTAAACGCCGTCGCATCCCTCAACCCCAGAAGAGTGCCAGCGCTGAGGCGGCTAATGAGATCCACTACATCCCTTCAGTGCTGATGGGAGGCCAGGCCCGGGAGAGCTTGAGGAACTCTCGGGGTCAGGGGCCCAACTCCAGCGGTACCCTCAGTATCCGGGAGACTCCGATTCTGGATGGGTACAAGCGGGGTTTGGGTAGATGGGAAGGGTGAATGTAATCTGACGCTATTTTTTTGCCAGAAATAAGCATATGCAGTAGTTGGCAGTAAACTGATTGTGTTATTGAGATCAATTATCAGTGGACATGGTTTGTAAATCCAAATGTTACACTGCATCAAGAGGCAGCAATGAATAACAGTTTGGATGTCACTACCTTGGAAACAGATGATTTAATGCAAACTGCTAACAGCACCTTAATTTTTTTTACATGTTACAGTCTGCAATGTGTTTTGAAGTTTAGGATTATAAAGCTCCTGCCCAGTATTTAAAGCACTGAGACCTTACCTTATCAGTACCTTCTGTCACACTTTGAAACCTTGACTGCTCCATCAAGCACGATATCCGCTTGTCACATTTTATTCTAATTTAGATAAACCAAGATAACCGAAATCTAAATGAATTCTACCTCATCCCTAGGTATGAGTACGACATCACAGACCTGCGTCACCATCTGCAGCGGGAGTGTATGAATGGTGGGGAGGAATTTGCCAGCCAAGTCACCCGTACCCTGGACTCCCTCCAAGGCTGTAATGACAAGAATAATATGGACCTCGCACCTGGTAAGTTGACAAATGCACAAACAGACAGATCAGACAAAGACAGTGATGCTGAACATGTACAGACAAACAGCCTCAATGATTCACTAGTCAATATTTTATACATTAATGAATCAAATGACTGTGGAATATGAACAGAGTTGCTCACAGGGACCAATCACTGAATTCTGCAGTTCTGCATAGCTTTTTAGCATGTCTGTATTACTGTATTATTAGCATATTGACAAGAAAATGTTTGACATTACATAACTTAAGTCTTTGAATCTGTGGTAATTGATATTTTTATATTTACAGTGGATCACAACGGTCACTCATAGTGATGAATCCACAGAGAATAATCACCCGACTCAGTCTCTTAGCTCATTGTTTTGATTTTCTGGCTCGACTGTTTTTCATATTAAATGTGTTATTAAGCTGAGGTATATATGCCCTTAGATTAATACATTGGTTTGTTTAATTAATGTGATGATGGCATACTCTGTGTTAGTATAGGCAGAGATTTCAGGGCCTTTGCCTTTGTGTTTGTGAAACTTTACTGATCATTTTGAATTACAGACTAACTAGATTCTTTGGCTGGAGCTTTCACTTATCTCATTAATAGCCTTACGTTTTTCCTCCACCACAGCCCTACTGTTTTTAATGAATACAAAGTAATGACACAGTATATCAGAAATGTAACATTTGCCTGTGTTTTGGAGGATAGAGGAAAAATATAACGTAAGTTATTTTCTAAGCAGGCAACACTATAATTACATTAACACAGTTGCAATAATTGAAATAATCAGTGTGAAACTAAAGAAAAGTAATTGGATTTTTAATTGAATACCTTAACATGACTTATTTTCTCATACAAGCTGGAAATAACCATATAAATAAATGTAGAACCAGTGATAGAGAGAGAAAAATTTCACAAACGTGAAGAATGAACACACGTTAACAGTGTAAAAAGTAAAAATTTTATAAAAAAAGGGGGAGCAAATGAGCCAGTGTTTTCATAATAAGTATAAGAACACTTCAGAGTTCTGTGACGGATGCAGATACCACATATAAATATCAAACTGCAGGTATTCTTTCAAACTGTTTATTCCTCATGCTTGAAATAATCAAAAGGCTAATGTGCCTGCCAAGAATTTGTTTAAGGGAATCTATTTTTCATCATTGGATGTTGCAGTCAAGCACCACTCCCATGAGAATTACTGTATGAAGTGGAGCAGTTTTGATGCAGGTAGACCTTCTGAATTTCAATTAGCAACAGATTCACTGCTCAGATTCATCAAGAGATTGCGCATGGTGACGGCATGCTAACACCATGTTCTTATAAAATCCAAACAGCCCCACCCCAGTGGTGATGGAAGTGGAGTAATCCTGTGCATTATGCATTTAAGATGCTTAATGCGATGGACTAGAGAAATAGAAAAAGCAGGCGGCAGGCCATGCATGGAATATTGAACTATATAAACACTTCAGAGGTCACAGAGAAAACGGTACTAAAATACCAAAGACTAAAGACTGAAATAACTAATTCAGTTAATATTTTTGGCTGCCCTGACCTTTCTTCTTGGAATAATGGAACTGTTATGAATACATAAACAAGTTAAAAAAAATAATGATATGTCACTATTAATTCATTCGTGTTGTCAATTTTAAGATTATCATTACTTCAATATTTTGTATGCATGTGCTGTACTTGGTGGTATGCCTGCTTTGCTGCATCAAATCTCCCCTTTAAATGTTGACATATATTATTTTTAGAGAAATACATGTGTTTGGGAGCATGTGACTGGATACCAGAGGCTTATACTGCTTTAGTCATTTCAAACATTTTTATGGGTTTTGTGTTTTAGATGCTTTATTTCTTATAATTTCTTTGTGTAACTTTTGGAAGCTTCAGTCTCTTTTAAAGGGTAATGAAGCTTCCAAATTTGCTTGTTTAAATGAAGTTTAAATACCTTTAAAGTTATAATCCTTAAGATATCAGTTGTGGTTGATTTTATGGTTGACACTGCAGTTCCCAGAATTATGGGGTCAGCAAACACTCCTTAAGCAGCTACTTTTTCAGAAATATAACAGGAGAGCAGCTGTTGTATCTGTTTACAGCACAGCCAAACAAACTCATGTTGTTTTAATAAAGAAATCAGTCAAAAATTAGCCTTTTTTCATCATGCCTTGAGCAACCGTGATCTGATTTCATACTGCACACAGCGTGAGTACTTTTCAACACAACAGCAGGACATGGTGAAGTTTGTTACCATGCTAACATCTCACTGTGGCTGTTCCATTTTCTCTGATTACTTCCTGCTATATTTAAAACTAATTTTCTGTCAACAAATGACCAAAGTGACAATTGACCAGCCACAGTCAGAGATAAGTGCAGTGATAAACACACTGCATTTCCTGTGGTTGCTTCACAATAGAAGACACTGTGTTTCACCAGTTGAACATTTTTAAATTTTAAAATGAAGCAGAAGCTAAGGGAAATGTTGGGTTTGCATTAGCAGTAACTTAATAAAGATCTGACACACCTGGAGAGTGAACATTAAAGAGTGAGGCTGATATCAATAAGATAAAGTTAGTTTGCGTTGGAGGGTTAAATGATCATATAATCAGATAATCCCTCTCAATCATCACCTGTATTTTCTTATTTTCTTATTATTTTACTATGTTTGGGATGCTTCTGGGCGTCAACCTTTGGACCATGGGTGTGTAGCCCCAGCCAATACCAGCGCACAAGTATGAGGTTGGAACTCATAGCATAGTGGTTACATCGCTGTCTCCATCTCCCTCCTGTGCTCCGCTCTGCTCTCTGTCTCTGTGTCATGGATGATATTAAGTATTTTCTTTGTGTTGCATGCATCTTAAGGAATGTAAGACACCTTTAGTTGCGGCACCATGTTCATGTGTCAATAAGATAAATTGGAACATCTAGTGTGGGGCCCTTAGGTGTAAATTCAGTAGCTTGATAGGAACGACGCCAAGATGTCTGACATGTTGACAGGTCCATATCATAACTCATTATACAAAGGAGAAATCCACTAATAGTGGAAAACATATGTTGAAGAGGTGGCAAGGTATAAAAGATCCCAGCTCAAGTTAGCTTGTTCATTGTATTTTCATGTGACAGAACCCCGGCGGGAAATAAAGCTGTATTCAACTTATGCTTCTTTGTGTATCTCACTCTATTCGGATCATCAGAAATACATAGTTACAATAGATGTATAAAGAGCTGCAGGTCTGTGTGTCTGCTTGACCGAGGGCGGGGCTGATCTGCACACACACACAGAGCAGAGAGGCCACAGCGGACAGGATGAAGCTCTGCATTCACAGTAAATCCAGCAATGCGTCACCTTCCTGCAGGGCTGTGCGGAGGTGCTGGTGTGTTTATTTGTTCTTTAGAATGTAACCACTGTGAAACAATCAGAAAATAACATTTTATTTATGTAATTCACGGCTTCGTTCTCGTCAGCGCAGCTCGCTCTCTTCATTGACTCTCTAACTCGCTCGACCACAACCACTCTCTCTCTCACTCTGCTCTCAGATTGATCCAGGGAGAAGGGGCCAGCTTTGAATGCTGTGTTTACCAACACCAACTGACAAATCCTGCATAGTATACCTTTAAGGATTATAACTTAAAGGATATTACAGAAATCATGTTCTATAATAATGTCTTTTTTATTGTTTCCCTGAATCTCCTTCTAATTTCCTCCTCTGAGACTTAAATATGTTCAGTATATTCCCTTAATGAGTTTTAATTTCATGCCAGCTTTTCTCATTCTTTAATTTAGGCTGTTTGACTTCTCCCGCAGTAAACAACATCCTGTTTTCTTAGCTCTGCTATACTTTATGCTTGGTACATTTTGGTCTTAAAACTCCTATATCCAACCAGGAGCAACACATTTTTCCAAGTGGCTGCTTTCTCATTTTAGAAAAGAAAAAAAAACAAAACTTCAGTTTGTGACTCAACTATTTGTGGCTTTTCTCTCCCCATGTTTGTCATTATCCCTCTTCTCCACAGTGAGCGACAACACCAAGCTGGCCCTGATGAATAAATACAAGGACAACATCATTGCCACGAGTCCCATTGACAGTAACCACCAGCAGAACACCCTGCTTCCGCACAATACCTCCACCAGCCAACGCAAACGTCTCTCCAGCAACACCCGCGGTGAGTCACTCTCTCCCAAAGATTTAGCCTTTGACAGAGAATAGAAGAAAATAGATCACATTCAACACCACGGCTCCATGAGTTCTTCCCATCACCAGCGACGACAAGTACTACATTGTACAGTTATATTGGTGTGTTTTTGTGTGCAATTTAGTGATGCTTTCATGTTCTGTTCATCTAAGGATAAAGTGCTTCTTTTTGAATCCTTTTTTATTAAGGACATCCACTTCCCATTAGAAACTTTAACAAATATTTTCTCATGGTATCAGTCACATAATGGTCTCATAAGGTCAAACTGAAATATAAACTGTAATGATACTGCAGCTATTGTGCACACTTTTCCATTTTTCAAGTGGATAAAATAGTTTTTGGACATGGGCATCATTTGACAGAAAACTGAGAACCAAGGTTGCTAGGAGACACGCCATTAACTACTGTGGTGTGCAATTAACTGCCAAACATGCATAGCCTTAGAATGATGATACAAGAGTCCCCCCCCCCCCCCCCCCCCCTCAACAATTTCACATAGTGGAGACTTGTCAGCCTAATTTGCTATTGTTAGCACTGATTCCCACTAGACGTTACTAGTCATTCATGTTATTTCAACACCTGTTGAGTCATTGGCAGCTACTGCACATTTAGCCCAGTGTGTAAAGGAGGGGTCTAGCCAAGCAGCAACTACCACAGCTTGAGGCTGAAGCCAATGCAGAAGTACCTTAAAGTGCAGTGTCACTGATGGCCACTAGATGTTCCAGTTGACTCCCATTCAAAAAGTGTCAACTAGAAATACAATAATTTTTTTCAATGAGTCATTATCATCTCAATCATTAAACTCAGGCCCTTAATAATTGTGCTCATGGTCATTTTGGAAATTATTGCTCCGTTAATGAGATCTGAAGACTTATAGGAACTTTGATGTCTGCTGTGTAGGTGTTGATTGACAGCTGAGATTGACAGTTGGCTCACCCGCTGCTTCTCTCCAGCTGTGGGACTTGCACTGAATCAGACTATTGTCGCAATATACAAATGTCATAGAACACTCAAAAACATTGTTGCTACAGTAAAAATGTATAGTTTTGTCAATAAAGATGAGGTGTGAAATGGAGGTATTAGGTGTTTATCTGTGCTGCAATGTGATCAATGCCCAGCTGCACAACTCTTTTTTCTGCAAATGTTTATCTCTCCCAGGTCTATGGCAGGCAAGAAATCACAGTGAGTCACTGAATGCCACCACACAGGTTTAATCACTGACAACATCATGAATGCCCTTTGGAAAACTCCCAAGGACCCCAAGACATTTTCAACTCATTGGAAAAAAGTTATCAATAGTACAGTAAAGAACAAAATAAAACATTAGAAAAGTTATAGCAGGATACATAAGGTCTTTGCAGGACACTGAGAATAAACGGTGTGCTATAACCCATATTATCTTGAGGGATTGACCTTTGCACAATAAATCAATAAAAAAGTTTAGTGTGAATGTGGTATGAATGTGAGACCTCAACATGTACGTTTTTAGTTTTATTGTGGTCGCCTTTACCAACATAACCAAATTTCTATCAGCCATGCTCTATACTTATCAATCGGAAGTACTTTGAATCCATCTGTGCTGAATTCAATTTGCACTCACTGCTGTCATCATCACAACCCCCCCCCCCCCCATCTCTCCTCACTTTCACCCCTGCCTGCCATAGCCGTGATAGTGTAGGAGTTGTACTATATGACAGGAGATTGAGGAATACAGGAAATGAAGAGAGAGAGGTTACAGTTGATGAAACGGAGAGACATCATCCCATTATGATAAATAAGAGAGAAAGAAGGCAGCGACATTTTCAAAATGTCATTTTGGAAATTTTCAGTTGACCTCAGACTATAATTCACTTTCCTCTACACTTGGCTGCACAGATGCTTTATTCTCAGCCCAATTAAAAACAATTCTGTAGTGTTGCTGTGGAGAAACTCCAGAAATAAACTCATTTTCTGGCAAAAAGATTACAAAGTACACAGTAATCCAGAGGTCCAAACTGTCATAAAGACTGTTATTGCAAATCAGCAGGGACAGAAGCATTTTATCACATGGATTTGTTCTTGCAATCATCCATTTTATTATGTCTCATTCATGTCTGGTGGAAACCCAACATGACTCTTGGGAAAGTTGGTTTCTTGGTGTAAAAGAGGTAGCAGATTTCTGTCTTTCTTTGACCGTGGCTATTTCAGTCAACACCTGTAGCCATCGTTGCATTCCTGAACAGCGATGAGAGCTCAAATCATAGAAACAGAGTGGAGGAAAACAACATTCAAGCAAACCCTTTTATCAATAATAGAGGGTGAGAACAAAGAGTGAATGCCCCAAACACCCAGCAGAAAGTGGCTCTAGGCAAATGATGGTGTTGGAATATTAAAAACTTCAGAGCCCAGAAAGTCTGTCACATGATTTCAGTGAACTGCAAACAACAGAGTGGGGTTTACCTTTCCAGCTAGTCTGTGAGGCTTTACACCAATGTGATGAGAGAGTCAAAAGGTCTAGCATTATGTTCAGACTGATATTAGCGCTACAGCAAAGAAACACGGCCTCCTCATTCATTTTAATGAGATCACTGTGTTGGCACAGCAGGGGTCTTGACAAAGAGGGCCCTGCTAAAAAATGCAGGGTCATTTGGCAGTGTCATCCAGCAAGCACTGAATTGGTCAATCAAATATTTGCAAGCGCACATTTGTAGTAATTACTTTGCAATGTGAATGGTGTAATTCTGTTGTATACTGGAGAAAAAGAATGTAAAATCCTTTGTCATTGTGTTATAAGAGGCTGAAAATGGCAGCATTAGTGATTTGTTCGGACACTTAGAATGACCAATGTTTCCGTTTTCCTGACAGGAACTCTCGTGGCTATGATTATAATGACTGTTGTCTCTGGGATGCAAAAGCAGAAGTAGCGGGAAATTGCCTATAGCCTACTGTGCTAACCAAACCTTAATCATAGAGGTTTGGTTTGGTTGTTTGGGTTGGAGTTCTTCGCTATGCAGTGATTTTGCATCTGTTTAACCTTGAAAACTCTTAGATCTATTATTCAAACTGGACTTCCAGGATTGTATTTCATCTTCGCTTCTGAAGCAACACGCCTGGAACTCCTTATAACACATTGCTGTTTTGGGTCTGAAGGCCCACTAATGTTGGTGAGTCTGAATTTGACTTGGGCAAATCAAATCTAGTTTTGATACGGGCGATCTGGTCACATCAGTATTTAAGATGGTGAAATGTCATAACAAAATCTTATAATTTCTATAGAATTGCTGTGTTGTCAATGGATTTGCTCAGTTGGGCTAAAAAAATCTTTCATTTTTTTTCAAGCTCTTTCAAGTTTAACATTGGTGAACTATGATGTTGACCAATAGCAAGTCTTGACAATGTTGATCTTTCATACCCACGTCAAGCCATTGAATGTGAGGGTCTAACGATGGACAGTCTGTCTACTCAGGCCAGTTTGGTTGTAAAGAAGAGTCAAATACAGGGGCATCCTTTATTAGACTTAATTAATTCATAGACAATGTGTGACAGACGTGTGTACGACATTGTGATGAGAAACAGTGATCATCACCGGCTTGTGAGTAGTAACTGCCCTCTGCTGGACTTTAAGAGGGAACTGCAACTGAATAGTAACGGTTAAGTAAATTACACATAAAAAGGTGTTATTGACACTGAAAATCTAGCCTCAAATGTTGTCTAAAGTGTAGTATCACTTGGTATCGCCAGGCCTAAAACACAGTACGAATCAGCAGTTCCAGGACACCAAGTCCTTAAGAAGAGTCTGTTGCAAACCAGCAGCAAATTAAAAACATTTCTATGTTCACAGGATGATCTGTGGGCTCTGTGTTTTGGTGTCTTCCTTAAGTAGGGCTTTTCTTTTTCTCCGTCTCTTTGTCTCTGTCTGTTTTTGACTGCATCTGTGAGAATTCGGATGAGCCATTGGTCTCTTTTGCTCTCTGCAAGCCAGATAACACACTGACACCACAGCTCCACACTCAGATCCAGAAAGGGAAGGTCTCATTCTAATTCATTTAGTGAAATTTTAACTGTAAAATGCAGATCATTAAGCCTGATACTACAGAACAGAAGACAAAAGATCCCTGTGCATTCATTATATTTGTTGTATCAGTTGTATCAGCTTGGTGTAGAAAAAGGGGATTTGTTTCCTAATGCACTCAACCAACACACACACACACACACACACACAAACTTGAAATGTTTGTACTTCCAGGTACAGGTTAGTATTCTCAAAAGCTAGCTGCATAGGAATGAGGCTGTCTAAGCAGGCAATTAGATCTGCTTCATGTAGTTTTGAGGCACTGTTGTTAGTGTTTCCAGTCAACTATTTTCATCTTTGTCATAAAATATGCACAGACGGAGCTATTGTTGCCCTCAGTAGACAGCTTGTGCACGTGTGAGGCAGAGGCAGGTAAGGTAATGACTCTATCCCTTTTTGCTGAAGATGCCCAAGTGCCTCTCTTCACTCCATATGTCAGCACGTTTAATGCACTCCAGAGTTACTTCTAAAGCCGCTAAAAGTACCCAATTGGCCAAATGGAAGAAAGCAAGGTCAGAAGGAGGAAAAGGGGTGGCCCCCATCAGTAGTTCATGATTATTATTGCTGAGCAGCTGTATCTTTTATTCCTAATTAGTTCTGGACAATACACTGCAGTCAAGTTAAATTAATTTAGTGGACATGGTTGTGGTTACGTTGGAGTTATTGTACTTCTGTGTACATAACAAGGGTTGCCATCATCTCTGTCATGTATTTGTAGGATAAAAAGAGTAATGCGACATTTATCATTTATGCTGATGACGCCATAAGGGGAAATCTATGAGTTCCCTGAAGAGTAGAATGTGTTTTTGGGGTGTCATAAAAATAAACTCAATCTTAAAAATTTAACTTAGAATACACCTTTTTCACAGCATTTGAATAGATAGTGAATGTACAAGTGGAACTAATAACACTAACGATGGCTCCGCTCTAATTAGGTGTGTCAATAAGCCATATGATTGACACTACAATGCAGCCATTAATTACAACATTACAAGTGTGATTGTTCTTCATTGCGTGGGAGGTAGAAACGTTTTCAGCTAAAAAGTGCAGGTTTATTAGCATCAAAGGACTGTTGCTTTGTTCTACATTGTTGTCAGCAAGAGAGTAGGAATGTAAGGATGCTAGCAAGGAGCTAGCAAACCAGCTAGCCAAGAGAAGCCACCTGCTAACATTACAGGTAACATAAAATTCATGCTTAGTGTTTGTTGGCTGCACTTCTTTTAACATCTTATATTTTACATATTTATACTGTTGTGTTGTCCATATCCTATATTATACTGTTGGTTATATTCTAACATTTTGTGTTTAGTGGTCTGGGTTTTGTACTGTGCTCTGACCTATAGCTATACTGTAGCTTTACATGTCATGCAACTGAAATATATCTGCTGCTTTAAAATGTGGATCAAGTCAGCCAGAGTATAACTTCATCTCATCTTTAGAATAATTACACAAGATTAACTCAAAATACATTGTTTAAACAGTAAGGAGGAGGATTTAGTTTTACTTTGACACCTGAACAACTGGACTCAAGCATCATCTTTTAGTAATGTTAAAATGCTTTAGAAGTAATTACTCATTTTCTGTCTTTGGTAGTCTCTCTTCAGTGTTGGTCTTCTTTTGACTTTTCCACTCAGTAATATTGGTCAGTTTTTAGTATAAAAGTCTTCTCTTTTCTTTTACTAACTATGTAAATGTCTCAATTTATGTTTATATTTTTCATAAGGTCCACACTTCTTTTTGATTCAGTATACGTGCTGTATCACAGTCATCTCAGGCATTTTGGCATGACAACAGTCTCCCAAAATATCATCCTCACACTGTAAAGTTGTGACTGGTTGTTTGTTCAAAAAATGCCTACACTTTAATTTTGATGATATTTTGCAGATATATGCAGACTTCTATGATCCTGTTATTGTGAAGGAGAAATTATGTTAACTTGCTCTGCTTTCCAGACATATTATGGGCATTCACTGAAATATCAACATGTCCCAATGTTAAGGGTTAACAGAAAACTCATTTGACTAAGATGTGCTGGATTTAGAGAATATGTGGGAGCTGTGTTTATTTCTGAATATAGTTGCTGAACATTTCATGCATCTAAAGCATTGTTGTCTTTCCATCTTTCATCATTCAGCCACAGTTGTTTGGTCCCTTGATTAAAAAAAGGAAAGCACTCACATATTGTACTGTAGAGTCTTTTCACGCTCCCAATGATTAATTAAAAGAAAGAGCAGTGGAAGCTGCCAAAATAAGTATTTTGAGTTTTGGTTTGATTCTCTCGTAGCAACATTGTACAAACAGTTTACTTCTAACAAACACAGGTGGTTGCCTTGACTGAAACATTTGTTGCCAAAGAAATTTTCTGCTACATCAAAACTGCATCAGATAATCTGCAACTTCAAGCTTCCTTATGATAAAGTACCATCGGTGTCATTTTTATTGGTTATAATACCCAAACTCTTCATAATTACAGTTATAATTTGCAGTCATAATTAAACAGTTTTTATTTACTGTTTCTACAATTACAGGCAGGTAAAAATATTACTGGATCATATTTTCTTCCACATGGACTATTATACAACCAACTTTATATAACATACTGTATTTCATGGAACAGCCAGACTATACACTGTCATTTTCCCATATTTGAATAATGTAAGCAACATACAGTTAAATTTATTTTACTGACATTTTTTTTTCTTTTAGGATTTTTATTCCTTGGCTTTCCTTTTTTAACATTTTTAATAGCCTAAATTTTCAAATATTGCCTCAACTGCAGGAAGAACCAGGCTTTTATATGAAACAGGCTATACTATACAGAATATTACACTACAACACGTTTTTTCAACACGTTCTCACTCCCAACTCGCCACATACCGAAGCTTGGTCAGGACCCCATGGCGTCACTTTTTAACGTATGGGGTATCCCTTTAGCGTCGTCTTTCAACACGCAGTATCATGGTAGTCACTGTTAAAAAATAATTATATTTTATGGTGTGACAACGAGGTGGTTAAGGTCTGGTTAGGTTTAGGCACAAAAACCACTTGATTAGGGTTAGGAAAAGATCATGGTTTGGGTTAAAATAAAAAATAAAAGAAAAACGTTAAGGTGGTCTCAAACTGTGCTCTCTGCTGACTCTGTGCTGGTTTCCAACTTTCTGCCAACAACATTACAAGCCATCCACCGACCCCTCCACCTCCTAAGTAAGTCAGCTTATATGGATGTTATTGGAAGTACGTCACTTTAGAAATGTTGATATGATACGTATTGTTGAAATGTTAATATGCTCTGTATTACTGGTGTTGAAATGTAGATATTAAACATATCTGTGGTTTGCAGAAATGTACAATGCCAATGTTTTATTCTGGCAACCAGGCTGAAATTTTTCACTTTACATAGACGTCATTGGTCTCATCGCATCTATTTCAGACATTGTGGGAGCTCAGCAGAAGTCTAGTGGACTACCTTGCACATTAAAAAATGATGCTACAGGGGTACCCAGAGTGTTAAAAAGTGACGCCACGGGGTCCTGACCAAGCTTCAGTATGTGACGAGTTGGGAGTGAGAACAGGCTGCCTTCTTCTGATGTCTCCATCTTTTATTTTGCTGTTAATGCAAATGCTAATACCACATACTGTGTGTGTTCATGTGATATTAGCTGTCAATGCAAACCCAGAATACAGCACTAATTCTTTCAATACAACAACAAAGTCAACTCATACTTACTTTTTTTTCCTTTTTTAAGAGAAACATTACAAATGATTTCCAGTCAGTTCTACTTTGCAGTTTTTCGGTCTGTGTTAAGCTACAGTCAGTGAACTTCAACACTGACTGCACTGATGTTTCACATGATAAGTCTTTCATCGACTCAAAAGGCGTAATCCATCCCTTTCTGTACAGGCTTTTAAAATGAGACATCTGCAGTTGGTTGAGTTGAGCTGCACTTAACAGCAATCAAAAAATTGGCAAAGAGGAAGTGGTTGAAATTGATTAGTGATTGAAAACAGTACTTATGTTAAAAAGAGAAGCTCAAAAACAGAAATTTACATTATTATCACTCCTCTTTCCTCAATATGTGTTTCCTCACCTTTATTAAGGACCAGCCTTTATTTAATTGTGCCCCCGATTACTGTCTTATATTCTGTTAAGTCTGACACTATTTAGTTTTTATTTTTTGAATGTTAAAATTACTTTAAATAGTATCAGAAATGGTGCAAATTGGATTTTAATATAGCATTTTCAAGACAAACACTCTACAACCATTCATGGTTATACTCATTGTTTTGAGGTATAATCAGCAGTAAGTGTTTTCCTCCCCATTTTCTCTTCACTGTCTGTTGCCAGAAACATTTTCTCATTGCAAAAGGACCTTGTTTTCCATAAACTGGGGCAATTAGTGTCTCCTTGGACAAGAAAACACAACATAAATTGACCCACTTCTTTTTAAAAATAGAGTAAAAAAAAAAACGCTATGAAAATTTGTGAAACACAAAATTGATTGGTATTACTGCTATAGTCTTATTTTAAATGGTTGTATTTATCTAATAAACTGTTATTGCACAAACAGTTGCTATTCTAGATATCAGTGCTGTAGTTATTTCAGTTGCTGTGCCACCCTTACCCTCTAAACTTGTTGGTTTATGTGTCCACTTCCTCCGTCAGGGTAGATTGTCATTCTGGTGCCATTACCCTCTCTCCTGCTTGGATTCTAGCACTCCTCCATATTTATAGAGTTGTGAAGCACTGGACATAATAACTTTTTTTGGTTTGTAAGAGGTATTTGTGCCTGCTGTGCATGCTGAGTTGGGGGTGAATATCCTGCAGTGAATATTTAGATGGGACTTTCTTGTTTTCATGGCAGGGTTGAGCGCAGCACCTTTTGGCTCCTGTTTAATAGCAAAGGATGATGAATACCTGCTGTGTTAGATTTAGTCTTGATTCCTCAGGAGACACTTTTATTCTCCTCTGTAAGCCAGACAGGGACAGACTACTACATTTCTAGTGCCATCCTGGTCAGAAATGTTGGAGGAAATAGTCCACACCCCTTCTTCTGTGATAAATTTAACTACACTTAAACTCATGTAATCACCAAACTGAACTTGTGAGCCCTGTGATACGATGGACATGTGTTTTGCAAAATAGTTAAGAGAATGCCTCCTTCTATCTGGAAGATATTCAAACTTTTCTTAAGTAAACCTTTATAGCAGATGTGCTAATGTTACCTTTTGCACTTGATTATTTTTTTAATTTAATTTTTGCTTTCATCTTGTGCAAGAAATGTTATTTTAGAAAATTTCAGCTGCACATCTCAGTGATGGGTTGGTATGCATTCACATCAGAAGCTGTAAGGCACATTTTCTCTTAACTGTCTATGAAACTACTTTTCTTCTTGTACATCAGAGAGAGAGACATGCTGTCACACTTTGAACCACTTTAAGTTATTCTAGTGTAGAACTATTACATTGTGGCCAACGCTTCTTTTATGTTCTCTCCTCTTTGAAACTCATGTAGCCTCAAAGCTGTCCTTGACATCTCAGCTCTATTCAGGTGTTTAGAGAGCCACTTAAAAGCTTGATTTCCTGTATTTCTGATCTTGTGCAGTTGTAATAAAATATCACACAAATAACAGGTGGTTTACTTGGGTAAGTCATTACAGTTTTGACCTGATGGTGGCGCTAAATGCAAAGTCAGGAGATAACCAGAGTATTTAAGATTCATCCTCTGGGCACCATGGATATCTGTACCAAATGTTTTGGTGATCCATCCAATAGTTTTCATTAAATTTCATTAAAAACCAAAAATATTTACCTCATGATGGCGCTAGAGGGGAAATCAGGGGATTACCAAAGACAGTTGGCTTCATCGTTGACAATGCATGCGGGGACAATGCATATCTGTACAAAATTTCATGCTATCCATTGAAATATTGTTGAGATAGCTCAATTTGGACCACCATTTCCATTCCAAGAGCAATGCTGCTTGCATAGCTAAAAATTACAAGTGTTGCTGGTTCTACCTTCTAAGATGTGTGGCTTTTCTGATTTTCTTACTTACATAAAATTTATAAATTGAATACCTTTTCATTTTGGACTATTAGTTGACCAAAATAAGCAATCCAAACATGTCGCCATGGACTGTCAAAACTTTTGTTGTTGTTTTGCAAATGCTTTGACATGTGGAAAGAAATATTTCATAGATCTGTAATTAAAATGATCATTAGTTTTAGTCTACATTTTATATTAACCAGCCCACACTGAGAGAATACAGATCACACTGACATAACAGCAGTCATGGGCCCAAATACTGCAAACAAGAAACCAAATGTTTCCTAAATTCTGACTAAAGCTTTACTTAAACTCTCCCCATTAGACTACTTCTTTTTCCATCAAGTGACTGTTTTAAATGCTCTTGCATGATTTTGGACTTTTAGGCACTCACTGTACCTAATTAAAGTTGGAACTCATTGTCAGTGTTTTGTTGTCTGAAGAGTACCCACAGAGTTCAGAAGAGTTCTTTAACTTAGACTGTAATTTCACTAGAGCTACTCAGTCTGAAACACACTCTTGCAAGATCTGTGTCCGAAATCAGGGTCACTTCCTTTGAAGTCTGCATATCATCAGTGAAGATATTCAAATAAGCTGTCCTATTCCAAAGGCTCATTCAAATGTGGCCCCAAAACATTTTTCTTCTTTTGCCAGAATAAAAAGACTCTACAGCTCCTTGTGACCCTTAGTATCAAACAATAAATAAATTAAATTTAAGTTTGGGAATAGGAGACCAAATCTTATTTACCCTTTGTTTTTAACTCAAGTGGTCTTCGGTCAACTTGTAAAATAAAGTTACCATGAATCGTGCTGGAGCTTGCTCTTATATTTACCATTTTGTCAGTGGCAAACTTGAAACATTTCAACCTTCCTGGTTGATCAAGACACAATATTATTTGTTTCCTGTATGGTTTGAGTGTCTCACTTGCAGAAGAGCAGTAGGTTTAGTCAACCACCCTTCAGTCCTCTGAAGGCTACATGTTTATCTTGGTTAAATTATTTGAAGTGGATGACCTTTGAGTACGCATCTATAGTGTTTTCATACGGCATAACAGCAGATGTACAGTGATTAATACACGTTTCCACTCTTGGCTCAGAAAGACTACAACATTGTATGAATAACTATACAGACCTTGAAGCACAGCAGAGCATCTCTTAAAGACCTCAATTCTTCTTTCCAACTGGGTACAGTTAGAACTCAATCTATGTGTGAAGTGGAAGATGAAATATCTGCATTTTCCTATACTTCTCCAACTTAATTATGGCAAACTACTCAGACCATGGACCTGAAATTTAAAAAAACAAAAACAACAATATATAGTATACATGCACTAGTGAGTTTATTACCAGATAAGGGTAATTTATGTTAACATGTGGGTGCAGATTTTATTATCAGGTGTGACACTGCCTGCCATAAAACATATTGCAACCTCTGGATCATGTTTTACATCATATTTATTAATTTCCTGCTAAAAATGAATCACATAGGCAGGCTTTTTTGTGATGTTTTTTTATCCATAGTGGCAGCGTCAGTCTGTGGGACCACATCTTTGATCCAGGCTGGAATATCTCAGCTATACAAAATTATTGGATATATTGCAACAAAATTTTGTACAGACGTTCATGTTTCCCATGGGATAACCATACTCATACATTTATAATTATCATTAATCAAAACAGTCACTTGATGAAGAAAGACAAAACCTAATGGTGACACCCTAAGCAAAGCTTTAGCCAGAATTCCATAAACATTTGGTTCCTGGTTTGCAGTATTTGGACCCATGACTGCTGTTGTGTCAGTGTGATCTGTATTCTCTCAGCCTGAGCTGGATAATATAAAGAACTCTGTGTCAAAAATGCCAGAGCAACAAACATGGATATTAAAAATCACTCAGTGTCGAGAACTGTTTTGGGTGGTCTCCAGACAACAAAACACTGACAATGAGTTCTCAGTGGAATATTTCAATGGAATATTTCTTTCCATATGTTAAAACATAGTTAAAACGTTTTGACAGTCCATGGTGACATGTTTGGATTGCTTATTTTGTCCAACCAATAGTCCAAAGTGAAAAGATATTCAATTTATGAATTATATGTAAGTAAGAAAATCAGAAAAGCCACACATCTGAGAAGGTAGAACTGGTTTTTAGCCATTCTAGCAGCATGACTCTAGGAATGGAAATGTTCTGTGTGTTGGTTGGTTAATCCACCTCCAGACTGAAATATCTCAACAATTATTAAATGGATAGCCATGACATTTTTTCCAGATATTCATTGTCCCCCGACGATAAGGTCAGCTGAATTTGGTGACTTCTCTTCTAGTGTCACCATGAGGTAGATGTTTTTGTTTGGATGGATTGCTGTAGAATTTGGTACTGACATTTGTGTTCCCCTCAGAATTAATTCTAATAATCTCTGAGCTCCCTTAACTTTTCATTTAGCACCATAATCTGGTCAAAATTTGTTAACTATGACCAAATACCTGCAACAAAACTATTGACATTTCCATCAGCCTCAGCTGTAATTTATGTTAAGTCCTAATTAACAAAGGTTAGCATGCTAATATGCTCAACTAAGATGGAGATCATGGTAAACATTATACCTGCTAAACATTTGTAGGTTATCATTGTAATTTTGAGCATGGTAGCACTGCTGGCATTTAAGATCCAAACGCACTGAAAATACGTGCGTTTTGAACTACACATATTGTTTTAAATGGCTGAGTGCACTCCAAAAGCATTATGAGGCGCGTCAAACTGCCTTGACACCCCTACTTCAACCTTGTTTCAATTTTGAAGTGTTACATGAGGACCCAGCGACCAAAGCTGTGTTTTCTGCAGCCGAAAAAGAGAAAGATAGTGTGAGAGAGCTTAGAGCACCAGTGAGAGAGAGGAGAGAGAGAGAGATAGAGATAGAGAGACAGCACAGTGGTGGTCAAGCGAGGAGAGTGAACAGCGGTAGATTGAATGAGAGAAATATAACGTTATTTTCTGATTGTTTCATGGCAGTTACGTTCTAAAGCACAAATAAATAACCATTAAACACTCAACAGACTCACTGTGAAAACAGACGCTCTTAATTTCAGTTTTGTTTTCCTCCTCTGCATTTCTCCTTTTCATTCATTCATTACATCCAACCAATGCAGCAGTAAATACAAAGAACAACAGGACAAATCTGTGTTGGTTCTGCGGTGTTGGCATTTCAAATCTGATGCCTGCAGTGCACCATAGGAACATCAAATGACATGAGTCAAATGACATGAGTCAAATGACACGCGCCAATTATCGCTTTCAGTGTGTTTTGGCCTTTAAGTCAAAGCATCGCTGTGCCTCAGTACAGCCTCACAGAGTCACTAACGTGGTTTTTGACCGTTGTAAATATACAATTTTATTGTCTTGAATTTGATTCCATTTTGCTGCTTTGCATACAATATTATTATTTATAATAATAATAATAATAATAATAATAATAATAATAATAATAATAATAATAATTATTATTATTATTATTATTATTATTATTATTATATTACTAAAATAGCCGTAGAACAGCATGCTGACCTGAGGGATCAAGGCAGGAATGAGACAAATATAACAGCCAAAAGTCAAACACAACAAAATTCTAGTTATTTTAGGGGAAATTCCAACCTGTCCTCACAAGAAAAAAACAGTATAGTCTAAAAATCAGGCCGGCAAAAACGATCTATGGTTATTTTTATGCCATCTAGAGGTTGTAGTAATTATGACCCAGGGAGGTGGATGGCTAAATTATGAGGAGGTGGATGGCTAAATAGGTAGTTGATTTAGCTGCAGGAGACCACTGTTTGCTTCCTGTTTCTAGTTGCGAGTGTAAACGAACTCTGGACTGAATCTGTGGACTAAAACTGTATTAAATGTCAATGAGCAAAGAGACTTACTGGGCCGACATGGCGGTCTGTGAGAGTTGTCAGCTTGTCAATACACAACTTAAGTGGGACATCTGCTGCCTGAAAGATAAGCTGAAGAGAAAAGATGAAATGCATGTCCTTCCCTCATCTCCACCTAGGGATCTGATCTTGGAGAATCACTTTGTACCAGTGGAAAGCCTGGAGCCACCTTTCTCTCCCTCAGGCAAGGGATCCCCAGTCAATGTTGAATGTCCGACCATTCATTCCCATCATCCCTCACTGATATCAATCGCGATACCACCAGCGCCCCCAACACCAGAGCATTGCTCGCCACTGGTGGCCCACCTCACAGCGGCTGGCCGGGGAGCTGACACACTGTTGTCTCAGTCCCTGGCTAGTGGTGCCTCATCGCCGAGCTTCCTGGTTGCGTTGGCCAGTCACTGGGCCACCTCAGAGTTGCTCAACTTCCTGTGGGGCACTGCCCTGCCTTTATTGCTTGCGGCTGCAACAGGCAAGTGGGGCACCAGCACGCTGTCACCTCTCTCCCTGCTGATGGATCTCCTTCCTCAGTGGCTGAACGTCGTGTTAACCTGCTGGCCCATCAACACACACTGCATGCCCAGCAGCTCACCTCTTCAGATGCTGTCTCTGTGGTATCACCGGCGACTCCATAATCAGAGATGTAAGGTTAAAAGGTGCCAGCACCTATCGCTACCCAGGTGTGCACTCCCTCGACATCATTGAAAGACTGCCTTGTATTTTAAAATGGCATCCCAAGTCCTCTACAATAGTGGTATATGTAGGATGTAATGACACAAGCAGCTAACAGTCTGTTGGGTGCATTTGGGTGCTTTGTGACACGTTATCTTTTTGTCTCATTTGCAAAGGTTTAGCAGCCACAAAAGCCGTGCAATCCTTTTGAGGATTTGGCCCTAACTCTATTCCAAATTGCTTTCCTATGAATCAAGATAATGAAGTTTTCTATATCCCTACCCTCATCCAAAAGAGAAAATCCCATCCAAACAAAAATCAACGGAATATGAAGGTTACACCTGTTTTTACAGCAATACCTGCCTTTAAATAGGCTTTATTTACATTAGATCAATAAGCTCCAAAGCGCTTTTAATTCATGATCTAATACTTGAACATGGTTTTGATATTTTTGGACTCTGTGAACCTAGTTATCCACAAATAACACACTGCCTCTGGCTGAATCATCACCACCTAACTTTCTATACTCCTATATCACTCATGCCAACAAAAAAGGTGGCAGTGTTGCACTAATCTATGGCTCCTATTACTCTTTTCATCCCAGAACTAACATCCTCTGCTCACCATCTGAGGTGCTTTCAACATCATTCTCTCCATCCCCTGGTATCATTCCTACTGCTTTTAAAACTACCATGGTTACACCATTATTAAAAAGAACCAACTTTGACCCACAAAACCTAAACAATTATAGACCGATTTCAAATGTTCCATTCATGTCCAAACTGTTAGAAAAGGGGATGGCTAGCCAACTCACTGCCCATCTATCCAGTAATAACCTCTGTAATGAGTTTCAGTTCAACACTACCAAAACTGCACTGACCAAAGTAACTAATGATCTGTTTATTGCAATGGACTCTGATCTCTCATCTGTTTGCTGTTACTTGATTTAAGTGCCGCCTTTCACACTGTGGACCATGACACCCTCCTATAACATCTTGAGAGCCTTATTGGTCTCAAGGGTCTGGCACTTTCTTGGTTTCGATCATACCTGAGTAATAGAACACAAGGCTATAATACTATGTCTTCCCACTCTAAGGTCAAATACCGTGTCCCTACTTGCTGCCCTTGGGTCACATTTTCAAAAAACAAAACATAATGAATCAATGCTACACTGATGACCCACAAATCTATCCTCCTGTAACAGTCAGTGACTCCTGTAGTTTGTTAGAAGTCCATCACTGGATGTGCAATAATTTCCTGCATTTGAATGCACACAAGACAAGACAAAATGCTGCTTGGTCCAGCTAGATTCACATTGCTTTTTACAGACTTTTCCATTAATCTTGATGGCTGCACAATTTTTCAGACCCATACAGTTAAGAGTCTAGGAATAGTATTCGATCCATGTCTTACATTTGAGCCACATATCAAGTATATAACACAAACTGCCTTCGTCCACCTTTGTAAAATAGCCAAATACACCCCATTTTATCAAATTCAGATGCTGAAATCCTAATACATGCCTTCATAACATCTAGAATAGTTATATATAACATAACATCTATAATAATAATAACTCTTTTGGATGTCAAGCCTTTGCCCCAAGCTCCACTTCTCTGGAATAATCTACCATTGCACATTCGGAAGGCAAGCTCTGTTGATACTTTCAAATCCAAGCTGAAAACAGGTCTTTTTTTCTGTTTGCTATGACCTTTCCTAATTTCACTGCCTAGGAACCCAAATCACTAACTGTTTTCCTCTTTGACATGTAGCTATCCCAACCTTGCTAGAGTTATATGATCTCTGTTTTAAAATTTCTAACCTAAACCTTGTTGTAATATTGACATTACAACCTGTGTATGTGTGTGTGAGCGTATGTATGTGTGTGTACTTTTACATGTAATATCGTGCCATGGTTTCCCTCCAATTCCATGGATCTGTCTATGCCCTATGCCCCGCTGACACTATTGGAGGATCTGTGGCCCCAGCTCGGAGCCAAGCCCAGATCCCAGGTGTGCTCCACTCAAGTACCTGAATCTTGGTCACTGGCCTCCGTCACCAAGCAGTGGAAAATGCGTGTCCTTCCCTCATCTCTGCCTGGGGATCTGATCTTGGAGAATCGCTTAGAACCAGTGGAAAGTCTGGAGTCACCTGTCTCTCCCTCAGGCAAGGGATCCCTAGTCAGCACCGAATGCCATCCCCATCATCCCTCGCTGATGTTGACCCGTGATACCACCAGTGCCCCCAACACCGGCGCATTGCCCACCGCTGCTGGCCCACCTCACGGCAGCCAGCTGGGGCACCAACACACTGTTGTCTCGCCCCTTGCTGGTGGTGCTTCTTTTTTTTGTTTTCTGTTGTTTTTATTAACTTGTAAAGTTCACACTTTAAATAAACTGAAGTTGAAGTTGAAGTTGAGTTTGGACATTTTTTCAAAAAACCATAAGGTCCTGGTGTTTACTATTGCCATGATGACGAAGGTTGCGTCACTTTAAGGAAGTATAAACCACAGTTCAAGTGATTATTTTAACACAAATCATGAATTTCCACTAACCCTAACCAAGGATTTTTTGTGCCTAAACCCAACCAGACCTTAACCACAGCGCTGTCACACCATAAAATATCATCATTTTTTAAAAGTGATTTGTAATAGTTTTGGAAAGCTGCGTAAATGTAACTTAAGGTTGTTTTTGCTGGCCTGAATTTTAGACATATACTGTTTTTTTTTTTATGAGGATGTGTGGGGAAATTCTGGGTTGTATACGACATCTCTTCTTTGACATCTCAGCATTTTTGTGTCATATCATCAAAATGTGCCTGCATGATGGATATTTATCTAAAGTCTACATATCATTTGGTCTTTTTTGTAGTTATTGGAAAATATTTAATGTTGAAGTACTCCTTTCTTCACCAATCACTGCCTAGACATTTTATTTGTCTTCATTTCATTGCAGCGTTTTAATAGCACATTGAATATAATTCCAGAGGACTTTGTTCCCTGTCAGTAAACATTTCTGGGGGGGAAGTGTGCAGTGAATATTGCTTTATTATTAAATCAGTCGTGTGAAATGCTGCTGAAACAATGGTGTCATCAAAAAAGCCTTCCCACTTGTGAAGTACAGCAATGCCAACATCTGTGCTGACAGATAGTCATGGCTGCCAATAATATTTACACTACACATTCATATCCTCAGTGCATATTGTTTTAAAACCAACAATATGAAAAGCTGATGAAGCTGCTGTCATGAAAAAGTCCTTCTCAGTTTGTCACATTGACGCTGCTGCCAAGAGTGTTTTCATTCCCCCATTGTTTCCTAGGGATCTTCTCCACTTTAATCAAGCACTGTGTCTTGGTTAGGGATTTTTAAAGCTCTTTTCACTGAGCAACATTAGCATGAATTTTACTTCCATTCACATTTATCCCGCTGAGGCAGCAAATCTTTGCTGCTTTGATGGATTTTCCCCCTCACTTTTTGATTCACAATCCGCTAACACTTGTAAGACAAGCTTCAATACATGCCCTCTAAATGTAGCTAATGCCTCTGCTAAAATACCCTCCACTGAAATGCATTGTGAACATACAGTAAGAGCAGTTTGTTTATCACATTGTACTGTATACATCAGCTCCCATCCTCAAGATCATACTATAGCAGTAAATCACAAAGCTGTCAGGCCCAATTCACTGCTGAATTTTTCCTCCTACTTCGAAGCAAAAGAGAAACATTTACTATCTCATGAAAATGCAAAGTGGAGAATGTTTGAACGGTATGAATGGGATTATCTTAGCAATGGATTCTCCATTTTTTTTTTACCTTTATCCTGCGCTTTTCCTTGGCAGTGTAACAGCATTTTGACAAGGCTCGTGTGCTTGCATTTTCAATGAATCGCAGCATAAAAAACTGAAAAACTAACAAAAACTAACCTCCTCCCTACAAAAAATCAAGAGTCATGTTGGTATTGTCCAGCAAAAAGCCACATCAATATGTGTTATGCATGTTTAGCAGTTTATTTAGTATGCATGTGGTCCATCTCTCACACTGTATGCATCCACTGTTTCCATTTATATTTTTTCAAACTGATTAACTTTGACACAGTCAGTCACCCCATTTTTCCCTTAAATTTTCCTAGATAGGATAGCTGGAAACATTGTCACCATTGTTATTTATGTTTTGTTTAAGATAAGATTCCCAAGATGCTTGGTATACATAGTAAAAATACATATAATCGTGTGGGGAAAAAAATTGCAAACTGTTTGAAAAGCAATCAATTATGGTATTAATCAAGCGGGAATAATAAGCACTCTCTAGTTCCAGTGTCTCAAATATGATAAATTTTTTTATGTCATTGTTGATTGAAAGCCTTTGGGTTTAGGACTTCAAGCTATTTGAAGATGTCACTTTGGATGTCCTCAAATTGTCTTGAGCAATTTTTACATTATCTTCTGACATTTTATAGTCTATACAATTAATTGATTAAGGGATCAAGATCAATAGATAATGAAAATACTTGTAAGATGCATGCTAAAATAAAATTTAATAGAATAAAAATAAAATAACAGGAACAGAAAGAAGTTTTCAGTTGTCAATTTAAATATTAAACAACTGGTAACTTTAGATGGTGACATCAGATTATGGTTAATGTTTATTGATACACAGGCAAGTTAAAGCATAATTTGATTTGATCAAATTAATCATTATACAGTATGTTTGTTTGTGCTGACAAAGGCAACGATGACTGGAAACATACCACATGTTTTAAACATATTCCTTATGCAATTTCATGATGAATTAATGATATTCAAAATTATAAATCGGAGAGAGGTGTTGGAAGTTTGAAAATTTCAAAGAGCTAGAATAAGATAGGGAAGCTATCACAACACACAGACGACTAGACTGTACAGTAGACTGCACTTTACATATCAACACTCCTTCACAAAAATACTGTAATTACAAAATTCTCAGTTTGTCTGTGCAGAATGGTATTAAGTTGTTTACTGTTCATTTATTTATCTTTGATTATGTAACATTTAATATACTTATAATTGTAAGTTGGGTATAATTGTTCATATTTCTGCATCAAGAGATAAAGGACTTGTGTTTCCATAGTAACTCCAGGGACAGGTACTAACAACATTGTCAGTTACTGGTACTGATTCACAGTGCAATTTAAGTGATAAAGAGTGTGTTATTCTAATCAACAATAGTGCTGCTGTACACATTAAATTGAATAGCTAGGAATCGTAGATGTTTATTACATCAAAGTCCCAATGGAACATCCTGAAAGCAGAGACCATTTTATAAAGTCAAAGAAACCAAGACAAACTGATGACCAGAAATAACAAAATAATGTCATATTCAACCCCGAGAGGTGAGACAGTCTTTGCTGTGAACATATATCTCTTTTACTTTACAGATAGTGTCAGTTTTGTATTTAAACTAAAACATGCAGCTTAATGCTGCTTGTGTTTGAACAGGTGGCAGTAACCTACCATATTATCATAAAAACACAGAATTAGTGAAACTTCTAAATCAAAATTCTAGCCATTTTTGTAAAGCAAAAGAAATAATAACCTCTAGATTAAATAAATTAAATCTATCACGCAGTGTGTGGTCATATCAGAAAGCAGCACAATGTGGTGATGCTGACGGCTTGGTGATGCACTGATGATTCTGTCCCCGAACTGGACAATAAGTTAACAGTTTACTCATGAGAGCTATCTGTACCATAGAGCCCTGTCATGCAACTGGCTGTCTTGTGGCTGCTACTATAGCTGCTGAGCTAACTGGCAACATGCTAGCTAGCGCTGGACAGCAAGCTGGACACAATTGCCCAAAAATTAGCTGGCTTGCAGTGCCAATTAGTAAGTTATCTAGCTTGATCACTGATTGAAAAGAAAATATATAATCAGCATCTCAGGACTGACTGCAAACCGTGCTTCTTGTGGAGCAAAGGTTCTATACAATTGGTGGAACATTGTTGATGTGATAGTTTCTATTATATTTTGGACTGTCAAGACTGTTTGTAGTTGGTCGATGGGCCCATTTTCATGTCAATGTTCACTTCGGCGCAATTTAACTTTTTTGTAAATTCACAGAATGCATTAAAAATAATACATTTCGGTGTGAAATTCTAATGTTATAATTGCTGATGTGACTGAGGCTTTAGCCCTTCAGTCTTAACTGTGTCCAAAATGATTGTAGCTACAGTTAAGCATGTCTTAAAATAATGAGGGAAAAATGATGAAGTGGATGTGATCAAAAACACATCTTTGTACTTCAGCAAGGAGTAGTTTCATTACTGACTAAGTCTGTGCAAATATCCAGTGGTTTTATTCTATCCACATATACCTCAGTGTTAATATGAGGGAGGTTTTGAATTTACTCAAACTCTCATATCCGACTTGATACTCTACATTATTTTATTGTGAATATTTACAATATCATCTGTGAAAAAGGTTCGCTCTAGAAGACAAACCTTGCAGCGTTTTAATAAATTGCTCAAGGTGAAGTACAATTTGTTCAAATTGCATTTACCCAAGGAAGGATTTCTTACTCTACAGCAAAAAACAATACGATTTAAAACCAGAGATCAGATCCAAGAAGCTACTGTACCTCTGTATTTACATCCACAGGGATGTTTTGTCTGGCTTTACCTTCTATGAGGAAGTTGCAACAGGTCTTCTTTTAGTCTGCTCAAGGATCTATATGAATGTACTCTTGTCCATTCACATTTCTTATGAACGAAGTGGATAAAAGAAAAGTTGTCTGTAATCTTCAACCAGTGCGCTCAAAAAAAAGTTGTTTTCAAGCTTTTCTTTAATGTATGATATCGTTAACTTTTTGCTTGGCCTTCATCTCCATTAGCCTACATTTCAGTTATTGACTGAAGAAAACTTTAATGCCCTGATCTGTTTCCACACTGAATCCCAGCAGTGGGTTCAGTTTCCCTTCTGGCTGCCCTTTCCCCGCAAACTCTGTGAGGCAAACTTGAGGGCACTTTCCCCACCATTGGTCCAGAACTCTTTTTTTTTCATTAGAGGTGTATTTTTGTGTGAATCCAACAGCGGGTTCAACTTTCTTGAACCCAGACGGGGACTCTGGGACGGAGGCAGACAGCGAGCCTCAGCTGGCCTTTTACACCGACCCAAACCGCAGTCGCCGCCGGAGTCGAGGTATGAGAAATGGTAACGCCAACAGCGCATGGGGCTCAGGGGGTAAGGAGGACTCGTACACCTACAGTTTATCCCGCCGTCTGATGGTATTACCATCGCCACAACGCATGACAAGTAACCTTTACAGTGCATATAGCAGATGGATAGTCCAGTGTTGTGTGTGCTCATGATTTTGACTCCTATAGGAAACACATAGTATTTGTGTAAATGCTGTGTATGGTATACATCGGTGTGTGTAGAATGTTTTGTCAGTGGTTGTGAGCATGCAACACTGATCTCAGTGCATCTGCATACAATCTTGTTGACTGAAATCAAACAAGACGACGAGATCAGAGGTTTTCAGTGCAAAATATTTTGATATTGATTGCATCTTGAGACATAAAGAACACTGTATTTTGAAATAACATTACACACAAATATTATTTTTAAGGTGGATGCTGTGCAAATGCTGTCAAAGTGAAATCGTGGAGCACGTTTTATCTGTCAGCATGCTATGTCCTTGCGGCTTTGATGTACAGTAATGGGGTGTGGAAGAGAGACAGAGGAAAAAATAAAAAATAAAGAGACAATGCACTCAAAATAATAGCTGCTGTCAGAAGGCGTTACAAGCTTTTACAACGCCTCCAAGCCAATTATTCCCCCGTCATGTGCACAGGTGTCACAAGCACGGCGAAGCCTCCAGAAGTGCAGCCAACACCTTTAATTAGAGCGAGGTTTAAGAATAGAATAAAGAGGTTGCAACACAGCCCTAACTATGTTGTTTAGATCCAGGGGAAAGGATGATTCATGAGGCCTGACAAAATATTTCTTCAAGTCAGAAGACCGATGAGAGGAAGGATGAGAATATTGAAATATTCCAGTTTTTATGGAGAAGCTAAATGTCCACAGGAGATGTTTTGTAATGAAAAAAACTGAAAATGTAAACCAATATAAACTTTAAACAAGGCATCAAAAAGGTGAAATGTTGCCCACAACCAGTTTGTGGGTAAGTTACTTGATTAAATAAACTAGCTTTACATATGTATAATACAATAGGTCAGCTTCCTGCTTTGGCTTTTGTTTAAAGGATCGCCTCGGGCAGTTTTTGAATGAAAAAGTTCTGCCAGAGTAATTTAAAAGTGACAATGTAATCTAGAGTTATTCTGGTAGTGAAAAAATAACCGCTTTAAACAAAGTGTGAGTGGCTATAGTCAAGGTCATTGTGTGATTTGTATGTGTGTGTGTGTGTGTGTGTGTGTATGCCCCTGTGGGTATGAGGTCACGTTTAACACTTTCTGTATTGCACTCTGGAGTCAAAGAGATAAGGGAAGCATTCTCACTCTGGCAGGGAGGGAGAGCAGAGGGAAAGAGGGAAGGTTGCGAAATAACCTCTGAACCGTTTTTATTCAGGCCCATGTCTCTTTTTTCCCCCCACATCCCAGCGTGGATGTTAATACCCTTCAAAGGTAAATCTTATTTCTGTGCCACCGAGTGGCCTAGTCTAAACCTCCCAAAGGCTTGCAGTTTTTGATCCAAAGGTCCTTTTCATGGGCGCTAAGCCCGTTTTTTGGCTTGTTTGTAAAATGACACTGTGTAGGCAGTGTGTATATGTTTGTGTGACTGTGTGCATGTATGTTTATGGTATGGAGGTTTTGTGGAGGAATTAAGTGTGGTCGCTGCTTCACATATCTGAACCGTTTGTTGTTCCCACCTCCCCCGTTCCCTCCCTGTGTGTTTGTTCCCAGCAGCAGGTTCCCCACGGAGCCCCATCAATAAGACCACCCTGACTCTGATCAGTGTCATCAGCTGCGTGATCGGCCTGGTTTATTCCTCTCACCTCTCCTGCAGCCTCTCAGTGCGGGTAATCCTACATGTTCCGGAGCACCTCATCGCTGACGGTAAGGCTTTACACCAGCTTCAGATTGTTAGATGCAGCCTTTCCACACACACCTCTGTGGGCGCCCAAAGCCCTGGGGGGCTGAGCTGGCATTTTTCTGCTGCTCTCTGGGGAGTCCAGCCCACTATATCTCTCAAACCGAATGCAGGCATTTTGCAGTGGAGCTGCTGATTTGCTTTGCTCTCTCAAAGACAAAGGTAAATGCCAGGTCAACCACCCCCCCCCTCCCCCCCAAGGTTTCCCATGTGAGACCACACAACAGATGTGCCCTCAAAGCATCAGAGCACATTGAGGCCAGGTCGCAGTGACCACCCGCAGCAAACCCACCATCACTCTTCCCCTTGTACTTTCTGATATGTTGAACCACCTTGCTAATGAATTTCAATGTAGCACCTGCAGAAGAAAAAAGCACCGCGGGGGCCAAGCGCTGGCTCCTGCTGGCTCATTGGCATTTTTCAGCTGTCACAGGAGTGAGCTGGCAGTCCAGATATATTATAGACTGTGACTAGGCTCACTCATCTATCATCTGGAGGTCTGATTTGATTCGGAGTGCTGCTGCTTTCCGGTGGTATACGCTGGTCTGCCAGAGAGATATTAAAATTCCAGGGAGGCGTCCAGGGAGGGAACTTTGAAAGGAGATGAAAGATGGCGAATTCGCCTGTTGAATTACAAAACTGGGATCGATTTAGAATGTTTCCATAAATGTCTCCACAATCTCATCAGACTTGATTTGATGTCATGGTGAATCAGATGAAAATCTGGATTCTACCACTGGGGAAAGAAGCTATTAATGCCAACAGCTGCGCATGTGTCTGCCTTCAAATACTGTGAAGAAAAGCGCAGTAATGTAGAGTCACACCTTTCTCCTTGGCTTTCACATCAGGGGAAGTAATCATGTGGAGATGTTTACCTGGGATAACAATGTCTACTGCTATTCAAGATTCATAACAAAAGACAAGACAAACTTTTCTTTACGACTAACTTGGAGAAAGTGTAAAACAGACCATTTCAAATAGTATTTTGTGGGAATACGTTTTTTTTACCACCATCCGTCTTGTCTGAGACGTGTCCCAATTATGTTCAATGTGTAAAACTATCATGTGGCCCATATAAGCATAGCATCCACAAATCAAGCATGACAACCCCATTCCTGATCCAGGACCCTCATACTATGTATCACAGCCATGAAAGGCGATCAGCTAGAACCTGGACATTTCAGTCACTCAGCAGCTTATAGCATTTTAAGAACATAGAGGGTTGGAAAAAGTAACCAAAAGAAATAATTACTCTGACCACTTTCTTAATTGAGATATTACAGTGATTCTGTTGACTAAAACTGTAGTCTCTTCTATCTTCTGGCCACCAGCGGCAGCACTGAGGGTGAGGAAGAAATGATGCGCCATCTTTGATTTTACACAGTTTGTATTCACTTTAATGGGAGAGACCTTTCTTGGTTAGAGTAAATCATGTTTTTACTTTTCTTACTTTTTTTTCACCTTATAATTCACTGAGGACCTTGGTTACAAATTAGGAAGTTTGTATTTTCAACATTGTAATTCATGAGAAATTCAAATTCTATGAGACACTCAGTGACTGAAATGTCGAGAGACTGTGACTAGACTGTGTCTACAGAAAAACATAGCACAGTGGTTAACTCTTTTCCCATGTGCCATCTGCCTGTATCAAAAAGCCAAAAACCAGACAAACAAAAAACAATTATTAATAATGGTTCAGTCAGAGACTTATTGCTTTATTATTATTTTTTTTGTTTCTGATTTTCGATTATTTTTATTTTTCACACTCTTTTGCTTTGGGGTTTTGGTTTAGTGTTTCATTTAAGAAACATTTTGTACTTGTAAATAAATGATGTGATATTGCTGAATTTCTGCACAACAGCTCTATTCAGACCTTGACTGAAGTGCTGCACAGTGGTGCTTAAATCAGTGGTGCTTAAATTGACTATTAAGCGCAGCACCCACTCCACTGATTCCCGCTCTGGAAGAGATTCACACTTGAAATGATGATGAATATCTGCATCAAGATGGCTCCAGTGTAACTTTAATTTTTTTTTTTTTTTTTTTTTTCCCTTTTTGGCAGAAGTCAGTTTCTAATTTTTTTTTGTATACCTCCAAAAGAATCCATTTCTAGATGCGAAATCAAAGATACTGCATTCCCAAATAGGACATGAAATACACTATAAAACAGAAACAAGTAAGACTGCTTGTGATAATGCTTATTGGTTTGTTGATTGGTTTGTTGATTGATTTGAATTTTTTTTTCCAAGCAATTTTATGACTCTTCACAATTAAGCAAACAACATGCATGTGGCCATTTGCACTGTGCACTCTAGTTTTAAAGGGATCATCAAAGGGGATGCCGCTAACTAGGACACACTGAGCCTGCCAAGAAGTCATTAAATATGCATCCCGTGTTTGCAAATGGTCAGGGCTTTGGTCAATGAGTTGCTCTGCTAATTCACAGAGATCACACAGCGGAGATGTCTCAGTATCAGGTATTATAGTGACACCTGCTGTGTCAGGGGCCTCGGTCTCCTGACAGACTCAAGGCTGTATTCTTCATATGGATTATTGACTGCATATAAGTGATTGAATCTAAAGTTATTGTATTTTTTTTTTCTTTTAATAAAATCTTCCTTTTTCTAGGTTACTTTTACTGCCGCTGGGTGGAAGGATTTCAGTAATTCATTACTGAAGGGAGTCAATTTATAGGACTTAAGCAATGATACACATGGATTTCAACCTCAATCCTTGTGTCATGTTCCTTTTTTATTGTAACAGAATGAAACCATCCACAATTTTCCTCAACTGGTCAGATGACAGAATTTTGGAATTTACATCGAAAACACCTTCATGATGCAACTTATTAACATTGTCAAGGTTCTAACCCATTAAGGTCATACTCTTTTATATGCACCATGCAGGGGAATTATTTTTCCCGAAACAAACGTCTGATAACACCTACTTACAACAGGTGCAGCTAAGCTACAGGTTAGGCCGATCAAGAAAGACAATATATGAAGGAAGAATTTAGGAAGAAACTATTAGCAGACATTCAGAAGGTGTTAACCTGATACTGGAATACAAGACAGATCCCATCATGACACTTTTTACTTGCCACCAATGCACACATGAGAAGATCAGGGCGGAGGACCATATGGAGAATCCGGGGGAGTTCAGGAAATAAAACCTCTCAAGGAGCAACTGTTAATTGATCGTCAGTTGTTAATAATTGTACAGTTAGGTATTTAATGACATTGTTGACATGGTCTCGTGTAGGTAAAACTGCAGAAAGCCTTGAGAGAGTTTGAGTAGAGTTTCTTACAGGCCTTTAACCAAGTTACCATCCTTACAAGACCATGTACAGTGGGCAATTTAATCTGTGTGTGCCATCATCTTAAACATAACTGAACTAAATGCACGCTGTATGTAAAGTCATTGACTCAGTAAGAGATGCATGAAAAGGATAGAAGTGCATAACACAATTTCCCACTTTACCAATGTGAATGACAAAGAAGACGAGTTTTCAGAGTAAAGCTGTAAAGCCCAATCCTCCACTGAGTGCATTAAACAACCAAACCAGAACAGGCTGCTTCATTCTCTACACTAACATGTCATTCAGTTATTTATGACATTGTCTGACCCTTCAACATTTTAATCCAAGCACAGATTTGTCTAAACACCATGAAAAGTTCAAACCTCTATTTCCCTCACTGCCGCGTTCCTCCTCCTGCTGCATGTGTTTAGCTGCAGGGAAACGCAGTGGAAGCCTCAGCTGGCTGCCTGTGGTTACTGATAACAAAAATATCTATCTTGTCATTATAGGTATTGCTTCATTAAAATGTTTCTCACAGTTTGGATATTTTCATCTTTTCAGTTTTTATAGCTGTCAAGGTTTGCCGTCTTGGCTGCAGGTCTGCTCTTTCATAATACGACACAATAATTCAGCTTTCAAATATTTCAATAGTGGTTGAGAAGATTGTTTGAGGCTTTTAATTGGATGTTTTGTTGGTCAGGTTCAACTTGAAGCCAAATATTTTCTCATCTGGTATGTTTTGACTCTTATCAAACTATTTGATTTTGGATGTTGAGTTTTTCTCTCCTTTAAAGAACCTCTCTGTCCATTCCACTTTAGAGAAATGAAATATTCTGTTTGTTGTCTTCAGTTCAGATGATGATATTTTTTGGTAGAAAGTTCCAAATACTGTGTCCATGTCCTTTTTAATTTAGATTAAAAAAAATAATTTAAAAAACAGCAATAAAATTATGTAGCCCCAGTCTAGAAAATCTTTTGGATTGACTTTTCATATAAATGTTTATTTAGGTAACTGTCCCTTTCCTCCCTTCATCTCTCTTTCCTTCTCATTTTTTCTTTCTACTTCATCCTCCCCTGCCTTTCGTCCTTGTCCCCATCCTTTTTCCACACTCTCTCATTTCTTCCCTCTTTATCTTCTTTCCTTCTACATTGTCTCTTTCCCTCTCTCTCTCTCTCCCTCCTCCTCAGGATCAAGGTTCATTTTGCTGCAGGGGAGCCAGTTGGACGCCTCAGACTGGCTGAACCCGGCACAGATCTTGTTGTACTACCAGCAGAATGCCAGCGGGCCCTGGGTGAATGAGCTGTGTGGACGACGCCTCCTGGACCCCTGTGAGCACCAGTGTGACCCAGAGACAGGTGAGTCAAGAAGCAGATGGAAGCAAGCATGAATTCTGTGTTATACCAAGATTGTTACCATGGAAACCTTATTAATTATTAGTTGATATGAGCGAGATCTCAGTTCTCTGGCTTGACTGGCTTCCATCATTATCGTCATCTCCATGGAGACAACAGTTATGTTAAGTAAAACGTTACGATACCTGCAACTTAAGCAGTAAACAAAACCAATGGCCTGTTAAACCTGTTACTGTATAGATTCATGGAAACATTAAATATCATTACTTCTGTAGTCTTTGTGCTTTTACATAATGATGTGCTTTATTATTGGCAGATCAGTAAAAAGCAAAATGTTATTTGCAGTGACAACAGTGCAGATGGCAAAGTGCACCTTAAAGGATTAAAATGAAGATGTGGATAAACAAACAGTAACAGTAAATAATCTCACAACTACCCATTAGCAGGGCACAGGTGGATGTTTTTTTTAGTGGCAATCTAACTTTGAATTTTTTTTCATTATTAATAAATTAAAGTTTGACCTCATCATATGTCAACCAGCTCCGGGTGTATTTCTATTAAGTTTTGTATGGAAAACAAAGTGAAGTGGTAGGGGTAGACACTGTAGCCCCCAAAACCCTGGATCCAACCGGGAGATACTGATACTGGTGATACTGCACCAATTTCAATCTGGATTGTCTCATTTTTATACAAACAAAAACATATGGCATCAGGATTAGCTATAAGACTTTTTAATCACATAAAAATTCTACACAAAGACGACACCAAACACGCACAGCATACAAAACATGCTTGTGTAAATCTGACATGAAGCCATTTCAGAATTATATTCCATTTTTGTTAGCATGTCTTTACATCTTTCATCTGCGTCTTTTTTTTGCACTTGCCCACATACTGCACATCTGGATACTCAGTGTTTACTATGTTGTGTAGATTTTTATAAATGTTCTTAAACAAATAACACAAGGGTTTAAGAAAAGTAATTGATAATATCCGAGAAAAA
The DNA here is from genome assembly GCF_963924715.1 of Thunnus thynnus. NCBI lineage: Eukaryota > Metazoa > Chordata > Actinopteri > Scombriformes > Scombridae > Thunnus > Thunnus thynnus. The sequence continues at coordinate 5,688,048 of NC_089528.1, forward strand.
AAGCTTTATTGTAGGTCTTTAAGTTTTGAGGTTATTGTTGAAAAAGTTAAGTTGCGAATAATAGCATCATCACTCAGCTTTTTTGTTTTTTGTTTCAATAGTGAGGGGTTTATGACCTATTCACCAAACGTGATTGTTCTAATTTGAAATATTTAACAACTGCGCCCATACAGTTTTGAATTATACAATTCTGATAACGATGAGGGGGTCAGTCATGCTGCAAGTTAAACTGAGTGGACAGTTTAACACAGCTAGCTTGATTGTGGCATTGTTTTGTTTTGTTGTTTTTTGTGAATGGCTTGTATACTTGTCGTGATTGGATAAGGAGGGTTATTAGCCACTGAATGTTCTCAGTCCTGCAGAGTGCCTCCAAGCCGAACTTGCAGTGTTTTATCACTCACTGTGGACCTCCCACTGTGGTCCTCAATAGTGGCTGTATGAAGAAGCCTCTTTAATTGTTTACAGGTGTGTCCATGACTATGGTCCAACAGGCTGCAGGGCCTGAAATGGAAAATAGATTGCTTGGAGCACTGTAACTAGTCTTCCCCAGGAGAGCTGTTTGTGGAGCTGATCAATTAGTTCACATGTAATGCCATCTTCATTTGTACACAGTGGGTCTGCACATGCTGTATGCAATATCTAGTTAAAAGATCCCCTCCAGGCATATTTTTTAAACAAAATACTCCGTGTGGAATAATTCTTGGTGTCTCATATTGTTAATCCACAAAAAATTTTTAATTGCCTCCAAGTTACATACTAGACCATGATTGGCTCTAAACTAGTTGTAATGTCACAAATCACGCTCAAAGGTACATGTCTTCAAGTCAGATTCAAGGCATAGAGAAACTTCCACCCTTCAGTAGATGAATGTGAAAACAAACTTCACACATACTGTACATCATTCTGCACAGTACAGTTCAAGCATCCAAGTAACAGTAAGCAAAACACTTTTTTGAGTGCAGGGGTATTTTAAACTAAATGAATTGTTTGGGAGAAATATAAAAGAGAGTAACTTATTTAATAAATAAATTCATTATAACAGGTAACATATAATGGGAGTGAAAAGCAGTGGTGTGTGTAAGGTACAGTATTTGTCTTGAGCTACAGGATGGGATTGAAGATTTTAGGGCTGAGATTTTGAGGAGGTTAAAGGGGACCTATTTTGCTCATTTTCAGCTCTATATTTTTTATTCTGGAACTAAACCAGAGTAGTTTTGCATGATTCACAATTCAAAAAACTCCTTATTTATCTTATACCGACTCTTTATGCAGCCCCTCAGTTCAGCCTCTGTCTCTAACAGGCAGTCTTAGCTCCTGTCTCTTTAAGGCCCCCCTCCCAATGAGCCCACTCTGTTCCAATTGACCAGCAGAGCTTTGTTAGCAGCCCAAACCAGTTGGCACAACAAGATATGGAGATATTTGGAGCTCTTTGTTCAGCGGATCAGTTAGAAATAATGCAGGGAGGAATAGCACAGTAGCACAGCCACAGTGATGATGATGTTTGTTGAAGGGCTGCGGATGACCAGCACATCTCCAACAGGTAAACTACTTATTTTACTTTGCCCTGCTGTGTAATGGAAAAACACTCACAGCGTGCCAGCTCGATTTGAGTCATGGCTCGGCATGACTACCCCCAAAACAATTGAAAAACACCATAATGTTAGCGGAGCGGAGCAGTGAACTTGCATTCTGTGCGTGGAGCAGATGATCCTATAAAGAAATCCATCACAAGCCGATGTCAGCTCAGGCTGAAAGTAGAAAAAAACTTTGGAAACCAAGTGTTCAGAGGAGTCTGAAGCTATCCCCACTAAAAATATGAATATTCTTACATTAGTGTGCTGTCTGATAATCATATCAACTATGGAGGACTAAAGATGTGATTACCAGTTGCTGATGCTAATTCTAAAGTCAGTTTATTATTTATTATTTATTATCTAGTTATTCTGCTTTGGTAATCCAGTCAAAATTTTCTGAATATGTATTTTACTTTTAGAGCTAAAATATAATATAAAATGGCCCAAGCTTCTTACTGAAGCCTAAGATGCTCTATATGTTCATACCTTTGCTCATCTGACAGAGAGCTCCTCCTGCAACAGCTAACTTAGCTCTGTTGCTTCACTAATGTCACATACCTCTGTGAATCCATACACTGGTAAAGGGAGCACTAACGAGGCTAATCATCGCAATCATCTCTGTTTCTTGATTTGTTTTGTTGTGTGCTAATCTGAAATAAATGCACTCCCTTCTTCCTACTGACAAAATGTTCACATAGGGATACAATTACCTTTAACTGTGAGACAAAGGATATATTATGGATATGTTAAAATGCTGATTATAAAGTAATAGATATCTATTGTAAATAATAGATAAACTGTAAATAATAGATAAACTAACCTTGAGCTGGTGATTATGTTGTGTTGCTTTATCATCAGACAACATCCAGGGCTGACACTGAACAAGCTAACTCCACTATTTCATACACATGCTCTTGCTGTGCGTTGTCCATTCACTGTCAAGGCCACATATTTACATACACAGTTTTCTGTTGAATCTGTAGTCAGATATTCACAGAAGCACTTGATTTTTCTCAGTGTTTGTGTAACCTCACAGTTGACATAGTGTATGCACAAATTCCATTCAGATATTCTCAAATGTTTTCCTAGCTTTTCTTTTTCACCAACTTGAATTTTAAATGAGTTTTTTTCACAGGTTTACAAAGGGGGGAATTTAAGGCTACAGAATTGGAAATTATTTCATCATCATCATTTCACAAGCTCTTAATCTTATTGACCCTTATTTGAGCACATACACAATGACAATGGGATGATCTGGAAACATAGATGACCGGCCAACCCTGTAGTTTTTCTCTTTTACATGCTTTTATCTTCTGTTCCGTTGCATATATTTATTTTGTTCAGCTCAAGAATGTGTTGTTAAGTACCACTACACTACAGATAGATGGATGGATAGAGGAATGTAAGCTTGACAGTATTGGAAATATTGAGTGATGGTCAGCACCTCAGTGGAGAAAGTGCACATGAGCCCTTAATGTCTTAATGCTGAAAATGTTTATTGAAGCACTTGATCAAGGAGAAACTGAAACAGCAAACATCAAAGTTTTCTGCAACACCTGATGTTGTCTCTTCCCGTTCTGCCCTCTGAAGGTCTGACTCCTAGTCTTTACCCTCAACAGATCAGCCGGCAATATGAAAATGAGTCTAATTGGTTCACTAGTTTCTAAACAAGGAACTGCATCTTACCCGTGTTAGTTCAGGACACGTTGCATGGAACTTCAGGTCACTGTCAGCACATTCTGGTTTGAATGTCTGATTATGTCAATAGAATCTACGTCTGTATTGTCCAGGAAGGCCCCCTCCAACCTTGGTAACCATGACAGTGCTGATTCACCCTTAATCAGAGAGGCTTTCGCTTCCCCAAACAACACAGACAGTTATTCCGAGTCTCAAGGAGAGGAGAGAGTGACTCCTTCTACGTAAGATTTACAGTGTGACCTTAAGGCCCAGGCTTGACCCAATGTAACCCAACTTGCAACCCCTAAAGATGGAAAATTCCATAACAGACGTCATGTCTGAAATGAGTGATAAATCATACTATCGGCATGTTGAGGAAGAGCAACATGTCAATAAGTTTTGATGAAAATTCTTCTTTGTGACCTACAAACTGGAAATTGGAAAAGTGCAGAGTGAAAAGTAAGCACCAGCTTAGCACAATATTGTTGTGCTTTTTCATTTAATCTTTACTGGGCTCTGTATGATCATGGGACTCACAAACGCTTACAACTGTTATCTTTGCACTTGTTGTACAATTGCATGCTGAGACTGTCAGCTGAATAGCTGAACAAAACATTGATTTAAAATGCAGCTGCGATTTTAAAATCTTGCCTGTAACGACATGACTGGCAACCGCTGATTGATGGGAGTGATACATGATGCATACTGGGTGAAAACACCTTCAATTTATAGAGAATCAATTTGACCTAGTTGTTACTGCAAAATATGTTTCTGAAATATGAACAACAACCATGAAATGCAAACTGAAAAAAATATGTAGGAAACACAACATTTGAAATGAAATATGCAGACAGTACATTGCTGATAAGGATGTACAGGGACCCATACAAAGTCTAATTATTGTATTTGCCTCTACCATCTTCTCCGTAACATTTGAAATTAGGGCCATGTGAAGCTACTGTACATTATGTTTTATTCAAGCCAGAGACCACATACAAATTCCAAATAATGAGAACAGTGTGTTGATAAAACAGAATTGTAGAACATTTTGTTGTTCAACAAGCTCTTTATCACTCTCTCTGCCAGTGAATACATTTTGATCTTCCCTGCCTCCAAATTCACTATGAAGAATGTGGGAGCCTGTAAAACAGAATAATATAATACATCTTGTTGTTTTAACAAGTTAGAAACATTTTAGCATGAGAAAAGTCCTTATTTCTGCAAGCAAATCTCCCTCCATAAATGCTAGTAAATACTTGTAGGCATCTATTATTAATTGGAGCCAAAATGGTGTAATTATTCTCAAATTTTATTATAGTGTAAGTGACTTTAGTTCACTTAGAAAATCATTCAGTAAATGTTTTTAAGCTAATTTAGAAGATTAACTGTCATACATTAGTTCTTTACATTTATTCTTACCATTTTTGTCAGCAAACATTTTCAAAGGGAGTTGCTAATGTTCTGTATCCCCGCGGAGGTGTTGACAGTAGAATTTGGCAGTCCTCTCACATACAAGAATAACTCTGGCTAGGAGAAAACAACAAAAAAACCCAGTATATATGAGAGGCTAAGAAACAACAAAACTTTAAATTAATTTCTTCATGAAAAATGCCACTATTATCTTTGCATCAAATATAAGTCCTTTAATTTATTATCAGCAATCATGTTGTTTGCTAAAAGTAATATTCAGCCTCAGTTTTATGTGCAATAAATAAACGTCTCTGTCATCAAGTCCTCCAAATTAAAGGACAAAATACATTGTTGTATCCAGTATGACACAAAGAGGTATAAACTGAGGCCTCGATATGTGCTGATCAGATCACTCTTGATGAGAAGAAACAGCAGAATGGAGAAAAATAACTTTCTTAGGCAGCTCTTTAATGTTCCCCACACATCGTCATCACAACACATTATTGTTCCTTACTCACATTTGACTCAACTAACCAAGAGTTAAGCATTTTCTGATCCGACACCCTTGTCAACAGGGCAACATCTCAGTTTCCAAAATAAAACTTTATGATCGGACACAGCTATGGTTAAGATTTGGTTAGGTTTAATCACAAAAACAACTTGTTAAGGGTTAGGGAAACATTGTGATTTGTGTTAAAATTACTAATCTGTTAAGGTCAGGAAAACTTTATTGTCATGGTTACAATAGCAACTATCCAATAACCACCACTAACCAATAAGAATAAACCAACATTTACAGTTGGTAGGAAACAGGAAACAAACTGCGATGTCCTTTTTTGAATTCTGATGTTTATTGACCCAGCCATCCCCCCTAACCTCCTCCCTTTGCAAACTTTATCACTCTGGAATAACCTCACACTGTTTCCTGCTTTGCTACCGTCAGACAAGTCATAATTCCTACAAGTTTAGCTACTCCCAATATAAGTCTGCTGTAAGTCACATAAGATTCTAGGTTTCAATATCCGACCATGAGGTAAAAATAACACCAGTCAGGTTCAGGCTTTCAACAGTCAGACTTTCTCCTGCACCGCACATCAAATCTGGTGAAATTTTACTGCAAAAAAACAGCGGATATACTGCAAAGAATATCCCTATTGGTGAATTTTAGTTCTACCTGGATTCTTGAAAAGTCTTGAGTCAATGTGTAACTCAAGTTATGACTGCAGGAAGAAATCTCCCATTTAGAGCAAAGGCAGTATTTTCCTTGTTTTGCATTCATTATTCAGTAGCCTAACTCTCCCCTGGGCAATACAGAGTGACTTCTGAGACCTTTAAATGAATCAAAAAGCTGGGCCAATGTGTCTCATGCCTGGCTTTCTTGGAATAATTTCAGACACTAACCCACACACCCAAACACACACTCAGCCCACTCCTTAAAATGATATATGGACCAGCAGGACCAGCAGCATGGCTTTGGTATTTGTATTGTATTTTTCATATGATCCATTTGTAATGAAACCATTGTGCATGTGTATGCTTGTGTGTGTGTGTGGATGTGCTTGTCGGCATGACAGTGTGCACATGAGAGTGAGTGGAAGTGTGTGTGGGCTGCAGGGAGATTGCAGAGGTGCTATAGATAGCTTAAATCCAATCCTCTTTTCTGCTGGAGGAGATAGTGATGAAAACTGAGATGGGCTGCGACAATATCTGTGCTTCTCCTGTAAGACATTAAAAAAGACAGTGGATGTTGTAACGCACAGTGCCTCCCTTCCCACAGAGCCCTAAACCGAGATGCTTTGGGTACTGATGTTTACAGGCTCCTTTCACCACCTTCTTCCTGTCTGCTCTGGAGTGTGTGTGGTAGTTTTATGAAACACAAAGAGACATGTTGTGCCTCTGGAGACACATGTTCCCACATCATAATGTACTGACCTGATTAATGTGGCTGCATAATGGATCAATGTGTGGATATCTGCTTGATGAGCTAAATAATTTCGCAGTGCATGAACAAAAACATACTTTCTGTGCTTTCGTTGCTGCCCACACAACAGATCAAGGCTTCCAGGCTACTTATGGGCAATCTGTGCCATAAATACTGTTTAATTCTGTGTGTTCTAAAAAGTGACAAAGAGAAGGTGGGATGTGATCAAAGCAAAGTGTGAAACTTATAAACTGGCTCAGCATCCGTATGTTAAGCAATTAGGGAATGTAACACTTGTGTCATGACCTCAGAGTGCAATGAAACATCAGTTAAAGCAAGGTGAGGCGTTTTGCATTGTTCTGCAGCTACACAATGAAATACTACAGCTCCTGTCATCTCATTGCTGCTGTTTTTTTTTTTTCTGGACACAATTTACAATCAAAATGTAAACTTGGCTTTCTAGTGTCAAACATTTCAGCTCTTTCACTACACATTTAACACAGCAGAAAAGTAACAGTTACATTCAGAGCTACAGTATATGCATGTTGGGAGTGCTGCCAAGAGACGTGTTGGAAAAGCAGCCAGGTGATAGCAAAGGCTATGTGAGGAGGCGGTTCCAAATTCCTATGGCAACATTATTCAGTTGATGTTTCAGGAAAAACAACCCTCATTTGTACATGAATAATCAATCAGAGCCTGATTGATACTGGGTTCTTATAATGTTTTGTAACTGAAAAATATCCCTATCAGTGCTCTCTGGTGGACAAACTAAGTAATGACAACAGCGTTTCTATTTATTGGTCGCTCTAGTTTACAAGTATGTTGATCCTCAGATCTAAGATAACACATCAGGACTCTATTTTCTGGTCTCTCTTGACTTTGACATTTTCAGACATTGCAATATTGTTGCAACTGTAGACTTGACTGAAAAAATACATGAATAAAAAATGCATTTTTTTTTTTTTACCTCACCCCCTCCCTATAAACAGTTTAAGTTCTCAAACTTGTAACCTTGGTCAGTCGGAAAAGGGAAAAACTTGATGTTGATGTTGAATGTTGCTCCTGCAGATAGATGTAGTGAGCATGATTATTTATTGGAAAAGATGAATGTTCACTGTCTGTTGGGCTTATGTAGGATTCTCTGGACTCTGTCTCAACTCTTTTTAGCTTAACTGAACCTTGTCTTACAGCTGACATCAACTCAACTAAAGAACACATGACAATACTCTTGAATACAGATATGCTATCAAGTACAGACAGTATCAAAAGCACAAACTGCTCTAGTCATTTCCTTTTGATTCAAGTAACATGAGCAGGGAAACTCAGTGAAAATGATTTGCTTTAGCCTGGCAGGTACTGACAGTTGACCTTTTCCATTAACAGTAGTGTATAAAAGCCCAGAGCCTGTGCCCTTCACTTGCCTCCTATTGAGCATGAGCAGAGCATGTTGTACATGTTACCCCTGAGTAACCCTCTAAACCAAAGGTGAGGCCCCATCAATCACACTGAGCAAAGTCAAGGCAGACATTTCTCCTGGGAGCTGACAGCAGAACAAAAAGCTGATACTTCGGTGTTCTTTGCTAAAAGGCTTCACTTATCAGGAGGATGCCCATGTAGAGTGTCCACATCACGCCACCAGGGAATTGTTTTAGTCTGATTTGTGGGGTATTGGACTTTTGAGATTATAGTTTCTCTTACCTTAAATTGATCAAACAAATATCATATCAAAATCATATCAAGCAATCCCATGTAGAATCCTGAATAGAGGGTTTAGAAACATGATCACAATGCCTCGATCTGTAGGCATAACAGATGAGCAGTGTTGTTATCCTATTAGCACTTGCCCCAAAATCAATCAATCAATCAATCAATCAATTTTTATTTATATAGCGCCAAATCACAACAAAAGTCATCTCAGGGCACTTTTCACATAGAGCAGGTCTAGTCCGTACTCTGTAATTTACAGAGACCCAACAATTCCCCCATGGGCAAGCACTTGGCGACAGTGGTGAGGAAAAACTCCCCTTTACCAGGTAGAAACCTCAAGCAGAACCCAGCTCTTGGTGGGCGGCCATCTGCTTTGACTGGTTGGGTTGACAGAGAAAGAAAGAGGGGGGGGGGGGGCAGAATAACAACAATCATAACAATAACAATGACAATAACAGCAGCAATAGCTGGGGAAGGACACCAACAGGACCGCAGAGGCTCTCTGCCTGCATCCCAGGGTTTCTTGAGAGATGAGAAAGCACAAAAAACTTCGGGGAAGAAGCCAAGTTAGTAACATGCATTGATGGTACATGAATGCATTCAGATGGAGAGGAGGAGGAGAGAGGAGCTCAGCGCATCATGGGAAGTTCCCTGGCAGTCTAGGCCTATAGCAGTATGACTAGGGGCTGATCCTAGGCGAGCTTGGCCGGCCCTAACTATAAGCTTTATCAAAAAGGAGTGTTTTAAGCCTACTCTTAAACGTAGAGAGGGTGTCTCCCCCCCGGACCGAATCTGGAAGATGGTTCCACAAGAGAGGAGCCTGATAGCTGAAGGCTCTGCCTCCCATTTTACTTTTGAAGACTGTAGGAACAACCAGTGAGCCTGCATTCTGGGAGCGCAGCATTCTAGTGGGGCAATACAGTACTATGAGCTGTTTAAGATATGATGGTGCCTGACCATTAAGGGCTTTGTAAGTTAGCAGAAGGATTTTAAATTCTGTTCTAGATTTTACAGGAAGCCAATGTAGTGAAGCTAAAATGGGAGAAATATGATCTCTCTTTCTAGTTTTTGTTAGCACATGTGCAGCTGCATTCTGGACCAGCTGGAGAGTCTGTAGAGACTTGTTCGGGCAGCCTGATAATAAGGAATTACAATAATCCAGCCTAGAAGTAACAAATGCGTGGACTAGTTTTTCTGCATCTTTTTGGGGCAGGATGTGCCTGATTTTTGCAATATTATGTAAGTGAAAAAAGGCAGTCCTTGAAATTTGATTTATGTGGGAGGTTAAGGACATATCCTGATCAAAGATAACTCCCAGATTCCTTACAGTGGAGCTGGAGGCCATGGTAATGCCATCTAGAGTACCTATATCGTCAGATAATGTGTATCTAAGGTGTTTAGGGCCAAACACAATAACTTCAGTTTTATCTGAGTTTAGTAGTAGAAAATTACAGGTCATCCAGGTCTTTATGTCCTTAAGGCATGCTTGGAGTTGGTTTCATCAGGCTTCATTTATAAATATAATTGGGTATCATCTGCATAACAATGATAATTTATGGAGTGTTTCCTAATAATATTGCCTAAAGGAAGCATATACAAGGTGAATAATATTGGTCCAAGCACAGAATCTTGTGGAACTCCGTGTCTAACTTTTGCCTTCATGGAGGATTCATCATTAACGTGTACAAACTGAAATCTGTCTGATAAATAGGATTTAAACCAGCTTAATGCAGTTCCTTTAATACAAATTAAATGTTCCAGTCTCTGTAATAGGATGTGATGGTCAATTGTGTTGAATGCAGCACTAAGATCTAACAAGACCAGTATGGAGAGAAATCCTTTGTCTAATGCAGTTAGGAGGTCGTTTGTGACTTTCACCAGTGCCGTCTCTGTGCTATGATGCACTCTAAATCCTGACTGAAAATCCTCAAATAAACTATTGTTATGTAGAAAGTCACATAACTAATTGGAGACTGCTTTCTCAAGGAAAGATTAGATATAGGTCTACAGTTGGCTAAAATGCCTGAATCAAGAGAAGGCTTCTTAAGAAGAGGTTTAATTACAGCTACTTTAAAGGACTGTGGTACATAGCCTGTTACTAAAGACAGTTTGATAATATCTAGTAAAGAAGTGCTAACTAAGAGTAAGACTTCCTTAAGCAGCCTAGTTGGTATGGGGTCTAAGAGACAGGTTGATGGTTTAGCTGAACAAATCATTGAAGTTAGTTCAGGAAAGTCAACTGGAGAAAAACAGTCTAAATATATGTCAGGTTTTACAGCTGTTTCTAAGGTTCCTGTGTTTTGGGATAAATCGATGCCTGTTGAGGGCAGGAGGTGGTGAATTTTGTCTCTAATAGTTAGAATTTTATCATTAAAGAAGCTCATAAAGTCGTTACTACTGAGAGCTATAGGAATACATGGATCAATAGAGTTATGATTCTTTGTCAGCCTGGCCAAAGTGCTGAAAAGGAACCTAGGGCTGTTTTTATTCTCCTCTATTAATGATGAGTAATAGGCAGCTCTGGCATTACAGAGGGCCTTCCTATATATTTTTAGACAACAAAATGTTGCCTCAGGCCTGCGTGATTAGTAGATTTTGGGATAAAGCATTCCAAAAGTGTTGCTTTGGTAAATAATGTGTCTATTCATTAGACTAATCACTGATCTAATCACTTCCCATTTAGGTAAGGGATGTTATTCAGTCAATGGGACCCGCTAGATAACTGTAAAACATTAATATAGACTGAGCCTATTCAATCTAGACATGGAGTAATGATTCAGAGTTAACTTCAGTATTTACTTTTTTGGATGACTTCCATTGCATTTCAGGAACCATGAAGACTAGGCAAATTAAATGGAAAACAATACTTTGTGATGTAAAAACATGATAGCATCATGGAGCTGAACAATAGATTTCAATATATTCACTGCAAATATCAGTTATTTTACCTGTTAGAAGGGAGAATTAAAGTCCTTTTCAAAGTCAAATCATCAGTGTTCAACATAAAGAGGCAGCTGCATTTAGATACAACAGTGAAGAGAATTCTGGGCTTGCTGCAGTGTTTTTTCAGTTTATGCCTTTTGGCCACAAGCAACAACAAAACAAGCAGCAGCTCTGTGTGTGACAGCTCAGAAAGACTGATTTCTAAACTTGCCAGATAATCCAGTTTCTCTTATTTTCTTCCAACTCTCTCCTTTCTGCCCCTGTTTCTGTATTTTCTCTGTACATTCATGAACAACTCCGGATACCTGCAAGGCTGACACATTTTCAACACCTCCTAATGTTGCTTTGGGTTGTAAAGTGCAACTGAACAGCAGCATTGACCGTACTTGCTTTGGAAACTGGAGTTTGTTGGCCTCTAACATATTTGGAGAGTGTTTGTCAAAGTTCATAAATATGTTCTTTACCTTTATGAGGACATTCTTATCCAGTTATGTTTTACTCTTCAGTTTAGTTTAATTGAGTTAATGATCTATCTGATTGTAAAACAAGGTGATTATTTAAGAGAATCATCTTTTTTTTATTACAGTAGTAAGTAAGGCGAGCTTGATGAAGTCTTTATTGCAAGGCTAGCTGGCAACTAGCAGGTAACATATGCTAGCTAGCTATCAACTAGCACTAGCCAGCCACAATAGCCCATTATGTTAGCTAGCTTACTGCTGCCAGTTAATAAATGAGCTAGCTTGTTTGCTAAGTTGGTAAAAGTTAACAATTTATTAAAAAGACAATCAACCTCTCAACACTGAGCGGCAACTATGCTTCTTTTGTGGAGCAGTTTATACTCCTGACCTTTATGATTTCCATTCTCTAAAATATCAGCACTGTCAAGACAGTTCACTGTTGGTCAGTGGCACAAATTCACAAATAAGTTGACCAAAGTTGAACTATTCTTAAAAACTCAGCGTAGATATAATTTGCCTCTGCAAGCAAATTTACCTATTGTATAGATTGTTCTGAAATTAAATGCCTTTGGTCAGAACTTTAAAATTCATGTGTAAAGTGGAATAATAAGGACTTTGTCTGCCTGTGTATTTTCTCTCAAAATATGTTAGAAGCATTGTGAGTGCATGGAAGCATATGAGTCCTGTGGCGTGTTAGCTGTAGTTGTAATTGAAATATGGTAGTTGTTTGGTATTAAGTTTAGGATATGTGTGAGTATTGGAAGAGCTCCTTGGTTTGGATGCAAAATAAAAAAATCAATACACTATTTTGCAAATGAACCATCTTACTTATTTTGAGATTGATTGTACTTTAGGGTCACAGTTCTTACCATGCAGAATAACGCTGTCAATTTTCAACTGAAGAGGCAGTCATACTGTAAGGTTTATTTCCATGTGATAACAGTATAACGGTGAGCCAGTGTTAAGCACGTTGTGTCCTTATCAAGCCTGTCAGAAAACCATCCACTGGCATGATGCACAGTGGGGAGTACCATTGCTTTCATTAGTTGCCATCGGCCATTAGTTGCTATTTTTAGAGCAGCTGCATTGTACTGTACTAAAAGAGCCGATTAAAAGCGCTCCTGCTGGAAAACTTTTTGAGCTTCCGCTGAGAAATGTGGGCAAAAATATGGCTCAAATAGCTGAAAAAATTGTGACTACAGCATTAAAAATAAGAGATGATTAAGAGTTCTACAACTGCCTGAAGAGGATCATCCTTGGGATAGGTCTCATGGAATAAAATAAAAGAAGGCGAGCAAAGGGAATTCTCCAATGAATTAAAGAAAGCTTGACTATAATGAACACATGATTGAATCACTGCCTTTCTGTATGCAGGAGAATGCCTTTGCCTCGACGGCTACATGAAGGACCCGGTCCACAAGCACCTCTGCATTCGCAGTGAGTGGGGGCCCAATCAGGGGTAAGTTATGATAATCATCTCATCATAGTTTATGATTGCTCATTATCAGTCTAAGAAGAGATACTGGAAAATAATGTATAACTAGGGAATCATCCTGCACATCAAACAAGGCAATTCATTTGTTTGGACAGATGAATCAAAAAGAAATGTGATGCTGCCAATGGCAATTAATATTCTGAATCAGACAAAACTGCAGGAGAAGTTAAACTACACAACATCATAAGCAGCTAATTAGATATTGCTACTATAGATAGTGCTCAACAGATTGTTATAGATGAATCAAAAAGGAAAACCATGACATCACTATGACATAGACCTAAAGAGACAGTTGTATGAATCTTTGCACTATCAATAAATCGGCAAATGGTGAGTCAGTAAAGTTGGTATTGCATTATCATGCTTCTTGGTCTGCTCATCTCTTTGGGTGCAAGGCCACTTCTTTTATATCACAATAATGACTCCAAGTGATGGCTTGATATCTTTTGGCTTTGAAAAATGCTGTTTCAGACTCCATCCCAGGAAGTCATATAAACCCTTAATTGGGGTCACATCTGCTTGTTAAAATGTCCTTGACATTTGGCTAACACCACTGCCACAGTGCCAACCACTGGGTGACCACTCAGGGTGTATGTGTAGGGGTGCTCTTGCCTCTGAAAGTACTGCTCACATCAGAAAAAACTGTATTGACCTACAAGACAGTTCACACTGGAACCTCACATACCAAAAATATCTGCAACAGTGATTCTGGTGTGGTGTTCTGGTGTGTGTAAATGTGTTATTGGATTACCTATAGGTCAGCCTTTTCCTGCCAGATTTGACCAGATTCAGACTGCAAGAACATGCATTGTAGTTGAGTTGCTCCTATTAGGGCTAATCAGGACTGATCAGTGTGTACACCAGGGTTGGGCAATATGATGACATACATTTCTCAAGCATAACAGATTTTGCCATACTATTTATGCAGTAATATTGTATAAATAGTTTACAGTAATATACTGTATGAAGTAATATATTGTTTACTGAAATCTTTTAGATGACACACTGCTTTTTAAATTCAAAAGAGTCATCTTCAAATGAAAGTGATCAAAAGCATACAAGCAGGCACAAGTAACTGGAATAACAAAATGTAACATTTAAAACACATTCGTGATTTCATTTTAAAATCAAGTTATTAATATATCATTCAAATGCAAATTGTATTAATGAATTTATAACAGCTTTTGTAAAATGCATTAGCTCGTTAATTGATTCTAGTTAAACTGTTAAAGAGTATAATTATTAAAACGGCACACCCCAGGCGCCATAGATTTCTTTTGTGACATTTAAATTGTTTATCATGTTTATTTATACCATACAATGATTCAGATGATAAGTTGCAAGTAATCATATAATTAGATATCACCTTAGTTGAAGGTGAAACACACATATGTCATCATGCAGTATCAGCAAAACTGACAAACCTTGGCACTGGCACTGAGGTTTACTACCACTTTAAAACGTTGTGGTGTTCAGTGAAGGTTATGAAAAAGATCATGTCAGATTCTCGTCTATAACATGTCTAAGTGGGTTGCACCAGACAGAAAAGGACTATATCCTGTGCCAGCTTTCAGTGCATGTTCAAAATATGATTTATTTTTTGGTCTACATTTTTGAGACGTCTGAATTTTCCGCTTAACCCACCCAACTGTGCACCTCTGTATCTCATTTCCCTGGTGCGCTCCCTGTGTCCCCGTCACTGTGTGACAGAGTGGGCATCCTGGGGTGACTTAAATGTTTAATGACCACAGCCTGTGGCGTGGAAGCTGCTCTTCTCTTCCTCGATGTTCTTTTTGCTTACAGTAGTGCAGGAGTTTGTTCAGAATGACATCGGGCCCCTGTCAGTTCTCCTCCTTACACTCTCACTTTGCAGACTGTTTAGTCCCCGAGCTGCCACTCCCCATTAATCTCCATCATTCTCCCTCTGTCACTTCTGCCTCTTGGCATCTGTCTCGTCCCCTCTCTCTCTCTCTCTCTCTTTCACTCTCACTCTTTGTCTCTCTTTTTTCGTTGTCTGCTCTCTCCGTCACCCTCCATCTCTCCCTCCTTCTCTGTGTCTCTTTCCCCCCGTTCTGTCTCATCCTGTCATCCTCTCTTATCCCCTCCCCTGGTAAATAGATATGAGCCAAAGTCACATTGCGTGTCAGCTGCTAGAGAACACATTTTTCAATCAGAATGTTTACACACAGCACACATCGTAATGCAGCGTGTGATTTGTGGGGCTCTGAAAGGCGGGAATGACTTGAAGTTAGACACTGAAACATGGCTTGTGATTTTAGGGGGTTTAGATTAGGAGGATGGGCACACTGAAAAATTTAATGCTTCTCTTGCTTTGGATTTAACCCAGTCTTATTCTCTCTCCTCTTTTTTGTCTCTCTCTCTGATCTATTCTTTTATCATGATAGTCCCTGGCCTTACACCATCTTCCAGCGCGGTTTTGATCTTGTGATGGGAGAACAACCTTCTGATCGCATTTTCAGGTAAGACAAACTTGACAAAACTTTGTTCTATCCGACCACATTTTCCATGGCGCTGCACAATGCATGCTGCACAAAATATTGTATAGTCAAATAACTTATCATAATTCTGGTACATTAGCTTTAATTGGCTCTCCCTTATGATTAAAGGGGCTGAACAGCTCTGGGTGCAGCATGCCTTATGTAACTGCGACTGTCAGTTTTAAAGGTGCTATGTAATGGAGTGAGAGATTCAATTTTCAACTCGGAAAAGCAGATCCACTTCATTTTCTCCCAGCTCAGGTTCGCGGTGTGTTCTCAGATGCCGAGAATCAAATCTGAAGGTAGTCTAAGAGCTGCTGTATACTCTACATGTGAGAGACTGATAGGAGCAGGCGTGCAAAGCAGATAAAAATATGTAGACTAAATAACCTGCCTTTCTTATTTTAGTGATTTAGTATCATCGTCCTCAGCAGTATCATAACAAATATTTGCAGTTGTTTATATCCAAACTCTAATATTGTATTTTTTGTGCTATACACACAATAACACAAATTCTTGTTGGCATAATATATTAAAACCAGTATTCAATTCATGTATTCTGTGCAAAACCCTGCAAGTAGATGGTTTGTGTCTCCTTGGAACTGAAAGGTCAGTTTTGCCGAATTCTGTGGCCCCTCTCCTCAACCATGACAAAATAACCAAGACTCTGAAGTATATTTCGTTTCATTTGTTGACCCCGGCAACTGTGGTACCAAGAATAAAAGGAAAAAACTGGCTGACCTACTGTTTTGTGCAGAGAATATAACAACAGTCGCCAATACCGGTTTATGGATGAGTAGTTGAGAAAGTGATAGGAATAAATGAGTGTATACTTCTTCCTACTGCTTTTCCAAAATGTAATATTTAATTTATGTTGTTTATTAGAATTTCTTTATTAAGTTTGTTTACATTTATTTGTTTATTTCATTTTATTTTTGTTTTTATCTGTCTTTTTATTTTTATATGTTTGAAATAAAAATTGACTAGACTAGTCCAAGCAGAAACAGCCACATTGAGATTTTTGATGAAAAGTTGCAAACAACAAGCTCTTACTGCATTTTCTGTAAACAGTACACCTTCAGCAGGTAAACAACTTCTTTTACCTACCATGCTGTGCTGTGGAAAAACACTCGCAGTGTGCCAGTTCTAGTGTTCCCAGCATGGGTCGGCACGACTGCCCCAAACACAATGGAAAAATGCCAGGTGAATTAAGCAGCTAAAGAGCCAGATACAGTATTGTTCTCAGGAGTGGGTGGCGAACAAAACGGAGCTAAAAAGAGAGTGAATGTCGGGGTTGTCAGGTGGTCAGAAACACAACTTCAACTAAAGTGATAGCAACGGTTAGCTAAAACAACTATTTGTTAACACATTCACCACAACTTTTTAAGGAGTTAATTAATAGATAATGTCAGTGTTGTTCCACAGCTAGTCCCCTGCTCCCAAGTGGCTAATTAAAGTAAAATTAGTAATTAATATGAAAGTAAAAATACATCTCAGAATACATTTTAATGTTTACCATCTTCAGTAACCTTTCACCCAGTGTTTCATAACAGTAAATATGTATTGAATAGAACATATTCTTGACAGAATGCCTCGTCTCTATGTTCACCAGGTGACGTTTCACATACAAACATAAAAGACATACAGTACAGTAGAGCACTTGTCTGTGACAAACATACCTAACAATGTTCTTGTTTCATACCCTAACTTGAGAAAAGGAAAATCTAATAGAGGATGTGTTACTGCCTTCATTAAAGTTCCTTACACTGCCATGACAGTATAGCAGCAAAGACAACAAACGATTGTTTGTTCCACTGCTCACAATAACAGGGAAACCTATACAGTTCATGTGTTTCACTCTTGTGGCTGTTAGCATTGTCTTTAAGGTGGTAACAGACAGAGGAGGCTGGCACCACTCTAATATCTCTAGGAAGTGCTTTGATACATTGCTCTCACTACTAGCGTGCTTTCTGTAAGAAGCCTTTCCTTTTCATTCTGTCCAGCCGTGCAGTTTAAAATCTCTTTGTCCTCAAACTGCTCCCACCCAGCCATCCATCCCAATTTAATGTTTCAGTCTCCAGCTTTGAGCTCCACCAAACAATCCTGTTGACTCCAGATGTCTGAAAAAGACTGTGAATATCAGCAAGTGTTAGGAAAACTATGCAGCCATCATCTTGTTTGCTTAAGCAGATATTACTATTAAACACAGAGGCAAATGAGGCAATTAAAATCGCAGTGGTATGGAGAATAAAAAAGAAACAAAAACAAACTCGAGGATGCATGTAAAATTCTCCTGTGTCGGAGGAGATAAACACTGATAGTCAGCATTCAAACACTGTTTGCCATTCACACAATGTTAACCGCCACCGAGATCCTCCAAGGACTGCAAACATGTTTTCCACTCAACAACTGTTTTCTCCCGGGAACTCTTAGTGTTTTTCACCTCCAGTTTCTCTTAGGGTAAACCAAATAAGTCATATAGCTGCATATTGGTCCCTAGTTGTCCATTATAAAGCAGTGCTTGTTAAGTGTCTACTAATTTGTCCTGTGATCACCCATATACGTCATTGTGCATCACAGGGAAATTCAGTATTCCTGCTGTACACAGTCCCATTAGAGATGGTGAAATGACTTATGAGAGAGGTAGCAGCAACTTCCTGAAAAATAATGTGGAAATATTACCATTTAAATAGACTCACCACCTTATAATAATTTGCTAGAAGCCAGTTTTTTTACAGTAAATGGAAGAACAGTGGCACTTTGATCCACAGAAAACTTGACTTTGAAACAAGAGGAGTAATTGGGTGGATGTAATTAAGTGTTCCATTTTTACAATGGTTTAATTATTCTGTTCTTAAAGTGACTGGTAATGCATGCAGTCCTCGTAATCTAGTGCCCGTTCCTTATGCTTAGTTAGCATTTTATTAAATGCAAATTGAACAACTGTGAATGAGAAAATATGTTTAGTCTGCATAAAAATGGTTGTTAACCATTTAATCAACAAGTTCCCCTCTTTTGTGCTACAAGTATGCATGCATAATTCATTGCTGCTAATAATGCATTTGATGTTAATCAGCGTGCACTGTTTAACTTAAAGTTGTATCAAGTATTACATTTCATCTGCAGAGTGTTTAAAGATTGATGATATTCATTGACTCACAAATAAAGAATTGTTTTAAAGCACTTGTTCCAGACATCTGTTATTTACAGATTTATAGCCCTGTTTTGTCTCAGGGGAAACTGCTATTGGCCCGTTTTTTGTCAGGGTTTCTCATTTGGTATGCATGGCATCCATTAGTACACAGTGTCCCACTGCTCAAGACAGACTTATGCAAAAGGGATAACTTTGCTGAAAGGTAAAATAAATAACATCCAACCCACTTGATGCCATTATTCTGAATTACTGATGCAAGGAAAACATACATCTTTGAAAAGTTTGCTGTTTTGACATGACATGGTGGTTGTTTTTGCACACCAGGAGGACAAGACCTTGATGGAGTGTTAACTTAAACATAAATTTTACACATTTAGAAGAGTTTTATCAGAATGTCATTTGTGGCTCTTCTGGCTTTCTTACAGTCTAAGAAAATAACCCAGATGATGTCATGAGGGTTGTCTCTCTTGGCTTAGAGAGTGGTAAAACTGCACAACTAACTTGGGACATGGAGTTTGAAAGATGTGGGTGTTTACCAGGAAGGGAGGGTATGATGAAAAATGCTGTGAAGTTTCATTGTGGGAAGTGTAGGATCCAGGGTTTTTAGAGCTTCATACTAGGGATTCTGAAGGGGTGCTATGAAGGCTGGGAATCCTGATTCTGATCCTGATCAGCTTAGTGTTCATTTTGTCAGCTATTTTTAGATGTAGCCTTGGTTTTAGTCCCAAGATCAAAAATCTGAGCATATTTTAGTCACATTTAGTAAACTCCATTCTTATTTTAGTCAATGAAAACTATGAACATTTTCATAGGCAAAGAAAACCATTAGAAGTTTTTTAGAAGTCAAACTTAACCAAATTGCTTCCAGTCTTATGTACCTGCATACTTACTGATTAAAACTAAGCACATCTATATTCATCAGCAAAATTATACAGATATTTGGTCAACAACTATGTACTCAAAATTCAGTTTACTCTTTTTTCGATATATGGAAGTTCATTCTCCATTCTGTCCAATGTAAACATGATGGCAGCCAGGTGGTTAGTACCAAGGTTAGTGGCAAGGAGAGGGAGAGCAGTTGCCACTCTCATGGATGTGCATGGCTAATTGCCACTGCTGTCCGAATTGGTGGTAATTTTTTTCAACTTGTCGCTGTGACCACAGAAACTACAGGGAAACAATACAAGACTAATTTTACTGGTATCTGGGGGCGTTTTCACACCTATAGTTCATTTGCTCTGGTCTGAATCAGTTGATGAGTTGGTGAACTTGGTTCTTTTCACACAGAGAAAAATCCAAGTGAACCAAATGCACCACTACAAGCCATGTGAGAATGTTCACTCATTGGTCAGATGTGTCTGGGGTGGGAGCAAGAACGTAAACACATGAGGAAGAAGGAGGTCCACTGGCCAAATACAATGTACTACATTGCACTAGTCCAGGTTGGACCTCAATTTATTCTCCTGCTAGTTGCTAGCAACTGTTAAATTCACTAATCCGTTGATCCCATTTAACCTAACTAAAAAGCACAGGTGTGAAAACACCCTGAGTTACCTGAATTATACACCCCATCAACAGTTGTGAACAAACAGATCAATGAAGAGAAATGGTTTTGGTACAACATCAGCTTCAAAGTCTGATTATCCTGTCTGGGGCATTAAACAATGTTTATGATATTAGTTAACAAAACCAGCTATAGGCCATTAATTGTGTGATATTGCAAGCCACTTCCTTTTTTAAGCTACAACACACTCTATTTAGCTGCTTGATTAAATTTTAGTAGGTGGATAGCGGCAGCCTGTGGTGTATGGCACAGGTCATTAGTAGGATCAGAGGTGGGCAGTAGCTGCAGTGGAGGCATGCCGCTGCTGCCCATTCAAAACTCAGGACATTAACCTCAGGACGTTAACGTTTGTCTGCGACACTTGCAAAGCCAAAACCCTTACTTGTCATATATACCCTTCTTGTCCTCTGCAGATTCACATACACCTTAGGAGAAGGAATGTGGCTGCCACTGAGTAAAAGCTTTGTCATTCCCCCTGCCGAGCTCGCCATTAACCCTTCAGCCAAGTGCAAGACCGATATGACAGTCATGGAGGACGCCGTGGACGTACGGTGAGTGATGACATTAATTGGTACCGCTTTCCCCCAGTGTTACTTTCCAGTGGTGACGTTTCAGATACATGACAATAGAAGCTCCAACTGAAGAAATAAAATGTTCCATAAGGCTGTGAAGAAAGGTAGGATTTTGCTGACCAATGCACCAAACTGTAGAGGAGCAAGTTTATTTTCATTGCTGCTCTGAAGTATTACCAGGAGTTTCTGTCTACTCATGTTTTATTGTTACTGATGAAGCTTCACAACACAAAAATAGATATTGGCTTTTTGATAAATATTCCGCACGACCATCCTTTTCATCTGTCATCCCCCAGAATGTATTTGTTGACTCTGAATGTCTCACTGTTTTGTATTCTCACCCAATCAGCATTTTTCTTTTATTTACTATTGTTGCAGCAAGTCTTAAGCAGCCCAGTGAGGTTGATACAGAGGCCTTAGCGGTCATGATTCATAGGGTACTGTAATAAACTCTAAGATCTAACACAAAATCAATCACGAAAAAGTGAAAAACCAGAGTTTAAAAAAGAATTGAATAAAAGAATTACTTGGCAATTTAAAGCCATGAAAGCTCTTTAATTGTTAAATGGTTCACATGTCCTCGAAGGAAAATCTGCTTTGTGTGCAATGGCTTTGTTTTTATCTGGGCTGCAGAGAGGGAGTCGTAACTGAGTCAAAACAATTCTGCAGTTTTAAAGTGGACTCAGCTGACAGCAGTGACACTACAGAATTATCCAGCCAGGCCCACGTTTTCAGAACAAAATGACTTTGGGTGCATCTGGCCATGAACCAGCCCTACAACCCTGAATGTCTGTCCGTCACTGACTGACTGACTGACCCACTGACTGATACAGTTACACCATTGGTGCAGCCAGCCCAGTGTTGGAGTTTCCCCATTGGCCATTGCTCAGGGGGCATTTACAGCGGAGTCCTGAGTGCATGTTCAGCAGGACTGAGAATGAGCCAGTCCCAAATTGAGTTTTAAAAACACACATTTACCGACCGAAGTGTCTTACATGGAGGCTCCGACACTGACAGGAGCACCAACCTGTGGATACAAAAAGACGCAACAGATCCATTTCACCAGCCTGCAAAGTGACTAGCAGCTAGTTAGTAGTAGTAGCAGCAGCAATAGTTATAATTAAAATTTAAAAAATTCTCTTTCAAATCAAACATCCTGAGATATGAATGGAAAGTATTGTTGTTGCAACTGCATTTATATCCTTTTTTTTACTCAAACATTGCTTAACCATGTCATGTGATATGCTACTTCAGTACACTTTAACAACAAATATTACTGAGACCACTACAGAAAATTGCAGATAAACATGTAATATCATTTCAACTGTCCCAGACTTAACAACCATTGTCCCAAATTGAAGTTCTTTTCTTTTCTTTTTTTTAATTCTAAAATTGCTGCTCATCAAATCTTTTGTTAATATAAGTACAATAAGTTATACGCAATTACATACATTTTAACAGTGTGGTTATTCAGTTACCACATGCAACTTTTCTGGCACAGATATTCTGACAAAGCAATGTTGAAAAACACTGCATTGTAACATCTTTACAGTGTTCAATTTCTGTGACCATTTATACACAGAGCCATAAATGTTACATACCTCACTCTGCTTACCCTAGTTATTACCCTTGTAGAACCGGGCCTGTATCCAGGACCTTTCACTCTGCTAGCAGCAGAGGCTTAAAAATGGACATGCTGCTTAGTCTGTCCTTACTGTACATCATCATTGCAAGTGGACAGATGATTATAAGCCCTGTAGGATGATTCCTCTTTTCAATTTGGTGACTGCCTAGCATGACAAGTCAACATTCCACTTGTGCTCCCAGTGTATGCTTCTGGCTGCTACACTGTTACGCTGTGTACCAATTCCATACTACATACTAATCCAAAATATGTTTAGCATATGTATCATGATCACAGTGGAATAAGGTATAGTCAAAACAGTCAGTATGCATACTGAAGAATGATTGATCTTTGAGTGCGCTTATGATGGACAATATTCTCCCACAAGGCAATCCACAAAGGAATGTGGAAAGGAAAGGGATATGTCATATGGAACTGGGACACAGCATTACTCTTGGTTTAATGCAGTGGTTCTCAAACTGACAGGCTGGTTGGAGCCCCTTGGGGGGGACACGTAGAGGCACAACAAGGGGATCATGTATGACCATGTAAAAAATGCAGAGTAGAACCAAAGTTGAACGAATCTCTTTCATTTCAGAACAGTAAACAAACAACAGCACAGTTGTGCCAGCAAAGTTATCAAGCCTCTGGCTTGCAACATATTTTTTGGACAGCAAAATTAAGTGTAATGGACACATTTTTGACAAGAAGAGAAAAACTGTTGATGCTCATCAAGCAAACACCTCAGTCAGAGTCAAGGAAACAGTTTATCTGCCCATATTGCTCATTATAACTGTTTGTCCTGTCCATACTGGCTGTGATTGCAATGTAAATGAAGGGGTACAAAATCCACAGTCCTCATTCTGTGCAAAAATACAGTTTAACAGTCTGAATTAGTCAAATTACGTAGGTATCTTCCAAAGTTAGTCTTTTTTTTTTTTTTTTTTTCTTTTGGAAAAATTCTTCAACTGTTGATAGTGAGCGCTGATCCCCATTGTAGGAGTATTAATACTTTATCATTGAATTACCTCGTTGTTGGGGGCACCACCTCCTTTTTGGTTGGGATTTGTTAGTGCCAGGAGGGAGCACTAACCCTTGTTCAATTTAATCAATGAATCAGCCTCACAATCGTAAGCTCTTGTCCCAAACAGTGACCTCTGTTTACTGCGGCTCAAAGAAACAACCAAACACTTTTAGGATAAATGAAGACATTTATTAATAGCTAAACGTCTTGAGGATACATGATAATGTATAGATAATATACAGAAAATGATAAATAAAAAGAGAGTAAAATGAATAAATGAATAAGGTCTATGAATGATAAAAATAATAAAGAAAATTATTCAGCAAGAGTGGCTCGAAGCGCGTGACTCGAGGCTTAACATGTTGCACCGGGGAATGCTAATTCACCTTCTTTAAATAAATTCTTTAATTTTAACGTTATTCGACATCAACGCTTGATCACAAAGCCATGTTATGCCTTACTGTTGAGGTGATGCGTCATGGTGGAGGTGTCATCTTGGCAGGTCCAGCACATAGACTGTAGATCCAGCGTTGTTGGTGCAGCATCGTATCAGCTTTGGTGCATCTCAGTAGATGCAAAGGCGTTGAATGCTGGTAAAGAATCAAGCCATTTTAGGCTGCTCTGGGAGAGTCTTTAGGCCGGCTTCACCTCTGGGTTGCAGTCTTGTTGTCAGAGAGCAGGTAGAGGTTCAGTTTCAAGCGTTCTTCTTCTTCTTCTTCTTCTTCTTCTTCTTCTTCTTCTTCTTCTTCTTCTTCTTCTTCTTCTTCTTCTTCTTCTTTTTCTTCTTCTTCTTCTTCTTCTTCTTCTTCTTCTAGAGTTTAAGTTGCAGATTCAGGCTTTTGGTTGGTTTGTTGTAACTTAACTACTTGGCTTGTAGTATAAAAGGTTAATGAAATCTAAGTCTTATATCTCTTTGGTAGATAGTCACACTTATGAAAGTTATATCATTCTGCTTGTATTTACATGACAAATAGCATGATATAAGTTGAATAATGATTAGACATTTAATTTACATGAATTTCAGGTTTTCCTCAGATTTGCAGGGGGCTTCACAAAGTCCTCAGGGATGTGAGTTAGTTTATGGTGTTGTTGATAAGAGTCTGTGCTCCATCTAAGGTGGGAGTTGTTTTTCTCCGAGTCCAAGTGGCCTTCAGGGTCAGTTCATGCTTTTAGTTCATGTCATAATTCAACTTGTCGAAATGGTTTCTTAGGAGGTCTTTCTGAGTCTGCTGAGCATCACTGATCAAACCCCCACTTAAGGTTACAAAGGTCAGTTCTGCAGGCCAAGTGACTGCTCTTACAAACTTAGGAATCCAGGGAGTCTGTCTGTTATTTCCTTAAGAATCAAAGATTAGTTAACAGAATTAAAGAACAAGCGGTTGTCTTCCTACACCATTGCAAAAGTATCTACACATAACCTTGGGGGAGGACAAACCTATACACTTTGCTGAACCAAGTTTGCCAAGTGGCCAGAAGCATTATGAATCATCTAGAGAGTTAGCGTGACTACAGCTGTTTTGATAGTATTATGTTGTTGCATAAAGTCTGTGTGAATAGGATTAGTTTAAGGAAAAGAGGTAGGCTAATATAATTAGTGGTGAGAATTGTCTTTTAGTGTATGCTGGAACATGATTTGTCAACAACTTAGTGTGCACAAGTGTGTCAGATCCTGCCCTAATTTGCCAGTGGTTATTTGCCCTGTGAAAATGATGTCAGGTAAAATTAGTCTTGCTCAAATGAATATACCCACCATCTTTTTTCAAATTAGCATTGTAGGCACTCAGATTTTTTCCCTGTCATATAATTTTAAGCCCTTGGACATCTGAAATATGGAGTAGTCCTACAACAAGAATACATAAAAAATAGAATAAAACAAAATGTATTGGAAGAACAAGATTTAATGTGCTTTTCAGTGCCGAAGGCAATCATCAAATGTAATGTGTAAGGTTTCTCATAATAGACTGTTCAGGGGTGCAGTGTGCAGTGTGGTTATTCATATAATAATTTTTGTTGATGGTTTGCAGAAAAGCATACTGTGCTGAGTATGTGATGAAATTTTATACAGCCATTTAATATTGCATTGGAGTTTTCTTG
Source organism: Thunnus thynnus (assembly GCF_963924715.1). Taxonomy (NCBI): domain Eukaryota; kingdom Metazoa; phylum Chordata; class Actinopteri; order Scombriformes; family Scombridae; genus Thunnus; species Thunnus thynnus. Next base: position 5,713,763 of record NC_089528.1, read on the forward strand.
TATTTTTTTTTTAACATTACAGTGTACATAAGTCAAATATTTTTTTAAGCACTGGGGAGTGACATATGTTATGTTATTTTGGCTTAGGGGGAGGGACATACAACTTTAAATGGTTGCGTTTTGTATGTATGTTAAATACGTTTTTCTTTTTGAAATATGTGTTTTACCACTGTATGGTGACGGAACTCACAAAACAGTTCTGAGGAAATAAACCAGTCAAACCTGCCTATTCAGTTTGTGTTGGATGTAAAGGGTTAAATGAAAGAAGCCCCTTTTGCTAGCCTATCAGAATTTGTGCCTCCACAGTTGCTGGGAAGAAAATACTGCTTTCAGCCATATCTGCCGCCAAATGTCAGTGGCAAGAGCAGCATTTACGTTACCACGACAGCATGGCCCATACAAACACAAACAAGTCAAGGGATATTGATAAGGGACTGTTCGTTATTTATCAGAGGGAGGGGTGTGGCTGGGGTGTGACTGTGTTTTTTCTTTTTATGTTGACCCTCCAGGGAGCTAAGTTAAAGTTGGGCTGGCAGCCCTGGTAGTTTGCCAAGGTTTAAGAGTCATAGTTTGCTATTAAACATAATAGCTGGAAAAGGTCAGCCTTTGCTTTTTATTTTCTCCAATACTACTTACATTTATTGTGAATATAATAAAATATGGTTATTTATGGTGCAGGGAAGGTCATGCATTTTCCCCCAGTCAATCAGGGAGGTTCAAGGAAAAATATCTGTAGCTCCGGGGAGGATAAATAATGATCAGTCTCTTATCCAATGAAATATCTCAACAGCTATTGGATGGACTAGCACAGCATTTTAAAAAGATATTCATGGTTCCCAGATGATGAATCCTAATGACTTCAGTGATCCCATGGCTATTGCCACAATGAAGTTAACATTTGTGGTTTTGAGTGAAATGTCTCGAGTATTGGAAGGATCGCCAATGTCAGGTCAAAATTTTTATTTGCAACGTTGCATCACAGGAGGAGGTAATTATGCTTGTAATTTATGCTAAATTGGCTTAACATTAACCAAAGGTAGTATAGATGCAGATAAACCATCAGAATGAAATATATTATGACAAAAAATCTAATTTATCAAATAATAAATAACCTCATGTATCTAGTATATGAAGGTATTTATGTAATTGAAAGTATGCTCATAGTTTATAGTTTCTGGACCCTTTCATCTTTGTGTACACAAACAATCATCAGCTAAACTGATCAATAAAACCCGTTGATTGTCGTGATATTTGTCATATGATTAATTATTTATGTGCTGTTTATGCTGATTACTATAATCCAGTTAACAAGAGCAAAAACATTAAGATGATGCTGGTATACAGTACGTGCTTGCAGTAGCTCAAGATACAAAATGATGCATATAATTATATGTGATTAATTGCATTGTGGAAACAGAAACAGAAATGACATTTTACTCTAAATGCCATAAAGAGCACCTAAGAAGATCACACTGTTTCATTACATGATACTGTGACTCTTGTGATAGAAAGTGGGTTTAAGAACAAGGTTCATCTCCAACCATGGCTGACAGTTTGGATAAGAGTGAATGGATATAACATTATATTTTCCTCATCACAGTACTGTATTTACATGAGTCTGTAAACTGGAGGAGATTTGAAAGGATGACCGTGAAATAAAAGCGGAAAACATGAACTGAAGCTCAGCTGGAGGATGAGACTCTGTCTGAAGAGCATGAATATCATTATGGAAAGGGCAGAATTTCATTTGATTAATTCGTATCTCACAGATGTTGATTCATTTTTTAGACACAGTGATTTTTGAAAATATTGTAGCCATTTGACATCTTACTATGCTGAACTTTTTCAAAAAAGTAAGAGAAATTGACTAGTGTCTATGTGGTTATTCATCAAATGAATCCCTCAGCACGTGCTGCATCAAACCATAAACTAGAAAAAGGAAAGTGTCTGTATGCTTGTTGCAGAGCAAAATTCACCAGCTTATTGCTAATAACTTGAGAGAGTGAGAGATGTGTAGAGATATACATACATCTGGGGCTACTGTGTGTGTGACTAATTAAAAGCTGTCCAAGTCACAGCTGGTTAAAACCACTTAGACTAAGTTCTCAAAACAAAAATGGAAATGGACAAGTCCAGTCAGCCGTCACATATTTCACTTCAATTTTTACCCTGTGATTGACAGCAGCCATCGATAACATGCAGATATAACATGTCTTTAAATTATTGGAGTTGTATTAAATTTTGCTTCAACAGTCAAAGCTCACAATGTTCAATTTCAATGTCCTCCCGAGAAAATCAGTTCTTTCATATCTTTACATTCAAGTGACAAAGCTCTCTAGAGGAAGCAGTAAGTATTACTCTTGTCTGTTGGGAGCAAAGGAGAAAATCAGGTGATGTATTATAGAGCAACAAACTCCACCACACGAGTAGGAGGTTGGGGGACGGACCAAAAAAACCTCAGACTTTAAAACAGGAGATAGCTGTTTGTTGAGTCTTTCCAACCATCTGTCAACATTGTTTACTTTTAGTTCCCTGACCTTAACCAGGTTTTTATTACTGCAACTATGACAACGAAGGAAACCTAAAGAAACCCAAACCAAGATATTTTTCTAACCTTAATAAAGTACTTTTTTTTATAAACTAAACCATGATCTTTCCCTAACTCTAACAGAGTGTTGTAATTGTCTAACTGTAACCATACCTTGACCATATGTCTTAATTTCTGGATACACTAACAGCAATAACAGTACCAATGGTGGGGGATTATGAGCTACTGCCTCAATAATAATCCCATTTTCTTGCAATAACAGACACATACTGTCATTAAATCAAAGGTTTATTTATTTATTTTTTTGATGGCAAGATTCCTACAGTTATGAAACACTGAAAAAGGATCATTGAATAAACTTTTACTCTGTATTTTTGAGGCCTAAGGAATGGGGATTAATATGATTTATTTTTTATCCCGACCTCTAGGTTTAAATACTGCTCTTGGAAATAATGCAGGATGTTTTGGAATATATTGTATGTACCAGTTGTCTTTGTTACATCCTGTAGGATTGCACTGTTGTACTTCATTTATGCAGTTTTGAGCACGGTTTTGCGGTTGTCTTCCCCCTCTTCTCCATGTTTACACATTTCAACTCCCTCTTCTTTTTCCACATTTTATTTTCATTTGGCAGCTTCCTTCAAGATGCTGTGTGAGTAACTCATTTCCCTCTGATCCATGATCTGATGAATACTCTCTTCAGCTTTCCCCAGGGGCCACAAGGAAACATTGCTAACACCTTCTGGATGCTGCTGATTTACTCTGCTTTTGAGCTGCATTCTCCCACGTTTGATAATCATTTGTCACTGTCTTGCTCCCTGGCAGATGGATAAATAGTGATGCGCCATCATCTTCCCTCCCATGATTAGGCTGGCTTCATGGCAGTTAAAATGACTGGATCGAGAAGCAGCCTTGGGTTTTGTTTTCTTAATGTGTTTATTTGTGCTTTTGTGGCATTGCCTTGAGATTACATTCAGACAATCTCAGTAGTTATAAGCTTATATATTATTTGGGCTTTTCGTATTATTGATGTTTTTTACATTTAAATCATAGGTTCTGAGACAAAATGTGCTAATGGGAAATCTAACATCCAATGCCTCCTCTGCCCCTGTGTTGTATGAAAGCTAATTGAGTGGATATTATTGCAAAGAAAACTGTTTTACATCTTCTATAATCTGAATATTAAACCCATCAAAGCAGTCATCTTTAGAAATACTTTTACATTAAAATCATGTTATTTTTTTTCTGTTCATTGTTGATGGTAATTTTCACTTCTCTCTCCGAACTGAATAACTAACTAATGCTGGTAAATTGCAGGGTTTAACATGACATTTAAACCTTTGACGATATTTTTCAGTGACAAAATGGGTTGTATGAGTGGTTCTTTACACCGCTTGTTTTGACGTGCATTTACTTCTAACCCTCCTATTGATTAGCTATCCATGTTAATGGTGCCCATAATTGAGGCTTATTTTTATTGTGTCTTTCAACTGCAGACATGTGTCTCAAACATGTTAATTATATCCAGGTAGTGCTTATTAGCCATTCATCTTCAGAGTGTCCTATATGCAAGTTGTCAAAACCAGTAATGTAATTTCTTCATACTCTAAATCAAACTTTGTAACTTAATAAAGAACTTTTCTTTTGCTGACATTACTTTTACTTTTGCAGATGGATAACATATCTTTCATGAAAAAAATTAAGAAAATTAAAATTAACTTTCATGAAAATTAACTGCATTTTACCGTCTTGGATACATGTTTACTTAGGTTTTTAGCGTTAGGACATTTTGCTTTGTGATGAGGCTAAATGAGGCTGCTTGTTCTAATGATGCCTGTGTACTCTGTTAATAATTGTGTATTACCAGTAAGGTCAGATAAACATTTTAATTGTCTGTCATTTTGATCAGATAAGTGCATGTGGATGCAGTGCTACAGGCAATTATAACTTAGAATGTCAATTTCCTAATTTGAGGATCATTAGAAGGCTCATAGTTTTTTGATACTTTTAACCCCTCTAGTATTGGGGCCTAACTAGGACAATGTTTGTCTGTCTGTTAGTCCATTCAACACTTTGTATTTTTAATTTAATGCTGTGTGCAACAGTATTAAAAGAAGGCAACAGTCAAGGCACCTACGTTACTTTGCAACCAAAAGCAATGAGGAATCAAATCTATACAACATAATTCTTTCAACATAATGTTGTGCTGCCTGCTCTAATGTTATACATTAATGTTGAGTGTCAAGCAGCAGTTGGGGTAGAAATGCAAAAAATGCATCAATTTGAGACCACAGCAGATTAATGATCAAGCTGGACTATGGAATCATACATGAGTGTGAGAATTTGTTTTTGTCAGTGATTTTATCATGAACAGTCTGACCCTACAGAATGTGAAAATCCTTGAGAATCACACAAGACTGAAGTAGGCTCTTGATCACTGCTGGAGGTTGGGAGTAGAAAAAAGAATTTGCTAATTGATCTAACATTGTGAAAGTCTCTCTTCAGAACTGGACAAGGACTCTGTGTTTTGCAGCACATGTTACATTTGGCTACAGGTGACCTGCGTATTAGTTGCAAGTTTATATTTTTTTAAAATACACACACACACAGGAAAACATTTTTCAAAAGAATTTAATGTTCTTAAGAAAACCCAACAAAGACTTTACAAGCATGCTAGCTGCTCTGCGAGGCTGTGCTGATGTCATGTGAATGTCATTTCCTTTGGTAGGTATTTGGTCAAAAACATCAGTATTGGACAAAGTCAAATTTTGACCTGATGGTGGCGCTAGAGGAAGTCAAGTTCAAGTTTATTGTCATTCAAACCATACCAAATATGTTTGTCGGGGAGTATTTACTAGACAGATAAATAAAAATTTAACAAGACAAAAACCACTGACAGCTTCTTTTTGTGTAGTCCCACCAGTGTCAAGTTATTAATTTACAACTTACTTTCAACTTAAAATTAATTTTTCAAAATCCAAAATGGGAAAACTAGAGGAAAGTAATTTCAAAACTAGGATCCTTTAACTTAAATTGGGGTCAACTAAACAAACAGCAACCTATACTGAACTCAACATAACTGACTTGATTGACATGACACAAAGGGAGAGTTTATATTAATAAACAGTTAACTCTAAATCACAAACTAACCTTAATATAACAAATATTTGAATCAATAAACTATTTACAACCAATCTAATTGTCAAACAAGAAAAACAACAACACATTAAGCTCCAAAATAATTAAATTTAACTAGATCCCAAAAGGAAGACTCCCCTCCAGCACACACATTTGGCCTCTCCCACTTCCTGCCTGCTGTTACTAAAAGAGTATGAAATAAATATTTAAATGGCTGCAAAATTCCTTGTTGTTGGTAGTTCTCAGGAACTGGAAAGAGGTGAGTCTCATTCATGTTTCACCTGGCCTAGGGGAAACCCTGGCGCATCATGAAAATAAGACTCCCCTCTTCCCAGCTCCCAAGAACCACCAGCAACAAGGAATTTTGCAACCCTTTAAATGATTATTTCATACTTTTTTGGCTGCAGGGTGGGCTAACAGCAGACCAACAACAAAAGGAAACTAAAGCTAATCAACTTTAAACTACCTACTCAAAACAAAAGAAATGAAAATACAAATCACTGACCTAACTCCTGACTCAACAAAAACAGGAGAAAAGAGATTAAACCAAAATGCTGGCCACCCCTACAAAACCTGGACTGTTATTTTCAAAGCTATTTCAACAACACATTCATTGAAAGTGGAGAGAGGAGAGCCTGCAAGAGCTGAGGGAGGAGGGGGGGAGGGGGGGGGGTGGCTTTTAAACCACAAACTTGGCAGCTGGAACCAATCAGCTCCCTGGAACAACCTACACTCTCACACAGTCCCAATCATTCACTCAGCCAATCAAGGAATCTCACCTGCTGCCCATTACACACAGGCACCAGAGCAGAGCAGGCCAGGGGAGGACTGCTGGATCCATGAAAAACAAAAAGGTAGAACATAATTTAAAGCAAGTAAGAAATATTAATGATAGAATGTCAACCAAAATGTCTCCGCTCAAATGAGCAAACAAACTGTCAAAAAATAATCAAGTGTGTGCTGTCATTACTTGAAATGTTTGTAGGTTAATGCTAAAAGAAAACCAATTGGTGTCGGCATGTGATGTGGCTGCTACAACTGGCAAGTTCAAATTTTCAGTATGTGAATGAAGTGTATAAGAATGTCATTTTAAAAGGATTAATGCTCTGGAGAACATGACTGTGGGCTCTGAAATGTGTGTCAGTCTTGTAAATTTATACACTTCACTGAATAACTGAAAATTTGGATTTGCTAGGCACTATATAAAAAGTTGGGGGGTCACTAAAGTCATTAGGATTCACCTCTGGAAAGCATGATTATCAGTACCATATTTAACGGCAATCCATTGTTCTTCAGACATTTCACTGAACCACAAATGCCAACCTCATGGTGGAGCTAGAGGAAAAGTCAGGGATCACCAAAGCGAGTAGGCTTTATCCACAAGTGACCATAATCAGACCAAAATTTCATGGCAATCCAGTTTGGACCAAAGTGGTGGACAAAGACCCATAATCCCTAGCATTCCAACCAACTCTGCCTACTTAATTTACATACTGGGAACTGATTACTGGCACAATCAAGAATACAAGAATGTTTATTTATATCAGGTATAAATACAAAGGCTTTCTGCATTTGCATGTCATTATTCTGATAACATCCAGATACAGATCACATGGGGACACAGTGGGGTATTGGTGTCATCTCATCGTTTGGTAACAATTTGAAAAATGTTTTGGTCCTGGCTTGATGGTAATATTTTTGTTAACTCACTGAGTTTTTCAATAAACGATTAGGACAACGTTTCATCTGCAAGAAATATATTCACTTAGCTCATTCATGCTCCCTCTTTAAATTTTGGACACCAAATGAAATTCTACTGTCTCCCTGAGGACAAATGTAAGCTATTTAGCCCCATTACTGCTAAAGATCTAAGAACAGAAAAATGGCCAGTGTGATGTTTTGGGACGTAATGAATGTTGTGGCCTCTAAGGGTCCCCAATATTGCCTTAAACCTTTTTTGTTTTTTGTGTTTTTTAATTGTAAATTGTGTTGCACCCAATTTGTGTATGTCTTGACTGTAATTGCAGTTCCCAAATGTTTCAGCATTCACACTTGCTGTGAGTTTCATCATCTGCTGAGGCTCTGTTCAACGGGTCCCTTCTGAATAAATGACAACAAAGCAATGGGCAATTATAACAGAAAAATTGGTTTGTAAGATAACATCAAGTTGACTGTGAAATGGAAGGAAACTCTGTCTTTTCTCATAGGGAAACCAGGAGAGAGTGGGGAGTCGGAAAAAAATATATTTTTATAAGTGCCTGAGAGGTCATCATTTTCTCTACCCAGGCAAGGTTCATGGCGATGCTATTACAGAAGCTCTTGTTTATCATAAGCAACACGATTCCTCTGCAGAAATAGCTCTGTGATTTAGATTCTGTGAGAAAACACTGAAGTCTTCTCTACTTTGTTCTTCATCAGCACCAATCTCAAATACTTTCTAATACTAACCACTGTTATCCTCCTGCTGGACTATCTGCTCATTGACCTTGCGTGAGGTTTATGTGGAACAAAAAAAAAAATCACAGAAACACAAAGTGACTGCTCAGAGCAAGGTTAGAGCAATGAATTCATGGGGTGTTTTATCTCATGAGTCTACTACTTTGAATAGGAATCGTACTGTGAAAAGCCATAGCTTTTCTCATGATGATTACACGGGATGAATTTAACATGCTGATATTTGTAATTCATGGAAATAGATACCCCTTGATTGAGTTAAATAGAGAACAAGGTGTCACGGAATGTCTTGCAAAGCACATTGTTGAGACACCGCTTTGACAGTTCCTTGTTCTTTTTTTTTTTTTCCCTGAAGGAATTGAAACATCATCTAAAGAAATGTCATATTTTAATCAAATTTAATGAGAGCAAATTGCATACTGCAGACAGCAAGGCTTAACTAATTGAATGCTGGATTTCAGTCACAATCGTTACCTTGTTTGTAGGTGATATTTCTCAAAGTCATCATTCAAATAATATTTGTAATTACTGACTTTGCTGACATTGAGAAATAAAAGATGAATTAACATGGATGACATTGTTAAATATAAATAAACTGACACCATGTGTGATAAAGTGGAACAATTGTGCTTAACAAAATTAAATTATTTTCTAGCTAATCAATTTCAAAACCTTCCCACCAGTGTCTATACCAGTATCTGGATTTCAGTTCACCACATGGAGTCAAGGTTTTATCTGCAGTTATGCTAATGATTTAGCTTACAATAAAACATACTGTAAAACCTACAACTCTTTGTCTTTGCACCCAAAAATCTAGCACGTTTATTGTGTCTGTCATTCCCCCTAACATTTGTTTTGCAACCAAAAAAAATTGTCTAGTAATCTAAATAAAAGAGTTTTACAGCAAAATCAACTTCTGGTGCAAACAAATTCTAAGTCTCATTGCAAGTAGTCATTATGTCACCAGGCATCAACTCATTTTCTGTGCAGAGTTAGGTGGTGAACTAAACTTACATCATCAGATACAGGTACTAGCTAGCTGTGAACATGTTGGTGTGATCCAGCCACAATAGCGCACCCAGCTAGCAGCTAACCTGTCTAAGGTTATCACAGTTTATTCAAAAGATGTATTTGTACCTTCTACTTCTGTCTCACAATCGACTACAAACCATACTACATCTTTGTTGTGGTGCAGTATACTTGGGTAGAGAAGAGTTACTGGATATAAAATTGGACAGTGCAGCACGGTTGCTTCTATTTTTGACTCTTGGGCTCTCCACTTCCTCAAAGTTCAGCACTGTAAATATGGTTTGCTATTGATCAGTGGGGCAAATATGCTTGGGAATTTTATCTGTGATAAATTATTTGGCTGTAACAGCTATTGTACATTTAACATTGTAGCAAGGCAACAGTTTCTCATTTACCCAGCAAGCTCCAAGAAATACTGCACAGATGCTCAAAACTGAACAACTGTTCTCTATTTTTTGTCACTCTTTATCTGCCTTTACAGAGAGGAGTTGATGATCAGTTCATCCTTTGACTCTTTGGAGGTGCTCCTGGACTCATTTGGACCCGTCAGAGACTGCACCAAAGACAATGGAGGCTGCAGCCGCAACTTCCGCTGCATATCTGACCGAAAGCTGGACTCCACCGGATGTGTGGTGAGTCATCTTTCTTTTTTAAAACTCTGGCTGGAAGCTGCCATACATTAGCTACAGTAGCAGAACACGACCTTTGCCTCATATTTCTACACAAATCAAATTCAAAGTGCTTTGCAGGATATAATACAGTCTGTATACATCCTTTTATGATTTATACAATATGAGAGCATAACACTGAATAACCTTACCCCCAGCACGCGATTGCATCTGTAGAGATGAGCCTCAGGGATTTTTGATAGGATGCGTACTTATATGGCCTCTTCACTACCAGTTCATATTCTGATGTATGAATTTCCTCTTGTGGCCATCAGTGTTTAAGCCCATCTACCAGTATAAATATTCATAAGCATATCTACAGGTCAAGATGACCCATATCAAGGACAACTCTCAGACCTGTACTCTGTAATGTGTCTGAATAGACAGTTTGACTTCGCCTCTTGTCTTATATGCCTCTTACGCTGACAACACATTCATTACCTCCAGGTGGTGTTTAGCAACCAGGATATGTAGCAGCCAGGTCTGTTTTCTTCTCCATCTGTTAGGGACTCCAGCAATACCAGTCTTGTTATTTGCAGAATCTTAGCACCGTCTGCTAGTGTTTTGCTTCTCCTAAATCCCCCTCCTCTATTGATAAGCTGTCAGGCACCATCCCCCCCTTACAATTTAATTTATTTTCAAGCACTTTGATGCACTTGAATAGAGTCTTTCAGGTGGGCTGGGAAGATGCTATTTATGCAATCCAGTATGTTTCATCATATCTCTTACAATGCATCTTCAGGAGAGGGAACAGCTTGTAAGATGTTTTTAATAGGAAAATGTTTCATTTATAGATTAGAGGGAAAATGCATCTGAATATGTAAGCAATTATGTATGTAGGTAGTACGGTAACATTAGGGCAGATGAGCAATTGTTGCTGTAGGTAGTAGACAAGCATGTAAAACCAATGCTGAAGTCTATTTATTGATTACTCTCTTGACCTTTCATCATCTGACTTCAATCACTAAGTCTGAGACTTGAGGCTAAGATACAGTAAATATGCTGCATGCATCTGAGAGGGCACAAAAATTAGATTGCAGATTCTTATTTTTTCAGTTATGGCATATTCTGTATCCTGCTATATATTTCTGCTACAGTAAGATGTTAGATACATTGTGGGTATTCCATTTCCATTTCTGCAGTGCCCTTTTCAGATATGTCTTTTCACTAAAACCTGACTGAGAATCATGCAGACTTTTCATCTGGGAATTTAAAGGTGACAGCATATAAAAAGTACAATAGCAGGTTGAGTAGAAAAGGTGTAAAGAGTTTTACAGGACATTTTACAATATTGTACAAACTGTCAACTGTGACATTCAGCCCACATCAATGTGTTTTTGCTTTAGAAAAAAAAAAAAGATCAACACATGTGCACCATTTTACCATTTTCGTTGGCGTAATCAGTGGTTTTTGACTGAACCACTGAAATAACATGGGGGGAAAGCCTAGTCCTCTCTGTGTCCAGATATTTCTGCCTTTATGGTCCAACATCAGACTGATACCAAAATGTGTAGCTTTGTTTTTTGTATCTTGATTCTCATAATTAGAGAAATGGTCCAAAATACAACAGAGGCTGATGGGATTATCATGAGTTCTGCCAGTATTTGGTCATAAAACAAAGTATTGGACAAAGCCAAATTTACTTATAGTACTACAGGGACATTCAGGGAATCACCAACATCTTTAGCATTTATCCTTTGGGGACCATGAATGTCTCCACCAGATATCACAGTATCCATAGTTGCTGAGATCCTTCAGTTAGGACCAAAGTGGTTGACAGACTAACTGTCACTGGCATCTCACTGTTTGAATGTTGGAAGAGATATTCTAGTTGGATATAAAAGCTACATATCCTGTTAGATACACATATTACAGTATTGTGCAGTCTATCAACAGGGACATTCAGTCCCCACCAGAGCGTCTCTGTTTTATACATTCAAGGACTCATTTCAGTGTAATGTTATTCCAACATGTTCTCACTCCCAACTCGTCACATATTGAAGCTTTGTCAGGACCCCGTGGCATCACTTTTTAACGCACTGGGTACCCCTTAAGCGTCAGTATCACGGTAGTCACTGTTAAAAAATAATTATATTTTATAGTGTGACAACGTGGTGGATAAAGTCTGGTTAGGTTTAGGCATGAAAACTGCTGGGTTAGGGTTAGGGAAAGATCATGGTTTGGGTTAAAAAATAATAATAAATAAAATAAAAACGTTAAGGCGGTCTTGAACCGTGCTCTGTGCTGATTTCCAACTTTCTGTCAACAACATTACAAGCCATCCACCGACCCCTCTACCTCCTAATAAGAAAGTCAGCTTATACAGATGTCATGTGAAGTGCGTCACTTCAGAAATGTTGATATGATACATATCGTTGAAATGTTAATATGCTACGTATTACAGGTGTTGAAATGTAGATATTCAACGTATCTGTGGTGAAATTTGTCACCTTTTTATATAGACGTCATTGGTCTCATGGCATCTATTTCAGACGTTGTGGGAGCTCAACAGTAGTCTATCGGACTACTCTGCACATTAAAAAATGTTGCCAAAGGGTTACCCAGTGCGTTAAAAAGTGATGTCACAGGGTCCTGACCAAGCTTCAGTGTGTGACGAGTTGGGAGTGAGAACAAGCTGGTTATTCACTAGGTGCATCAGTATAATCTTGAACAGCTATAGTACAAAGAAACATATTGAATATTAGCTGTTTGTACTTTGCTGATGTAATTAAGCTTTCAGGCATTTTAAAGGTTTAGCTACTGTGTGTCATTAATCCAAAAACAAATGCTCCGAAAATCAACTTGTGTATTTCCTGTGGGCTTGTAAATGTCACAAATCTGCTGTTTGGGAAAATTAAATCTCCTGGCTAAGCAATTAAATTACATCACAAATGTATTACAGCTGACTGAGAGCACTGGCCATTCACTGAGTCTCGTCACATCCTGTGGCTGGTCAGGCCATGTAGTCCAGTCCAAGTTAGTACAACTAGTAGATATGAGTTGGACCCTGCAAATAACATCCGCTATCTGAAGTTGCTTTATAAACACTGAAAGGAGTCCACTAAGTTGCACAACATTGCACTGGAATGTCAGAGAGTGAAATATCCATCCAATTTACATCTTGTACCCCGTCTTGTATCAAGAGATGGCAGAGTGGAGATTTCTAGCCTGAGCTTTGAAGTCCCATGGGCGTCTGATTATGTTTTACTTAGTTGAGGCATTTATGTTTTTCCCGCTCTTCCCTCTTGTGGGAAAACACAAGAAAAGTCCAGATATCTTGTAGTGATATTCTTTCTTTACACATAATTACTGGGAGCTTTAATACAACAGTCTGTGTTTGTCAGCATCTAGAAAGCGGCTTCTTTGTGTTGCAGTGTGTTGCAAATCCTTGCCAAAAGCATCACAAAAAAATCCAATTCCTTCTCCCTGAAATTAATCTCAAATGGATCCAAAAAGAAATAGTAAAAATCTTTCTTGCCAGCACTTTGAAGTGTCATGAGACTCTCCCTTTTTATTCCATTAATTATTTATTGTCCTGTTATATTTCCATCCCTGTGAGCATTTTGAAGAATACTGTGATATTTTTTTAAAGAACCGTTTTCAAAAAAAAAAGAACAAAGTGAATGTCTGTACTTAGTTACAGTACTTATCCCTTAATGTTTCTGTTTGCCCATCATCTGTGAATGTTCACCATGCTCTACTATAACTAAAAATAAAACAAAATTCATCCCAGGAATAAATGTATGATTTCACACTTCAGTAGAGCCCCATTGAGAAGGAGGTGGGTAATATGTAAGACAAGGGAAAAAAAAGGTGATTGTGAGAGCATAGTGAGGAATTGTCAGAGCGACCTGGAAACACTTTAGAACAGATCAACTGCTGCTGCTATTAAAGGCCATTTATTTGGAAGATGTCAGTTTTTCTGTCAAGTTTTGTTACTTGCAGACATCAGATATATGACAAATTTCATTAACATAATACAATGACCAACACTGCTCACACTTCAGCTTGAACAAGGGAGAAAAATAAATATTCAAACTATAACAGTCTCTCAGAATTAAATTCTATGTAGAGTGTATAATCGTTTCTAACACGCACTTTCACTCTGATCTACTGCTTGTCCTGTTGCCCTCAGGAAATTATTGTTCTCTTCTTTAATGTATAATGAAAAAAAAACAAGCAAAGATAATCATGACAACAAACCATATGAAAAGTAATGTGTGGAACTATTTTAATTCTATTAATTGTATTTTAAAGACTTTTAAATATAGCCACTCCCTTACAGTAACATTTATCCCAAAAACAAATCAGAACACACCTGTTAGTTAGTTAGTTAGTTAGTTAGTTAGTTAGTTAGTTGCTCAAGGGAGGCAGCAAAGTCACCACAAATGAATGGAACCACTTTTTTAATTTTTAATTTTATAATCTAATCTTAGTCTAGGATTGGCCTAAACAAATGATTTGTTCGATCTTTGTCCATTTAAACTTTTCTGTTTATTTTTTTGACAAAGTAACAGTTCCAGAATAAATTTCACTTGGCATTTCATGCCTTGTTTCATGATGTTTTCTCTGCCTGGATTTGTTAATTATCAAACAGGCTCACCAGTCTGCCAGTTTGCCTTTCATGTGTAGTGCACTTTCCAAGTAAGCAATAATATGTGCCTCATACTTTATGCATATTTTTAAAAAAAAAATATTAAGGGATGATTTTGATGAGAGATTTTTTTTTCAGTTTTGCATGAAAATCCTGAGCTCTAATGAGCAGGTGCTAAAAGCACAGATATAGTTAAAAGTAAGGTTTTGGTCAGGGAGCGATGAATAAACTTCTGCTCTGCTCTGTTTCTGGGGACCTAATGCATCTGTTAACTAGAATTTTAAAAAGTGTTAGAAAACAAGACAGATTTTTATGAAGTGAACAATAATAATAAATGGAAAAAAATGAAAACAAGATTTGACAATTTTCTAAAACCAAAGCAAGGGAATATGGAGATGTGGCGTTGTACTTAACTGTTCATTAAACTACACATTCATGAACTGCAAACAGGCTGGTGATATATTTTTGTGGCTACATTTATATCTATATTCTAGTGACACATCAATCAGAACCATCCATCTTCACCTACAGTACTCGACTGACAGTTTCAGCTGGACCTGCTGCTCTGCATCTTATTATGACATTCCATTACTTTTTCATTTAAATTTTCTGCTTTTATTGCTCATTTTAATTTTCTAGTTAATGACTCCTATTCTGTTTATTGCATAGATAGGTTAAAGTTACCAGCTGTATTGCAGTTTATTCAGCTGTTGACAGTATTGCACAGGAGGAGTTGAACTGTGGCCTCAGTAAACTTTTTGAACTCTTCCATGTAGCTCCTCGCCATTTCTTTTGTAAGCTTGGTGATGTCATCCAGCTCTCCTACATTTGCAGAGTCTGCCTGGAAGTCAGTCCCAGGCGCTGCTGCTGCTGCCTCATTAAATCAGACACTAATTACACACAGATTGCGAGCACAGATCGAATGAAAGAGGCAGCACAAATTTTCTCTGCACTTTTATTTATGTAAACCTGATTCTGAATATACACAATTATCAATCACAAAGGAGATGTAGGTAAGAGGAAGCAGGTGAGTTAAGTAAGGATTTTTCATTAATTTTGATCACTATTGCTGTAAGAAAAGCATAACTCCTCTCCTAAATTGATTGGTATTCTGTTTGAATGTCGTTATTATGCTATTTTTTTCTATAACCATCTCATTGCGGGGGAGCTAAACCGTTGATCTTCACCCCCACACACACACACACATCCCAGTCCTGTCCATCACCACACTGCAGCGCTCCCAGCTGCCATTGCATATATTACTGTCCGTTTTAGTAATTATCTTGTGACTGTCGAGCTTATAAATGAGCCTCTCATCCGTCTAATCAGGGTGGTAAACTGGCTGGGCCCCAGCGCTCTGATTCCACCCTAATCAATTAACACCTTGTCTGAGTCTGTGCTGCCAGTAGCTGTACTGTCTGCATTTAATATCTTTCCTTGTGTTAGAGTCAACTGACGCTGGCGGTCTGCGCTGACCGACCCGCTCCGTCTCACTGATATATTGCACTCCTGGGGAGAGGCAGCACGCAGCGCCTGTGGCAGTGGGAGCATAATAATCACAGAATGATTGTGAGATTAATTAGCTTCATCTTGTCACTTGTCTCCCCAGCAAAATGGTGGAAAACAAGGATGTTGTTGACAGTGCTGATTGCCACTAGGATGGAATGACAAGAATAGCTGGGCACCGTCCAAACAGCTCAATGTGTGTTTGTGGGGTTTGATATATAAACTGTCAGTACACAGGAAATGTTGATCATTAGTGCTGTTTAAGTGTGTTTTACAGCTGTTTGTGTCTGCTTTATAGCACTATACTGTGGAGAGAGAGCGAGTTGTGTGTGTAAGGTATAAACAATGACGGTTATGGCTGTGTTTGTAGTGACAGTACAGTGTGCCTACAGGGTCGGATTTTTTTTTCCCCCTCAGATAGATTTGTGTGTTCCAAGTTATAATAAATTACATCTTGTTTTCTCCCTGATGGGTTAGACAGGGTGGGTCACTCTGCCTCGACGAGGTTCCACTATGCTGAAAATGTGTGTACGCATGTGTATCCATCCATGTGTTGTATTTTTGCCCCATGAATTACAAAGTGCAGAAAAGTGCTGGTGCTCTGTTTTCTATGAGTTTAAACTTTTGAAGGTTAGAAAGTCATGGTAGGTGTTTTCGTTTTTGACAGCTGATGGAAAAACACCTCGACTGATTGGTCAGAGGAGGCCAAGTTCAGTATGCTTTATAGTTTTTTTGTTTAAATGTGAGTGTTGGGGATTTTTTTACTTATTATTTATTTTTTACTTGTTGTCTGAGTCCAACTGAAAGTAAACAAAGAGATGATCCCCCTGGATTAGCTGTTGTAGGTAACTGCATATGTATGTACTTGTGGAGCAGCTTGTTAGCTACCCAAACAGCATCTGCACAGGCTTGTTTGTTAAGGCTATCACTGTTGATTTAACTCGGTGTGCATGTTAGAGAAGTTGTACCAACTGAGAGAAAATGCTTTGTGCCTGCAATTGTCCAAATTGCAAAAAATAAAATAACAATAGTTTAAATAACTGTCACTATATTATAAAGCAAGTTGTTCTACAAATTCACCCAAATTCAAGTATCAAGTAACTCAATAGTCTGTGAGAAGGACTATTGTGTATACTGTGCTACATAAATTTGAATGAAACCTCAGCATTTTCTGGTAACATTGCACCTCCATAAAGGAAGGACTTGCAAGACACAGATTAAAAGAAAAGAATAGTCAAAATGTATGCAAAAAACCTAGTATAGCTTAGGCTAATGCACTTTGATAGCATTTTTCTGTTAGACCCTCTCTGCGTGATCAATGCCGTCTTTCAATGACTCACATACTTACTCCCCATGACTAGTAAACTGAATCTGATGTGTGAAATCTGTGGACTTCCCTTCAATGAAACAACCGCAACACACTTTGTGGTCCTTTTGCTAAATTATGGCATTAAAAACTAGTACCACTTGACACTATTCATGTTTTTCAGTGCCGGTGCGTCTTGATATGTGTATGATTCAAAACCCTAAATATAATTGAACTGAAGAGAAAAAACCCTGAACACGTGCCTTCAACATCAATACAAAAAAGTATATCTGTCTTTAAAGTACTTCTGTCTCAATTACTGTTGGGCCAGTCAACTACTCATCACCACAAAATACAACCTATGGTGTCACACAATTCTACAGACCATACTACAAACCATAAGAGTATCACAAAAGGGTCCACTTGTGACAAACAAGAGGTCCTTGTTGAAACTCTTCAGTAAAAATGTGTAGAAACCAAATGCAATGAGCCTTATTCATGAGAAAAATAAGTGTTTTTTTTTTTTCTACCACGTTGTACATTTGACTTGACAGTTAAAACTAGATCATGTCATCTTTCACTGGATGGCTGCAAACTTCCTTCAGCTGAACATGGAGAAAACTGAGATCTTGGTCGTAGGTGCTAAAGCCCAGAGACAGTTAGTCTGTGAGTACCTGGCATCCTGTGAGTACCTGGCATCCAGATCACTAAAAAGAGTAACCATGGATGGTGAACTCAGCTTTAAGGTTCATATCAACAGCATCACCAAGGCTGCCTTTATCCAACTCAGAAACATTTCCAGAATCAGAGGCTTTTGTTCCCGGTCTGACTCAGAGAAACTCATGCATGCATTTGTCAGAATTGGATTATTGCAATTCTGTTTATGGGTCTAACAAACAAAACAATCCATAGATTACAACTTATCCAGAACTCAGCCGCAGGAGTTCCAACCAGGACAAAAAATTCAGACCACATAAATCCAGTCCTCCGAAACCTTCACTGGCTACCTGTTGTTTTCATAATACAATTTAAAATCCTCCTCTTGGTACAAAGCACTTGCTGGTCTGACTCCATAGCACATTTTAGACATGCTGTCAGTTTACAATCCCCACAGATCACTAGGTAGAAATCTCCTCCATGTGCCTAGAGCACTTTCAAAATCTGGTGAGATGGCTTTCACTATTTATACACCTGAAGAATGGAACAGTTTGCCTGCTGATGCTAGACTTGCTCCCACACTGTGTTCTTTTAAAAGCAAACAAAAGACCCTCCTTTTCAGTCAAGCATTTTCTTGAATGGACACACATGTATTTGTGCAGTATGTTTGTTTTGTGTGTGTGTATATATGTGTATGTATGGATGGGTGTTTGTTTATAAGCACACTTTTGCTGTTTTTTGTTTCTATGTAAAGCATTTTGAACTGCTTTTATATGAGATAGTGCTATACGTATAAAATTTGAATTAAATTCAATCAAAGGTTGCATAGACCACTCAACAGAGTTACCCACAAAATTATACAATCTGAAAAAGACATTATACACAACACTGCATAATAGCGGCAGAATACACCACCTACTGTTATATCTAATACCTGTCTGACCAGTCAGGTGGTTGTTTTAATAAAATTTCTGGACAGTACCTTACAGTATGCTGCTGGCCAAAGCAGTTCTTCTTACCGCTTTGTATTGGCGCAGTTCCCCTTAGGCAGCAAAAACCAATCTTGACTGGGATCACATTTTGGGACACTAAGCAGTGTCGAGTGGAGTCAATACCTGGCAGAGA
This sequence comes from Thunnus thynnus, assembly GCF_963924715.1. NCBI lineage: Eukaryota > Metazoa > Chordata > Actinopteri > Scombriformes > Scombridae > Thunnus > Thunnus thynnus. The sequence continues at coordinate 5,732,788 of NC_089528.1, forward strand.
TATAGCTAGACCTCAGCCCTAAAGAGGAATAGGAGCACATTAGATTGTCACTACTGATGTTTTCTCTCCTCGGGTCATTGGATTTATGTGAGAGTGTGTTTAGACTGAGAGGGTTGATAAAAGCATCTGCTGAAGAGCAGGTAAACTATGGGTTCATATGTTTTGGAAATTTGTAGAATAAAATTTGTTTCTGTAATTTTTTTTTTTAACTATACTGAAATGTGTTTACTAAAGCACTGAAATGTGAAAGACAAAATGGTTCAGGTACAGACATAAATCATGCTTTTTTTCAGCAAAGAATGATTAATGGGAAATGATTGTAAGTAAAAGAATCAGCGACATTATGACTGACATTATATTTTCATTATTCTTTTGAGTCTACAAGTTAATTTTATGTGCAGTACAACAGGGATGTAATTTTCACTGGGGTCACAGGGGTTATGTCCCCCTCACTTTCCAAATTTTCACACTTAACTGCAATGTATTTATTGTTTGATTTACTCTAAAATCCTTATAAACATTTGTGTCTGACTATCCAGCTGGTAACATCCAGATTGAAAAAGAAAGGAGCTAATCAACGTCTGAGTCACCTAAAACTATTATGTGCTCACAGCAGTTAAGCTTTACAAGCTGCAGATTTTTTTAAACTTTTCTTTGCCTCAGTTTTTCTCTCAGACAACATAGATGTTTATGCCGTATTTAGCCTTGAGAGGAAGACCTGCAGGCACTACTGAGATGAATAAGACGAGGTCAAAATCTAGTACATGGCTGGACCATGTATGAAGCACTAGAGGGCTTTTAATTTGAAACAACGGATACAGGAAGTGGCAGTATGTGGCAACCAAGCCCCCAGGAAGTGTGCCAGGCTTTGACTGAAGCCAATTTAACATTGGGCCTTTCTCAATGCCCAGTATGGCGAGTTTGGACTTGGCAAGTTTGACTCAGATGTAGAAACTTCTGAGGATGGGAGGATTTCATCTGTGAGACCAACATTTATCTTCCAAAAGGAATTATATCATATATCAAAATGCTGCCGAGACATTAGAGCCAGCAGTAAATCACCAAAGAGCTGCACAGATCAGTTCATCAGATCATGTTCTCCTCGGGATGACGACGGATGTTGAAAGGCCGATCATCTCAGGGGTGGGGCTATGGCAGGTGGATAGTGCCGACATAGGATTACAAGGAGAAGGTGCAGCCCTTCTGTCACCGCCAAACCATGTAGAGTTTTGAATGAGACTGATTGGGACTGCAGACAAGAGACTGACGGCAATGTTAAGGTGAGTGCATGGAAGGAACGTCTACTGGCGATGGCATGACAGCTGCGTATTTCATAATTTACTGTATAAAAATACACCTGCTAAGTACATTTGAACTTGGTATGTTGGTTGAAAACCATGTGATACACATCTTCATGTACTAAATGGTTACTTTCTTGCTTGAAAAAAAAAACTTAATAAAGTGACATTAACAGTTCTTCAACAAAATTACAACAGCTTAATCTCTGCCATCAACACTGCAGGTTGGTGTGAAATGCATTCTGGGATACTTAGCTTTGGCTGACAAATGGTGTAACTGCATCACTCAGTCAGAGTGTCAGTGACTAACAGATGCAGTTATAGGGCTTTGACAAAAAAGTTATAGTAGTGAACTGCTTTTTCAAAAATATAAATGAACTGTAACAAACAGATGAAAGAAAAATCTGCAGTGGAAAATCTTTGCTCATTTAAACATGCTATCCTTAATACTAAATTTAACAAAGTTGAATCTTCATCTTCCAAATGAAACTGAATTTAGTTTTTGCCTCAATAATTTAGTGCAATGTAAAATTATAGTAATGATGGAGTAAATAACTGTGACTTGGGTAAAAACTTAAATTAAACATCAGCATAGCCACAGTTGTTGCTTGAATGGTGCAGTGAGATGTGAGATCAATTGCATATTTATTAGTAGTATACCAGAGCTGTGATGTGCATAAAGCAGCAATCCCCGACCTTTGTTTAACTTTGACTTTTTGAGCTCAGATCCCCAGATAATCCTGCTGAAAACGTCTGGAAAACTACACCATCTCATTAGATCACAAAACTTTCAAATATAACTCAGACTTCACCAGGCACTTGCCACAGTATAAATAATGCCTGTCTTTTTAAAACGAATATAACATTCTTTTGTTCGGAATTCTGTTCACAGTAACAAGGGTCTTTTTGAGTGAGCAGGTTTTTACCACTAACTCAGCAAGAAAGAACATTCTCTGAAATTACAGATCTCACATTTTTTAAGTCCATAAAGTTTAATAAATAACTTCCACTTCCTGAATACTTTGTGGGTAGCAGTTAACTACAGCTCAGTACAGATTGTTAGATCATTAAGGTTTTAGATGGAAAGTGCCAGATGTAGTGATACTGACAGGTGCACTATGAGCTCCAGCAGTCAGTAAATGAAAAGACATTGGATCAGAAAATACAATCTTTCTCTTTAAGAAAGGTCTTCAGATGTAGCACGTCCATTTGACCTCAGGCACACTCCCTGTTGTGCTTTTTGCACTTTGCTGTGAAGGAGGTAAGCAGGGTTACTAAATATCCAAGTTTTTTGCACCAAACTTACTCACCATAACATCCACAGGAGATCAGAATGAGGAGCAAGTGCTCTGGGATAAGCTGGCCTTTGACCCACACTGCTTATCTCATCACACTTGCCTGTGAAAAAGTATCTCAGGGCAACTTCCTCTATTAAGAAACATCAAAGGAAAGTTGAAATGTTGGAATAATGTTTTAGGCTACAAAATGTGATTTCTCTAACAGACCCCTTCAGAATAGATACGTTTCTCTGTGAACTTGACACAAGCGCTCCTGTGGGCTTCTCTCTCTGCAGTGTGGAAAAGCCTTTCAAGTTTCTGGCAAATATATCATCCCAGTTCTCTATTTGATGTATCAATCAATATGCTTTTTAATGCTATGCATAGACCAGTAAGAGGATGTTTCATCCTACAGTAGCATTTAAGTTATACATGGCCTTAATATACATGGTTATACAAGTTTTACCCAGGAAAAATATCTAGTCATACTGCAAAATCCAGCTGTGTGTCCAGTTGAGCCTAGTTTTGACATCATGAAACAAACACAGCATGTTGAAAAACCATTTTCCCTACAGAAAAAGACTGGTGAGTGTATTTGAGATTCTTCATCTTTACATTATAATTACCAGCCTTGCTATGTCAATACTTCATATAATCTTCCAAAATAAATGACAAAAGAGATCATTTTTTCATTGTCTTCCATAATAGATCTACAAGAGTGTTTTCTGATCTGATGCCTCTGTCGGCAGGAGGACATAGTTTGTCAGTGCCTTCCAAATCTATTACATATGACCATTATGAAAAGAATTTCTATCAACATGTTCTGATCTGCCACTGCTACTGGTTAAGGTTAAAAAAAAAAAATGGTGGTCATGTTTAAAGTAAACCGATGTTGACTGTTGGTAGGAAATCTCCCATGTCAAGTCCAAGCAGTAGCTCTGGGTCTGAAAAGTGAAGCCAATGTGGAAGTAACTTAAACCTGCCTTCTCTCTAATGGCCAACATGGGGTAACTCCACTGGCTCCAAAAAGAAGTCCAATTGTATTGAAGTCTATGAGAAAATGACTCTACTTCTCACTACTCACTTGCTTTTCTAATGAGTTTATGGTCTCAATCACTAGTTTCAAGTCTTCTTCAATACAGCATGATGTTCATTTGTAAATTATGGTCACATTTAGAGTTAAATAGATGATAAAGCAGAGTATGCTTTTGTGCGTAGCTACTTTGTGATTGACAAGTTGCTATCACGGTGACAACGTTGGTTAGGTAACATAACCATGGCATAACCCCAGATTCACAGATTATAGGCGTAGCCATCACTATTTCAATATGTTTTCAGTTCATGAAAGTTAACTAACATTTTCGTTGCCTAAAAAGAGTCTTGCCCAGTGTTTGGCTGAACAAAGTGCGAATGCACTGTGCTAACCAAGTTAGCAGCTAGCGTTAGGGTTAGCTCCACCCTTTCATCCAAATATGGTCACTTCTGGCAAAATGGGTAATGTCTGCATCTGACAATTTTTACAACTTCCCAGGTGTGCAGATGTGAGAAAGTAAGGTAGGATTTGCCTGTGAAGATTCTGTGTCATCCAGGTCATGGTACATCAAGAAGGACAAAGTCAAGGGCAACTTCAGGTCCTTGAAGACGTTTCTTGAAGAAGATTTTTGAAGAGGCCTTTTGGATGAGAAGCTAAATGTCTTAGAGAATCTAAAGCAAGTTCAAACACATCTCTAAGCACATTTTAAAAGCTATAGTTGGTTTGCTCTGGTCCGAATCAGTAGACAAGCTGGTAAACTTGCATTTTCCCTTTTGTTTGGTTTTGTCGTCATACAGGAAAAAATTCAAGTGAACCTAAATCCATCATAAACATGCATCATGACTGAAAGTCACATGAGAACGTTCACTCTGCTCATTGGTCAGATGTGTCTGGAGTGAGAATACAAACACAAGAAGACGGTTCAATCTGTCCTAATTTTGTTGTTGGACCAGGTCGGACCTTGATTCATTCTCCGGCTAGCAAACATTCTAATAAAAATAAAATGTTACAAATTGCAGGCTCCTATTCACTTGCCACTGCAAACCACTGAATACTATCCATCAATATCTTTTGTAATTGTTTGTTGATTTTGACAGTAGCTTCACAGTAAAGGACAGACACTGACAGCAGACTAAATTTCAAAGTGAGAACAGCAAGAGTGATTTGTTAAATTTTCCATAAATACAGTTAAATGAATCAAGACCTTTTGTATCTTCTTGATTGGAATCCTTTGAAGAATGATTAATACTTTTTTTCTGGTGAATGCCTTAGCTTGCTGTTTAAGTCCTCAATCATTGTAGTTCTGCACTGATCTGCCTATCAGACTAATTTGAAAAGTGCATAGCTTATCCAACTCCTCTCACAGGGATTTGTTGCTGTTTGGCAATGGCACAGTGCTGATTCCCTTAAGCCTCAAAAGCACTGCAGGAATTTATCTCCATTAAGAAACAGGATTAAAAGGCATGGTGGTTCAAGGGTTTTTTCAGAACACACTTTGTACTGCTAGCTTCCTCTACAGCAGGGCAGACAGCACTCTCACTCACTGTCCAGTTATTAAATGGTCTAAGATTAATGGTGATTACTTTGCCTTCAAAGAACCCTTTGTTAGTGTCAGTATATGGTCATTATCTAGTGACCAGTTCATCATTTTGAGATGAAATACACCCTTTCCAGTTAGCTGTGAATAGACCACACACAATACCTGGGTGTGATGTCATTTGTTCAGTTGTAGTGCTTTACACTTCAGGTTATAACAACGTTAATGAATTTTTTTAAGTCAGTCCTGAACCCACTTCTCTAATCTTGGGGCCTACCAAAACTATAACAAACATCAACAAGCTACAGTGTATTTACCTGATTCATCTGTGAAAAAATGGCTACTCTTTTACCATCTTACCTTTGAGAACATTGTCAGTTGCTTGAAGGTTTTAATGTGAATGTCTGACATGAGATTTAGAGGTCCAAATTTCACAACTGAGACCTGTGAAGGTCTTTGCTGGTGTCTGACTGTGCACCTGAACACAGTTCTTTACAATAATCATTCAAAACCTTTTGAATTGTGCTACATAACACTTTGACCTGCAGCATGCAACAGTATAGAAGCTTGTCAATCTGAAAACACACTGAAATGTGCCACAGTCTAACCCTCTGCATTATGGAGCCCTCAGAGCTTTTGAACTCTAAATAATGTAGAATTGTGTGCAATGAAGGCAAGATTTAAAAGTTCACATTTCTCTTTACCTGGAGGGATTAAATCACAATCCATGGCAAGGTTCTTAACCTTTTCAAATATTTTAAATCACAAGTAAGAACTAATTATCTTTTGCTCATAAATGTCATATGGATATCATATCATTTTGGAGAAGACAGCAATATAATAACTGAATAAACAGAAATGTCCAATTCTTTTGTGTGAAATGAATTACATAGAACCAAAATTTTGGGAAACACCTATATTTACTTTCTTGCACCTAAACCTTTGAGGACTTCTTAGAATTGTTAATCTGGATTATTCTCTAATTATGCCAATCATGCTGAGTCATTAAAAGTATTCCGCCTTTCATGGCCACGAACTCATTGCAAACAAAACAACCAAGTTTTTAATCAGATAAAATTTAAGGATTTGGGGGCTGTTTACTTTGGGAGTGGTTTTATACGGAGGATTATCAATGATTTACCCAGGATTATAGACCAGATTTGTGGAAATCTCAAGTGATAACAATCCACAGACAAAGACTTCGGCAGGCGCATATTCTTAATAATTATTATACTACGGACAGCTGGAAAATGGCCCAGAGTTATCACTATTCCAGCATGTCAGAAGCCTATTATGGCAGTCAATAACTAGAGCTATCTGTGGTTGGCAAGCTACATTGCAGTTACCCATCAATACAAATTCCTCTCAGCCTGCACCACATGTCCACACATCCATTGATTGCAGTGAGTTCCAGTGATTTAAAGACTCTGTGCCACAGATGTGTTAAGAGATTCAATGTCTCATGTGCTCGTTGCATTTCAGGTAATAAATCATTTGTCACAATGCCCCCTCGCAGAGTGACAAAATCAATATCAGTTTCTCAAGGGAACAAGACCAGGGACCACTCTTTCAACATGTGGCCCCATTCTGTACTAGCACGACAACAAATACCTGATCTGGAGCTCTAACTTATAAGGTAGATGCAGTACACAGAGGACGTTTTAGAATAGATCCATCCTCTATCAACACTTGTAGCACATTGGTTTTAAAATAGTCACAAGTGGGATATACAGTATATAACTGATTCTGCAACAGTGCACTGTCCATCACAGTCCTTTTTCTTCATGATGTAGAAACAATCAATAATGAACTTTTTAAATGTCCTACAACCAGAAATTGTACTTGTTACTGAACTTATCAGCTGGCAAAAGTTGAGAAAGCCTAGTGATGGACTGTGTCCTGCTTTTTACTGGTGAACAGATGAGTGGTTCTACAAACCACTGTTGCTAAATGAGAATTCACAACCCAGTCAGCAATCTGTCACTATGTGTTTTTCAGAGTGACATAGGCAGAAAGCTGCCAAAACTCTCAACAATGATGAAAAAAGTGTTTAAATTATATTTCCTTTTCTTCAAACCACATATAAAATTCCATTGCAATTGCATATGCACAAGTTTAACTTAATTCTAGGTTGTCAGACTCAGCCTTTCAGCCTCACAAACTTCCCTTGGCCTTGGATTTTCATTGAGCTCTCAAGACCACGTCATTCCCCAGATTACCACCGGATATCCTCAGTGTTTTCCCACCTTTTTTTTCCCCCTGTGACCTGATCTCCACGCACACCTGTTTTCCTTCCCTTGTACTGTATATAAACCTGCTCTCTGGAAATCCAAATGAAGGAGATGTCTACCATCTTGCCCCAGTACCTTGCCAGATGATTTCTATGCCAAAACTTTACAGCTGTTACTGCCTGTGCCTGTGTGATTTGGATTTGTTTGCCAGCTCGGACTGCTAAACGTAAGCCTGTTTATTTATCACAGAACCTTTTTCAACCTGCTCTGCCTGTATCTGCATTTGGGTCATCTTCCCTGTTGCCTTTTATCTAAATCGCAAAAGTAAACACACACTGCAGTAGCTGGACTATCTCATTAGCTAAGGATTTTAGTGGCACAACATTTCATGCTTTACCCTTGTTATAAGTTAAGTTTATAAAGTAATGTCAGGCTTACAAGAAAATTCAAACATTCAGCTTTCCCTCTTTGTTAGAGAAACCATATGCAATTATTTTGTGATCAGAAATCTGATCCTTAATTTAATAATTTAGATTTTAGCAGGGAACTCCCATCAAATTCTGCCACTTCCAACGATGGGTCACAATCTTAGTTTTAGGACAGTTCTCTTGGAGAGGGTTTCTAATCTGTTCAAAAACATCCACATTGTATATACAGTATATATGCATGATTGAGGATGAATACCATGCTCTATCAGGCTCAGGCAAACTGAAGATTGCACCAGCTCTTTGAGAGAAATGTATGTCAGCCTGATCCTGATGCAGTCAGACAAATGGAGACCCTGGCTTCTCATACAAGTTCTTCATTTAGAGACACTTGTGTTAAGGAATTGACAATTTATAGCACTGCGTTGGCATAACAGCAGAGTAATGGTGAGAAGTGGGTAGTCATAAAGGCCACTGTGAACGCCTGCATTAATATGTGTGGCCATGAAGCAATGATTGTTTAACATGAATGAAGCAGCTGATGCTAATCAGATAATACAACTAGCACTAATCTTCATATGTATGAATGATCCAAGATGAATACTGGACTTAACATTATTATTCCTGTTGAGATCTCAGTTAGATAAATTCTAGAAAAACAAAATACACTATAGTATGCATCCACAAATATTGTTCAAGTAGACTGGAATCAACAACAAGCATGTTAGGTTTTTTTTTTTTTTCTTTTTTTTGTTTCTTTTTATCTAAATGAGCCACCAGGACCCTCTAATGAATACGCTAGCCTGAATAATAAAATAAGGAGTTGTTGATCCCTCGGTGCATAGAGGAAACCAACTGCCTTGTCACTATTCTGAAGGTAGGGATACCTTGTTAAAATGCACTCTATCAAAGTTTCCTTTGAAGTAATAGTTGATAGAAAACATAATGTGAATTTGACTTGACAGGTCTCTGAAGAAATTGCTTGGGAAATACTGAACAAGACTGTAGAGGAGGGGAACCAGGGTGAAGTCAGGTCTCGCAGTACTTTTATAAATTCACCCCCAACACACAGTGCATTTCAATTAAGAAGTTGTTCATTACTCTGTAAAACTTTATCATTTAGTGCTCTTTTTTTTAAATTAATTTCTCGAACTTTATCTGTGACACCCATTGCTGTTTTGCATATTTCAAAAAGAAAGGAGTTCATTTCACTCATCAAATATGAAGACAGTCCTCTCTGGATTGTATGGAAATTGAAATTTAAACTCGCAGTATTGCTTCATCTCCTTCACCATAACAAGGATCCTTTTTAAAGGGGTTTCATTATAGATGACACTGGTTGTCTGCCATTTCATCACTGTTCTTGTCACTCCCTGTGCCACAGTAAATAATCAAGTGAAAGTGTGATGCATAGGCTCTGTTCTTTCTAACACACAGAGGAAAAGAACGTGTTAAGCAGGACAGGATTTGTCAGGGAGCAATGCATTATTCTAGCATTAAGATATTACAATACCACAACACTTGAACTAGTAATAACATAATTCTTAATGTTTTCTGACACTAATTTGTCAGTATTTGTATCATATATACTGCATGGCTTTTTTTTTTACCTTGTTTATTTCTCAGCTACACTAGTGCTGTGGCTCTAGTGATGGTAATGGCAGTCAGTTCACCATTATACTATGAGTGGTAGTACTTTTGTACAAATGGTCCCCAGAGGATAAATCTATTAGTGCCACCATGGGGTTGATATTTCTATTTTTTAGTGAAATATCTCAACAGTTGTTGGGTAGATTCTAATGAAATTGGGTACAGATTTCCATGGTGCCCCCCCCCCCCCCCGATTTTTCCTCTAGCACCTCCAGCAGGTTGACATTTTTGGTTTTGAGTCAAATATCTCTACAACTATCATATGGATTGCCATGAACTTCGGTATAGACATTTGCATTCTAGCACTGTCATCAAGTCCCAATTAAAATTTGTTGTTTATGACCAAATACCTGCAAAACTTATGTCATTGCCATCAGTCTCCACTTTAAACTTCCATTATACCAATATTAGCACAGCCATTGTGAGCTTGTTAGCTTGCCAAGGTTAGCATTTAGCTCAAAGCACTGCTGTGTGTAAGAACAGCCTCACAGAGGCTTATGTGGCTGTAGACTTGAGTCTTGTTGTCATATTGATGTGTAAAAAAAGAAATGATCATACATTACAAATACAGTACCTGTCAAGTATGCATGTAACATATACATGCAGTAAGTGCCAATAAAATCTTAGCCGGAAAGTTTGATGGTGAAAAAATGAAAATATGTCCTTTCTACCAAATGTAAAGCAACCTGAGAGTTTTCCCCTGCATGTGGCAAATTCGATGCATGGATGTTCCTGTTTGTCCTTTTGTTTTTAACTTCTTGTGTCTCTGTTGCAGCCTCATGCTGTTATTTAGCCTGATAATACGAGAATTTAACATCTTGCCTTGTGCAGCTTACACACTAAGCTCAGTGTTCACACAGGCTGCACTAATGGGAACAGAAATCTGACTGTTTGCATTCTGTGGCACAGATGTTATCAGGTCTGTTTACCTGTCCCATCTGGGATCAGTGTTAATGTGGCAGCTTCTCACTTTTTTGTTTTATGCGTAAGAAAGTCTCCCTCCAGTACATGAAGTAAAAATCAGTAATTGCTAACATTAGTCATTTAAAAAGACTTACTCCTCCTACAGTGCCCTCCAGGGTTGAGTCCTATGAAGGATGGGACCGGGTGCTACGACCACCACATCGGCATTGACTGCTCTGACGGTTTCAACGGAGGATGTGAGCAGCTGTGTCTCCAGCAGCTGGCCCCTCTAGAGGATGACCCGACACTCTACAACATCCAGATGTTCTGTGGGTAAGGAAAAACATATTCACTAACTTATATTTTGATTACTATAATTATTTTATTTCCTAACCCTGTCATGTTGAGCCCTGTAATCATTCATGTGGCATCCAGTCCTGTGAATGTTTGCACATTGTTAGAGAAAGCAATATCAGTCCCTATATCATTATATCAATACTTATGGATTAAGCACTGAATTTTATGAATGCAATATCTTAACAGAACTTTTTACAGGCCATTTGATGCACATTTTATGTTTTGGAGTCTCCATAACTGCAACCATTGACTTGCTTTGTTTTAATAACACAAAAGTAAAGTTTTCACTTTTAGTAGTCATTATTGGATTTTTGTCTGTAGATAATCTACTTGTTTTTATTCCTTAAAAATGTACTTATATCTGGTAACAACTACATTATACTGTGTATAAACTATTTATTAACTGTTTATATGCTTGTAAATGCTAAATATGGGAACTTAAAGTAAAGTGTTACCTACAAAAGTTACACAACAATGCAATGTACACAGCCCCATAATATACATTAAGAGCTGTGTTACCATACTGATGGGTAACAAATAAAAGGAAACCCAACATAAAATGTCTTAGTCCAACACAAGACTCCAGAACAGCGTCAGTGCTCCTTGGTATAGATTTGTCAAGCCTCTGAAATCTACTAGAGGGATGAACATCATTCCTCCCAAAAGATACTCCCCTCATTTGGTGTTTTTGATGATGATGATGGTGGCCAGCGCCGTCCAAAATGTTAAGATCTGTTGACTGTGAGGTCCACAGCATATGATTCACACCATTTTCATGGTCATTAAAGCATTCAATGAGGCCAACTGGGGTCAATTTGTTGATGTCAGGAACATTTAACAATATTGGCTGTTAATTCCTCAGTTGTATCATGCAGAACACCTTTATAAAACCATGTGTATTCGTTATGTTTCTCCACTCATTTATTCAGGTTTTCCTTTAACCTGACACTCATACGGCTGCTGACAGTGACTGAGATCTTCCTGCATAACAACACTGTACCATGTGATAGTTATATAAATCTACCTCACCCACCTGTACGTTCAATCAGTTGTTTGTGTTTCATTGTTGCATCATTTACTAATGCTTAGTCTAGAACACTAGAGGATCCTTTAATACATATATGGTTTAGGTTGTACACAAATAAGAGAATAGAGTAATTTGTGCTTTCTCAAGTAGTCAATTTAGTTTGCTTTTTATAAATATGTCTCCCTATCCCTTTTCAGTGACCTCTGGTATATACGTGCATATAAATCTTTTATTCATGTGAGTACGATATGAAATATTCTTAATGGAGCAGTTCAAGATCAATGCTTGCAGTTATTATGTGTCTAAGGCAAATTAATATAACTAAAGCTTTTAAGTGGTTCTTCAGCTAGTGTGGCAAGTGACATGAATTTCCCATTAAAGTCAAATTTTACCAGCATCTGGTGCTCGGTGTGAGGTAAATTCACTCCCTGCTCACGTCCTCAAGTGTGACTCAATACAGAGCTCCATATACTGTGGAAGTAGATATTCTCTCACTCACTAAATTCCCCATAAATTAATGAAATATATTTGCTTGGTTAGGGCAGAGCCAAGCCAAAACTGGCCAACTGAAAGAAAATAAACAATGCATTAGTGTCATGATGGATTGCACAAAGCCAACAGAGTATTAGTCAGAAAACACCATTAAGAGAGTTGGTAGAGTGAGAAAGAAATTTTTGGTTGGTCTGTGTTTTTGGTTTGAACTGACAGGTATGATATCTTCAAGGAAAGTTTTTGGAAGAGGTGGGTGGGTCGGGATGGCTGGTTTTATTTCGTTATATCAGACATCTCCCTCATCAAAGATAATCCACAGTAAGTCACTTACTCTGCAGTGTGGCAAACAAACTGCAAGTTGTCCATAGACCAGGAGGAGGTGGAGGAGAACAGAGAATGCTGTCAGAGCAGGATTTGTTGTCAAGTATTGGCTCTTTACAGATGCTGTGGTGATAGTTTCTGAAATACAGTCTTAATTTAAATTGTCCGCTTTTCAATAGAATGAAGGTTCCACATTGATGACAGATAAAAAAATAGTTTACCTAGATGAAGGTTTATTTTTTTTGACTGTCTGTTAATTGAAACCTTGGTCTGAATAATTTTCACAGTCTTTGCTCTCCAGGCCTTGATAAGTATAAAATCCTGAGGGAAACATTGAATTCTTAGAATGTTTTGGGCAGAATTTCAATTTCTGCACAATTTCACGTTTTCTTTGTGATGTCGAATACATGCAGGATAGATGGCTGTTGCAAGGTTCATATTATTGAAGCATAGAGGAAATCTTTTTGTTCATTTACTTATGCAGGAGGCAGGAATTAGATAATGTTTCATGCCTCCTGCTTCAATTTCATTCTTCAAGGTCAAATAAAAAATAATGTGTTGATTGTAAGCAGGTAAAATGCATAATTCAATAAAAAAAATCTGAAGAAATGAAATGATAGATGTAAGTAAAAGAAGGGAAGGAGGATGTGGGCATTTCATGGAGACAGAAATATTCATGGATTTCATTTTTGGGGAAGTTTTTATCGTAGGTTGTTTGGTAATACTGTTGGAGTCAATAACAACACTGTCCAATAGTTGATTTTAAAGATTTGCAGGGGAAAACAAATGTATCGGCATCTGCAAACCGGGCCTGATTTAACTGCATTTCAACATGTAGCAGGTTCAGCTGGATCTTATGGACATCTTTGCAAAAGCTGTACAAAGAGGTTGATAAACTTAAAGTTAAACTTTTTCATATACTACAGCACTGTGATAAATGTCAAGTGAGATGCCACTTCAGTGATGCCAGCTTCCCAACATCCTCCCGCATCCTCAGATTAATCCATATACTGTAGATATAATCTACAGTATATAAACCTGTTGCAGGTCTAAGGTTTTATGACATGAATACAGTATATAATCCCTAGAGTTCTGGTTCCTTCTCACTTATCTGTCTGTCCATCCATCCATCCATCCATCCAGATGGATTAGATTTTGCCTAATTTACCTCTCCTTCATTCTGTTTCACCTGTTATTGATTGGTGACCTCATGCAAGTCCCATATGTAATGTTTGAGAGTGTAGATCTGAGTTACAAGAGATGTGAAAAACTTCTTTAAAATCATCCAGATTGTGAAAACATCATCAGGTTCTGTAAACATCAGTTTTCTAATTGAACTCAACAAGCTGTTGTTTGTTCTGTCATTTTTACATTAAACATCATGTTGCAGGCACAGTGTACCGCACCAGATTTACATAAATACTAACTTCTGCATCACTTAATTCTCAACAACAGCATTTTGTTGTTGTCACTTCCCACAGTGCAGATGTGGCTAATCTTCCACTGTTGCCGCTGGAGACTGGCATTAGCTTTGCGACATTTGGCATCCAGCTCCTCTCATTGTGAATCCCTGACAGATTATCTTTTTCTCTTTAACCTCCAACCCCCGTTTTTTTTTCTTCTCTCTCCCCTTCATCTGTCTTTGATTCTTTTCACAGAGTACATTAGACACCCTCATGTGAAAACATCATCAATATGAAAATAGCTAGCTAGCTCCCTTTTTGGGATGGAGGATTTTGTGCCAGTTGAGTAGAGTTGATTAGCTGATGTCGTACTGTTGAGTTGTGAGGTCTGGAGTTCTGCATATTTTGAACCCTGCAAAAATGTAGAAGCCGATATCTCACATGGTACAGGTCCATATTATTGACATCTGGTTGTAAGTATGTTTACATCATTCATATTCATCACATAAGGAATGGAATTTAATCCTTAGAATTAAAAGATATGTCTGGTAATATTCTGTATTTTCACTGTCAACAAATTCTATGAAAAGACCAAATCTAACAATGAATTGATCCTACTAACAAGTATTGTCTGCATATCTAAATCCAGATATCTTATTCCTAGTCCTCAACAAATGCACCATTTCCTCCCATTTTACTACAGTGCCCAGCTGTTTTAAGAAATTACTGAGCCTTGTTAAAAATTAAACTGTATATTTGTGAGTTTTTACCATGGATGTATTAAGAGAAGTAGATACAGCACTGCCGTTCAGCCTTGCTGACAACTTTTCCTAATAGCTACTCCCATTATTGCAGCATAGAACTCCCCTGTCCCCATAGACCACCGTTATAAAAGAGACATCTATAAAACTATTTATAGGACACCTCAAACTGCAAATAAGGCCAATTATTACTCTTTGTGTTTGACTTTTTTATATATGAAGGTTTTTTATTTGTTAATCTTTCATTGGGCCAAGAAAAGTGGTTTTAAATCTGTGACATCATCCCAATATAAAGTCTATGGGCCTAGCAGGAACTCGCGGCCAGGACCAACGACGCAACACAGAAGCAAACCTGGAAGCTAGAAACCTTTTTGGCTCATGTGGCAGGCAAGCAATTTTCATTTGATTTAATAGAGTCTGGTATCTAGTCCTCATAATACATCCATGGTTTTTACATATTTAAGTATCTTCATCAAGAACAAGGTGTCTTGGGGGTGAGTGTTAGAGAAAGGGTAGAAATCAATGTGTTACTGTAAAATTCAGATCAATGTTTGAGCACTCGACCAGTCAGATCAGAAGCTAAGCCCAAAGAAAATTTCTCCATGCAGATCAGAGACAGCAACTTATTGATCCTTTTTATCTGCTATGTGATCCTCCATAATCATTTTAAACTTGTCAAGAGAGAGCAGCTCTCTGTTGGTTGGTTGATTATTTAATTTAGAGCTTAGCATTTTTTAAATTTGCAGTCTAAACAGCTCCAGCTCTGTATAAAAAAATATATATACAGAATATATATATATATATAAATATATATATATATAAATATATAAATATATATATATATATATATATATATATATATATATATATATATATATATATATATTAGCATAATTAACACTAACCTTGAAATACTCTCTCTTCCATTTTCATTTTCTGCATACTCATGATTTTCTTACCCTAAAGAACTACAGTGAAATGAGTTTAGGAAATACAGGAGCAGAGAAAAAAGAGAGAAACAAGCCAATTAACAGACAATAAAGGAGCAAGTAATTAAGTAACCTGATGTCACAGTTCTCAGGAAGGACGGAAGGAGAGGAGGAAATACTCTGTATGAATCATTAATCAATGTAATGACTCTTTTCACTCTAGGTGTATTGAGGACTACAAGCGGGGCCCAGATGGGAGGTCATGCCTGCCGCTGTCTGAGGCCTGCACTGAGGGGATAGACTGTGGGGAAGCAACGGACATCCCTGCTAACCAGACTGTGTTTGGAGACCTTTTCTATGGATACAACAACCACACCAGAGAGAGCACCTCTGGACAGATCCTCAAGGCCACATTCAGGTAAACACACAATCTGTTTGTGAAGTGGAGCATGTGGGACATTGCTCTGCTATTTGTATCTCAGCAGGGGAAACAGTTTGGCAGGATGTGGGCTCTTGGCTCCCACAGTGGTGATATCCATGATAGAGCTGTTTTAGTTATCATACTTTAAAATGCTTTGGATGAAATAATCTATGAAGTGGCAGATGTTTTATACAGTACATTACACATGTCAAAAGTTAAAGTCGCATATGGATAAATGGTTACAAATGTAAATACAGATAGGAAACTCCTTTACACCTGGCATTAAACCTGTATCTGATTTTCTTATCTGGATAAGGAAAAATTTGTTAATGCAGGCAAAATGCTATTGGATTAGCCAGATCATATCAAGCAGCATCTACCGTAGTTTAAGGCTGAAGCCAGTGCAGAAGTACTTTAGGGTGCAATGCCACTGATGGCCACTAGATGCTCCAACTGACTCCCATCTATCTATCTGAATCCCATCTATTAAGTGTGTTGATGGTCATTTTGGAAATTATTGCTCTGTTGATAAGATTTGAAGACTTACACTAGCTTTGATGTCTGCCGTGTTGGCATTGATCGACAGTTGGCTCACCTGCAGCTCACCCTGTCTCCAGGACTCGCATTGAATCAGACTATTGTCGCTATATTTCACTAAGTTTAATGTTACTTGATTACAGTACCTGCCCCATTAGCACAATTTAACTAAAGTAGCTAACATCAGCCCAAGTCTGGAGTGCTCAGTGTCTCCAGTAAGCTAGTGTTAGCTTGGGTCCGAGGTAGCGGGGCGTGTTTCCAGAGCATGAAATGCAACAGTTAGCACTCCTTTTCGGAAGTTCGTGGCTCCAAACGGAAAAGATGGCACTGACCATAAGCTGCAACTCTGAGCTTCAAACTGGCTCCAATGCAAACCAACAGGTGATGTCACAGCTCGCTACATCCATCTTTATATCCAGGCTATGGATAAAGGTAGTGTACATATTGCCACATAAATGAACAAATATGAAAATCTGCAACCAAAAACTATAAAAACGGGTGGTGATTCCAATAAAATCAGTGTTTCTTGTTATGGCAAAAAGAAATTGCATTAGGTAGGTTCTATACCTCTGACTACTCTAATGCAAAGCTGCTGATCAGCTTTCTTTCTTTCCGGTATATAATTGCACTTTCTATATTCCATATTTATCAAGAGAGTTAGTACAAATATATCATCACAGGGGAAAAAATAAGCAAATAAGTAAAAGACACTTATTGAAAAGTCAGTACACAAGCTACAATATATTCAGTCGGATGTCCTCCATTGGGATTCCTGCTTTCTCATTTTTAATTCCATCCTCATTCAGACAGATATAGTGCATTTTAATGTACTGAAACCCCCTGTTGAACGCTACTGTTATTGTTGACAAAGGTGTTAGTAACCCAAGCGCCATGTGTCGCAACCTTTCTAACTCTCTCAGGTATGAATATGGTTTAAAACACACAACGGTACAATGGAAACAGTTGTAGTGCATACATACATAATCAGGAAGTAGATCTCCACAGGTTATAAAAGCATCGCAGATTGAATCAATATATTTAAAGCATATTTCATGATGGAGCAAGGATTTTCTGGTAGATTTTATGTCAATTCACTCCCAATAAAAAGGTAATAGTGATAGTAAACCTTGCCACTGTCAGGGATGTCCTCTATTAAACACGAGACATTTCTCCTATTCTCAGGCAAATACTCTGAGGAGACGAAAATACTGAAAGACCCTCCCATTAACTCTGCGGGGTGGATATTGAGCCACACAGGTCTAAAGAGATGCCTTTTCCCTTTTGTGATTTGTATGGGGTTTGCTGTGGATAGTAGAGTACTTTGAAGGCGGTTAATTATCACTACCCGCATGCTGCAATCATTTCCACTGAACTCAGGAAGCCAGAAGGTCAGCAAAGTCGTCTGTAGCCGAGGAATTTAATTTGGGCCATGCATGGAATCCGCTGCCTGGAGGCAACTCACTCACTTAGGGATCCACCACTGGAGTTGTATAGAGAAAGGGAGGGGCGAGTGAAGCAGGGAAGTTAATATCATCAAGAATCTAAATCTCAAATGCTCTGATCTCATTTGAAAGTGCTTGTGAATGGAGAGCAAGGTCTGAGGCAGACTTTGAAGAGCACCAAATGCTTCCTGTGCAGATGAGGTGGTGGAAGAGGAAGAGGGACTCTTTTGGGAGGCATGGTTAATGCAAAGCCTAATTATAAGAGATGGCAGCAAATGAATTAAATCTGACCAGGAGCCAGTGTGCTGAAATTGAACCTAATTGAAGAAGAGGAACATATGAATGTAAAATGAACAAAAGTTACGGCAAGGGAGGATTGCAACTTAACACCTAAGATCTGTTAACGGTTTAAGGTCACTGGAGCTCCCTAATTCAAAACCTTAAGACAAATACAACTGTAGAAACTGTTTAGTACGTGTGATGTGTGTCAGTCTCTGACAATACATAGCTGATGCACCATGGTAAATCTATTCCCAAGAGAATGAAATGAAATGTCAAATTTTTATGTTGGACAGCAAGCAAGATTATGCTGCTGGCCATTATCAAATGGATGCTCAAACGGTGTAATGGGAAATGAGTTTCATATTGCAATGCTGTATTTTAAAGATGTAAAGGTCTCCAATATGTCGCAGTAAAAGAAAATGTCATTTTAAAGGCAGTTACTGTTGAAGGGGCACACTGCCGATTTTATATGTCAATTTACCCGTCATGACAGCATTACACAGCCTGTTAGAACAGTTGTATCATGTCTTCTTTGGCTCCTCTGGAGGACATCAAAAGTCTGATAAAATCACTCTCGTGATATCCCGTGATTAATCTCAGTTTAAGCCAGGAAGTACACATTTTGAACAGAAAGTCTACATTACAAACAAGTGATATGTAGTTGGACAGACGCGGTTGTTTACCAGAGGAAGGAGAGCTATTTGTTGAGAAAAAAAATGAAGCTAAAGTGAACTTTACAGGTGACGTGATTGCACACAGAATCATTGGGAGGACACATCCACGTGAGGTGAAAATGTTTTAACTAAACAAAATATATATAACAGAAAGTTTGCATGTATCCCATGGCTTTATGACTTTGTTATTATAAACGTATAGAGACAAGAAGTAAAAGAAGAGATGGGAAGAAAATAAGTGAAAGAACCAGAGTTTCTGAGTTCTGAGTTTGTCCAGAGGCTGAACTGAACACAAACACGTGGGCACACTCCCACAGACATGGTGGGTGCATCTGTGCTCCAGCTGTCTAATTTGCACAATTAACAAAAATTTGCTTCACTTTCTGTCTAACGCACCTTCTCAAAGGTTTGAGATGTACAGAGCTTAAGGAATTTGGGTATTTTGCAAAATGGAGGCAGCAATCAGATCTAAACCTATTTGTAAATGTAGGATCCAGTGTTTTTAGGAACTTGACCCATACTAAGAACTAAAAGTCTTTATCAGGGCTTCTGCTGCATTGATTTTGACCATTTAAAAAATCTGTCTCCTGCAAGACCCATCGACATAATTGGTGGGATACTCTTCAAAGAGCAACAGCAGCAGGGAAGTGTCCTTTTTTTCCTGCTTAAATGAAATGCTGAGCAGCGGATTTGTTGGCTCAAATATAATTCTTCTTTTGAGAAATCTCTGAAGCTTTGAGAAGCTGTCCTAAACACTGGATTCTGTAGCCCAATCTCTTCATCACTCCCACTCCCTCCACTCCCACTAGACAGTAACACTGAGGACCAAGGAGTGTGCAGTTAACTTGACACTGTGTTAAATGACCCATAGTCAGAAAAGCTCTCAAACTTTAGAAAATTCTGTTATCTCAAAGCCACTCGAGACTGCGAAAGTGCAAAGTCGAATGTGCAGCATATTATTATTGGGTTACTGTAAGTCAGTGGTACCAAAAATATGCAAGTGAAACAGCACCATGGCCTGCTGTCCTCCCTTATCCTTATTAGATGGACTATTTGCCCTTGAGAGAGATCTTGAGAGAAAGGGAGGCAGAGAGGCAGGGAGGGAGGGGTAGTAAGGAAACCTTTATGTGATGTTCACTGGCACTTCTTCAAAAGCCCCTACCCCACTGCTCTGGAGTGGCACAAAGCATCTGTCTCCATCATTCAATGACGATGAAAAGAAGTCGTCCAATTTTGATATTGTTTAATCATGAGTGGAGGTTTGGAAAAAAAGGGGGGAAAACACTGAGGCAGTCCAAACAAACCATAGATAAAAGAGAAGATGATGCTTCTCTTTTGAATTTGCATTTTTATTCTGTTTCTTCAAAACGCATGCTGCAATCTGTTCTCGTCTTTTCCGCTGTCAGACGTACACTTCTTCGTCGCTTCTTTATTTATTCCCTTCACCTTGCTACCTCACACAATATACCCTCCTCATCCACAGAAAATTGAAAATACTGTAAACAATCCCTCCATGTCAACGTTTTCACTGTTAATCTTTTATTTATCTGGGGGGAAAAAAATGGATTTGCTTGGTGGCCCCTGCAAGGTTTTTCTATTTAGACTGTCTGGAGCAATAACAGAAAGAAGGGGAATAAAAGTGAAGCAGCAAGTGCTGTGAGCAGGTGCCCAGTGGCGTAATACACACCCACATACCCACACACACACACACACACTCGTAGAAAATAGCCACTGCACTTAGGCATGAACACAAATGCATACCCACACACACATACGCACAGCCACGTGGCCACAGTAGGTGTTCGGACTCCCCACCTACCAGACAGCCAAGTCCTTTCAGCAACTGCTCCTGAGAAAGTCATCACAAACACTCGATACACACACACACACACACACACACACACACACACACACACACACACACACACACACACACACACACACACACACACACACACACACACACATACACAGAGCTGGTTTGATTCTCTCCACCCAGCATGGCACCCTCACAGGTCATCTTTCAAGCTCACTAGCCCTGAAATGCTTCTCATGTTTTTCGGAAGGGGAAGCACACCCTGCCCTCCCCAGGAAGCTTCCTCTCCTGCTTCAGAGGCAGACTTGTTATTATCATTTCAAAAAAAAAAAAAAAAAAAGAAATGAAATGAAGGTGTATTTGTTTGATTTCCTTGTGTCTATGAGAAGTTGATATCCAGTCATCCTTACTGGCAGCAGGCTGGTGGGGAATGAGATGATTTTGGTAACAAATAAGCCAAATACGAGACGCCCGGGAGGAAGGTCTTATCACAGTGAGATCTCGGGGAGCGCCAGGCGCACACGATATGATCTGGGTTCATATTACGGAGCTCTGTGACAGGGGCTTCTATCTTCCTGTCTCTCTGGGTGTCAGTGAGCTCCAGTAATGAGGTGTTAAAAAGCTAACCTCCTCTCATTACTCTCAACACTGTCCTCCCTCTCCTCCCATAGTCCTCTCTTTTCCTCTTTCACACGACAGGCTCAGAGCAGGTTTTAATGAATATTTTAGTGCCCTTTGTTCCCATTCTGATGGCTGCTTGGGATCAATGATTAGACCACACTCCCACCAGACAAACCCCACCCAAACAACTTTATACGGGCATCTCTCCTTTGCTTCTTTTTTTTTTTTTTTTTTTTGGTTCAGAGACTCCCACTTCCTCAGTTTATGTACAGTATCGCTCCCCCAAAATCCCCCCTCAAGAGGAAACCTTCACTGACTCAGTTAATTAAAATATGAAATGTGTTTAAGGCAGTCTGATGGAGAGGGTGGGGTAGGAGGGGGTTGTTGGTGGCCACTGATGGGTTCTTATTGAAAACTGAAAATTGAGTTTATTCAGTCACTTATTCAGGGGGTTCAGCGTGAAGAAAACCGGGAAAAAAAAGTTTTTTTGTCGTTAATGAAAAGTGTGTTTTGTCACATTTCACATTCAGGTGGCTGCCTCTCCACGGCTCCTTGTATAGGAAGTTAACGTCTTTGATAAGTTTTGGCAGTTTGACAATAATTCCTCGAACTTCAAGACAGATTTCACTCCAAGAAAAGGGATTATGACATCCTCGCAGCGCCAGATGGCTCTTAAATGTTACATGTCGTCATTTAACAAAATTAACAATGAAAATTGTCAGACATGAATACAGCAAAATGTAACTTGGCCCATATTCCACTTAGCATGAATCTGAGTGAAAAATAAATAAAAATCAGCACCGTCGTCAGTGAAGACAACAGAGATTCACTCATTACATTCCCAATTTGTTTTCTTTGTTGAACTGACTGCTGAAAACATTCATAATTACTTTCAGCGGAAGCTGACAGATGTTTGACTCCAGTGTCAATAAAATCCCAAACAATCTTCAAAAGAATCTGTGTCAGATCAAGTTGATGATGCGTATATGTAACCAAGTGATACTGTATTATACTATATATTCTACTTTTACATCATTATTCCACTCGAGAAGCTCAAAATGCATGAAGTATCCTCCCAGTTTAGTGCCTTACCACGCACTCACATTAACAGATAAGCTTTGTTTCACATCACCTGCAGCTAATTTAACAATGTTTTTATGAGCCCAATTTCCTTCTAATTACGTTACACCCCTGGCCACGCCATGACCATGCAAATACAATGTCATAGGAATGGTGATATTTGACGCAACTGCTCCAGCGCTGCTTCTACTCCAGCCAGTGGCTTCTGTTGTTCTCAAGCTGTGACTTTCCCAAAGGCAACAGTTTGCGGTTTATAAATATTTGTGTACCTTTTTTTTATTTTCACAGCTCAGGCCCAGAACACTGCATGAATCAAATGATACATAGTGTATGATGGTGTACAATGATGTATATTAAATGAAAAACCACTGTGAACCATGAGGACCTCTCATGCTTTTTTAATGGCTACTACTATGCATATTTTAAAGACACTAGGCTTTTATCACAGAAAATGCACTTGACTTAAAAAGGCCTGCAACTGAGAAGACCATTCATTTCAACTAATTGAGATGCTCTAGATCATATTTGCTCATTTAATAACTGGTGTCAGATATGATTACAGGCGGGAAATATTCTCAGCGTAGAGGAAGTGGTCATTAGAAATTTGAGAAGAGGAAAATAAATAGCTGCGAATCAGTAATTTATCCAGAGATTCTAGATTATGACAGAAAATGTCTTGCTTCTCTCATCCCTGTGGTACAGAACCTCACAGACCAGCCTTGTTGGTTAAATGTGCAGTTGACTGAAAGGATCATTTCTGTTTATTACCACCTGGGTCCTCCCTTGATAGTTTGGGTTGTCCTATCTGTGATTCTTATCCATACATGTGCGCAGAAACATATTTCACCGAGGGGGGCTGCAGAGTATAAATGTGCGCATGACTATGTATGTGCATGTGCTTACACGCTTTCCCTCCATCCATTTGTAGTAACGCACGTTACAAGTTACTTTCACTTCCCATCAGCAACCTAAGTGAACCCCATAAACAACAATGGAATATCAACAAAATGAAGCAAACTATGTAAGATGCTAAGTGATCAGAAACACCACACTTTCATATTAAATATCAAAAAGAGATCAGCATCCCCCGTTTATTAGCGTTGGCACGGTAACGCATAGGCACATACACTGTACATACACCCCTGTTATGTTTAACTCCTCGTTGATCTTCCTCAGTTAATCAACTTTTTTTTTTACTGTACTTTCTTTATCACTAAACAACTACAAGGTCCATTCACCTATTATTTATGAATAATTGAAGGTTGTAACGGTTTGCTTCCACCCACAATTTAACACAACAATCATTCATAGTCCAAAGTAATAACAACCAATACCAAAATTATGGACTACCTTTTTAATTGAAGGTTCCAAAAGTGGCCTTGTGTTCTCCTGTGTTCTTCTCATCAAAGGCTCGGTGTTCGATGTGTGTGTACTGTCTCTCTCTCTCTCACACACACACACACACACACACACATCGGGTGTGACAGTACACACACATATATAAACTTGCTCCTAACAATAGGTTCATGGGCCACACACAGGGAGAGAGATAACACAATGGTTGAACAAAGGCTGTTACAGTAGGTATGAAGGCATTGTCAGTATCATTTGAACATGAACTAAACATGTTTATGTAATAACTCATATGCTGTAAAAATGTCATACAATACAATTAGAACGTTGACAACAGACAAAAAGTTCCATGAGCCTGTGCTTGCTGAAATAATATTTCTGTTTTATATCAGTGTGTTCAATGTCTTTGCCTACATGACATTTTACCAAAATAAACAATATAAAAGTAACTACAGGATCTAAGTCAAAAACAAATTACTAATGTCAACAATGGAAGAAACAACAGCTATCTTCAGTGTAAAAGCTCAGATAAACCGACACTATCTGCTCAGCACCAAATGGCAGACACAGTTAGCTTAGCATAGTGGAGCAGAGGTTAGTTCAGACCAAAACAGATCTAGGAGAGTGAACAGTGGACTTCCATTTGTCAGGTGGCCAGAAACACGACTCAGATTTAAGTGACAGTTTTTAACACAACAATTACTTCTGGCTGTTAAATGCAGCTGTTAATGTACAAGGTTGCTTAGAATGTTTAAAAATGTAAAATAATCACAGGACTAGAGATCCCTGCAGGAGTAAAATAAACATAAATTCTCATCAGCTTTGGTCCTGAGACACATGGATGACTTAAATTACTGATTTATTGAAGTCATTGTGTTGTGGAACCTTGTTGTGAACCTACCTAGCATTGAGACAAAGAATGATGGAGCAGACAAAATGAGTGAGTTCAACCAAGAGTCACTCCTGGCAACAGACAAATGAGGACATCAGCTCTCAGACAGAAGATGAATCACGTATCAGCAGAACAATCAAATTTAATGAAATATGACATGCCTAATGTGAGACTTTGTCTCTTCAATACATACAAGTCCTGCATAATTGTTACTTTGTATTGATTTTCCCTTAATGATCTGCCAGAAAGTAATGCTTTACAATCTGTCTCATATGAAAAACACACACATACACTTATTTATGCATCTTTGATGTACTCTGTACTCTTACAAATTTAAGAACAGCTAGAGGTCAATCTGCACAGTAACTATTGATATATCTACATTTGAGCATAAGGCAGAATTTGGGGAATTAGGTCTGACGATCACTTTGTTTTTCTCATTGTATCAATATCTAGTTGATTCTCAGATTCCAAAAGGATGGTTGGGCTGAGAGAATTTGGATGACTGTAACATTTGATGTATTTTTATGTCACCTGCCTCTCTTCATCCATTTATATTTATCTCTCTTCTTTCTTTATTTCCCTCCTTCCCTTCTTGTCTCCCTCCTTCTCCCCATGTTGGACAACTGAGTTACTCGTGTATTTAAATAGAACCTCCTATCGTCTCTGTCTTCACACCAGGCAGAAGAACTTTGCCCGAGGCATCGAGCAGCAGCTCCCAGATGGCATGGTGGTAGCATCGGTGCCAACAGAGGTTCAGTGCCACGAGGAGCTGTCGGACCCTGTGCCCGACCCAGAATACCTCACAGGTAAGAAACCATATTTCATAGTTTATGCAGCTGGTTCACAGCTGCACCATAGCACTTCATCATTTGCCTGTCAGAAATTTTCATTTCTCAAAAAAAAAAAAAAGTCAACTTCTCAGGGCTTGAAAACCAGAGTGAATTGCTATATGAATAGGTTTCTGCATATAAATTCTGACATTTTAGTCATTTACAATGTTTGGGCACTCTGCCACTCTGAGACTTGACTCAGGACCCAGTTTTGGCCGTGACCAAATTATACAACCTTATTGCCAGACAGAAACCTTCAATGACAACATTTCTCTGCATCCATGTAGAGAAATACCGATGTTTTTGGGCAACGTCATTGTTACGGTTCATTAAAAGGCTGATGTTAATTCCAGATCTATGGCAGGGTGTGATCTCTGGTGTCCTGCATGAAAGTTAGATGCGCCACCCATCCACCATTCCGACCTCCACACCTTTATTTTCCACCAGGCTACATGTGGAGCACACTACTTCCCATATCAGCATTGAAAGTTGGTATTGGAAGTAGGTATCTGAAGTTGGGAGTCGTCCAATATGGGTAAATTAAATTCCTGGGGATACTGGGTGTAAATGGGCCCAAGTAGACTTCTATTGCTCTGAGTCTTATGACTGTGTTTCAATATGTCTTATACCCGAGTGGATCCAAGCAGACTCAATGGAAGCTCTGATTACATGGTGTATTACAATCATCAAAGCAAGAGAGCAATTTTTTAGGCAAGATTGCTCATTAGTTTGGGGAACATCATTCTGCTGCCAGTGTTGGTGTCTATTTTGGGTCTGTTTAGCTTGACCATATTTTTTAAAATTGTTTCTTATTATCCTCGGGTCCCTTTCGTATCAAGTCTCTTTTTTCGAAAATTGAATTTTGCACCTCATGTTTGGTTAGGTTTTCCAGAGTCACAGAAGTCAAGATTCTTTGTTACTAAGCAACATTAGGGAGGTCAGACTCCTCAGCTCACTGTCCAAGTCAATAATGAACGTGAAGGGAAAAATAGGTAGCACATTAGCAAAATAATGATGTACCACCACTGTCAGGATTCATTAGTCGATGGCATCAGAAGCCAGCTTGCTGTTCTCTTCATTACTAGTGCAGCACATGCCAGCAATGTTTGAACAGCATACAGCTGTCCAGCGTGAAACAGCTGTCATTAACACAGAAATGGGGAGGGGAAAAAAGAAGAAAAATCCTTGGCTTGCTATAAATCAAGCAATTTCAGAAGGCCAAAGATTTGTATCAGTCCATCTGGATGCCTCATTATCTTCTGACCTCACTCTTTTCTTTTCTTTTTTTTTTCTAAATGTTTGAAAATATCTCGAGCAATCATATGGTATGAGTGTTTGATTGACTAGCTGAAGAGGAAAACAATCCGTTTGACAGGAAAGTTGTCCATAAAGAACCACTCCAATATGACTTAGGATAATATTTCCTGTATTTTTTACCTTTCAGTCTGGCATTGAAGTTGGAGAACATGTAGAAACATTATAAAGTGCATTTGTAATGGAGGGGATATCCTCCTCCTCTCTGCCTGCATAACTAATAACCTTTTGCTTCATGCTTGGAGTGCAGTTCAGAGTACCACAATGGAAAGTATAAAATGAATAATTATATTTCAGCATATTTCCTGGAAATGTTTCATTCAGGCAGACTGTTTGCTAAGCTTACTCCAAACACCTGTGTAACTGCCTCTGAATTGCCTTGCAATGTAGAAAGCAGCAGATTGCAGGATGGGTTTATCGCTTGTTGATATAACAGCAGAGATACAAGGCCAGTCGCAGCAGCAATTCAAAACCACATCATAGGAGGTTACGTCCAAGGTGATGGACAATCAAATGGCGACAGAGCAGCACTGGATCCAACTGCCATTTATTGGAAACTTCGGAGGATATTAAAACTCTAATCTAAATGGATCTTCTGCTGTCACGTTCCTGAGCCCCCTGTCCCCCCCTTTGCCCCCCCCCCCCCCCCCCTCTGCCTGCACAGCTCAAACCTTTTTTTATCCCTGCATCGCCCCTGGGCTCACAGTGCACACGGCCCAGAACAGAGCATAACACAGCAGCACTCCGCCTCTTGTGCCTCTGTGTTGGGCCTTTGATGCAGCAGCTGTGGGCTCTATTGAAGAGTAATATCATGAATGGAGATATCATTTCAAAGAATCCAGCAGAGTTCCTTAGAAGCACACAGTGTACTCTGGGACACAGTGTTGCAGTTTTCCAACCCAAGTGAACTGATGCCTGATGCTGGAAGGTATATGGAAAGTACAATGTGGTGATTCGTGGAAAGATGTGAAAATCCAGTGTCACATCTGGGCTACTCTATTTTCCTCTAGCTTCTATGACCCAGTGCAATTTCTAACTGAGAGTTTCTTTCATCAGCCAAAAAGGGAAATATGGGGTTTTATTAGAAGTTGAAACCTTTCTGATTTAAAATGAATTAATTTGAACAGCACTTTGTTAGTACTCAAAAAACTACAGCTCCCATGAATTTGCCAGCATGCATCCCCCAGTGTTCTCCTCTAATCTTATCTTTCTAACTTTTCAGCTGTAATTTCTGCTGTCTGAAAAATTGAACTCATAACCCTCTCATGTCTATACACTAAATATGAAGCTAGAGCCAGCAGGTGATAGGTGAAGACTGGAAGCAGGGGGACTGGATGTTAAAATGTCCATTTTCTTCTAAACATATAACAAAAACTTATAGTTAAGCAAGACAACAACAGCTGTTGTTTTCTTTCTGTTCTCAAGGTCAAGAATGAATGTTTGATATGCCATTTGTAGATTTTCAACCATCACCCACATTATTTTCATTTTGATTTCCACTAATAAAATGTGAAAAAGCCCCATGTAAAGAAAATCCAATGTATTGTTATCTTCCTGTTAATCAATTCAATTAAAAATTATGAAACTAAAACTATGAATAAAGGCTGTCGAGGTTTTACATGTAACAAAGCTATTGAAGGTTAGTTGTAGTGGTAGTGGTAAACATAAAAATAAAACGTTGCTGCCCACAAACAATTCTGTATTTCTAATCACTGGTTGAAGATACTTGAAGAACTTGGAAAAATTTGTTGTAAAATAGTAAATTTGACTCCAGTGTATCAAACACTGGCAAATACAGTAATCTCAATATAATACGCACACACACACACACACGGATATATATATATATATATATATAAAAAATATGACAATAGCTTCATCACAGTGTTGTGCCAGTGTTGGATGGTGTGACGGAGGAAGGCACTAGCCTTGAGCTCTTATTTTTCCCAATAAACTGACACACTGTTCCACCGCCTTGTCAGAAATGATGCAAGTATCATATAAATGCCTCATGAAAGCTGACAAGCATTCACTCAGTGTCCATAAATGCACCCAACAGTGCTTCAGGCATAACAAATGGGTTACATAGTTGAGTTCATATTCTGGCCATCTACTTATTTTTGTACAGGGGATAAATACAATAACTGTTTACACTATAATACAATCCTTAACAACAACCCTGGAATACATACTAGTGTACCTGTTGTGTTCTGGTAAATGTCATTCAGGTCATATGATCACTTGTCAGTTTTTTCTGTGTTGGACACATTGTGATTTTTTTTTTTTTTTCCAGACATTACATAACCTTTCAGAGTTTTGATTGATTCACCAGAAACTTTAGACAGCAACAGTCGGTCCTGTTTGTTCCTGACTTACTTTACATAACTTACTTTATGTTGCCTTAAAAACTTGTTTAGAAAACAAGATATCTATTAAAATGGACACAGACTAATTATTTGTCACTCAGTTTAATATGACTCACTTATGTACTTGCCTATTGACCTTTTTTGATGGCAGACATTTTGACTTTTCAAAGCAGGAAAAGCACAGGTGTAAATAATAACATTAATGATGGCTCCATTCCATTAATTTTTCCAGAAAGCCATGTCAGTGAGTGAGCCCACACAATACCACAGCCCCTAAATGGAATGCAGCCATCATTAATGTTATTTATTCCACCTGTGCTTTTCCTGCTTTGAAAAATGTCAAAATGTCTGCCGTGAAAAGGGTCTATTATAATTATTAGGGAGTATGATATTAACATTCACTACATCTCAGTTACAAAGAAATCTTCCCAAATGAATCATTTCCTCCAAAATGTCTCACAAATCACCTGCATTGGCAGAGTTATGAAAAAGTGATCACAAGTTGGTCCTCACCAACGTTGACTGAAAAAAAAATTTCCAACAATGTCTGACATAGCCTTTAGGAAAAGATAAACAAAGTACAATCTCTGCATTGTCTCAGTAAATTCACCTGACTTGTGCTTTGCTTTTTTTGACCGCATGACGTTTAATCACAGGGATAATTGTGTTTTCATTTAAACCTTTAAAGTTAAACTAAATTACAGGACTTTTTTAAATTATAGAACTCTGGATTACCCTAAAAATTTCAGGTGTCGGAAAACGTCAGATGGAAAATTAAGACATGTGAGTCTCCAGGAGCAAGTTTGAGAAACACTGTTTTAGATTTATCTCTTTTGTTCATTTAAAGATAAATTACATATGATTTTTGTTAACCTTGATAATCAACTAACTAAAGAATTGTAATAATCAGAGCTGGGTATTTCAAGTAGCAAAAATGAAGATCACCTGAAGATGTTGAAAGGTGGGGGTGAATGTAGGACTAACATGCAGCTACACCCCTCCCTGTCTCTTTGCAGACTATTGTAACAACAGTACTTTTCAGTTTTGGCACCTTAAATGGGAAGGAACAAGTTTTTGTCCCAAAACAGTTAAGGCCAGAAAGTTTTTGGAAGCCAAAAACTCACCAGCCGGCAGCATAATCAACTCATTGGTACTGATCAACAGTCTTGTCACCCCCCTATGTGGATATGTTATGGTCATTATGTTCTTCGGGGCAGTAACAATCTTACTTATTGGCCCTTTTAAACAGATGGCCCGTTATACGCTCATTGAATTCATTCTTATAAACATTTGCTACCTCTCAGCTGTATGACAGCGAGCTGTGTGAAGGCACAGGAAAATCTTGTTTCAGCTTAGAAATCTTGGCTGAGAAAGTGGCGACAACATCCATGAGAAGTCACCTGGGGCATCTTCTCACCTTACTGCACCTGTTCTCTTGGCCTCAACATTTCCACTGAGTGCACAAACACAACCGTCCAACACAGCGCTCTCAAGCCCCAGCTAGCTGATTCACCGCCACTTACACTCGTCTCCTGGCAGGCTGTCGGCATTATCCCTGCGCCTGCAGTTAATTGCAAGGCTCAGGTAATTGTCCATGGGGCAGACACACGTGTGGAGGCGGCGGCAGCAAGAGGAACGTCTGTTGAGCCACGATGAGCGCATGCCACCCCTCCGTCCCTTGCTGATTCGTCCAGGTTCGGTTGCTGTGGTCAGTGTATTTGTCACAATACCAGCACTCCTTGTTCCAGCCCTCTCCGGCCCTCACAGGGGTGAAATCATTCATCTTCCTATTCATCTCCGGGCTTGGAAGCCATTCATCATGAGGCCAGAGACCTCCATCAATTATTCCGATGGGAGAAAGCATGAGGAAAGGGAGGCTTTTGAAAGGCAAATACATCTTGATTTAATTGGAAAGCAAGTATGCTCAAGGCTGCTAAGCAGATTTCCCCTAAGATGGCGCTTGAGAGATAACTGATCAGAACAGAAGAGAAAGACAAAGAAAAACGAAGGAGAAAAAGAGACAATAGAGAGTATGAAAGATGGAAAGAAAGACAATGAAATTTGGGGGATAAAAGGCAGGAAGCAAAGAACAAAAACCTTTAGAGGACCCAACAAATGAGTGGGAGACAGCCATTTTTCTCTGCAGTCTCCATTCACAGGGTGAGCAGAGCAGGGGACGGGGGAATCCATTGGTGGAGGGGAAAAGGGCAGCAGGGGGACGTGACTGTTCTCCTCCTCCGCTAGCGACCGTATAATGACACTGCCTGTGCTATCTGCAACACACACATCACATCTGTGTCTTTGAATGCGCGTCCATGTAGCTGTATGTCCAGACGGATATAACACAAGAGAATGCCAAAGGTGAAATCGTCAACCCTGCCAGTCACCACGGCTCTGCAGCCGACCCCCTGTCATTTGTCATCAAAGCCAAGGATTTATGCTTATAGGTTTGGAGAAATCGCTGACACAAGAGTGAAGGTGCTCAGTGTAAAAGTTTCAAAAGAGAGAGAGACAGGGAGGACTTTTTTTAATGTAATGTACTTTTTGGTAAACGTGGTCAGACTACCTACTGCGCAAAGGGGCAATGTATGCTGGGGTCCCAGACCTTCAGCGTCCCCGGTTCTCAGTTTGGCAGTTACTTTGTGGTAATTAGATTTATAGCAAATTGGTTTGGTAAAATACACCATTACAACACAATAAGTGCCCTAAGGTGGCTCCAGCATTTTTGGCTGGGTGTCATTCCAGTGCTGGTTGGTGTCTGGAACTCTGGGAAAAATGGTTGGGGGAATTTGTGTATGAGGGCACTCAGCAGGGGCCCACAGCTAATTTGTACCCATCTACCCCTGCACCTAGCATAATAAACAGCCCAGGATCCCTAGTATTAGCATTCATATTGGACAATTCTGCACACCATAATTTGATTCCAATACCAACATTCAGTGCCAATGTAGGAAGTTGTTGTTTTTAAATCTTGTATCTGTTCTGCACCGTCATCCTATTTTCATGCAGTTAATCCTGTTTTTATGTAGTTTTAGAACATTTACATCATCAATTTTGTAAGCATGATGCACTTAGTCCAAAAGCCTGTGGACCCCCATGCAAAAGTTCATGTTGAGAACAGCACGTCATATTTGATTACAAAACTGGGCAAAATTCAGTTCCTTGAAGTAAGTGGAAAGAAAGCTCTTTTTTTTATTGACAAGATTTGTTGTCTTGCACCACTGCCAATTATATCCCAGGAGCATCTTGCCACTGGCGCGTCCCTTTTCACTTTAGTTTTTGGTTTGTGTGCATGTGTGTGAGAAAGCAAAGGCGAGACTTGTAAAGCTTTCATGATTTTCTATCATGCTTCCCCGTGAAATGTGAAATCTTTCCAAGAAACTTTGTAAATCTAATCTCTGATCGTCTTTCACACTGTGCTTCAGGGTTTGAATATATATGGACCCAGAAACACACTTGAACTGAAATGTATGAAATCACTGTTGGATGAACTTCAAACTTTTTCTATTAGAATTTGACTTGACATTTATGCTGAAAGGTTAAGACACAAAGTTAAATGCCAATTGTTCCAAACTCAGCTCCTATCCATTAATAATACATGGTTATTGGTCCAGATTGCAGTTTAGGGTAATGAATATCATTGCAATCAGTGCATTTTAATATGTAGAACCTTGATTAGAACTGAATTGATCACACAGTCTTCTGGAAGTGAACTTCTTTATTTATTCTTTTCTTAGCCAGGGCTGGCCAAGTTTTCTTCATCAAGGTCATCCTTTGTATTACTGTGTTCCCCTCATCTTGTCATATTCAACCTGGCCTCCCCTCGGGTTTTACCCACAGCCTCTCCGCACATTCCCCACGCTGCAAGCCTTTAGATATGTCAGCAAAGAGATGGCACATAATCTATATTTTATAAGGCCTTGATATAATTGGTGGCAGTGAGGGAAGGTCATGCCTTCAGGGGCCCTCGTGTTTCCCCCAATGATTCTCGAGACGAAATCCTCAAACAACAGCCCTGTGTTTCAGTGGCACAGATTGGACAAGATGAGGCAGTGAGTACGGTGTCACTGTTTTTAAGGGGAGGGGAGATGCACAGTGTGTTGGAGCGCAGCAATTATTCAGCATGTATTTACTTTGAAAAACATGCGGGGGCTATAATTTATTCATCGCTGAGACACATTCTGGAGTGAATTCTTGAGCACAACAGTCATGGTTCACAGGAATGATTTGGTGCCAGAATTGTAAAAATAACTGGTGTCTTTTTTGTGAGGTAAAAAGTATTAAATGTGAGAATTTTCTAATCAGTAAAAATAATGTAGATGGTAGAAGGCCTCCAGATGGTATTGACACTTTTTTATTTAATTTGTCTGGTGAAATAATTGGTAAGCAGCACAAATATATTTTTGTTGTGTTTTGGATACTGTATAGACAACATGCTAACTGCAAAAGTTCTAACCCATAAATCGATTAACTTTTATTTTTTCTTTAATCCCTGCTTTTGCATCTTTCCCTCTCTTCTCATGATTCTGTAGCAACTTTAATGAGATTTATTGAAACGGATCTTAAGAAAAATATTACCAACGCCGTAGGATATCATGAAATTGTATAATTCGAAAATAGAAAGAAAAAGATAATGTTGTTATACTACTGTGGGATTTATTTGCATAATTACATCAATAGGCTAGAATCAGCCATTTATATGCGGCAGTATTCAATTTGAAGCTCTAACTCATTAACTTTGTATTCGTACATATTAATAAAACTGGAACAATGACGTAACCTGATGCTACATGAACAAATGTAAATATAGAATTGAGAAAGAAAAAATAAAATGAACACAGCCTGAAAACAGTTTCATTTGCAAATAAGTTCAAGTTCCAATCTAATTTATTGTCCCACTTGGGGAACTGTTGATGCAGCAAGCATAGAAACACCCAGTACTCTGCTTTCAGTCAGAATGTAAAACACACCATATGAGATACCAATTCCAATATACTGAAGCATCAGTATGCTGCTTAAATGTGTGTGTAAATTTCTACTGTGAAACATCCATATGGTAGACTCCTCAACATTCATAAGTTAAAGTAGTTTGTCTGGCACAGTCTAATCAGCTGACACAATTGAATATTTATAACATGTATAAGCGGAATTATACAAACAGCACAAATTGAGCTAAAGGAAGAGTTCCGCACACCTGTTTGACCGTTAAAGCAGTAAACATATGTTGCAGCCATAAATGATACGAAAATCAACTTTCTTCATCACAATCCGGATTATTATATGTAACTGAAAGTGTCATGCACTCAGGGAATGAGACATGTGAAGTTTTGGTACAACTCAATATGTACTTGCAAGATAAGCATACGTGGCCAAATTAGATTAGATGTATGGAGGAAATAGTTTAAGAATTGTTTTTTTTTTAAATATATTTGTGATAATTCTAGATTATGATATAATGTGATTGTTTTGATGGCATTACTCTAGTCCTGAGGGTATGTCTCCAAATTAGTAATAGAATATATTTTTGATTTAGATTGTTGGCTAGTTGCCC
Source organism: Thunnus thynnus (assembly GCF_963924715.1). Classification (NCBI taxonomy): domain Eukaryota; kingdom Metazoa; phylum Chordata; class Actinopteri; order Scombriformes; family Scombridae; genus Thunnus; species Thunnus thynnus. The sequence goes on from NC_089528.1 coordinate 5,767,614, forward strand.
CTTTACATTTTTAATTGTTGAGTGCAGGGAGAGCTGGATTTAATGGCTGAATATGTTTTTGGTCTTCTTTTGGTCACTGTATGGAGAAATAGCAAACTGCTAGCTGGATTATTGGAGTTTGGGCTAATCAGGGTAATATTTCAGGCATTTCAGGATTTTCCAGAGAAGATTTCACTGACTTCTCACTCATACGGATGTAAGTTTAACTGCTTGTTGCATAAGTAGTTGTCTCAGCAAAGATGTAAGATTTAAATTCCTCCCAGTAGATAATACGAATGATCAGGATGCTTCTGGGTGCAAGTCTTTTGGAGGGCATGGGTTTTGAGTTAAGAGAATATTTATATGTAAAAGAAAGAAGGAATCATCTTTAGTGGCACCTGCAGTACTTATTCAGCAGAGATGGAGGATAAACGATGAAATACCTTCATGATCTTCTGCAGAACAAGTCTCTTTATCAACAGCTCCTGGTCTGAGTTTTTCATCTTCAGAGGTTGGTGAAGGGCATCTACAGCTCATCATTTCACCAGCTTTGTCATCAAGTCCCCTCTGTCTCTCCCTTCCCTGTCCCTGGGGGGAAAAAAATAAACAGTTAATGCTGACATAGTAGTTTCTTCACCTTTGTCTTTTTCTTCAGTGTGATCAATCTGCGTCACTGGCATGTAGTTGAACAAACGCACACACGTGTCATTTCGCACACTTGCTAAATCACTACAAACCTTGATTGTGCTGTGCTTTCACCCGTTGATGTTACTGCACTTTAGCTGCACTTCCCTGCCAAGAGGGTTGCAACCACATAACACTTCCTGTCACATCACATTCTGCTTTGTCAGTCTCTACGGTTCTCTTTTCCTAAGTGCTTCTCTGTCTCCCTGTCTCCCTCTACATTATATGTCTCTGTCATTACTTTTAATGTGTTGACATCGCTGTTCAACATTCAACTTCATCATAATATACATAAAAAAAAAAGAAGTGAAAGTTTCATCAAATGCGCATTACAGAATGTTGAAGGAAAGTACTGTACTTTCCGGTTGTGGATAAACTTGCTTGTCTTGTGTCTGTTTTTAAAATGGTGATTATATTTTTTTACTCAACAGTTGCATAATTCCATGATTTATTGAATATTCTTTATTTATGACAAAAACCAGATGGGTAAATCTTGCCAAACTGCTGAAGGAGTTTTTTCTTTTAATTCATGCTTTTGCAAGGCTCTCTCACTGTATTTCCCTGCCTTGTGTATGGTCAATTAATCAATCACTTTAATAATTTAATAATTTAAAGTCTGTGTAAAGCAATAATAAATGTGTTCTGAGTTTTTCACATCACAGAAAAAGGTGCTATAACCACCCAGCCAAATTTGACTGATTAAAAATATCGCCAAAAAAATTAGGTTTAAAAATCATGGAAAAACAAGCAGTGTTCTGAGCTCTGAAAGGCTGGGGGCATGTCCGCTGAAGGAGCTGAAACTGTGCCCCCAACTGAACAATCTCTGAGCCTCTGAACTTGACAACACTCATGCTGAACTTCCTTAAAAATCTATAATTGAAAATAGTTGTTTGTCTTACACCTACTTGTTTGTAGGTGTAAGACAAGCAAAATGCATGATATTTAAAAAAATAAAGTAACACTAGGAGCCACTGTTTAATTCGGCACCTATTTTGTAGGTACATGTGAACTTATTTCAGTAAAAATATAATTTAAATGAGTAGTTAAAGTTAAATTGTTGTTCGGTAGCGCCGGCAAGAAGCTGGAACCGCAGCTGCAGGAGTACATCTCTATTGACGGCAAAGGCACCAGAGTAGCGTCTGCAGCACAGCCCAAGACAGCAAGGGTGAGACTGGACAGAGGCAGAGAGGGCCGCTAACTTACACAGGTGCGGCTCCTGCAACAGCGCTGCACGAGCAGCCCAATGATCCCGGAAGATCTGGGTAATTTTATACGTGGAAGTCAAACTTTTTTGGCTTCATGCGCCACTGAGCAACTTTAACAGGGATGAACGGGGCCACGCCTCCGACGCTGTACCCAGTTCTCTTTATACATCCAGGCTATCTCTACCCAGCATTTTCCTTGCCAATGTACAGTCTCTGGTGAACAAAATGGCTGAATTGTGACTGTGGATGACCACTCATAAAAGGATTATGGACTGCAACTTTTTTGGAAACATGGCTTAACAGAAGGGTCCCCAATAGCGCCATTGAGCTACTGTCCTGCTACATCCTCAGGACTGTGCGTTTATATTAAAGCTTAGCGTACGGACAATGCCATTATACAGAGGCATTGCTCTGTTAACCTAGAATATCTCATAATTAAGTGTAGACCTTCTATCTGCCCAGAGAGTTTATATCTACTGTTGTGACTGCAGCATACTTCAGGATGCAAATGCTAAGCTTGCAATTATTGCAATTACAATAGGCTACACTCCCAGCCGACACCTCTATGTCTTGGTGCAGCCTTTTTAGACATGCCCAACAAAACCAGGAACACAGAAACTGTGAGAAACAGTTGAATGCTCTAACTCCACAATTCAGTAACGTTACTACATAGCTCACAGTCTTTCTGCAGGGCTCGTTTTCAGCAATTATTTTCTAACATGTATAATGTGTTTCAAAAGAAATCTCTGATTTTCCTTTATACAGACTTTGAGTAGAGAACTATGAAGCCACCTAAAAACCTAAAAATCCCTTTTGTCACAACCTTGTCTCTCCCTCAAATTACCTTAATGTACTACTAAATGCCTCTTGTTTTAGTCTGACACTTTGGTTAAAGATAAAGGAAAGATCATGTTTCTTATAAAATAGTGAAAAAGTAAAAATGTACTGTCTATGTTGACTTTTTTCAATATTTAACCAAAATAACCCTAACCCCCTTACCCTCTCCCTGACCTCACCGAAGTGCTGTGTCTAAACAGAACCATAAAAACATTCATGCTTTAGCTGATATTACAGGGAAAACAAATAAAGTTTGTAGTCTTTGTACATTTTGCAGATGTATTTAGTATGAACATGTGACATTTGTTCATTATGTTGATAATAAGCCTAATACGGTGGGCTGGTGATAATTAATAGCATATACATGCAACTTCTATGGGACAAGGTTGATTTTGCACATTCCCATTTGTATTTCTACCACATCTGAAGAACCATGAGGGGCAAATTATGCTTGATATTTGAATTGATGTAATGAATGGATGCAAACGGGACAAGCAGAAGTGGAACAGGGAGATTGAGAATTTGAGAAAACCTGTCTCCAAATTAGCAATATTCTGCATAATTCTCTAACTCTACATAATTGTGGTTATTTTATTTTGTTTTTCTCATCCTCTCTTTTGTTTCTCTTGCTAGTTCTTTGGTCATTTGCATACGCTATCTTTATCTTGCACTTTTTAGTCTAGTCAGGAAGCTGACGGCCTAACTTTAATAAACAATTACAATAAACATTACAAGAAATATGCCTCTGTTGTCCTAATGATTTCTAGTTGAACCCAGTGCTGCTTGCTGTGTGAATGAAGCTGTCATGGCTGGATTACCCATTTGGTAAAATGACAACAGCCCACCGCTTACTTTTTGCCCCAGGGCACCTTGCAGGTTCATTTGGCCCTGAAAGGTGTACACAAGTTGTAGCATCAACAAGGGTTGTGCATTCAGCAAAAGTTCAGCACTGTAACTCCAATTCAGAAGTTCCTAGGCCATCAGAAAGTACTACCCCCAGAACAGGAACTGTTTGGGAAAAGGAACTCTTGCTGAGGAACTGAGGCAATTTAGTTTCTTCTGACTGAAATGCAGGTATAGTAATGTTCCTGACATGGTTCCTGGGCCCGTGGAAAGGTTCCTTTAGTGGGAACAGGCAATTAATGTCTTCTGACCTTCATGTTAAGCCATTATTTTCAGGAAGTAGATGTTTTAATGTTTCACAATATTGTTATTATTAAAATATTTTAATGTCAGTCTGGCTGACTGGTCTATTGATGCTGTTAGCAGTTTCAAATTTTCGGTTTTATGTTAATATAAAATGGTGATTTCACAATTGTACAACATGTTCATTGTACATGCACATGATGCCCTTTTATAAAACATAATTGCATTTTCTAATAGTTACTTCAACAGGTTGAATTTAGGCTCTTATCTTCTGTCAAGGGTCTTTTCATTTGCAGGAATTCTATTAGAGCTGTAGCTTGCTGTGTAAATACATGAGTGTCTCCTACATCCATTTCTGTTTTCAACCATAACTCAAATATGACATTTGACGTTCAATTAAAATTCAATTTTGAATGCAGACCCTCAACAGTAATCATGTTTAGGAAGAGTTTTTAATTTATTCCTCAACACTGATTAATTGCGTGGAATTGCTCCAGCCATTTCCTGTGTTAAACGTCAGTTAATTAGCTGACAACATTGGATGGGATAATTAATACAGCTGGGGGTCACAGCATGTTACCAGACGGGGGGAGCTCAGGCGGGAGCTCTGGAGGTTCCTGGTGACACAGACCTGCCTGCCTTGTAGTCACCTGCTGTCAACGTGAGCAGGTGGCTTGTTTTAGACCTAATGAGACTCGAGGTTTGAGTTAGAATGTTCCTCTTCAGGCCCCGTTTTTAATATTTGAAAAATAATTGGGCTGCAGTGCCACAGCAGGACAATACCGGGTGGATAAATGACCTCTGTGATCCACTGTGGAGCAAACTTCTCTATCAAAGTTTATGGGTATGAGTTGTTTGTTTTTAGAGGTAGGTGAAGGGCATCTAGAACCCATCACTTACACCAGCTTTGTCTTTATCCACACCACACTGCATCCACCTCCACACATACACCATAGAACTTTCTTTCTTAGCCTGAACACTAAAGAAAAGATTTTTTTCCGGTCATGCAGATTTTCAATTCCCTCAGGATTTAGTCAGATCAGATTTTATTGTATTTGTGTGCTGTTTTTATTATTATTATTATTATTATTAGTTTTAACAATATGTCATCTTTTTATTGTTTTATTGTGTTGATTTTCTTGGACTACTGAGTCAGAGACTGCACAAATGAAGCGTAGTGTAGTTCAGGCAGATCACTGAAGTTCGGCTTGCATCATCTGTTCCTTTCATGCTTCATGATCACTGGCTCTTCCACAGTTGTTTGGCTACCAGCTGACAAGTAACTCCCTATCATATTCATGCAGTTGCACAGTGTGGTCATTATAACCTGACACTTCTCACTATTACTGTGCTGATAGACTCATGCCATGCCTCTCGGCCATTATAAGGCCTGCTGGTTACTTCCACATCATGGTTTGTGACTAAGGGTGATCAGGCTTTTGCTATAGCCCCCACACTATGGAACTCTCCGCCTACTGAACTCAGACACATTAAGTCTCTAGCTTCTTTTAAATCTCCTCTTAAAACTTTTCTCTTTGTGAAAGCTTTTGGAAATGTTTGATATTTGATATCTTTTTATTTATTTGATCTTATTAATTTTATTGTCTCTACTTTCTCTTTGCTCATGTTCTTTGGCTTTTTTCATTTTCTTTTTTTTTTTCAACATTGTAAACATCGTTAGGGGTGTTGTGATATACCGGTATTGACGATAACCGTGATATTTAAAAGATGAAATATTGATATTATGTTAATAATACATATTTAACATGTGATAATATCGTGTAAATAATCCAGTGCCTCTTAAAACCCCTTAATGTTACGCCGGCCTGTCCATGGGCGGACCACAGGTGGAACACTGTTAAGTACACAACTATGCTATGTACACAACTCCTGTCTTTAAGTGTGTACTCATGCGACACATCTTTGGAAAACTAAGATTTTTGTGATTTGATTGATGCAAACCATTTCAAGATATGGTCACAACAGCAGGTACAATCAATGCCTCTGTCTCACCTATGAAGCCTCATATTATTACACTGACCCATTCAACTCTAACAAAAATGGTCTTGTTAGATTGGCAAAGGTCCAGTCAATCCAATCCAGTAAAATATTTAGTCCAAAACACACTATTACATCAATAAATATCCACGAACAGCTGTTGCATCATTTCAAATTAGCTGGCAAATGTCCTAATCTTCCCGCGTATTCTCCATCATAACTTGCATTGGCATGTAAACATTAGACACATCTTGGTATCAAAATGGCATCTGAACTCTGACCTTTCAGTTGACACCTCACTTGACCCAATAAGAGCTTCCATGTCCTGTCCACAGCCTACAATAGCCAACAAGAGTCCGCGCTGAAAGCAGGTGCCTGCCCCTCTTCGTTTGTGTAAAGACCGAGTCAATAGGAACAGATTCTGTTGATGACTGGCCCTTCAAATAGCCAATGAAATTCCAAAAATGACCACGTGCTGCTTTATTGCTTTTTATAAAGCCACAACATGGAAATTACATAAATATAAATCCTTTGCTATGATTTATCTTTTGTATGAACCGCTTTTCCACCATAACACTTGTTTCTTTCTGTTTTATATGCACAAAGTTTAATTTTAAGAAGGGAAGCACTACAATGTCTTTATGCTTCAGTTACTCTGAAACAGGGTTTATTTGGTGTCTCTAAATGACCTTTTTTTGGAAGACGGCTAGACATACCTTTAGAAAAACGTGTAAAATATTAGTTTTCTGTAGTATGTACAGTTATGATTATTGACTTATATTTTGAGTGTTCAGTTAAAGATGATTTGACTAACAGCATTTTTTTTTCAAATTTTCTATAGATATCGCAATAACATTATCGTAAATTCTTTTGGCTACAATAATCGTGTTGTGAAAATCTGATATTGTGACAGCCCTAGTGCTATATAAATAAAGTTTATTATCAACCACCACCGATCATAGTCTCTAAAAATAAAACTGTGCGTCATTATGTTGAAAACATAACACTTTCCTACTTAAACTTGTCAGCATTATGTTTTCCATTGGCTGAGACTTGTAATAATTACATTTATGAGACGCATTTATGGGTCACATAATATGAATATGTATGCAGCTCTTTTTAGAGAGTTCCTAACCCTACATGAACAAAAGTAGAAGGTGCACTTGGATATTGTCCTTGTACAAATTACCACTGCAATTAATAGGGCCTATAGAATTTGATTCAGCACCAAACTATTCAGCAAGATGACTATAATTTGACGCTTTCACACAGTTCATTTTTCTGCTCATTTGGTAGGTTTGCAGGTTCAAGTATCACTTTTAAACCCTAGTTGTACTTGAAATGGATTTAGGCTCATAAAATGCATCAGTGGTTTTGGCTCAGGTGTGGTTGGCTGGGTTCAGTTTGAATTGTCCACAATCAAGATTCATTTCTTATTTCTTTAATTCTTTATTCCATCAGTTACCAGTAAGCTGTCTATATTTTTAGATTTTAATTAGGCATAGAAAGGGATGTAAATGAAGCAAACTGTGGTGTCAGCTGTCTGTTTAACACATGCATCAGGACATGGTTTATTTATAGTATGGGAAAGACTTGTGTGGGCAGTGTTAAAAACCAGTAGAATGGGGCTTTTGAGGCAGGCAGAGTGGCAGTGATTCATAGTTCAACCCAGAGTCCCTCTCTCCCCAAGTCCCTCATAATTAAAGTCGAAGCATATGGCCTTGTGACCATGCAAGCTCAGAGGTATCTGCTGAACTTTTTTGGCATCTTATGTTGAATCGCTGGCAACGACAGTCCCCTAGCCTTCCTTCAGCGCAGCGGAAATGAAAAGCGTGTCACCTTGAGTTGTCACAAGCCACATCTGCCAGCCTCATTACCAAGTGTTTTAGGCTTATGGATAATGTGTTTGTCATCATGGTTTTTTAGATGTTAGATATATTTGTCAAAACATGTCTTCATGGACAAAACCCAACATGCAATACTCCATTGCCACAGTTGTTGTTACTTACATCTCTTGGATCAGCCTTCAACACAATGAATGGGCTGTTGACTTTCTTTCAGACCCACTTTATTTTTTAAAGCTTAAAGTGCTTGTAAAACTCACTAGGACATTTCCAAACTACAAATTATGCTTTGGTGAACTCGAACAAAAGATGAAAACTAAGCTACACTGATTCTGCCTTAAATTGTCTAAAATGACCAGAAATGTACCAGAAGCTTTTGGTCAGTTGATGGTCAGTTAACCAGAGTCTACAGCCAGGTTAGCAGATTTGCTAGGCTGTAAACAGGCATATTTTAGCATGTTACCATGCTAGAATTTGCTAATTAGCAATAAACAAATATTACAACTGAGGCTGTCATTAGCTTAGCTGGTATTTAGTCATAAACCAAAGTATTGAACAAATTAAGTGTTTGACCCAATAATAGCACTATATGAAAAGTTAGGGGACCACCAAAGCCATTCCTGAAGGGGCATGAAACCTGTATAAATTTATGTCAATCCAAACCTTGAATGTCATGCCAATTCATTCAGTAGATGTCAAGATATTTCACTCTATAATTGAAAACTTTGACCTGCTGGTGGTGCTAGAGTAAAGGTCAGAGGTTCAACAAGTCAATAGGATTCATCCTCTGGGGATTACAAATGTCTGTACAAAATTTCATGGTAATCTAATATTTGATTAGATATTTCAGTCCCAACTGAAGCAGTTGACCAGCCAACTGACATAACTTCTATAAAGCCTAGCCATTTGCAGTGCAAAAAATCCTTATCTGACAGTACCACAGATTAACAGTCTGAGTTGAGTTCCATTGTCAAATGCCATTTGAAAGGACTAGGAATCCCACAAAAAATGTTCACAAAAGAATCCAGGAAGAAGCAGAGGAACCATACTGCCCCAAGGAATAAAGAGGATCCACAGGGCGGGCTCTAACTCTTCTCTTTTTTTGTACCAGCAGTAGTTAATAGCAACACTAATGTTGGCTTTGGACATGGTTTAAATGTTACTTCTGAGGCCACCAAGGACATTTTCTGGTTGAACATTGACCATAAGAACAGTAATGTTAGGATTAGTGTAAGCATTTTATAGAGAATACCTGCCTGAAAAGAGATGAGCACAAGTGGTGAAGGCCTGTATGGTGATAATTCTTCACAGTAATCTTCCTTTGCCTTGAAAAGCGTTGGGCCTAGGCTCTAACCTAACCATCCCCTGGGTGTCTGCTCATCGTTTCTGAGGGCCAACATTTTCTTCCATCTTTTTTTTTTTTTCTTATCAGAATTGTCTGGGGAAGAAATCAGGGCTGTGCTGTATTACATTTAGTTTCCCATTAGATTAGAGAATGGGCCTGTTGGATAATTCCCACTGTTCCTCCTCACTTTCTGTACTTCTTCCTCCTCACTCACTCTTCCCCCTCTCTTTCCCACTAAATCATTAATTTTATCCGAGAGTGAAATGGAGCACAGGCCAGACTAGTTAATGGGGTTCTATGAGCCATAAGATTACTTTCCTACCTGAGCTCATTCCTATGAATCTTCCTTAGAGAAGCGACTAAAATAACAAACCACTTCCAGCCGTAAGGTAAAGTTACAGGAGGACTGTTGGGTGTTTAGACAGGCTGTGCTTTCCATCAGCTCCATGCTCTCAGTGTCGAACATCAGACAGCCCTGCACTTATGTGATATTCTCTGTCCTGCTTCCCAATGGGACAAAGTCACAAATGTTAACAAGAGAACTCAATTTACATTGCATTACATATACCCAAGCAGTCTAATTGGAGTTGGAACAAAGGCAGTGTGAGATTTTCTCTCCTTTTTCACAATGGAAATCACAACTAATATTGAGGTTTTTTCACTGACATTCCTAAGCTAATCAATATTTGACTTATTTAGCAGCTCAAGAAAACTGAGTTGACTGTTTTGTCAAAAAATTATCAGCACTGTGGCTGTTTCTCTGTGACCATGTTGAAATGGCTGAAAAGAAAAAAAATACATGTGATCAGATTGACCACTGACACCTGAACTCATCACTGTTGTCACACCTATCAGTCCTGGATAAAGTTTCATGGACAATTACTTGTGCTTTGCTGAAACAGTTCTTTCAATGAATATGATATCAGAAATATAGTTGGGAATAGTTAGTTGGGCTTCATGAAACAAAGAGTGCAAGTTGAGAGTCTTTCAATTGTAGAAACCTATGATTATGCAGATAGGAACAAGTAAATTGGTATTAGAATATAGACAGATAAATGCTGCCTTCACTTTACTGGATATATTTGATTCTGCTCAGCATGGAGCTGCAAGATCTATTACTGGCTATTATGCTTAAATTTTTAAATCACTGTGTTTCATCAGAGAAAGTGTGCTGGCAATCTTTAGCGGTTCGCACAAATTCTCCTTTTGTTTTTTTTATTTATTCTCCACTTATCAAACTACAGCCTTTGCTGTCAAGACTCCCTGCATTTATCTGTACCAAGGTTACATACAGGGTTTGGCAAAAGACCTTTCATGTGGGCAACTCATCTTCTTGGGCTGGACTACAAAAGAAGCTTGTGTCTTTGCATTACCACAAAATTGGTCCTCCAAGGGGAACAAATGCTCATGTCGGAAATGACTTTGAATTTATTTAATAAGGAGTTAAGGGTTTCATGAGACTTGTGCCTTGGAACCTCATCTGTAATTGCACAAAAACTCATTCTGTGTGACAAGATCCAGGAAAATTATAAATTTCAGGGAAAAAAAAAAAGTTACCTTCCTGCAGTTTAACTTGGGTGTTTTATCTTTCTATTTGGACAATGAAAAAGCAGACAGGCTAACAAAGATGGATCACAGAGCAAAAAACTCCAATAGTTGGGAACTGATCTCTGGTTCTCATTGGGGGATTCATAGAGGGGCTGAAAGGTTTACTTCCCACTAGACTACTTCACACAGTATCTTGCAGAGTTGGAATATTGATTCAATTTTACCTTGATTTATGTAACTGCTATGCACCCTAGGCCAAACACAGTCCTGCCTATATGAGTTTAAAATATAAAGCGTCTAGACAGACACCTTCTGCTTTTTTATTGAAGCTTCCTGCTTGCTTGTTGTAACCATGTATTTCTGTATTTTCTTTCAATTTTACACAGTAACAGTGGTAACTTTTGCTTTAACTTATTGTAAGTGTTACAATGGGTCTTGACCAAACAACTGCTATGTTTTCATATAATACAGAATGTTATGGTTGGTATAGTAGTTAAACCTGCAGAGCAGAACTTTTACATATAAATGAACATCCGTTACATTCAAGCCCTTGCCAAACGAGTTCACACAATACTGATTAAGCCTATCACTGCCAGATAAATCTCTCTGTGTTTCACAGTACACAGAGTTTTTAAATCTTATGTTGGGCATGACATTCCCGCTCTGGCCATTTGGCCATTAATCGTGCGGCTCTTCTAGACTTTCCAAATGTTATCGGACCAAATAGATCAAATTCTGATAGTGAAATAAGTCATTTCGTGGGGGTTGTTTCATGCTCAAAACAATTTATCCACCGTTTTACAGCTGCAACAGTAGGTTATGGCCAGTGATGTACTGGCCATCGGGGCATATTGGGACAAGTCCCGGTGGGCTGGTGGACCATCAAAAAATATGTTTTTGGGCCATTGGACTGTCAAAATATATCCGTTTTTACCGGCCCTCTTTGTGTGCCTGTCATACGGGGCGCATGAGAGCAGGCAGCATGCCTGTGTAATACAGTCACAGCTGAGTGCCCCCCTTCACTATCCCTGCCAGAAGGGGGTGACAAAAGTCCTGCACTCCAGCTTTAAATTGCATCCCTGTAACCCTTATACCTAGTATTTTTCACCTTACCTTAGGCTGCATGTTAGATTTTTCCAGCTGTAAAGTTTGTTTTTTTTTCTTCTTGCTGCACAGTAACAGCAGGAGACACGACAAATGTTTTGCACATGCATCTTATGACAGACATTTTTACACCTTGTATTTTTACAAAGGGAATCAGTACAAAATGCAGCCCTGACCAAGCTGCTTCCATGAAAGGCTTTGGCACTGACTGCACGGAGAGAGAGAGAGACTGTGAACTTGGGATGTTTGCAAAGTGAAGTTCAGTCAAATTAATCATTCTGTCAGACAATGAGAGCAGAGCACCCCAGGGCTAAAAGGGAGACAAGGCCTTTCAGCAAGAAGAAGAATACGCTGCACTACTGTATATGTTTTGGGCTTGTTATTCATTTTCACAAAGGGAGGTAGGGGCCGGGGATGGGGAAGGGGAAGGGGAGGTTATGTAGTAGTGTGTTCTCGCTCTCTCAGTGCCGGGGAATATATCTATCGTTCCAGGGAGCCATTTCCCATAAGAGGGGATAAATGGATGTAGCTGAAGGTGAGGACAATGCAGGAACATCACATTTAGAGGCTTATTCATCAAGTTCATAGGTGGTGTCAGGCCTCTGCCAAATGTTGCATTTTCACAGCACCCTTGTAAAGGAACTGTTACTGGCCTTGCATGCATCCCAACACTCATCATACTTCATATCCAATTTGTGTAGACTTGAAGCCTAAAAACACGCTTTTGGTTGCAGTTACGCACATATAGCAAGTGTTATATGTGAGCCATTACATAGGCTGTGTAGACAGCTGTATTGATTAAGATAGAAGTGTACTGTTCCATCATGGACAACTGGAACACGCTGCTGAGACGCTTTCAGCGTAGACATGGTGTAAGGTACTTTTGCATTGGCTTCAGCCTCGAGCTATGGTCGTAGCCGCTTGGTTAAAACAGAAGAGTTGAGTCAAAACCAAACATGTTTGGGCACTGCTGGAGTGGAGACTTTAAAGTAGGTAGAAAAATTCTATGATATGTAAACGTTGACTTTGATGAGAGAATTTCTATGGTTATCTGGGTTATTTAGACTAGTGAGAAGACAGAGGGGCAAACGCCTCTCACAAGATGGTCATGAGTAAAGACAGAATGTGATCTAAAATCCATCACTAGATATCATTATTTTCCAACCGTGCATTGTTCTCCAGCTGTGCTGCTACTGCAGTGAGAAGGAAAAAGGAATTTTAGGCTCCCTCTCACTCACCAGGTGCAAGCGTCAAAGCTCTATCCCTGTCATTTTTATTAAAGCCTTTAAGACACATTTACATAACAGTGACCTTACTCTAACAAATAGATGAAGCCAGCAATCTTACAGATTCCATGTCTGAAAAATGTATTTTGTACACACAAACTACTTGACGTATATATTACATATATAATTGTAGAGCACTATTCTGGGCATACATTTTAAAAAAGCATGGATTTAGTTTCAGTGTCTAAGTGCATAACTTCACAGTACATGCAGTAAGTTGCTTAAGTTGAAAACAGTTTATTTTATTACTTCAGTATGGCCAACTGGCATCAGAGAAAAACATTTGTCTCGATATGTAACAGCAGTATGTGTTTTCAAATAGTGTCTGCCCACTACTTGCTGTAGTCACACAGTAATATGTTTATCTCTACACTTTACAATACTGCATTGCACAAGACCGCATTTGTAATATGTCAAAACATTGTATGCAACGGGTTATATAATTCAGATGTTAAAATGAATTCTGATACTTGAAATTAAATAAAAAAGTTTATCCTCAGAGAGGTGATAGACTGTGACATTCATTCCTGAATATGTATCACAAGTTCTCCGTATGTTGGTATTCATGTTCCAAGCACATAAACCGCTGCCCCTTGCTGAAGATGACATTGTTTCCCTCTCTTTTTATTGTCTTCCTCTTGTGTCTCAATTGATCTCTCTCTCACACACGTCTGCCCTTTCCCCTCCCTCCGTCTCTTTTCTGTTCCCTTCTTCCATTCCTGTGGTTGCAGGATACGTGTCTCCGTCACAAGCATTATACAGATACCTTCTGAATGTGCTTGTGAACACGGTGGGAGCAGTCATAGTGATGTATGGCTGTAATCCCACCGCTGCAGCATGACACGGCTGTCAGTTGCCATGGGAGACGGAATGATTTATATTCTGCAGCTCTACCTATGGCCCAATATAAGTTATGTTAATGTTAAAGGTTTAATCCTGGATTGTTATACAAAAACGAGGGGATTCTGCTACTGATTGGAACAAATGATGACACTTTAATAGCTCTGGTTTCATAATAGTTGATATTAAAAAAAAAAAAAAAAACCTGGTTGTAATAATAAAATAAATTTGTGTCTACAGCTCTCACTAAAGGACAAGGCTGGGAGATTATTTATCTCCTGTTCACTAAGAATCTCCATCACTTTGTAGCAAGCATTACTACATTTGGAAATTAATAATACGCACTTGTAAGATTATATGGTTTACCACCTCCATTGATTAGAAGGAAAAATAATTAAATCAAAGGGCAAATAACTAACTAAAACCAATAGGGTTGTAACAGTACGTGTATTCGTCCCAAACGGTACGCACATTATGGTTTGGTGCATGAAGTTGTACAAAGAATAAGCTCAATGACGCAAACAATTACTGTCAAAATAGTTTAATTATCCATTTACTCTGACGTGCGGAACAATAATTCTAGAGCGCAAGTTCCACTTAGCTGTAGCATGATCATGGATGTATGGTAGACAGCTTATTTATGGTTACCCTGGTTACCTCCCTCCGCTTTCTGTGATGGTTGGCTATTCACTTTGAGTGAAGCCGTTCAGAACAACAATAAAAACATTTGACTTCTGATGTGGTCAGACAGCACATCATGAGAACCAGTTCTGAGAGAGAAAAATATAGTTAAAAAGTATTGGAGTAAAGTAGTGGTTTGGTCGCTCTGACTGATATTTAATACTGAAGCATCAGTGTTAGAGCAACATGGTACTATTGTAGCTGCAGGAGGTGGAGCTAGTTTGAACTACTTTATATACAGTTAGACCATAAATCAGCATAAACAGCTGTCAGCAGGTATCCTGACTCCTTGCAAGAAACAAAAAGTTTGTTTTCATTGTCCACTGCAGCACAACTTAACTGTTTTAGTAAAAGTTAGAGCCAATGAGCCATTGTTGGATATTCAAAATTAAGGACCAAAATATCGTTTCCTACCTTTCTTTTTTTCCCCACTGTACTGAAATCGTACCGAACCGTGACCCCAAAACCGAGGTACCTACTGAACCATCAATTTTGTGTATCACCCCTAGAAACCAATAAAAATTCATTTAGAATTAGCTCTTTGCATCAACTCTTCAGACAGAACTAGCTGGAGCATTGGTGTTATTCAACTTTGATTATGCTGTCACCTTTTGTTACAGTAGCTCCTCACAGTCTCTTAAAAACAAATTACAGACTGCACAAAATAAGTTAAGTTGTTTTTAAAGCCGTCCCCTCACATACACCTTGATACAGTTCATTTTAAAAAATTGAATCTTCTCTCTGTGGATAAAAGGGTGGTGCAAAGTATTTCCCACAAGATTGTGTACAAATCTGCACCTATCTTTCCAACCATTTTAATTTAGTAAAAAACAACCACTCCCACAACGCTAGAGGCAATCTGACAAATATTATTCCTATGAGATTTAAAACATGTTTCGGGAAAAATTCATTTTTAGATACAGCTTCATGTCAATGGAACAAGCTGCCTATCTCACTCTAGCTGAACCCAGTTGAGAGGAGTTTTAAATCAGATCTCAAGAAATTGTTGTTAAATAATTTGTAGATGTACAAATGCTTGATGTTTAACTGCCTGTCTGGGTTTTTTTTTAAGTCTGTCATTCTCGCTTGACACTTTCTTATTCAATCTGCCATCTTGTACTGCAATAGAGGACCACAGTGGAAATAAGCCCTAGGACTTTTTTGTGTATTTTAATCCTTGACAATTTTGTAAATCATGTATGGAGTCTGTCTTTGTGATCAGCCTATCATGTATGTTTTAAATTTTGTCAAATAAATCTATCTATCTATCCATCTATCCATCCATCCATAAATAACACATGTCAGATGGTTAATTTCCTACTGTTTCCGTGGATGATGATGGAGTGATGATGAGGCGAACTTCCTGGAAAGCACCGAGCAAAGCGAGACAGACTCAGGTCACCAGGGTAACAGCCAGATGAGAACTGCTGCAGTTACAGTGAAGCACTCTTGTTCACTGCTTCTTAGAGGGGTGAATCCAATGCTGGGGAGGGCTCAGACTCGCTGAGGCCACATAATAGGCTGAACACACCGTAGGGTTGTGTGTTATAGTCTTGATGCATTTAAAGGCAGGCTGGAGAGTTGAAGCTGAGCTCTAACTACCGAAGGGGTCCCTGGAAAAGTCTTAAAAGAAAGTTTAACTTCCCAATAAAAATAGGAGATTACAAAATTATTATATATTCAAATGGCAATGGTGTGCAATAATGGTACTTGGCTTGTGGATTTGAGGTGTCTTTCAGTCTTTCTTCATAGTAAGAGTGTTCTTTCTGGAGCTCTCAGCTCTCAGCCATAGAGAAAAAGGACAACGCCCGAAATGCCAGACCATCCCGGCTGCAGGGCCGAGAAGAACACAGAGGAAGCAGCAACGGTCAGCAAGCCAGTTAGCAAGCCAGTGAGCAAGTCAAAAAGGCCAAAGAAGAGAAGACAAAGAGTTGTGCTTTGAAAGAATAGGATCCTTGGCACTCTTTTGAAGAGAATGCCTTGATTACTGATGAATTTCTTTGTGTGAAGAGAAAACTGGTCCTTATCTTAATGGGGAATAATTTTATTCCTATAGAATATTTGAGGACTATACGGGCTTGCAAATTGAATACTCACTTGTTTCTGTTGTCAATGTTGACATATGAGAACCAGTGAGTGAAATCTTCATTTTCTAATCTGTAGTTAAGACTATGTGACCGTGGCAAACATCTAAGGTAATACATGATCATAGCACTCAACCATAGCTAAATAATGCACTTAATAATACACGGTTAATATCAAATACACTCATGTGGTACCATGTAAATGAACAGATTTTGAGCAGTTAGAATTCAGCACAATATCCAACTAATTAAATTGTTCTAAAACATAATACAAGTTAACATTTGTTAGACATGTCAAGATACGAATGTATTTACACATTTAGTAGCATTTGTAACTATTTTAGACATTCATTGTGAGTAAAAGGGAGAAAGAAAGAGAGAGGGATACACTCAGAAGGAATGTGGCTTCTCCCAAAATGTACAACTTAAGAGATAGATTTGCTAGCAGAAGAAGGGAGGAAGGCTGGGGGAGGTTGGGACAGTCTGCTTATATTTGAAAAGAAAAACAAAGTTGTTCATTCCAACTGTCCATTTTCCCTTTGTGGCTGGGAAAGGCTGGGTTTTTAATTGTACTCTATGTCTTTTTGATACCCTTTAGCCTATAGGTCAGAGGTCATTGGGTCTGTGACTGTTAGACCAAAAGAAATGATACAATTTTTGAAAGAATTTAACTTTTCTTCTGTTCCTGGATTTGTTTCCCTACAACTTCATGCTGTATCTATAATTGATCTGTAAAAAAAAAAGAGGGTAGATTTGTCCTTTTATGCTAACCTTAGTTAAAACCACTATGTTTCTCCCACAGTGGTGCATAATGGATGTTCCTGTTGCCTTGCTTGTACCCTTGCTGTTTCATTTACATGCCCATATGTTGTGCTTTGTCTGCCACTGACTATTTGTTGCTGTGGATAAGATGACAGGTCATTGGTCAGTTGCGCAAGATGCATGTATAATGCTTGATAGACCGTGCGGTGCATCAAGGTGAAAAAACACTGGTCTTCTGGCAGTGGAGATAGGCAATATTGATTTCAGCAGGGGAAAGGATTGGTAAATGAGACAAAATCAATAAATATAATATACTGGGCTGTGTAAAAGCAACATGAAGAAATACTTATGACAGTATTGCATTTAGCTATAGGGAAGTAGAGTGTTTTGTTTAAGCTTGTCGATGACTGGAATCTGCAGTGACTGAGAAACTGGGTGAACAACAACAGCTGAATTCTAAATTTCCACTTATACTGAAGCAATTAGTCAGTTATTTGCATAGTCAGCAGTAGGGCATGGGTTTCATAACATGTCTGTTGAGTCTGAATCTAGTATTGAATCCAAAAACCTTTCGATTGAGATCTGAGCTTTTTGTAAGCAGAGATGACAGAAAT
Organism: Thunnus thynnus; assembly: GCF_963924715.1. Classification (NCBI taxonomy): domain Eukaryota; kingdom Metazoa; phylum Chordata; class Actinopteri; order Scombriformes; family Scombridae; genus Thunnus; species Thunnus thynnus. Next base: position 5,785,571 of record NC_089528.1, read on the forward strand.
GCTGCACATTTCAGTGGCATCGTAATTATTGTTTACATCCTGTAGATACAACTGCAAATGAGATGAGGAGAGTATATGTTAAATATACATCTGACACATTATAATAACAGGTGTAGTCTACATTTGCACACCTTGTTTTTCACATTTGCTCCAAATCCTGATTCAGAAAAATTGATAAACTCAAACTATTGATATGATTTAACCACAGAGGAGTGACCACTATTTTGGTCTTCCTATAACAATACTGTTCACAGCCAGAGAGCACATTAACCAGGCAGCAGCCAAGTTTTTGGCTTTAAACTTATAGTGTTAGTGTTGATTAGCTACAGCTGATATAATCTGCTGCTGGCGATATTTGTCATTTTAACTGGAAATAGTGATGGTCAGTGTCAGCTAAATATGATAAGCCTGCTACCTGAATGTTTTGTACATTGCTAATAAGAGAGACAAGAGATTTGTCTTTTGCCAGCAAAAATACCAAACAAGCACTGCATCTAGTGTCTGAAGTATGAGTAATTACACATTTTCTTTGTTTTATATCATTATCAATCAAATATATTTGGATTTTGTGCTGTTTGTTGAACAAAATAAGCAGTTTCAAGATAATACCGTGTGCTTTGAGAAATTGTTATGAGCATTTTTCATCATTTTCTGGCACACAGACTAAATGAGCAATTTATTAAACAAGCAAATCAGCAATTATGAAAATATTTATTATTTAAAAACAGAGTAACCTTACTGTGAATCCTGCCTGGTTCTACTAATCAATCAATCAACCAATCAAACAATCAAGTTTATTTGTTACATGTAATCATATAAATACAATCACAGTGAAATGTAATCCCATCAGTTCCTTCAATTTGTGCATTGAAAAGTTTCAAAAATAGAATAGGAATAGTAATAAAAATATGTGTATGATGGGGGGAGGGTCCTCATTTAGGATCCTAGTGGCCTGAGGGCAGAAGCTCTTCTCAGCCTCTCAGTGCTGGATTTAATATGCATAAATCCAAAATTCATTATTGTAACTCGCAAATGAAGAGTCACTATGCTATTGCACTGTTCACTGCATGATCTCTGTGATCCATGCAGAGGAGGTTTTCATTAATATACAAGCGAAAGAATGAACATTCTGGAAAATTGTTGAAATTATGATGAGGCTCTACTTTTTTTTTAATGTCAGTGTTTTTACTTGACATGATAAACAGCAGAAAGGTACCAAACCCTCCTCAAATTCATGACATTTGGCTGCGCTCCGTTTTATTCTAAATGTTTGTTTTCCTAAAAGGGAAGTTGGAGGTATCTTCAGCATACCATTGATATGAAAATACTCATGTTTAATATGAATGTGGTGTGTATTCAAGTGGGATGTTGGCCCTCGCTTTCATCTAACGCTGAAAACATCAGCCTGCCTTCTACTATATCGCTATTTCTGAATAGATTTTACGTTAATATTGCCATTTCTCATGTTTTTCTGGGGAGGGGGAGCTGCAGTTTGGGCTCTACTTTGATCTAACACCGGAGACTTTGCTTCTCTCTCCTGTCATCTAATATAATATTAATATTTATTAAATATTCTTCCTGATTCTTCAGGTAAAGTAAACAAGACTGAGATGTAGGGCCGCCCTTTGATCTAGCTCTGAATATGGCAATCTCCCATCCGCTATAGAGGAGTAAATGTCACATTAATATTACAGTTTTCCTGTATGGTTTTACAGGTGTGATGGTGAACTACCCAGAGCCAAGCTTTTATCTAGACCAAGGACTGCATCCATATGCATCAATGTGCTTTTTTGTGTGTGTTATTGCAGGCATGGTGAACTACAGCGAGGTATCTGGCTACCCCCTCGTTCAGCATTGGAGTCTTCGCTCTGTGCTGTACCACGTCAAACTCAATCAGTGGGTCCTCTCTCAAGGTAAATCACTCTATGCGCTTCTGGCAATTAATTATATATATCATATGTTATTACTGATTGTTTATTCATGCTGGAGGAGACCATGCTCCAGTCTCTGTGTCATAAACTCTCACATTCTCAGAGGAGAAAAACAGCACCGTTGACTATCAATTATTTATCACATTGTAATTAATGTGACACATCAAGGTTAGCAGCTCATCACGACAGCTTGGGCATTCTGTTTAATTTTTATTTTTGATCCGTTATGTGATTAACAGGCAGACTGCCATCTTTTGATCAGACTGGGATACATTCTCGTCTTCGTTGGTGCTTAAATATACTCTACTGACATCTTTACACATCTTGTCAATGCCAAACCTATTAATACTGTTTTGAGATACTGCACATGTCATTCTGTTGGAAAATATATTGTAACAGAATTAATTACCAGCACAAAAACTCATTTCTAAGTCTGCCTTTACCGTCAGCAAAGTTAAAGTTAAACATATAAAGATTCCACTACATCAGCACAGGACACTTTGCTGTAATGTAGTGCTAAAATGTTCAAGTTGGGTCCATTATTTCAAATTAAACCCTTGTTGAAGCAGTCAATTATGGACTGATTGTGGTTCTGCTATTCAGCTGTGGTGCTTAGTGGGAACTGTTTCACTGTTAGTGGAAGGGCAGTGAAAGGGTTAGGATCAAGTTTCCTTTAATCACAAACTAGCAAAATGTCACTTCAAAAGGGCACAAGCTGTTCAACGAGCACAACCAAACAAGAGCCTACTGACAATTGTCATTACAACCTCAAATTCTGTGTTAATTGTATAATAAGTCATAAAATTGTTTAATACCCAGAGAGCTTGTGGTGAAGGAAGTATCTAGACACAGTGATAACAAACAAGCATAAACAGTTTTTTCCTCAGCAATAATCAATAAAGATCCTCTGAATAGTAAAGGAGTTTAACAGTTCACATAAAAAAGTGGCCTTTCCAAGGAGCACTCAAACTCGGTGCCTCATAATAGGGTGCTAAAGTTAGGTTACTGCCGCATGCCCAGAGCAAATGAAAACACAAAGTCGTAACAACAAGCACCTAAAGAAATGGACATTTTCTTTATTTAAGAGGAAGTAAAATTGCCTTCAACAGATTTCAAGGGTTTTATGATGAAGGAGATGTGGGAATGTCAGAGTGTGATGGGTGATGATTAAAGACTCATGGCACAGTGCTCATGAGTGACGGAACATGTTATCACCGAAAGCCGAAAACAAATTCATGGTACATTGCTTTGTGGATCCATCACCAACAACATTCAAGTTTTCTTCCCTAACACTCAGTAATTCTTATTACAAATACACAAAATCAAAACATTATGATTCACCGGAGTAATGATGTGTAACAAGTTGAATTGGAAAACAAATAGTATGATTTCCTTTGAAGCAGTAAAAAACAAGGATAACTGGCAAAATAAGGTAAATATCAGCACATTATTATGTCAATTTACACTTTTGTAAGTTACTGCAGTGTAGCTTGGGTGAGTACACACCGTGCAAAATTACCAAAACGTTGCCATTTGCTGAAGACATTTCTTAGAATTTAATTTTGCACGGGATACAGGGACCACACAGATCTCCCTTTTCAAGTTCTGCCATTGTCAGTGTTTTCCAAATCAACTAATTCCATTTAGGAAGTGTATCATTATTTCAAAAACCCTCTGACCTCTGTCTGTAATTATTATTTCAGCATACTCAGCACCATCCACAACTACCAAACCATCATCTTCAGCTGCATTTCAAAAGCATTAAATGCCCCATTTAGAAATTCTAAAAAGTGGTTGAGAAGTTCCTCATTTCTAACTGTTTTACTTTGAATTTACAAAGTTATGCAAAACTGTTGTTTTCAGTGGTTATTTTTTGCCCTTCAATCTGATGTTTACTTCTCAAAAGAAACCACACGATAAATCTATTAGCCTTTTGACTCTGGCAGCACAACTGTTCTTACAATATGATTATTTTCTTGTGTTTTAACAGTCAGAATATTGGTCTGATCTTGTTATATTTTATTTTACTGTTTGTATTTTTTAAAAAAAAATAAATTTAGATCATGAAAGGTATGACACATGACACAAAGAAGAAAAACACATTATATTGAAGTAACACTACCCAGGTCTAACTTTTTTAACTTGTTACAAACATGTTTTAGGCTCATTTAGACTTATTTATTTCCAAACTATACACTGTGTGTTCCCTTGGTGGTTTATTACTTACAGTACGAGCCCATATACAGGACATGTACTAATAAGTATACATCCATTATTAAGGTATGTTTGTTAAATAGTTTGTAAATGTATATATGTCATTTTGCTTGTTACTGAGAAGTACAGCTAAAAAAAAAATCTTTAATTTTACATGGTAGAATTGATAAAGACACTGCTGATTAAGCAACAGGTAATGGAGGCCAAAATACTCTATCACACCATCATCATCATCATCATCTTGTAAAATCCAGAAGTGGAGAAGTGTTTTTTGTTAGATATTATGGGACCATTTTCATGGATAAAAAGATGTCACATGCAAATATGACGACTGAGACTGATAGATGGGCCATTGGATGGAGACCAACTTAGAGAACTATGCATTTGATTTTATTTTCCTTGTCTTTTTCTCTGTCTTTCTGATAGCCTGTCATATATCACAAAGCTCTGTATCTATGGCAAGATCAAGGCATTCTGACAGCGCCTGCCATGGAAACTTCACAGAATAAGATAACTGTGGATAGGTATTTAGTCAAGCAATACTTCTTCTGAAGGCTGCTCCAGGCTGCTGACACGTCAGGGATTACACAGAATATTTTCTGACAGATTCCTCAGTACTAAATGTGTTATTCTATGAAAATATATCAGCTTTTTTCTTTTTGTTTGCCTCACTACATAACTTCAGTCGTTCTGTTGGCAGTGTTTCAGGGTAAAGTAACATTTGTTGAAATATAGCATTCAGTCATTCTGCCTGGCTGGAGGGAGAGTGTCATTTAATAATTTGGATTTTTGTCATGTTTTAAGTGCATGCATTATTCATAAATCCATCATAAATAGTTTCCATTCTGGTAAGTGCAGCCACCCTACTGTAAATACAGCCATGACACCTCTAATGCATTTCCAATGGCGCTGCTGTGGTTTGAAAGTGTCTGCCGTGTCTGCTGAGGATACAGTTTCTATTTTCTCTTCACTCAGAAGCAACTCGGCAGCTTCCTTCTCTTTTACTCCCATTTCCCACTTTAGCTCATCATATTTCAACAGCCACCGGAGGGGTGAGGCTACTGATTTTTACATCTGATAGCAAGGCCCCCATCGCTCATCCACACTACGCTCTCTGTCTCTCACTTCAGTGGCCTCCTAATTTAATTTTAGAGAAGTAAGAGCGAGCGGAGCGTGAGTGCTGAGATATTAATACTGCCTCTCCTGGAAATGATAATGATAAACTGCTATTGCATGTTTGCTTTCCAATATTTGCTGAGAGAGAATCCCAGTGAGCACATGGTCATTTTGTTATACCATGGTCAATGTATCACATCAAACATGCTTTTCCATGCGCTTTATTATGTCTTATGCTTGACTAAAATGAGGATAGCATTAGGGGACATGTTCTTTGCTTGTTTTCAATGAAAATGTGCCATTACCTTACATAGAATTATTCACATTAGATAGGAAAAAACTTGCCACTTTTGCGTAGGTCTCTCCCAGGACACAAAGTCCCCGAGGCAGATTTGCTTTTTTAAATTAGCTATAAAAAGCATCCCTAACCCCTGAGGTTTTTACTGCCACTTATCCAGGTCTAAATAAAGAGGGAAACAGTAATCTCTAAATGTCTGTGTTGTACTGATAATTGTCTGCAGTACAGCAGTGGATGTCATATACAGACAGAAATGGGGCTACATGTGGTGACAAGTGGTGTCTTTTCACTGATAAAAACTCATCAGGTTGGTAAAGTTTAAAAGACTTTTTACAATTGCGTTCCATAAACACTCACAAATGATATATTGGAATGAACTGTCACTAGGAGGAGGTAGTTATAATAGCAGTGATGGTAAGATTCTTAATTAGTTGCAGAGCTGGAAGACCAATCAAGCAATGCATGCAACTGCTGTGGTCCACTTAATTATTTGTTTTGGAGCTTTCAACCATATCACGTGTTCCTCTTGAGCACATTGAGTTTGCTCATTTTATATGGAATGTAGGTTCCATACTTCTGAACATCTCTAGGACTTCTCATCTTTGTTGTCCCTAAAAATTGCTTGACATTTCATTTTTGACCTTGTAAACAACAGCTGACAGAACAATTTCAATTGATGGTCCACCTATTTATATTCTCTGGAGCTTTCTGCCATATCACACTGTCTTCCAATCTGCTGATGAGGACAATATGATAATGGTCAAAGACTCCGGAAGAAGTAGACGTACATGGACCTTTAAGTTGAGATAGTTTTTTCAATTCTTTTTAGGAATAAGACTGAAATTATGTACTAAACCAGGTTATCAAGTAAAATAATAAGGGCTTTAATTCCCTGCATTGTCTCAAAGATGGGCCCTGTGTCCAAATTTACATGGTGCTTATTTCTAAGTTAAGTTCCTTTATAAATTTGCATTAAAGCTAGACTATGTAACTTTTGAAAGCAAAACTAACATGCTATTCCTTTTTGTTTTCCTCTTAGTAAACTGTAGACAGATATTGTTGTTTAACTGCCATTACTAGGATAATGCAACAATGATAAATTGATACTTCATTTGTGGCCTATAGTATATGAAACCTACCATGTACCTATGGAATGAAAGACTGACAGTAGAACAAAGACAAATGCTGACAAGAAAATAAAGACAGAGTTGCAGTGCAAAGGAACAAGTTGCAAACATGAAGGTTTTCACATTCTGTTTGAAACTCTGGGTGCCTATAGCTTAAAGACAAGTGTACTGTATTTTGTGCATGAATCTTCCAAGAGGCATTATTTATTTATCCACTCCAAATTTTTACCTTCATCAGGTATTCTGATGCCAATCCTTCATCAAGTATTAAGAAGCACCCTCAATATTGTTTAGGCACCTGAACTGAGCTATTCATACGCACAAAAATTTTTTTAACATCAACATGATTCCATTTTCACTGTGTAAGTATGGAGAGATCATTATTTTTCTTTTTTTTTTTTCATGAGGGCCCATGCTTGTTCATGTCCGTGTGTGGATAATCTTTGGTTGAAAGGGTTCATGAATAGTAAGTAGCAGGCTGAGATGTCCAATAAACCCGTTTAAGACACTTAGTGCCAGAAGCCTGACAGAATCTGCCACTTCACCCACTGTAATTTCAAATACCTATGTGCAATTATTAAAGTGAAACAAACTAGGATTAAAAAGGATCACAAAGTTAGACACCGGTGCTCAAAATAAGTTTGCTGCTTCTAGAAATCACACTGATGACATGTCATTATCAGACTTACACTACTTTAGTTATTCACAAAGACATATGGACATAAAATGCATTGTTTTTATCAAAGGCAAATAGCAAGTCATGTTGACATCTTGAAAAAACAGTATATATATATATATATATATATATATATATATATATATATATATTTAAGTTGTACATTTTTGTCTGACAAGCATCATAACAATTTTAAACCCACACACTCCACATGTAGGCATCATGCTTTTCTGGTTTAAAGTAACTTAAAATTTATGTTGCAGGCCATTAAACCTATAAGTGGGAACATGCTAGAGTGCTTTTATGATATTCCTGTTTATAGAGTGATTTATATTGAAGCAAAGATCCATCCAGGGAGAGGTGGAGTAGTTACATGAGTAGAGATAGAATACAATAAATACAGTATATGTCAGGGATATTGTGGACAATATATACAGTGAGATTAGAGCAATTCAGCGGTTGAAATGCTTGTTATTCTGTGTAGAAGAAGTTGTAATAGGAATTCCCTTTAGTTAGTGCCTAGACTGCATCTGTAGTCTAGGATCCATACAAAGCCAGTAAGACTCTACAGCTTTGTGTGCCTTAGAAGGTAAGACAAATAAGAAAATTATACCTCTTGACAAGATGGAATTTCAGAATGTGAGCAAACAAAAACATACCTATATTTTCCCCTATAACCTAAACTCCCCTTTATATTCTTCTATTGTGCTCAAGAATCTGATTCAGGTTTTTGGTTCAACTGAAAACATTCACCAGCTGCTTTTTATCCCCTCCATCCTCCCAGCCTTCAGCTCAGCCATCCATTCTCTAGATGGGGCGACACAGCGGAGCGACTTTGTCTCCATCCTCCGGGAGTTCGGGAACCACTATGTACAGGAGGCGGTGTATGGCTTCCAGGAGTCCTGTACCATCTGGTACCCCAACAAACAGGTCCAGAGACAGCTGTGGCTGGAGTACCAGGACATCAGCAAAGGTAGGACACACACGCACATTGTTAGTGCGTATGATAAAGAATGCTGGTTATAAATGGAACAATTAACAGTATTGAAGGTAAGATGTGTGTTTTGGTGACTGTGTGGGATGTTCAAGGAACATGAGTTTAATCCCTGCAGTTATTTATACATTCATTGATTGTACAGATTCATAAGCTGTCACCCCCACAAAAAAATATAATAAAGTGTGTGTGTGTTGGGGTGGACTGGATTATCATGTAACAAATTTAGAATTGGCAAGTCTCTTGATCATACTTCAGCTGGAGAATAAATACTTGCTAGGAGAAAACCTTATATGAACCTTGGATTGCTCTTTCAGCAAAGCTCTTCTCTTGTTCCTCTTTTTTTTTTTTTTTTTTTTTGGTTGTATCCCATTGAAGCCAAGTGTAATGGGCTTCTAGGGTGGCACTCTTTCAGAAATACCCATACCCAAGTACCCATTTTGATTGTTGTTGTAGATCTTTTATGGGTTTGGGATGTGATGTGGGCACCATAAACCATGCAAACACACAAGTCTCATCACTAGCGAGGGTTTGAACCTCAGTCCTTTTTGGTACTGATTGAAATGTGGCAAGTATGAAAACACATCAGTTATCAAAAGCTCACATTGAATGTCTCGTAAAATTTAGTGTTTCAGTATCCATACCAAAACATACAAGATATCAGAATTAGTATTGAAAATTAAGAATTTGAAACAAAACTAAGCCCTGTTTTCAACTGGATTGGTTTGAAAAGGTGAATTTTGTTGCACATGCTCTGGGTTTTTAACAACAATAAAGTACATTTAAGTACAATATTTCCAATTTTTACTTTATACTTCTACTCTACTACAATTCAGAGAGAAATATTGTACTTTTGACTCTACTACATTTGTCTGACAGCTGTAGTTACTGGTTAGTTTGCAAATAAAGTTTTTAAAATACAAAAAACTATGATATGCTTATGACATGATTAATTTCTACCTAACAGTCTATAAAGTAGTTATAAGATAAGATAGCTGTTTACACACTAATGTATCATTATTAGTAGATTTAGCAACACATATCAGGGCATTTTTCTGTATAATAAGTTCTATTACTTTTGATTCTTGTAGTGCTTTTTATTGCTAATACTTTTAAGTTTTTCTTAAGTGAGATTTTGAATTCAGGACTTTTACGTGTAATACTATCAATACTGTGTATGTTTTTATCCCACTGTAATATACCTATTTCTACTTAAGTAACCAATCTGAATACTACTCTACCACTGGTTGTGAATACAGCAGCACAGTAGCTCTTAATTTTTTGTATATTCAAAATATTTCAAGAAGAATTTAGGCTGGTGATTATACTTTTAGAGTAGCCAAGCAGATTATACTTGTTTAATCTGTTTCCACATAAAAGATCCTGTACACACATTCATGTGTAGCAGCAGTTCTACCAAATCTGACTTAGTAAGTTCATCCATGTAAATGACAGCTACATGCTCTCCTCATGCTTCTTCTTCATTTAGAAAGATTTTTATGTTAGCATATTGCATCTCTTCACTTTCTACACTTTATGTGTCTCGCACATTCTAAACATGGTAATGTCACAATGCTTTTATCATCTGTTTGAGTACCACACTAGATATGTGCTGTAGATCAAAGTGTGGCTTTGCAGTAAAATCAGCATTGTTCTATCTGAAGCAATTACAGTAAACTGCACAAGCACTCTCCAGAAGCACTTGAAGCACTTCTATTTAAATGAACAAAGAATCAGTGTCTTTGCTTTTTTTGTTTTATTACTTAAAATGCCAGCATATGTCAGCCATCCATCTTTTTGTTACCTGTGCTTGTTTTCTCAGTAAGTCAGAGCAGAAATAAATAATAGCCCGTCTCTCCCCGCCGTTTCACCTCAGTGGCTCCAAACTGTCCGCAGTCGTTTCCTTTGTTTGCCTCGGCCACTTTTCTTCCCTTCCTTTACTTTGTCCAAGGACATCCCTGCTGCGCTCCACCGTTCACTCCCAGTTACCTCTGTGCTGACAGATGGCATTAGATGACTAAGTTTTCCCACCCTCATGAAAAGTCCATTACTCTTCATTTTCACCCTCTTCTGACACTCCGGTTGCAGACACTGCTAAATGAGTCAATACAATCAAAGGGAAAGTGCTATGCCCCTTCTTTTCATCCTTTTTTGTAAACTGTAAACTTTTTCTTCAATTCATGTTAGATTGAGCAAACTGCCCTTTGCAACAACTTGCATACCTCAAGATTGCGTACAGTACAGGTCAAAAGTTTGGACACATCTTCCTGCTCACTTGAATGAGAAAATGTGTCTAAACTTTTGATTGGTACTGTATATCAGTCTATATAAGTACTGTATGGTTATATAAGTAGATACATTTTTTGTGTGTGTGTTTTTTTAGATATAAGTCATATTTGCACACTTGTAATATGGTGTGACCATATGTAATTAATAAACATCAACAAATTAATTACAGTTAGTTTGATACTGAAACACTGAATAACAGATCACAAGAACAGTATTATCAGCACACATGTAGCAGATTTCAACATGAAAATAAATCATGAACAATTTCCAACACTTGATTTTACAGGTTCCACAGTTTCCTAAAATTTTATGGAAATGAACTGAAATAATTTCTTAGGGAGGTTTTTGGAAAAGGAAGGAAAATATAGACAGTGTTCAATTGGTACACATTCAAGTAATTCATTTCCTTTTCTGTGATCTAAACATGCAAAAATGTGAAATTAGTGTATAGGCAAGCATACATTCTGACAATCAAGTTTACCTTAATAAATTAATAATGAATGCATTTTACTTGGATGACTGGAATCGACAGCTGCTTATAAATTAAATACTGAATATTGAATAAACTCATAACTGCCTCAGAACTCTGTCTCTATTTCCTCTATAATAACTACCAAATTACTTAGTAGTAAAATACAGAGCTGTAAAATTTCTACACAAATTACTGGACATGTCCAAAAAAATTACAGCCATGCAAACAGATGTTACTGTGTTTTCCATACATGCAGTCACCCTTCCTTGCACTGTTTAATTTCCATACAGCAACAACATAATACAGGTGCTATACATGATCATATTTTTTATCATTTATATCATCATTTGTGTTTGATTAAAACTATTGCAACAATTACTTTGTATTTTGCTGATTGTTGTTGACCAAACTCTGGATATAAACAGTAAGAGGAGGCCATATACTGTATTTCCTCAGCCTATATTCCTGTTGTTATCTGTCCCCATGTTGAAGTAACAATCGAAACATCAGATTTAGTCCATGTGGAAATGAAAATCTGATTGTCTGAACTGTTGCGAAATCTATCCAGAATCTATTTTTCCATCAAGTGGAGAGCATCATGATTACATCGGGATGTGAGGATCGGAAATGATTCAATATAAGTGGGTAACTGTTTCAACCTGGCACAGGACCATCCGTTTCAAGGAAAGAAATAGATTTCATTGGCGAAAACTCGAAATCAGAGTCATCTTTCTTAATCTCTTCCTGGCGTCTCGGAAACATCCTGGCCTTTTGGAGGGAGTAATGAGCTCACAGGAGAGTTTGATGATCCATGTCCTCGCCCTTTGCTCCAAATACAAGATCTGCCCGACTGCAGCCTCCTTCCATATTCAGTGAGAAGCTGGCTGATCATTTTCTGCATCTTGGCTGCCTTGGGCACAGCTGCTACCAGAAGTTTTAAGGCTTATTTGTGTATATTGTTAATAATTATGGATCAAATAGAAGAAGATAAAAGAATAAAAGATGAACACTGTATGTTTTTCCAGTACCTCATAGGAAACTTTAGAATACATCAGTGAAGAAACACAGCTCCCCTGTATCACTGTAGCAGCTCTGAGCTCTTCATCTGTATGAATTGCAGATATCTGGTTTATATGATTTCATACTTATGAGGAAAACCTCATTCACATATCAAGTACTGTGTGAACTGTTCAAGAATATAAGAGAAAAGCATTTGTGAATTCTCATAAATACAAAATTGCACCGTAACCTCGAACAACTGCTCCTTCAGTGTAGAATTTCACTTTAATACAAAATCAATGAAAAGCGTCCCAGGAACTGTGATATTCTGTGGCAATTGTGCATCGACTGTAAATTATAGCTCAGCAGACCGGAGTCAGTAGGTGAAAGAGGCACATGGTACTCCACAGTCTGTAAGGTTAATTGAAGACTTACACCAGTTGTTTCCTAATGACCCAGGGACTTGAAAACAACACACACACACACACACACATATATATATTTACACGTACACAGTGCCTGACCATCATTGCTGTATCAGTCATGTTTGTAGAGATGCGGCCATAGCTCATTAGCTGTGGTCAGTCAGTGTGTATGTGTGTGTGTGTGTTTGGCCATGATGCCTTGTCTCTGTGATTAATGGCGCTTCCCTCTCTGCACTAGGTTCTGATATGAGTTTCCTATTGTCAGACACATGACCTCAATTACCACGCCAGAGATCAGACACCAACAGTGAGAAAGCCGCCGCTGTTCCGCTCATGTTGCAGCAGCTTGTTCGATTTAGGAAAAGCATTTGATCGGAAAGTTTGAGACCTTTAAATACTATTTGGAGCAGCTTTAGTTACCATGTGGAATATGTGTTTAAATCATATGATTGTATCCCCCATATTATTACATATATTGCAATTCAATTATTTAAATCTGCACTAACACATATTTTTATACAAGTCCTCCAAATTAAACAACCAAATATGTCATTTGACTTTGTGCGTTCAGAACCACCGATCGGCAGTAATCAGCAGGATATCATTTGTCTGTGCTTTCCCAAACTGTTAAATCACTGTTAAAAATAATGATGTTTTATGATGTGACAATGCTATTATTAAGATCTGCTTAGGTTTAGGCACAAACCCACTTGGTTAGGTTTCAAATGATCACTTTAAGGTTAGAGAAACATAGGGTTAGGGTTAGGGGATTAGAGTTACTACGGCCTTAAATTTAGACAAACTTCGTCGTCATGGCTACAACAGTAACCATGGGGTAAAAGTTAGATGACAATCGTAGTTACAGTTTTTAAAAAAACGTCCCAACTCGCAGTTAGAAATGGGACATGAAGAATGGTCTCTAGTCCAAAGTTGGATTAATGTCTCCATTCATCTCTCCTCCTCTGATAGAGGAAAACTGTCAACTTTTATAGACGTCATTTAAACTGTGCCACTGTTCCGGTCATAATTAATACGGCTGCTAGATGGCATCTGTAATTCAAACGTAAGTATATGTCATTTTTGGGCCACTGACATTATGACCTATTGTGTCATTTTTCTTGGGAGGACAGGTGTGATGAAACTACAGTGAATTATGACCTTACTTTCTCTACGGAGCATATTAGCATCTTTCAGCTCATTGTTTTGGTTCTATGGTCACCAACTTTACTGTATTGGTTCAGTACCACTACTCTCATCTGTCTTGTTTCCAGCAGCAGTTGGAAGCTATTTTCAGCAATAAAAAGTTCTGGTAAAAATACTGCACCCTACCAGCTGAAAGGAAAGTGAATATTGGACTTACATTCGTCAGGTAGCCAGAAACATGACTCCAATGCTGCTCTATATCTACTTGATGTGTAACATGCTGACACATAAGCCAAAACAACTTATAACTTGATGATATGTTCTGTCCTCAGCTTGTTTCCCTGCCCCCAAATGGATACAAAATTCATTAATGCAGCTTTCAAAGATACAGTACAATAAACTGATTTAATATTCAAGTCATGTTCATTCAGTATTTTGTAAGACGGTGAAAGTTGTGCTGTGCACCAAATCCAGTTTAGATTTCTAAGTTGAAGCACATTAAACAAATTAAATGAATAAGTAAGTGGAGGAAAAAAAATAATAGGGATGTTCCCAAAGAGGTTTAGAGAGTTCACTGAGTGGTTTGAAAAGTATGAAAATGATGTGAATAATATGCTATGGCCTTCACAGTCACCAGATTTTACAGAATGTACTTAAAGAAATTACGACATAGTTCTTAAAAATATTTTGAAATGGAGTGTGTAGCCATCTCCATCTTAAGTTTATATGTCTTCATACTTGTCAGGAAAATCTCAACGTCATCAAATACTGTGTGGGCTGCTCGAGAATATAAAAAATATGTTTTAAGAGCTGCTTCCAAACCTCATTAGAAAACTCTTAAAATGAGGACAGTCCCACAGCCATCCCAAAACGCCTTCACAAAACACACAGACTGGATGTGAATATGATTAGCCTTATTTAGCTTGCCTCGTCTCTTGCTTACTTAGTGACCTGTCACACAGAAAATTTGTGAAGACCAGCTCGCTTCAAAACGGCTTCAAAATAATTAGATGCTTTGGAGTTCTGTCAAAACACTCCAACAGCAATTAAATTTTGAATATGCTTCAAAAACACCTAAAGGTGACATTATGAAGCTTGTTAAATTGTTAAATGTCAGATCAAATTGAAAATAGCATATAGACATGAAGTTTTCAGACAACAGCAAAGGTGTGTCTGCAGTAAACAGACAACAGTGTCTATCAGACTTAAATCTCTTCCTGTTGTTTCCTCTATCCATATCTACCTCTCTCCGTTTTTCCTCTCTGTCTCAGGCTTTTACTTTCTCTCTCAATTAAATCACTGTGACCTCCTTCCTCAACTTCACCGCCCTCCCCCACCGAGTCAGGTGTCAGCTCTTTACCAACCTCCAGCGCAGTGTTACGTGCTGGTATGTGTGTAAGTGCGATCACCCTGCCAGCAGCCAGGTAAAAATAGGTGCCTTATTTATTCTATTAGGGCCTGTCATTTTAACAAAGAAGCAGCAGAGAAAGTCTCGCTCCGGGGCGAGAGAGTGGAGCAGAGGAAGAGGGGAGGCGAGCAATGAGGAAGAGTGAGAAAGACATGGAAGAAATTATTCGGAACTGGCCCTGACCTCTGTGACCTCTCTACACCAGCATGCAGCACACACACACACACACATCAGATTAACTGCCCTGCCTGGTTACCAGTTGAGAATTACGCAACACTCACTACTCACACCAGACAACATGCCTCTCTTTATATATATATATATATATATATATATATATATATAAACTTAGCACAAAAAGTAAGGAAATTTGTGTTTGGTAGATTATTTCTTTGTTGTAACAGTGCTTCTTGGCAATAAATCTTATACCGTTGGAAAGCCTGTTTATTTCCCTTTTAAATGGTGCCACATTTATAAGGAACATGCTTTTGTGGGATGAGCAGCAGAGCTTAGTATGTGGGTTGCGCCCATGACAAATTTGCCAAATCTTCTCTGCCAATGCCAAACAGCTTATTCTGCCACTGACTCTTGTTTGGTGTTTGGTGGATTGGATGATTGAAGTCTGAAGAAATAAGACATGACAAGACATAAATGTCCTTACTTTTTGTGCTAAGTATATAACTTACATAACTAACTAAGCCAAACTTCTCTAATATTTTAGTCCTGATACCTTAAAGTAGAGAAGTAGAGTAGAATGATCATATATTTTCCCCCAACATGGTTGTCTGTAACCATTGGTAACTATTTCCAAAAGAAAAACAGCTGCGTAGAGTAGTAAAGCAGATAAACATAAAAATAAAAAAAATACTGTTCCATTGTGACTTGTTTTTAATACTAAGCAATAACTCCTCCATCTATCACTCCTCTATCCATCTATCACTCCTCCATGTGTAGTAAGACACTTGGAGGAGTAATAGATATTCGGCAAGGTTTACCCTCTGTACGCCTTCAGCAAGGTGGACAAAGTCCACTTTGCTTTGTCTGAAGAAATTAGTCATTTGAGTAGGATTCTGAGGTAAAATAAGGTTCAGTATTTTTTGAATATTTTCTGACAAATTACTCATATATAGAGAGGGTTTTTATCACTCAGTGCTGATATACACAAGGGAATTGTGATTCCAGTATTTATCACTTAATGCAATAACAAGAGATCAGAGAACTTTGATCATCATACAAACATGATATTTCCATAATGAGTTCAATAACAACATATCTCATCTGCAGAAGTAATATTTCTGCTGATGTTTTAATAGTCTTTATCAGGTCACTACTGAATGCTAAATAACAACATATGAAGGTTAAACTGTCAGTATCAGAACTGTTATTGGAACCTATTAGACTCAGCAAAAGTGTGAGTCATCTGTATATGCATAATATATACAGGATGTCTCTGACTGTACAGCAACCTGCCAGGTTGTTCTCTAAGAAACATGAAACATTTTTAAAACCAGTTTTGTAAAAAATATTTTAAATAATGCATGTTTGCTTGCTTGCAGACTTCTTCACTGCCTTTGTTGGTGCATTGCTGCGTTTCTTGCTGTATAACCATCGCAAACTTTTGATCAATGGAAACCAACAACAGATGTGAATGACCCCGACAACATGCAAATAAAAAGCTGAGTCACTTTGCTCCACAGCGCTACTAGTGGTCAAACTCAACAAGGTGCCTTTAAGTTACTGAAAAACTACCATTTGTACCAGTTGGTCTATAGCTGGTTTGACAAAACATTAGTTTAGAGTGCAAAGTTGTTTTTTGTTGGGTTTTTTTGTTTGTTTGTTTTTTGCTGGGTGTGAGCATTTTCTAAATCACAGACATTCAAATTGCTGCACCTGGATTTTGAAGATCATGTATTTTTTTGTTTTTTTATTGATGAAAATGTCTTCAAACCTCTGTGATATTGACAAGAAGTCTGGTTATATGAGAAGATGTACTCTTTGTGTTGTACTCTTGCCACTTTTATTACCACCTACAAAATAGTGATTGATACGGTGTATTACTTCTTAACAACAAATCTGATATAAGGCTTCCTGGGACAAAATTTTATCAGAGTTTAGGCTCAAGGTTTAAGCATCTGTTTTTTAGGGGTCTGTAAAAACAATTGAGAGCTTCTGCTCCATATCTTTTTATTTCTGACCTCTTTTTTCTCTCCTGCCAAACCTTCGGTAGTTGTAAGAGACAGGCGAGGTCAAGGAGTGACAGTAAAGCATGAGTCCAGTCCAGCCTTCAGGGAAAAAAAATGAGAAGAGGGTAGGTAGGGCAGAGAGGAAGGTGAAAGAGGTGAGAAAAAGATTGGAGTCATTAGACAAAAGATCGACAGAGGAGCTGGATGAAGAAAGAACAGACTTAACAAAAAATGAAGGATTCGAAGCCGGTGAGACGATATGAAGAGGATAGAAAAGGGGAAGGGAGATGGAAAAAAAAAAGAGATAAGGAGGCAGAGGAGGTGAGAGAAGCAGATTATAACGAGTAAAGAATGGGCCTGACAGGGAGGAGGAGGAGGAATAGAAGAGATGTTGTGGAGAGGAGGTGAACACTGGAGCAGCTGTGATACGGAGGCAGCAGGGAAGATCTGAGGAGGTGTGGGAGGAGGTGTTGGAGGAGATGTCATCTGCCTCTCCGAGGAGGAGGCTGGGTGATAAATATCTTCTGCTTGTTCTGTTACCAGACAATTACAGACAGACGTGTAGCAGATGTCAGCGAACTCGAAAACGTCTTTTCTGCAAGTGTGTGTTTGCGTGCGGTTTCCATGTCAGCATGTGTGAATCTGTTTCCTTCTGCATTTGTTTATGCATGCATGTATCAAGTGCAAGTGTGTTTTTGTGCTTTTGTGAGCATTTGTAAATGCGTGCCAGTGCATGTGTGTGTGAGAAAGAAAGAGAGAAATTCTGCAGCAGAGGGAAAGAAGAGAGTCTCATCCAACTTGTCACATCTAACGAAGTGGAACTGTTCCAGCAGCTAAAGTTGAAGTTGGAGATGAGAAACAGATTGTCCGGCTGTTCTGCCACAAAACTCGTCGGAACATGAGCCTCGTCAGCACAGTCGCAGACAACTCGCCTCACCAGAACTGGCAGAGCCGAGGGTGTATCAGTTTACATGCAACAGGATTACAGAAATCTCATTACCACAGGATTATTTGAAAATAAAGACGGACGAAGAAACATGTTACCGCTACTGAGAAATCACTGATCAAATTGCAGATACTTAGAGATTATATACCGGTGCTTCTTTACATACACTAACAGTAGACATGCAACCCTGGTTCAGGAAATGTGTGATTAATTGAAAGTAAGTTTCACTTTTTCAAGCAAGGCAACCAAATAGAATTTAGAGGAAAAGTAACTGTCTGAATTCATTTTTCCAATTCAAGAAGTTTGTGTACTAAACAAGTCAAGAGAGGAGTTGTGGTGGATAAAGATGTTTTTTTTTCAATATTTAACCAAGATGACATTCTTTCTCTAGCCTCTGATTAAGTAATTGAGTTGCCTAAACAGAACCATGAAAATATAAATCATGCTTTAGTTGCCTGTGGTGGATACAGTAGGAAAAATAAATCAATCTATGCGTATTCAGTGTTGATAAATTCAAGTAAACTAGGCAGCAGTACATTCCTTACAAAACTGATTTGATGGAGCAAATTGCTGTTTATGACTGTAATGTTAGGAGAAAAGGTTGCGAAATATGAGTCTTTGCTTGCAAAACTCTCACAAGCATTAGTAGTCAATGTGGTAGCTGATTATTTAATGACTCACCCTTATCGGATCACTTTTTTACTGTTAAATGTGTTGAGATGGCAAGTCTGTAAGGCTGTTGAGTGTAGGCGCAAGACTTTTTGAGTGACCCAGGTGATAAATCCAGGAACACAGCACAGCAGCTTACCAGTTTGTTTGTTTTTTGTGGGTGTGTGTCTTTGTACTTGTAAAACATACACTTTTTCAGTTATTGAATTTATACATAATGTTTGGATTTATGATGTTAACCTGGCAAGTAAGGCATGATTTCTGAAATATACATAAATATGCCTTAAAGTAAACTCATGAACATGATGTAGCTGAGCATTAGAATCATAAATAGACATAATTTCACCGTTGGGCATATACAGTGTAAAAACAAATGAGAGGAAGAAAATAATTAATTATGTTTTGTTCTTCGATAATTTAGTCTCCCGCCTCAGGACTGAGTGTATGCGTCAGATGATGGGCAGAAAAACATGTCTTTTACAGTATAAGTTGATTTTCCAAGGCAAGTGACAGAAAATGTGAATGCTTTCTACATTTTTGTTTCCCCTTTTAAAGATAAATTGTAAAATAGTTTTTAAGACACTATTTATTACATCCAAACACTGCTGCTGCTTATTTTATAATCAAATATTTGACTTCTTACAGGTCTATTTAGATTTAATATTATCACAGAACCCATAAAGAATCATTCATGTTTTGAGTCACACTGGCAACAAAAGCCTTTTATCAGATCCTCATGAAATGTTTCATTCAGCCTGTGAAATCCACACAGTGCAAATTTGATATTCACAAGCATGTACAGTACAATGGAAAAGCGTGGATGGTTATCCATATGCTCCCATGCTCACTCAGAATCGTGCTTGTCCATTTACACACACACACGCAGGCAGACAAGAAGGACAGGAGGCCTTAAATCCCCCCACTAGACATCTATGAGTCATTTTCCTTGCTCAGCAAAACAGCCAGCCATTTTAGACAGGTTTATTTCATCAAAAGTGGAAGCCTAAAAGATATCATAGGGGATGAATAGTCTGTCTGACTCAGCTTAGTGTTTGATATCTTGGGGCATTCTAAGTTTTAAAGGAAAGGATGGGTTGCATAGGGAGTTACTTGCTACCATCAATGCAGTATTTTAGGGCCAAATTTTTTTGTTTTCTCAGGTCCCTATGAACTCTAAAGTTTTGTGAAATATCTGTATGTTATAAATTGAAAGCTTTAATGTTGTCATATATGCAATATCATGCAGTACTATATGCACTGCACATCTACCCATAGATAAATACAGTAAAAGTGGTGTAATGATGGTACACAAATTTTACAGGTACATTTTGAGTACTGTGAACCAGATTAGGAAATTAAGATATTAAACTTCTTTTCTTTCTTAAAAATGCTCAAAAATGAAGTCACACAAACATTTGCATGTATCTCCAGTTGTTGTTTTTTTAAATACAAAGCTCTGGACATAATTACATTTGTGTCAGTGATACATCATTTTAATAATACACATTGTAAATGTTTTATACATTTGTCTACATTTTATCTTTTTTAATTTTAATTTTTGGGGTGTTACAAATTGCTTAAATCCAAAACAATGACCTGAAAGATGCTAAAACGCTCTATAGAGCTGAGAGGAACTGCCGAGAAATTCTCTGTGGATTTGTCACCACAAGTGAGCCCCAGCACATTTCTGTACATGTAGTCATTGTTAATACATAAATATTGCTTTTACCCAGTAGTTTTTGAACATTAACAATATCAGTCATAGTCATATGAATCATTAATCATCATATGCATTTTTGAGGACTCCAACAAACACGCCACCAATAGAGATATCAGATCAGAAAAGGCAAAACAGGACAGTGTACAGCATCTCTGAAATGCATTGATTCAATGTTGTTGAAATTTTCATTGTATTTTTCAGTCGGCACAACGTTCTCAAGTCTTAAATCCAGCTTTCTGAAACCTATTAACACCCTGCAGAGACACAGCAGCCGTATTTTTAATCTGACCTTTTGTTTTTCATATCGGTGGCTTTTATGCACTTTAATTTTCAATAAAACTTAGTGAATTAGCCTCTTTTTTGTAGTATAAAAGCAGCCACCCACACACTTTGCTTTTCTTCAACTCCAGCAAATGACCCGGTGAGACAAAGCCTGACATCCCTTCACTTTCTCCTCTTATCTGAAATACACTACTCACTGAAGTACAGACGGTAAGCCAGTTGTGATTCATTATGTATTGTGGCTCTCCTTGTGTTCAGTATTTTTCTAATCATGTCCTACAAGATCTGTTTTAGTCAGGCCACTCGAACATCCACTCTTCTCCACAGAAATTTAATTCCACACTCAGCCAGTCAAGGTCATCCCACAGATGAAATTTAAACATTTTATTTTCCTTGGCGGGAACATGTGGAGGAGGAGATGGAGAAATGGAGGGGCGATGGGCCAGGCATCGTCATTGCTCTCCCTCCTTCCAGCTCTTTCCCTCTTATTATTCTTGCTTTTGCTCTTGCCAGAA
Organism: Thunnus thynnus; assembly: GCF_963924715.1. Taxonomy (NCBI): domain Eukaryota; kingdom Metazoa; phylum Chordata; class Actinopteri; order Scombriformes; family Scombridae; genus Thunnus; species Thunnus thynnus. The sequence continues at coordinate 5,806,978 of NC_089528.1, forward strand.
AAAGAGCATTTTGACCCATTCACTTTCTTTTCTTTTCCAAAGAGTGAGCTTTTTAATATGTCTTTTTCTTCTTTTTTTCATTTTCTCATCTCAACCCCCCTTCCTCTTGAAGTCCTGCCTGGAGGGAATTCTCTGTTAAATGTTCTCATTCTTGCATTCTTCACACTCCTGCGTTTTTCTATCATCTTTTCTGTGCCTGTACCTTTATGTTTCTCTCTTTTTTGGGGGGGATGACAGACAAGACAGCAGAGAGATCTTTTTCTGTTCAGACCTGGATACTTTTGTGACATATTTGATCAGTTTCTTACTATTTTAAAACCTTTGTTGTAGTAATTGATCTTATAAAAATTGAACTGCCAGTGGAGTATGAATGATGTGATTTAAGAAAATATGTCTTTTTATTAGTCTAAATTATTATACGTAACTTACATTGAGTGGGCTTTTGAGAAATGTTTCAATTTAATCCAACTAGTGTACATGGCTGCTCTAAATTTTTGGACCTAAGTAAGATACTTTAACATCAGCTTCATATGAAAGCAACATTACTGACATTTGTGGTTTATACATCCAAATACTGTAGTGATATGCAGGTCATCTGCCTTATATTTATGTCTTACATCTGGTTTCCTTTGTCAGTGATCAGCCCCAGCTATGACTCACTTAGACACATGAAGATTGCACTGTGTGATATTCATTACTATGATGACAATCAGGAAAGAATACAAGACACAGAATTAAAAATTAAATGTCCTGGCCCCCATGCAGGTGTTTTCAGTTAGGAACTGTAGCAGTTTAGGAATTACATGAGATCACCACACTCAAAGCATCAATTATTATAATAATAGTATTAAAGCTGATGTGTCCTTACTTAACAGTTGCAACAGGAAAGAGATCTCAGTCTGTACACGCTAGCACAGTCCTTAAAAGATGTCTAATATAATATGAGTTTTGATGACACAGAATATTCAATCATGCTTATGACTGGCATAACTTTAGTCTGGCTGTAGTCGTTTGAGTACATTTAGCTGCAGCCTCTTCATCTTGACAGTCTCCAAATTCATTGTGCAATATTCCTGCTTCCACCGAGCCAGAGGATTGACTGCCTCTCGTATTTAAATGTGCAACGCATCTCATCTGTTTGTCAAAAAGCTGTGCAGTCACTACAGTACATATGAGCATATATTTATGAATGACACTTTTTTAACATTTTGTTTAGTAAGGCACTGTTTGCATAGAATAGGATTCATGATTAATGATTGAAAATTAGCATATCAACTCAGCTGTCTGTTGGTGGGCAGGTAGCATGCAGTGGGTTTATCAGAGCTTATTGAAAACATGCCAACAAATCAAATGATAAAAATCCCTAAAAAAACAAAACAATGCGTCATAGAGCTGCAGGATTTGAGTTTTCTGTGGATTAGTCACTATGTGTATACTATATATATACTACATAGTCTATACACACACACACTCATACACACAAAACTGAAAATAATCACACATTTCAATCTTAATTGTGTAGGTATACATACATATATAGAAGAATAAAAGATCCAAAGTGTCTGAGCACTGCTGTGTCTTAAATATTAAAACCCTGCTGTGCAGACTCACTGCAGTACTGAGTTAAAGCATGTGTCTGTTGCTCCACTCCCCCACCTCCAACCCCACAGTACCACACCCTATCCTATCAGTCAACCCAATTTCCTCGACCACCCGCTTCCTCCACGGACAATCCAGTGTGTTGACACTGATGAGCGAACAGGCCATTTGATCTCTCTGCTGCTCTGAGCTCCAAACTATTTTTGACTTCTTTTCCCATTTATAAACCCCTGTCTTTGTCACCCCCCCTTTTTTGCTTAGCACTGAGCCATGCATATTTAAAGTAGAAAATCCTCTGTTTCTTTAGTTAGCACAGGAAAAACAAATTTGTGGTGTTTACTGTTTTATTGGTCCAATCACAGCTGGAAACATTCCAACATGAATGGCGGTTTATTGAGTTTTCTTCCTCACCAGTTTATAATTGTGTTTTTCCTTTTTTTGTGATACTGAAAAGTAAATGTGTTTGATGGATTTTGATGAGTAACACTGTCGTTATCATAGACATTTTCTATAAATAGCATTAATTTCCCAGTGGATTTGTACAGGCTGGCAAACTGCAAGAGTTTGTTGGATGGACCCAGCGTTCTCTTCTTCTTATTAACTAGGGATTAGGCCAACTCTGTCTGTGTACTGTGCTGGGTAGTATGCTCGTTCATTTAGGATAGTGTGTGTGTGTGTGTATGTGTGTGTGTGCTTTGAAGGCCTTTTCTCAACTTACAGAGTCTAGCTGGTCTGTGATTTAATGAGGACATGTGACAGAAATGTCTTTCCCATAGAGAGACAGAAAACGAAAAGGAAAAAGTGAAGGGGAAAGAGCGAGAGAGAGATATCAAGGACAGTTAGAGAAATCTGTAAAGTCAGCTGGGACGTCTTAGTGGTAAATCCATCAACGTCCCCAGTGTCTTCACAAATGTCTAAAAGCAGCAGCTTTGCTAGCTTTGTAATCTGCTGCTTGACTTGAGTCCATTTTAATTTGCAATCAAGGCACATTACTGAGCTGTGCGTGTTCTGATGTCGCAAATTCTGTCTTTCTGCATGGGATTTGTGTGTGTTTGTACAAGTGAAGCTTGCTAATAGTATTGCCTCTTTTAGTTGTCATTGTAATGATGATCACATATGAAAAGTCAAGCGGAGGGATACAATCTGGTAGTTGCATGTAGGTTTGTTGTTGGAACTGGCTTATTATTCACGTTACCAACAGAGTGAAACAGAAACACAGTATTATCTTGTAGTTATGTCCGACTTTGAATTTGAGGAGGAATTTACAGTGTATGGTGAAGCATACATGTATTACCCAGAATTTACAGAGTAAGAGCTCCAGTAGTTTTCCAGTAGTTCAGTTTTTATTATGAAACACTTTTTAATATAATGCACTCCAGTACCACCCACTTCCACCTCAATGATAAAAATAAAGTAGAATCATCACCTTTCTGACAATGTCAACAGTAACTGAAAATGTATAAGCTTCATAAAAGTAGAATATATGGCGGAGGTGCTGTATTGGATTGTATTAGATTGCACAGGAGTTCCTTATAAAGTGCTTGGTGAGTGTGCACCCTTGAGGGATATTTTTTACTTTTTTGTCATTTTCTATAAAAACTTGGGGAAGAAATGTTACTGTAATAAGTGAATAAGACCGACTGGAATGTAACCTTCATGGCCTTTGTAGCAACTATATACAAGAACATCTCCATGTAACTTTGGTTTTGTTTATTTAAACTTACCTCTTCGTCAACTGTTGTCAGTTTAGACTTTTTCTCACACACCTCTTCTACTGTGGTAATTGTCCATTGAGAAATGGGCTTCACATACATGTAACTGTCTTAGACTTGCAAACAGTGTGTTTATGTCCATTTTGACCGCTAATAGTCACTTGTTCCTTTCGGGATCTCTTAATGGAAATTTATGGAACAAATCTGCCCATCTCTTGTGTCTTTGAGAACACTCTGGATAAACACAGACACAAACCATGTTCTGTGTCTTGTTTTAGGCGCAAATGCAGGAGCAAATACAGGGTACAGGACAACAAGAAGAGAAACAGCTGGAGAACGGCTCTGAGATGTCACACGTGTACAAAACACTCAAAACACAGGGTCAGAGCGAATTGTTACAAAATTATTTGTTTCTAAAAAAAACACAAACTGCAAAAATACTCCAACTATCAAGTTAGTAAAGAAAAAAAAAACACCTTCGAAGTTTACTCGGTGCACTACTGGAGTAGTGGAGGCCAGCATCGACAAACAAACAGCGACTACCAGATTGTATCCCTCCACCAGAGCTTACCAAAGAACTTCCTTTAAGGGAAACAAAAAATAGATACTATATAGACTGTAACTTTGAAAGATACCAACTCGATTTGGTTACTAAGACTCCTCAAGATTCACATTAGTTTCAGATTAACTTTGAAATGCTTTTTTGCACAGAAGGAGGGCAGATTTTGGCCCCCATCTCTTACAGCGTATTTGCGTTTCGGTGGAGTACCTTCAGGGTCAGTATGGAGAGTAGGAATTGTTACAGTGATCAAGACCTATTTCCATGTACATAATGGCACTTCAGAATTGTATTAAGATATACTTGAAAAAACCTGAACCTGCTGTATCCTTTAAAGTTCAGAAGAAATTAGATCGTTAGATTGAGTTTTTTTTTGTAATTGATTTCCTGTTCTCTTATTTGAAAAAAAGAATTAGTACCCAAAAGGAAAACACACATATATATAATATGATGGCACCCCCTGTCTGTGCATGAACCAGAATGCAGTACATACAAATACAGTGGTAGTAGCTATCTAGCACATTAGTTTCCTTGCTAATGTAGTAGCTAGTCTTTATCTTCAAACAAGGTCATATGTCTTGCCCTGCACTTTGATTTGCTGATCTTGCTACCTAGAATGTCAAGTTTGCAGGCTAGTTTGCAGCACAAGTTTGTTTGTTCTCTGTCTCCATGCTCCTGCTGGCTCAGCTGTCAATCAAACACAGACAGTGGCACGCCCACTCAAGGGCTTTTTAAAAAATCACTTTGACATGCTTTGCGACAGCAGAAATGGCTGTTTAATTGTGTTTGCAGTTGCACTTAAAAGTCCACAAGAGTGCGATACCCTTGTTCCCACAAACAGTATCCCAAGTGACAAATTACTGCAAGTGGATTTCACAAAGCAAGCAGGCAGATAGCTGGTAAACACTGTCTGACATGAGTTTAGCACTTTGTCACTTCAAACAAGAGATAGATAGAAAGTACACTGTGTGCAATTGAAAAGAATGTAGATTGAATGTATGCGGGGCAAACAACAATGTTTACTTGTACAGAGCACTCAAAAACCCAGAACATTTGGTTTTTTTTCCACTGCTAAAAGTGGGATAAAAATGTATGAATATGATAAAAAGCAAACAAAAGATGGAATGAAATTATTCTAAAAGCTAAGTTTGAAGTGTGTAATTCTTTTCTAAATACATAAAACCTGAACGATAAAACCTGACCTTGTGCAATAAAACAAGATCAACAAAAACCAGAGAGACACCAAATAACTCTGAATACAGAATGTGAAATCCCTTCATATTATAATATACACATAAATGTCAACAGATGGAAACACATCAGAGAATAAGAAGACTTTCCAAACACTTTGATATTAAGATTCCCCAGATAGATAAACATAATGAGTGGATAGAAATGCATCTGATTATTTATTATTGAGCATGAAATGGCAAAGAACCTTGCCTTGTCTTTACACTGCAGAGATTGAAATATCTCATTAGAACAGCGAGTTAAAGTATGATGTATTGATTTAAAATTGTAATATGGAATGGAAAAACAAACTACTGCATGGTATTTTCAGGCACATATAGGCTGAATCTATTTGTGTAAAAAAAAAAGAAAAAAAAAAGAGGCTGTTACTGCAGTCTCCGCTGATTCACTGAGAGACGTTTGAGAATTTGCATGTAGCATGAAGCTGGAGTTTTAGTATTCAGTGCTCTGTTCCCTCTTAGCATGCACCATGTACTGTACGAGGAACATGACCTGCTGTTCAACACATTTTTCACTTTATGCATTAAACTCAGCAGTGATTAGACAGAAGACCTCACATACATAGTGAAATGCTGACAAATTGGCAACTGGAATTAATTAGACTGTGTTTCACATTGTGTAGATTGGAGGCATTGCTTGGCAGAAATGTTGCCATTGAATCCTGCGGACTGAGAGTGTTTAAACATGACTGTACAAATGTGTTTGGACAAGGTAGTTAACCAGTTGGTCTGTTTCAGTGATCAACAAGTACTGAGAAGCACCTATTGAGTACCAAATATAATACAAATAGAGAAAAATTTGTTTGTGAACCATATGCATCAACGGAAACTCTTTAAGCTGATTCATCAGCTGTCACACTCTAAATGCATTACAACATCATTTCACAGCCTTTTCAATCCATTTTGCATAATATAATTAGATTTTTGCAGTCCTTTTCATAATCAGCACACTTGCTGTGTTCCATAGTTGAAAATATTGCCAAGTCAGGCCTCTGTGCACCCTGTCCTGCCATCTAGCACATCTAGTCTGGCCCTGTGCTTACACTCCAATTGGTCATTTTATTTCAGTTTTTCAACCACAGTTGAAAAATGAACTTAGTTAGCTCCAACCTTTAAGTGTCCGACTTGCACACTGAAGTTGGGCATTCTGATGTTTTTCAAAGTCAGCCTCAGATGTAGTGCCAGTATTGGACGTCATGCTCAGGTGAAAGCCCTGGTTAAGTGTTTGTCCTTTTGATAAACTGTGAAAATCATGTAAAGAAATTGATCAAAGGTATTGATTCAGATGGCTTTTGAAACACAGTACAGCATTTCAGTCAATTTCTGAGCCTACAGACATGCCTGTTATTTCTGAGTACGTCCTGCATGTAAGGGAGGATCAGAAGAATAACAAGAAGAGAATACAAAGAGAGCAGTTGATTGATATTCTGTTGGATTCGCAGAGGTCCATGCAATTTCTGAGGGTCAGTTTTGTTCGGAAAATCCTCTACTTTTAAACACAAGTGAAAATGTGTGCAGGTATGGTAAAGGAAAGCTGCGGTAGGGAAGAAAAAACTTGAATTAGCTTGTTATCTATATACATCTCAATGAAAGCAGAAAGAGGACAAAACCTGTTTTTTTTTTGTTTTTTTTTAACGTGATGTACATTGGTATCCTTATGAACCATCTTCCTATACGTGTGTCTTTTTTATGTCACTTAATCTCTTGCGTTTCACTTTTAACCACTTTGACACTGATGTCCAAATGTGTTTCATAGAGTTTAATCGTTGCTAGCTTAATGAGTATTTGAATTAGCAGAGCAAGTGGTTGTAGGAATGGGTATATTCATTTAGTCAGCTGGCTGAAAGTAAGATATTCTGATACATATTCAGTGGATTGCCATGAATTTTTCATGAACATGCAAAACTAACATTTCCCATCAGCTTTGTGTTTTGTGCTAATCAGCAAATGTTAGCATGCTAACACACTAAATTAAGATGCTGAACATGGTAAACATTACCTGCATAAAATCAGTATGTTATTATTGTCATTGTGAGCATGTCGGCATGATAACCTTTACTACTTTCACATTTACTTGACCACATCTGCTGAATATCAAAACTCAACTTTTGGACTCTTATGTATTTTCCAAATCTGTTTTCTTTACAATAACCATTACAGCCTCACAGAGCTGCAAACATGACTTTAGTCTTTGTGTCGTTGCTACATTTTTATTTCTGATTTTAGATAAATGCCTTCACTAAAATGGTCCTTGAATCTTACAGAATGCGCCTCTCAGACAGTCTAAGCAGCAGATTGTGGAATTACATGTTGCCTTGGTATGTAAATCTGGCCAATTCTCACTCCTAAGAAAAATCCCTCTGCTTCATTTACAGTGAAAGTCATATGTCTTATAAGATTCTTGTCATGTTTATTCATAAGTCTGTAAGATATGTACACAGTGTTTCTCCTATGTTGACTGCTTTGGGTTGGCAGGATGGGCCAAAACATCTGGACCTGCCTGATCAAACAAACAGTTAAAGGGGTCATATTTTACAAGTCTTCCCCTCTCAGCGATCCACTCAAAGCATTTTTCTTTTACAAAGTCATGTCAGCGTCTAGCATCCTCGCCACTGTCACCAGATTCAGGTTGGGTATGCAGATATTTTGGCATGAATTTCAGACATTTGGGCTTGACATCAGTCCATCTATTGGGCGGACTACACCAATAAATTACTGTTGTTGGCTTTCTTACTCACAAAGCTTTTGTTGCACTTACAGTAATGTAACAACAACACTTTTTGCATTTAAAAAAAACTTGTTTTGGCCTGGCGGGGGTTCTCATTGGCCTGGCAACCTGCCAGGCCTGAACAATTATAAGTGAAACACTGCTACACCCACGCATTGATGAGGCTACTTCTGAAATTTGACTACTTACATGAGTTTCCATACTCGAAACAAGTCTCTGTACACTGTCATTGATAGACTCCTACCACTGCTTGCTGCACTGGAGAACTCATCCCACACAACTTCATCCAATATGTTAATTAAGTTGAAAATATGCAGGGTTGTTTTCACATTACGTTTCTCCCCTTCAATGCAGTAGTAGCTGTTAATAGTAGTTGTTAGTAGTGATTAACTTTTTTAAAAAAATTAGGAATCATGATGAAAAAGCCATAAGACAGACACTTTGTCACTCTAATACCCATGCTTTGACTGACATTAACATTCCCAACAGTGACTGAATAGATTGAAACTTAGGTTGAACTGTCAAAACTTTTGCTTTGTCCCAAGGGCCCTTGCTAATTAAACTGAGAATGAAACCTTTTTGCCCACGTGTTAAGTAAGTTCGGGACTGCAGATTGGCTCTTTAAGTATTTTAATTACTGCTCATATGGTGAAGGCTTCACGCTCCAGCAGCGTTTTTGTCGCTGAAGATTGAGATGGTCACGGATGAAAAATTGCTGAAGTTATAGAACGTAGCATAATGGATGACTCACATGGAAATACGATGAGATAGTAGATTATGATGGTGTGTTTGTCTGTGTGTGTGTGTGTAGGGGGGGGGGGGGGTTGTCACATTAAGCTTGTTCTGATGATCCGCAGAGCAAATGAAGAGTGATGACAATACTGCTTAGGTGGTTTGATCAGTGCGTGTGTGTGTGGGGGGGGTGGGGGTTGCTTTCGACCATTTTCTTCTCTCTATGTCTTCAAATTAAAGAAGAGAAGCCGTAGTCAGGAGAAAAAAAAAACTTGACTTGAGTTTAATTGTCCCTTTTGCCACTGCTGCAAGTCGATAGTTTCCTGTTTCTACAAAATCAGAGACAAAATCTCCTCCTCCTGCATTATTGAATAAAATGGAAGAATTAGCTTTCTGCCCAAGGGGCTGTGTATATGTGTGTGTGTGTGTGTGTGTGTGTGTGTGTGTGTGTGTGTGTGTGTGTGTGTGACAGGAAGGAAGCATCAAAGCTTAAAACTGACAAGCTCGCCACGTAGCTGGAGCATGCCTAAATGTGCGTGTGTCTGCATGACTGTTGTGAGATTTCACATTTCACATGTTTCACAGCACACAGACCCACACACAAAAACACACACACTCTTGCTCACATACATCCAGTTTTATCCCATCCCATGCTCTGCTTTAAGATAAGCTGAGGATGAGAGTGCCAGGTGTGTGCCTATGTACCTATGGAACCAAGGAGGTAAAGCTTCATGGTCAACACACACATTCTATGAATATATTCATAATGTAAACCCATGTCTCTGTGCAACATTTGTGTAGGGAAGGAAAACCTATCCAAGGAAAAGCATTTGAAGATGCAGAGCATACAGTGGCTCTGTATTATCAGCAGAGAATCTGCCTTGGCATTTTCACCATCAACCCTATGGTGGGAAACATTTTGGATATATATAGCTGCTTTATCTTACAGTAACAGAAAACTATGACGCTGAACTAACAAACAGCCAAGATGACTCCGAGTTGAATCATCTCCATGTCCAATGTCAGTTCAATTGATTCTGGTCAGAACTCTGGTTTTTGATACCATGGTGACTGTTTTTTTGCCCAGAAACTTGTGAGGAAAAAATAAGTTTATGGTGGAACAGCTCACTTACTGTTACTGTGAGTAATGCGAGTAGAACAGTTTGTTAGGCTTTATGATCAACGCTTTGTGGATCCATACTGTAAGTGTATGTGTTGGGCCATAAAGAGTTTCAGTGCGCAAGTTAGTGACAGCTGCCAGGTGTAATTGAGGTTTGATAGACAGACTGATGATTTCAGAAAATGGATCAATTTATTGTTATATGCAGTTTGTTTCCAGACAGTAAAAATCACAAACAGATGTCAGGTGCATAGCATCTCTTTTATGATACCCTGTGGCTGACAAATAATTTTTATTTCACTAATTAAACTCTGTATTGACACAGTTATGTGAAGTTTTGCCAGTGTTCTGTACATTGCAGGTGTTTAATATTAGCAGTTTTTTACTATGTCAAATATGTGGCAATGTCACTAATGCTAGCAACCTTTGGGTTGAGGAGATATGTTCAATCAATGCTGCCCATTCATGATGTAGAGCACTGTAATCACCTCATTCCTTACCACTTTCACCAACTAACTAAAACTAACAAGCAAACTACCAGCTGCCATTTCTGACTAGAATTCCATGTACAATGTTTGCATGTTGCATGTTATAAAAAAAAAAAAATGTTGGCAGGCTCACGTAAGTTTACCTCTAAAAAACTTCCTTTATTGTTTGCCAAGACATTGTGCTGTTTCTAAATGTTGCAAATGACCATAAGTAATCCAGCATGCTGTTATATCAGTGTGTTAAATGCAAAGCTTACTATACAGATGATGTGCTGCTGTTTGCTTGTCTCAATATAACATACATTATGTGCTTCTGCGCATGCAGTGAAGACTTTTTTGCTACTTTCTGTAACCTGCAGATTCATAGCTTTGAAAATTGTATAAGATGTGAGATTGTCTTCCATTATTTATTAGTTTAATTCAACTTTATTGAATTTCCTATTGATTTTTATTTCAACGGTCTAAAGTTGGATGGGTTTAATATGTGAAATTAACCATCTAGCTTTGGAACTTTTTATTGTGGTGTACGACCACTTCTTCTTCCATCGCTGCAGGGTGGAAACTTATTTGCATGAGGTCCCTTCTTAGGAAAACATGAACATAGGCAGTTTTTAGCCATTTTTTTAATTAACAACTGCTGCTGTTTTGTAATGAGGTTAAATGCTCCATGTTGCTGCTGTACCTTCTTTATTGATATCAGCTTTGCTGCTTTTGCTGATGAAAACCCAACATTTCCTGCTTTACTGCTTCATATTAAATGTTTTTAAATGACTCAGTAATAGGAGATTTTTATTGTGAAGAATATACAGGAAATGAAACATGTTCTTCACCAAATTGGCTTTATTAGCAGTGCTAAAAACTGGTCAACACAACAACATATGGAGATATTTGGAGCTCTTTATTCAGCGGATCAGTTAGAAATAATGCAGGGAGGAATAGCACAAGCAGAAACAGCCACAGTGATGATGATGTTTGATGAATAGCTGCAGATAACCAGCACACCTCCAACAGGTAAACTACTTATTTTACTTTGCCCTGCTGTGTAATGGAAAAACACTCACAGTGTGGGAGCTCGACTTGAGTCATGGCTCGGCATGACTACCCCCAAAACAATGGAAAAATGCCATAATGTTAGTGAAGCAGAGCAGTGAACTGGCACATGGTGCGTGGAGCAGATGACCATATAAAGAAATCCATCACAAGCCGATGTCAGCTCAGGCTCAAAGTAGAAAAAAACTTTGGAAACAAAGTGTGCAGATCAGTCTGAAGACAGTGGTCTTTACTCACAGGGATTACTACTACATACGTTTACCTCTTTATTTGACAGTTTGGCTACGTTTAATATGAACATCTGACATTGTAACAGCATATGTATGACTGAAAATAAGGAAAAGCATAAAAGGTCCCCTTTAACTACTTTACAGTGTGTTTATAGCTGATCAACATAAATAATATAGTAGACTTTGCTTGTAGACAGGCTGTTAGTTTGAAAGAGATTCTACAAACTGGGTGTTTTTACACTTGAGTTTCATCTCTGCTTTTGTTGCTGTTGTTGTTGTCATGACAAATCATTCATCACCATATGAGTAGCACTGTTTGGCACCTTTCATAACTTGTGAAGTGGTGTAAGCTGTGAGATTTGTGAGAGAACCGAAGGGAGAAATTACCTGAATTTGTTTAGTGCTTTATATAAGAGTGAGGTAAAAAATAATTAAATAAATAATGCCGGCAAAAGATAATGATAAAAACGGAGCAAACTGTGCTCCAACCAGCACAAAATCATATTTCTCTACTCTCACTTATCAGCAGTCTGTGGAGGGTGGCTAATTCAGCCAGCATGTGGAAGCAAAACATCTTGATTAACATATCTTAGCAAACTCAAGGTCCTGCGCTGAGGGCTTGTTTTCTAGGTAAAGTGTATACATAATTCTGTTAGTTCATCTTTACCGCACATAAGCATGCAAGCAGAAAAAGCCCAAAGCTCCCCAGTGCAATACAGCAAGCGTGATGATAAAATCTGTTTGACTACAGTTAAATTTCATCATTGCTTCTTTGTTCTTGCAGCTGCGCCAGCATTGCCATTGAGATGCTGCACTCCCATACAGTAACTCCCACCCATATTTCTTTTTCATCAAAGCAAACACATCACTGACTGAGCCCTGAATTCCATTTCATGGGGTTAAGTATGTGAGATTAGGATATAGAGCACTTAGTTTCTCCTTTCAATTAAAATACAAAATAAAACCACCACCACTCATCCTCACTACATGGCAGCATTGAAAAGAATAAAAAGGCTTACACACATATACACACATGCACAGGGGTAAATTAACTTTCACTTTCACCAAATGTGAATTGAGGCAGCAATTTGTTGATGAAAAACCATTCATCTTTAATTATTTCTTGTTAGATGTTTCAACCTCCTCCTGCAGTATGCAACTCAGTATCTGGGTTCTGCAGGAAATCAACTTTAGCTGAATTGCTTGTCAATTGAAAACAGACACTCATCACCCTAACCTCTGTCACACACAACAAACTATACTCCTTTCCTCTAGTGCAAGTGGTGTCATGCTACTAAATTGCCCCCTACAGGCCAAAAGCACCACAGCACATTTAGTAAAGGAAAGTGTGAGTCCCAGCAGTTTGACTGGATGACTGTAACGGAGCCCGTGGGGACCAAGCCAAATCTGTTTCAATGGAATTATGAATATTAAACACTGTAGCAGCCTCAAACCTCCCCATACCCTCCCTCCCCTCCCTCTTTTTGTTTGCTAACTGAGCTGTATCAGTCCTCCTAGTTTATTCTCACGTCTAATTATCCCTGCAGAATGCAATAAGAGCGGGAGACTCTCCATTCTGTTCTTTTGTTTAATTACATCTGAAGATGAGGGAAGAGAGGGGAGGGCAGACACTCGTCTAAAGAAGAGGGCTTTTGACTTCTCAGGGCTCTCCATTTTGCATGCAGCACACTCTCTGAGTCTGAATCAAGCACAGGCTGATTCTTGTTTTTTTCTGAATCCATTTTATTGGATAACGAATTTTGTCAGTGTCCTGCAGAAACCTCACATTTCTGAAATTGTACTTGTGTCCTTTAAGGACATGAGGAAATCCATGACTAAATGGTTGTGTCTCCCTTTACAGGAATGCAGTGCATAAAACCCACTCAAACTAAATTTATACACCTTTTATTTGTGAAATAGAGTTATTTCATCATTTTGGACTGACATAAATGTTTCTGACATAAATGCATTTGCCTACATTAGACAGGAACAGTGGAGAAATTACAGCAAAGGACTGGAGAAACAGAACAAATGACATGCAACAAAGTTACCTTGCCGGACTCAAGCCAATACATGGTCAAGGTCTTTAAACCCTAAACCACTAGTGAACCCTTACAGTTATGTCTTTTTGTGGGACAAATGTAAACTGTTTTACAGATTGTAATTGATATGTCGGTGCTGATTGCAAAGTCAAGACGAAAGTGTACATGTGAACATTAGATATTTATATGGCTAGAGGGTCACCATGCAACCCAGGAGGCATATGGAGACAGGGTGGAAGTAAGAGTCCATTATCATACATTATCGTTGGGTATGTGAGAGGCTGGTAAAAATTCTAGTCAATCTCATTGGCTCTCCCCAACATGTGCAGAGTGCTGTTGACTTGCTCAGAGCATGCAGGTGGTGCAAAACCTGTCACTCTTGATACCAAAATTTAAATGCACTGCCTGATTCCTGGCAACTCTTACTTTACTGCACTTCCCCTTCCATTAGGGATGGGTATCGTTAGGATTTTATTGATAGTACTACTCTTATCAGTACTCCTTATCGATTTAGTTCTTTTTCTATACTCTTATCGGTTCTTTTTCATCACTAGATTAAGAAGAAGAAGCAGAATTGCTTTTAAATGCATTATTTAAAAAAGAATAAATTCATAACAGGATTAGAATCTATTTATATTTCAAATATAACTAAATATTGTTTATAGAGCAGCAATAATAATGTTTACAACAGCAGAGTCAATATATAAACTCACTAATATCTTACTGGAAACAAATCTAGAATGTCAATACAATAAATAATATTCCTGACTTCAAAGTGCTGAGTGAAGTTTAGAAAGATTGAGGAACGCAGACATCAGTCACTATCAGTCATTCATCCCGTCCTCTGTCCTTCTCCCTCTGCTGCTGATGTGATTCATGGCCTGGTTTATCGTAAAAAGTACCAATAAAAGAAGTGACCTTAAAAGTATCCCAAGGTTCTTCAAATTTTAGAACTGGTTTCAATTCACAACCGGGTTTTGGGGGGCATCCATACCTTCCATTGTGATGTGCAGTGAGTCACCAAAGTACCAAAAAGGCACAGGGAAGTGACAAAGCCACTGTGCCTCAGAGAAAAAGCTATTCACAGTGCACCTGCATGAAAATAGAACTTAGAAAGTTCTCCAGCCTATATCATTTATCTAATCTCCAACATGAATACTCAGCAATGTCAGTGTGTGAATAAGATAGTACAATACATAACATGCACCTTACTTTTATATGCAAAAGATAACCAACACAAGGGAAGATGTGAGATTTCATGCTGCAGTATTTTAGTAGATAAACAAGCATCTTTCATCCATTTTTTTGAGTTTTTCCTAAATTCAAATCACTAATGCTCTGTGTACTGAAATTCTTATCACTGCTTACTCCTTTGCCTGTGTATTTGTCCAGCTACTAATTTGAAATGCATCTGGCACTAATCTGTCACTGAATGTGTTTCCTGTTCCCATGTCTTTATATCCTCACCACCATCTACACCATGGATCACTCATACTTAAACATACATTTATTTTCATTATCAGTTTCTTTTGGTCTAGTGATGCTCTTTGGGGTGAACCTTTATCAATCCACCTGGTTCTCTGTTCTTTTCTCGCCTGCGTTTTTGTTGTTGTTGTTTTTCAAATAAAGTAAAGAGTAAAACTAATGGCACATGAATTATGCTTTTATAGAAAGCATTACCAAGGGCACTGATGGATTCAGCCTTTTAAAGAATTTCTTTTTGGAGTAAGATCTTGGTCATGACATCATGTATCCAAGCAGTGCCCATAGTGTTGTCAAGTTCAGTCCATGAAAACCTCTTTGCTTGGATAAGGTGCAGATTGTGGTCACGGTTAAATAATAAAATTGGCAACACAGACAACTAGTCTGAGAATGGGCTAGAATCTGGCCCATTGGGCTCCAATGCTAATGTGTTTATTCACCTCCACATGCAATATACTGTATGACTGTGACTCTTCTCCCTGCATTGTCACAAAATGTTACCACTGAATGTAAAATGTTAATGCCAAATAGCTGCAGATAAATATCTTTTGTAGAATGATTGGTTGATCAGACATAAGCTTCATTAGGTGATTGTCCAACCCCTTTCACACTGGCTCGCCAACCAGCCAATAGGAGTTGCTGGGCTAGCAAAAACAGCACAATCCCTCACTGGCTTCCCAGCAAAAACCACTGTTAATTGTGGTACCCACCTGTAGTGCTTCCAAACGGTGGATGGTGAGTGTTCTCCCACTGCACCATTCAGGGACCTACACTAAATATAGAAGCAAAGGCTTGCTTGATCCACATGAAGACCGTTTATGAATCTATATCCAGACTTATTTTCAATACCCTCAAAACCAGTGCAAATCTTTTTCAAAAGTATAGTGGTCTTGTTATGTATTAATAAAATGAAATCATAAAATAATGTGTTGAGACACAAATCATGGACTTCAACCTCACTTGCGTGTTTCAAGGCAACCTCCATTTACATTGTGAATAATATGGTTATCATTTTTCCAAATTATCTCAGGAGGTTGTTGCAATTCACTACTATATGAATCTGCAGATGACAAATTCAGAACAGAACTTGAACATGTGCTGTGTAGCAAAAAGCAGTTGCTTTAAGACAGGATCTGATGCAATGGTTTCCTCACTGAGCAAATACAAACAGATAGGTGTGAAACAAACACTCACACATAGTTGTTTTTGTAGAGAAAACCACTTTGAACATCACAGAAACTGAATGTCCATGTCAAAGGCCACAAGGACAGACTCTGTCTTACAAAAGATGACTGTGGATCAACACTGCCTCAAACAAAACTAGATTTAAGTAAAACTGATAATAAAATTAAACATCTAAAAAGCATGTCCCTTGGTTGTTTTTGCCACATAGAAGTCAATATTTCAGTCATTTAGTTCTTAAAGGGGACCTATTATGCCCATTTCCAGCTCTATATTTTTATTCTGGGACTCCACTAGAGTAGCTTTGCATGATTTACAGTTTAAAAAAACTCCTTGTTTATCTTATACTGGCCCTTTATGCAGCCCCTCAGTTCAGGTTTTGAATGGATCACTTTTTCATGCAAGATTTTTACTTAAAAGTGACTGAACTGCATTGGCTTGAGGCTGTTTGAGCCACTTAATCCAGTGAACCAAAATGTTATAGACGTACATTAACTCCAACACTGATATATTGAATGTATATACAGTGTTATTCTACAGGCATTCTCTGTGAAATCGTTTCTACCTTGCTTTTATTTTGAATGGGTAAGATTTTATCACAAATAAAATGAAATTGTATCTATTTTATTTCATCTAGTAGACAATAAAAAAAGACCTATGTTCTTTGGCACCTTGGCATCTTGCCATATGACGATCTAAAATGTTTTCTACATTAGCCAAGGTGTCTATCAGCATGCTGTCAGTCTCTTTTAGATAAGGGGGTAAGGGACAGGGCTGAGTGTGAGTGGTGTTTTGATTAAGGCTGAAGTTTGTCATTGACTCAAACTTGTGGGCTGGTACTTCTACTTCCACTCTCTGGCAGTGATCGGCATAATCAAAAGAAAGGAGAGAGAAAGCCTCTGCTTGCAGCTGTTTGAACAGAGAGAGCTGCAGTTGGCCAGAATCAAACTCTTACACAAAGGAATCTTGTTTTCCCAAAGGAGTTGTAGAAGGTAATTTGATGTAACAAGCCGGAGTCAGTAATAAAAAAGTAGATTTTGTTCTGAGTGCTGTGGTGCATCATGTTTCTTTTTCGTTTTACACACACAAACCTTCAGTGTGAGAAACTGCTGTCAACTATGACAAATAGGTCTGTGGTTTTACCATGATTGAAGAAGCACCTGCATTGACGAAATCAAATTTCTCCTGTCAACTTGATTGTGTCTGTCCTTGTAAGAAAATGCACATTCATCAAAGGCTTTTACACATTGATTTTTGTATTCCTGTGAAACTGAATTGTGTTTGGGCGGCTTTTATCTACTCTTCAAAAAGGTTTTTTTTTTTTATTTTAAATGAAGCAAAAATAAAAAATGTAATTTTTGCTTCATTTGTTTTGACAGCTGTACAAACTACAGAGACGATTTTGATAATATTATTTTCAATTATATTTGAAAACACTTTAAATTCAAAAAGAGGTTACACAAATGCAGCAAAACCAGAAATTTCATCACTTATATTTTGAAATTACAGAAAACATCAACAGTTTAAAATTACCAATTTATCATGATTTTTCCAGATACCAGGATGCAGTTGGCGGAAACAACAGAGCCACGTAGCATAGGCTGCCATGGCAATACGTGAACATGGCACACAGTGAAAAGGCAACAGAGGAATCTCACAGCCGTAAACTGTTTTAGCCAGATGAGCCCTTACCAACCAGAGATGAAAGTACAAGCAGCTCCACATTCAACGTAAAAAAACATCAAATGGATATTCACATACACCAAATCGATTTAGTATTGTATTTTACTCAGTGTATACTGAATTTGCACCAAAAAGAGAGAGGGATGAGGTAATTTAACAATGGAGACAAGCTCATTAGCAATACATGAGCTATTAAGATCAGTGTCAGCAACACTCACAAGATGCACATACACAGCAGTGAGTGTACCTGCTTCCAGAATGGGTCCATATCACTACACTGATTTGTTTGACAGTGGGACTCTGGCTGTTTGAAATTTCTGAGGGTTTCTGTGCAACATCAACAACTAAGGCATACATATTTATCATTTTTCCTTCCAGCCATCTGAATTACAATGAGCGCTGGAGGTCCACAGAGTTCAGTTACACTATAAAGATCAAACCTCTCCAAGTATCCACGGATGGGTAAACCCTTAGATGCGTGGACCTTACAGTGAAGGATTCATCCAAAGCAACACAAGGTGGCCTCTTATGGGGCCAGAATGGGGACTGTTAAATTTTGGCATTGAAAATAAAGTTTGTCATTGAAAACAAAACCTGAACTGAAAGAAGGAAACATTGGCATTGAAACACTTGTGTTGGAAAAAGTTGTATTGGCACTGAAAATAGTTCCACTGGAAAATAAAACTGGGCATTGAGAAAATTACAATCTGATTCTTTTTTTTGTTTTGATATTTTTTGTGTTATGATGTAATAATGCTACAGTAGTAATGCTATGTAATGCTACCGAGACATTAGAACCAACAGTAAATCACCAAAGAGCTGCACAGATCAGTTCATCAGATCAGTTTCTCCCTGGGATGACGACACAGGACTACTGATGTTGATTATTAAACTATTTTGACAATAATTGTTTGGGTCACGGAGCATATGCATGTGAACTGGAGACAGGGAACACTACACCACAAAGGCCTTGTGAAAAGGCCTGTTTGTGAAAGGTCCAAGTGTTTTTTTTAGGTAAAAAAAAAGCTGCATAAATGAGAGGCTTATGAATATGAGAGAACAAATATTTAAAGTAAAATTGGCACTTCTTTTAGTTCAATTATGATTTGTTGTGTGCTTAAGAAATAAAATCAAACTCTCTGCGCCATTATTGAATTGCATATAGCATCATTCTTTTGCATCATGTCGAATCAAATCGTATCACGTTGAATCACACTGCATCACAATAGGGGTGAATTGTATCATATGGCATTGGTATGGCATCAAGATGTGGATCACATCTACCTAATTGATGGAGATGCACATCCCTAAAAAACACATCATAATAAAAAAAATATCAAATAAAATAAGATTGTAATGTTTTTAATGCGCTGTTTCATTTTTCAGTGGAACTTTTTTCAGAGCCAATACTTGTTTCAGTGCCAGTACAACTTTTTTCCAGTACAAGTGTTTCAATGCCAATGCTTACTTTTTCCAGTTCAGGTTTTGTTTTCAATGCCAAATTTTATTTTGGATGCCAAAATTTAACTGTCCCTGTTCTGGCCCCATAGCCTCACTGGTTCTTCCTGTCCAGTGATAGGAGTCACAGCCAGCACTGACAGATGCTGTATGTGTGTGGGTGATAACCCGGGCATTGGATAGGAAAGTAGTACTAGTGATGTGACAAGATTGGATTGCAGGTTCATAAGCCTTTTCTTTTTCTGTCATCAGGTGATTTATTAATTTCTTCCTCAATATATTCCTTACTTTCCTTTTTTTCAATCAATGTTGGCATGATAATCTCAATGCATAGAAGACCTCAGTGTGTAATACCCATTAATACTAAAGGCCATCGAGATGCATGCCACTGTCTCATGGTATTATTGAAACATAGTATCATTATTTTCTGGTCTTTCACTCAACTTTTGCCAAATGGTTTCTACAAGACAAAACAGGGTTACAGTCTGTCATCCAGACAGTGGACATGTTGGAGTCTAAATACTTAAAAAGAGCAGAAGAACTTGGACCGACAACATCACAGTCGGGCACAACTGCGGAATGTGACAGTCGGCACAACTGAGTCACACCAGTTGGTCACACAACAGAAAAAATGACAACTGCCACTAACAGTTTACCACGCCTTGATCTGAATCTCAGTCTACACAGTCTGGTTGACCAAGCATGTGGCAAGTAGCTAAATATAAATATGGGGGCATTATCTCTACCAAACTTGCAAAAATGTACACAAACATCAAAATCCCTGCAGAAAACATTTTGAGACCCATATGAAAATATCCTTTTAATAGTTTTCATTTAAATATGTCTGGCGACATTAACAGGTGTTGGAAACAAAACTAAGCCATTAAGGTCTCTGTAGGTGGGATTAAGAATGTTAAAAATGGTAATAAGGCCAATTTCCACAAAAATGATAGAAAGTATAGATCAAATCAACTGGAGTTACAGATATAACATCTCTAAAATTGGCATATATTGGCATAAACTGTAGCAACCAAAGCCTCTGTGTTGACTGACATTGACATTGACAGGGAAGATGTCAATCACTACTGATTGGTTACGGCAAAAGGCAAACCTTGTTCGATTCCAGCCAGGTACCTTTGTTGCATGGCATACCTATCTCTCTCCCCTTGTTTCCTGTCTACCTCTTCATTAATGACTGTCAACTAAAGGCAAAAATGTCAAAAAAAAAATCTTTAAAAAAAAGGCAAGCTTTTGCATCGCAACAAGAGTTTCAATACTTACCTCAGTCCCTCTTCCCTTGCATCAGTCTTTGCTTCTTTTTCTCCTTCCATCTTCTTTCCTCTATAGCCATGATATACATGAATTGCAAATATTTTATTTAACTAGACCTTGGAACTGTATGTGAACCACTTTTGCACTGAGGATCTAAACTCAATACCCCACTTTTTTTAAATCCACATGTGTACTGTAGTTCCTGCTGACCTTTACCTTGGTGTCTCCAAGTGTTCACAATCAGTGATTTAGTGACCTATACTGACTACAGTGTAGCCCTGCTGTTTATTTGTTATTCATGAAGTCATTTATTTATTTACACTGTCAAGTTTCATAGCACATCTCTGCATCTGTGCCCTCTGCACCTTTTCCTAAGCACTCAAAGTGAAAACTGTAGAATAGGCGTAGCATGGTCTATATTGTACGAGACGAGATGATGTGCTGTAATGTCAGGAGACCTCAAGGGTGTACCGGAAAATAAATTCAGTCCTGGACTTATCCACTGGGACCAGCCCGGTAGGTGGGGTGGGGTAACATGTACATTTTGAACCCTTTTTTGAGTGGTTGTGAGGCTCAGCAACCTGTAGGTCATCCTATCATTATTATTTTTTTGTACATACAGAGTGAATACATAGCAGCAAAAGGTTACGCAGTCCTATTTATTCTTGGTCTTGCCATGTAAGTATAGAAGGCAGAGGTGAACACCAACTAGAACTACTGGTTGAAAGGTTGAAAGGTTTGGCTCAAGTGTTGTATAAGTGTGTACAATCTTAAAATGTGTTTTAATGTAAAAAAAACATTTAAACATTCTGTTAGAAGTATAGGGCTCAGTTTCATTAAAAAGGTTGTGTTTGACAAAACCCTCATGAATCTCGAATAGGCATGTGGTGGACTTTAAAGCTGTGGTTGCTGTCAGCCCATTCACCCAGAATCGGCCTTTAAGAAGCACCATGTTCCTTTTTTATAGGGAAACTGTCTGATAAACTTAGCAGCTCGGGCTAAGTTGACACTGTTTATTACTGCAAGAGTAAACTTTCCAGAGAACATGTGTTCTTAGGTGAAAGGAGCAGAGCTGATTTCTGTTTTGGTCTCAGTTATGATAAAAACATTTGTGAATATTTTACTTACATTTTCACTCAAGCTGCTAAGTGAAGAACAAACTCATCAACTTCATATGCACATCACAAGTTAATGAGAAATATCTCCAGTCAAGAATGAATGTTCTTTTATAGAATAAAGTCAGCAACAAGGCTTTATAGATGGAAATCTCATCCAAACACAAGGTAGTACATCAAACTCTTGGATTGTCTAATTGTCTGTCGGTATAACATGGAGACCTACACCTCTTCTTCATCTACCGCATCTTGCCTATTAACTAGTGTGATTAATTGCCTTCTCACACCACTGTGCCAGCTTCTGAATCAGATCACAGCTACAGAGCCACAGATTGGACAAATGCTGGAAGATGGGAATGTTAATGAGCAGAGCGCCAGCCAGCTTTGCTGCCTACCTGCTATCTTGATGAGGGGAATGAAAATTAGATCATGAAGGGAAATGGAGAATTGTAGAAATAAAGATAACAGCACCCGAGTAGCAGCATATGAATTCAGCTGTGATTTTGTAAACATGTGCTTGAGTGTGGATTGCCTGGCAGTATGATGTATGGAGACGGGATCATGCTTAATTCAGTGCCTGAGCAGATATTTATGCTGAGTTATTTTTTTCTTCCCCCCAAAAATCAGAGATAATCCTCCTGCTTTCCTCTCACTTGTGCTTACATCACACTGCATCTACGACACTCTCTTCTTCACTTCTCTTTGAATATTTATCTTGGTAGCTCCTTGAGATCCATAATTCCCAAGCATTTTTTTCCCCTTTCTATTTTGGTAAAACACACAAGGCTGGGATCATATCTTAAGATTCCAGCCCAGACGACTCCCATATTAACCTTCATTTCTGTCTTTGATCTTGCCTGGCACAGTGTGATATTAAACTATGTGCATTGTGATACAATTTGCATGAATAAACAGAGTGGGGAGCTGTGTAATGACCCATGAAAAGGCTTTAGGCAACACAGTCTGCAATGAGATATGCAGGAAGTCGGAGGGTATTCGGTGTTGAATAATTAAGCTCAATTATCAGGTATGTAAATGTGCAGGGGTTAATATTTAATGTATCTCCATATGCATGAAATAGGGCTAATATATGTATCTGTGGACATGTAAGGATCTTTGCAAGGTCAGTACGTGGACAAATACCCTTCTGGTCCACTGTTTTTGGAATATTGCGTACAAAGGTGCCAAAGACCCCAAAGCTTGCACATGACAATAAATACTTTAGTCACAATATAATACCTTTCCTGCTTATAAGACCATCCCCCTTTTGCAGCTTCTGGTTTTGGAAAAATCAGCATGACCTGTGGACTCTTTCGCTGTTTCAGATTTTTCAATTCAATAAGGCTCTGATAGGCCTGCCCTTTCCTGAAATATATTTACCAAACTCACTGAGTCCTCGTGTTTAATCCATCTATCATGCTTTTTTTTTTAGTTTGACATGTAATAGACATTCTGTTATTATAGTTTTTCAGTCACACATGTGCATTCTCCTATAAAGCTCTTGGAAGCATTTGGAAAGATTTCCCTTTAATGTTAGGATTTTTCAGATTGTCTTTTGGCCTGACATCTTCTCACATTTCTTGACATCAGTAATTCTCTGCCACTTTGTAGATCATTTTGTCTCCATTTTGTCAGTTTTATTGGTAAAGAGGATGGGAGACACTTTCCTCTATCCTTCCTGGTACAGATTAAATAAGCCTTCTTTTGGTTTCACTGAAGACAGACAAATATAAACTTAGGGCATTTTCAAACCTGCTTTGTGTAGTGTGGTAGAATCTTAAGATCTTACACTCCTTTTCCTCCTTGGTACAATTCATTTAGGCAGATCTGAACACAGCATTGCGCTCAGGTGCTGACTAAAAACAACAATGCCGAGAACCTTTAGAGGAAGTTGTCTCGTTCTGGTCACAAACAAATTCTGGAGCGGTTTGTTTGTGGTGGGAACGTGATTGTATCTCCATCTGACTCAGTTACAAGATGTGACATTTTGATTCACATGAATGTTTTCTGTGAGAAAAGAAACTGAACCAAGTTTACCAACTCATCCACTGATTTGGATCAGTGCAAACAAACTATAGGTCTGAAAACACCCTTACTGCTCTAACAGCATTAAAGTTACAAAATTTAAAAAATCCATCACTTGTGATGCCCTCCTCCATCTGCATTACAATCCTCTCTTTAAAATGCCTCCTCATTCCACAACCGTGAACTCAAAAGAGACACTTTGACATTTGAACAATTTTGCTTTAAGCTGCCAATTGGTGCAGAGTGGGGACAGTAAGTCAAGGACCCACCATTCTAAATAAGTGCTTTCTCGGTGCACCCAAATCCTCAAAATCTGCAACTTTCCATTAAAATCTTTTAACATTCTGGGTAAAATATTCTGACTGTGTCACAACAGTCACCTGAAAAGCAGCTGGTAGCCATCATTACCATCACATACAGAAACCAGTGAGCACCATCTTGCCGCAAGCTTATTAGAACGCTTCCACAGGTTAGACCATTAAATTCCCTCGTTAATCCCATGCTGCTCATTTCCTCAAATTCCCTCCCATCCCTTTTTTCTCATCCTATCAATCCTTCCCTCCAACCGTCTTTACCCATCTCCATACATTTGCATATCCTACTCACATTGACCCTATATAGAGCCGTAAGAATCAGTTTCGACCGTGGAGCTCCCACAGAGCTCTTTTCTTTCTATTCTCAACCCGGTACTGTCGATTCCCTCCAAGGCTTTAATCTCTTATTCCCCTCTTTTCTCTAATCTGCAACCTTCCTTCACTCATTCATTCCTTTCCCACCTCCCTCTCTCCTGCTCTTCTGTCCGTATTTGCATATCCCAGGTGTATTAGCTCATCTGATCGCTGTGTTCTTTTTCCCTCATATGTCCACTTTCTTTTTGTCTCCATGTATAACTGTTAATGTTTCAAGAAAGCACCCATCCTACAGCTGACTTTCCTTCCTTCCTTCCTTCATCCCCTGGAGTTTTTTTTAACCTCCCTCTTGTCCTCTGTCTTTGTTACCTCCTTTCTGAATACCTTCACTGCCTCTCTTCCTTCCTTCCTCTCTTCTTGTATGCATCATCCATATGCTGCCATTTCCCAAGTGACCATATCTCGGGGCCTTTGGAGCCTGGTAGGGATGATTAGATGTTCAGCAGTTCCTACTCACAGTGGGAAGGAAAACTATCCCACACCACTAATTCACACTGAAGGAATTATTCCTCGATCCTCTCACCTTCCTCCCTTTCTTCATTCCTCCTAAGCGCCCATCGAAGCTTTCGAAGTTGCTCTAACCTCTACACGCTGACCATACTCCCACCTACTCCTGTCCACAAGTGATTACATCTGTATGCCATAGGCATGAGAGAGAGTGCGTGAGAAAGGTAGAGGATCATGTCTTCCGTCACTTGTGTCTGCATGCATGTTCATGCTGGCTCACCAAAGATTGTGTGAGACGGAGGAGAGGAGAGGAAAGAAGAGGAGAGGAGAGGAGAGGCAATAAAGAACAAGTAGGGAGAGACAAAAGGATTGGTGCGGAGTGAAGGTGAGCCAGGATGAAGGGAACAGACAATAGGAGGGCAGAAGAAATTAAAGGACAGGGTGTAAATGAGAAAAGGGGGGGGGGGGGGGGGGGGGGGACAAGGAGCTGCAGCAAAGAGAAAAGAGAAAAAGCAAGAAGAAGGGGATAAACTACAAGAGAGGAGTAAGGATGAGGGAAGAGAACAAGAAGATTGGAATTGTGAAAGGGAAGGAAAGATGGGGAAAGCACAGAGGAGGGAAGAAGGTGAAATACGGGGTGAGGAGAGGGAAGAAGAGGAGAGAGGAGAGACTCAAGGAAAGGAAAGAAAAGGAATTATTATGAGAGGGAAGGAAATGTAAGGAAAGGAATAGAAAGAAAATGAAAGGAGCAGAGAGAAAAGAAAAGGAAAGATTAGGAGAGAGGGAAAAAAAACAAGGAGAGGAGAGTAAACAAACTGTAAGGAAAGGAAAGACGGTCTAGCAAAAGACGCAAGTATAGGAGTTAAGAGGAGGGAGCAGTGGCTCTGAAAACATAAGTAGGCCAGTGGAAATTTCAGAGAAATTGATTAGCATTCAAACAGACACAGTAGGCTGCAGGGGTGGATGAATATTTATCAGAAAATGTCTTCCAATGGCTGGCACATAGACACACCCAAAGGCTGTGGAAAGAGAGAGAGAAAGAGACCCACGCAGATAGAAAAAAAGACAGAGATGGAAACAGCAGGACAGACCTCCAGAAGCACAAAGAGACGGATTCAGAGAGGAGAAGACAAGCATTAGCAACAGACAAAGAGGACAAGGCAAGAGAGTGACTGACACAGAGTGAAGGGTAGAGCTCTGTTAACACATCCACAGGCTGTACTCTGCTACTATCACACTACTAGGTGAATAGATATAGGCTTTGACTGACTCGACTGAACAGAATGTCTCACAGCGCTGATAATGCATTTTATGTGTGTACGTGTGTGTTTATTACTCTTTCACCTTGCCCAGGGATGTTTTGTTGTATTTTTCCTCGGCGGTATCCCTGGGGTGTGTCCTTGCATTAATTAGCAGGATTCAGCTACACATGGCTAGATGGCTTGAACCAGAGCGCAGCAGCACACAAACCAGTTCCCCCATCTCTGCTCTAGTTCTGACATTCTCTGCTACGATATATGCATTTCCTAGGTGAGATAAACTACAAAAAATGCTGCAGCTAGACTTCAAAATGAGCCATTTATCTGAATTTAAAGCCCGCTATTTATGTTAGACTTGACAGTCAGTAGCCAATGGTTTTTTTTGCCTTTTTTTATTCACCCACAGTAAAAATGCAGCATTTTCTTCCTATTTGTTATTATTTTTTTAACTTGATTTATCTATCTTTTGATCCTTCACATTCTCAGTTCACACCCCTGCTGTTCCCAGCACCTCTGTTCTAACAGCTGAGAAAAAACTTCTGGTTTATATTTTCCAAATTATATTTCTTTATAGAGTTGCCACAGCAAGATCAACCTGTACGGCGAGCCTTATTCGTTTTGACATTTTATACTTTAAAAACTCAAAACTACAAATAAGTTATTTGAAATAAAGAACCAAATATAAGTAAGGATAAATGACATTTAAAACTTGTGCTTTCATGTAATATTCATCTGTTTTATTTGTACTGAGACTGAGTCTAAAATCCACTCAATTCTCTATTTATTTATCTATTTTAGAACTCAGCATGTATGTTGTGCAATTTATTTAATTCTCAGTGTGAATAATGTGAAAGTCAAAGCTGCAAAAATGCCAACATATTGTTTACTTTCATAATGAATAATGAGGAAAAAAAGAAAAAAACGCTACTTTTCTAAAGAGAATTACATTGCACAGAGCAAATATTCTCCTTTGTACTTATTCTATAATTTGGCACCGGAATCAGATTCACCCTCAAGTGCACGGACAAAACTCAGTGCAGATTACATTCTTTTCTTTTTTTGCCACACTGATTTGCTCTTGCTCTGTTTTTTACTTCCTGAGGACAATTGATAGTAAAATCTTTTCTTTTCACATATCAGAAGAACTGACCTGAAAACCTGTTGATTGTGATACATGGATTTTGGGCAGCAACATACCAATTAATTTCCTCTTGACAGTACCAGAAAGACAAAATAAGCTCTGCTAATTGCTCAAGTGCTAATGTATGTGATGCAGGCTGACTACCACTGCAGTTTAAGACTGTGCATGGTTAGAGACTTGTAAAAATAGATGCAAAGGAGGAGTCTGCTGAGAAGTGAAAGACATTGTAACTATATATATTTTCTAACTGTGATATCTGTATTACTAAAACCTGCGTACAACATTCAACAGAGCTCCCCATGCACAGCCATTTTTCAATCAGGTCCTTGTAACTCTGTGGAATATTAACCATACCATGTTTTTTGAAAAATACAATTTTGTGTAATATTATTGTCATGTTTTTTGGAAAATGCTCCCCTTTGAAGCACTTTGAAAAAATGAAAACTGTGATAATTAGCCATGTGACCCAGAATTATTTATCATACCTGTGAGAACTGTAATTTTGCTGAGTGAACCTGAAGAAGCTACAGACGTAACACGTGGTTTGCTCCTAATAAAGTCACAGTAAAGTTGGTTAATTTTGATCTTCTGCTTATAACAGTGTTGACTGTGACATTGCTAGAGTTCATTCCTATATTCGTCCTTACACTAACCCCTCGGACTCAAGTTTCTGGTATTGTCAAGTGGAGTGTCTTGGTTTAAGGAGCCAGTGTTACCATCTGCTGGAAGCTCATTTCAGCATATTTAGTTTCTGCCTGGCAGTGGATATGTGTGCTGCCCATGTGGGTGATTGTACTTGCCAAGTTCCATCTCTCTGCTGCACCATGTTTCTCCATGTTTCTCCGTGTTTTACTGTCTTGTACTGTATGCCTTTATAT
This sequence comes from Thunnus thynnus, assembly GCF_963924715.1. NCBI lineage: Eukaryota > Metazoa > Chordata > Actinopteri > Scombriformes > Scombridae > Thunnus > Thunnus thynnus. Next base: position 5,835,119 of record NC_089528.1, read on the forward strand.
CACAAAGTCATTGTCCATGGCACTTTATTTGACTTTTTGCCCCAGCACTCAGCTGTGCTAGTGGAGCATGAATGTTCAACACAGTCAGGTATCTATAGAAATTATGTTTATATTAGATCATTCTGCAACCCCCGATTCATGCCAAATGCCAATGTTCAGTGGCAGCGCTGGAAGTAGAGTGACTTGTAGCAAGGTGGAAACTAATGCTGGGACAGCAATGGACTGCTATTCATTATGAACAAGACCTGGTTTTACAGCCCGGTGCCCCTTGCTGAGCTAGAGTGATTCAAAAAGTGCCAAGCTACACCACAGGGAAAATTGAGAAAGGCTCAACTTTATGCAAACATCCTCTGACCCAGTGCAAGCAACAATCAAATTAACAGCTGATTCATGAAATAGCTTCAAATAAAAGTGGAGGAAACAACTTATGGACATAAATCGCCACCATTGTTGGTTCACAGCAGCTACAGAGAACTACAGAGCCATGGAATGCCAAAGTGCAGGTAGAGAATGGGTGAGAAGCGTTTTCATGTGAGAAATCACGTCCCATCACAAACCAATAAGAAACGTTTTCTTTTTTTTTACTGTAGAGGAGGTATAATTATATGCACATTCAAAAAGCAGCATCAGTGAAAAAAGGAACATCTGCACACTGGCTGCAAGCCACAAAATGTATTCAAATAGACAATGTTTTGATCCAAGACAGATCTTCATCAGGCCAAAGTGTTTTAACCCTTAGAGCCTAACAGATGCAATTTGCATCCAAATTCACACCCCTTCTTCTCGGTTGATTGGTCACGAAGTATTCATCACAGCGAGGTGGCGCACATATCAAATGAAACGGCACGACTTGAGCTTTCCAGTGATGCTAGTTGCTTGTCGGTGCAACAAAGTGTTGGCTAGAAAAATAATTTTGAATTAACATCAAATGGAATCATTGTTACAATCTGCATACAGCTCTGCCTCCATCTCCGCACCTATTACTCTTGTTTGAATTACTCATGAACTTGTCGTTGCATAGATATGCAACCCATATCACAAGAAAGAGTGAAACCTGAGCTTTGTAATCACGTAATGAAGACGGATCAAACTTCCGATCGGTTGTTATGACAGGGGAAATTAGCTATAGAGCCCAAAACCGTTTTTTGTAGGCTGTAAACATGTTTATTTCTGCTGTAAAGTTGGGCATTTTAACATGGGGGTCTATGGGGATTGACTCACTTTTGGAGCTAGCATCAAGTGGCTCAAGTGGATCTCACATCAATTGAATGTACTTCATTTTTTTCATGCTAATCTATGATAGGCCATAACATTTAAAATGACGCTCCAAGGGAGGACACCCTCCTCCCCTCCCTAACCAATCAACAACCAGAATACAATATAGACATTGTCTAATGACAGTTTCTGAGTTTCATGAATTTTGTGAATTCCTCTCAACAACAATAGAAAGTTAACAGCATAATTTAAATGAAACAACCGGGAGAGTTAGCTTGTTTGTCATTGTTGCAAATCATATCAGCCTGATTAACCAGCAGAAAAAAAGATCTGTTAACACACAAACACATTATGACATGGATAATTGAATCAGATACAGCTTCTCTCTCTCTGTCCATTTGGTCGCTAATTTCTTCTCTGATGGTTAAACGTGTCTCTGTGGCTGTTGTATGAATTTATCTCCTTAAAAAGAATGCAGCAGTAGAGATCATATAATGTGCTGTAGGTAGTTTACTTGTTGAAGTTACAGTGAGCTGTCTGGGCTCACATGGAAAGACTCTGATTCGTTTTGAATTGATCCAGTTGAGTCACCTGTTGATGTTGTGTGATTAGTGAATGAGTGTGCAGGAGGTCTGGCTGCTTGCTTGTAAGAATTTCTTCACTGTTCGTTTTTAAGCTGAGCTCTATATTGAGTAATAAGCTTTACGTAATTAGAATTTAGACTTTTAAGATACTAGAAGGAACTAGAATAACAGTGTTAACATGTCAACTTTGTAGACTATATTTTGTATGTGGTGCATATAGACAAGAGTGTGTAAGTCATGTATTTCATACATGCATTAATACTTACTGATGTGAACCCACACTTTTGTGTGAATGTTTTTAGTGTTCAGTCTTTCTAGTGTTCAGCACTGATCTGCACCTGTATCAGATTATCAGCTTTGTGTTACTTATGTGTTACTATATATTTCTGTACACTAAGAAAATATATAAGAAACATGTGTAAATCATGTGATATGTTGTCTGTTTTTGATGTCACAATGGAACAATAATATAAAGTGGTCGAAAGACTGACTGACTGTCATCCAAAAATGGATTGACTCTATATACAATAGCAGCTTACCAAACAGGCTTTGAGAGTCAGCTGAAAGCTTTTACCTCATAGGATGGCCTTTTGGTTCATTTATCCAGGGGATGCTGACTGAGTATACATCAAATATTACATCTACTGCTAAGGAAATTAGATGCAAGGTATTACTGGCCTTGCAACTTAAGTATAGACTACAGTTCACTTTGTCCACCTAGGTTTCTTCTGCTGGTTTTGTGATTCATTCTTCCAATCAAAATCCAAGTTCTCTAATGTGTAGGCTGCTGCTGCCACACTTAGCCTGCCAATCCTAAAAGCAACTCAAGAGCTGAAATAAATGATCTTGTCCAGGCTTTTACTGTTTGGAGACTCTCTATAGAAGCAGTCTTTACAGTCTGTCCTCACATAGTGTGGCAATATCATATATTCTCTACGTTAAAATTGTCTTTTTATATCCAGCATTATCAGGCTAGATGGTTTTGTCCTTTCAAATCATTATCATTGAGAGGAGGAAACATTGGTTCCCTCATCATATGGAATTGGCTCTCTGATTAAATGAGCTTTCATCATTCCTTGCACACACCCCTCCCCCTTTGTCAGTGTGTCTCTGCAGTCAGATCATCTTCCTTATGAAGTCATCCAGTAATGAGGCGAATCACATTAGATGAATGGATAGGCTGACTAATCGCATAAAGCCTGTTAATTGGATGAATATTGTCATGGCTAACTGTTATAGCATCATGAAGTCGCAGAGCTGATGAGGGTGGCGCTGCTCTGAGGTTGCATACATGGGCTAACATGGGAGCAAGTAGGCATGAAAAATAAGTCAGGGAGGAACTTACAGGCCTTATGTCGTGCTCGCTCTCACTTTTTCTGTCAACTCTCTCTGGCTCTGTTCCCAGTCATCAGCCCCTAATAATCATTTTTAATTCCAATCCCGAGAGCGCTTCCTGCCCGCCACTTCCCCCTCCCTGCACACCTGGGGGTATTTCATCAGCCTTTTCTGCTTAATTACCTCAAAGATGCTGTCAATCTCGTGTAATTATAACTCAATTCTCAACATTCTGTCTCAGAAGGGCGGGCTCCGAATTGAACCGTTAAAATCCAGTTTACTTCCATGACCGCTGGAGTTCCCCTGTATAATAAGACAGATGTTGCAGTTGTCCTCAAAGGGAAACCCTACCCCAAGACATTAACATTTGCTCTTCTTGCAACCCTGAATGCCAAATTCAGTGTCTGTTAACATGGATAAATGGGCGCTGCTTAAGGAGCCCTAACTATTCTCCAGCCCCTCCCCTTACACTGCAATTGGAAATATGCTATGCTAAATATTACTAGTCATCATACACTTAAAGTTCAGGGTTATCACTCCATTAAATAAATTGGCATACTCTTATTGTAAGAAAGTAAAAAATAACTTAGCAGTAGCTGTGATTGTCAGTAAAAAAAATAAGGATTGTGGAGTAAAAAAGTACACTCAACAATATTTGTTCCTCCTTATGTATATGTGTTATATATTTAAACACTGAAAAAATGAGGCTGGCATTATTCTTTATTTTTCTTATTCCATCTTAAAGTACTTCCCAAATTTCCCTGTATGTCTGTAGCACTCAGCCCCAAGTCCATTCTTTTCAACTGAAAGCATGAATCTTTAAAAAGCAGGTGACAAATTTAATTTCACGAAATTTCATGAATTTGCAAGCATGCTAACATGCTCACAATGACAATGCTAACATGCTAATATTTAGAAGGTATGATATTTACCGTGTTCACCATCTTAATTTAGCAAGTTTGCTCGACAACATTTGCTAATCAACACCAAACACAAAATACAGCTGAGTCTGATGGGATCATTAGTTTTGTATGTATTTGGTTATTAACCAAAGTACTGAATAAACTGAGCTCTTTACCTGATAATTTCACTAGATGAAAATTCTGAGAATCACCAGTGTTATTAAAATTCATCCTGAGTGGAACAAGAATATCTGTACCAAATTTAATGGCAATCCATCCAATAGTTGTTGAGACGTGTCAAAAAAGCAAAAAATAAAACCAGTCTTCCAGTGGAAACTAACAGCAGCTGGAATCTGCAGGAAAGTGGATATAAACTGACATACAAAACCCAGTCTCTCTTATAACTATAGCAGTTGTCAGCATAGGCGCCAGCAACCCCAAATTCCCGAAATGAACTAGATCATTAGGCACTGTATAAGGTGATTTGTCTTCCTGCTGTGTCAGTCATAATAAATGAAACCAATTCATAATATTGGAGTGTCATAAGTACCCCAGTCGTGTTTTGAAGCAGCAGGACTCAAAAGAGACAAGCTGTGCAAAAGTCCACATCAGACTTGTTTTTTGAAATTTGTGTTAAAAATATTTTAAGTCATACTAGAATTGAATGATCCTAATGTTTTTTTAAGGTAATAAACATCAATCCTGTATTGGTCAGACATAGACAGTGAACGCGTTTCTGAAGTCCACATCAAGCTGGTTATCAACCGTTCGCGTGACTGAAGCTGTCTGCCCATAAGACCAACCAACATCCCCAAAATGGAGTTAATTATCGAGTAAATGACACAGTAGAGTTGACTTAACAAGTACATGACAGTTCTGTTCTGAAACTGTAGAATTTGTAATTCTTGTTTTGTTAGAAGGATAACAGATGCCTCCCAGTGAAAGGCTGGAATTTCAAAGAGCATCAGTTCTTCTTTTTTTTTTTACTCAGTAGGCTACCACAGAGACACGTGTGAACAAAATGAAATTACAGAGGAATAAAAGAGAGTGGTGAAGAGAGCTCTGTTTGTATGTCTCTCTATTAGTAATCATTAGCAAAATACTGGCATATTTTCAAATTTCAAAAGAGAGTGGAGAAATCACACAGAGCAACACCTTGCAAAACATCGACCATTTGGTTTATTTACACACACACACACGCGCTGTTGGGGGGATTAATTTGTTAGAAACAGCGTGATTCTCCGAGGGAGACACAAACAAACACAAACAGACCTGATTAGCACATCATGATTAATGATTTTGACAGCTAATTTTGAAACTCTCATAGAAACCATCAGTCTGCGTGTGTGTGTGTGTGTGCGTCTATATGCTGTTCGTGCTTATGCATACATTGATCAAAAGTTTGCAGTGACTCACGGCTGTATGATTACACTGACGTTTACATTTTCGTGGGTAAACTGCTTAATCGAAATCTGTCAGGGGAGCAGCAAAAGAGGAAGTTTTGATGAATTATGTGTGTGTAGCAGCATATGCGCACGTATGCTGTACTTGTTTATTTGTTCACTTGTTAGGATCCCCATTAGCCGTGCCCTAAAGCGTACACTGTGCGGTGCATCAAGAAATGCCTTACTTGTGATAAAACATACATTTTTTACAGTTTCTAATTGTTCAACTTGTTGTGCCGGTGGTACTAGCAGCAATTATAGCAGCAGTATAAATAGCATTAAAAATAATAATAGTAGTATTGATTTCATTCCATTCAACGTTAGCAGAAGTAGTAATAGCGAGAGCAATAATTGCAAACAACTTGTAGCTGAACTTGTTCAACACTTTTTTCTCCCTTTGTCCAAATTGCCATTTTCTACCTTAAAATAAATAGAGAGCTGCCACAGGGAGCACAAAAGGTCATCACTTTCAAAAGCAGCTGCACCTGGTGATTTTGTGGCAGAGCAGAGCACTTAGAAAAGTTGAGAGAATGCTTTAACTTTTCAGAAAAGTACAGAGTGACATGAACAACTTATTTCTCAGCTGACTAATCGTGATGAAAAAAGTCGTTGTTTCATGCCCCCCCTAATAGGGCGGCCATTTATAACAGCTACAACACAGACTGAGGAATAAGAGAAGGAATTGGTGGTCGTTACACGGTAAGTGAGTATCTTTGTTCACAACGGTCAGTAATAATACACATTTGTTGCGAGCTGTAGTGTTAGTGATGAGATCGAACACTGCAGAGTTGAGTGGACTGTTCTCCTGCATCACATAATGTTTCAATGTGCAAAAGTGCCACATGCAACGTGATGAAAGAATATGTTCTTTTTGGCATGCAGTTTAAGTTGTAACAGCAGGTGTCTTCAAAGCATCATGTAGTCTTGTCTTGAGCAACAAACTCACATATGCACATGGGTTTTTACCAAGTCATTTAAGTAATTTAGAAACAATCCTGGGACATTATGGCATGATGTGGAAAGGAAATGGAGCAGGATGAGAACATTATTGATATGAGGAATGCAGTATCAATTCAATTCAGGTGAATTGAATCACATCAGATCCTTCCATCCCCCTTAGAAGCAGCAGATGGTTTATTGGACAATGTGACATGTTTTTATGTACTGGTTTCCAACAGCTGGACTCACTGTGACATATTTGTGAATGAAGCTTACAATACAATACAGAACAGACAGCGTTGCATAGTAATTTTGGGGTTTTCTTTATGCTCACATCTCACAAACATGCACCTTCTCAGGAACAGGCGGTATTCATCAGGTTATATGCTAGTAGTTTCTAGGTAGTTTATATGCACACAACAGTGCCAGTATTGCATAATAAATGGAACGCTGCAGTATGATGGATACATGTATCTAAAGAACTGAAAGGGAAGAACAAGGATAATTTTTAGATGACATTCATGGAGAGAATCAGCATCATTTTATATGCATTTAAAGCTGCTCGAGAGGAAAATTGCATATCAGCGTAAATGAGGCAAAACTCAACATACATGAAAATCTTGTATGTGATTATGGAGGAGCCTCGTGTGTGCTTTTCCCAAATAACGCTTTGTAAATAGCTTCTTTCTGCTTGCATTTGCAACACGCTGTGTTCTGAGTAGGCGGAAATAAAGGTCCAATTTCATGCTGAAATGAGACCAGAATGTGCCCTGTGCTGTGTGTTCTGCATTAACACAAGTTCAGCTATAACAGTCCACTGACCTCAGCACACGTGGGTTTGTTTGGAACACCAAACAGTTGAAAAAGAAATAATGGACATGCGCCAGAGGAAAATGGTATTTACAAATGCAGTTAAGTCAATCAAATAGAACTTTATTCAAATATGTGACGTATTGTTTTTAGCTCCACCACACTGGTCCCGCTGCTTGTATGAGGAGTATAAAGTGCTCTCAAATTTGGATGATGGACAAAACTTAGATTTTTCCCAATTAGAAAGTACATTATTAATGTCAATGTGTGATGGTGATAAATTTAAAGCTTGCATAAGTAATGCCATTCATTTTAGATTTTCTTTTTTAATCAGACAGTGGATATGTATATGATGTGTTGTTAAAGTTACCTGGTTAATTCAAATACAGCACAGTCCAGAGTAGCAGCATTAGCAGCACGGACCAGAGCCACAGCAAGAAACGGTGCTTAAAAGAAGGTCAGCTGATCAAATAGCCTCTCTTCAAAGAAAACAAGTCCACCAGAGCTCGCAGTACAAATCAATTGGAGAGTTATTTTGAGGTGAGTCATTTTCCCCGCTATACCGCTACATCGGATCTTAGGGTTTCCCCACTTACCAAATCCCTCTTTAACCCCTGTCTGTACATGTTCAAGCCAGAATCTGTTCTGAAATATGAGAGTGGCCAACATAACACACGTAAAAACCTAAGCAACAATCTTAGCAACAAAGGTTACGGAGCAGATAGCCATTTATGGGCGTGTGCGACAAGCTAATATCAGCTTGTCAGCAAAATAGAAAAAAACCATCACAAACAAAGGCATCAGAGCAGGCTGAAGCCCTGGCTTTTGACTTGCAGGTAGCATTTCTACACATATTAACCTCAAGTTTTGGAACTTTGTCCATGTTTAACATAGATATCCAACATTGTTTTGTAAAGCAGTTTGGGCTACATCCTTGCAGTTAACAGAAAATCACAAAAAGCATATATCCCCTTCAACAGAAAACAAACATTTCTTCATCACAGTGAAGTAGATGAACAGATAATCATACTGCAAACGCTGTTATATGCATGAATAATGCACCATCCACTATCATCCTGTAGCCTGTGTCAGGGTTGGCGTTATAGCTTGAAAAGGATATCTGGAGCTTCTGGGTGGCTCAGGAGAATAGGCCTCATTGTGCTGCGGTGATGCCACAGATATGAAAATATGTCTCAGAATTCATATTGCATGCAGCACTATCTATCTTTTTTTGTGTGTCACTTGCTGTGCACAAATTAATGCAAGCTGATTAAAACAAAATAAAAATTCTAGTCTTATTGAACTAAATAAATAAAAAACTGCGCCGAAACAGATACTCACACTGTTTCAAACCCTGCAGAGCTACATTACAGCCTTCCTCACTAGCTGTGCCGTGGTCTCTGTAGGTATTAAATATTGATAATGGTGATGTGTGTATGAATACAGTATGCTTATCACTACGAGGAATGTTTGGAGATTTTGGAAGCAGGGGATATGAATCTGGGCTACTAAAAAGTGGGATTTGTTTTATTAATTAATTTACTTTCTAAACAAGCCTTCTACATAGCAACATCCCAGCAGCTCCAGCCTGATCATTTTAGTTTAAAAAGGAATAGAGATAATGGTTAATGTTCATTTGGTCACACTCTGTCAGCCCTACATGATAAGATCACCTGCTCTCTCCATCGACTGAGTCTTTCTAAAAGACTCATTAAATGATTCTCAAGGTGAAAGCTCTGATACCATCCTTACCACCAATCTTGAAGGAGAGATGTAGATTAGCAGGAGGGGAAAGGTTAATTGAGACATATATATGTTCAGTCATGACACAATCAAGAGATGAACTGTGCAAAATGAAAAGGAACTCGATGTTAAGATGTTTATGCCAATATTTTACTTTTAAACCATTTTTAAGTAAAACTAAAACTTTATTTATTGATTTACTTATAAATAGAGATATAATATGATTGTGTCAATAGGGGCTCTGAATAGTGCGCCCTTTCTGGTAAATGACACATCTTTCAAACTTCATGCCCCTAGTTTATGCAAATGTACCAATGTGCACTGGGAAAACAATAGTGTATTGGAAGCAGTTGCATTCCAGTGGCATATGATGTGTTAGAGGTCTGTATAAAGATAACAATTTCCAGAGAAATTTGGCCTGAAAGGTAAAGAACATTTTTGGAAATATTAACAGATTCAAAGTTGTCTTACATCTATAGTCAGCAGTATTGATAATATTCCTATTATTATTTTGGCATTTTTTGCCTTTATTGTACCAGTGACAGTCAGGAAACAATGGAAGGGAGATGGGTATGTCATGCAACTAAGGTCCTTGGCTGGAATCAAACCAGTGATGTTGCGGCTAGGTGGCACAAGCAGTAACCAATCAGCTATAGGGGCTCCCTTAACGTATATATAATAATGTATTCTAAGTTATCAGGGGAGTACCACACAGCTTCTCTATGAGCGGTGGTTGATCTAATATTAAACTACTTTGGCAGAAGAAATAGAATCAGGAAGATGGTTTAAAAAATGCACGTGTGGGAAATTCACAAAGGAGGCAAAGGGGAAATTTACACAATACAAAATATTACACAGATATTATTATACACCATTAAGATTATATAGTATGATAATATGTGCTGTGAGTGCTGAACAGTTACTGGAATATCTCTGCATCGTATATGGGAGTGCACAGTGGTCAGAACATTCTGTGTTGAAGTTATGGGAGTTCTAAGTGAATGGTCCGGTTTAATAAAACCTTTGACTCCCAGCTTGTGTCTGTCTGTTGGGGGAAGAAATCTCAAATGCCAAATGTATCAAAGTGTGTATTCTCAGTCATAACGGTTGGCTAGGTCACAGCTTCCAGGATTATTTTAAGACACTGGAAGTCAGTTTTAGTCTCTGATATCAAGGAATGGGGAAATAGTAGAAACAGCATCATATGAAAAAATGCTCAGGAGACTGAAGGGTGATGAAAAAGACGTGGACTCTGCGTGGGCTCTCTTTCGGGCTTATAGAAACACTGGTATGCCCGCCTAAAGGCAATGTTCTTATTTATTATCTATTTATTATTTATTTGTATTATGTATTGTCCTATTATTATTCATTGTTCGTATATATTCATATTAACTATTATTATGGGTTATTTATTTAATTTTATTTATTCATTATCATAATTATTATTCATTCTTTTTTCTCTTTTTCTTCTTTTTGTGGATTCACCATACCTGTACTCACATGTACAGTACTTGTATTACATGATACTACGCCCTCTGAATGCTGCTGTTAACATTATAGTTAGTTATTGAACGAAGGTGTTCTCTATGTCTTTCAAAAATTAATAAAAACTTAAGTTCCAAAAAAATTTAAAAAAAACCCAGCATGAGTTCTGCTGTGTCAGCACTTAGTTTATTGATTTTGGGGGGTTTTGTGTAAGAAATTAGACTTACTGTAAGTGGTGCTAGCATAACAACAATGTGGACACACATTTTGAGTAATGAACAGTGATGCCCTGTGTTAAAGTCTGATGTTTTATTGACCCATCCACCTTGACCTCCTCTTTGATTTTGTCGCTATATAATAGCGTTAGAAGGTTTCTGTCACTGTGAACATATGTCATTCTGGGGCATTTTTCTTTGGAGGACAGGGTGGTCAATCAAATATGTGCAAGCAACAGCACAAGGAAGAATACCTTGTGGCATTGTGATAGTTCTACCTTACAAGCATCCTGCCTCAAAGGAGTACAAACAACAGTATCTCTGTGTTTGATAAGGCTTTAAACTAGACTTCCTGGTTTGTATTTCATCTTCTTGCGTGTACCTGTAGCAACACACACTTGTACCACACTAAGACAACCCCTTGGTTTTTCTTTTGGTTGTTTTTTTTTTTATTTTTTTTTTTGCAGTAGTACTATTGTCCATCTGAATGCACCCTACTGCTGTGTCTAGGCTTATGCAGGAGCTCTGTCCTTTCACTTCCTTTGATATTACAGTCATTGATCATTTTGCCATGGACATTTTAAATCACTGCTGTCATGTCATTAGATTTTTAGAGTATTGTATGCTGTAAGTAAGTATTCTCAAGTTAAGTTGATGGAATTCAGCATTGCAGTAGGATACTGTGTGTGTGTGTGTGTGTGCGTGCGTGCATGCTTGTCATTCTCTTTCTTTTATGTTTCTTTGATGTTTGAATAAAAAAGGGTCCCAGCCTTGAGCATCCCGGTCCTGGTGTTGCATTCATGTGCACCTCTACAGTATGATGACATTAATTCTAGGAAGTTTTTTTTTTCTCTCTCTCTCTAGATTTTGCAGGTAGCAGGTTTTCTTTGTTTGTATGTGTGTGTTGTTTTGTTTTTGTTTTGTTTTTTTCAGAACAGAGAGTTGAGTAGTATGTTCGGCAGATGCCATGATTGTGTCTTTGTGGGCTGTCCTCTTCCTCCTCTTACTTGTGACACTCCAGCTCCAAGATCTCTTTTATAGACATTATCTGTCCTCTTAATGTTTAATGTAGACATAGGGCAAATTATGTTTGAATGAGTGAAGAATCACCCAGATTATGTCATGAAAATGACACAAATACCAGTGAAGCCGCTTTTGTCATGTTTGCAGGAGACTCCAGAAAAACAACAGCATTGCTCATTTGTTCAGATGCTTAAAACAATGTAAGTTTGCATTTTACTGTAAGGCAACTTTTAGTGTAAATACTAACTGTCCTTTCTCAGAGGCAAGTATAGAAGTAGCATGATGTTGTTTGGAAGAAGGTCAAGGTGGATGGTCACAGGCACCAGACATTAGAAAACATCATTTCTATTAGTCTCCTACAAATAGCAACAATATTTGTTTATTTTAACTACGGCCACAAACCAAAGAACATGAATAGTTTTTGTAATGTCATATTGTTTTGGAAGGTCTATGTCTAGGTATGAGGACTTGTTCAGTTAAGAAGTTTTCTAGAAAAAGGTTGAAACCTTGTTTGTCATTACACCACCTACAGTACCACACTTAGATTGTTGTCAAATTGGACAAAACTGCACCTCACAATTTTACATCACCTGACAACTTTTAGTGCAGAAAGTAATGTGCCCTTTATGTTATGTTCATATATATTATAAATCCATTATTATTTTTGTCATCCTGTTTTCCATGCTGTATTTCTGTAATCTTTGTTTCTTGTTCTATTCTGTACACACTACATATTTGGGTACTGAGTTTAAAAAACTTTGAATTTCTAAAAATCTGAACAAGTGCATCTTATGTATCCCGTACTCTTCCTGTAGTTGATTAACAGGTTTCATTTTACCACCTTCATAGAGATCATTTATCACCTGGATTCTAAATGTGTTCCACTCTTTAAAACCAGGGTCAACACAAGAAGGAATAAAGTTGAGTTTATCAACCATCAGTGCATAAAAATAGTATCTTCTGGTTATAGCAAATGCTTACAATCCATGTGCTTCACAGATCTTAACTTTTAAGGTTGAATTGTGGTGAGTGCTGCCTCTGAGGAAGTGAGTGACTTGGATTGGGTGAGGGATGTGAATCTGTGACAATCTGTGTCAGTCCTTGATTGTTTGTTTGTAGGGGACAGTTTCCTGTAGCTGACGATGGTCGTTAGGCCCTTCCACATTGGACTTCAAGGTTGCTATAACTTCTCATAGCCAAGATGTTATATCCAATTCAGACTGACTGAGACATAGGTATTCCCCTGTCCTGGGTTAAACATATGCCATACACCACTGGCCTTTGATGACGCAACTTCTCTGGAGTGTTGGGGAAGACACTTTGAAACTGTAAAGAGTGGATGTACAAGCAGTACTTCACTTTTGTTGAAAATTGCACCCTACACTATAAGCTACTCAGAAAAAGTAGCTAAACAGGGTATTTCACATCAAGAAACATCTACACACACACACACACACACACACACACACACACACACACACAGAGTGGGGCCAACACGAGTATGGCAACCTGCTGTGAACACACATAATTTATTAGCAGTCATCTAATCACAGGTTCAAATGAGCTCCAATGGAACTCATTAAGATGGCTGATGAAGATCAGCGCAGACAATCAGACAGCATGAGGGGAGGGATGGAAGGATAGATAGATAGATAGATAGATAGATAGATAGATATACAAAGAGAAAGAAAGTTAACATATTTGATTAGAAACAGAACAACAGCTGTTGGCTATTGAGCTTTGTCTCTTCCATCCTAGTGTGTTGTCATCTGTGTGGAACATCACACAGCGCTGTGTATGAGAGAGATGTGAAACACGCTCATTTTAATGTTTTTGTCTTCCCCCTCACGCTTTCCGTGTTTTCACAGAGGCATGTCAGACAGTGCACAGAATGAGTCGCATTGTGTTTTGCTTTGTTGAAGTTCTGGCACCGTCTCCACTCTGTAATCCAACATGAGAACTGTCAGGAAATGGCTGCCTTTTGTGTCTAAACTTTCCCTGCTTTTTTGTCCTTTGTAATGTAGAATCAGATGAAATGTGTTGAGTAATTTTCTTCCAGTCAGCATACGTGTGTTCCTTCAGCTCCAAACACACACTGACCTGGAGAATCTGCAGTAAGTCTCCTTTTCAAGCATAACTTCACTTTTTTAGTCTGTCAAGTCATAAAGTGAAATATCTGTTTTCCTTTTTCATGACTCAGAGTGGGCAGGCATGAATGGACAAGCGTGTGTCCATATTTATCAGCTAGCAAGAGACTTACCAACATGTTTTCTCACATTGTAAGACAACCTCAGCTCACACAATGTCAGCTGGTTTCCTGATAGAGTAGCAGACTGTGAAGCCCTCCTGACAGGGTTATTTTCCAAGTCATCTAAGGATAAAATGATTTAGGAAAAAACATCCATAGTATCTTCTGTAAGCAATAAAGTTATTTCCTTGCAAGCATCTACACCTGGAGGCATCAGAGTCTTATTATGCCCACACCAGCCCAGCAGTGAGTCCAGCTCGTCTAGCAGTTCACCCCCCACTCACTCTTTCCTCTCCTCCTCCACTTCCACCAACACCACTGTAAATTGAGGGACGCTGTAATCAGCGGTGTGACTCGGTTGGTAAGTGACGGCATCGATCGTCTGGGATTGAAGAGTCAGTCTTAATACCGGCTGGTTTCAAGAGTGGAGTAGTGTTGAGGCGCAGGACGCCGGGGAGGCAAGAGGGGTTTTTATAACAAGGATGGATGGACAAGTCTGGCGGCGGGAAAACTGGTCTCCGCTCTCATTTGGAAACGACCGCTTCAATCAAAAGACGCCATGGTTTAGAGACTTGTGATTTAACTGTTCAATCCCTAGAGGAGGCTAGAATTAAGGTTTGGAAAGTGTTGTACATTTACAATGGAATTGCATTCAAAGGTTTCCAGAGTGTTGTGCCCTTGAGGGAGTTGCGTACTTTTCCACTGCTGGGATTATAAAATAAAAAAAAATCTAATGTACTGCCTTATTTTAGAGACAAAGTAAGATTAAGTATGAGGCTTCTGAGAAACTAGCTTTATTTCTAACATGTCCATGGAGACAGACATTGGGCCTCATGCATGAATGTATTTCTGAGTTTTGCTCGTATCAGTGTACCAAGTCGGATTCGACAAACTATCTCAACTGCCCGAACTTCTCATAAATCACTCGTTTCAGCCAAATGAATATCACCTGTTCATGAGTATGTGCGCGTTCATGAGATCTCCTCATTAGCATAATCAGTGCCCCTGAAATTACCATATAAGGCTCCATTTTCTGCTCAGTTTATGGGCAAGTTTCATTGACAAAATCTTTCCACTTTCCACACAAATTCTTTTCACATCACAGAGCTTCAAGTCCTGTTCTCAGAAAACAGCAGGCAAAAACATGATAAGTTTAGGAGTGTCAGTGGGGTCCCAAAATATTGAGAAAATATCAATACAACGTATCACCAGAGCAGCATTGTAGTGTGACAGAAATAAAGATGGAATGTTTCAATGTGAAGTTAGATGCTAAAAAACATCTCAAGTACTCGTGATGGGAGGCGGTGTAGGAATGTGACAGTCACTGATATATTAGAGGAGAGAATATTATCCACAGTACTGTAGGTGATGTTACACTGTCAGCGGCAACACAATGTGATACTGGACAGAGACCTGCAATGCCAATAAAAATCATAAAATCTAAAAACCCTTTCAATAAATTGGCAGCCATGAAGATGATGATAATATGGTGAACACAATATTAATTTTGCATTAATTTTGCCTTAGTATTTAAGTTGATTTCAGTATCATATACTATCAGATATTATAATTCTTTCCCCTTGTGAAGTAAGGCAGAGACTGTCTGTTCAGGACTTGCACGACAGGTCTGGACCACTCATAAAGTCCTTTTGTACCTTAGAAAATGACTTACTTACAAAATTGATGAATACCACAAATTTTCTTAAATCACTCGTATGTGCCTCTTAAGAACAAATTTGTTCATACGAGTAGTCCTTGCATGAGGCCTGTTGACAAAGTCAGAAATGAATGTAGAATAGTCACATTCCTGTTGCTACATAACAGCTAATGTATGCAGTTATTGAGATGTTTTGGTCTATGATCTCTGTTATGTTCATTAGATTTTTCCATATTTGTTAAGCAACAATGTGGACCAAAATGGCATTAGAACCAAATGCTGTATGGTAATCTCAAATCCATCCACTGCATGCCCAAAAGTATATGGACACATAAATATTACACTTATACATAATTATTGAGCATTATCCAACATCTTTGCAGCATCAAACAGCGTCCACTCTTCTGGTTTCATACTTTCCATCAGCTGGTTCATGTCCTACCTGTCAGGGAGATATTATAGAGTATCTTGGAGTTGAGAAATGTCCAAACTGCACAGCTTATCCACAGGGGTTCCTCAAGGGTAAGTGCTTAGTCCCCTTCTTTTCTCATTATACACCACCTCACTTGGCGCAATCATCCACCCCCATGGTTTCTCATACCATTGCTATGCTGATGACACCCAGCTCTTCCTGTCATTCCCACCGGAAGACCACACAGTCCCCGCTAGGATCTCTTCATGCCTTGCCGCTATATCAGCATGGATGAAAGAACGCCACTTTCAGCTTAACCTCTCTAAGACCGAGCTCCTTGTCATGCCAGCCAGTCCTTCCATACAACAAAACATCAGCATCCAGCTTGAATCAACCCAACTCATAACCACAAAGTCTGCCCGAAATTTGGGTGTCATGATTGATGACCAACTAACCTTTAAGGTTCACGTGGCATCTGTCGCTCGATCGTGTCGATTCGCCCTGTACAACATCAGGAAGATCAGACCCTACCTGTCTGAGCATGCAGCACAACTCCTGGTACAGGCTCTCGTAATATCACGCATTGACTACTGCAACTCCTTACTAGCAGGCCTCCCTGCATGTACACTTAAACCTCTGCCGATGATCCAGAACGCAGCAGTGTGTCTGGTCTTCAATCAGCCCAAAACAGCACATGTCACCCTGCTGTTGATATCCCTCCACTGGCTCCCAGTTGCTGCCTGCATCAAATTCAAAACCCTGACACTTGCTTACAAAATAGCAACTAAAACGGCTCCTGCCTACCTGAACTCCCTCATTCAGGTCTACACTGCCTCCTGCCCACTAATCTCTGCCAATGAAAGGCGCCTGGTACCATCACCACAACAGGGCCCTATGTCACTAGCTAGACTCTTCTCCTCTGTAGTTCCCCAGTGGTGGAACGAGTTACCAAACTCTGTTTGATCTGCAGAGTCCCTTTCAATCTTTAAGAAAAGACTAAAGACCAAGCTCTTTCGCAAACACCTCTGCATTTGATGAACTGTAGGGAGAGAAAAAACAAAAAACAAACAAAAAAACCCCCAAAAAACCAAAACATGTTTCTATGCACTTTAAGCACTCTAATCATTGCCTTGTTGCACTGTCTGTTGGCATCTACGTCCTATCAGGCCCAAACTTAAGCTTTATGGCACTTACTCGTGTTGTTGTCTCCCGACTAGATCCCTGCTTGTGTTGTATCAGTCTCATATGTACGTCGCTTTGGATAAAAGCGTCTGCTAAATGAAAAATGTAAATGTGATGTGTCGATTTTGATCCTGGCTTCAGGGATGCCATTCAGCCACAAGAGCATTAGTGAGGTCCAACACTGATAATGGGAGATTAGGCCTGACTCACAGTTGGCATTCTAATTCATCCCAAATGTGTTGGATGGGGTCGAGGTCAGGGCTCAGCTCAGGCTAGTTGAGTTCTTCCACACTGAAATGGGAAAATGGGAGAACAATTTCTTTATAGCCCTGGCTTTGTGCACAGGTTGCTACAAATTTGGAAGAACACTATTGTCTAAAATATCCTTTTATACTGCTGCAAGATTTCCCTTAATTGGAATTAAGGCCTAGTCCAACATGAAAACCAGCTTCAGTCTAAAAGTACGTATACTCGTATACTTTATCAAAGTTTTAATGTTTTTGTTGAAACTATTATAGAGAAACTATTATAGAGAATGCTGAGAAGGGTTTCTGATATTTAGTCTACCCTAAATGATTTAAATGAGGTGGACAAAATATTAAAAACACTTTTCAGTACAATGCATTACGATTCAGGATTTATTGCAGGGTTGTTAGACTGTATTAGTTTTAGCAATTAGATGTATTGTACCCAATAAAATGGGGCCAAATAGTGTATTTAACAACTCAGTGGGTAGGAGGATATGCGAGTGTGTATTTGTAGGCTACACACACATGCAAGCTTGTTTTTTTCTCCATATTCATGTGTCTCCAAGACGTGTTAGCTGCTGAGGTGCGTTCAGCCATTTCACACTCCACAAGTCTCCTGGGGGTAAAGGAAGAAAAAACATACCCTCCCACACACCTCCAGTACAAACAGACAAATACAAACCTGTGATTTTATCATAAATGCCATGACAATCAGGGATTTTGTTGTGTGAAAGATGTGTCAGAGACACACCATACAAGATAAGAAATCAAGTTGTTTCTTTGTCTTGTTTTATCGTCAACAGAAAGAAAGATAAATCTCAACCAATGACACACACACAAATGAAAAGTAAAGATCCTACACGAGCAACTTTAAGCAATTAGATTAAATCAACCTTCTCTTAATCTGTTCATGTTTCTTTGTTTGTTTGAATTCCTCCCCATAGGCTTACTCTTTGTTTCCCAGTTTCCTAGTTTGAGAATAACTTGCTACCTTCATGCTACCTTGATGCAAAGACTGCTAACTTGTGTGTTTTGACATTTTGAGTTATGATAGTGTAAGAAAGCCAGTAGCTAATTTCATCCATTAAAATCTAACATTTTGAAAGCAGTAAGTGAGTAAGCCCAAAACTACAAGAGTCAATTAAAATCTGCATGACTTCTTTGAGAGGCGCTTTCTTCAGCTTCCCATCTGAGACAAAAAAATCAACCTGAAAATAGATACCTGACATGCACAGCAGGCATGCTTTAATATAAGTTGGCTAATTTGTTTGTTTCCTCCACAAAGGTGGAAAAGAGTTCAGGAAGCTTTTCATGCCTGAATGCCTAAATTAGTAGGGATCCATTTTATTTATAGAGTTTTGTAAATGTTAGATGTCCTTGGTTTGATTGGGTTCAATTAGAATGCAGACGTTTGTTTTGGAGGAGCATGGGTAGAAGAGTTTGTGGGATGAGAGCTGTTTCCTCAGGTTGTACAGTGCGGTTGTAATCTGGAACGGCAGCTGTGATGTATTTGTGGCACTGTATTGTGCACCGTTGCATATCTTGTATTTCCTCACCAGAGCACTGTTTGTGAGCCATATTCACTTTTAGTAACAAGAAGTGAGTCTTTCACTTGTCTGTGTGAGACTTTATCAAGGTGCGGTGAAAGTCCATTTCCAGATTGTATGAAAAATCCTTCATTCTGACAGCAGACATTGCTAGAGGCCAAAGATAAATCAGAGTGGAGAAGAAAGCTTCAGCACTCTCAGCTCAGTGGAAGCATTTTTATTAAACAAGCCGCGGCCTACCGAGTCAATTTATCCAGATCAATTCAGCATTCTGTGGAGCTGTAGGTAGCTGATAAAAAGAAGAAGTTTGGTTGAATATTCCACTGCATTTATTAATCTTACCGTTTTAGCTGTGATTTTATTATCCTGTGCTTTCCACATGCAAATTAGTTTCAATATTTTTCGAAATTGATTCCTTATTTTGTGGCTGTTTTATGTCAGTCTTATTCAAGTAATCACCTAATAAAAAATGCACTGTTCTCTAACATAATAATAAAGAAAATAAGTTTTGATATTTCAGTTGTCTTAAAAGTTTTTGCGAGTGTTAATCAAATAAAGGGATGAGAAAAAAATGTGTAGAAAGGCTCCTGTCTTGCAACACACGGGGGCCTCCAGATTAGCCCTCTGTTAAAACAATGCTGACTGTTTTGATGGTTGTGTGTTGCTTCAGGTATCAGTGAGAAATTAAATATGATCTAGGAAGTCCAGTTTGAATTACAGATCCATGAGGTTATATAGTGGCTTATCTGACATAGGATTTCACAAAGTTATGGAAAAGTTATCAGAAAGGCAGTAAATTCATCTTAACCCTAACTCTTCCATCACGACGATTACCAGATAAACAGTAGGAATAGAGCTTTTGCGTTACAAAATAATCTACCAGGAATGTGTGCTTGCACATATTTCATTGGCCACCACTGTACCTTGTCAGAGAGCGTTGGATTGTGTTGCAGCAAAAGTTAAGCCTGCTTGAACTTTTTTAACTGGATGACCCTGCGTTTTTTTTTGGTCGGAGCCCCCAGTGCGTCACCAGACTGGACTCATTCAAATGAACGGCAGGGCAGCGTTTTCTTCACGCAGGGCAAATGTCAGCCTGTGTTCACCCTATAATCTCACAATTGCATTGACCCAACCTGATGTGGGCGCGTTATGAATATTTTACCTTCATTGTTGACTAATGCAGTAGCTCCTATGACAGACAAATGGTAGTCAAATCTCTTCACCTTTACATGGAAAGCCTCTGTTCAGGAGGCACAGACTGACAGTGACTGTTATACTGCTATATGAAAAAAATATTCACTGTTGAGTAGCTACAACATAATGAGTGTTACTTAGTGATCAATTAAGTTAATGTGGATAAAGGTATTAACACAATACTGATGGCAGTGATATATCTGAGGAATATTTTTAAATTTAATTGTGATATTAGAAATTAGGCTGCATACAAGAATGTACAGTATCAACAGATGATGGCCTTGTGCACAGCTATGACCTCATTTATCTTACAGGGTGCTGAGCAGGAGCAGAGTAACAATATAAGTATAGAAATTCCAGTGCACTCCAAGAATGTCTAGAACATCCTCATTAATTAGTTCAGTGGTACATAATTACAATTCCTCATCAGAATGACCATCATTTAGAAGATCCCAATTTGGAACGCGTTGGTCATTCACAGATTTGTTGGTATGATTATGGTAGGATTGAACTAATAAATGAAGATGATCTAGATATTCCTCGTGTGTGCTGGAATTTCTTTGTTTTTAAAGCAAGAATGTTTAGTATATTTAGATTACTGCAAAGTCTATAACTCCTAAAGATATGGTCTAAATCCTTGGAATGTTATGGGATTATACAGGGCCTGAAAGGATAAAAAAGTTAACTAGTGCCCTAGAATTTTTATTTTTTTATGATTCAGTACTCATTGATTGTGTTTCCCATGCCATATTTTTATGTTGTCTTGTTCAATAATATGATTCATGCCCTGCCAACAAGGAACATTTTAGAAAATTATACATTTTACTACCAACTTCTCTGTGTTAAAGCCTAAGTTACCTTTTCCACAAATTTACAGTAGATACAAGTGTATAAAGAGCACATTTTCCAATATATGCTTTAAGCCTTAGGAGCTATTAGCCAGCAGTTGAGTTACCACTGAATGCACAGCCCAAGTAGGCTACAATTACTGTAGTCTGTACAGAGATGACAACAGCTGATCAACTGTGCAGCCCTAATAGCTGAGATCACATTAAATAAAGTGCTAATTCATTAGGTCATCACCATTAATGTGCCATAGGACTGTACACAATCTGTACATGTTATCTGTCTTTTTCCATCACTGTCTTTATCTTTGTTCCCGTCAATTTCTCTCTGTCACACACTCTCTCTCCATCTCTCTTTCTCTCCCTTTCTCACACACACACACACACTCTGTACTGTAATGGAAAAAGTGATTAGCACACTTAAACGGCATGAGAGACACCCGGAGCCTTTGGGTGATTTGTTCCGCCATAATTTCTTTGTTAATTACTTCTCTGGGGAGGCATGAGAGTAAAGGAGGCCCCGGGGTAACTAAGTCTGCCACACTTACACACTGGCCTGCTTTTGGGAGACACTCTCTTCCCCTCCCTCGCTCTCTTCATATCGCTCTTCTCCCTCTGCCTATTAACTTGTGGCTTCCTCCTCGTTTTTTTGTTCCGGTATGGAAACCTGCCTGAGATTCCCATTTGACCCTTTCCTCTCCCATTTTCACCTTTCTTCTCAGTGATGCATCACCTCTGTTTGACACTTTTCTTTCTAACCTTCCTGTCTTTCAAATGCCCTCCCCTCATTTCTATACCACAGTGATTTTTCACTTCCTCCCCTCTCTCTCTTACTCTCTCTACGCACTTTCTTCCACTTCCCTTGCTACTTTGTTATTGCTGAAGTCTGTGCGTCTTCATCCCACCTTGACAGCAAAGTGTACATATAAGCACAGCCAAATCCTCGCATCGCTGATTTATGGTGCTTGACAGATAAAGTATCTTTAGGCATGCAAGACAGCCATCATGAAGGGAATGAAATGCCACGAGGTGGCAGGCTTCATTTTGGTCTCCACCCAGCGGTGAATTATGCACATTGTTGCCCAGACTGAAGCAAAATGGAAGTTTATAACATAAAAAGCACTTGCTTTATCTGATCTTACTTTGATGTGTCTCCTGCAAAGATAGTTTTAACACTGGCATGTAAATCAATCGCACTAAGCTCAATGTGTAGCAATAATATGCCATTCTTGAGTTACGGACATGTCTTTGCCTTGCTCTTTACCCAACTGTTTAAAATGCATCATTGGGGTTTTGAGATCTGATTCATGCTTTCTTAAACGGGTATTCAGTGGCCAAACATAAGAGAGCAGAAGTATCGACTGGTAGGGAAAATCTCTCCATCTCTTTCCTCAGTTTTTATTGTGTTTCTTTCCTAACTGATCTGCTCTTTCATGTTCATCCCATAGTCATAATAGTATTGTGAGGCCTGACTTTTGTTCTTGTTAATTTTGTTTGTAGATGATTTAACGATTTTTAAACTGGAACCTTATTATGCAGTCATTATAGGTCACTCTGCTTAGGGGCATTAGCTAAATGACTTTAATGTGATCCAGTAAATATGATTTGGTTGTTAAAAAATAGGAAGGTATGAGAGACACCCACACATGCCACTGTGATTAGCTATAGTATATAGTTACTGCTTTCATTTTGGTTCCAGCTATATTTTTCATTTGCTTCTGTAATTTTGCCTGAGAATAAAACAGATCTGTGATGCAGAAACTGTCCTCACCAGAAAAACAGAAGCATTTGATGCTTGTTCAAGTGCCTAAAATATCCTACATTTACATTTACCTGATAAGGACCTCTTGTGGCCATGTGAATAATGATTCTTGTCTGTCAGGAGCAAGGGCAGAAGTACCGTGATGCAATACAGCAGCAAAACCTCTTAAAGAGGAGGTCAGGGTAGATGGATGGGACAACAGAGTGTGTGACGAATATTAGTTTTTAAACAGACAACATTGTTTTCTTTTAAACCACATTCTCTCATTAAAACACAACTTGACACCCCATTGTAGCTTGAGCATACTCCATCACAAATTCAAACAATGCATTCAAAACCAGAAATACATCCCTGCCAGCTAGCTTAGTTTAGCAAAGCTTCATCAAATACAGCAGAGGTAATAGAGACTGACAAATTTGCCCCAAACACGGTAATACTAAACACTGTGAATCATTGGCTTACCAGTAATAGTAGTAGTATTTCTACTGCTGTTATCAGTTGCTTGCTCTCGGTCTCTCCATTTCTTTGCAGATGACAATTCCTTATTATCTACTGGCACTTGATTCCAGTATTTACAGTACATGACAGTACTTAGTCAGATGGCTGGTGTGAATGTGATGTTGCCTTGTAGTTTGGTGGCCTGGTGTCTCAGGCAATGTCATAGATGTTTTTCACAGATTTTTGGGTTCTAGAAAACAGAATTATTGTTTTTTTTTTCTCAGGAAAAAGGCAAATAACTGTTGTAATGAACGGACTGGGACCAGGATCAGTTGATAGTGAAATGAAGTGGCTCTACATCTCGACATGTGACTCAAGAAAGTAGATGTGGTGTTAAATTACTCCTTATTCCTAACCCTGATCAAAATAACCCTATTTACTATCTTTCCCCTACCTTAACCAAACAGTTTTTGTGCTATGACCAAACCAAATCTTAAAGATAGTGATGGTATATCACCAACAGTCTTATGAATTATTTTTGTAATGCTCATATCTATATGTAAGTCACTGACAAATTATGTCACCATGTCGATGGGCTGCCAGATTAGAAAAAATCTTGTGAATAATTCTTAGTCAATGCCAAACACAGATTTTGCCACTAAAATGGTTCGTGAATGTGTTAATTTGTGTGTAATAGCTTTAACTATTCATGCATGGAGTAGAGTCAAAACAAAATCACTTCAAAGATAAATCAGTCACTTCATGAACTCTTTTGCTGTACAGTGAGAGAACTGACTGAGTGAACTGACCTCCTGGAAGACATACAGGTGTCAGAAGACACTTTCCAGCCTCTAATACTGTTTGGACAGATCAGTGGGTGTGAGTCAGGATAAGATGTTGTTAGGATTTCACCCACATTTAATGGAAGGCTTCCCCACCTTATAGAGTCTCCCTGTAGGTTTGGAGTCTGACTGAACTGAACTGCTGTATTTTTCAAATGCCTTTAAATGTACTGAGGTAAATAACACGTTTGTATTGTGACTGACCATGCAGTTGCCAAAATTACCTTTCAATACTTAATCTGGATCAGAGTTATGTGAATTCCACTCAGTCTTATTCTAAAGTCAAAAGTCCCTAAGGTATGTCATTTCAAGGGTTAATACTGCAGGATGTCAGGGAACAATTGTATTGCCGAGGTCTTCAGAAATAAGATCTAGGTCAAAAAGTCTCCACTTTAAATGCACTAATAGGTAGAGAAGTTAGAGTATGGAGTATTTTACTACTTATTAGCACTTTGAGTTTCACTGTGAATGAAGAGTGTAGTGCAAATTAAATGTATTACAGTGGAAACTGCTTCTAGTGATCACTTCCATCCAGGTCAAATTGATCACTATAAGTGGATGATTATTATAACCGATTTTTTTATTTCTCATGCAGATTACCATCTAATTGACATTTGTATATTTATTACGGGGATATAAAGTAATGAAATGGGCAGCTTTGCTATTAATTGAATTTTATTGACTGTTTCAAAATACAGAACAGCTGTTTCAAATGTTTGTTGTATCGCTGCTGCATCTCGTTGGCTCGTTTTTGGCAGTTTGTCATAATCTTCAAGGAGACTACATTTTTCATTGAGAGAAAATGACTTTTTCCTTCTTTTTTTTTCCTCTCATGATTTCTGTGTGCATGTGTCACCAGCCTCAGGTCACCAGCTGGCAGCAGATGGGTTGTGTGTTGTGCGTTAGGCTGCGGGATTTGGGGCCGCAGGGGCGCCACAGCAAGAAAGTTGAACCAGAATCAACTTTTGTAGCAACGCAACCTGTAACGCTGTGTAACCCTGCCATGACGGAAGACAACAACATTACTAGGAAGAGGGGAGGTGTTGGTACTGGTAGGAGTGCATTTGGTGATTAGTGATAATTCATAATTATTATAGATAATTATGAAATCAAGAGATTATTAATATTAATTAATAATTTGGGCACCAACTGTTAAAGAACTTCACAGGGGGGACACAACTGTCAGATCTGTGAGGAGCATGGTTGGTTATTAGCAATAATAATTACCAGAGATAATTATTAATTATAAAATATATATTCACGGGTGAACAAAGAAGGGTTGAATTCGAGCTCTGACTCCCTCAGTCAGCCACTTTTCACAATATATAAAACACAATAATGACAAAAGACTTCTCGTTAAAGATATAACAGTATTTATTAAACTTAGCAGAATTAACAAAGTCAACAAATGCTTCATTCAATAAACCACTGGCATAAAATCTAATTCTACCTAAGCAAACACAAACAAAGCTGTACAAGGTTGAGCACATGCAGGTGAATGCGTGTGTGTGTGTCAAGATGGCAATGTTATCTGATGTGATGACGTCGAGGGTTTTGACGCAGACATGACCATGGGAGGAAGTCACATCATGCGAGAACCAAATGGCGGACGTGATGATGGCGCCGCGTGGTGGTCGGCATCTTGCACTCACCCAATTCCGTGTAAAACACATGTGTCTGATGGTGGATAACAAAGGACAAGCATCTGACCATCAGAAGTGTAAAAAGATGCGTGCATATGTATGTGTGTGCGTGTGTGTGTGTAGGTTAGTCAAAAGAGATGGAAGAAAGAGGAGGGAAAGCGACCGTGAGGGGGAGAGAAGCAGTTGCTTTGTCCACAGAGAGCGCATGTACGGATGGCAGTCTGTAATGCACGTTGTCTGGTTTCTGATCAACAAAGCAACTTACTTCCTCACTCACAAACACAGCAGTAGTCCCGAGCAGGACAAACACAAAACAGTCTAGCATGGTGAACACAATTAAACAGGCAGCAAACTTCAAACAAAGGAACTCGGCAGTCCGTCAATTCACACAACAAAAATGATAGTGTTAATGAAGTGTTGTCTCATCCGGCAATAGGAGTCTTCCAGTCAGTGGGGGAAAAAACGTGCCCGGGGTTACCTCCTTCAGTAAACTGGCTCATGGAGGATTGCCCTAGCTCAGTCACAATGGAGTACGTGTTTTTCTCCAGTTTTTAAAGGGGCAGTGATGTCACGGCTGTGTCACCATGACTTCCTCTGTGCAGGAGCATCTCTGCCGATTAGAGACTACAGTTGAGACTGTTTCCGGTTTAGCATTGAGGTGTAAATTGAACAGTGCATATGGGATATGGAGTCCGTTTGGACTCCCATTGTCTCCTTGGCGCCCTTTCCTTTTATCTGCCTTTGTCTCATGCACTGGAATATGAGGCCCAACAGAGGACCTTTCTTTTCATTTGATAACGTTAAAAGAAAAGTTAGGCTTTGCTGACGGCTTCCCGACTCATTTTAAAAAAGAAGAGAGAGAGAGAGAAGCAGTGGTCAAGCGAGCTAGAAAGTGGATGAGGACAGCAAATGGTGGTAATGAGAAAGCCGATGAATGAGAGGAATAAAATATTATTTCTTGATTGTTTCATGGTGGTTACAAACATTCACGCCTGCTCCCTGCACCTCCCCACAAACCTGCAGAGGTGTGCTGCAACGCCTGATAATGGTGCCGCAGCCACTAAATACATATCAAATGTGTACTATGGGAGTAAGATTTAAAAAAATAGAATTATCATAGTTTAATTTTTTTGAACCAAAATGAACTCTTTAAGTGGACTACTTAATTACTACAAGCAAATTATTTAAACAGTATTTGTATAGGAATGATTCTGTCCCAAGCTTTTTGATCCATATAAGCAATTGATCACTGTAACTGTGATCACTATAAGTGGTTTCCACTGTATTATTATTATTAATATCTATTTATAAACTGGAAACTGTAAATCTGCTAAAATGACCTTCCCTTTAGAAATATGCTGGTACACCTTTGAGTGAGGAAATTACCCTCCGATGGCTCTATCCAATGGCAGAAGATGGGGGCTGTAATGGTGAGCTCCCACCTGTGAATAAGTGTGAATGGAGCATCTGCTGAAACACAGCAAGGGTGCTTAGTGAAACTTCCACAGGCAGATGAAAGGTTAAATCAGAGCATTTTTTCTGAGTATCCTGCCCTCTAAAAATCTGTTCAGCATTTTGTACATGAGTGGGTGGCACAAGGATCATTTTTGACACTGTTAGGTGTTAGTCAATTCTCACACTTCAAAAGGTCTGGAACAAAAAGTGTGAACCACAGGGTTGAAGGAGACTGGCTTGCTCCCAGTGATGGAAATGCCCGGGAAAAAGTTGTCAGAACTGTTAGCGCTGGCATTTACAAAGAAGGCCTGTATGCTAAATGACAGGGTTGCTGTGGTGATAACCTTCCATGTGCTCCTCTATCCCCAAGTAAATTCTAATACGTTCGAATGAGGGACCTTTTAATTATGCAGTTATGTACACAGAAAATAGGTGACCTTTGGTGAGCATTAACTGTTGTTTAGTTAGATGGCTGTGACCTTTATTGGCTACAGAGGGAGAGAGCTCATATGTGTGAGAGTGAGCATGCACACGTTTAGTGTTTAATACTAAGGTTTTATTTAATAAGTTTTCACAAAAATACTGAGGGAAAAACCACTCATATCAAAGTTCATGTATTCACATATGCCTTCCTGCACACACATAAAACCAACCAAACACCCAAAGCAAAACCATTTGCATATATTAACTCAAATTTTATGTGTGATTTAATATATACAGTAACACTTAACAATAGCAGTAACATTCAAAGTATACTGAAGTGTAAATATAGCAGCAGGCTAGCAGTGCACAGCATTAACAATGACTAATTACCAGCTTACAGTATGCTATTTCCTTAATTCTCAAGATAAGAATGTAGAATAGGATAACTATTACAAAACCATATTTGTAGTTCTGGCCATTATTCCTGTCAGTAAACATAAGATCTGGGAACACAGTGACAGAGCTAAAGGAGGGTTACACCCAGGTTAGGCAAACTTATCTGAAGGAGAAAACGAAGGCTAATGATAAAATTAAAAACCATGGTTTATGTTTGACAGACTCTTCCCACTTCAGCTTGTAATAATAGTAATAATAAAGTTTATTTGTGTCAAAACTGTTGTTGCAGAATGTTTTACATCATTTTTTTGCAATCTAACGGTGATCTTTTTCTGCCCTGTCAGAATTTGTTGTAATAATGCTGCAGTGATCTCAGATCTCAGCAATCAACAGGGACTTTGCTGGGTAGAATGTTGTTATAACCGATGGAAATGATGGCCAAAAATAAGACCTAAGGAATTGTCCTTTAAGCAAAATGCCAACATCAACAAACATCAACATTGGATTTGAAAGTTGACTTTCCCTCACTTTTCTTGTCCTTAGGGGTCACATCAGCATTTCATCTGTCCATCCATCTACTCGAGTACAGCCCCAAAATATACATACATGGCCACAGAAAGAAATTTACATGATGTGACCCTTTTGTGATTTTTTTTTTTTTTTTTTTTTTTTTGATGGAGGGATGAGAATTGCAACCATGTCCTGGTTGCTGTAAACATTCAGTGCTAGCCAATGAGCATGCAACAAATGATGGAATAATCTTTTCATAATTATACAAAAGAATACATTTCATATATTCACAACAACAAAGTTATAATTGTTTAGAAGGAATTTAGAAAAACAACTGGTATCCTCCTCCTGTCTAGAAACACCCAGTACGAGCTTGTACCATTCACAAACCTACCGCAGCTCTCCAGCTGACTACAGTTTGGTGCCCTCTCTGCATGACCCAAATAACAAAGCTTTTATCACCCTCCTGGTTAACCTTTGAGGCTGATGATCTCTCATACACCTAGAGGCTTATCTCTGAGCCCCAGAGATCCCGTCTGTTCCAGACTTTCACTGAGATGCCATTACTGTGGGCACAAACTATAACACATATACTTAGCTTAATCACTCAGAGGCTACAGTTTGTCACAAACTTGAATTGACACCTTGCTGCAGGTTTATTTAATGACCTGTTTGCCATTTTAAAATATGACACAACAACAAGAATCAAAACAGCCTGCAAAAATCTCTTTAATTACTCTCATATTCTGTCTCTACATTTCCAGCCATTTCCAGCACAGTGTGTTTTACAAACAACATATATTTTGTCATTTAACTTGGAGGACTTGTTTCGAGACTTGAGTTTGTCAGCATCTGTCCTCACTGCAGAATAGATACTGATAGAATCTAGCGAGTGAAAAATTCTTTGTGAGCAGAAAACTGTTGGGGAACAAAAACTAGAAATCTGACCTATGTTCCATGTGAAGAGTCTCTCTAAAGGTTCCTGAGTTTCTGCAGCTGAAAAAAGGCTGTACATGAACTTCCAATAGTTGAGCTGTAAAAAAGAGAACATTTTAGACCTTTCCAGTCTGGTCAGTTTATATCAGGACAAACAGTACACATGATAACTCAAAGGAACAGAGTGTGATCATGTTTCTCTATGTTGTTAAGATAGTTTGCTGACAGTCTCAACCACTTTTAGTTTAAAAACTTGATGCATGATTGAATACATCACATCACCGACAATGAGTATAATTCCTTTATGGGTTGTTAATTCACCTGAGCTCACATACTGTCAAATGAAAGTGATTGTTTACTGTACAGATGCTGAGAGAGGAATTAATGTAGCTTACAGTTTTTCAAGTTGTTCGTATCAAGGGAATGTACTTCTGTCTTTGTGAGCAGCAATTTAGGTTTTAGATCTTAAAAGTGAGTAGATTTTGACCAGTACTTCCCCTTCATGAGGCTTTTATAGAGTTAAGACTTCAGAGGTTAGGTTAAAGTTGAGGTTTGGGTGAGGGTAAAGGCTTGACATGCAGACAGTTAGGTTGGGAGTAGAGGTTAGAGGATCAGTATGCCGAATGGACAGTCCTCGTCAGATCAGATATACAAAGATGTGAGTGTGTGTGGGCGCACATCTGTGTGCATGCCAGCATTCCTCCTTCCGGCTCAGCAACACACTGTGCTGTGACTCGCTGTGGTCAGAGAGAAACCATTAAACCACGCAGAATGCATTTCATCACTCCCCACTCAACCTTGTCTGCTAGTGAGAGAAATGACGCCATGTCAACACCTTGTCACTTGCAACCCTGGTCGGATGTGACGTTCACCTTTCATCTAAAGTCCTTGAAAGACACACACATGCACATACACACAGATACAAAGATGTATAATCCAAAAGTCATCAGCTTACATGAGTGCATACATGCATACAAAAGCATGTTGGCACACAAACTTGTTTTCATGTACAGTCTTTTCTTTTCTGTCTCTTTTTTTCTCTCACACATGTTCACCCACACACACCCACGCACTCAAAGAAATCCATTCCTCATCCTCAAATATACTCATAGGCACACACATATGCTCAGTCCCATGGGGGCTGTAGACTAAATCAGTGAGTGGAGTTTCTGTGAGTGATGGTGACAGGATAGACAGGATAGATAGATGATGGGAAGGAGAAGAAGATGAAAACCGAAAATGGATTTCAGAAGTCCAAGCATGTACACTACCTTCTGCTTTCTGTCTTGAGTGTTTGCGTGTGTATTAGTGTGTGTGCGTGTGTGTGTGTGTGACTCAGATCTATATTATCTATCTACCCTGACAATAGGAGGAGAACTGCTGGCATGATCAGACAGTATGGCACGTGAGAATGTCGAATGAAGTGTCAGTCAACATGCACACGTGCGTTAACATAAAGATATACTGAATATACAATGTGAAGCATATATACATGCACAAGAATGCTTTGTTTTCTCTTTACTTTGTGACTTCTCTCTCTGCCTCAAACACACACACACACACACACACACACACACACACACACACACACACACACACACACACACACAAAGAGGTTGCAGGTGACAGAGAGCCCAGCCATCTCTAGCAGAGCTCTGAAGACTGTCTGTCAACCAGCATAGCTCCTCTCTTTCCAACCTGAACCAGGATGACAGCCGCATCATTACCACTATAGGAATTGTGTGTGTGTGTGCACCTAGGCTTGAAGATGCATTTCACTCACGTGTGTGTGTGTGTGTGTGTGTGTGTGTGTGTGTGTGTGTGTGTGTTAGGAATTGCGTGTGGTTGTGTGTAGTCATTACTATGCCAACGTCCATCTGCTCCGCCTTGACAAAGTGGAAAGTTTCTGACCAACTCCAGCAGATGTATTATAAATCTCTTTCTCTGAGGCTTTCACATCTGCACAAGTGTGTTTGCGTGTATAAGAGAGAGAGAGCTAACATCTTTTTTTGTAAAAAAAAAACAAAAAAAACCAAAACCCTTTTATTATATTGTATTTGATATGATTGTTGATATTAGCATATTTTATATTTATGGCTAATCATCTGTCATTGTTAATAATTTTCTGTACCGCTTCGGCAATATAGGTTTCTGAGAGAGAGACAGTGATTGTGGGGGAAGAGAAATAGATAATAGATAGATAAGGATGGAAGAACAGAGAGATCATGTAATGACGGTGCGATGGAAAAGAAAGCTCAGAAAACAAGTGAGAGAAAGGAAAGCAGGGGAAGGAAAAGGAAGACATAGAAGAGAAGTAAAGTCAAGAGGAGAGATGGAAAGAAACACAAACGAATGATGGACAACAACAACAAAGAAACACTTAATAAAATGTAGGAAGAAAGAGAGTGGCCGAATTGGTGCAATATAGGGATGCCACTGGTTATGCATGTCGGTCTATAGGTTATAGGTCTATAATGGCCTGAATCCAATATTTTTGCCTCCAAGTGACTCAGATCAGATTTTTTCACTCAAGTGTGAACAAACTAAATCAGATTTTTTTCATATCAGATCTGGGCCCCTTGCATATGTGGTCCTAGATGCAATTCATATCTGATCTCTGGCTATGCAACCGGAATTCATGTGTGTTTCTTTTTTCTTTTTTTTCTTTTTTTTATGTCTCACTCCTCTCGCCTGTCGTCATGATTCAGCGTCGGCACCTCACAGCACGGTAATAAAAATAGAGGAGAGCAGCAACAGTGACAGCAGTCAATGGAGAGACGAGGAAGTTTCAGATTAGTTTGACATTTATGGAGAAGCTTCTATTCAAGTCAAACTGGAGGAAATTTATCATAACTGAGCCTTTTTTTAAAAAGAAACAAAAACTGTTATTCTTGTGGATCCAGCTCACATTTCAGTTAAATCTGTGCATGTGTGTGGCAGTTTAGTACCTCAACGGTGATACATGTCACTTACAAACATGAATGTGAACCATCAACACAAAAAGATCAGAATTGAGCATTAAGGCCTATAATGTGAACATAACCTAAGTGAGCACACATTGCACAATGCTGCACAAAACAACAGAGCAGAGAGAATGTGAAGCAGAAGCATCAAACTTTCTGCTGAACCACAGCCAGCCAGACTCTGCTTCCTGTCGGCTTGCACCAGAACTTCATTCATTTGTAATGAACTGCACACATTTCCCATCTGCAGTGACAGCTGCAATGCATTTAAGAAGAAGCATACACTGAATTTATCCAAAGCATACATCCAGTTCTGTGTGTATAACTGGGCAGATGTGTTATTTGCTGTTATCACAGCCTTTATCTCAGATAACCATAATGTATTTACTTAATAATATAAGTTGTTATGCTGGCACTGCATCAGCTAAGTAGATGGTGAGCGACAAATGAGTAGTGTGTTGAATCTGACAGCTGTTTGTAGCCGTCTGTATGCAGTGATATTTAATAACTGCATCCATCTGCTCCCACGTCATGTTTTTTGCATGTATCGTATACATCAGCTGTGCTGTCACATCATATAGATGCAGACAGAAATTATCAACTTTGTCTTCACAGTTTCCGTTTTTAGCACTGACATCAGACACAACACAAGAGCAGTCTTTGTACATGACATGTTAGATTTGTTCTTCGATGGTAGAGAGGAGCTTTATGCTGTTTTTTTTTTTTTTTTAAAGTGACTAAAACATAATTTTTCTTTAATTCTGTGACTAAATATTTTTGTAGAGCGTGACCTTTTATAAGATAACATTTCTCAGCATGTTTTCATATTAGAATCTTCACTCCAAATACTCACCTCCTTACAAGTCTATTAAAGTCTTATTTTCTTAAACAAGTAAGAATATTTCAACCAATTTTCCAAAGAAAATCAATTTGTATTTTTAAAAAAAATAAAATCAGGCTTTTTTTCTTGACTCTAGTGCAGCTACCTGCCTTCATCTTTCTTGTTATAGAGATACACACTAATTTCTAGAAAATCCTTGAAACATGACTTTATTCTCCTCTTCTTTTTTTCATAGAATAAAGGTTTTAGAAGTGACTTGATAAGATGGAGATTGTTGCAATGTTCACCTTTTACAGTATAATTTCTCACTTCTCTTGGGAAACAAGTGACCAGACCAGGCATTGAAATGAGATATTCTCTGTGGCTTTTCTACATGACCAGAATTGCATCCGATGGCTTGTGTTTTGTAAATGAAGAGTATAAGACTCAACACTGGACTAAATGACTTGTTAAGGTGGATATTGTGACAGACGGTTTCATAGGTTGTCAGCGAGCGTGGGGTCAGTGGCCAATTTCCTGACATAGAGCAGCTTAATACAGACAGGGCATCATGTCTCTGGATCTCTCTGCTTGCTCTCTATCTGTTCCTCCATCACCCACATCAGTCTATTTCCTTTCATTTGCCCTGGCTCTCTCTTTCTCTCCATCATGGCACATCTAAATGGTTTTGAGTCTCCATCTCTCGCTCCCTCTCACCCCTGTCCTTTACAATTTCTCGCCCTCCGCCTTCGTTCCATCCATCTCTCTTTGGTAATGCATCTAAACTACTGACTCTCTCCCTTTCTCTCTCTCTCTCTCTCTCTCTCTCTCTCTCTCTCTCTCTCTCTCTCTCTGCCTCCCTCTGCCCTATCCATCTGTCCAGACTAGTGTGTCTAAAAGGCTTGGGGTGGTGTGCTGTGCCAAGCCGAGTGCACAGATTTGGATAACCGCTGTCTGGAGATATGTCTGAGATAACAGCTATAGTCACTCACTCCTGGCCTGGCTGCCAACATGTGTGTGTTAGTGTGTGTGTGTGTGTCTGTGTGTGTGTGAAAGATAATCCCAGAGCCTCTTGCTCCTGTCCCAGCCAACAGTGGTTTACAGCTGATAGCGACAGCAAGGAAATTTCACGCATCACAAAAGTGGACACCTTGAAGAATGTATATACTGTAGAGGGGGAAACCTGGAATTTGCTAAAAGTTTGACAGGTTTGGGGGAATTAATACAGATGACAGTATGTGATGAAATATAGAGACATGTAGACTCACACACAAACTGCCTAATATTGAGTTTAATCCTGTTTTGCTGGCAGAGCAGCTTTTGTGAGTGGGGGCACGGACTCTACCAGGCTTCAACAGCCTTCCACAGGGATGTTAGCCCATGTTTATTCAGGTGCTTTTCACCATTCCAGCCAGCCTGTCTTTTAGTGCATCTCTACTTGGAGTACCTCTCTACTATCTCATCTCACAGATGCTTAGTTGGATTCACATCGTGAGAATGGAGAGCCCACAGAAAATAAGCTGATTCAACTGTCATGTTCATGGAACTATTCATGGGGCGTCTGCAGCCGTGCGGAAGGAAGCAGTGAAAACTTTCAAGAAGCGATTCGACTGAGTCATCGTGATGTTTGCTGTAGTTTATTTTTCTCAAGAGGCCTTAATTTGTCTCATGAAAACCCAGCATGCACCACCAGTATTCAGCAGTGTTTACAAGTTGCATGATGGATGCAGTTTCTCCTCAACTAGACAGGTGAATGTCAAGTCAGGCGTTGCAGAGCGTGCATGCTCAATAAACCTCTCCCAGATGCCAAGGTCCACTCGTCAAATTCACGCTTGGCAGCTGCCCGTTACAACCCCAGTGTTCCACTGATGACCACTCAGCAGCTCCACTGGGGACAGTTGGGGTTAAAGACCATGCTGATGGGCAGCAGAGAGTCTTGTGGCTTCACTTTCTCGTTCATATTTTGTTAGCGTTTTGGCTGGCATACATTTGTTGGTGCTAAAGTACATCTCACTTGGCTGTGCAGGCTTTTACTGGCTGTTCCCACAGGTGTTTTACAGAACTGAATGTGTTTACTCACATTGATTTTTCTGAGGACGTGAGCATTAGTTATTAAAGCATGTGACAGTACCAATTAACTTCTGCCTGGATAGGGCTGCTTAGCAATAATTTGCAGAACTAAAAAAACAACTATAGAAATTGGATTTGTTTTGTATGTAGACATTTGGACGTCGGCCTCATACACTCTTTCCCCTCCAACACTGATACTTTTAGAATGGTTTTACTGTGTTTCTTAAAGCTGCTGTGGGTAAGATCTTGTTAATTTTCCTGTCATACCCTTGACCAAGGCATTGGCATAGTTGGTTCCTGGGTGCTGAACTGTGGCTGCCCACTTCTCCTAAATAGTTAGGATTGGTTAAAGGCAGAAGGAAAATTTAGGGTATATGTTAAAATGTACTTAAAGGTACAATTTCTGATGCAATTGATGCAATTTCTTGTTTAATGTCTGACTGTTATGTCCCTGTGAGGACATTACCTTATCACAGTACAACATGTTAAGGGACAAAAGAACAGCTTAACATTGGTAGGTAAAAAAAAAAGTAAGGCATGCGATTAAAGAAAAATGTTAATATAAATATGAACCCTTTGTCGGGTATCTGCCTATACAGGTATGGAATGCAACAGCATGCATGTACAGTGTGCAGTTATTTATGTAGTTATGAGCAGGGACATGAAAGAAGTTCTGTACACTGTGTGCAAACAGTAAAATGTACCTAGCAGATGTGCAAAAACATGCATTCAGGTTTGTGCAAAAAGTTAAATGTCAACCTTACATTAAACTATTATACTGTGGGTGATGAAAGTAACTACAAGGAGATGGGAAAGGTAACATGGGTTGACCTTTCCAAGCACACAATATCCTACATAAATGATGAATTGAAAGCAGAAATATTCATGCTACCTGCATGCAGACTAAGGCACTATAAACCAGTATACACGATTTCTGTCCCAAGGAAGCCAAAATGTTCATGTGCTTACAACATGAATACAATTTCTATGCATTTTTTAAAAAACTGGGTTCACTGGAAGTTTATGAATTCAATATGAATCAATATGTGTCTAGAACACACCCCATTCTTCCGAGTCCATGCGCAGTCAGAGCTCCAGTCAAGCACTGAACTGTTCGGTGAACACATTTTTTTAATGAACTGATTCTAGTTATTCAGTACACAGAAAAGAACTGTTTTGCACATCACTAGTGATTCTACCCCTTGGCAGACTTCCGGAAAAAACTGCTAGAAATGCTTGCCCCCCTGGCTGCTCATAGTGAAATGATATTCCTTACTGGATAGTCAAATGATATGTTAATCTGAGCATCCCCATTGGCTATTCAGGAGAAAGTGTCAAATGTGGGACAAAAGTACTTGTACCCGTAGGTTTGTTTTGTGCTCGTAAATTTGATTCATAGCTGTAAACTTGGGATTTACACATACAATTGAGGTCTGTGTCAACTCTTTTCACTCATAAACAGAAAGATGTGTAACTGCAAACCTGTTTTGTAACTGCAAACCTTTGCGTAAATCTTTATGCACTCACACTTTGAAAAGAATATGTGCAACTCTTTCTCGCAAATCTTTCATTTGTTTCACAAAACATCATGTACAGCTACGGATCTCAAAAATTAAATCTGTTTGTTCAGATATTTTTTTAACACATTCAAACATTTGAATTCATTTGATCAAAATGTTTGAACATATTTGAATGTATTCATACAAAATGTTTTCACATATTCAGATATGTTGATACATAGGTACAATATATAACACCCTGGAGTACATTTCTATATCACTGCAGCAAGGTGAGAACAGAAAAAACAAGATTTGCATTGCATCCTGATGTCATCATAAGGTTACAGAGACTCAAGGAAGTAATACTTTAACAAATACTGGCCAAGAAATGGTCCAGCATATATGCCCCCTCCCCACACCTATGGAAACATGTTGTTTTTGCACTTCAGTTTTTGTATGGGTTAAACTAACAAGATATGAGAACTTACTGGTAGTAGCTTCATACTTACAGTACAGAGGGTGGTATCAATCTTCTCCTGTAACTCTTGGCAAAAAGCAAATAAGCCCAAATTAAGTAGATCTTTGAGTGTTCCTTCATAGGTTGAGAAAAGCTAAATCATCTAAAAATTGTCACAAAGCTGAAAACTTTGTGCATGCAGTGTGCAATATATAACCTACATTTACCATTTGAATATAATGTGAAATCTTTGCCTCCTGTGCCTTCAATGTAGCAGTTATTATTACATTTATTTCCTCTATAAAGCATAATATATTCAACAGTTAGTACTTCATTTCCCATTGCCACCATTATTTTTATGGTTTTGCTGGGTTTGCTTACTGTAAGTAGCCCATGTGGATGCACCTCTAAAACTGTCCAAATCTGTCTAATTAGTGGCTGGATCTGTCTTATTCCTGTAGTGTCATACTAGACAGGAAGGATACAAGACTCTTCTGGCTTACAAGGCAATTTAAAAACTTTCTTCTGGAAACTCCATATTAGAGAAAATCAAAACAGCTGAAAAACTGAGCTTTGCATAATTCAAATTATTGAACTGTAGTCAGTCAATTATGTTGTTTAAACTGAAAAGTGAACTGAAATCACTGAGCTCAGTTAAACGCTTGGCGCTACACACTGAAGCACTGTATTGGTAAAGTGACAGAGCTAACAGTGTTCAGTAACAGGGCTGATTAGAGGGCTGTTGACCAAATGTCCATTTAGACCGATTATTGTTCTCTGCTCTGCACCAGCGAAGCATCATCATTAACCATGTCAAATAGACCATAAAATTGGATAAATAAGAAATGAACATGGTATTGCTTCAGTCACGTCTTTTCTGGAATGGAGCTGTGGCACTCAAGTTCAACAGTTCTAACAAGAAGTATGGGTTTCTGTCTGGTTCTATGCTTTTGTATCACTGTCCAACTTTATTGTTGTGAAATAGTGCTTTAGGTTAGAAGTCAATGCAGTTAGAAAGGTTTGCTCCTTTCTCCCTCCCCTACTACATATTAGAATGGTGCCTTCAGAGAACATTTTAACATGAAAATATTAAAATATTTGGTTCAATTCTGGCTACAGTACCTTCAGCTTCATAATACGAAAGCAGTAAAAATAACTGGCAGTGTTTGTGTGTGGGAAGCCAGTGAGGGATTTTGTCCTTGTTACTTCTATTTTTGTTTGATGGGATGCTTGCATGGAAAGGCGTAGAACCAAGGGTGGACATTCAGTGTCCAGAAGACCAATCTTTCTCTGTTTATAACTGAATCATACAAACCTTGTTTCATTTAAAACAAGTGAATCTGTAAAATCGGCATCTGAAGTAAGAATATTTCAACCTTTTTCAAGAACAAGTAAATTAAGCCACCCCATAGCTGAAGGAAAGATGTTTTTTATGTGCCAAAATATAGTTAAATGTAATTATTTCAACCACTGGATGATATCTCTTAAATAACCCATTTTGACATTTGCATTTAATTACACAGTGAGAGGAGAGATTTTTTCTGGGTCTTAAAGTATTTTTTTATTTTGAGTGCACATGAATCTTAGTTGATATATATTTAAAAGCAATGATTTCACACTTTAATATTTAACACCCTATTTGTGTGATAGTTGATAACGACGTGTTTGCAGAGACTGAATTGATTCACAGTCTGATAGTTAGATTGGACACTGCCAAAGAAGAGAAACAAAAGGATTAGAAATAAGTCCACAATTAGACATAAGTGCGACTTATTTGTTATAATTTTGACGATGGTTTAAAATTCCAGCATGTATTCTCACATCCCACAATATTTCACACATTGCTACATTAAAATAGCCTTAACAGACCAGTGTGTAAGATTTAGGTGGAGGAGCTTGTTTTGGAAACTACAAATACATCACAGGCTAAGCAGTACTCCTTGTGATGTGATCTGTTTGAATCAGAATAAAATATGACTTCCTTCACCTTATGCAGGGCTAAAAAAAAAGGCACTTGACCACTTATTTTGCATCATCCTACGTATGAGGAACAGATGCTTCTCATACATTATCCCATTCATATTTCCATAATTAAAAGCCTCATCTAGCAAGATTATAGTCTGAGAGGTATTGAGAATTTTTAGTGTGTGCCCAGCCATACACCAAGGTCGCACTTGACTGAAATTGTGTCAGGTGAAGCTCTTGTATTTTGTAGAAGACAGAAAATCAAGGCCCAATTACCTGTGGACCTCATTAAAACCAAGGTGATCATTATTGCTGTTGACATTAGTTTTTACTTTCACATTTTAAATAGACTAGAGAAGGATTTCTGGGATTTAATTACTTTAAATTCTGATCACATCTTTACAGTGTAAAATGTGAAGATGTATCTAAAATGAACGGGTCAGATTTAGGGTAAATCCTTCTACTTGGCTGCTCCTGCTCTGACTATACATGTGATCATTTGAGAGCTCCTCCTAAATTTTACACCTACACTGAGATGTATACAGTATGAGGAAGTCGCTTGATAAATGTCTTATCTCTCACACTCAGCAATGAACTTTTTGACCCTTAAGTTGGCTCTGAGGCTCATTCCTAATGAATTATTGAAGTTTGATATATATTAGATCTGGCTACAGTCCAGCATTGTGAGTTAGCACACTATTCAAATGAAATCTTCCAACATTCAGTCTTTTTAGTATGAACTTTTTGCTATTCAGTAAAGCTCAGCTCAGTAAAGCTCACTAAAAAAACACTCAAAGAGAAAATGCTGTACTTAATAGACTGTAACTTAAACTCCAGTTGAATCGTAGAATGCATTTGAATATAACACTCCGCTTTCTTGGCACTGTTGGCGTGGTTATGGTCAGATTTGATTTATGGTGGGCTGGCAAAATAAGCAATAACCCACCACATCAACAATCACATT
Source organism: Thunnus thynnus (assembly GCF_963924715.1). NCBI lineage: Eukaryota > Metazoa > Chordata > Actinopteri > Scombriformes > Scombridae > Thunnus > Thunnus thynnus. The sequence goes on from NC_089528.1 coordinate 5,875,291, forward strand.
TATTAACTGAACCCTGCCCACTCCAAACCAGTGAGAGGAGCACAGACAAAAACAAAAAATACAGAAATAATTATTACATAACTGTTGTTGTTGTGTGTGTGTGTGTGTGTATGTAGGACCCCAGCACATATTAGAGGCTGACTGATAAAATAGGCTTTCAGGGCATTTAAACTCTGTCATGAAAGAGAAACCATCCTTCAACCACATTAAGTCATAGTCATAGGGACCCACAAAAAGGCCTGTTTTTTAAATTAGTTTTTTATTAACAAACCTCTATAAAAAACATCTTTAACCACACAGCTGATTCACTCTGACTTCTTCATTACAACTATACAAGTACAGCATCCTGATGTTTACTCAGTGACACATGGATGCAGTGTAGTACACAGATGTCTGTATATATTGATCCATTACGTCCACTGTAACATAGCTGTCAGGGCCTCTGCATGTGAACCATCTGTACATTATTACACACAAATGAGTTGTATAAGAGAGTGTAAGCAAAGAGACAGACACCATGTTAACGTGTGTGTATCAGTGTGCATGTATTTCGTTCGGGCATTTGTATGCAGAGCACTGCAGAAATGTTTACTTGCAAAATATTTGAGAGGTGTCATCTGAGCTTTCCAAACTGTGTTTGCTTCTTGTTGCAGTCACTGTACATACTGTTTGACAAAATGCTGGAACACAGAGAAAATCAGCAGGCTGTTCACAATGACCAGGAGTCAAAAACTGATGCAAGATGTGCTCACCTAAAAATAAGAATAACAACACATTCTGGCTCTGTAACCATAAATTGAGAAACAGACATTGCTGCCTAAAGTCTCACCCAAAGAGAATCACTAACTATCTGAGCTCTGTGTTTTAAAATTCACTTTTAAAGTGCACTAACATAATATTAAGAACATAATACATATGATCATTTAGGACATGATGGCTGTTCTTTTGGCCTTATTGTAAGTCATTGTGGATATGAGTTTCTGCTCCAGTTTGTGCTTTGAATATGTCTTCAGTTACTTGTATAAGGTGCAGACCATTGCATTTCATGGAAAACTGAATCATTCTCACAGTTCTAAAAATGATTACCTCCCAACATGTAATGCTGTGGGTTTATAAACAAGCGAGGTCTCGGCACTGTTGGGAACAGTGTGTGCTTTCAATTGCAATCAGCGAGAAAGAAGCCAGTCACTTCTAAGAGACAGGAAGATATATTCCTGATAGTCCTGTCATCAGCAGTGCAGCATGAATCAGTGTGAAGGTGACAGTTGCATGAAGCTGCCAGTTTTTCCTTTTCCAAAAAGCACATGTTGAGATTCATTTTGTCAGTTTAATTTGCTAAGAAGGAGGATCAATAATTTGTAAGGCAGTCCAAACTAAAGCTATCCTTGAAAGATTGTGTATTAAATTATCTTTTCAAATACCCTCTGCATTATGCTGCGTTCAGTTTTATAAGTTTGCTGCCTTGCAGGCAATAAAACCCTTCAACTTATCCTCACTGCAAGGTTTTATTTTGTAGAGAAATTCCTTTTCCTTCCTTTACGATATCCAAATTGATATTCATAGCAATCTTTGATCCTTCCTTTCCTTTTGATCCTTTTTTTAGTTTAGGTTTAGTTTATAATGTAAAAAAAAACTTGAAAAAATGTAACAGAGCAAATGAAAGCAGTGTGTATCCTGTGACTATTTGCATACAGCTAGAAAGAAAAATAACTAAAAATGCAACGTTTTGCAGGACTTTCATTTCAACACCCTCTAACTCATGTGTGCTCTATTACATTTGTTTGAAACACTTTCAAAGACTCAATCAATGCTTGCAAATTGATGATTTAGCAATGTCTTCTTCACTATTCACTATATAGGCTCAGTTTCCATAGTGAATTTTCTTTCCTGGAATACATGTACATATTGTCTTCTGCTCATGGACTGACTGTGCTGAAGTTCCATACTAGGGCTGACAGTGAATGGCAATATATGACAGTAACACTTGAGTTGTGCGGGGATTCTCAGCCTGTTAGAAAGCCTTCATGCTGTGTGGTTTGTCAACACTGGAGTAAAAATACTTTCGTTTCAGTTGGATGGCTAAAGAAAGTTCATAACAAATCCTGATACTCTAACTCCAAGTCAAACTCCTCAAGAATATTTGTAGACATACAGAAACTGCAATTCAGGTAATTAAATACATTCCATATGTTAACTCATCATACCACCTTTTTTCCAAGACTGGATTACCAACTGTTCAACAAATCCAGACACTGTCACCAGACCCCCGAGGTCCCGGAAGTCTTAGGTTCACTGTGTGTCAGTTTGTTTGATAATTTGATTAAATGGATATTTGTTTGGGAATTCAACTCCTAGCAGTGGATCATTAAGGGGTCCAACAGCAATTTTTTTGCCCCGTGGCCCCCTAACAGGTTAAAGCATCCCTGTGGAGTTTTCTTGCAAGCAAAAATTATTTTTCCCTTCAGTTTTACTCACCAAAACACATTGTTTGTATCCTTGGGGTCTAACAAACATGTTGAATGCATTTCCCTCCTCGTTAAACATTTGCAGATCCTTCACTTTTAAGTCAGCTATGCTCTTGTCATGTGAAAACATCAGACTGTAACTCCAGTCTTGGTGATTTTATGTTGATTTTTTTGGGTTGAACTCAAAACATTTTCAAAACTGAAATCGAATAATTTAGAAAAACTGCTTAAAGCTAAAAACAAGGTGGCTTTCTTTGTCATTGAAAAGCTCTGTTGTGGATTCAGATCCTTTACTTTATAGAAGTAGCAACACTGCAATGTAAAAATACTCCATTACAAGTCATGCACTGAAAATGTCAGTTAAGTACATATTATTAGCTAAATGCATTTAAAGTATTAAAAGTAAAGCTATGCAAAATTCAGACAAATGGCCCCTGTGAGTATAAACATAGCACAAAAAGTAAGGAAATTTGGCCGTTGTGACTGTGTATGGTTCTTCCACATGTTCCTGAGGCTCCTGTTTGTTAAATGAATAAATTGTCAAATTGCCAATATATCTTGTTTCTTCAAACTTCAATCATCCAATCCACCAAACACCAAACAAGAGTCAATGACAGAATAAGCTGTTTGGCATTGGCAGAGAAGATTTGGCAAATTTTTCATGGGCGCAAGCCACATACTCTGCTCTGCTGCTCATCCCTCAAATGCATGTTCATTACAAATGTGGCACCATTTAAAAAGGAAATAAACAGGCTTTCCAACGGTATAAGATTTATTGCCAAGAAGCATTGTTACAACAAAGAAATAATCTACCAAACACAAATGTCCTTACTTTTTGTGCTAAGTTTATATTACATCAATAGATTATTATTACTGGTGCATCAATATGTAAGTAGCATTTTCCTGTTGGTGGTCAAGGTGGATACATTTTAACTGTTGGGTAGTTTAATCCCTAATGATGATTCATATTTTGTGAAGTCATTATATGTTTTGTATGCAAAATCTTAACCTGAAAAGGAACTGGTAACTAAGGCTGCAAACAGTAGTAGCGGGATTTCACTATTTCTTCTCGTTCTTTACTCGAAATGTCAACTCCTCAAATACATCTGTACATGTACTTGGAAAAACCTTAGCAACATGGAAAAACCTTAGCAACATAGAAAAACCTTAGCAACAAAGAAAAACCTTAGCAACCAAGGCTACGGAACAGACGACCGTTTATGGGCATGAGCAACAAGCCGATGTCAGCTCGTCAGCAAGGTAGAAAAAACTTTCGCCAGTGAAGTGTTCTGGGCAGGTTGAAGCCCTGGCTTTTGACTTGCAGGGAGATTTCTACATATGTTCAGGATATCTGACATCATAACAGTATTTAAATTACAGAAAACCACAAAAAGCATAATATGTTCCCTTTAAGTGGAAAAGCTTTGATTTTGGAGGTAGACAGTTGGAGTTGTCGATTGTAGATTTTTCCAATTCTTAGTTCACCTGTTGTCAAGTGACAACCATGTATACCATATGTGGTCATTTTTAGGTTTTCAGAGAGATTGAAGTATTAAATGATCTTTTGTAGGTTTAGACAATTCTAAAGTCTTCTAAAAAAAACTGCTAAAACCTTCTGATTTCTTTTGAGATTGCACTATCATGAAGCATACAGTATAACACAGATGTTCCTCTTCTTTGGTGAAAAGTGGACATTTTTATTTTTCATAAAACTATGCACTCTTTGGTGTAAATTCCACAACATCCACCATCTCCTGAATGGAGCTTGTTATGTCCTGTCACTCACTGTATTCTCCCACCACACACAAATACTGTCTATTTTCTGTGAAGATTATGTTTATTGTTTCTGTATGAAATTTTGTTTGATGACAGATGGAAATAAGACAATAAGAGGTTGGGGGATGATGTGTGACAAAGGTCCCCAGCATTGTGGATATAAATCAGCGTTATTGCCACTGCTACCATTCTCTCGTCTGCTAATGAAGCCACCAGTCCCCACTAACAAGCTTAACGAATGTCTCAGATATCTGGCAGTAATTGCAGGGAGACTCTTCTCTCTGCCTAATTACTGATATTTCCTGCTGCACCGATTGGACCTGCAGCACGCAGGGAGAGTGGAGGAGGGGTTTATTATATTCCATTTGCTGGGACAGCTCCAGCAGTAAGGCTGCACTCTCTGAAATTTCTTCCATAGGTTATTTATAATCACTGGAAAGTAGGAGAGAGTGACTGAGAGAGAGTGGTAAAGAGAGAAAGACTCAATGTGTTGAACAGAGAGAGAGAAGAAACAGAACTAATAGAGCAACAGTACAGTACTGTGTGTGTGTGTGTGTGTGTGTGTGTGTAAGAGGGAGTGTGACAGAGATAGAGAGAAATTGAGGTCTGGTAACTTAGCCTCTGTTGCACCTTTCAACCTCTCAAATCCCCCAACCACTAATCAATTTCTCATCACTGTATCCTGTCCACTCCCCTTCCATCATTATTTAATCCATTTTGTCTGTCTTCTTCCATCCATCCATAGTTGATAATCAAATGAATTACAACTGAATTGAGAGTGGGGTGTATTTTGTTTGGTTTTTTTTCTGCCTCAATCAATCAGAAGGAACTGACATATCTGCCCTGCCAACGTCATTTTCAGTCGACACCAATTTAAGAGTTGTGTTGTTGTTTAAATCAACTTACAACAACTTGTGCAGCTGAATCAGTGTCATCAGTATCACACTTGTCACAGTTTTTGTGGGTTTTTTCTGATTGTTTTTTTATGATTGCAGCTATGTTTCTGGCTCCAGCACAGAAAAGATGATGTACCTATTCTACTTTTTTTTTTTTTTTAGTTGGTTGTTTTTGAAACTTTTTTATGTTGTTTTTCTCTCATATAATGACTTAGTCTCATAATTATGGGACAGTTTCTTTTAATTAAGACATACAAGGTCATTATTATGAGGTGGAGGAAAAAGGCAGTCGATTTTTTTTTTTTTTTTTTTTCAAATGGCAGAAATTGACTTCTTTCTCTCCTCTGTTTCATATCTATTTTCTTGCATTCTTTTTTACATATTTTATGCTGTGATAACTCCATCTATACTCCTTTTCTTCCTCTACTTATTTACTGTGTCATGTTAACATTTATCCTTCCTTCATTCCTTCCCTCCTTTTTTCTTTTACTTTAGATTCTTTCATGTCAACTACAGTATGAATCCCAGTTGGATCAAAACGTCCTAAATTCACGCAGGTTCAACACATCCATTCTTTTCATCTATGCTGTTTTTAAGCCTTTTGCACCCTCATGTGATGTGCACATAATGACGCTCCTTGTATTGAGAGACTGAGAGATAAACACTCTGTATATTCTTTTTAAAGATGCTTTAAGCTGCAACAATAAATCAAAGCCAAAGTGCCAGAGAAATGGCACTGCCTTGCATGTACTGTGTCAATCAATGGCTAAACTGGCATGACCAAGCCAAGCAAGAAGATGAGTAATTAAAGCTAAATAACAGAACAAGCAGGGAAACCCAAACTACAGAAGAAGAAAAAAAACAACTGTACAAACTGAGATGAAGCCTCATACATTACAGGTGTTTACCTATTAATTACATCTGGTGGCATTAAATTATAACAATTGATCTGACTTGCTGTACACCAGCTTTGCACAAATTAACAATGACAGACAGCGAATCCATGAGTCTAAATTTGTAGAATATGTGAGGTGACAGGAGCTGTTGGAGGATAATTGCAGTAGAAGTGGGCTCTCCGGGGAACTGTGCTCTCTCGTTGCTTTGATTCTACCTACACAGCGAGAGATTTTATGTTAAACCCTATAGCTTGTCAACAGCCTTCAGCAAGCCTCTGCTTCTGAGCCTCCGTAATGAAAAGTGATTGAAACACACCCTGGATAAAAGTGATTCTCCTCTCTCACTGCAGTGAACTTTACACAGGTTTTCTCTATGTAAGCCGTGAGATGACGCACTCGATAATTCAATATTTTCAACCCCCCCCTACCCTTCTTTTTTTTCTTTTTTTCCACACACTGTCAGCTCATTTAATGCCACCCATTCCAAGCTACCAATTGTTTGACATTTGTGCTGGTTTCGTCTTGAGCTACACATGGCTGAGATTAACAGGGGCTGGTATGCGGATGATTTTTTTTTAAGCGTGGCGCCATGGTGCAGAAGTTTCAGATGCCTTTCACACAACTTTTATTCTCCGTTTTCAATTTCTTCCTCAGCTTGTTCGGATAAGGTGAGAGTTTAGTGGCGGGAGCGGCGTTAGACCCCGCTGTGAAGGTCAGCGCCTTGTCCGATAAAAGTAGCGCGAACAAAACTTCTCTCTCCCTCGCCCACTGTAATCTCTGTGTGAAGGAAATGCCAGCTACCCTTCTCATTTGGAGAGATAAGGTCCTAGCCCCCGAATGCACCTGGCCACCCACAGCAGAGCAAGAGAACAAATATGTAGATGATAAAAATGGAGGAAAACTTTCAAATAAAAATATCCCAACACTGAGCTGGCAGATCTCGGTGAAACTGGAACCAGGTGTAAACCGTTTTATTATACTGTGAGTGCACGTGTGTGCATGCTGGCTGTCGAGTCTTGGCTGTAACTCCCAGTTGGCAGGGTAAAATGGATGGCCTCTGCTATAGATTTTTGGCAGACAAGTCCCCCTACAACCATCTTATATCTTATTACCAACAGCCTCAGACGCTCAAATTGATCTTTATCGGTGTGAAAAAATGAAATCCCCCATGGCATCGTCGACCTTTATGGTCCTTACCTTTCATTGGTGAATTTTTTTCTCCCGTGAGTGTTGGTGTGAGTGTTTGTGTGTTCCCATGCAAGTTCAGTGGAAAGCCTTAAAAAAAAAAAACCTCCAGCAGGCACACCAACAAGCCTGATGGAGAGTAATTTCTGGAGCAGTCACTGTAGTAAGCATGTCCAAGGTGATAGCCCTCAAGTTTTACTTAGATAGGAAGGGAATGAGATTTTCTTTTTTTATAAATGGAAAATCGAGCCGGTATCCTCTGCTGAGTAGAATGGATCTCATCTGCCTCCTAAAACTGTAATTTACATAAGTATGTTGTCACTGCTGTGGGATTTTTGTCACTTAAGAGAAAAAGTTGTACTTCTGTTGACAGTTAAATTATTTTTTTGGAATTGCTGATGAGCGGGAGAGAAGAATTTCTTTCATTGGCTGAATCACACAGTTGCTCAGTGCTGACAGATCACCCATCCAAACACTCAGAGGCTTGTCTGTAACTTTCATGAAAAGTAGAAATGAAGCAGTAAACAACTACTAAGCATAAAATGCTCCTTCTGTTGCACTTTTGTCTTCACTTGGTACGACTGTTAGACCTCCCATCCTTCTATAACTGAGACATACTGTAGATTCACTTTATTTAGCCAAATTATTTTAATTGGTGTTGATTAAGGTCACTGATGATAATTCCTCTGCTCACACAGGAAATGAAAAATCAAAACATCAAAGTGAAATACAATATGTTAGAAACAGCAGGCAGGCAGCTCTCTGTTCAGACTGGACTCACAAATAATGGCACACTCTCACTCACATTCACTTTGACTCTCAGCAATCATTAACAATAACATTTTTAAGTTGCACTGACACAGAACATCCTTGAAATGCAACATCTAACAAATGATCATCTTATTTATTTGCTATTGCACATGTGTTAGCAAAAAAAACTGCCTCTTTACACATCCAGCAGATCCTATTGAAGTCATGTTTCTATTCATCTGACCAGCATTCACTCTCCTTTTCACTCTGTTTTTTTTATGTGACTCTTTACCTGCTAAATGCTCCACTTTCTTTCTTCACTAGCTGACTTTACCTGTCTGCCGTTTGCTGGTGGGCAAGTGTAGCGTACAGTGTGAAAATAGTTGCCTGCTGCAGCTGGAATCGAAGTCGACAAAAGTTTGCAGGGCCAGAAAACTAAAACAATAAGCTAAAAGAGACTAAAAAGCTCTGCAGAGTTAAAGGTGATGATGCTCTGTGGCCTCGTCGCTACGAGCAACGGCTCTGACATCACACGAAATGATCTGACCCATTGTCAGTGTAAAAAATCTTGATTCCTGCAATTTTATATATCTTTGACTATCTGTCAGCTAATACCACTTTAAAACATAGCCACCACTGAATTGTGAGGAAGTTAAAGGTCCACCTTTATTGACAGGTCTATGAACTGACATGTGCATATATAATTATATTCTTTTTCCTTCATGTCTCAACTCTTTTCATGCCATCATCTCCTCCTTTGTGAGTTTCTTTGGTTCCCACTTGTGTTGTCTTTCTCTTATCTTTCTCTTGTCACCTGAAGCGTCTGAAGACCATAATACCCCTCAGATGTTAAAGTGAAAGTATCCCTTTAACAGAGCCTGCAAAGATCAGCCACTTGTAGTTGGTGACTGTTATAGATGTAGGCATTGTTGAAGTCATGAGTGTGTGTTCTGTTATGCTCCGTTCTGCTATATCTGCTCCACTTCAACACTTTTTTTTTTGTCCTATTTGTTCTCTTTCTTTAAACTTTTCCCGCAATCAAAGGGGCCATCGAGCAGTCTGGAAAGCGGTACCTTGTTAGAGCGTGTTATTATAAAGCGCAAATGCAACACTTTGGTTATTCAGCTTGATAGGAAAGTGTTCACAATACTAATGAAGGTAGACTGAAGACCTCCTGAGGTGAAGTTAGATGCAGACATACTGACAGCCGGGCTTGTTGTAGGCTGAAGTTTGCTCTCCATTAATGCAGATGGCTTGTTTTTTGCTCACATCATGTTGCAAAACACCACAATGATGATGGCATAGTATAAAAATAGATGCTTAAATGGCTTGATTTGTGACCATTAAAAGCTTAGGCATCTCTGCTGCAATGGAGATTTTTACTTGGCACATCCATTGTGTGTCAAACAAACTAAGATCTCATATTTGTGTCATATCGTAGTCTTTTTCATTCTTTTGATGCACTGCTGCATTAAATCAGATCTGCAATTATTCGTGACATAATAGCTGTATTTGATTCATCTGAATATTGTAGCATTTATTTAGATACCACTTCAGTGTTGGGGATGTGTTGTGGTCTTTCACACCACCTCAAACTCTATTACAGCAGCCATTTTCATAACAATAGCTGCATGACCTTTCACGTGTTTGTAAATGCTAAATGGGAGGTGATGAAAATCTATGCTCATCATTTATTCATAATAAGAGCTTCAAATACTGCATTGTTTTCTTGTGGCATGGATGTGTTTTATTTTGAAAATATATTGATTTGTATAGTAATGTTTTGGGGATCAGTTAAGAATTACCCTGCACTGTGTGTCACGCTAATTTCGTTCCCCAGGTCTTCAGTTGACCTATGCATGTATATTTGCATGTATATATTTATGTATATAGATCGTCATTTTCAGATACTAATCAACTGATGTCTTTTTCAAACTAATAAAAAATGTATTGTTCATGTATGAGCGCCAACACATGTTAAGAAAGATAAGATAATATAAGATAGGTTAACTTAACTTAATTGATCCTCAGAGGGGCATAAAACAAGGAAACAGATAGGAAGTAGGAGTAATAAATGCAAACAAAGAAGTCAAGTAAATGGAATTCAATCTATATACATCATAAACATAACAATACTTAAGATATATACATGACCTAACTTGTGGATTGTAAAAAAAATTTTTTTTAAATTAAAAAGTTGTGCAAATATGTGCAGTAGTAAAGGTTCTGGTAGGTGTAGCTAGTTATATATGTATATGTTATATAGGTGAAGTAGTGATTACAAAATAAAAATCAAGCATGCAGTAGTGTAATCTACACAGTTATATCTTTATGTATTATAGTCTGTTTGCAAAAGTACGTTTGTGTGCAACAGTCGAGCCCAGAGCTCTGGAGGATGAAGGAGTATGTGGGTGGGATGGAGATGATGGTGGTGGGCCTTTACAACTGTTTTATCCTGTTGTCACAGTTCTTGTTGTACAGTCTGATGGCAGTGTCCTCCATCGTCCTCCATCGTCCACTTTGGTGGGATTAGTCTGTGACTGAATGAGCTGCCCATTTGCCACAGTTCACCATAGAGTAGGTAAGAGGGGGTTGTCAAGGGCGACACTGATCTTGTCCCTCATCCACCTCTCTGTCACTGCCTCCAGACTGTCCAGGTCAAGCTCAACCACAGATTCGGCCTTCCTGACCAATTTATTAAGTTGGCTGGCATCAGCAGCCTTGATGCCTCCTCCCTAGCACGCATCTGCAAAGAACGGTGCGCTTGCTACCACAGACTTGTAAAACATCCTCAGTAGGTTGTTGCACACATTAAAGGAGTGCAGCTTTCTGTAGAAGAACAGTCTACATGAAAGCATGTATAGTATTATCATATTGACGATTTTACTTAAGTTGATCTCCCTGTAAAGGAGAAATTTGTTTGTGAGTTCCAAGAGCATTTCTAATGAAAAGTCTGGTATAAAAGAAAAACTCAAGCACACACAAAGATATAGTATAAAGTCATGTTCTCTCTATATAGAAATAAAAGTGAATTTACAATGTATTTGAATGCAATAAAACAGAATGTAAAATTTGAATTCTTGAATTAAACATCCTGACATAAAGTCTAAAGTTCCTGCTGTATTTAAAAGAAAGCACGACTTCCTTTGCAGCCAGAAACACATAAAGGTTTGTAAGGTCTCAGGCAGCGCTACTTCACTGATACAAACCTAGCCTTTTCTACTCATGATTCATGTTATTTCTCAACCACCAGTGGTTTCTAACTCCATTACACCTTGTTCAGTCTTCTCTCTCCCAGAGACAAAACAGTCTCTCACGGGTTCATTAAAGCCTCCCTGAGCTCTTGCCATATAGGGGTGCAACAGGAACAAACTGGAGACCACCATCAGCTAAGAAACACTTTGCTACACTACATTACTCTGGTCTTTAGTACCAGGCGGGCTCACACCACTCAGCATTATAGCCGGCAACGATTCACAGATCTGTGAGAAAAAAGAGCCGCTGGTGTAATGTTTGACTGTGAAGCATGCAGGAGGAAAAAGTGATAAATCGCTCTTGGCTAAGATCTCTCAACAAACCCATCATGTTGTAGGTTGAAAAGCAGATGAGGCGGATACAGAGAAGATGGAGAAATAAGAAGGAAAGAGGTAGAATTTAAACATCAGAGACAGTGGTTCTATTTACATACACACAGTATGGTGGAAAACTAACTTCCATCCCAGTCATGGCCTTTTTTAGTGTGTGCTTTCACTTTCAAATATCCATGCATACCAATATCTTTAGAAATTCTGTTTATATTGGGCGGTTCTGGTCATGATATGCTGTTGGTGTGTGCTGCACTTTTATGTTGCCTTGCTTTTTTTAACAAAACCTAACTTGTAATGATCTTAACCAAACCTCAACAAAGTGATGCTTCATCTTAACTATGACTTAAACCATATTCAGTGTTCCTGTTATAGAAATAGTTCATTTTTAAATTCAAGAATGTTGTCACTGAATTCTATCTGGACTTTTGCAGAATTGTTCAATATCATTGTTGTTTCCAGTGATGAAGTTGATCCATGACTAAATAATTAACAAAATATTTTAGTAAGGTATCTTTACATTCCTGAGAATTTATTTTTTTAGCTTTAGTTTTCAGCTTTTAGTCACTCTTAAATTTGTTGCTTGTACACTGAAAGATGCCAGTACTCGTGTCGAGTGGAACTGGCAGGTTTTGTCACTGAGACTTCCAGGCTGCTATAATACCATTAATTAGCTCAAGAAACTTGGTGCTAATACCAACTTGACTATTCTCCCAAGGCTGTTATTTAAAATTCAGCTTGCACAGACAGTGAAAACCTGTGTAAACATGTTTAGTGGATATTGGAACATTCCATGTACGTTGATCCTGTTTCATGCATCAGCTCATAAACCGAACGCTTGGGAATCTGATATTTACATTGAGGGAATATTTATAGAGACCTTCCTAGAAAAAAAAAAAAACTGTTACATCCAGGGACTGTAATGTGTATAAGAAAAGAGAAAGCAGTACAGTATGTGAAAGGTAAAGAAAGTGAAGCTGATGAACATTTACAATGAACATGTAGAGAAACATACTGACAGACAGACAGCATTACTGAACCCTTCAACCTCCATGAAGGAGATGCCACTAATGGGTCTGTCAGGCTGCGGTCAGCAGCCCTAATCAGCACTTAGACAAACAGCATCTGCTCTCAGCCCACCATGCGCCACAGACTGCTTTAAACATAAAGCTTCCATCAAGGCTTACTGAGCCTTGTCAGATACTGCTGTAGATAACTTCTCTGTGGGTGTGCGGATGTGTGTGTGTGTGTGTGTGTGCGCGTGTTGGTTATATAGGTGGATTGGATGAAGCAGGATGAGACAGATTGAAGGTCCTTGCCCAGCTAAGCTTGACTGTGAAAGCCTGCAAAGGTAAAAAGGGTAAGGGTGCACGGTAATGCTGCAGATGTATCGTCACATTAAAGCAGTGTTGAATCTTGGGACAAGTTAAGATTGTGTGGTTTCCTTGCTGTGATGTAAGACCAGATATTTTTCCATCTTCTTTATCCGTTGATCCATGCCTGAGTAAAGGGAATAGATTTTTCGCTCATGCATGCCAAAACGGGTCTCAAAATCTCACACTTAACACATTTATTTGAAAAATTGTTTCCGTCGGCCTGTATCGCATATTCTTTGTGATATGTAAACCTTTTCACTTTAGTAGAGCAAAGAAATGTTTCGTGATATGTAAATATATATTTTTTTATTTTATTTTTTTTAAACTTTCCTATTCCATTTTTTTGTACATTGCAATAAACTAAGCATAAAAGCAGGTGGGTGGAAACATATCATGGCCGGAAAATGGTACAATCTGATGTTCTGCCAAAGGTCAACATCACTTGAAATAGCACTCCACTTTTCCTATAATGACAGAATCACAGTGTTATTCTCCTACTTCGCCCCACAGTGTATGAATAAAATGAATGAAATGCTAAGAAAAAGCAGAACTCTCATACAATGAAGTGTAATAAGAACCAGAGAATTTATACAGTACATGGAAGTGAATTGAGAACACTTTTTTTCAGGTCAGGTCATTGGATTCTCCATACTATAATGTTGCCTGAGGATTGAGATAGTTCCCATATACAATAATTCACCAGAGCAGTTTAAAAACAGCAAAACAAGACAATTGTGTCCATTCTGTTTTAAAATTGACATTTTCAGTGACTGAATACTTGATTTCAAATTTTAATTATCATGTATTCTTGACTGAGGTGAAGAAATAAGTAAGCAACAAATTAAAATTCAAGTTTGGAGGGATAAAAAAGCACTAGGTATTAATAAAGACTTTAATTCTCAAAAACAGCTAATCTGCTTTATCAGTGCTGTGTGGGGTTTGTTTTATTAAAGATGATTAACTGTGGTTTGGCAACATGAGAAAACGATCTTGCAACCGTCAATTTTGCTGCAAATACTGCTAAATCCTGATTGGTGTAGGGAAGTATGTGACATCACCTTTTCTACAGCTGAGCTTCGCAGACAAAATCACAAATACAGCAATCCCACACCTGTCCTAACTGGCCTATCTGAAAATTGTGTGTTCATATACAATCCCATCACTCATAGTCAGAAGCTGATTGAGAAAATATCTATATTCAAAAACGTCAATCAGATTTCATGGGTGATTTGGTCTGCGTGTGCATCACAGACCAGAACTGCCAAACAGAATCATTCCTTATCCTAGCACTACCTTTGCACTACCACTTCAGGTTGCACAGCACTGAGCGAGGAAGCTCATTTAGCATATCTGGCCTGCAGCAAACACACTGGGCCTCCTGATGGTGTGAGACGCATCAGTCAGCACCATTCACACATGATGCCTCTGCCAACTGCATCCTTGTGAGCAACCCTGATGAAAACTATTGAAAGCACCCAACAGCTAGACAAGGAATATCATACTGCAGCAAGCCCTGCAGCTGAATAATGTCTTTACTTGTGTGGACATTAAAACGTGCATTTGTCTTTTTCTGATATATTTTATTCATTCTAAAAGGGAGGAAGTCAGTACCACAACAATTTACAGACCATTAATTTAAATAATCGGCTCTATACGTGTGCTGACAACTTGCATTTGGAACAATAAACCAGTAAAGATTTTTTGAGTTATTATTATAACTGCAATTTGATGCAAAGTATCCATTCTTCACTAGTAAACAGATTAGTAATTGCCATAAAATGATCAGTCACATTACTGTAATCTGTTTCTTCAGCTTCATTTTTCCTCCATTACAGAGTCCTTAATGTGAAGGAAGTGATAAATTTCAGGTCAATGAGCTGTTACAACAGTAATTAAGGATTTGTAAATTGATACGACAAGGAAATGAGTTTTGCCCTCTGGCTGAGGTGCAGGTCAGCCGAAGGTTTGAGTGTCTTGCTCAAGGATACCTCAGCAGATGTGGCCTCACAGCTGGAGCATCAAACCCAGGCCTTCAGGTGAATGATGACCTCTCTATTCACCAGTGCTTTTTTTTTTTTTTTTAAATCGTGCAGTCACTTTTATCTCAGCTTATTAGTACATTGTGAGGTGACTTTAATGGCTAAGTTCCAGATGGCTGCATACACGCATTACATAAATATATCTAATATATTCGGCTTCCTGGGTGTTTGTGAGCCGGTTGCGATTGTCATGTTGAAGTGGATGATTGTGCTGGTGACATGGATTCACAGGAGAGTTCAAGTGCTGTTACACTGCGCAGCATACACATGCTAATGCATATCCACCCACATACACACACGTTGCACTCTCTGTCATTCATCTCAACTTATCAGTTTCTCACTTGCACAAAAAAAACATACAAATCCACGCTGCTCCTGCCCCTCCATCGCTCACACACACACACACACACACAGTCACAAATGAAAGTCTTCCCTTTGCCTTGCCGTTTTGCTTATATCCTCCACACAGAAGCAATCACGCCGAATCTCAGTGTGGCTTTGCAAGCGAGGGAAAGATGCACACTTTCTATTTACAATTTGCTTTCAGCTGGATACGGGTGAGCGTCGACCCTGCTGCCGTGAATTATCAGGTACAAGCGGCGTGTGGCTGCCAGGGAAGGTGTCGCTTCAAATGCAAGCGGAGGAAAAACTGCACAACACATCTGAGAAGATTTGCCTGTCACACAGATTTGTTTAAGCGCTCTGATGTATTCCATTTTGCAGGATTGGAGTTTAGAATGTATCACACAGACAGACACACAGCATACCCAGAGTATTGTTTATCTATGTGTCATTCAGTTTCCTCTTTGCAGCCTTTAATTCTGTTTATCACTTTATTTCCCTCTACATACAACAGGCGTGATCGCTCTAAAACTCCCCCTTGTTAATGCAGTTTTCCATCTCACTGCTTTCCATTTTTACTAAGCTACTGCCCGCTTTGATTTCCGACATTCAGATCAGCAGGAGCTCATGATTACATCCCATAACCATATAATGTTCATCTCGGCCAAAAACATTTAAAAGGTTAGGTGATTTGCCCTGCTTTTTGTCTGCTGAACAGTGGAGCATGTACATTGATAGGTGCTGTTTCCAAAACTCGCTGCCGTGTCAGTGGTGCACTAGCATCATCTAGTGGCTGAAAGTGGGTACTTCTTACTTAATGGAGTCACAGTAAACGGTGTAATTCCACATAGGATGGAGAGATGGGTTCATGCTGGGAAAAGCCACGGGACCCATGGAGGTGTCACGTCAGCAATTTAGTTTAAAAGCCTCGGTTAAAAATGAGGCTGAGGGTGTCAGGGGCTAAAATCACAGTGCTTTGATCACACAGATGAATGATGATTTAATGAGTCATCTTTTCACTAAGAGGTCTGATGAAAGGCGATATAATGGAGAGGATCCGCAGGGCTGCAAGAGACAGGAAATAAAGGCTTTCACTCAAAAACACTGTAATATATTAACGAAAAAAGCAAAAGTCTTTCCCTCCCCGTGACTCTCTCTTTCTCTTTTCTATCTCATACCCATAAACATTTATTGACTTGAAAGTATAATTTTGTAAACAGGAGGACTGACTTGAGTCAGTCAGAGGCGGATGAACAAGAGTTATCTCTCATTGGAAAGTGTGGGAGGAAGTGGTGGATGGAGAGGTATTATATGAATATGAATAGCTCTGAGCTCCATCTGTTGTGTACTATAGAGATGATGAGTCACTCTGCTGGGTACTGCATGGGTCAAATAAGCCCCAAATCCCCAGCTTCATACCAACACACACACACACACACACACACACGCAAACCCATGGATCAGCACATATACCAATACATGCTCATGCTGCGACTTTCCCGTCATACATCTGTCCTGTGTTTACAAATTTAGTGCAGCCTATTAGGTATTCAGCTGGTATCAAAGACCGCTTTGCAGGCCATGTCCAAGCCCTCTGTTGGGAGAAACATTTTGAAATACTCTGTAAATCACTAGTTCTGTGTTCTCTTTTGAGAAAATCTGCATTAGCTTTCCTGCTAAAGTCTCCTTCAAATACACATCTTGTCCTTCACCTTAGCTTGTTGAATGAGCCACCAAACATTCACCGAGGAAAAGTGCAACATCAGTTTGCATTTATGATATTTCCCCAAAGACATTCTTTCCTCCTTTTAATAATAAATAACTATTAATAATACATTTAAAAAAAACATGTTGACATCATTTTCGACTGTAAAAAGGGATGACTAAATGTGATTTGAGTTGGACTTTAATTCTGAAGAAATAGCTAAACCCATGTGTCGAGGTTAAACCCTTAACTCACCTACGGTATAAATCTAATGAACAGTAAGTCAAGTTCTGAATATAAACTAAGCATAATACTAAAACTGCATTGGTTGATTTTTACTACTCCAGGAGATAAAAAAAAACGTACATCTTTGACATTATTGCCTTATAAAGTTGCTATGGCTAAAGTGTTAGCAAACAGTTGCCTATTTAGAGCACTATCAGCATTAATTTAGAGTCTCTTTCTGCATTTCTGGCAAATGTAAATGCAATATTCACCCTTCTTTTAGGTTTGGTTTGTTGTCCACCAACTCCTGAGAACAATACCAGACTCAGTACTTGTTAAACTTTCAACTCTCTAATAGCTAATAGCTAATATAGCATCAGAAGGAGAAAGTTACCTAATTGCTAATTTTAAATATCTGCTGTTTGGTACTGGCCAGGTAATGTGCAGTTGGTCTGTCAGAGTTTTTTTCACTTTTTTAGCTAATGCGTTCATCACTATAAGTGACACTTTCCTCAAGTTAGCTTCAAAGCTAACGACATCTCACCAAAAGTTAACCCTATGAGAAAGTGAGGACTAAAATCACTTCAGCCCTTCAAAAATTGAAGTATACGTATACAAACATAAAAGTAACACACACACACACACACGGGCCCACAAAGGTTCTGTGTGCTTCACCCCCCATGGTCAGAAATAGATTAAATGTAGTAGCATCTAGCAAAAATTGGATCCAAAATGTATTTCTGAAAGGACAGAGTGGAGGATACTGAAAAAGGAGCTTCGTTTTCTGTATTCTGTCTTGTCATCACTTTTCTTTGTGAGATGTCTGACGCTGTCAAACATGGATTACATTTAATGAGCTTGTGTGTATGCGTGTGTGGGTGTATGTACATGTGTGTGCGTGTGTGTGTGTGTTTGTGCGCTTGCATATATCTGTATGTGTGTGCATTTTCCTGGAGATTTATTTTCTTCCAAGCAATACACTGCTAGTCATTAGACTCCCCAAAAAGCAGATGTGTGTGTATGTGTGTAGAAGCTGACAGCAGTTTAGATGCTTAGATAAGTGTGTGAATGCGCCTTTTAGACTTTAAGAGAGCTAAAGACTGACAGAAGAAAAGAGGGGGGGGGATAAGAAAGTGAGCAAGGGAGATTTGAAAAGGTAGTGAGAATTCAAAAACGGCGCAAGGTTTTCTTGTTTTAACAGGGAGATGCAGAGCAGGAATATTATATTACAGCTTTCCTCCCTCACACCTACCACACATATATTTGCATTGTGAAAAAAGGTGTGATTGTGCCTTTTTACTGATAAGAGAGGGAGTGAGAGAGTTGCAGAGAATCAGGAAGACGCTCTAAAAAGAGACAAAAAAAAAAAAAAAAAAGGCAGAGAATGACAAAGGGAGAGACACGTTAAGTCGAGTTCAAAGAAGAGCGTGGCGCTCGCTTGTTCTCTTTTGTGTGCCAGAAAAATACAGCATGAATATTAGACAGAATAACATTCATACCTCACAGCTACAACCCATGGTTCACCTTGGGAAGGCGAGTAGTCATAGAGACATCCATGCATGAGAAACCATAATATGCTCACCATCTTGCACCTGTGTCCCTCAACGCATCACACACAGCAAGATGTATGCACTAACTGTCTCTAAAGATGTGAATTTAATCTGTTGTTGAGCTGCAAACTAACATATTTATAAAGCTCAGGTGCTCTTTTTCTCCTGTTAATTTGATTTACATACTGTAGTAACCATGTTGCAGCACCAGCAATCTGTTCTCTCTCATCCGTTGCTGCATCCGTGATGGATTTTCAAACTTTTTTTGCTGCTGAAGCCTTGATTAATAGCCACCATTCATGTCTGGGTAAATTGAGAGGGAGTGACTACTAATGTGATTATTGTTGTGGATGCACGGTTTTTGTTTTACCTCTTTAGCCCGTTCACAGTATTTCATTGTTTTATGAAACTGATTTGATTTTCTTTATGCATAAGAGATGATAATTGAGCCATGCTTTTACTGCATATACTGTATCTTAGAAGGTGGTACAACACGCACATTTATTTTCTCCTTCTCTATCAATATTTTACCCTGCGCTGCTGCAGCCTTTACATTAAGGTGTCAGTGTTTTACTTTCTCATAAAAGTGACTCAGGCACTTATTCAAATATGAGACCGACATGTAAATTTGTAGTCACATGTACATCACGATATAGACAGAAAATACTAGTCACCAAGATTATTGATTGTAGAAGAAATATGTGGTGAGTCATAAGTCAGGGAAGATCTAGCAGCAACAATGCTGCACGCCTAATATGCCTGTCAGGGAATCTCCTCTTAACATATGTATGAAAAAAAATCTTCTTAGGAACATATGAACAAATGTTTAAAGCAAGCTAACTTGAATTCTGCTGAGTAGCATCCAATGTGACCATAATTGCAGGATTAGGGTAAGCAAGAGTAGACAAGAGTCATAAATTCTGCAAACTGCCGCAGTAATGTCCTTTATACATCAATATCTATCTAAAGTTTGCTAGCATTGGTTAACATCAGCTGAAAAAATGTGTGTGGTAATCATTTCCAAACACTCTGACCTGATGAAGATCCGATGCAACTATTCTATTTGAATACATTTTCTGGCTTTGTGTCAGTGTGCAAGCATTGCTTTTTTCATTCAAGACAAAAAATGTGCCTTTTATTCTTAGTTAATCTATGTTATAAAGCCTTGCTTTAAGTATATACTGTATCTATACATACTGTACAATATCTATATCATATAATTAACCTCTAAACTGTAAATTTGAAGTGAAGTGGAGAGGACTTTGTGTGACAATGTACCAGCATCAGGAGTCCTCAGGCAGGGCTGCTCGTCCGTTTTAATATTCCCCTGCAGTTCTAGCTGACACTGAACACTGCTGAACTAAACCAAAACTAAACTGAACTAATCATTGCCAATCTATTTTACCCTAAAAGGCACCGAGCTGTCCTAATGTAACTGCCACATTTAATTTCCGTCTGCCAGGAGGTGGCAAGTGAAGATAGAATGATGAGAGCTGATTAGTGGGAAGTGAGCCAGTTTGACAAGGATAGATTCGAGTTTGGCTGTTCAGGAGTGCAAGGACATTGACATCTTTGGTAGAATTCAAGTCTGTGGGTGCGCTTGTACACATGCACTTACACAACAAGGTTCTGCATTTCAGTTATCTCAAACTGCTGGCTGTTTTTTCTTTTCCTTTATCTCTGTATTTCCCATTGATTTACTTCTACCCACCCACTTAAACACACCACAAACAAAAGCCTAATCTTCCTCTTTATTGCCTTTGATTAGTCGGGTAGAGTCAGGGCCTTCAGAGTGCCTCTGTCGTGGGTGTGTTGCACTCACACACACACACACGCACACACACACAGAGTTTCCATCACTTCAGAGGACATTACATTGACTTACATTCATTTCCTAGAGACTTATCCTAACCATAACCACTACTTGCCTTACCTTATCCCTTACGCTAATCTTAACATAACTCTAAACTAACCTTAACTTTAAACCAAGTCTTCGCCCTCAAATTAATGATTTACGTGAAAGGGACTTGCTTTTGTTCCCATAAGGGAGGCGAGTCCCCACAACAATGTGTAAACAGATTCACATCCCCACAACATGAGGAATACCCAGTACAGTGTAAACACACACACACCAACACCCCTTAGAGGTAAAGATGTGTGAACGTCCAGAGTTTGATGTCATTCTCCCCTGATGTGATTGGCCTCTTGATCAGACCTCATTTACCTACACATCCCTCTAATCAGTAAGGGCTTATCTGTCAATTAGTTTCAGTGACCTATACACAAGGTATCGAAGCTGCATGCTAACATTGTCAAAGACACAAACATTCAAGCATGCATTCATGCATGCACAGAGAGTTACAAGGGAATAACAAGTGAGCAATATTATTGGACCTGGAATGTTCTGGTTTTGTGGGATGTATACAGAGATATACACCTATACATACACATGCAGGTATTCATTTGGCTTCTTTCTTTCTCTGTCTCAGCAGCATTCAAATGTGAACCACTGGTTTGTGTTGCTGTTTTGTTTACTTTGTTACAGTGTTTTGGACAGAAAGCATTGGTCGTCATGTGTTGGTATCTTTTAGTGGTGGTTATGAGGAATGCTCAAACAGATATCCCTTTCTATTTGTTAGGTTTGACCAAGCTGATTTTCCAACATTAAAGTCACCATGTATAGGACTTGAACCTATATGACTTTGGTGCCCCCCAGTGGTAGTATCAAAAGAGATCTGACCCAGGGGCTCTGAGATTAAGTTTTACAAAAATCTATATGCTATTGTCATATATGACATTGAAAGAAAAATTCTACACATAGTGACTATATGTGCTTTTATTTAATACCCACTGATGATTTAGGTCAACCTTTTTCCTTAAAGGGCCCCTATCTTACCAACACTGACAACCCCTAGTTACATTCTTAGGAACTTTTTATACAGTTCACTATATTTCTATTATTATTTTCTAAGTTCATATAATAGGCTTCTTTTTGACACATTCAGTGTTCCCTCACACTTGGACATTGTTCCAGTAGCTCTTTGGTTGTTTTACTTTTGTAATGCAAGATGAGGCTGTTTAACTGGCTTGCTACACTAACTTAGCAGAGAGGGAAGGATCTGTGAATACAGCTTATGATCATGTCTACGCAACTTTATCCTTGCAAGATTTTATATATATATATATATATATATATATATAAGTAAAGATATCAACTTTAAAATAACAAAATGTATATGTTTTCTTCATAAAAATGAATTACATGCTGAGACATATTACCAAAAAACGTTTTCTTTCTCACACCCCATAAAATCAAGAGGGCCTTTCAACCCCATGTGAAGCTTTGAGTGACCCCTAATGGGGGTCAGGACCCTCAGCTAAGGAAACAGTGATTTAGGTTAATATACACAGAGCAAGTATTTTCAATTAACTGAGACCCAAACTGCCCTTTTCACACTGGCCTGAGTAAACAAACTGAATGCCTTAAGAATGATGCTGTATTTTCCTGAGTGTTCCTCTTTCTTGCCTCAACAGAAACTTAATCATCCTTTATTAAGCTGAATTAAACTTACTGTAACTTGCCAATCATGACATTACTTGGAAAACCGATAAAAGTTAATGACTCAGTAGGTGTCAGACTGAATGAAGTGAGGTGTTTGTAGTTTCAAATACGTGGGTGATGAGGTATAATCAACAAGGTGTTAATTACTAACACACCCACGCAAAAGCAAACCCTAAGTATGGTTATTGCTACACTTACATTCTTAATCTCTTTTTAATGACAAGTCACCCACACCCAGGGACACACATACACTAAACACATATGTACATGCACGTACACATCCACACACAAGCACGCAGAGACATTCTGATGCTCTCTAACTGGCCTTTATATTTGACTGCTTTGTTGTTTTGTTAAGTTATTGTCTAAGCTAGACAGAAACAAATTATTGTTTGTCCTCATAAATTCTGAAGTGGAAGAAATTACCTGCAGTATTGCAAGTGTTTGGTCTTAGAAATGGTGGGCTATTCTAAAATTACAGTAGAGGTATGAGAGATAGAGCTTGTTTTGAGATATTAAATGTGAGGATTTGTGTGTTTATCCCAGTTTACATGAATAGTTTAACTTTAAATTTAGATGACTCCTCATCTTACAAACCATACAGCTTAAAGTACATTGATACTAAAAGGAAATTCAATAATATACTGTGATCTAGACATAAAGTACATCTGTTCCACTGAAGTAAAAGAAAAGGAATTTGCAGAGGAAACACAATTCACAAGTTACATTAAAAGTAAACAGTAATGCACAAGACATATTAGCATTAGACATATAAGGAAGAATTGGCTTTGCTGTCATTATTGTACACGTGTGCCGGTCCCTGAGCATGCACATGCATTTTTTCCCATTATCCCATGGCTCATAAACCTGTGTTGTATTCCATCAAAAGGCAGTTCGTGCAACAAGCCCATACCCTAATTGGTGCTTGAGCTTTTAAATTGCCTGTGTTTGCTCACAGCCGAGCAGTCTCCCAAAATGGTCATCTGAAAAATGCCTGCTTTTAAAAAGAAAAATAAATGGATTGCATTTATATAGCGCCTTTCTAGTCTTATCAAGCACTCAAAGCGCTTTACAGTACATGCCAACACTCACCCATTTACCCACACATTCATACACTAATACACTGATGGCAGAGACTGCATGCAAGGTGCCAACCTGCTCATCAGGAGCAATACAGCGCTTCCTATCCAAAGCACCCCATAATTTTTCTATATTCACCCATTCACACACACACTCACACACCAATGGTGGGAGCAATCTGGGGAGCAATTTGGAGTTCAGTATCTTGCCCAAGGACACTTAGACATGCAGACTGGAGGAGCCAGGGATTGAACCATCGACTGTGAGCTACAGCTGCCCTCTCCCTCTCTCACTTCCTTACTCCATCTGAGACAAAACATTTTATGGGGCATAATTGATTCACATATTTACATAATACAAAAGTTAATCTCAACAAACTTTTTCAACTTTTAAGGAATCTGGTGCATACAAAACTCCTAACACCTCATTTTTAACATTTTCCAAAAAAGAAGCTCCACAAGTGTAATCTGAAAAATATGGTGCCTTTTGGATGAATGGTGTATTGTTTTTGCCCAGAAAACACGTGTAGTTCTGCTTGCCTGGCCGTGAATCCCACTTGAAACTTCCATACTGTAACCATCTAATGATAAATATAGAACAAAATACAAGGAATTGAAAACATCTTCTCTTAAATTTATAGCAAGGAAATTTCACCTTGAGGCAAGAAGTTTGGGTGGATGGTGCCCTCGAAACTTTTTCATGGCTCACTCAAGAACACACAAAGACACAAGAGCATTAAACATTGTTACTTGTTGAAGCAGTTCTAGATACTGTACAATCCATCACACAATCAATAACAATTATACAAATGTCCAAATACAAAAACACAAAACAAAAATACAATGATCTCTCCAAAAATACAAGATAATTGTATTTTTGGAGAGAAAGCATGTTTTTCAGCCAGCCCTTTCCCTAAAGATTGCAAACACAAACCAGACAGCTTTACACCTCTACAGAGGCAAAGTTAACAACAGTCAGGTCCCTAAATGGACACAAACTGTCACACCTCCTGACAAACAAGTATGGCCATACGATGATCTTGGAGACTTCAAACAAGGACACCCTTCAAATTTAGCTTGTCTAGGTATCTCATGAGCCACACAGTTTCTAAGGCAGTAGGCCTCAGATATCTAGCTAGATATCTCTAGCCAACCCAAGAGGTAAGCAAACAACTGTCAGATAGAATCAAGTTCAAGAGTTCAACCAGCCGAGGAGTAGGATTTCTAATACCACAGTGTCACAGTGACATTACTATCACATTGAATTGAGAGCAAACACTGACCCCTTAATTCAAAAACATTTGTAACATATATAATATATACAAGAAGTACATCAAATGAACCACTATTTTAATCTCTCTCACAAAAAAACATATCTAACAATATCGCAATTATAATTTTGTTTATCCAAAGCGACACACAGGAGAGTTAATACAATGCAAGCAAGGATCTAGTCAGGAGAGAACAACGCGAGTAAGTGCCATAAAGTTAAGTTCAGGTCAGATAGGACATAGGTGCCATGAGGCAGTACATGAAGGCAATGCATATAGTGCATAAAAGTGGATTTTTTTTTTTTCCATTAGGTACAGAAGAGTTGGGTCTTAAGGGTCTTTAGCTTTTTCTTAAAGAATCAGAGGGACTCTGCGGATCAAATGGAGTTTGGTAACTCGTTCCAACACCGGTTAACTACAGAAGTGAAGAGTCTGGCTAGTGGCTTAGGGCCCTGTTGTAGTGGTGGTACCAGGCACCTTTCATTGGCAGAGTGAGCGGGAGGGAGTGTAGACCTGAATGAGGGAGTTCAGGTAGGCGGGAGCCGTTTTAGTTGCTGTTTGGTAAATCAGTGTCAGGGTTTTGAATTTGATGTGGACCGCAACTGGGAGCCAGTGGAGGGATATCAACAGCGGAGTGACATGTGCTGTTTTAGGCTGGTTGAAGACCAGATGCGCTGCCACGTTTTGGATTATCTGCAGAGGTTTGAATGTGCATGTTGGGAGACCCGCCAGCAAGGAGTTGCAGTAGTCAACGCATGATATTGCGTGAGCCTGTTCCAGGAGTTGTGCTGCATGCTCAGACAGGTGGAGTCTAATCTTCCTGATGTTGTACAGGGCAAATGGACATGACCGAGCAATCAAGGCCACGTGAACCTTAAACCTGCTTCTGCTTGAAGCTTAGTTCAATCTCTCTTTATAGGCTTTCAGTGAACAATCCCGCCCCTTTCATATTTTCACAACAAAGCAACAACAGAGGGTGCAACCTGCGTCAGCTGAGCCACCTATCGAAACTCAGAGGGTGAAACCAGGAAGCACACTGCCCCAGCGTAGCCTGACAACAGCCTTAATCTGAATCAAACTCAGAAACAAAGTGTCAAAAACACTTACCAACCAACTGCTATCTCCTTTGTTCTAGATCAGAACTTGCTCTGATCACTGAGATTGCTGTTTTTTTCTCGTTTCCGACCACAAGTCAATATTTCGTCTTTCAAACCATGCCCGTGATCGTACCCTAATGTCAACCATGGAATTATTATAGTAACCATGACGATGAAGTATTTATTTAAACCCAAACCATACCAAGGTTGAATTCCCGCACAACTTCAGTAGAGTTTATTACAGACACAATGTTTTGTTCAGGTATCAGATGCCTGCAGAAGGTCAATGGTAACCATACCATACCAAGGTTTTTAATAAAATCAGTGCTGCTAACAATTGTGCATTGGATACCACTTACTTTGAATAAAAATGTAACAAAAATGAATAACTAAGCTAACTGCATAAGTGCTGTGGAGGAAAGAACGTTTAAGTAGTATTTGAATGAAGAACATTATGTGCACTCTATTGTTACTGTGTGAATAAGGAGACTAGCCTTGATTCAGCTTCCTTGGTTTCTGTATCTTTCTCTGTTGTTATTGTTTTGGGATGTTTCATCAAACTTTATAACCTGGGCAGGGAAAAAAATCATTAAGGTCAACATACTATTATATATTAGCAATCATCACATTAATACAATGTAAACATTTCATTGTTCAGAACAGATCTTCCCCTTCCCCCTATTCACCTTCTGTGCTAGAAGGAACACCACCAACACCTCTTTGTAGTTGTAGCTGTGGCACTAATATTTATACTCCTGCTCGTGTATTCTGGCTGTGCTGTAGAAAAGCTAAAAAAGAAAAGTCTCCAAAAGGGAGATATCGGAATGTGGGAACGTATTAATGCTTTGTAGTTTTTTCCATGCTGCTACAGAGGAAGGAAATATTCTCTCAGTTCAGCTTTTTCATTCCCTCAGTCCCTTGTTTCATTATGAGGATCATGTGACCTCACCATTTATCTAGTTTATATGAGTATCAGTAATACGAATAAACACAAATCACAAATCATGAATGAAACATGAATTACATGAATAAATAAAATCTCTTTAGAATTGCCTTTTGTTTTTTTAATAATCAGCTGACAAACCAATTTCCTATCATCTGTCCATACAGGTAACTCACCTTCAGAGGAGTCAGAGGAGCGTGACAAGGAGCCCAGGACGCTGACCTATCCTGCATACATTGCCAGTCTGCTGGACACGGGTGCCAAGCGCATGGCGGCTGGCGTCCGCATGGACTGCTCCAGCCAGGGCCAGTGCCCTCGCTCCTGCCACCTCTGCCACATGAGCCCAAGGGCAGCACAAGGGCGGCAGCAGTCCGAGCCCGTCTTACTGCAGATCACCAAGGCAGCGCCCATCTATGAGTTGGTGTCTAACAATGAGACTTACCAGGTGTGTTTTTTTTTGTGTTTGTCCTTACAGTAACTATCTTGGACTGTCTACTGTCTGAAAGCACCAATTTCTAGCAGCACCCATTATGTCATTTTCTGTTACACCCTCAAAATTGGTGGCTGCATCTTCTCTCATCCTCCTAAACTGGATTATCTCACTTACCTCTACAGTGAATGATTAAAGGAACGATTTGCTGTCCAATGTCCTTGTCATCCTTTGTTCAGTAAAATCTAAGTTTTACTTTGATCTGGAGAAAGTAAACTTTTCCACCATTTTATCATCTAAACTAGATTAATGTGCAAGGACCACAGCTACTAATACAAAAAAAATGAACAGAGCACCTTATAGGGAAGTCTTTTTGCCTTACTCAGATTGGAGCATGCTGTGCCATAATCTGCCATACGGTGCTGTGACTTATTTGACTACATATTGACACTGAAGGTCGATACTGCTTCTACTCCTCCAGCAGGAGTAAAGGTCGATACGGTGCCATCCACCCTCAGGCTTCCAGATGGATACAGCTGCTGTTATTGACAAAGGCTATTTGGAGGTTGCCAGTACTTGTCTGTGAAGCTACTGATGAAGATACAATGTACATACAACATTTTGTATGAATGTAGATTTTAGCTTTTTGGCTTGCACTTGTCAGTATCATTATTGAATATAGGTACTACAGGTGTGCATCTGTATCTATTTCTGACAATTCAATACATCTAGATGAATAGTCAATGATCTGATACGAAAACAATACAGATGAATTGTTACTGGGTTAGTTTTGGGCCAGTTGCTAAGAAGGATGTTTTTTTGTTTTGTTTTGTTTTGTCTTTTACTAAAACACTGCTAACTGTGTCGCTAGGTATTGTTAACGTCAGTTTCCAGGTCAGAGTCATATATCTAAACATCCATCTAAATGTGATCTTTTAATAATGCTTTATAGGCTCATTTAATAATATTTTTAAAAAGCTCATAGCTTCAGTTTATTGCCTCTAATCAGAAAGAGTTTGGGGTCATGCTTTG
Source organism: Thunnus thynnus (assembly GCF_963924715.1). Taxonomy (NCBI): domain Eukaryota; kingdom Metazoa; phylum Chordata; class Actinopteri; order Scombriformes; family Scombridae; genus Thunnus; species Thunnus thynnus. The sequence continues at coordinate 5,903,494 of NC_089528.1, forward strand.
ACAGTAACGTTAGCTGCTAATGCTAGCAATACGCACGGCATGTTGACTGAATTCCAGCTGTTAGTTTTACTGTCGGGGCTTACGTCACGTGGTATAAGTAGCAAAGTTTGTGGTGCCACAGAAACATTTTATCATACTGTTGTGCAGTGTTGGAAAGTAAATAAGTACATTCACTCAAGTTTTTAGATATTGTACTTTACCTGACTATTTATTTTTATTTTTTATTTTAACTCCATATTTAGCTGCTGTACACATAGTTACTAGTTACTCCTCAGATTAGATTTCATATACAAAACACAAGATATGTTTATCACATATGATTCATTATTATAAATTAAACCTAAACAGTATATGAAGCAGTTAGCTGTACCTCAACCTACTACAGCAAAGTACAGCTTAGAATGATAATGATATTAATATTGTTCATAATGAGTAGGCTAATCTTACTTTTGATACTTAAGGTACATGACTTAAGTGAAAATTTGAATGCAGAACTTTAACTTGTAATTAAGTATTTTATAGTGTGGTATTGCTACTTTTACGTGAATCTTCCACCACTTCTGTTACAGGTTTTGAGTACTGCGAATTTAGAGGTGGCAGTGTAGAGGTTTCAGGCAAAGTTGGACAGTAGAAGGCTCAAAGTGGCTTTGATATTTGGGAATATAAGTACCTAGCAGGAGTCACAGACACACACATGATAGAGGCACGGGAGCAGGGAAGGGTTGTGAAAAAAATGTTTTTTGATAGCCTCTTTTTTTGATGGATTTTGCATATATTTTGTGGTTTTGTATCGATGTAGCCAAGTATCTGACTCTTGTATCGGTTCTTCTTTGAATCCCTAATAGTTATTGAGATGTCAGATTTCATGGCCTACAATTGCTCTCTGTGTGTAATTTGGAAGAAAAATGCCATGTAAACCCACATATGAATTAAAATTGGAAAACCTTGGAAAGACCATTTCTCATGTAAAAACATGTATTCCTATCAACTGTTTGAGTGTAACATTACATTTTGTGAAATCAAAATACTATACTCAGTACCAAGTAAGAACAAGGGAGATCACTTCAAAGAATCAATTTTAATATGAACATAATGACACAAAAGCTATAATGTATGACTGTAAAATGATATGAGAATACAGTACTGTTCACATACTGTATGTTCCAAAATTACATGTTCTTTGAATTTAGGCATTCACCTTTTTGTTTTTTGTCTGTCTGGTGCCTGTGTCCTTCTCTCTCCATAGGCTCTTCAGGAGGCGATGATGAGCATGCTATGGTGTTCAGGGAAGGGAGATGTTATCGATGATTGGTGTCGGTGTGATTCCAGTGCTTTTGGCACAGATGGACTGCCCACCTGCGCCCCGCTTCCTCAACCTATGTTAGTAACTCAGAATAATATTACCTTCTCCAAGCACATTACTCTGAGATGGGCTGTGGTAAGTACCATCCATCATTTTCCTGGCAGAGCTCTATCTCCTGCTGCAGTGCTCTCGTGTAATGTGCCATCAGGTTCCATGTGTACGCAGAATTTCTTTGCAACCGAACATTACAGCGGCCATTGATTTATCTCTCCTGTCCCGTTTGGATGTGCTAATCAATGAAATGATCTACTGTATTGATTGGTTGCCATGAAAACTCTGTACACATGGGTCTTGATGCCATACAGCTGCGGACAACCGCTCAAGAGTAAGTCAAGTTAGACATTAGGGATAAATGGCTATATTTCCTGTTGACAAGAGTGTTTGTGACATTGCAGAATGTGTTTTCATTGGGTTGCAGTTTTGTCGAACACAGGCTATAATGTCAGCAGCTGTCAATTACAGTAATGGGACCAGTTTGCTGACAGCATTTTTCACTCAGTGGTGTGATTTTGCATCTCTGTCACTCTGTTGCCAGGCTGAAACTTTCTTACACCTACGAGCCCAGCAGCTCATTGGTCATCATGGAGTGGAACCACACCGAGTCGCCAATCGGCGTACGGATCGTTGATTACCTCATCAGCCAGGAGAAGGTGACAGAGAGGACCGACCACTCCAAAGTTGAGACAGGTACCTCCATCCAGACCTGCCCACATCAAGAGTTTGGCCATTAACAATAAACAAGGCTCAACAGTTGGGAAATTGTGAAATAGGCTAGTGATGCCAGACAACCAGTAATGCCAGTTTTGGAGGTAAGACATGTAGAAAGTAAAGTATGATTTATAAAGATATGTATTCTGGAGTCCTCCGTTACACTTTTATAGATACAAAGCTTTACCATCCACTTGCTGGCACTCACAGTAACAAAGTGCAAAAAGATGTAAGTCTTTTGCATTAGTATCATTCAGTTCTTCCAGCCAGGCCCAAAACACAGCTCACTCCCCATGTTTCCAATGGTTACTGAACCGGCAAGAGGGGCTGTTGATGTTTTGTGTACCACTTTGAGATGGGTAATGAGTAAGTCACTTGGCCTCAGTTTGTATGAGCAGCTGTTGGCCAGTGTTCATTATTTGTGCTGGCTCAAACTATAAACCCGCCAATTTGTCAGCACCATGTGGCCACAAAAGCCTAATTTGTTTTATCTAGTGTACCACCTGGAGGGAGTCCTGGTCCAAAGGTGAAAAAGAAGGGATTTCGTCACACTGTAGGTCTACAGTTTACTCCAAGCATTTACTACATAGTATCAACTCCCTATTGTATATTGCTGTTATCATTGGAAAAGCTTGGAACTTTTACTTTTGTGAATTTCATGTTTGTAAGTGTCATCTAGTTTAGGAAAAGTTCTTCTTCAAAAAACGTAAAAGGCAATGAATAAACTCTAAATATTTAATGGTCAATCTAAAACAAGCACAATTTATTTAGTTGTACAAGCACTGATCATTTTATGTGTAATACTGCATTATCTTTTCAAACATTCATACTTTGATCAGGTTTACACGTCACTCCATTTTTTAGGACTATTTTAGTTGTAGTTTTTAAGGCCTCCACAAGATGGTGTACAGCAGTAACAATATTAGTTATGGAGTATTCATTTACAGTATTTAGTTTGCTGATTAGACTTAAATTTTTACTTTCCCCTGTGCTTATAAACAAAAGATTTTATTTCACAAAATGATTAGGCATGCCCATTGTAGTTATATGCACATTGCTATCAAATATACTCCTGTAGCCTAATTGTTAACATGATTTTCACAGAATATTAATCTGACATAGTGATTGACAACATATCCACAAATGTAATCAGAATCAACACGAAAGTGTTTAAAACCTTCCAGTAAAAGTTTTCTCCGGTGAAAATGGCCTTTTCCCAAGCAGCTTTTCTTAATTTGAGTGTTTTCAAAAAGGATTTTTTTCCACTGTTTAATCCATATGGATTCAGTGATTTTCTTATGAAGGTATGATTTGCCTCATGTTTTCACTCAAAGGAAGGAATCATATGAACAGCTACAGGAGCAGCAGGAGTGTGTGTATCCCTTTCATCCATAACAGAGAGCACTTCTTATTTGGCTGGACCTATATGAGTAGAAGCTGGCAAAACAGGGGCAGTTTATTTTAGCAATAATGACCCAATCCATAATGGAGACTGTTACAGTTCCCTGTGAGAACCAAAGTTTGTTGTAGCTTAATGAGACAATAAACTGTATTAGTCGGAACACTGAGGATCATTAATCAATGCGGTGAATTCAGAGGGGAGAGGAAAGCAGGAGAGCATTTTCTTTATTAGTACTATTATAGTGAATATGAGCTATAGGTTTAGCAGTAATGGTTTGTCATAGCTGTGAGGGATTTTATTTTCTACTAAAAAAGTTGGACCATGAGTTAACAATTATTTATGTACGTCAGTATTTCAAAGCTTCAGCTGCAGACTAAAAAATATTTCAAGACTTCATTTGCAAAAACACATATCTCAATTTTTATTAATTTTCATAAATCGTGTTTTTTAATGTGTATTCCAGGTGATATAAATCAAACTGCGGTTGGCTTGTTTTGATTAGGTAAAAATAGCTCAACAAAATACAGATATTTTTATACAGATAGTTTTGGGGTTTTTTTTTTTCAAATTTGAAGTTTTTTTGGGGGCAAGAGCAGATAACTCCAACAACACTAACAAATAATAACTGCACATTTCATGTTTCAGGGTCAAACAATGCCATATAATGGTTATAAGTGTCTTGTAAGTACAATATTTAACTTTCTTTAACATAAAACAAGTAGGACAAGTGTTGAAAATTTCAACAAAAACAGCCCTTTAATGGCAAATATTACACATTTATAAGATCATACCTTGGAAAATCCTGGCCAGACTAAAAAACCCCTGAGCATGAACATGTTAATGTTTTAACCTGCAGTGTCATTAAAGACCACAGTTGTCTTTTTTTTTTTTTAAGAGTTACCACAGTGGTGACCAGACAACTCATTGCAGAACTGACTCATTGAGCCTAAAGTCTGAAACAGTTTTTTTTATCCACAATCAATTCTTTGGGAACGATACTAAACGGGAAAAACATAACTATATTACAGTAATCACACAGTGTTTCAGAGTATTCAGTCTTTCACAGTTTTGAGTAGTTCACAGTATTCAGTGTTTCAAAGTTTGGTATTTCACAGTTTTTAGTATTTCAGTGTTTAACATTTCAGTACTATCTGGATCCAGTATAAGTTCTGTGTTATTTCACTTATATCTGCGCCCTGAAGAAGATAACAGCACTGGCTCATCCAATTTGTTCATCTTTAAAGATAACTTTAAGCCAAAGACCGTTCATCTCCAGGTGAACCATAGACTGTATAAGAAGATGGACGACACGTCTCCACTTCGTACCACTATGTAAAAATGAAGCCAAAATATCATGTTTTCGGGAGCTGCCATCTTGCTTTTGTGATGTCATTTGCAACCAAAGTCTGCACAGTAGAGTCAGGGGTCAGGATGACAGCTCATGGGACATGTCCTAATGGACAGTTTTGTGACAAAATGTACTATATTTGAGGTTCAGAATGTGCTATGCGTTAAGAATAACTAATCATAATATATCTCTTTATTTAGCACTCACTTATCTCTATAAGGAAAGACTAAAATATGCAGAGTCAATTTTAAAGTGTAAACTCTACACATTATACATTAAAGAAGGAGCATTACAAGCAGTACAATATATTTTTCAAAGATTAGTGATACAAAAGCATATAAACATGTTAAATCGTGATCACAGGGCATTCTCTTTGCTTCAAAGTATTTTAAAACATACTGCCAAGGTTAGCTCTCTTTGTCTGTTGGCTGTGGAGATGGATGTTTCTGGAACGTTGACGGAACACTGATGGAGAATTTAAAATATTTTATCGCCAGAGGGACAAAGCAGTAAAGACACCAACTATGGCTATCATTGGAATTGTGTTTTGATCATTCACACATTTAACAGACAAGTCTGAAGTATGCATGATGGATTGCCCCCTGAACAACCTAAATGCAGTGTGATGTGACATCAAATGCCAAACCCTATACGCTCCAATGACAGTGAAGTGTGTAAACTGAACATCCCCTACTGATAAAACATTAAAAGGGTCGCCACAAGTGTGATGCAGCTGTGGCAAAGGTATGATTGGAACATTTTTGTGCTACTACTCACCTTACGGAGCCCCGCCCATCTTTTCTCTTCCAGTTCGAACACAATTGTGTATTGACTTCTGTTTCAAACACCAGCGGAAAGAGTGTAAACTGCGATAAACAACAAAGCTAATTTGCAGTGAACAGCAAGAACCTTTGTTTCCATCTAAAGGGAGTTTGCAGTAAATTAGCTGACATGGATAACATGGTCAAAACATGGGAGCATACTTCTAAACTGTGGCGGTCAGACTGCGTAAATGTATTGCATCCTTCAAGGATCACCACAAGCGGCTGGCAGGATGACATGAGAAAGTGGCCAGAAATAACATAGGGATATATTTAATTATTTTGTGCTGTCCCTTGGAGTAGATGGTGCCACTATGAAAAATTACAAGAGCACTGAAGCCTACCAGTACCTTCACAGTGGTAAAGTGGCCGCTTATTACTCCACCAAGTAAAAGATCTTGTATTTCTGAAGGCTGATGTTCAGCCCAGTCAGTCCAGCGGTCTAGTACACTCGGTCTGGGTACTGTTGATAAGCCTGGGAGCAGTAGAGACAGCAGGGTGCTCCTGCATCACTGACCAGGGGAAGTCATGCAGTCACGCAGCTTCAATTTTGTGGAAGGTAAGAAAGTAGGATTTTTTTTTATCTATAATGATTGCCAAGCATATAGTACAAGAGCATAGTTCTCTATTTGAAAGTATAAACTCAAGTCACATTAGCTGATAATCTTTCATGATATACAATAATGTGGTTGAATTAGGTTAAAAAAATTATCAGCTGTTTCTTTGTCTTGTCTAATCATAAAATAGAATATTACAGGAAGACTGTTGACTCATGTGATGTAGCATATGAATTGTTTGCAGCTACTTCAATTTGAATAGCCTGTAACAACACTGAAACTGTGTGATAATGTACAATTTATGTACCATTTATACCATTTGTATTAAAAACATGTTTATATTAAAACAATAGAATAAAATTTAACTTGTGATGTGGCTAATGCTAACATGCTATTTGTGTATCACAGAACTGTGAGAATGAGAATCATGGAGAATATGTAAGTATCTAGTCAAATCTCATATTGGCAGACGGAGCAGATAAGTACATAGTATGGAGTCAAAGTAAGTGAGCTATGTCAAATCTTCTCTACATCAAATCATGACATATACAACATGAAAGGACTCCATCATAAAGTCTGCAATACACCATGTTTAGTAGTCACTAACTAAGCTGAAGCTGAACACTCAGCAAGCAACTATTAAATGTGATGGACTGCAATGCAGTCTTTGTGCATGGAGTCCTTTTATACCTGACATGCTTCATGCAACTCTTATTCCACCTGCAACACAGTTATTAAGAATGAGTTAAGATTTACTAAATCTTACATGATTAAAAAAAATGTAATTTCAGCTCTTGGACTCATACAGGATAATCTGTCATATTCAGTAATATCCATTGTTGCTTCAAATAAATGTCTTAATTTTATTTTTACTCCAGAATGCTGTGTCCCAGGGGCTCACTTGTATAGCGTGCACTGATGAGCAACGCTACTGGAATGCTGGAACCCAGAGGGACCTTGCCCCAAATCGTTTAGTGGACATTGGCTCTGCGCACCATAGAGCCACTGACCAATTTCAGCACCCAGAGGTAAGGTCACAATGTCCACCTCTGCCTCCCACCCCTGCACTTCATTCCCATGAGAAGTTGAGGGAGAGCCTGAGCCACCTGAGGCTGCCTGTAGGAAGCCTGCTTTACAAATGTTATAACACTCAGCCAAGAGAAAAGCCATCCCAGCCAGATTCCCTTCCTCATGGGAGCATGATGTTCCCACCACCTGTCAGAAGTGTCTGTTATTTTACAGTACCTTCATTGCGCTTGACCTGACCAAGTCTATAACACTGGAGCACATCACCAAAGAGCAGAATGCCTCACACATGTGGAATGATGCTCATACAATTCACATCACTGCTAGTTCTGCCAAGAGGGTTCCAGTTAGAGTCAGTCTTAAGACGTTCCTCCAAGAGCATCTCTACCCAAGGTTCCATGGGAATGCAGCTACACACTATGGGAAGGCGAGTGAGCTGGTGGCTTCCCAGTGGCTTGAAGGCTGTGGCTACTCTGTCAGTCGCAGAGGCACTGTGGTCAGTGCAGAAGAGCCATGGCTGTCGGCAAGCCCTGATGGAGTGTTGAACACTGAGGAACTGTTAAATATCAAGTGTCCAGTCTTGAGAAAATCCTTTGAGTTTCTGGAAGACCTCTTAAGCAGCAAGACTTCAGATGTGAGGATGGTGGAAGGGGCATTTGAACTCCAACCACATGGGCCATATGGCTACTACATGAGGGTGCAGCTGGGTGTGTTCTGCACAGGGCTGACTGCATCGAAACTGCTCATCTGGACTCCATCCCAGCAAGTCTTGATGAAATTGTGTCAAGGCTAAAGGCGTTCTATTTTAAATATATGCTGCCTCAAATTGCCAATAAATTTCAGGCAGGCAGGTTGTCACCGAGTGATAGGTACAAGCAGCTTTGTAAATGCTAGATCCAAACCTGCCGTTAATTTCTGCTCTCTAATTCACTCTCTGTCTTCCTAATGCAGGTACCAATGCAAGCCTCTAGGCCTTCTGCACCTCTGGAGAGTTGAAAAGAATTAACAGGTCTAAGCAATTTAACTAACAATTTCATCTTCATTTATGTGTGAATGCTCGTGTCATCAATTTAAAGAAAAATCAACACACACCAATGTCCTAGTTTGATGCTGGTAGTGGCAAAATAACAACAGGAAAGCAGAAAAAATAGCATCATAGAAAAAGATGTAATGCTCATGTCAATATTCCAGCCATGTTGTCTTTGACCACCACCGTGAGGTTGGTATTAGCATTACATCTTTCTCTTTTGCGCTGACCAGTATTTTCTCCTTTTCTTTGGTTATTTTACCACTACCAGCACCAAACTAGGACTATTGATTTTTACTGCAGCATTCACACATAAATGAAGATCAACTTAATGTCACCGCTGTTGTTTTTTAACCCCTTTTCTAATGCTCGACTTACATCACCTCGAGTAGTTATGTATTCCAAAAGGTAAAAAAACATTGTCATTGTTGAATGTTGTTGAATCTGGTATCTGTCTTTAATAAACATTACAATTTAAAATTTTAATGTTCATGTCTTTTGTAAATAACACATTTTAACATTTTACTGTATATGTCGTTTGTACATACCATAACAAGTAAACACATTTCACCTAGTTTAGTATTCTCAGCAAAACTGACTGCTCTGTTGACAACTCCAATCTATCTCACTCAGCATCTTCATGTATCATGTCACCTCGCAGGTTACACTGGGCAGCTCAAATTTTCAGAATTTTATCAATTTTTGGTGCAAGGTTGATTGGCACCACTGGTGAACTAATTCTGAAGTGCTTTAGTCTGCATATAATCCACTCCACATGAACTCTCACTGTAGCAATCCTCCTTGTGCTGGTGGTGTCTTCTTCAGAAAGCTGTACCCCTCGTTTATTAAAGGCAGGTATTGTGAGTTACACCCTCCTTTCACACAGCAGATCATGGATGGTGAAGCCTTGGTCAGCCAAGACCTCATCTCATGGATGCAGGTACTCCAGGAACCCTGAGTCGGATGTGATGAATTTGTCACTACTCTTATCTCCATAAACTGGGGAGATGAACATTATTAGGCCACAGGGTGCAATTGCCAGTCTTCTGGCCATAGTAGTGGCTAAAAGACTCTGCTCAGGAATCCAGATTTCTGGCCTTTTGGAGGGGGGGTCTTGGAGCAGTCTATGATGCATGTTGTGCCTCGGTAGTGTGCTTTAAAGCACTGGGGCATTGTAGCACGGATAGTTTCCCTCAGAAGCCAAGGAATGTGTTCCCTCATATTTTCTTCCATGAGGTCAATCCAGTAGCTCAATACTCAACTAACGACACTCTGAGACACACTAAATCTTTCAGCCAAGACATCCTGGATCAGATAAAGCCTCAACTTCATCAGAGACAACAGAAGCCGGTCTGTTGGGTCAAGCTGGAAGCTACCTTTGTAGAGAGGTATAAAGTGTTCAGCCACTGAATAAAAGACAAGCCATACTGACTTGTTGCTTCTGTAGCCCCTGAATATTTGAGGCTGTGGGGCATTTGCCCACTTTGCCCAGTCTGTAATCTTGGCTTATTCATTGTCACAGTCTCTTTAATTTTCTTTTATTTCTTATTTGTGAAATTGGAGAAAAGAAATGGAAATGGAAAGTGCACTGACAGTGGAACCGCTGTGCCAAAGTACAGTGACTTGAGGAGGACAGCTGAAACTTAAATGCAGGGGAGCATTTTGACGAGCAACCCTAAAATATCACTTTAATGGTAAATGTGACCTTTCAGTTTCCAT